>NW_026623163.1:1323624-2647249 GCF_028827245.1 Penicillium angulare
CTTGTTGTGATCGATGTCAAAGTTCAAATCACTAAGTATCGGCTCATCATCAATGGACCATGATACTGATAGGCCACGGGCTTTGGCACAGGGCGAAACTCCATTCTCGCCACCCTCATTGGTATCCAAATTAATCAATGGGCGCTCTTCAGGATAGGCGATAGAGCGATGATCCGTACGTTCTGTCTCCAGTAGATATTTTTGAATTCTTTGAAGACAGTTGACAACTGCGATGAGATCTTCTGCCCCATCAGCAATTGAAACCATAGGTATATCGAGAAGCAAGAACAGAGTTAATGCTGAGAAAGCAAGTCCATTTGTGATAGTTGCTGTGTCATTCGCCCGAGCCAAAAAAATGTAGACTCCAAAACCAAATACAGGAGATAGTGCCAAAGAGGCATATGCTGCATTTTTTGTTAGTTGACAACCACACAAAGAAGTGCTTCACTTACATATTGTGATATTGATGACATTGTAGAGCCGAAAAGGTATTGCACTCTTTATTTCATCTGATCGTAGGTTCCGCAGAGTGCGTGCTGCGACGTTTGTCAAGCCTGTCATTTTGATGTTTTTCATAACTCCGAGAACCTTCGAAGTCACCGCAACACGCTCTTCAACAGACTCCAGCCATTCTCCCTGTGCATTGCCAGAAGCAATTGCCAGTGGCACAGTTGCAGCAAGACAAACTATTTGAAGTCAATTGTGGGTTCGGAGACAATAATCCATGGAAGCAACTTACCTAAGACAATCGACAAAGATGCAATAGTTGCAATGCCGAGTAAACGTGCGAGAAACCATAGTGCTAGCGCAATTTCTATGAAGTTACAATAGACTTCATGCATCTCTAAGAGGCTGTTTTGAATTCTTTCCATGTCAGTGCTCATCAAGGTCACTGCAGTAGCATCCGATACAGAAGATGTATTCAAACGCAAAGTCTTGTCAAATATCAGGCTCACTAGGCTACCTCGGACCATGGCTGTTAGACGAAAGATTTTATGCTGGTAAACAGCAAATGTTATCTGTAATCACGTTAGGAATTTTGCCTAGACATATGCCCATCGAACTTCAACATACCGCAATACCAACATGGACTATGGCATATGCCATAATGAGACCCCTTGCATAGTTCTTTGAGTTGACATGGTCTGGCTCTTCCATAAAATTCAAAACTCGCTCAACAAGAAATGGCTGCGTGAATGAGAAGCCAGTATAAGCCAGACGAGGCAATGAGCCCGCGAAATATGCCCATTTATAATGAGCTATCATAGTCCATAGCAAAGCATTCGGCCCATGTTTATTAGCTGAATATCCAATGTTAGTCATCAATATCCAATGAAAATCAATTTCTGAGCGCAATCACACCTTTGTTCCATCTATTCAAAAGATCTTCGGGATTTGAAGCTGCCTTCACGTCTTCATCCAAGACAGGCAAGTCGTCAATTGTCAGAGTAGTTTTCGATCCTTTCCACATGAAGATATTGAGCCACCAGAAAAGACTTCGATTCAAGACACTGCTTGTATCTTCATATGCACTTTTTGCAAAGGCTTTTTTCAATAAAGATCTCTTTTCGGTTGACTCCAGCGTGAGAATAATAGCCTTCATCGCCCATGTGGTAACGAAAAGAAACGTCACCGTTTCATTCTGAGGCAGAAATGACAGAGTCCGAATACGAGGCAAATCAAAAAGCAAAGTAGAGCTTAAAAACAACCCGAGTATTGTTGAAGGACGTAGTGATCGGCAGTGGTCTAGATGAGACAAATAGAGGCCACAGAGGGATGCGGATAGAGATACGACTGCTGCTGGCACGGTCGCTCTAGTTTTTGAAGTAGACGATTGACACCATAATACCAAGATGATAAATTGAAGAGCGATATGCATTGAATGGAAAATCTAATTATAATTGAGTCAACATCATAGCTGTTATTGAGATAATCGAGTCATCGTACCCCTTTAGCCGCATAGCGCCATGAGCGCTCTACTTTCTCGGAAGCATGATGAAGTCTCCTGATTTCAAGTGATGCAATAACCAAAAATATTGTCAGGGGAAGCAGTGTCAGGATTGTCTCTTCGAATAATAGCGTAAAATCGAAGCCATGCTGACACGAGTTGTTCACTGTTGGGCCGAAGGTATCTTCGTCAGCCACGGAACATGGAATTCCCAAGCTGAGAATCGGCATATCAATTGGCGCTATTCAAGATTTAGTTCCATTGAAATGGCCAGGAATCTGGAGAACACAACCTGATATATGAAAGCCACTGAAACTCAGAAAGGGTCCAATAAATGAGTAAGACGAGGCGCGGATAGATCATGATGTTGCCTTGCGAATGTGGGTCCGGTTCCTGCCTGCCGAAGCCTCTGACTGGTTAATGCGCAAATTAATGCGCAACCTGATTGCACTGAGTGAAGTTGACTCGCTTTGAGTCATCGCAGCCTGTCAGCTGTAACCCCGGAAAATCATATAGTCCATCTTATAGTGTTTTCCCATATATCCACTCAACCATGGAAGTAACGTGATATCTTGACGTGATGACGAAGCAAGATAGCAATATCAATTGATTGATATTATCACCACGTGCCCCACACACTATACACACACGTTTCTCATATCTGTTTCTTTTCCTTTCTCCCCTCTTTTCCATATCTGACATAGGTCAATATTCTCATATTATGATCCCCATCAGGTAATTTTGCCTCGCTTAACTTACATTTGTCCACACGAATTTTTAATTGCATTGCGTAAGTTCATACATCACTACCATTCACAAAAATAGACTGATTTTCGTTGTCCTGACATGTTATACACGAAGCACTATGGGTGTGAAAGACCGCTTTAACGCTATCTTGCGGCCCCTTCAATTCATTTGGCTATCTATTCAACGTGAGTTCATTGTTCCAGATATCAATACATCTTAATTAACCAAACTAGTACACTTCCACACGTTGAAAGAAGCCATTCGTAAAGATGGACTCGCCACACTGAAATATCCTCGTCGAATTCACAATATCGCTACAGCGGATCTATTTCTTAAAAACTGTGAATTCCTTATCCTTAACCAAATACCTCTGCTTATATGAAGATACTAAGTCATATACTTAGCGGGCGGCTTCATCGCTTATGAAGATACGACCTGTGTCCCCTCACTTGTTAGCTCCGCACAAGGCAATATTCTTGAACTTGGCCCCGGACCAGGTAATCAACTCCACCGCTTCGATCTATCTCTTGTGGAATTTATCTATGCCGTCGACCCTAATCCTTGCTATGGTGACGAGATCGCCGCAAAGACCAAAAAGCTTGGTCTTCAGGATAAGTACAAGCTTCTTGAATGTGGCGTTGAAGATAGCGATATCTTGTTAGAAGAGGGGATTGAAGAGGGCAGTCTTGATACTATACTGAGTATTCAGGTATTATGCGCCGTGGGAGATGTCAAAGGCGTGATGAAGGCAGTATGGAAGTTGTTGAAACCGGGTGGTAGCTTTATTTTCTGGGAGCATGAAAAGAACAAGGACAGACTTACGGCCGTGTCCCAAGGTATGTGCTGAGTATCGCGTCTAAGGTGATGCCATCAAAGTTGCGCGGAGGAGCTAATAGAAAAATAGCTTGCTTGAACCCTGCATGGAGCACATTTATTGGCTGTCAGCTGACTCGGGAAATCCTGCCGGATATACTTGCAGCTGGGGAATGGGAGAATCCCGATGAAGTTGTAGTAGCCGATGAACAATTTAGTCCTCTGCCTAGGGTCTGGGGCGTGCTTAAAAAGAAGGCTTGATCGAGAACAACAGGCTTATCTCACTCGCCATTCCCGTTGTTCTACTTTGCACGAATGTAACGCTTGGCTTCGATGTTGAATATGGATGTACTCGACGAAAGCAAATAAGTACGATCGCAGATCTCTGCACTCTGAGCTTATGTATAAATTTTGCATTGGCATAAGATCATGTAGACAGATAACAATAAATCACAGTAAATTATTTATACTTCAACTGTTCTTGTCACACTTTCAACAACTGCAGGTTTTTGGAGATCTCCGGAGCCAGGGCGGGATGAGTATTTGTCCAAAGGCCCGGTGCTTGACGAGGCAGACCCGTTTCTATTATCCCGAAAATCTTTACCCTGCTTCTTGGCTGCTCTCGCCTCCCGACGCAGCCTCTGATGATCAAGAGACAAATGCCGCGTCCAGATACCAGCGATCAGATAGATAGTCATGCACAGAAACTCTGGAAGCAGTCCACAGACGGCTTGAACGCTAATACTGCCCTGGTCGTAAAAGCCATATGTGTAGCCGTCATAGGTGACATAGATAAGACGGACTCCAACTAGAGGCCAAGCGATGGTGGCAGCATACAATAACTTTGATATTGTTAGTTCATAGCGAGAATACGATGTTTCGCAGTCGCCATGCCACTTACTATTTGTTCACCAGGAAGCCTTCGCTTACTGGCGGCTGAGAACCAGCTTCCTCCCAACATCAAGCCTGTGTAAAGCCACCCACTGATCCAAACGATAAAGCCGGCCTTCAAGAGGATAGGCCGTGCGAGACCTGCCATGCCAACGGCATGACCAACAATCAATAATACATGGGCAATCAGCAAGCCCCAGTGACCGACCCACCATGGAAGATCTTTGAGGATAGAAACATTGCTAACGGGATCCTATTAGCATCAATCGAGACACACGGAAGTGGACTGCTCACCATTCCTTCATAAAAGCCAAGCACATAATCACAAATGGCGAAAGACCGCACCCATCTAGGACGAGAGGAGTGATAATATTTGGCAATCCCGTTGTCACGAGTGCTTTATATGCAATGCCATTACCAGCAAGTCGTAGTGTGTTCCATATTAATCCATTAAGCCAAGGACCGATACCATTCAGCCTATGCATATAAAAGCAGTAACAAACAGGAAGTATTGTGATCCCAAAGAAGACCAAATTGGCCAACGCGACCTCTTCAGTTGGCGGGGTGAAGCCCATTGTGTAAAAGATTGGTAGAAGATCGAGTAAAGAGAGAAGCCGATCGAGGATGCGAGATGAAATGCAATCAAATCATTAAGGAATGCAACGAAGAGGCCTGCCTGCTTCTTGAGGGACGACTTGACGGGAAAATTCTCTGACAGGGTAGTATGCAGGGGTAGAAGAATCAAAAGTCTTCAGAATTTAAAAGTGAGGAGTGTTACGCCGTCATTGCAATTTGAATTCCCCTTTGTAAACATCTCAAATAATCTTGTGGGTCTACAATGTCGTAGATGCTTTTGATTTGTTGAATCGGAAGAAGACGACCAAGAATCAAAACTTTGCGTGACGATCATTCAAGGCTGAAGTGGGGGATAACAAATCATTGTGTGCAATGTGGGGACAATATCACCATGAATAGTTTAGTATTTTGGGTAAATGCGTATGTAAGGGTATCGAGGGGCTTCATTGGCTATGGGCCCAGTGTTTTAAGTCAAGCCGCATCTTCATGGGGGCCAATAGACCCGACCCTCAGGGTCTTCAAGGAGCTTGGTTGGTCTAATTCAAGATCCCCGGGGCCAGGCTACAAAGGGGGGGAATGGGAGAATGTTCCCCCCTTCACATTAATCTTCCTAGCCAACCATATGAAGCGGATGGCTACCTGCATTGGCGAAGATTATCCCCAGTTTCTTGGCGGGGGCGCTTGAGTAAAGACCCCCTGTCCCGATCCGTGTCGAGCTTATCAATGAAATCACTCACTTCGTTCTGACGTACGAACTTGTTGCACTCCTAGTTTTGATTCTAGAAAAAATGCCGGAGAACTCCGTAGAATATTGAAATCCCACACCGAGAACGAGCGATCAATCACTTGAAATAAGTACGATGTCACGCCCCTGGGTGGTCTCGAATCTGATATAGCTTACCATACAGCAATCGTTTCGTTAGTTACCATGCGAAGGGATAATAATAATAATAAAGAAGAAGAAGAAGAAGAAAAAAAATAGAACTTGTGCTTGAGTCTAGATCGTGTGTCATTTCTCCTGCAGCCTCTCTAAAATAGTTCCTTCTCCTTGCGTCAGCAGTCCACGGGAATATCTGTTGTCATTGTGTTACACCCTTCGAACTCTCTTAACATGCGAGAAACACCTTCATCCCTCTATAAATTCCAGCGAGTCCTTCAATGTACTGTACTAAAACGAAAATATACGTGAGCACTCGAGGACTCAAGAAGGGCCGCGACAAATCGACTCCGCCATACAGGGTATTCCCAGTAAACAAAATTATGAAAGAGTGATTTTTCAGCGCTGAGCTATGTTGTGTAATTAAATTAAGTAACATGAGGGGACTCTTCAAACGCCCGGCGTGGTAGCCCCACTAGGTGTCATCGCAGGATTCTCAGAGATAAGATTCAGTGGCCAAAACATGGCCCATTTCCAATTGGCAGGGATCATGCCATTGATCCCACGTACTTCTCGCTCAGGAATTCCACGAAACCACCAGACATCGTCCACTTTTTTGCCCAGCGCAAATAAGTACGCCAAAATCACAAGAGCTCGTGGCCGTCTCTCGGTTACAAGCTCACTAAATCGTCGAGGAGATATGGGTGGGAATCCAAAAAATATTTTTCGCTGGACCCACGCAGGCTCGTCGGCCTGTGAAGCAGTGTATATGTATCCCAGATACTCAACGGTTTTTGAATAGGCCTCTTCAGTCTTCTCGTCGATATCCTCGATCTCTCTCTCATATTCAAGAATATATTGAAATGGGTTAACAGATGGTTTGAACATGTCCAAGCCACCTTGAAAGACCATAGGTTTGGCCAATAAAAAGGGTTTTATTTTAGAATCTGATTCGATAAGCTGATCATAAACCGTTTTTAAGATCGTCCTGATTCCACGTGCAACAGATAGCCACAGAAATGGGGGCTCATAGGAATCAGAGGCTGGTTCCGACCGTAGGTATAAGGTGTAGAAGGAAAGTAGAATGGCATTTACACAGACTGCCTCGCTGGTACTGCCATCCAGATGAGCAGTAACGGGACGGTGTTGTTGAAGAGACGAGTCAATGTAAGCATGCTGAATTGGACGTAGAGAATTTGCCTGATCAGGGCACAAAATGATGCGATGCGCAGCGCTTAGTGCAAGCACTGTGTGGAGAAGTGGCTCGTAATCAAAAGCCATTTCGGGCACGACCACAGTCCATACCCGGTGAACGGCCGGGATTTGCGCGGAACTCATAGTCGCTGCCGTTGATGTTACCCAATGATGCATGAGACGCATTTGAAGAACTGCCAGTCCGCCATGTGGCGCGATTTCAGGCCGGGGGCTCTCATGCTGCCGATGCAAAGGGACATTTGACCTCTTAGAATGTGTCGGGTCATAGTTTCTAGTGGCCAATGATGGGTATTCACATTTTATATTATGTCTATTGCAATGGCTGCATTGTGGGCGCTTCTCGTCACACTGTGTCCCTGTTGGTCCCATTTTCTCTCATCGAAAGATCGGAATTGCCTACCTTGACTTTCCGGGCTTTGCACCGCAAGCAACCTGTGGTTGACTTACGGTGATTGAGGCGAGGGGGCATACTAGTGCAGAGTTGATATTCGGGCCGTGTGGCGCGGCAGTGCAATATGATGAAGTGTTTTGGCAACTTCGGTTTCGGGAGGTTCGGTTTCGGGAAAGATGCTGTCTTTGAATTTACGCGGAATCAGCTAGGTCAGTGGCGGATCTCAGCCACGATAATGAAAGCTTATAGGCCACGAAGCCCCACAATGAGCACTTCGGGATCGGGTTGTCCCCCATTTCAAGCCTGAATGAGCCACTATTTTCATTTAAGGTTTAATCCTGTGGAGACTTTCACCGTCAATGGTTTCCTTGAAGTTGCGCTAATTACCGTGGACTGTTATCATTATAGTAAGGCACTGGCAATTCTCAGTAGTATAAATATGACCTTCATAACGTAGTAATCGAAGATTCTCATCTCACATCCCCGCATTCACAAATCAAACATTGAAACCTCAATTCCTACGAATCACTCCACCCCAAATACTTCGCATCGAACAGCTATCATGGGTCTCATCAGAACTGCTCTTATTGGAGGTGCTGCCTACAAGATGGGCTCAAAGTAAGTTCCTGGATGTCAGCTTTATATCTCTTCTTGAAGCTTACATTATGAGTTTCAGGCACAACAAAGATAACAATAACTCATCGTCGAACTCAACTCCGCCTCCTCAAAACAATTACTACTACCCTCCAGCTGGGTACCCACCACAACCAATGTATGGCGAGCCTCATTATGGTGGTCCACCTCCATCTCAAGGGCACCCACCCTATGATCCAGCATGTGGCTACCCAGCTTATGCCAGTGGTGGCTACGGCGGCAACGGTGGCTATCCTCCGCGACAGTCCAGTCGCAGTGTCGAACTGGATGCCCCCATGGGTGCCGGGCGATCATCAGCAAATGCGCCTCCTCCATACCAGTCACATCCCGCCCATCAGAGCTCTCAAAACCGCGATGAGAAATCGCTCGCATACCACCATCAAGGCCAGCAGCACCAGCAACACCAGCAACACCAGCCTCCGCAACAGAACTAAAGGAAATGCATTATGACGAAGTCAAAACGACCTGTTTACTGATTTGACTTGAGATAGATAATACGAGGGCTTCATGAGAGTGTTCTTGCTTTAAGTTCTGTTCCGCTATGTTTTGCATCGGGTTTAGGATTTTATGTGCCTTTCCAGGTTGTTCATATATGTATACTGTTCTTTTCTCAGCCAAATTTAAAATTCACCCATCTGCAGTTAGTCCATTCAAACACACGTAAAATTGAAAGAATGGACGTTAAATTTGGACAAGTGGTCACACGCTGGACCCGCTTATTGGAATTTATTTGTATATGAAGGATTACTCTTCACCAGAGATCGATTGGCCTGAATCATGCAGAGATGAAGCTTAACCAATAACGCCCTTCTATTCATATATTATGGGCTATATGGCTTTTACTAACAAACCTCCGATCTTGAGGCCGCCAGAACCCTGCATAGCCTGATTCGATTCAGAATGTTGTGACTTGAACGTGCGACATGATGCCACTTCTGTACTTGAAGTTTTTTTTTATATGAGTTTTCAAAAAATACCCAATTTTTATCTCTCAAATTGTACGAAGTGAATTGGTTGGATAATGGAAGGGTGTGAGTGCGGATAAGGGAAACGGGTCCAATTGTTTTTGGCCGATCTTGGCCGAGGGCTATGCGACAAGCCTCGGCCCCTGAATAATTGACTTGTACAACTCAATTTCTAACAGCAGACTGTACATTTTGAAGCTTCTCTTTTTGTGATACTAGATCTGATCTTACAAAAGAAAGGAATTCTCAAGATACCATTACTTTGAGGAAAGGGATCTTCGAATCATGAAATCTCCTATCGAAAACATCATTGAGGTTACCCCGCTCAGCGATGAATCTGGAGTAAGTATGAGCGCAAGCAAGGTTTTTACACTTTAGAAGTCTCTGAGAACAAACATTAATTGCCGAAATAGAATATATTCACAAATTCATGTCCGCTCTGGAGTCCACCTGGGGCGCGTGGTGTCTACGGGGGTGCCTTGATAGCCCACAGTCTGGCTGCAAGCCAGCGCATGATATCGGACGATTTCATAGTTCACAGCATGCATAGTCTGTTTATATTTGCAGGGGCAGGCGGTATTCCAGTCACTTATGAGGTCAAAATCGTTCATGACGCTGGTGATCGAATTACGCAGGTTGTGCATGCTAAGCAAGAGACACGTCTCATCTTCATAGCAACAATCAGTTTCATGAGATCTTCACAGACCAGCATGAGGCATATTACTCATAGCATTCCGAAGCTAGATTTTGTTCCCCCAACAATTCAATACGACAATGACAAACTATGGGATGCAGATCGTCCATTCGAGACAATACGAATCCCTCTTTCATTTGGTATGCGCGCGCTCTCAAAGGAATGACGGCATGGAAAATGGTCAATTTCAATGACCACACTTGAGCTTTCAGCTAATAGAAACAGAATCTAGCTGCCGAACAGAAGACCGAAAATTTCGACAATGGATGAGAGCTCGGGCCAAAATATCGACTCCCGAAAACCATTCGATGCACTCATGTGCATTGGCTTACATGTCTGATAGTCTTTTTATCGGGACAGTGGCTCGAGCCCATCAAGCTCCTCGTCATTCATCTGCCAGCGGATTCGACAAGATCCAAGATCTTGAAAATGGGGTTGACGAGGAAAGTAAGGAGGCAGCGAGGTTTCTTCGTCGTTTGGCGGAGCAAGAAATGGTAGATTTTGAATCTCTATCGCCTATCGATGAGCAAATGGGCATGATGGTCAGTTTGTCTCACTCGATTTATTTTCACCACCAAGAATCATTCCGTGCCGACGATTGGATGCTTTCTGAGATGTCTAGTCCCTGGGCAGGCGAAGGGCGAGGCTTGGTCTATCAGAGCTGTTGGTCTCAAAGTGGGCTGTTAATTGCTACATGTGTACAAGAGGTAGATATGCCCTTGATCCGAAGGTTATCGATTTTTGATAGGGACTAACTTTGCCTAGGGCGTCGTGCGACTCATACAAGATGCGAAGCCGGTCAATAAAAATAGTGAGCCGAAGTTATAACGATGGTGGCTTGGTTATTTTGTTGAAAATTTCCGCGGGGATCCGTCGGGGGTTTGGGGGCCAAGTAGAAAAGAACAATAGCATACAACCCGCTCCTCAGATAAAAGGTTAGCAGACCCCGCGGAATCTCAAAACAAGAATTTGCGTTATGACATCAAGCCAGTAGACCGAACGCCTTCCAGATTGGTCGAATATGATACTCCCAAGATTATACAGAGGGGGTGAGCTGGCACCCTGTATCTTCCAAGATTTCAGGGTCCTAGCGAGTCATTTCACGGGATTAAAAATAGTAACTGCGGAGATAATGAGGAGCACGCAACAGCTGCCTTCGTCCGAAATATACGAACATCCAATAAAATCGGACATGTGGATCTAATATAACTTTTGGCCCCGAGCTACGCCAACCTTGGCATAGATTCGGGCTGCATTGACCGATATGTCAGCCTTAAGCCTCCAATAGGTGCGTCAGCCTCCGTTTCAGCCAATAGAAATACAATAAAGACAGCCCGCACACCCCTAGCACTAGAATGAGTATGTAGATCGGTGGAAGAATTCATGTTTTTATAAAACAGGCAAGCCCTGGTGGGCGGCCTGAGAAATTTCACCTGTGAGATTTCAAACTTCAAGCTCCCCCTGTCATGACCGCCTCTCCTGGCCCCTGAATTGTGCACGAGTTCAACCTTTTTCATGCGACGCCAGTAATCACACTCGCGGCCTTATATTTACGACATGGCACCACTCGAATCGCGAGCCCGACCAGCGGAATCATGGCAACAATCCACGATCAAGTTGCAGCAGTCAACCAGCGATATGTGGCGTCGGTCCTCGCATATGTGGACGGATTCGAAGGGTAAATGCCAACAAAAGACGATGGAAGCTTGGCATCGTTCTTCAGATTCATGGACAAATTCAAAAAACCGATATATTCAGTCAACTGCCGAGAGATTGGTCCGTTCAGCGAATATGCTATCCCAATCCACAGACCAGCTGTACAAGCTGTCAATCACGGCCGGCGAAGACAAGAGCACCGAAAATAAATCTACATCAGATCTACCAGCAGCTGAGCCTGCCTCAACCTCAACGGAACCCCTCTCAAAATCTCAACCCCCGCCAGCGCCACCACCTTCTCAGATCCCAGCCTCCGCACAACCACCTCAGCCTACTGTATCACCAGAATCGAACAAATCAACGAAATTATCGAAATCACGAAAATCGATAAAGACGTCGGAGTCTTCCCAGTCCGAACCGTCAGTCCCATCGGTACCTTCATTAGTATCATCGTTAACAACGCGATCGGAATCGGATGCCCCATCAAAGCCACCCCCGATTGACCTTGATATAAAAAAGCGAAAGGAGGGAACTCCGCAGACCAAGGCTCTGCTTGAGTTGACTTCAATGGTTGTCTCTCAATTGCAACAAGCTAGAGGACTAAGAGACTCCAACTCTGCTCAACTAGGTGACATCGAACACAACTGGATCAACACAACCGTCACAGACACAGAAGAGTCAGTAGAAGGGATGTCTCAAATCCTCGAGCCATACCGCCTCGTACTGCAAAAGCGCAAGAAACACAATCTCAATTATTCTAGCCGCAAGCGCTGGAAGGAACATGATTGTGCACGCGCCCGGGACAAATACCCTCGTCTGGTCCTATATCAAAGCCGACTTGAGAAGGTCCTTAGCCATTTAAAAAATGTGGATAAAGCTGCAACGAAGTCTCCCGTTAATTTAGCGAAAGATACATTTGCAGAGCTTTCGATGGACAGCCCTGCGGTCAAAGTTGCAGAACTTCCGATCAGCACTTACGAAATCAACCGGTCGGAGCTTCCAGTCGATGGACCAACAGTCAAATCATTCACGGAGCTTCCTGCCGACGAGGAGGCAGCGGCTTCTTTGCCAGTCATGTTCGAGCTCCCTGCTGAACCAATATCTTCATCTTTACAAAACAAGACACCAATTGCGGAGATGCCTGCAAGCTCGATGAGTATCAAGCGCAAGCCCATACCAAAAATCATTGTGACCCAGTCCACTGGAGACTTGTCCTCTGATCAAAAGAAGAACCAGGAAGAGGGAGAACAACCAAGTTATGAGAATCAAGAGATGGATGAGATGATGAAATGGGAAAAAACGAGAACTGATATTCAGAAGCATCAATCCGAGTCACTTGCTCGTATTGTGGCTGACATGGAAAGCAATCGAGCTGTATAGATAATTTTCGATGGTTTCTTTTTTTGATTTTTCCTTATTTCTTTGTGGATTTGATGTTAGTGTGTTGAATATTATATACCCTTCACTAGTTAGCGGCATACCAAGAGCATAAATTGCATTGCATGGAATCAACTTTGATGAACAAGATTATGAAGTTTGAGTGTTAATATGAAACCAGTCTATAAAGTTCTATTCGTATTCCTGAATTGGCATTCCATCGTAATTATTAGTTTATATACAATCGTAAGAGACTCGCGGAGGTAGCGGCTCATGCTGGTTTTTGACCATACACTATGTGCACTTTCGTGTACAAATGATTAGAGAGGTCTTTCAGTTCATGCCGTACACCAGCTAGCAGGGCTTCAATCTGCACGCGCTTCCAACCAAGCATACGAGTGAATAATGCAAATGAGTACGTTGGCATAGCCTCTAGCATATTAAGTTGGTGGTAGCGGCCCAGTTCTTTCAACTTTGAGTCTTTGGGCCAAGGGCTTTGGGGTAGCTGCCTGAAGTTAGTAAATAGAATTCTCTCCTAGAGAATAATATTCTTACCTTGATTACTTCTTCTTTGACATTTATAAACCCCATCTGTTCAAAACGCTCTTTCCACGTAGTGACGGATCTCATGTCTTTGCCAAAGGTTTTTGACGAAATGTCCAAATGCTTCGCCAAATCGAGTAAACATGTTGCATTCAGATGGGTATCGTCATCTGAATAGGTATCAACTGCCATTGTTGCCATCTCAAACCATCCGTTTGGATTTAAGTTATTGAATGCTTGCTGGAATAGTTTGTCGTGATCGCGAATGGCTCCCTCGAGCTCTCGTCCATGAATATAGTCAAATAGAGAACTGAAGGACCATGGTTGTTCAAAGTCGTCAACTTCAAATCGACAATTTGGTGGTACCCTGGACACGACATCTGAAGTCAGTTCTGGATATTATATCGCGACCGACTTTTGTAAAGCATACCATGAGGGTTGGATCGGACTGAGGTCAATACCTGTTCGAGTTTAGTCTGAGTCCTCGGGATTTTAGTAGACAGCTCACCTACCGATAACCTCTGCTTCGGGATATTCACTTTGTTGAGTCAGTAAGGGGGGTTTTTTGAAGAGAAAAAAAAGCAGTTTTTATATGGGCCTCTTACTCTGCAAGATCAATTGCCCATATCCCTGTACCTGTACCAAGGTCGAGTACTCTTCCGGGTCTTTGTATTGGCGCTTTGTATAGCTCTCCTTTGAAAAGCATCGAATAAATATGATGACTCTGTGTGTGTTTTAATTGTCAGTCGTCTATGTGCAACACGCATAGGACCTGGGAGTATTTACCAGATCAAGGCGGTCTTGCTCTTGTTCATCGTTAGGCTAAACCCGACCGAGATTAGGTTCGCTGTCAAAAAAGGATTGACAGGAACAACATACAAGAACATATTCCCCTTCATGGTACGAATGATATCTGCGACCGTTCTAAAGACTGAGCAAAGGTCATATTAGGCGAGCATAAATTAGACACACCTCATATCTAACATGATAAATAAGCGCTTGAAACAAATAAGGTATTTATTGCGGGGTGATAAACGGGCTGAAGGAACGTACTGGTAGTTTAACGCCGAGGATGTCATGCTTTTGGTATAGCTCGTGTCTCTGAAGGTATTGTGAGCAACTGCGAAGTATTGTCACAATAACCATCCCACTTACGAGCCCGGGTATGAGGAGTCATTATCCGATAGCTGTTTATATGTCAGTTGATAAAACTATGCTAACTTCAATGCTATGGTCGACGAACATCAGGTTCAATGGGTTCTGATCCGTTTGCCATACTGGCGTGCATTTATTTTCTCCAGATATGAAACGATCAGGTCGGAGATTTCGGTCACGATCAAGGAAGAAAACTAAAGGAATCCAAGTTTGAAAGGTGAAAATAAAACTGCAGAATCGCAAGCCTGCAGCTGTGAATAGCCCACACCGACTTCAGTCTTATGACCCCTCCGACTTACACGACAAATTATGAGCGATCCAGAATGTCGGGTCCAGCAATCTTCAACTATTCCTGTCGCATCCCCGAACAAGTGGTAATATGTGGCCCTAGCCCCAAAGAAACCGCCGCGGTACCAGGCTGGCGGGTTAGGCTCGCCAAAAGTCCGATAAATACTGGCAAACCTACTTAAGGGTGAGCATAATCGGGTCTGCCAAATTGATTAGTCCAAAGTCAAATGCAGATCCGCAAACTGCGACAAAAAGGGGGGCCAGTTCCTGTCCAATAAGCCCATCCTGAGGGTGCGAGATGAGAAAAGTCGTGACGCGAGTTTCACTTATGGATCCACCGCTTTTCCTCTCCTACAGGACTCTGCGTTTAGTGATTGGAGGGACTTTTACGTAGTACACGGTACAGATACCGACGATGCGGGAGGCCCCAATGCACAAATTCAATCTATCCACCGCACTAAACCCTTTTCACAATGATTTTCTCGGGTTTGTTTATGTAAATTTTAGGGAACGATAACTAACTAACTAACTACTAGATCTAGCTTGGATCTGGCACGGGTTTTGCAGATTATATACAGTATACTTGGAGCCACGAAGGCAGGTGCTTCGCAGCTCAGAAAATTCTGCGTATGGTTTTCGGGATACTGTGCGCTCTTGATCAGCCATCTGCCAAGGGAATCCCGGTAATCTGGTTCATAACAACGAAAAGCGGAGATCATCCATGTTCAAGTTCCGCGCGCTGCAAGGATAGGGCCCTAATGCGCCCACGTTGCTGCCCGCCTGCGCCGGGTTTCGGCTCTACCATACAATATGAGCCACGGCATGGGCATGGCAAAATGGCAGCCCGAAAAATGGCCATAGGGTGGTAATTTGGATCCAGCCGCGATATCATCTAGCCTGGTTTCGTTATACACGACTCATGAATGCGCTAGTGAAGTACAACTCCTTCCCACTCCGCGCTTTCTTGTAATATGAGTGACAGACCAAAAGTAAAATGCAGTATCTATAAAATTACTACTACTCAAAGCAAGATTAATTGCTTGCCATAGTATCCAACAATAGTATAGATATAGTAATCGCCGAACATGATGAGTAGATCAATGAATAGAGACATAAATTTCATGAGCCATAGTTAACTTATCAGCTGTCGATCGATGCCTCAGGCACCAATATTTCTGCCTCGGCGAAATTGAAGTTGATGTCATCCTCCACCTGTCATGGCCGTGACTTTCCCTGTTTACCACAACTCGACCATTCCCCCAGTCCCTATGACATGACCAAAATTGAATCCTCTCTGTGTTGAATTCGAGTAAAAGAATTGATTTAGCCCGAAGAGGCTTTCTCGACTGAGGTCTTCTTAAACCAACAACAATGGCCACACCCGCTAGGCCCGCGCCCTCCCCCATCGTTCTTCTCATATACCCCGCGACCTTGCTGCTGGGTTCATTGTTCTCTGCTATCTCGCCGACAGCTCAAACAGCAGTAGCTTCTCAATCACAATCCACACAGCCAGCCGGCGCCCTAGCACCCTCTCTCGCAGCCGACCTGCATCTATCTGAAAGCCCGGCCAACTATTTTGCCCGGAAGAACAATATCTTCAATCTTTATTTTGTAAAGATCGGATGGCTGTGGACAACAGCCGCTTTTGCCTCCCTCCTTCTTGCGCACCCTGCCTACCGCTCCTCCTCCCAGTCCCAACAACAAACACGAGTGCGCCGATCCATTCAAGCCTTTTCCCGCTATGCCCTCGCAACGACAGTTTGGTATTTGATGACACAGTGGTTCTTTGGTGCGCCTATCATTGATCGAAGCTTTATTGTCACGGGCGGCAAGTGTCAGGAGGCCTTGAAGCAGGTGGAGAAGGCGAAAGCGGATTCGAACCCGACTATCCAACTAGAGACTTTATTTTCTGCTGCGGCCTGCAAAGCGGCAGGTGGGGCTTGGAGGGGTGGTCACGATATAAGCGGACATGTTTTTATGCTTGTTCTTGCCACGGCACTGCTCGCCTTTGAAGCAATCGGCGTTGGGGCCTTTTCATTCGGTTGGTCCACATTAGGGGAAAGTGGACACGAGCGAAAGGCGAGCGATCCAAATTCTTCCAGGGCAAATGGCCAAGATGAAGGTTCTGATGTAGGTGTCAAATGGTCACTACGCTTGGTTTGGGGTGTTGTAGGACTGGGTTGGTGGATGCTTTTCATGACTGCGATTTGGTTCCACACTTGGCTAGAGAAGGTAAGACTTTCCATCCTGCAGGCATTTGGGTGTCATCTGTGCAACCCGGATGTACTTATTGTGATACATGGAATCTATCACTAACAGTCTATCCCCTTATAGTGGTCTGGCTTAGCTGTTGCCTTGAGCACTGTATATGCCATTTACATACTCCCGAGGAAACTTGCTCCTTGGAGAGACATTGTCGGAGTACCCGGGGCTTAATTCGGCCCACAACATTTCACTCTTACGTTTGCATATACTCCTCTGAACATGCACTTATGTATACGCGAAAATATCTGCTTAGCGCAATTCCCTCTTAGATCATTACCGCTCTTCTAGAGGATGCTCATTTTCAGGCTCATCGAGAACCTAGTTTGTATCATACTCTCAGACACCTTTTCTGAAGAATAGGCTCAGGCGTTAAATCATGCTTCATTCCAAATTTATCCAGTCACCCGTGGACACCGGTTAGGTTCAAGTGCCAGTAAACCCTCTAGCCTTTTTTAATTGGAGTCACTGGTGCATAGCCGCACCACAGTGTGAATTCGTAAGCTGAAGAACCGCAGCTCTCGCTTCACGAAAGTGGAGAAATATTTTGTATGAATCTAACCTACCCGAGGATTTTGATCTAATGATCTTCAAGTTGTCTTTCTACATCTCTTTGCTAATATTAGTAGATTCTCGAGCAACATTCGAGCAAATGATATCGCGCCCTAGGCTATCCGACTCAGCTGAAGCCACACTGATCCACCGTCCATGCATCCCATTAGGGTGATGGTATACTGTATATGTCTGAGAAATTGATTTTGACTGGCCATCTCATACATTGGATCAAACCTAGTTTGGTTGATCGACGGTGGGATAAATGAGGAAACAAAAGAAATAAATACCCTCTTCGCGCCTGTCCAGATACTTACCACCCACATGCATATTACCCTCTTTGAAAGTACTCAAAGGTCTGCATAATTCTATCCTTCAAGATCCGTTCACTATGGACTGGTTCTGTAAGTTTACTGGCTTCCCGTCCGATTTATACTTGCAACTTGATGTATGTAGATCTACGCCCTACGAGTAACCAGCGTGAAAACCATGCATTCCAATCTCCTTGCATTGGTACAGGTATTCTCGTTGCTTCGTGGATCACTGTCCTCTCTTGAGAGGTTCATTAAACCATAAATGTGTTATTAGATAATACTTTCCTTAATTTGTTTTATAAATACATCGCTGCTGGTAACTTTCCCTCCTATCATCGTAAAGCTTAATTAGCGTATTCACATATGGTGATTGTCAGGGAATGGGGGTTCTGGACCTAAGTATCCTGCATGGAATGCTGTGTTCAAACACACATTAGCAAGCCCTAAATGTAGATGCTACGTCGAAAAAGAGAAACATACCGCCGGGGGTCAAAGCAGCTGCATACATCACACGAGTAATGGGCCGCAAGTCTTCTGGGGTAAAGTTCTCGGAAATAGAAAACTCCATGTACGGATCCCATGCCGTGATGATGGCATCAGACCAAGTTTTAAAATCCACAGCTCGCTCCTTATCTGTTGTTTGCTGTGATTGGCACTGAGCTCCAAGACATGTGCCATATTCACGGAAACCCAGACGGAATTTGATATTCCGTTTAAGATACCGATCGATTTCAAAAAGATCGTCTGTCTAGGTGTTAGAGTAGGGACAGTCAATAGAAGGGATGGAACATACATAGCTGTTCGAAACATCTTGTTGCCAAATTTGATGCCCAGTTCTCTTTCTCGGAGAACCAATGAGTCGTCCATAAGGTCATTCCCAGATCTAAGAGATCTTTAGACACAAAATGCTCTCCCTTTCGCAGCATTACTCGCTTATAGTCATCGATTTCTTCCGCCAATACTTCCCCATCCCCAGCCTGAAGAGCAGTCGCCTGTAAAAGACGAAACACCACAAATCCATCAATCGGATCTAAATTACCCTCGGAAGGGACAAGAGGTGCGGATAGATCCATAGCCATTTTCCAGATCATACGCGGACGGGCTGCTGATCGATCCACAAAAAACCTTGGGTGAATGACGCGTGCCAGCTCAACAGCCTGACGGTTATACTCCATATTACCAGACGCCAAAGCCATCCGGTTGAGCGCAAACATCCACAACGTAAGATAGTGATGATATTGGCCATCACTGTCTGGTCCGTGTTCATCCGTCTTGCCGATTCGCAATCCACCTCCAAGAGGATTCGATTCCGTCGCACCTGGTAATCGCGATGAAGCATCTCGCGTACGACCTAGTACATCGTGGACAGTCTCGATGAGACGTCGAGCTAGCTGGACATATCTGTCATCAGGACAAGTTTCGCCGCCAGCGCGAGAGTACTCTTTGTGCATGGTTAACAGATTAATCACGCCGAATGCATCCGTCCACAAATATCGCCCGCGATGGCCGCCCGATTTCAATGGCGGAGTCCAGTTTTTCGGGTCATCTATTAGACTGAAGCTGCCATATACTGATTCCATGGCTTGTTGGAAGCGGTCCAGTCGTGGAGATGGACTGCTAATTGGGAGAGCCATGCTTGTGCCAATTTCTGTGCGGATGGGCCACTTTGAAAGTGCACTTGCAACTGATTTCGCGGTATATTTAGAAGTATTTGTCGCCAACACCATATAAAGTGCTCTGTCATTCTCATCAAGTGTATTTGCCTTTTCGCCTTTCTAGTCGTTGTTGGTGATTGAAATAAGGTTGGGCGCGGGCTGGGGTTGACGTGAAGTCATCATTACTGGGCGGTTACCTCGGTGTGATCTCATGAAGTATATCGCCTCACAATCATTAATGTTTTGGTACAGAAAGTTTTTTAGATCTACATGTGTCTTTCATTACTTATTTCAAGGGGTTCCCACTCATATTTGACATCGAAACTTGTGATCCCATCCTCACGATACCAGTTCATGCGTCCAGCCTCTGTCCGGAGATTGTCAACGGTCATGACAGATCTACAAGAGTTGTTCAATAGAGCCATAGAGCCACTACCAGCCATTGAGGATAGAAGTTTTTCATCTTACTTCGACGATTATGGTGATCGACAAGTTGTGCTTCTAGGCGACGGTAGTCACGGCACATCTGAATTCTACCGCGCGCGAGCCGAAATCACGAAACGTTTCATTGAGAAGCACGGATTTACTATGGTTGCGGTTGAAGCTGATTGGCCCGACGCCGAAGCTATTGACCGATATGTTCGCATGCGACCGGGCCCAAAAGCACAAATAGGCGGTACAGCAAAAGGATTTGAGCCCTTCAATCGTTTCCCAGCCTGGATGTGGCGCAACCGCGAGATGCAGGAACTGGTGGAGTGGATGCGAAATTGGAACAGTGATCTACCACCTGAACGGCGCGTCGGCTTTTATGGGCTAGACCTGTACAGCATGGGAACGTCGATCCGGGCAGTTATCGAGTATCTTGATAGAGTGAATCCAGAAACTGGCAAGGAGGCACGGAAACGCTATGGATGTCTGGACCCATGGGTAGAAGACCCCACATCATATGGACTGGCCGTACTCCAGGGAATGGAAGAGTGCGAAGCCGATGTTATGCAGATCTTGCGAAATTTATTTGAGAATCGACTGGAATATGTGACTGAAGGCGTTCGTGACCATGACGAATACCACAGCGTCAAGCAAAACGCGTATCTCGTACGTGATGCAGAGAAATATTACAAGGCAATGTATTGGAGCTATGCCAGCTCTTGGACCCTGAGAGATACACACATGTTCGAGTCTCTCAATCGATTGATGCAGCATCGCCCACCTCCAGCCCATAAAGCGATCGTGTGGGCTCACAACTCGCATGTTGGTGATGCTCGATATACCAGCATGGGAATGCGCCGTAGCGAACTCAACATCGGCCAATTATGCCGAGAGAAATTTGGACGGGAAAATGTTGCCATTCTTGGGTGTGGTACTCACACGGGTACCGTTGCCGCAGCCCATGAATGGGATGAAGACATGCAAATCATGGATGTTCGTCCTTCGCGAGATGACAGTTGGGAGGTAATAGCGCATAACTCAGGGATTCCGAGGTTTCTTCTCGATCTTCGAAGGGGCTACGTTGACACTGCCCTCTATACTGCTCTAGCTAGAGAGCGCCGTCTTCAGCGCTTTATCGGGGTGATTTATCGTCCTGAAACGGAGAGAGCATCTCATTATTCCCAAGCATTGCTTCATCAGCAATTTGACGGATATGTTTGGTTCGATCGCACGGAGGCAGTTATGCCTCTTGAGACCATCCAACCAAAGACTGTCCTTGGAAAAGAAGAAACATATCCTTTTGGGCTTTGAATTGCTTTTCAAAGATTCCAAATTCATGTCATCAATACCGCATGTATGTCACTCTTTGAACGAGATGATTTTCCAATCGACCGCTGTTAAAATATTAGTTCAAGTTCAAAGGTCCAAAGTAATGAAAAATCAAGATGCCTGTAGTTCACTCCAACTTAGTCGGTCCTAGTCTTTCGTCTCTTGTCCAAGCTGCATTTTCGTTTCACTGGATTTAAAAAGAACAATATGACCATAAATCCACTTGGATATACTACGATTGCTTATTGGTTCAGGTATGTTTTGGCTGCGCGGACGGCAATACTGCGGAATCGTTTTCTTGCGGTGGCTATAAACTATTTATTACCAATGTTAGGCGAAATTTGGCTTATAGCCTATTTCAAGGTTCTCCAAAGCAGCAGTAAGACTGATGCGAGCCCCTAATTCCGTATTTGTCAAACCAGGACCAACCTCTTGCAGTTTCTCGCGTACAGCACTATTGCCACTCCCTTCGGTAATGGCCAATAATAGTTGAAATATTATGACTTGCGACGGACATCTGCCACTCCAGTCGTGATAAGATTCAAGTGACACCTCGCAGGCAGGGCTACTGAGTGCTCTAGACATCATGATCGATTAAAGGGATAGCATTCGGCTTTGACAAAACAGACATCATGCCCGAGAGAGTGAAACTGGGTGAAGGCTAAAGCTGTACTCATCATGTGAATACCAGTCCCATTCCGAAAATGCTGGAAATATTCCAGAATTTTGGAAATTCTCGATATGTAATGAATCTTTGACTCTGGATGCTCACAAAATCCGTTAGTTCCTTGAAGGTTATTGCCGGGGCTAGGTATGATTTCAAAAACAGGATCTTTGCTTACCAATCAGCATTGTGGCGTAGGGGAAACGCGCCGGGCTCATAACCCGGAGATCCCTGGATCGAAACCAGGCAATGCTATTAGCCTTTCTTTTTTCATTTTTTCATTTTCCCCTCACAATCACCCGGACTCTTTATACACTTGCTGATACTAGTGCCGCCCAGAGGGCCGTGCGCGACCAATTTCCACGTCTAATATGGTCTATCTTTTACCGATCAAACTACATATCTTCTCCAGCCAGACCATTTGATTCCGGCCCAGGTGCCCACTGCCCATCAACACAGTATTTGAATCCTGATACAGTGTCCGGTTTCCCTTCCAAGCATATTGTCAAAATTGAAATCCCTTTCTCCAATCAGCATTGTGGCGTAGGGGAAACGCGCCGGGCTCATAACCCGGGTAGGTCATCCTAACTAAGATCGTCACACAGCAGACAGTCACTAATCCCTTCTTCAGAGATCCCTGGATCGAAACCAGGCAATGCTATATGCGTTCTAATCTTTTTGCCCTCTTCCCCTAGTCCTACTCCCTGAAACCAGATGATGGTAAGTTTAGCCTTCTTTTTACCAATCAACCTGCAGAAACCTCTCTGGCGCGTGAATCACATCCGACCTGTCGCTCTACAATTCTCGAAAAGGACATCACTATATATCATTAGGTATCAAACTGCAGTAGCCTCCATATATCAACTATCTCACCTTTTAACTGGTATATTGTAAATGTCTGATTATAATCTCACCATTCGAAATTGGAAAATTGTTACTTCTAGGGCTCTGTGAGTCATCCTTCAAAATACCACTTATAATGGCACATGCAGGCATCGAAGCCGACCCATGTACCCGGGCAATGAGGGAAGCAGCTGCTAAAAGTCTACATCAGTAGTTGAGTGGATCTCTTCTCATGTATAATTCCCGTGGGGCTCTATCCACGCATCCTATCTAGTATACTTCGACAGGCTCCGCGACACCACTTATCCATCCATATCGCGGAATATACCAGATTAACAGTATCAACTTGAAAGGATTTTAGCATCTGATTCTCAATGATTAATTTACAGTTCGTCTAACATTTGAAACGGATCCACCTATTTACCCTTTTATCTGCCTTGTTAAACTTCCACTCCCATAATATCTATAATATCTGGGCTGGTTTTTATGTTCATTCGCTTGCATACGCTGTTCATAGATTGAGCCAAGTGGTTACACTAGGTGATTACTAGATCAATCGCCACCAAATTTTCGTATTTATCTAGGCAACCGTTTACCGAAATACTAGGCTTCAATGCAAGAGTTCCAATCGGTAAAGCCATTTCTTTATCCTACGGAGGAGGTTATCAACTCAGAGAAGACGCTCATTCCACAAATCTAAAGCAACATTAGAAAAGCATACGAATCTACCTATTGATATCTGATAGAAAGTCTCAAAGTAAAACCAAATATTAAATGACCCAGGTCAGAACAGAAGTTTGAGGCTTTTTATGATCAGCCACGTGCATTTTGTCGCGGGCTATCGGGAGGTCTCCATTCAACAAAATTTCTCCCAAGGGCAATATCACCGAGCTAGATATTGAGCATTGGAAAAAAATAGGACACCAAGTATATCAATAGAAAGACTCAATAGAAGGACTTCGGCCCAACCAGATTGGTCTATTTGAAATGGCTGGCGGGTAAAACACAAAAGAACCCATTTTTGAGATCTTCCGAGTGGAGTCAACTATGAAATCATTGAGGAGTTCGAGAAAACAAAAAGCGCGCGGTGTGCATGAATGGACCTGGAATTGAGTCTCTGGAGGCATGTCGATCAAACATTAAGGTGGGTCCGGAGATGCTTGTCTAGGTATTCATACAAATTCCAAGGTTGTAGGGAAGGTTATACACTTCGAAAACGGGTATAAAAAGCCTGGCGCTTTCCACGCTCAAAACATCATCAAACACACCAACAAGACACAATTCATCTGATCAACTCTTCGTCCTCTCACTGAATTTTACCTTTCTATATTGACCAACAAAAATGAAGTTCTCCCTTTCTCTTGCTATGGCCACCCTGGTCTCCGCCTCTGTCGCCGCCGAGTCTCCCCTCCCCTCCGGCTTTCCTCCTATCCCCTCCGGCTTTCCCTCTATCCCCGAGGCCTGTCTAGAAATCCCTCAGGCAATCGGATTCAAGCCCATTAAACTTATGAATCAATTCCAGCAGGAAGTCTGCGTGAAGAACTGCAGCGCCACCATAAACCAGCACAACGAGTTCTTGGTCAACACTGTCTTCCCCCAGATCATTCCTGATTTGGACAAGAAGCTGGATATCTCCACCAGCAACAAGCAGCTATTGAACCAGACTCGCACCGAGGCTTTTGCTGCTATTAGAAAGAGCTGTGAATCAAAGGGTGACCAGCCTCTGTGCAACGATCCCCAAGGTCTCTTCGAATGGGGCACTTGCGCGATGCAGGCCTCTGGTCCTATTTACCAGAAGCACATGAAGCAGCTGGCTGGAGCTCTCAAGATTACTGATTCTCAGTGTGAAAAACTTAAGGCTTTGGACTCTGATGAGTCTG
This sequence comes from Penicillium angulare, assembly GCF_028827245.1. NCBI lineage: Eukaryota > Fungi > Ascomycota > Eurotiomycetes > Eurotiales > Aspergillaceae > Penicillium > Penicillium angulare. The sequence continues at coordinate 1,348,343 of NW_026623163.1, forward strand.
TCTGGAACAAGGTCATCCCAGGCTACATTAAGCAGTTTGCTGACCAATGTGAGAGCAACTGATAGGTAAGTCCAGGTGATTAGGTATCGTTCTGAGGACCGAGCCAGTGTTAACCAAAGAATTGATTCAGGTCACTTGGAACTCGGCCTATGTACATGACATGACAATGTATTACTCGTGCGATCATTTCGATCGATCAATGCCCTTGGCGGACTCACGGGATCTTATGGGGAATGCGGGATACAGATGGATGGGTGGATGAACTTGAATAAAGCATGGAAGCTCACTACAATGTCTATTGACAGATAGATACTTTCTTTCTTTAGTGACTAAACAGACATTCCATGACTATTGCTGCACTCGCCTTAGATCCATAATCCTCATTTCCATTCATAATTTGACTTGCTTGTATTGTATCGAGATTTTATCTAAGCTGTGTATTAAGATGCTTTCTGAATGGACGGAGACCTGATTGGTTCTTTCTCAGTCATTTCATGGAGATTGGGTACCGATATGAACTAATTCTTATAGCCGAACTCGGATTGTGGTTCACGATTGAGTCAAAGCCCCCGACTAAGCTATTTTAGGTGTAGTGAACACGGGATGCCCCATGCACTTCTTTCTTAGCGTAGCCCTTAGCGTAGTTCTTGGACTAATATCTAATAAACTTCACCTCCAGGTATTTAGTTTGATAACCCTTCCAGCCAAGGATCACACTAGAAATAGCCTTCTAGATATATGGAAAAGTTGCTTGTTTATCTGTTCTTCCCTACAGATGAATTTTATGCTGTGGACTCCATATTTTCTCAATCGTACTTTGTCTGGGGCGGAGGATTCTACATCCCTGCTAGCTGAGTGAACCGTCTTGAACTAGATATGCACGCCCCCGAACTGTTCTCCCCACGGCTTACGCACCCCCTGTAAAATCTCCACAATCACGATACTTGGGCCAGATACGATGGTGGATTTGACTAAAACGGTTATAGCCCCGGATAGAATCCGCGCCAACTCAGGGTCCCAGATTTGTTTAAAAAGGGTGCCTCTGCGGACCAGGATGCCCCAAGGTCTATCATTTTCTATCTTGTTGTTTCCAAGCAGTAATCGATATGAATCTATATTTTCTAGCCAGCATACTTTGTCTTTCTTCTTTCCTGGATATTATTGCGACTGCCGTCCCTGGTAGTGTCGCTTTGCGAACGAGGAATGCGCCCAGAGCGACCGATATAGACACTCTGGATACAATTGGGCGGGCCCTCCATAAGGCGAGACTTCAATCTCGTAACAATGTGTATTCTATGAACACAACTTCCATAGCTAAAAGCTGGTCTGGAGCAACTTTGTTCACATATGGTGACAGGTGAGGAATTCTAAGACTTGTTCAAAAGATCATCACTCAAATTTTCTAGCTCTAGTACGAGTGGAAGCGTGGGCAATGCAAAAGCATCACTCGACTCACAAGCTTCTATCAGTATCATCTGTTCAACATGCTATGTCAATGGCACAGTTAATGGCGCCGTTACCCTCACCGGGGGCTTTAATTTTACAGAAACGGTCGATGAAATTGGAGATGACATTCTGAACATCACCAGCCAAGCCTTCGATCAAATTGAAGACTACGTTAAAGATGTGGTCAAAGATATTGCTACTCTAGATATCGAAGATATTCCAGCTTGGCCAACACTCGATCTGGATTTGAATCTGGATAACACTACTGGTCTGCCAGGAGCCGAGGTGCATTTTGAGTTTGACAATTTGGAACTTTACCTCGATCTTGACATCAAATTGTCAGCTGGTTCTACTTATACACTGAATATTTACTCGTCGGAAAGCCCCGCTGGAATTGCAATGCCCGGTCTCACAGTTGGGGCTGTATTCAGTGTGGACTTAATTCTCATTGCGGAGGCTGAGATTGATATTGGAAGCGGTATCCATATCAAGCTTGAAGATGGTCTGGCTTTTGACTTGGAGATGTTCAATTCGAATGTGTCGAAAATATCACTGTCAGTCATCTCTACTACTTTTTAATAATTTTGATCTCGGGATATTACTGACAACCGTGTTCAAAAGTCCGGGTGGAATGTATGAGTTTCTTCCGGTGACAATAGAGGGCGAAGGTTCTATACAAGCTCTTTTGAGCTTGAAGGCAAGCCTTGGAATTGAAGTATCTTCTAATAGCATTGAAGATGTACTCACTTTCAGTGGTGGTATTGAGGCTGATGTTTTCTCTTACGTCGCCGACTTTCTTCTGCAAGTTAATGGCTCTTCGTCCACCAGTGGTGAGGAGGATGGCTGCGAATTAGCTGCTGTTGCTGAGTACACAATGGCTGTCGGAGCTGCCGCTGGCGCGACGGTCGCTGTCGATACCTATGTCTGGGGACCCTCTCCCAATACGACTGTTCCCGTCTTTTACACTACCTTGGCTAGTATATGTGCAGGGGCCAAGACAACCTCAACATCAACAGCTTCTGCCCAAATAACTGCTCGGGCAGAGCTTGATAGGGTAAATGATTATTCCACAACAGCCATGACCTCAACGGAGTCCTTTACAATCGTTAACTGTATTTCTTCTGGACTGATCAACTGCCCTATCAATCTCCAGAATACTACTTCCTATCAGCGAGTCGTGACTTCAGATTTCACCATTCAATCAGGATCTACGGTGACAACTTCTCCGACTGCACTATCTACGGTCTCCAGTGCTATAGAATTTGGAACTAATGCTAGACGCCTTCTTGCAACATCTGGGTCACCCACTTCTTATATTCCTACATCTCATGCCACCTCAACTGGAAGTGGAAGTGGGGATGGAGGAGGCAGCATTGTTGATGGGAAAACCGATGGAACCAGCAACAAACTTATTATTGGATTGACTGTTGGCCTGGGGGTGCCGTTTCTCGCAGCTCTTCTAATCGGCCTCGGGTAAGAGAAGCGCTCTTCATAAACCTCCGTTTGGCATTTCATATTGACTGACATGCCTTATCTAGGTGGTATATTCGTAAACGCAACAAAAATCCTTCCAATCATTCCGAACAACAGGCACTTCAACAGGGATCGCCTGATACATCCTATGATTCGCCCAATGAGTCTGCGCTGATGAAACACAGTCCTCAACAGGGAGAGTAATATAATTTTTGATTCGATACCCGGCGCGAAGTTCTTCATGTCCATTTAATAAAACATCAATTTATATTGAAAACAGAGATTACAAAAATATGTTCGTCCACTGTCCTCTTTTTACATGGTCTCTTCGCGACCCTTCCAAGTATGATAGTAAAATCGAACGAAAAATACTGAGCGTACATTCGTCTTTTTTGTAATCCATTAACCGGCTCGCTCAAATAAAGGCGCTTCCTTCTCAATTTGGTGGCATATGCCACTGGTCTCCCACACGAAATCCCTCTGGGAACGGGTCAGTGGAGTCTAGAACAACTTGCTTGAAGCTCGTTATCCAGGCTCGACCTTTGACAGTAGGAAGAACAGCCGGGTAAGACCCAACCCGAGATGTCCCACGAATTCGGCTCATAAACTCGGTACCCAGGATACTCCGATGCTTGAAGTTCTCGCCTTGTTTGATTTGGCCTCGGGCATGCAGAACCGCCAATCGAGCAGACGTCCCGGTGCCGCAAGGACTCCGGTCGAACCTGCCCGGAGAAACCACTACAGCATTCGCAGCGACCTTGCAGCCATCTTCGATTCTTAATGGCTCTGTGAATTCCAGAACACTGAAACCTGTAATCCCGGAGTTATCGGGGTGTACAGGCGTGTAAGCGGCCTCAAGTGCTCTTTTAATGCGCTCCCCAGTTTCTACCAATTGGCGAGCGTGCTGATTATGAACCTTGAGGCCTAGAGAGGCAGCATCGACCAGCACATACATCATTCCTCCATAGGCGATATCGACCACTACCTCTCCGATGCCTGGAACTTTGAGTTTGTAATCAAGCTCGAGGACGAATGAGGGCACATTGTTGAATTCGACATTCTTGCATTTTCCCGCCTCGCATTCTGCAGTAACAGTCACCAGTCCTGCTGCAGTATCCAGAGAGACTTCGGTTATGGGCTCTTTCATGGGAATCATCCCAGTTTCCAGAAGCACAGTTGTTGTACAGATTATGTTGGATCCAGACATGGGTGCATACTCCTCACTCTCCATAATTAAGAATCCGGCATCTGCTTTGGGGTCGCAAGGGGGAAGAACAAGGTTTGTGTTCATAGATGCTCGGCCTCGTGGCTCGTTGAGAAGGAGTTGGCGCATATAATCTTTTTTCGTAGAGATGTGAACAAGCTTCTCGTACATCGTTTTCCCTGGCACATCAAGGACTCCTCCGGTTATAACATCGCCGACCTCACCTTCGGAATGGCAACCGACGACGGTTAAAGAGCGTGAGAATGGCATGTTCAAGTTTGTGATGGGTGTTTCTAAGGTTCGATGAGATGTGTAGTTTATGTCACGCTACGTTCAAGTTGGTTGATAATATATATGGCGGAGAAGTGTAGCAAACATAGTTTCTTTGGCCCAGACTGTTCTCTCTTCGTCTCTTGAGTTCAGGATTCAAAAGAATGTCATCTCATTCGTTGCCCGGAGGCTTCTCCGACGCTTTTGATTCATTCGAAGCCCGGCGGCGGGTGTTTCCGATATACTTGCTTTTTTTCGCAAGAATCTACAAAAGTTCTGAAGTCAGTGCCATCACTTATCGCGCTGCAAGCGCTACAAAATGTAGCATTTCCCCACATTTCTGGGCGATCTCCCCTCTTTCGCGGGATCCGCGCTCTAGATCCGCGTTCAGGGGCACGCGCGAAATTTGAGCCCATTTTGGAAATCGGGCTCAATGATCAGTTGAAAGTAAAAAGGGGTCATAACTCTTTCGCCAAACACTTCAAATGCATGTCTGAGCACATAGAACGTGTTTGGTCTTGCTGATCACGGTCAGGTGAGGCGCGACCATGCAAGAGGGGTCACATGAGGCAGCCACCTTTTTTGTTTTTCTACATTCTCACAGAGGCCAGTACCCCCTGCATGAAGCTCCGCCTCCTTTCGCACCCGTGGGCCTCTGGGAGCTCGAAACCTTTTTGTCTTTCCATGTTGGAAGCTGTTCCCGATCACGTGGACGGTGCTCGCGTGGGGGTTGTACCGGACCATGGATCCAAATTTATGAATCTGGGGAAAGATGTTGTCATAAAGATATCTATCATTCTTCAGCGAAATCACTTGAAAATTGGTCATTGATTTAAAGTGATCGCGATGGAATAAAGTGTTCATTTCACGCATAGTCGACATGGGGGCGGCTCGATCTCGCTCTGGATGTTTGTCTTGCAGACGTCGGAAGAAGAAATGCGATGAAAAAAAGCCAATATGCACGGCTTGTTTGCGCAATAATCTCGGTTGTGTTTGGCCTGACCCGAGCACGCAGGATGGTCAATTTGCATCACAACTGCATGGACTGAGCACCCGGCCTGCAGCTGAATCGGATGCGTGGGCCTTTGCATTTGTTGGGGCGCGCCCGAACTTGCCGACCACAACGATTCCCTCGTCGCTTTCCCATCTTGTCTTACCAGGGTCAGTGTCACCGGTGTCTGAGACCTGGACGCTTCTTGACCATTACTTGAAAGATACTGCCAATCATCTGGCATGTTTACAGGACAGCCGAAACCCATTCCTGCACACGATACTCCCAGCCGCTCTCGATGATGAGCTCCTCATGAATTCCATTTTGGCACTGTCTGGCACACATTTGATGCAACGGAATCCCCATTTATCTCGAGAAATCCAAACTTTGACTTGGTCAAGCTATCGCCGAGCTTTGAAACAACTTAGAGTGGCTTTGTCTATGGCGTTTGGTGGGCGCGGCGAACGTCGCAATGACGAGGATATTTGGAACATATTACTAGTCGTCTTGATATTTTATCTTTTGGAGGTAAGCCCGGACTTTCCTTTGTCAGCCATCAAACTAACTTACCGAGATAAAGGCCACTAGAGGCAATGACCCGAAGGCAATGCAAGGCCATCTCGATGGTGCACATCACTTGATGGGCTATTTGTCCGGTTCGAAGTCCAGCCTTTCTCAAACTAACATTGTTTCATTAACCATGGAGCTATATGTGTACAATGCATCTCTTGCATCGTTCACAACGAATTATAAACCTACAGCACTACCTATGTCTTTAACAATAAATCCCAATGTGTTCACGGGCAGCAATATTGGGGTAATGTGTGGCTGTGCCTATGAACTCTTTACTTACGTGCCAAAGGTTTCAGAACTTCTATGGGAGTTGGCATCCAACCAAATCGCCTCACTAGAGGACCGTTACACAGCCCAATACCACTATCTCAAGGCCCAGATCGAAAGCTGGAGGCCACAAAGCCAAGAAAAAGACATGGTTTTATGTGCAGAGCTCTATCAGCAAAGTCTTTTGTTGCTTTTGGATTTTCATTTCTCTGGTCATAGATCACAAAGTCTCGATGCATCTTTTCTGAACCTCAAAATGATTCTATCTCGCTTATCTCCCAGCTCGCCCATGTCCACCACGGTGACTTGGCCACTGTTTGCTTTTGGCATGATGGCGCATCATGACCGTTTCAAGGAGCTTATCAGATCATATTTACAGTCATTGGTGAGTATATTTGGAATGGGGGTCATGTCCACCGCTCTTGCACAACTAGAGCAAGCTTGGCAAATAAATCATGGCGAGGATGATATCGGAACGTTCTTTATGAACCAAAATAACCTACCTCTGATTTGCTAGATCGTACATAATGTATCATAATGATAAATTCACTCGGTCTGACCAAACAAAGAAAAAATGCATATATTCAATCAAACATTGTGTAATCGTCGTGATAGTACGGAGCGCGTATGTTCGGTAACACTGCGGGAGCCACGACAGCCTGATAAGGACTTGTCCACATGACTAGCCTTAGGTCGCCGATTCAGGAATAGCTCACCGTTGATATCACGCCTCGGAAGATACGGAGAAACAAAGATAAGCCACTTTGAATATCCTTGCTTAAATGGAGTCTAGGTTGTGGAATTTCGGCGACCGAACATTCTGTTCGGCTCATTAATGATTCATATCGTACATGACTACTCCGAGGTTCTTTGTTCGGTAAGGTTCTGGTCGCTATAAAACACCAGAATTTTGTTCCAATAAGGGCGGTACTAACATCGAGGCGTTTTGAGAAAAGTGATCATGCTGCAACTTAATCCTTCAGTTCTATGTTCTAGACCGGGTTTACCATGGACTTGTAAATATTCATACGTGATGGAAAGGAATTGGTCTGGTGTATAATCGTAGCGACTATGACTATTCACTTGGATTGGACAACATGGTGGCGAGATCAAACACGTTTGTTTCATAACCACTATTAGGCTAGTTGTAAGTTGTAATAGTGAGCAAGATTGTAATTTTTTTCATCAGGTTATCGCTCTATCTTGATGATGCACCATTCAAAATCGAGTCAAGAAATTACAGGTTTATACTCTACTCTAAGCTTGGATGGCGATCCTTGTAGATCAGCACGTGTGTTTATCCAATAAAGAACCCAAAAGTACAGTTGAAGGAGTTAGTATGTATTCTAATTAGCGGAATCTCAATTCAGCTGCTATCTTCGGACTAGTTCCAACGCTTAGGTGGAGCTTATTTGGCGGGTTCGATAACCGAATGTGGCAGCTAAAAACGCCAGGGGATGAGGTCGGAGTGATGCCACGACATCGAACCTGCGGGGAGTTAAGAAGAATAATCGAGAGAAAATTAAGAAAGTATCAGGGATGTTTATGTGGTGGCGTCATTCTTTGTGGTCAGGTTTGTTTGTTTTTGCCCGAGATCGTTGGGCATAGCTGTGTAAGAACTCTTGGGAACGCCTCTCGATCCGGGAATTGATGTGCGGGGTACACGGTGGAGGCGACATCCGACCCGATCACCTGAAGACCTTCAAATAATGATAAGGCGTGTTTCTTGCCCATATGCGAAAATCTTTGAGATCCCACATCCTTTTTCTGGGAGAGACAATAAGATGCTTCCAACTTCAAGTGAGCCCACGGCTCGACAGAAAAGGCAGAAAAACCCGAACCGGTGCAGACCTAAATCTAAAGGAGGCTGCCAGAAATGCAAGGAACGGCGTGTAAGTTGAGGTAACAATGCACGGCCCCAGCCTTGGCTATCATTGCTAACTTACCTTAAAAGCGTAGATGTGATGAATCTAGGCCCAGCTGTCAAGAATGTGTCAGAAAAGGCATTGTATGTCCTGGCTATCAGAAAAAGCCTCTGGAATGGCGTCATGTTTTTCAAACTGAGGACCAGGATCAAGGCCAAAGCGTTTCTCCGCCAATGAGAGAAGCGCCAGTGTCACCGATCGTTCCAGAAACGAATGATAGTTTTATTGAGAAAGACACAGATAGCACCAATTTGCTGCAGGAGCTTTGGAATGAAGCGAACTCTACAGTACTCGATCAGCTTCCAGCGATTGATGCATCAATGGATATCAGGACCAAGACAGGTATGCGGCAGAATGATATAGCTGCTACGAGATCTACGTCACATTCGGATAGTTTGGCAAGTCTTCATCAACGACTGACAAATACGGCAATACCCTCCTTTCTTATTCATATGCCGGCCATTTTAGTCCAATATTATTTCGACTTTGTCTGCAAGTCTTGGTCCTCCTTTGATTCGCCTTTGAATCCATTCCGGCTTATTGTCAGTCGTCTTTGGAGTCAAAATGCAGCAATATACTATGCCATCCAGAGTATGGCCGCAGCATCTCTTGCTAACGACTTTCCGGGAATGAGAGCTATCGGGATTCAGACCCAACAGCAAGCCATATCCTGTCTTCGAAACAATCCTCGTATAGGCTCCTTGCACCGAGATGATCATGATGACGAGTTCTTCCTTGCCCTCCTTATGATAGGATTGACAACGGCCTGGCACAATGCATCAGATTTAGGACTGGAATATTTGAAAGAGGCGAAGGACTATCTCGTGAGCCAGCAACGAATGTGTCAGAATCCAGAATCTACATTTGCAAAGCAATACCCGCTGTTCCAACAGTGCTTACTGTACTGGAACATGATGGCGGCCTTCGTGGCGGAGGATTCCTTACTTCTGAACGAAGAAAAGGTTCTAGAAAGACCGGATGATGAGATGTCGGTGTATCTGGTGGATGGTCAAGCTCTTCCACACCCATGGACTGGACCACTTTCCAAATCAATAAGCCTTTTCTATCAAGTTGCGAAATTGGTCCGAGTCGTCCGCATTTCTAAGCGCACGCACGGAGATGATCTTGACGTAACAAATATCGATTTTAATTCCCTTGTTGAAGAAATTGATCAACACCAAACCGCCGAAAAGCTTGAAGAAGATATGCTTTTTACTGGTATCTCTTCCTATTGTGGACCAGTTGACATCGGTGACACTGACACACCCCCATCACATTTTATCACTCTCGCAGAGGCATACCGCTGCACTGCTCTACTTCAAATTTACCATGTCTTCCCAGACATTCTAGAGGAGCGCCTCCAGCTTAACAAGAGATCTGACCAAGAGCCAGCAGCTCTCTTTTCCCTACTTTTCGAGGCAAATGCCACACCACCGTCTGTTCATGAGGGACGACGAATCTTAGCACTTCACATTGTTTCGCTTCTTGATCAGATTCCCCCAACATCCGGAACAAGATGTATGCATCCTGTAGTTTTGACTTGCATTTCAAGCGATCTTGTTTTTTCCAATGAGTCTTTGTTCGGTCCTGCGGCAAATCCAATTGCTTGTTTAAACTCTTTAGATGTCGAAATTGCTCAGGCACGTCGGAAGGTTAGCACTTGGTTGTCAGAGCTCACTTTGATTCTTCCAAAATTACGATTGCAACGCATGTCTCGAATTGTGCATGAAACTTGGAGTAGAGCGGATGCTGGAATTGGTGACTTTTGGTTGGACATAATGCTTGAAAATAATCTTGAGACGATGATGGGATAATAATACATGATTTTATGTCTGCAGAACTTGAAATTAACATCGTAACTCGCAGTCATTCAATGGTATAGCCGATCACTATCAATGTTAGCTCGAACTTCAGGGTTGATGGAGATCTCCTAATAGGAAAAATTGACATAATGTATAGTACTTTATATGCATCGCTGACACCCGAACTCGAAAGAGGGGATACACAGTATAATGGGTCAACCCCCTCATTCCTTATCATTCATGCAGGAACAGCCAAACAAATAGTTGGACCTTCTTTAATATCCCCGCGCAGGAATTTTCTCGCGAGTCAATTCCAAGTCACCCGAAACCCTATCTTTCATAGGCAACGACGAGCACTAAGGGGCTCAACATTGGCTTCCTTCAACCTGAAACCGATAGGAACATGTCCGAAGAGTCCCCGGTTACTCCAATTGTTACCAGGGTGGACCCACATATGGCATGATAGGACCTAAGGGGGCTCTTTTTCTAGTTTAGCGTAGCCGCGGTGCATTAGCGTATTCTTGGGTTCCTTGGATATGAACTATAAGCATACAAAGTTTAAAGGTAATGAATGAGGGATAAACAATCTCCGCATTTGATATGGAAGATATACGGAACATTGGTGACCAATTGGGGCACCAGCCGTGTGCCGAGAATAATCCATGTCAAAGATAAGCCTTTTATCTAGGCACTGCACTGGGTGATCTTGATATCATTCCCCACATTTTCAGCTGAGCCAGCACTAGTCTCCAAGGATGCCCATCTAAGTGACAGGGACCCAAGAAGCGTTCAGTGATTGGTTCCAAATCAAGTTTCAAACTATACGGCCCCACAGGTTACAATTATACCCATGCATATCTGTTTATGCCGCTATCGAAGCCGAAAGGGGGCTGGAACATCTCTATCGACAGAATGTCAGGCATTGACTACGTGAGAAAAATAATCCTAGCAAAGCACTTGATACCTTGTATCTTACCCAGGTGACTATTGGTGGTATTTTATTCGCATTATGAAATATACTTTTATAATTACGAGCAATGGAACTAATACCTTCCGTGGTTTTGACGGGCTCCAGACTCGATAAATGCTTTCCAGACCTCTATCGCAAGCCTCTATCGCATATCGCTAACCTACCTGCCAGTATTCATTCTCCCAAGCCTCCAAACTTTCTGAAGACCGAAAATGCTCTCAGACTATAAGATTTAGTACTTAAAACAGTATTCTCGCTTGTTTGAACCATCATCTTACGTGTACCGCTTAAAAAGATCGCCAATACAAGACGGCTTATGCATACTGAGTGGCGCCAAGCTCCCGTATCTCCGCATTTCCCCGCATTCTACACTACGTCATTAAGTTTGGCCCAATCAAAGTGATCAGATTACTGGTAATTACCGCGGTCCCTCGTCTCCAGCGCCGATCGTACTACGGAACTGGAAATGGGGCGTACGAACGGCCAAAGGTTTCAAGTGTTCAATTACCGCTAGTACAGCCTATCTTAGTCTGATTACCAGATGGAAACTCCTGATTTGCTGCAGCTTTATCGTTCAATCTTACCCAAGGAAAGACGGCCCCAATGTCACTGTCACTGTCACTGCCATGATGTCGGTATCTAGTCCAAGTCCGATTGGCTCATGTGATCAGTTGGGGTCCTACATTATCCGCAGGTTGCCCCCTAATGCAAGAGATTATCTATTCACCCCAATGCGCCTGCCTAAGTACGGAGTAGAGTTTCCATAAATCGATAATATACTTTCCTTTTCGTTCTGAAATACCAGTACATAAAGGAGTCTTGGAACCTTTCCAGAAGGAGGATATAATATCCTTCGATTTCGCCGCTTTCCTATTTCATTTCATTTCCCAGGTTTTCTGTCAACCCCTCATGGTCTACTGAACAAAATGGATAGCATGCTGGACGCCCATCAGCGGGATTCCCCTGCCTCTTCCAATCAAAAGAGTCTTAAACACGATGGCGGCGAACCCTACCAGTCCGACCCGGTAGCCGCAAATGGCCATCTAGAGGCATTGGGCTACGAGCCCGAGCTTACCAGAAATCGGTCAACGCTCCAAGTCGCCTTTATGTCTTTTGTCCTTGCATCTATTCCTTATGGTCTATCTACGACATTTATCTATCCTCTCGAGGGTGGTGGTGCCGTGAACATCATATGGGGTTGGCTGATGGTCTCTTTGATTATTCTCTGCGTGGCTGCCTCTCTAGGTGAAATTACTTCTGTATACCCGACAGCTGGAGGTGTGTACTACCAGTCATTTATGCTTTCTCCGGTTCGTTACCGAAGAATTGTTGCTTGGACATGTGGTTGGTCCTACGTGGTCGGCAATATCACCATTACTCTTGCCGTGAACTTTGGGTCCGCCCAGTTCATAATCTCCTGCGTCAACGTTTTCGAGAAATCGCCAGGTGTAGGAATCTTCGAAGCTTCAGCCTATCAAACTTTCCTGATTTTCCTAGCCATCACATTCCTATGCAACGCAGTTTCCGCGCTTGGGAATAAATGGCTGCCCCATCTCGATGTAAGATTTGTTCGGCTTTCAATTTAATTTCTCAACTCACACCGTCACTAGACATTCGCGATTTTCTGGACTCTTGCAGGAGTCTTAGCCATTATTATCTGTGTTTTAGTGATTGCGAAAAACGGGAGACACGACGCCAAGTACGTCTTCACAAGTTTCGAGCCTCGGTCAGGCTGGCCGGTCGGGTGGTCATTCTGCGTCGGACTTTTACAAGCTGCATATACTACATCATCAACTGGAATGGTTATATCGTGCGTATTTCCCTGTCTTCTCTGCCTCTTATATGGAAGACTATACTCATTTTTCACAGGATGTGCGAAGAGGTTAGAGAGCCATCTCGTCAAGTCCCAAAAGCCATCATCGGCACAGTCATCTTGAACACGATCGCGGGTCTCGTGTTCCTGATCCCAATCGTCTTTGTGCTTCCAAATATCCCAGAGCTAGTTGCACTTCCATCAGGTCAACCTGTCCCCAGTATCATGAAATCTGCCATCGGCAATTCAACTGGTTCATTCCTGCTTCTTCTCCCACTGGCCGTCCTTGCTCTTCTCTGTGGCATCGGATGTACCACCGCTGTGTCGCGATCTGTATGGGCTTTTGCAAGAGACGGTGGTATCCCTTACTCCAAAAAATGGAAAAAGGTAAATCATACTCTGGATGTTCCTTTTAATGCGATGATGCTCGGTATGGTAGTTGAGATTGCTCTTGGTCTTATCTACTTCGGCTCAAGTACTGCATTCAACGCTTTCTCTGGAGTTGGTGTCATCACTTTAACAGTGAGCTACGCGTGCCCTATCGCCGTGTCATTCCTCGGGGGCCGCCAGCAAATCAAGAAGGGAAATTTCGATCTCGGAACACTCGGTGTCGTTTGTAACATTGTCGCTTTAGGTGAGTTTGAAAAGTAATGGATCCTTTACTTATACTAGAAATGACTGACCAAACCAAATCTCAGCTTGGAGCATCCTGGCGGTGCCTCTCTTCTGTATGCCCGCGGCTATCCCCGTTACTGCAGAAACTGTCAACTATGCACCAGTCGTGTTTGTGGGTTTCGTTTTGATAGCTACAGTATGGTATTGGGTGTGGGGACGCAATAAATACGTTGGACCGCCAACTGTTGACGATGCGGTTATGGATATTCGACACGATGGACTCTGATCTAGAAATCATCATGGCTGTATATGAGACGTACATTCGTTCCATATTATTTGTATTTAGCCCATTAGAAGCTATAATAACCGATTTTCTTGGGCATTATTCAATCATTTCCCTCGATCTGGTGTTGGAGAAACTTAGTGATCTGGTCAAAGCCTTCGGGTTCCTTGATCCAATGTCCATCTCCTTCCGCTCCAGTAAATTCATTCCGCTCTATAGAGACCCCAAGGTTCTGAAGTATCTGGGTTGCTTGAATACTCAGTTCAACGGGAACCCAAGTATCATCAGTGCCATGGCTCAAAAAAACAGGAGTAGATAGCACCGATATATCAGCATCGTCACATAATTTTGGGGTGTTCAATTCAGCAATGACGTCCAGAAGTAACTTCGAGGCCTGTCGTTGTTTACTTAACGCGTCCACTACGTTAAAAGTATCATCATATCCTTTCAATAGGTCCTCTACCTGTCCAGCAAATGGCAACCAGCCGCAAAATCCCAAGACACCCCCCAGTGGACTCTGAAGCTCTGCTGGTCCGCAAATGAGTGACCATAGTGCGATCGCCATCCCCTGGCTGATTCCCCCAAGGTAAACACGATGAGACTTCCCGCCCAGTTGCTGAATTTCTTGGTTCAACAAGTCTAGGATGTAGAATACCGATTCTCGGAGACCCTCCACTTGTGACTCTTGTCTTTCTTCAATATGATCGAGCGAATATGCGTCAAACCAAGATGGCATCTCTTCTTGAAATCGTACATTCCATCGCGAGCCAGAGTTCGGGAAGACCCAGCGCATGTGTGGTAGACTTTCTGGTAGAGTTTGGCCCTGCGAGTTCACAGAAGAGAATAGGTCCTCGGCAAACTCGGCCCCATTGCTTCCTCGGCCATGTAAAAAAATTGCTGTTTGGATATGTTCACCATGCGGGTGTTGAATGTGAGGCTCAGGAAAATGCATATCGGCGCTGTGGTTATGAAATGTAGCTGTATGCTGTATGGGCAGTGTGAATTTGTGTGAGAGATAGATGGAGCAGAGAATCGAGGTATCTGGAAGCCTAAGCTATAGCTCTCTCGAAATCTTATCAAAATTATATGAAGTGCACTGTTAGGTACACAAGCTGCAAGCAGTTGAATATGTTCATTAAACTGCGTACTGGTATGTAGAAAGCGCCAAACGATGTGCCCGAAGGATGCCAAAGGGACAAGAGCCGCACTGATCTCCACCTTGACCGCTTAAGCGCTGCCAAGATTAATGGGGGAGCGCAACAGCGAGATTTCTAGCCTGAAGCTCAATATGCTCGAAATATCAAGGAGCTTCGTACGGATAATAAGATTATTGTAAATGTTCAATAGTACTAGAAAATCCATAGAATCATTGTCCTCTATCTCATCTAATATACGCCTGATGCTCCAGTGTTGTTGTTTATTGATTAGTCATGTGACGTCAAGCGCGTTTGTTTACATTTCGAACTTCTCGCTTCGACCGAAGCCCAACATCCAACCACTTGTCCCAATCTCTGCTCCACTCCTTCTGTCCATACCTTCCCTCGACCTTCCATTTGATCCCATTCCAAATATCTTCAAATCTTACTTATCCTCCCCATTGCCATGGCGGTTCGGCGTTCCGCTCGCCTGCGTACCCAGGCGTCTCCCGATGTGCGTGCCCTAGCAACGCCCGAAGAGAGGGGCTGATGATGTCGCCGGAGTTGAATATGATGCAAACTAACACAACAATGTCTTATTAGAGTGACGAATCTTCCCCACAGCCAGATAGGACCACGCGACTTTTCTCTGTTGAGGAACGCGACGAGACGTCTAGCAATGATCAGCCCATCATGCGCACGCCTGTCACCAAGAAAAGCACCCAGATACCCCATTCCACACAGTCATATCAGAAGGTCACCGAGGCCAGAACCCCAACAGGTCTGCCTGCTGTTCGTCCATCTTTAGAAGATATGCATCCCAGCAAGGCACACCAGAGCACCACCAAGAAAGTTGACTCTGGACTCCTTCTCGGCTTCAACCCCATTAAGAAAGATGCCAATGGAAATGTCGTGAAGGATGGCGTGAATGAAAACACCCCCTCTAAGACCAAGCCTTCTCCCGCTGCTAGTCAGTACGGCACGCCTGGATATGAGTTCAAGTTTGGACAAGAGTCTCAACTCAGCGATCAGGCGAAGCAACTGATGGACAGAATTCGTGAAGAGGCCAAGCAGACTAGAGCGAAGATGGCACTGGAAAACTCGAACGGACAAGAAGAAGAGACTCATGAGACCCAGGTTGAGCGGAAAATCGCAAAGCCACGAGGCCAAGCCGGACGTTTCAGTGATGTGCACATGGCCGAATTCAAGAAAATGGACTCGATCGCCAATCACGCTTCGTCTTTCAGGGCAAGTCCCGGTAAATTCCAGCCTGTGACGAAATCTTTGAAACGCACAAAGTCCAAGGCTCAGTTGGACGAACCGGAGCCCCAAAACTCGTCTCCGTCACGATCCTCCTCCTCCGCAAAGCGATCTGCGGTGCCTACGCCTACTGCCACCGCCACCGCCAAGCGTGCCAAACCCAACCCAACAGACGATGCACCAGAGGATCACCCTGAAAACGGAGCCGTTCTTAAATTGGAAGAAGCTACGCCCAAGAAGGCCGCCACTCCCAAGGCTAATGCAGCACGGCCCCGCTCCACTATTCGAAGCTCTCTCATGACGCCGACCAGGGCCTCGATGGCACGTTCCGCCTCCGTTTCTCTTAGTCTCAAGGCTCCCAAAACATCATTGATTCCCTCGTTGGCGCGCTCCCCCACTACACAGGCATTAGCATCTCCACGGACTCCTCGAACTGAGTTCAATCCTCGGTTCAAGAGTAACTTGCCAAGTATCAGCAATCTCAAGTCGATTCTTCGCAGACGTCAGCCATTGTTCTCTCGCGATCCAGCCAAGATTGCTGCTGGGACTCACGCAGCCGCCCCAGACTTCAATCCTGATTTACTCTTCGCCGGACAGGCTGAATCGACGGGTGCCGCCCTCTCCCCCTCGCCGAAGAAGCACGTCGAATTCACCCCAAGTGTCAAATCTCGTCATCAATTATTAGAGAAATCTCCATCCCGCTCTAAGATTCCTACCACTCCGTCTCGCTCTAATCTGTCCGAGATTTTCTACCCAACTCTTCCTACTCTCACTCCCGAACGAAAATCCACTGCTGAGGATACAAACGACAACGAAGCCCAGTCTCCCACGATTCGCCATGTCCGCAAGTCCGAAGGTTGTGACTCTGCCAATGTCTATCCTGAGCTCCCTGTGGTGGCACACGGCATCTCTCATGGACTCAGCAACAAGAAGAGACGTCGATCCGACGTTGATGATGATGACGATGTTCCAAATGCTGAGGATACTGAGAATGTTCCTCCCGCCGATGCCCAGCCTGACGAGCGCAGCACCAAGCGAATGAAGGCGAACCCACCAACTCCAAGCCCTGTCAAGTCTCGCCCTATCAAGACACCTGTCCGCTCCGTATCTGGTCGGGTCGGTAACTCCGCAAGCGCAAGTGCTAAGAAGCGTCCGGGAATGTTGAGTCTGAGTCGCTTGAATATGCTCTCCAAGCCCAAGGGACGAGCCTAAATCTCCTAGGTCTCATTCCGGTACAAATGACATAACGCCTGGTGCGTGACTATCGGACAAAATGAGCCAGGCCACTGCTATCTGATCCCAGAGCATGTGGTCCCTGACAAGATGTCTTGCCAAACGACTATTTCTTCTTCCTCCGTCGTACTTTTTTCACTGCCTATTGCTGTGCCTCTAGGCGGGCCTTTTCTATCTTCTTGTTCTATGTATCATTTTATTACCTCTCATGGCTTCAGGCCATGGTTCTTTTCTTTTTCTCTTCTTTCCGGTTCCTTTGTCTCGGCTTCACCTGGTTTGTGTCTTTTGGTGTTGAATCATTTCGACGCCTAGGTGTGGATCTATGGTTTGCTTTTGCCAGACAACATTCAATCTAGGCATGATCGGTGGTGTTCCTGTTTTTTCAAAGTCCCATTTGGGTTGCCTTTTTTGATATCTTTCTTTCCATTCGCGAGAAGCGAAGTCCCATTGCAGTCCTGGCTCTGTGTGCTCTGCCTGTGCGTCATCCTGCTCCAAGAAAGAGCCATGATCTTTCGGCCGGGCTTTCCATGCTTCGGGAGATGCTAAGTTGGGAGTGACTTGAAACAAGAAGGCTTGGGATGCATCGTCTCTGCTTATGTATGACATAATGACCTTCTGCAAATTAATTGCCTTTAAAATCAAACCTTTTTCTTTCTCGCGTAGTATGTAGTCAATTGTTGTTAAGGGAGACCTCGTAGATCGAAGTCCGCTGAGATCGCAGATCTATCAGTAGACAGATGGTACCGCTATTCCAGTATACTTCTTACACATCTTTTGGGGTTAAGTGCACCGTGATTAGGACGAAATACATTTAAGGAATCCAGATAAACACCGAAGCGTAAAGAGGAAATTTTCTCTATTTACATGCAAAATTCGTTGGTCATGGGGGCAAGGCAAGCTAAAAATACACGAAGAGGTTCAAAGTAGCATAAAGCGCAAACAGCATGGTTAAAGTTGAATCAGCCACGAGGCTAGAAGCGTAGAATGGGAAGGTGAGGATTAATAGTCAATTATTAGCGAATTGCTCTTCGAGAAGCAAAGTGAATGATGACGTGAGACATGACATGAAATCGTTGGGATAAGAGACAAGGTCAACGGACAAGACAAGATGACAAGATGCTCCTTATCGAGCTGGGGGTATCATAACGGGAAGTTGAAAAGAACCACAATATCAATGTATCGACTTGGATCAGTTTTTCATAGTCGCCAGGAACGAATCCAGGTTGTATTCTTCCTGGTATTGACGATCGTCCCAGAGCTCGCCCAGGTCATCTAGCCAGCCCTTCTTGCCCTTCTCCTTGACTTCACCATCAATGTCGACCATGTCTACTTCGTTGCCGGTCTGATCACCTGGTTTCTCAGCTGTATCTGCCGTTTCGCCTAGATTGAACAGATCAAGCAGTTGGTCTGTGTCCATTGTTCCTAGACCGGCATTTTGTTGATTGACCACCGTGGAGGCGACGTCGATCTTGAATCGTTGTAGGCTGAAGAGTAGTATGTTAGTAAAATAGAACGGAAATTGTGTCTTGAATGTGACTTACTTCAGGATCTTCTCCTCAAGGGTTCCTCTTGTGATCAGACGGTATACATTAACGACCTTCTTCTGGCCGATTCTGTGAGCGCGGTCCATGGCTTGAATATCCTTCTGTGGATTCCAGTCATGCTCAACAAATATAACAGTATCTGCTCCTGTCAGGTTGAGACCTAGACCACCAACACTAGTGGTGAGAAGCAGGACGTCGTAACTGGGGTCGGTGTTGAATCGGTTGACGATATCCTGGCGCTTGGTCGCTTCAACACCACCATCCAGGCGAAGGTACTGAACAGATGGTAACAATTTCTTAAGAACATCGTTTTGGACGATGTCCAACATTTCTTTCATTTGACAGAAGACAAGTGCACGGTGTGGGCTGACATAGCTGGCACCGGTATCGAGTTCGCCCTCAGCTGGGCTGTCGACACCAATGCCACAGTCAACTAGCAGG
Organism: Penicillium angulare; assembly: GCF_028827245.1. NCBI lineage: Eukaryota > Fungi > Ascomycota > Eurotiomycetes > Eurotiales > Aspergillaceae > Penicillium > Penicillium angulare. Next base: position 1,367,589 of record NW_026623163.1, read on the forward strand.
TCACGAAGAGCAGAGAGCTTCGGAGCATGTGATACATCACGGATATTAGACCGCTTAGATGAGAGGTACGTCTGTACTTCATTGTACTGCTTGTGACCATCTTTGACAACCAGAGCGGGCGAGTTACACAGACGACGCATGTACTGTAGGGCCTGGAAAATATGCTCCTTGTCATTTCGCTCCGTACTGCCAACCTTATCTTGGAGTTCTTTCTGCTCCTTCTTCGAAAAGTCCTCGAAGAGCTTCTTCTGGAGGTCACTGGGATCGCAGTAGTAGTTTTGTATGATCTTCGGGGGCAGGTCATTCAGCACCTCTTCCTTCAGACGACGCAGGAGGAATGGCAGAACTTGTTTGTGAAGCGCTTCAATTGCCAAAGCACCGGCCTCTTGCTCCTTTGATGAGGATTTGCTGAAGCGGCTTGCCGCAATTGGCTTGGCAAATCGGTCGAGGAAGACTTTCTCGGTACCGAGGAATCCAGGCATCAAGAAGTCGAATAGAGACCAAAGCTCAAGAACGTTATTCTGAATAGGTGTACCAGAGAGAATAAGGCGGTGGTTGCTCAGTAGTTGCTTAGCAGAAAGCGTGATTTTGGCCTTGGGATTTTTGATTAGATGACCCTCATCAAGCACACAATAATTCCAGTTGATGGGGTTGAGAATTGCATTGTCATTCCTGCAGACATCGTAGGAGGTCACAATGATATCACTTGTAGCAAGCTGGGGCTGGAGTCTCGCTCGTTCTGCTGGAGGTCCGACATAGGCAATACATTTCAGGAAGGGGGCGTATTGCTTGACTTCCTGTTGCCAATGTCCGGAGAGGGAAGGAGGGCAAACGATCAACGAGGGAAGTTTGCGAGAGTCGGGGGCCTGACTCTTTGAAAATTCTTCCGCTCGCATGTGATGATCACTAGCGACGATACAAATGGTTTGAAGTGTTTTTCCAAGACCCATATCATCGCAGAGAATACCATGAAGGTTATAGCGATTGAGGAAGGCCAGCCAATTGACACCGTCCTGTTGATACGGACGAAGCTCTGCTTTGATGGCGACGGGTATCTCGAAGGCTTCAACCTTGCGCACGTCCAACATTTGGGACATGAACTTCCGCTCTCTATCACGACCCTTGAGCAGCTCCTCAGAGAAGCCAGGTGGGTCTGGAATACCAGCCTCCAGTGGTACAAGTTTGACCAGTGTGGCAAAGGAAGTGGTTGCCAGCAGACGAACGTCATTATCCGAGTCGCTCATACGGCCGAGAACAGGGACGACAAGGAAAATGACATAGGGGAGGATGTCATCTTCCATGACGTGGATAAGATGGTAGATGCATTCAATCGCTCCTTGGCGATGATGAACATCTAAAGCGCGATTGATTGTTGGGAGGACATTCTCTACCAACATGGTCATACCTGCCACGGTTATAACACTACAGATTGTAGCGAAGCATTTAGCCGCTGCGTAACGAATCACCGACAAACGACACTGCAAGCCCTTGGCAACAAGTGGCATGAGACCATTGACCCAAGGATACAGACCAGAATCGAATTTGGGGAGGAGGGCACGGAGTGTAGAAAGACCGTCCACAACTTCTTGGCCGAGCTCGTTCTCGGGGTTCGCGATGTCTTCAGGCAGTTCACCCGCTAAGGCATCATTCAATGGGCGTTCAATCAGTGCCGCAAGGTTTGGTACCTTCTCCAACAGCTCAGCGCCAAATTTGACAGTGAGTTGCTCCAAGGCATCCTTGGCACCACGGCGCATGATACGAGCTTCTTTAGCCTCGCGTTCGAACTTGGCAGCATCCGGGTGATCGCGTCGGTCTTCTTCCTTGCGCAAGGACAAGATTGATTTCTCTAGCTGGGCATTGTGAGCGAATTCGGGGGTCTCCGAGGTATCCACACAGCAGTATTTAACGAGGTTTCCGATGATCTTGTCAACAGGTCCACGTTTGGTAGCTGCAGTATAATGTTCGATGAGGCTTGCAACGGCGGTTGCTGACCGTTGTTGAAGTTCAATATTCTCTTCCTTCTTCACGCTATCCATCATACCCTTGATTATGTGACCAGGGCGCTTGGGAATATCACCTAAGGCGACCAATGCACCTGCGGCAGCTGCTATGACCCGCATGTCACGCTGGTCTTTGATACCAGAGGCATCGTCGACAGCGGTTTGCGCAGTGTTGCGAGTGTCAGTCAACACTTGAGTGGCAGTGATACGCTGAGCAGGTGTCAAGTTCTTCTTCAGGCGGTCAAAGTCTGGGCCCACGAGCTTCACGGCATCGGCGAGTGAGAATGCATTAGGACCAGCCTCGGGATCGCCTTGCACCACGACAGCCAAGGTTGGCAAGCGGGATGGCATTACATGTGCGTGATCTCTGAAGATGTTCAACAAAGAGTGGCAGTGGGCTCGTGCGACCGTAAGGTAGCTTGAAATGTCCGAATACCATGATGGGCGGTCGCCTTCAACAATTGGGCGAATCTTCTCTGTGAGTGAGGAGGTGTATTTGCTTTCCGGTCCAGTGAAGCGAGCATATTCTTCAATGATCATAGCCGAGCAAAGCTGGGAAGTAGAAGCTGAGAGACTGAGGCCATCCATGATTTCAGACCAGAAACTTGGGAGTTCGTGCTTATCCCATACAGAAAGCAATTCTCCCAAGGCTCTTGAAGCAAAGATCTTTGATCGAAGCATGGTATCCGCTCCGATGAGTTCGATGTCTCCAGACAACATGTGGCCATCCACGTTGTGGGTGGAGGGAGTAGGGGCTTCCTTCTTTTCTGACTTGCGACGCCGGCCGGGTTTGCCTGGCTCCGGTCCACCAGTAGCAGGGGGCGATATTTTTGCCGGTGGCGGTGGTGGTGCGGCAACAGAGAAGGGGAGGCCAGATGGTTTGATGAAGAGGGTCGCATTGATTGGAATGGGGCTTCGAGGAACGCCGAAAGGACCAAGCGCAAGCGTAATAAGGGGCTCGATGGAGCTTGCAATTTCAGTGTCGGCTTTGAACCACCCATGGATTTCGACGGCCTTGAGCAATTCTGACCAGACTTGAAGAGATAACTTGAGAACACCTTCATTGCGTTCCACAAGCATATTTTGGAAAATCAAGCGCAGTGCCTTGCCATCTACCCAGTTTGTGCTGTCTTCCCCTTCTAGTTTCAGGAAGGTCATGAGGGCTCGAAGAACAGCTGAGCGAACGCTTGTGATGGTGTGTCGGAGGAAGGGATATAGACGAGGGACTAACTTGCCGAAGGAAGCCTCCGGGTCATCGGCTGCGTTCGCCTTCATGGCATCAAGCACTTGATTGAATGTGCATAGCTTGGCAAGCAGGTCCATGACGGATCCTGTACTGGCACTTAGATCGTCTTGAAGATTGGAAAGACAGTCCCAGACAATATGCATCAAAGGTCCAAGAGTACCGGCCCGTGATGTCACGTACTCTTCGGCGATTGGAACAAGGGTGGCAGCGCTGACGGCACGAACATCGTCATCGAAGTCGGCTAGGCCTTTCATGACAGCCTCGAGGACTCCATCCATCATATTGGCATCGTTCACAAGTAAATCTTTGCGAACTGCCACCAGATATCTTAAGCCAATCATGCCGCCATGACAAACCTCCCACACTGGTCGATCCAGTCCAAGATCAGTTTGCATGATAATTCTATAAAGTGATCGGTAGACTAGTCGAACAGACTTTGGTGACAGATGAGACAAAAGAGCACCAAGTGTCTGTCCCACCGTTTCTCGAATGGGAGCAACTACATTGTCGGAAATATAATCACCAAACCGGTCTAGCATGAGAACACAGAGCAAGCGGCAGGCGAGATCGTCCAACCATTTGCGATTCAGCGTGTCGTTTTCAGCCCGAGTTTTGCCTTCCATGCGACCTGCAGCTGCACCTTGAACCCTAATAACCTCACGGAGAGCCATTGCTGCACCATGCCGGACCTCCCAGTTCGAATCAAAGATGTCGATGGTCAAGAATTCGCACATGCACTCCAAAGGCCAGCCTGAGCCTTGGTCCACAAGGTCGGGCTGAATAACAGGTCGCTCGGGTGCGATTTCGCCTTTGAACTCTGTGACAATTTTTTGATCGTCGTCTTCGGCCGATTTTTCAAAGTTGAAGTAGTCTGGTTTGCTTTCTCCATTCTGATCATTGCCGTTTTCTGTCTTAACAGGGTGGGGTGTTGCGGGGGCGGAGACGTTTTCTGATGGTCGTCGGGAAGATAAGTCTACTACACGAACTTTGCTCGCGCCCATTTTGGCGTTCTGTTTATTCTTTCGCTTGAGCTGGTTTAATTGGCGCTTGCTGAGCCCCGAGTCTTCCTGCTTGGAATCTGGTGATGCAGGCTGCCGAGATGGCACATCAGGGATGCTATTATCCCGCGAAATAGGAGCTACTGTAGACTCTCGCTTTGGTAGGGCGGGAGTTGCGAGTTTGGGGGCTATCTCTGGTATATCAAGTATTTCATCCTCGATATACTCTCCGGTCAAGCCTAGGCGGCCTGTCAGCGTCTTTTTCTGATGTTGAAGACGTGCAGCAGGTTCCATCGATGCCAGTGAGTATTCATACTCTTTTCCGGCACTTCCCAGTAGTCGTTTTCCATACTTCAGAACGGAGCCAATGTCCAATGTATCAAAGTGAAGGAACCCATCCACAAGGGCAAAAGTCTCCTCTGACTTAATTTCGGACTTGATCTCCACATCATCCTCGTCGTCGGCTGCAGATGTTAACGGCAGGCCATCGTCTTCATTCGGGTCAAACACATCTGCATTTGCCACAATTAAACCGATTGCCCGAGCCGCAGCAGTTCTGGTATCCCAGGACTTGGATCGCAAATATGGGAGAATGCGACCCAAGAGGTTAAAGAGCTCATCGGGATGTTGTTTTTGTACATCGGCTAGTTGTTGAGCTGCTGTATTGCGAATCAACTGAGTGCTTCCGGTCTCAAGTAAACTGTCAAAGAAAGTCAGCATTCAGAGAATCCTCTCAAGAATTCATACACTGCGATGAGAGTAGTTACTCACGTGACCAAGCGGTCGAGTCTGTAGAGATGTGGGTCAGTATCACGTGTTTGACGCGTCGTCATTGGCTGTATGAACTTACCGGGAAGTCATGGCGGGCCGTCACTCTGATCCCGAGTGAACAGCACCGCCAGAATTGATGAAATGAAACAAATGAAAGGAAATCTAAGAGGTGAGGAGCTTGATGATTATTAAAGCGTACTCAGCTCCTCTCCTTGGCCTGCGAAATGAAATGAATAAAAAAAAAAAGACAACGCCCAACACCGGAAGCCGGGAGCTGACTCAGCAGTGAGGATTTAGATTCAGTACACAAGAGCGAGATTCGAGGTCACGCAGCCGGGTTTATATCATTGGGGGGCTCTGGATTCGCGCGCCGGTCCATGTTTGGGTGTGTGGTGCTAGGCCAAATCGGGTATAGTCGTGGTTGGGCCTCCACTCCCGGGTTTGCTCGGATCACGTGGTCTACGCGTTCGATCAGAGATTTAATATGGTGGATTTTAGCTGCTCTAGGACAGTGATAGAGATTTTTTTTCTGGCTTCGGTTATTCTATCCTAGCCTCCAATACACTTTTATTCCCAAGACTTGAACATGTTTACATAGCCCATCGTAATTTTAAACCCTTTGGTATCCTCAAATGCTGCATCGAAGATGCCAAGACATGCCAGATGGCCTTAGGACACTCGAGGATCCCCCTGATGATCGCTACTATGTAGTAAGGGATTACTCGAGCATGTCATTCAACGACAATAATTTAATGTCTTTGATCGCCCAAAAATACGTGTAGACATCCTATATGTGTGTGGCATATTCATGTAGACACGTTTACTAATATTATCTAGTACACGGCATCAACTTGATTTAATGGAGTAAGCTGTCATACCCATTACTAGCTACTATGTGCCTCACCAATGAACAGGCATATATTGCAAATGCGGGAACTATATATTTTCATATACATGACATAAATCAAGAGGTTACACCCAGAATTTCGGCATAGATGCTCAATAACTACCTATCAACAATTGTTTTTATTATCATTTTAAAATTCTTACTTAGGCAGGATTATTCTAGCACTGACTTTTAGAGTTGGTTGCATCATTCCGCCTGCATCGAAACCTTGAAATTAAAGCTGTTCCAAGCTTCATCCACATTTAGTACAAGATTAGAACCTCGCAAGTTCTAGGTCTTGATATATGAAGGCACAATTGAACAAGCGGTATACTGTGAATCGATTTCCATAAATTGATTGCAGAGTCATCTGGTTCCCTACGAATGCAAGGTTGTCTTCTGTGAGCTTGTTCCGAGGGAGAGGTTCAAGTTGATACAGAATCTACACATAAAGACCTAAAAAGTAATACGTAAACACAGCTTGTCATGGATCCGGAGTATCATTTCAAACACGAGACCAACTGGTCACCAACATTGAGTATTTCTGTACAGTCACAGGCACCCGGACGAATGATCCGGGGCAAAAGCAAGGAATCACACGCATCAGAGAAAAAGATAAATATCACGCCCTTGGATTTTCTTCAAAGCTATCCATTTCACCGTTGTGCCAGCACTGCCGCGGCTTCCTCTTCCTTTCCAAGCAGACCCAGGCTGCGAATCTGCTCTGCCTTCGGGGCATTCTCACGAGGGTGGGCAGCCTCGGCCTTGCGGTAGGCGGCTTGCATCTTCATTGTACGGAGGGCCTAGATTCAAATCCAACAATCAGAAATGTCCTTCATATCTTCAAACAGTTCACGTATCCCCCCTTCGAATGTAGCAATACATACCTCCTTGCGGTGGTGAAGGCACTCGTAGTAATCCTCCAGAGCGGGCGTGCACTTCTTCTTGCCGGCTTCACCCTCGCCGGAGTTGACAACGTAGCATCCGAGAACTTCTTGCCAGAAGGGGTAGCAGCGGTTTTGACCTAAAAACAAACATCACAGGTCAGTCAAGGTGAATTGGTGGGGAGAAGAGGGTCTCGTCAAGATGTGATTCGGCTCATGATGACCCCCGCGCAGGGTCCGCACGGCAGATAAGGATGGAATGTTAGTACGTACCGCCGTTCAAGCCGTATCCAGAAGCCATTTTCGAGTGTTAGAGAAAGGAATTGGCAAGGTGGTGGGCGGAAAGACAGCAGAGAAGGTGGTTAGATGTTCGCGGATGCGACGCTTTCCCTTTCGTTTCCGACATGGCCCGTGCGCTCCACCGTACATGTTACCCGCATCCTCAGCTACGTATACAGATCACTTTGAACCTCCGGATTATTGCACTTCTCTCCCTTAATCGCCATGGCTGTGGAAGGGTTATCAGATGCCCATGCGATACTGCTTGCGACACACCTCTGTACAAGCGGTGATATAACCGATCTCCCCGTCTTACGAGCGCAATACCCCCACTGTTTTCCTTTGGAACGCCTCCTACGCATCATCTTAACATTCCTGCCTGAGAGCATAGAGCCCTCGCAATATGTCGACACCCTTCAGCAGCTGACCAGCGAATCGAATAATGCGGACCAAGACCGAGAGATAGATACATCAGCCGTGAAAGACTTCACAGAGTTAGAAGCAAGAAAGCGTGTGCGGAAGCTCCGTCTACGACCTCTTAAGCAGGACGGCGAAGAGGAGGAGGGTGTCTCTGACCCTTTGACTCAATTTATAATTCACCGCGCGCATTTGATAGATACCGAAACCTCCCTCCAACCACTCGTCCTCGATCTTCTTCACCCCTTCTACAACCAACAGCCAGCGCTTCGGACGTGGCTGATCTCAAGCCTGCTACCGGCTCTTCGACTCAATTACGAATACTATCCGAATCGGGACGAGACATTATCACTGGAAATTTTGGAGTCGCTGGATGATCAGACCGCGGTCAATGTTTTGCTGTCTATCGCTGGCCCAGAGAGAAACGATATGGATCTCGTTACCAACTTAAGAGGACTTATTGGCCCCTGGCTCTATGGAAGCAACAGATCAAAGCGACGCAGATTGAATGAAGCAGCTCAAGAAAATTCGATTTCTTTCATCCAGGAAACACCGAAACCCAAGGCTATTGAGGTGGCCGGTTGGGAACATGTAAACCTGTGGCTTTTATCGCGCAGTCTGGTGGACTATGAGAGTGTGGTCAATGCCTTTATCAATTGGAGCGGACCTGAAGATGTTGATATGGGTGGATATGATGAAGATGCGGGTCGAATTTCATCAGAGACGTCGAAAGAGTTATTGAATCGGTACGGCCAGTCCGGTTTATCTGTGATCTATGCACAGGCAAATTCATCCAATGATCTACTCGAGGGATCATTTAAAATTCTTTCGCGAGTTGCTGAGCTGCTTGGCCTTGAGGAATTTTCATACCTTTCGACAACTGATTCTGCCCTTCCAACTGTCGATTTCGACACCGAGTTGATTTCCTCCGCATCACGAGCTTCATTATTGCAAAATGCCCTCATGGCGCCGCAAAATACATTAACGACACCATCGCCTTCCTCTATATCTTTTGCCAGCGCTTTGCTTCTCTCTTTGCGCATACTGACAGACCTGGGCCACGTTATTCCCTGTCGCGCATTAGCGAACATGTGTCTTCACAGCAGTAAGGAGATACAGATGGCGGATTTGCAGAGCGTAGTGGCATCTACGGTGAAGCAGCCTCGATCATCTAATGATTGGCAGACTGTTCGCCAGAACTTATTATGGCTCCGAGATTGGCAAACAGAGGACTCCGATAATGGCTGGGAAGGACCATTTACTCACCAAGGTCTATTCTGGCAACTATCGCACGATATCGTTGAAACAGAAATCTTGAAAGCCCTCATTGAAGCCAAAGGTATGAATATCAGAAACATCCTATATACACATGTATACATTTCTAACTTGTTTGCAGAGTATCAATTGGTAGTTGATTTATACATTTCGTCGGAGAAGGCGCCACTTACACCTACCCAAGTGGAAGCTGCAGTTGTGGAAGCCATCTTCACAGCCTATGACAACGCAAGCAATGGCAACCGAACTCGAGGCGGCATGAAGAAAGCACAAGACATGTATGTGATCCGCCATCTACCCTCTATCCAATCTCTGACACAAGCTAACTTACCCAATCAATAGTCTTCAATCATTCCAACCTCATTTCCACGAATCAGCCCCTCTAAAGCAAATCAACGCTCTCATAGCAGCAACACACGCTCTATCATTCTACTCACTGACACTCCAACACGGCGTCCCCTTCCAACCAGTCAGCATCCGCGTACACCACGACCCAATCTCCCTAGTAGAAAAGGTCCTCGAACAAAACCAAAAAAGCTACACAAAGCTAGACGACCTCCTCTCCATCGGCCGCAACCTAGTCTCAGCAGGCCTACCACCACCACCACCACCACCACCACCAACCTCGGAACCCCAAAACATCTCAGACGCAAGCATAACAGCCGAACGCCGCATAACTTCCCTCGCCATCTCCTCCGCTCTAACATCCAACGACTTCGGCACGGCCTACTCTTACATCCTCACCCGCCTAACATCCCCAAACACAACACCGCCATCCTCATCCTCAAATCCCGATGACATAACCTGGCGCGCAGTCTATAATGCAGGCCGCTACCGCTGCACAACACCAAACGCAAGCATACCTCTAAGCAAGCAAATCCACCACCTCTCCCAACGCATGGAACTCCTCTCCCTAGCCCTAACACTAACTCCAACACCGGATCCGTTGCCCGAAATCCTCGGCGCCTGGCGCCGCTGCGACGAGGAAATATCCTCTCTTCGGGCCAGGGAACAAACAGAGGAAGACCTCTGGGACGCAAAGGGCGACAGCCTCTCCTCTGTACCGGGTGGTTTTGGGCCTTCAGACTCAGAGCGCGATGCATTTGATACGGCGCAGCAGCGTGCGGCTAGACGGGCGCGTGCAAGAGCTGCAATGCCGCATTCGCATCCTCATGAGGCGCCTATGGGCCTATTTGAAGTTGCGAGGGGTGCGGCGATGGCGTTGCATAAGAATGCGTCTTCATTGAGAGGCAATGCTGGTGCTGGTTCTGGTCCTGCTAGAGCTAGTGGTGGTGAGGGTGACGGAGATGCGTTTATGGATGATGGTGAAGGACGTGTGAGGAAGAGAGATATGGTTAGTAATATGGTTACTGGGGGGTTGGCGAGTGGGATTGGATGGGTTTTGGGTGCCGACCCGGTGAATCGGTAGGGTTTATTTAAGATTTTGTTTTAGTTCTCTCTCTTTCTGGTGAGGGAGTGCCGTATGCCATTTGTATTTTGTACTTAGGTATATCATGATAGCGACGATGATATTAGCGCTTGTTTTGTTTTGCGATGAGAGTCATTAATTTAAGACATACATCAATTTATATTGGATCATGAATCTTCAATATGCTTCTAGAGTTGGTTTGATTTGTTTCACGAGATTACTGAGCCTATCTAGCTCTTACAAGACCTACAGTACCGAGGCCCCAGTCATTACTTACACACTAGTAGGTGGCAAGTAGCAAATTGATATCACCACATGGCGTAGAGGTAAAGAGGTACCCAAGCATCCAATTATCGATATGCATTGGCCCAAGCAAAAAGAAACAAAAGTAAAAAATAAAAAAAGATCGTTCTTTACTAATGCCCAAATCAAGATGTTCACACGAAAAGATTCAGCGGTGAAAAAAGAGATAAAAGCAGTATATGGCGGTAATGAAGAATGATATGTCCAGGCTCGAAATATGACAAGAGATGATGATTTGGAAGGGGGCGAAAAAGGAACAATATAGGTCAAAGGAGACTTATGGAAGTTATGGAAATTGGAATGGAAAAGGCATTGAAGAGAACAGGCAAAGCATGAGAAGATGCAATGACAATAATTGTAGGTATCGGGCCGTAAGGATCGTACGTGGTTAAGCATAGCCAGATCAAAATTCATATCGATGTCGCTGAGAGATGAAAGCAATGACAGGGTATGGTATGAGGAGACAAAAATGATAGTCAGCTTCATCGAGTTCCTGCCCGGACGAAGCATCATGACCAAATGGATGGACGCCAACTGTAAAACAGAGAACAAAGGCAAAGGAGAAGACAAAAATGCTGGGATGGGATGTAGGGGGGAGGTTGTTTTTGAGTTCGTTCTTGACAGCCAGGTCAATCCTAGGGTCCAGCCACTCATGCTCAAATGTATTCAAAAGGTGGGATCCTAGAAACACAAAATTTCAAGACAGGGACTAAGGTGTAGCAGGAGCAAGTGCTTTTAGTTCTTCCAGTCCCAAACCTGTGCGATGAAGTTTGCCATATTGACCTTTTTGGTCTTCATATCTTGCATCCAAGGATGTTCCAGCATCCGCCAAGGAGTTGCTCGTCGAGGAGGTTCTTTCTCGAGGCTATGAGAAGTTGAGTTAGAGAGGGAAAGATATGAACATGAACTCAGCGAAACATACCAGCATTCAATAAAATATTTAAAGTTGTCTGACCACTTAATCTTGTTCTGTGGTTCGTCTTTCAATTTGGGGATGGGTTGGCGGACAATGTAGGTTAGGAGATCTATTAAACCTGCGCGAGGCTGCATTTCAGTGCCATCGGCAGGGAAAGGGAATCGATGCTGCGCAACTTCCAACAAAGTCACACCCAAGGACCAGACGTCGGAAGTGATGGTATAAGATTGTCCAGTAATTCGTTCTGGAGCCATGTAGTAGGAGGTACCGATAAAAGTATTGGCGTCGCCTTTGGTGCCAAACTCGCCGCTGACACCGAAGTCGCAGAGTTTGACTTGACCGTTACGGCAGAGAAGGATATTGGAAGGTTTGATATCTAGAGAATGCATTAGTCATTTGATCGCGATTATCTTCCTTTGAGAAAAGGAATGCATACCTCGATGGATGATCTTGCGGCTATGCAGGTAGGTCAATCCATTAAGCACACCCTCTGCAACCTTTCCAAGAACCTTTTCACCAGTTCGGCCACCCAGTTTCTTCACTTCTTTATAAATACTATCGAGACTGCCACCTTCGCAAAATTCCATGGCGATAGAGATTGTACCAGATGTCTTATCCATAAAGGCACCATAGTAGAGACAGATGTGTTCTGATGCGCAATCCTTGTTGAAGTTAAGTTCACGAACAATCTGCTTCTTTACATCGGGATTAGGGTCGGTAGTGATGATCTATCGCGACGCGGGGTTAGTCATTGTTGAACAAATTGGAGAGTAATCTGCAAGAGCCACTTACTTTCAAAGCAAAGACAGTCTTGCCATCCTTCAATTTACACCGAGTGACAGCGCCACCAGCACCTTCACCCAGACTGCCCAACTCAACGACCTTCTTTTGTTCACTAGCTGCGTGCCAACCCTTATCATCCAAATCCTCGACATCGAGTGGTCGACCCTTCTCAATGCTCAATTTCTCCAAGTCGAAAGTGATGGCGCTAGCACCATCTTCACCTTCTAACTGTGAACCGCCTTCATTATCGGAGTTGAAGGAGCTGATCGCAGAGGAAGGATCAGAGCCAGACTCACGGAGGCCCCTCGCGACATCAGCCGTCGATACGGATGAGTTGGCAGAGATCGGACCATTACCAGCACCATTCCCATTTAAGAGAGGTTGACTATGCACGCCCAGTTTTCCTGTAGACAGAGATAATGCTGGAGGACCCGGACGGCCGGTAGATAGTTTCCCTGTTGATAGAGATAATTGTGGAGGGCCAGGACGACCGGTGGATGTATAGTTTGGCTGCTGCGGGGCATTCTGGGTGATCATCGGAGTTGCCAAACTAAGGGCAGGGCGGAGAGCAGGACGAAGAGCAGGGCGGGAGGGAGCAGCGATCGGTTGCGCGGGTTCAGTCATGACGGGGACAGCATTGCCATTGACAGGTTTGACGTTGGGGGAAGGGGGAATGCCCAGTGTGAGCTTGGGAGCTCGGGGAGTGCCGTTGTTACGCTGATTGCTAGGGACCGGGGTCCGCAAGAGCGGCACGGAGGACGACATGTCGAGATTGTTCTGCCTATCGCCAGGCAAGAACAACTCGTTCGGGTCAGCCAGGGTAGCCACAGTGTCGATGGACGTTTGAAATTCCCTGGACAGTAGCGAACGTTTGGGGAGGAATTAAAAGGGACAGGCGAGCGGAACGAATGTGCAGGGGGGGTTGGTGGGAAAGAGAGAGGGGAAAGCAGGTGACTCGGGGCGAAATGCGCAGGAGAAAAAAAAAAACGCGATTTTGGTTGTTTGGTTCCACCTGCCAAACCACGGAGATATATCTGAGAAGATGGAGAGGATGATGGATTCAAGATTCACGATATTTCAGCATGAAGCTTGGTCCAGATTTCTCTATTCTTTCCTTGATAGCCAAGATCACCACGAATATTAATAGACGGCAACACAGCCGCCGAGTGGGACAGGGCGACGACAAGATCGGGTCCTACGGGCGATGGTGGGGCTGTTTCAGAAGGCGCCTTCAGCTGAAACATGTAGAGAAGCACAAGAGACGGGAAAGTAGGAAGACGAGTTGAGTCTACGGAGTCTACGGACATCTGGAGTGTTATTCTTATTCTCGCTTATGATAGAATGGACGATGTATATGGTACCATTACGAGGCAAAAGTAATCTGGACCCTGAGTTACGTATGTACCTGGATACAAAGAGACGTTAATTTCCAACAATCATGGATCCCTAACGACTAAATTCTCCCTAAGAACCATGGATCGGACCCCGCGAATTGGACGTATGAGAGGATATACATGTAGGCCTGGAACCAAACGATTCCAGCTTGCATTACCGCATCGAATCTAATTTGCAATTTTAAAATCCAATACTCACCTTGCGAGTGCTGTCATGTATGCCTAGCTGTGGCTTTGCTGTCCAAGTTGCCGCTTTAATGGACTTTGTACTCTCGATAGACAGTCATTGTATACATAGTGTAGAATCCAGTCCGGGTATTCTCAAGGATGCGTATTTTATCACGTGATATGTGATAGAGAGGGACATGTGCATGCACAGCATTACACATGTATCCTGACGAATTCAAGATCAGCGGGGACAATTGATTAAGTCTCCTTTCCTTTAGAAGGCTTTGAGAAAATTCGGTGAATTTACAGTCTTAATTGTCAAGTCAAGCTTCAACAGGGTTCCAAGGTATATCCCGAGGTCTCTACCGAGTATATACTAGTAGTTAGTAGGTATGACAACCAACAATCAACCAAGTACCAGTCCATGATCCCTATTTATCCCTGATGTAAAAAGCGGCATGCAAAATCACCCAAATAGCAGCAAACAAGCCACAACCAGTTGGGCACCAGAACCAATAGGAATATATGGTTGCCTTGAAGCCGCAAATACTCTTCTCCGGGTAAAATCCCCACTTGACCCCGGCCAACCACCATCCACTATGATATTGGTGGCGCTCATCGACATCATTGCTAACTCACAATCAGGATATAAGTCCCCACTTACTCTACACGTAGAAAGGGAAAACCAACAATTATCATTACAGTATACCAAAGCCGTCTTCGAATCGCAGTTCACGAGAAACCAACAATTCACCATGTTGTACCGAGGTACCACGGTACATGTACATCTGGCCCCTCTTGCCCGGTGTGATTATGTGCATTGGGCTAGTTTGAGCTCACATAACCAACTGACGTACATAAGACGTACCAACAGTAGCTGTCACATGTACAGTAGAGTAGATAAGATAGACAGACAACTTGGCTCCTGAGTTCTAGGGCTGAAAAATCTTGGCACATCCAAGCTGACAGCTCAGAATCCTTCTACACATTGAATTTGAGGAACCAAAGTCCAACACCCCTTGATGGGGGCGAGTCAGCTCAGGCGCGAAACTTAATTAAGCCTGGCCTGTGCCTTAGCCTGAGCCTGAGCCTGAGCCTGAGCTGCTGTTGACACAGCGAAAGTAATTTGATCAGTTGCATCGTGGGCACATACATACTTGGTATAATTCAAGGGCCGCTGATCCTCCTACAATGCGTCACTATGACTGAGCCAAGTAGGATTCAGAATTCAATCCATTCATTCGGTTTACTACTATCACAGACATACTGTACACCGTATAGGCATTGCGACCTCTTACAATGGCTGTGCTAGACTACTACAATCAATCTCCCATCAAATCAACCTTACTTTGCATGAAACATCTTGTGGCTGAGTGTGGCACGGCCAAGGTTTCGGATCAAGACCGTTGAACTTTGAGCTGGGACGCTCGGCACTTTCCACTTTCCACTTTCCACTTTCATCTGGGGCTGGGGCTGGAGTTACTGTAATCGATAAGCATAATCCACTCTTCGGGATACCGGTACATGTACAGCCACAGATCTAAAATAGCAATTCCCGTTGGTCATCTGAAGCCATAGAGCAAGGGAAGCCACACTCGCTCTAGACGTCAGCCCTTGCAGCCTCGTCTGGCTATACCAAACCTTGCCTCCGTCACGATACCCAAAGAGTTGGCTATGACGCATTGAGGGTACTTGTACCTTGATTGCACTGCACGCCTTACTCGGATGTGAGGCTGGAGGTCTCGACCAAGGAGCTAAGCGTTTTTGGCCATGCGCTGCTGTGCTTGCGAGGAGGGTTCGCTGAATCACAGGCTGGCCTCTTGTGTCTCTGAATACAGCATGCAGAGGTGCTAAGGGGTTCAGGTTCAGAGCCGACTGCGTTATTGAAAGTGATGCATCATTCCCAGTGCATACTCATTCAACTGCTCCCCTCGACATCGAATATGCACAGAACCGCGTTGTCAGTTTTTCTATATGGCGACGGAGGGAAAGCAGACGCGTGGACGACACAAGTGGATTCGATTCGATTTCGCCGGCAGATCATCGGTAGAAAGTATTCGTGTTCGGGTGCGAGGTCCTGAATAACGATCATTGTCTCTGCTGTTCTGCTCAAGGTCAATCCTTGCGAATTGAGATACCATACATCACCATATCAAAACTTGGATCATGTTCTGCTCCTGCAGTGAAAAGCATCCATGGTGGAAAAAAAACCCAGCAAGCGCTCCTCGTCAGACATGGTCGGGTACCGGACCTGGGTCGCGCCCGTACCTGATCTGCAAAGCCTGCAGAGCAATGATCCTCATCTCCTTTCACGCATGTATATTCTCCATCGCCAAGAACCAAGCGCAATGGGCCGCAAAACGTAATGGCAATAAACTGGTTTTTGAATGCCGGTTTTCACATCGATTTCCATGGTCGCTGTGTTGTCAAAAGAAAGTTTATCCCGCTGGGTTCGTAAGTACTCCGCACAGGAGTACGTATTAACAAACAAACAAAAACAAAGAAAACTAACTAGGGCCATTACGGATTCACGAAATGTCAAGTGTACATAGCCGACGGCACTTACCCCCTTCTTCTTTAGCAGACATGGCAGCCACACCGATATGGATATGGGGTACAGTCTTTCCACACCGTACATGCATGGACAAACCGCCATAAGGTCTGTGCTAGATCTCGAACTCGAACGATTTTGTTTTTGAGTATGAGATCCACTCGGGACTATTATTATCCATCCCTTAATGCTACCTCCCCCTTTTTCAGTGTAAGTAAATGTACGGATACAATTAAACAATACTTGGCTAGGCTCCGCAGTGCTAAACATAGCATCAAATAAAGTACGATGCTTGGGAAGGAAATATCGGTCAACGAAATGAATAATAGACCGGATCGAGGCCCGGAAGTCTTTCAAAATCAGCGCTATCAATGAAAAAGGGGGTCAACGGCAATCCAGTGAGATCGAACAAAAATCAATAGTTGAGGAATGTGGAGTCTGGGGGCGCCACGAGGCCTTCGGGCTTTCTTTGAACTACAATACAACATTCCCCTATCATGGAGCCAACTAGACAAAAGACACAAAACGATGAACTTTAGAAACGCAAACGCGCACGCGCACGAGACCACGATTGGCAGGTGAATCATATCCCTGCAGGCTATGGTCGGATACAGACTCGGTTCTGAAGGTCTCGACTCGAGCAGCCGAACACGCTGATGAAGATCTTCATTGCGCACAGATTACCAGATTGTTACACATTTACAAACAGCACAGTTTGGATTTTGAGATTTTCAATATTTAGCCTTTTAGGTAGGATGTGCTGTACAGCGGAAGTGCCCCGTGTAGGTACATAATGGGTAAGGGTAAGGGGAAATCACCTAACTGGGAACGCAAATCATGCACACTGCAGGGACCTGACCATCACGCGTTACCCCCGATCGGCGCACGCAATGCCCATTGGCTTCAATCCACTCTTTGACACTGCGACTGAGAGAGACTAACTGTACGGTACTCGCTCCGCCCCCAGAGATCAAGAGATCAAAGCTTACAAGCTTACATTCTAGACTAAGCCATCTCATTGAAATGACAAGCGCAGGATTTGATTCGCTCCTCCTTTAATCGGGATTTAATTTGGATAAGCACCGTCAAGCAACGGACTGATCTAGTAACTTTACTAGCCGTTCAGGGTGAAGGCTCGGCGTAACGAGTAGGCTAGGCCCACGGCAAATGCATTGATAGGCTCTGTTTCGCTTAACAATCACATTGGGGATTGGGGGGTTTACAGTATTTTCATAATTTTTAATTCCAAGGAAGCGAGACTCGGTGTATGACGGAGTCCAAGACAAGACAAGACCGGGTTGCAATCGTGGGGGCTCCACTCGGACAAGAAAGAAGAGGGTCTCGGTGTTGAGACGCGAATAAGGAATCTAAATACGGCATACGGAAGAACAAGCTTGGAATTGAGCTTATTTGTTACCTGTGTACTCCGTAGTCAATCCGTAATGATTAGGATCATTAGGATCAGGGGTTATTTAGGAGGGGGGCCTCATCTCCTCCCAATCTATGAATATTGTATCCATTAATATCCATCGGCTGTGGCTATTATTAGGGATATTGAACCTTGGGCTTTGCCGGGCGTACCGGTTTCCTTGGACCGGGGAAAATGTAGAAAATCAGATTTAATGGTCCAATTCATGGTTACAACGAACCGTCGCGGGGGAGACCGTGCCGCCATTTGTGTACCCAGGCACAGAGCGCGCAAGTTGTTTATGTCCCGAACAAGACAAAGTGGAAATGCACCACGGGTTGCTCAGGGGTAAAGTGGAGATTGAAAGATCCATCGGGGTTGAATAGAGGATAATAAGTGGTGGACAGAAATCAGGAACGGGCAAGTGGATCAGCGGTGAGTGAGTGGATTGGTGTAATGCAAGCGGGCTGAAACCAACTAAGAACGGGTTCATTTCCTCGGCACATACAATTATACAAGCCACCCGTGGATGACAAGATGGGTTTGGATTTCGAGGTGACAAAGAAAGAGTAAGACATAACAAAATATCAATAACAACAGGAACAGAAACAGTAATATCTTTTCTTTTGTCCAGAAAAGAGATCTTTCCTCCTTCCATGTAAGGTCTATGTCTCATCCAACAACTCCACTTGGGTCAAAGTAAATAGCGCGGATCGGCATCAGTTCTCACGCTAATCACTCGTTAGCGGCAAAGTAAATTACAGGAACAAAGTTGGTCACAATGAAACCACTGTTCTTCCAAACGCCGGCCTAATCCAATCAGTATGAAGCAATGGGGAGTTTCGCCATACAGGCTGTGCAAACGATGTTTAGCCCCAGTTTTCGAGTACTGGGTACTTGCAAGAATAGTGTGGAGGCAACCTATAGATCAAGTCACCAATACTCTGCCATGACCCCATTCATTTGCCATTCTGGTACCTGAATAGATGACTATGACTCCACTTTCCCACCACTCCCACACTGTATGAGGTATCCACACCTGCATCCACCGATGACACTAAATGTACTGAGTTCTGGTAATTGAGGAGTAATTACATACACTCGGACGTGCATCACAGCTATTCCCCCCCTTTTTATTTTTCTCCTATTCTTTTTTAGGGGCGAAATAGGAAAACCAGGTGCTGTAAGAGGCTTTTGCTGATCTCTTAGGCTAATCTCCCTGTTCATACAAAGGGCCCCTGGCTCCCCCGTGCCATTCGTCTTCCTTTCTTCCTTCTTCAAGTCCATTCTTCGTTGCCAATTTGCATCAGTCACTCTCTAGACTTCGGTCATCCACTCTTTAACCAACTCACATTCTTTCTCTTTACAAAGCTTACGCTTTCTAATTACCTTAACGGCCCTTTTCCGTACACAAACATTCAAAATGCGTTTCACTACTGCTACCATTGCTCTCTTCGCCGGCCTGGCCATTGCCGCCCCCAACCCTGACACCACTGTCTACGAGACTGAGGAGGTCACCATCACCTCTTGCGGCCCTGAGGTTACCAACTGCCCCGCCAGCTCCCACGCCTCCACCACCGCCCCTGTTGCCTGGACCACCTCTGCTCCTGGCGGCGGTTCCGAGTGGACCACCTCCGCTCCCGGCGGTGGTGCTGGTGCCGGTACCTCCCCTGCCCCTGCTCCTTCCTCCTCCAGCGCCCCTGCTCCCTCCGGCGCTCCCAGCTGGACCACCTCCGCTCCCGCCGTGGCCCCCACCACCGCTAGCGTCCCTGCTGGTCCCCCCGCTGGCCAGTCCTCCTGGACCGTCATCTCCCACACCACCTGTGTGCCCACCGTTGTCTACTCCACCATCCCCGTTCCCTCCGGAACTTCCCCTGTGACTGGTGGTGGCTCCGGCCCTCACTCTCCCTCCCCCGTCGCTTCCTCCAGCGTCCCCGCTGGTGCTAGGTAAGACTTGAATCCCTCAATTGAACCAATAAGAAAGCATATAAACTAACCCCCTCAAACAGCTCCGCTGGCTCCAGCCCCTCCGCCTCCGCCACTCCCTTCAACGCCGCTGGCACTGTCTCCGGCTCCATGGGATTCGCCGGTCTGGCCGCTGCCGCCGCCTACTTCCTGGCATAAATAACTCCATCCGTGATGGGTTACTCATGCTAGCGTCGCATAGCGGCATTAGTGTGTAGTTTATTCCAAAATGGCTTGGTTTTATGGTACGTTCGGTACGGTGGAAACGGAGAGAGCTTCTTTGTGATTTAACTGGGTTCTGGTGATTTACCTGACCGATATCTTGTTGTTACTTGCTTCTGATTTGGATATGCTTTTATCCCCTTTTTTCATGCTTTTCTTGATATACATATTTCCTATTCTTGGGCTTCCTGGATAGCTTCGGAGTTGTGTGAAGCGCTTGGTGGCTAGAGCACGACCTTAATGTAAACCATGACAGCTTTCACCATTTCCTCCGCTTTCCAGCGTTCCCGTAACCCTTTTTGAATGTATCCATACCACTTTGCAAATTATTTTCCTTTAATTTAATCTAGACGTGTGAATGCCGGTCTTTATCTCTTGAATTGAAATTGAAATTGAAATTAGTTTGGACTAACGGCTTTCTGACACGTAGTGTGCCCCTTATTTTTGTGTAGTGGATCGCACTAAATCCTAGTGAGGTGTTGCAATCCTCTGTCATTTCTTTAGGTCTGGCTCCGGGGCACGATACCCACGTTAAAGGTCCTGTCTGGAAATTAGGTGAAACAATCTAGATCTAGGTAATTCTTGTATGCCCTAAATTCTAGTACGGTTTCATATTGTCTCTCGAGGACATTGATGTTCCTGCTGAACTTAAGACTCAATTCCAGTCGAAGTGGCTGTGACTCAAGCCCAAATAGAGCGATCGTGCTACAGCATGATGCCTTCGCTCAAACGTGCCAGGGCAAGAATTATGCCACTAGAAATATTCAAACCAACATAATGGCTCATCGTCGAGCACAAGGGAATTCACATTCGTGATATCGAACAGACCGCCATTCTCTTGTAAGCCCGAAAGCCATCCCGCTTAAAGCGTTACAGTTCACTAGCCCGAAAATCTTTCTCTGTCATCATTGCTTAGTCTAGCATTAAGATATTGAACTTCTAGTATGCGCAGTATCTGCTTAGCTTGAACTGACCAGGCTGCATATAATCATACCTTCCAAGTACCCCATAAACTCGTCACAGTCATCCAAAAAGTTCCCTCCAGTGATAGTAAGAGTTGCTAGGACCTAATATTACAATGACTACATAAGATAGATATCGGGAAAGATAAAACTGGATATGTATGGCATTGAGGTTAAACTACCTAGGGTAAGGATGATGTGGATGACAGTATACCTTCGAGGACAGACTGTACCATCAACACAGTCCTCAACCACAACGAGAAAATAGCCAAGCCAGTATCAGGCTTCGGGGTACAAAGAAAATGCGTAATCAGGCAGACACTAAGCAAAAACATGAACAGAAAATAGTTCAAATAAGTGAATGAAAACCAACACCCTTAGTACGTCGCCAACCATCGCTTACTTCGAGGTCTGTTAGAGCAATCATTTCCAGTATAGTAGATAAGAAAACGATCATGCTGGAGATCCTGGTCTGATCAAATCCACTGGAGCTTGATCGTTAATCCGAATCTTGATCTGGGAAACACGCAGTTCTTGCAATCACGGCGCTGTTCAACATGTTCACGGATATGGTGATGACAGAAGTCAATCTGTTCCGTGCATTGATGACCGTGATCGAGGAATTTTCCGATGACTCTTTGATTATCCTCACTAATCGCTATCGACAGATCATCCTTACATATAGCAGTCTACAGCTTAATAAGTTCGACTTAATAGGATCAAGCTCGCGAAGACATTGATGAAACCAATATGCAACAATCTGTGGCAGAGAATCTGCATCAGATTTTCAACGAAAGGCGATCGGTTTTCGTCTGGCGATCATGATCGAAATGTGAAAGGCGATGGGTTGTCGTCAAAGGCCATTTGCATATCGTCGTATATATGCTGACTTGAGAACTTCTCCAGGTCTTCTCTCGACATTAGATTTCGTCAGTGGAAGCATTACCGCTTTACTCTTTTTGGCCTTTGGGTTCTGTCATTTATTTACCAAGTTCTGATCCTGTATAGCGAAATCCGGTGTCGGGAGAGTGTACAGCGGCCAGTATCCTGTTTAGAGCTGCTTTCCAGTATCTGGCTTTTCACTCCTCGTGATATAGGGAGCCCTGGAGGCGGGGCGAGACCTTCTATTGGCTTGTGGAACCGACGTAGTTGTGTTAATATCCAGAGGACACTGGGCTCAGTTTTGCTGCAATCCTAGCAGCACGTCTTAAATTTTGGCTAGACTGTTCCTGAAGCCGAATAAAAAAAGATATACATGTATACTTTTTCATGAATTAGGTCGTCTCCACTCCGGGGAGGAACGGGTTCGTAGGGACTCGGAGTCGATCGAGATCGACTGTATTCGAACGATATGCGCTCTCGTTCACTAATTTGTGAAAAGAATCAGCAAAGATGCGTTTGGGAATCGAATTGGCATAGGAATCAGACATGTAGGGGCGTGAAGTGTTCTCCAAGTCGCTTTCGTCCCGAGATAGACATAGTGGTGATCGTAGAAATTTGAACAATATAAAAAAGCCTCGAGAACGATGCAGATGAAAGCAATGATGGAAATAGAAGGCAACAATAAGTTGTACCGAATCAAAGGGTTATATGCATAAAATAGAGAATAGATCCCAGGAGGAAAGAAAAAAGAGTTAATGAATGAGGAGAGAGGAAGAAATAAGTGAGATGTAAATCAAACAACTTGAAACAGGAACCTCCGTGAATACAAAGAAATAGACATATCGCGTGAACAAATTTTACTAATGATAATGCCCAGACAATCCAAACATACTTATTGAGCTACCGATTACAAAAAAGGACACAAACGGAAAGAAAAAGACTGAATTATAGCACAAATCCAGTATAGAACCCCATGGAGAATATTTCTGTTTATGTCAGTCTTGCTCAGAGTTCTCCCCTCCTTAATACAGACAGATCCACCTGAGAAGTATTTACTATACAGAGATCTGAACGAAAGAAAAAAAGTTGAAAGACATCTCAATGACAAAAATAAAACGATATATCGTGCATAAGTGATCTAAACTCCATAATTATAGTAATACTATTATTTGATTCAGACCCCTTGGGGCCACCATATGCATTTTCCACTTAAAGGGGCTGACTTGCACATTTAAGGCATATAGTGCGCCTAAGAGGATCTCGCTAAAATTGGCGCCAGATGTGACCCCATGACCTTGTAAGATCTTTATCTGACAAGCCCCGTATGAGGTCATTGAATGCGCTGCATCTAACATCAGATTGAATTTTTTGTACAGTAGATTGTTATATTGGGATTTTTGCCGACGCCACCCTTTCCCAGCCCGAGTGGGTTAACTATTCGGAGGACGGACGATAGACGTGAACACTAGCCCCATTGCTATAAATTTGGAAATTAAAATAAACCCCGCTCTATATATGCGTCATTTTGATGCATAATTATGTATGCTGTATGTCCTCAATCTCTTCAATAGATTCCTGATTATTATGATCATCCCTACTAAAATTCCCTTGGACTTAGCTTGATCCTTCGTGGGAGACAGCGGAGTACAGCGGGCACTAGCAGGTAAAATGAGATCCTTCTATTCCCATAGTCCGGGATAATATGTATAAATAGTGGCAAGGCTTTTTCGTATTGCTTGTCAACGTATCCCGTGACTCGGTCTGCACATTAAGACTCTTTGAAACAGTAGTAGAGCACAGAACTCTCGATTATATTAAAGGGAAGACAAAGTTTCTGATGAGATATCGGGGAGATTGCTGGTGCGCCAAAAATAGCCAGCCCCACTTCCTGCGCCTGGGTCACTGTGCCCGCTTCCAAGATTGCTTGAACATTTCGCACTTGCTCTACATCCATTGTACACGGCCGGTGTGAGATACTATTTTATTCGGCGATAGCCATCCGAGAATGCGAAGTACGAGCCACGAACCTTTACACCATTACGTGTCTCTTCGCTCAGGAAGATCATGAAGCCTACAAACTCACTTGACTAAACGTCTCACCATATCACTCGTATAGTTTCGGGAGGAAGGGCGAGCCCCAAGGCTGCTTTGTTTCTTGAGGCCAGGAACGGTAGCCCATAGCCCCCGCTTTATGGAGCGCGCGATCTGCGGAAACACAGCGAGACTAGCACTTGAGCAAGGATCTAAAGCACGGGAAATATTCCAAGATACGACTCGCAACCAAAAGGATCGGATCGGCTATACGGAGTAGCTTTCAATAATTCTTACACCCCCGCAGAGGCCGTCAAAGTCAAAGCAAAAGCATCTCATAAACAAGTAGAGGCATGGGAAGTGGATACCCGGACCCCAATTATGAACGAGGCGCCGCTGCAAATCAACGGTTAGTATTCCTTTCGTAGAATCGGGAAAGAAGCACTCTATTTTGGATGACATGCTCCATCAGGTAAGGGTGGGTATGTAGCGGTGAATTTTGCGCAGCGCAAACAAAGGATTCTATCCTATCCATTCACTAACCATGCTTGGGAAGGTGAATTCAGAAAGAGGGGTTCATAAGGCTCTAAGTGGCCCGCTCGACCAAGGATCACTACCAAGCAACTAAGGATCGGCCCCTGGTGGCCTGAGAAGCCAACCAGCAGTCTGACTGACTCCATTCATTCATATAAGAAAATTCGATCCCCCTTGTCGCAATATTAAGGTTATACTTTCACCCAGATAATCCACATCTTCCGAGTGTATGTCTTTGTATACCAAATCCATGGTCCGTCAAGTGTATGGTCGTGTGCGCCTTAACACCCTCAGTGCTCGTTTCAACATTTAGCCTTTTGGTTTCAGACACAAGCCCTCCACTACTACACTCCACTATTTACGCTGTCGCAAACCTTGGAAGGGGTTATATCTTCCCAAGGCTGTTCCTACTCAGATCTACTACCTACCTGGCGCCCGGGCACTGTGACCATATAGTGCCCGGCGAATCCCCATAAGATGCCCTTCTGTGCGCTTCTACAGAGACGCCATCTGGGACTCGGACTTGCCAAGTCTCGCTCAGGACCTCCTATAATGGATTTGTCGTCTCTAGATGGTCCGCCTCTTCTTGATCGGAGAAATACAGTCCAACATGTCCCAACATTGGTAGATCACTCGTCCCTCGATGGCCCTCCGATTCTCAACTCAAGTTCAGAGATCCATCTCCCTCCAGATCCCACACTGTCTCCAATCCGAGAAGACGCACCAGACCCTCAGTCTGA
Organism: Penicillium angulare; assembly: GCF_028827245.1. NCBI lineage: Eukaryota > Fungi > Ascomycota > Eurotiomycetes > Eurotiales > Aspergillaceae > Penicillium > Penicillium angulare. The sequence goes on from NW_026623163.1 coordinate 1,392,633, forward strand.
CGCACACTATTTCCTACTTTCGAAACCTCTTCCGCCCAGGCCAGCCACTGCTGATCCTTCTTCTTCACGGCAAATACCGAGGAAGCCAATCAGGCTCCATATCGATACTACAACCGATCATGATACAGCGTCACGATCCTCCGATAGGCTCAGACGTGCCCCCGCTCAACGAGGCCGAGTCAGCCCTCCCGAAGAGTTGATTCTGGTGCAGGAATACTTTGATCGTGGCCATTCACGATCACCTACTTCGTTATCGCCACCAGTGGCTGCACCTCAACCAAAACGATCTCACACTTGTGATCCGCTTAGTTGGCTGGAAGAAGAAGGTCTATGGGAGGTTCCACGTCGATGGCCATCACGAATTTGCAACCCTTCATACCGAAGTCTGAGTCGATCCTCTATGTCGACATCCTTTAGCGCTATCCCAGATGGATGGATTCATCAATTCAACCAAGTTCAAAACGCTAATATCCGTGTTCATACGGACAGCGCTGAAGGTTTACCACCACCTTCTTACGACAGTCATGCTTTTAGTCCGACATATGTTATGCGAATGCAAGATGGACCGATACCCGGATTCGCGACAGTTTCAGGTCTTGTGCCTGATGTGTCGACGAGCTGAGAACGACTCAGCTGATGCTGACAGATAATATGGAATAGAACGATCAAAAGTGCATCAATGAGTACGGGATTACGATATCGGATACGATTTTACGTCGACAGAACAGACCTCGGGATTCCATGATCAGAGCAGCAAGCAAAAATCAATATCCAACCACATTCCAACACGAGAACAACCTGCATAGTGTGCCTGGACGATGAGGCGCCAATTTGATACCCCCCTTCATCTCCCCACCCAGTTACCCTCAAAAGAGTTTTATTGGGGACGATCTTGCTTAATATATTTTTTCTTTTTTTTGGTTTTCTCTCTGTCGGGATTTTCGGCCCATTTTTCTCGTGTTTTTACCATCGAAAAAGTCCAATTTCTATAGATAATGCATGAATATAATTCTAATCTCACTGTTTGAACATTTGTAGACCCGACCAGGATTCCCCTCCTTTTCCCCCCCTGTCTTGCATTTGATTATTCTCAAGGATTAGGGGGAAGAGACACATCCTGGTCCAAGTGCTGGCGTGTCATGGCCAGTAAAAACAAACTGCATCTCGGATCCACATCATCTCTCCACCGCTCGTAATAGCCTCGTTGGCATGACCGGGCCGCGTGCCTACATACTAGACGGGCCTAGGGGAGACCAGTGTGATATAAAAAGGGAGGCTGGTGCCCGCTTAACATCCGTTTGGATATGTAGAAGCTTCTCGAATTGGGTATTCCCCTCTCAGTAATTTCTCACATTGGACCCAACGTGCAGCGTCATCCTGCGGGAGGATTTAGTGACTCCATGTCTCCAGTTCTCTTGCGCGCTAACACAGACCAGCTGCTCTCCAGCCTCTGGGAATATTTCATAACAGTCCACCAGTAGTAATTCAAAAACGAGTCTAGAGAGACTGTGATAGAAGTGGAAAATAACCCGTACTTTGTCTCTCTCCTCTTCCTCTTCCTCTTTCTTTCCCCTCCTTCTTCTACCACTGTCCTTCCCGAGACCTTGTCTCTGCTTCTGCTTTCCCAAAACCCAGACGAAATTGACATTCCGAGAAAACAAACCCCCTGAGACTTCAATACTTTCAAGAATGACTTGATTCGAACGCTATGCTCAGTGAAATCTGTAAAGAACAAAGTTGATTATAATCGTGGGAAGTAACCGTGGTTTCGCCCCGATTCGGTGTTTCTACCGCCTTCGTTGTCCTTCGATCACAGAAAAAAAAATTATTATTTCCTACCCCCCCAATGGTGCAACTCGCCCATATTTTCAAAAAGGATAAGGATAAGGAGAAAGAGACCAGTGAAAAATCCTCTAAATCATCCAAATCTACAAAATCTACCAAGCCCGTGAAGACTACAGACAACCTCGACAGTACCGGCTCTTCACCCCGAACGTCCTTCTCCACATCCAAATCTCCCTCCAAATCTCATCCCGCCAAATCTTCCCCCTCCAAGTCTCCCTCCAAGTCACCCACAAAGAATCGTTTCGCTCACAGTCGGTCTTCCTCCTCGTCTAACACAACTGTTCCTCCTTTCAAATTCGGTACCCGGTCTTCGAAAGACCAGGACTCTCACCCGCTTAATCTTCCTCCGGACGAGTTGCGCCGTCGTCTGTCCGCTATGGCGGCCTCTCGGGATGATCAACGGAGTTCCATGGACATCGATCCTCAGGAAACTCAGCAGAAGAATGGTGTGAATGGTCAAGAGCGCAGTCCTACCCCTCCTCCGCACCGATCAAACTCGGATGCTGGTGAGGCCGACTCGTTCAAGTTGGCTGGTAACAAATTCTTCAAGGATGGCAATTATGCTCGCGCGATCGAAGAATACAACAAGGGTATGCTTTAATCCAACCCCCAACCCTCATCAAAGACTTTTCGTCTTCTTTCTCTGCGACCTTATTCTATTACCTGTTTAATTTCCGCCCTCGTGCCCTGTCATGTCAAGACAAGAAGCTAAACTTTAATTTTTCATCCATTGTTACAGCCATCGAGATCAATCCTACCTCATCGGCCTACCTGTCCAACCGGGCGGCAGCCCACATGTCCGCCAGGAATTACCTCAATGCCTTGGAGGATATCGAGCGAGCCAACGAGCTCGATCCCAACAATGCAAAGATCATGCACCGCTGGGCTAAAATCTTGACAAGCCTGGGACGTGCCACTGAGGCCCTTGATGTGCTATCTCGGGTACAGCCTGCTGCGACCGCGACCGACCGCGCCCCCGCCGAGAAGATGCTGAAGTTCGTCCGCCAAGCCGAGGAGACTCTCGCCGAGGATCGTGGTGGCTCTATGGCTGTTTTCTGTCTTGACCAGGCCCGCCAGGGACTCGGATTCGCTGTGAAGGAGCCTCGCAAGTGGACACTGCTGACCGCTGAGGCGCAGTTGAAGATGAACAACAGTAACTCGCTGGGTAAGGCGCAGGATCTTGCCATTATGTTGCTGCGTGAGAACAGCCAGGATCCCGATGCCATGATGATTCGTGCTCGTGCATTCTATGCTTCCGGTGAGACGGAGCAGGCGCTCAAGCTGCTGAAGATGTGTCTCGGGCTGGACCCGGATATGAAGCAGGCCATTAAGCTTCTGCGCATTGTGCAGAAGTTGAGCCGCACAAAGGAAGAGGGTAACACTGCCTTCAAGGCTAAGGATTACCGTCGTGCTATCGACTTGTGGGGCCAAGCTTTGGAAGTTGATCCCACGAACAAGGATATGAACTCCAAGATCCTGCAGAACCGTGCTCAGGCATACATTAACCTGAAGGAGTTCGATTCAGCCATTGATGACTGCTCTGAGGCTCTGCGTCTGGATCCTGATTACCTGAAGGCTCTGAAGATGCGTGCCAAGGCTTACGGTGGTGCTGAGAAGTGGGAGGATGCCTCCCGAGACTACAAGACTGTCGCCGAGAAGAACCCATCTGAGAAGGGCATTCAGGAGGACATCCGCCGGGCCGAGTTTGAGCTGAAGAAGGCTCAGCGCAAGGACTACTATAAGATTCTTGGGGTTGGCAAAGATGCCAATGAGAACGAGATTAAGAAGGCCTACCGCAAGATGGCTATCCAGTACCACCCTGATAAGAACCGGGATGGTGAGCAAGGTGATGAGATGTTCAAGGAAATTGGTGAGGCTTATGAGACCCTCATGGACCCACAGTAAGTCTTTTCTCTCTTGTTACCAGAATTGCTCTTGATTACAAGATATCTAACACACACCCTAGGAAGCGTGCTGCCTACGATAACGGGGATGACCTGATCGACCCCTCCGACATGTTCGGTGGCGGCGGCGGATTCGGCGGTGGTATGGGAGGCATGGGTGGTATGGGTGGAATGGGAGGAATGGGCGGCATGGGTGGTATGGGCGGCATGAACGGCAGCCATATCAACATCGACCCCAACATCCTCTTCAACATGATGAACGGCGGTGGTGGTGGCGGCGGCGGTTTTGCTTCTGCCGGCGGCCACTCCTTCGGAGGCCAGTCTCGCGGCGGCGGCGGAGGTGGTGGCTTCCCCGGAGGCTTCCCCTTCTAAACGAAGTGAACACCTCCCCGCAACCTCCCTCTCCTACGACTATTACCACGCCTTCCGTCCAACAAATGGATAATTGGGATAGTATACCTTTCCGATGAGATGAGCCACGGCTACGATCATACGAACTGTCTTCCAACACCATCGATTACAGTTTCACACTTCATCCTCATAGTGGCCTGGACTACTTTAGTCCGGGAAGCGATCAGCTCGAATATTTATTGAACATTTACCCTTTGAGTCAAAGAAGTATTGGACGAGAACGGTATTCTCGACGAAAAAAGGCATGGGGCACTACACTACACTACACTATCTACCTCACCTATCCTACTTGTGCTTAACAAGCAAAATGATTCCCAACGATAGACACATGTTTCTGATTTGATGCTATGCTATTTACCCCCGTTATTCTTGGTTGTTATACACTTATTCCTTTATCCTATCCGCATCTTATTCTTTCTTCCTTGCCCTCCATTACTGTGGCCTGTGTTTGTACATGAGTGCTGGATGGAAATGAATAAATGAGCGCGGTGCATGCATTCGGATTGATTATGTGTGTTACCTGGACACAGGAATACCATGCATCAAACATAATTGGCGTTTTGTTGTTTTATTTACAATTACATCTTTCTTCGGGTGCTTCTGTTTGAATGAATTGAGGATTCTCTTCATCCATGATTATACTTATTTCGATTGCAGGCTGTCAATTAGTCTTGTATAAGGGCTCAGTAAAGGTCATATCCACAAGTGAGATGAGGTCTATCAATCTCAATGTCCCGAATCTCTAGTAAAACCTATTTAATTCTGAGTGGCCAGATGGAAGAATGTATGTAATATAAGAGCGATATCGCTGATTCACTTCAATAATGGTCTGTGCTATGTACGTCCCCAATTAACTCAAGCTTCATCATCATCATCCACGTGCTCATCAGCTGTACTATATAGGGTAAATATTAAAACAAAAAAACATCATCAATAAACAAAATGTAGGGGGGAATCTCAAAAATGTGTGTGGAGGACATAGCCAAAAGCGAATGAATGTATCAAAGAAGAGTATGCAGCAAACTCCACCGCTAATGGGAAATGAAAGTGCAGGGATGAGTGCATAAAAATAAGAATGAAACATGAAAAGAACCAATCGCTAAAACACGGAATATGGGGAAAGATCAATATAGTCCAATGGGGGATGTTTCTCGGAGGAATGCCAATTGCCAAGTGCCAATCGTCAGTAGCCAATCGCAGATAAGACGAAAAGACCATAAAAGAAGCCAGTATAGATCAATCTGTTCTCAAATATAACCAAGTCCGTTGAGCACGCTCTTGCAATCTGGGACAGGGAGGTGGGTTACACCCAGGTTGCGCACGAGAGCGCCAGCACGGAGCCGCTGGAGACCAATGGCGACCTTCCATGCCTCGGTGTCTTGCAACACGAAGACATAGCGCTTACCCTCCTGGTCACGGAGGCTGGCGCGAAGAACGTGAAGGCCACGGAACTCGGATTGAGGAGGAGCGCGTACACTTTCATTGACTCCACTGGCAGTAGCACTGCGAGCAAAGAATGCACTTGGGGACGCGAGACGGCAGGTGTTCTTGCAGACTTTGAGTAAATTGACGACGAAGGCATCGGATTCTTCGGTCGTTGGTACTGAGTGAGCGGAGGCACCGCGACGGAAGGAAAAGGGGTTGCTGGAGCCGGGTTTGGCAGGTGGTGCGCCCATCTGGGGGCACCAGACTTCGGTGAGCTTTAGGGTCCACGCCTTGACGTCCCATTCACGCTGACCAACACCGCGTAAATCATCATCGACGAAGAGACCTTCTGTGGTAATTCGCAGCACGAGACCATCAGTCACCATTCCTTGGCCGGAGACCAGCTGAGCAACTGGAGTTTTCATGAACGCGTTGTTGAATTGATAAACTCCTTGGATCACGATCTTGTCAGGATCCTTGGTTGAGTATGAGCTACGATGTGATGGAGGAGGTGTTGTGTGAGCCGTTGACTGAGATGGGGCATATGATGACTCGGAGTAAGCAGAAGACCCAGATGCACCACCGTATGGTCGTCTTGGACGATCATAGGGTCGAAATGAGTATGCATCGTCTTCCTCAACCGATGTTCTCGCTGTTGGGAAGGGAGGCTTCTTGGGTGAAGGTGTACGTGGTGCACTTGTGGCACTTGCAGGGCTAGCAGGCTTGTTGTTGGCTGCTTTCTCTTTGTTCTCCTGAGCCTTCTTCTCCGCGTATCGCTTTGCGGCAGCCTCTTTGAGAGCCGCAAACTTAGCCATGGCTTCTTTTTGAGCAGCAGCCTTTGCAGCGGCCTCCCTCTCGGAAGCCTCTTTGGCAGCTTTTTCTTTTGCCTCTCTTGCTATCCGATCAGTCTCTGCTCTGGCTTCAGCGGCAAGTCTTTCGGCTTCAGCCTTAGCCTCAGCAGCCTCCTTCTCATGCTTAGCACGAGCTTCGGCAACCTCTTTCTCTAAGCGTTCGCGAGCTTCTTTCTCTGCCGCCGCTTTGGCAGCAGCCATTTCTCGCTCGAGTTGCTCACGACGCTCCTTCAACTCCTTCTCCATAGCCTCTCTTTCTGCTTTTCTCTGCTTCTCTTTCGCTTCTGCCTCTCGCTTGCGTTTGAACTCTTCCATCTTGCGACGCAAATCCTCTTTACGCTTAGCCTCCTCCCTTTCGCGCTCACGTTCACGCTCCGCAGCATCCTTCTTCTCCTTCTCCTTTGCTCTAGCTCTTTCCTTTTCCTCTCTCTCTCGTTCTCGCTCTTTTTCCCGTTCCCGTTCTTGTTCACGCTCACGCTCTCTCTCCTTCTCCTTCTCTCTTTCATTTTCCTCATTCTCTTTATCTGGTTTCGAATCAGCCCCACCCTGATTTTGGTGTTGATTTCCACCATACTGATTGTTTGAGTTCGTTCCTCCACCATAGTTCCCTCCCTGTTGCTGTCGCTGCTGCTGTCCTGTTCCACCTCCTTTGCTCTGCTGTCCATGACCAAAGTTGGCATTGGCTCCATCAGCTCCCGCTCCACGTCCTCCCGAAGAACCACCACCAAGACCACCTCCCCAATTGCCGCCAAAACCAAAGAAGCCATCCATTTTCGATTGCGATATTCCAAGGGCCCAGCCTACAATACCTACCCCGAAAGCTACCACTACCATAGCCATAGGACTGTTTCCATTGCCATTGGATGATACAGCGGCAATGTACCAGGTCTTGACTGCTGGTGAGATCAACGACCAGGCTATGACCAATAGTAGCGTGCTTACGGCTCCAGCGAGAAAGCTGTTGCGGTTTGTTTGTAGGGAGGGTAGATAGAGGAAGCCGGAGCCAGAGGAGTGCGGTGGCACGACAAAGATATCGTAGTTTCCGGTTGGCAGGTCGGAAGATTTTCGGTATTCGCCCTCAGTAGTATGAGGATTCTCGCCGTGAGGCGGCGGAGGCGGCGGGGGACCATCCATAGCGGCGAAGGTAGCGCTTCAAGGATATAGGCAGATGCGAAGAGTTGAAACAGTCGCGACTCGTCCTGGGGCGGAGTAGATATCCCAAATCTACTATAATTCCCCCACCTGTGGCACCCCGATTTCTGCTGGCGTGTCGTATCTCTTTTTTCCTGAGATCAAATGGCCTGGCCGGTCCTAGTAGGACAAATTCTTAGCGCAAAAGTAAGTCGATGACCAGATCATATTCGTCGCAACGCGATATTTGCACTGAGGCGCTAGGCCACTCAGTGCGCGGGAAGCCGAGTCAAATGGGAGGTGAGGTTGAATTGGAAGCAAAGATGTGTATATATGTTTTGTCGGCAATTAAAAATTTCGAGATCAAGGAAAAAGGAACCGAGGAATGAGAAAGTATGGGAGATCGCAAGAGAAGAAAGATCCGGGAGCGTTGCTATGGGGGGGAAGCGGTTTGCTAGGAGAAAGTGGGAGCCGCTAACGATCGGCGGCTCCATGCAGTGAAGACGTGGCCATCACACACAGCAGAAAGAAGGGTGCACCTCGGTCCGATGTCACCTTAGAGGGGTTTTGATTAAGGTGTCTTTTTCTCTCTTGAATGATTTAATATCTTTCGGCACTTATTAGGAAATGTCGGATTTCTCATGGCCACGCGGGGCTAAATTCAACGTCTAGTGGGCAGCAATGGATGCCAGTGGCACAGCGTCTAGGGATACCAGTTTGGTCTGAACATTGCTTATTTTGATGGCATTTTACATGATTTTCAGTATCTTAGATGTTGAGATTTATGTATCAGTAACCTTCGGCTTCTCTTTAGATCAATGTTCTTGTATCTCGAGTCGCTCTTGCCCTCTCTATGGGGTATGTACCTTCCTGAAAGGACTCGAAGATGTTTGTTTTGGTTTTACCAAAAGAGGGATAGCGCACTATGTATTACCTCAGCAGGATCTGCGAGCCTCAGGCAGATAAGTTCGGCCATTTCGGCGCCACTTTCACTCTTAACTACCAGTTGAGACTAGTTTAACACAGGCTCACAAGTTTACTTCGAGTCACTCCCTGCTCTGTGCTGGGGTCCGAGGGATCGTTCCATAAGAATTTCTCATATCTCACCCCGCTGGTACACTCTTCTGTCCCATGCTTCGTATCCAGGCATCTATTTTGAGCATGCAGAATCATTTGCTGTGCCTCGGAGATACGAGCATTGATGTGGGGTCTAATTCTTGCGGGCGACAACCCCCAAACTCTTGGGGGCGAAGTTCTATCTAGGGGGAGGGGTAAAAGTCTTGATATGTTACGCATGACATGACGGCGTGGTGGCTACTCACCTGTGTATGGTCTACCACTGCAAGATACCTATACTTAGCACTACATCAACCGCCAGCTTCATATTGGGTGCTGCCTGTAGTCATTCATGCTAAGCCAGTTTCATGATCCTTCCGTTCCTCGCAATTTGGACTTCGGCATGGTGGACCCACTCACTATATGAACTATCGTCCCTCGCCCGCTTGACCGCAAAGTTGACCGCAAAGACGACACGGTTTCCAACCGAGCCTTGCTAAACATAGTTTGCATTCTACATATATGTAACGTAGTCTTGCGTTTGAACTTACCTATAGTCCTATTTATTCATGTGTGCACATATTTCCTCCGTGTATACTTCGTATATGTCCCATGATCTGGGCAGGCGGTGGGGACCCTGATCAAGACAGCTTGGGGTCACGACGTCAAAAAAGTCATAAAGGAAGCCTTTATACAGTTAGATATAATGAACATGGTCGCTCAGGGATCGTCCGAAAAAATTATTTAGGCCAAAAAACCAAGACCATGAAGCAGATCAAACAGAGTATCGTATATGCCACCACATACGTAGTTGGGGAAGCCAAACGTGCACCAGCAGGAAACAGGAACCACAACGTGACCCGCGCCCGATGATTGGATCGTATTCCCCGACTTTCCATCATTCCCTTCTCTGCATTGTGTCTGCATAATCACTCCGTCAAACGTTGGAGGCTCTGTGGTTTTTTATTTTGGACTTTCCTTCTTGCTCGCGGTAGTCAGGCACTGCCCTTCTTTTCTACTCCACCGTCCTCCTTGGCCCCATCCCAGGCATCCATCCCCCATTCTCTTATGCCGCATCGATAGTTCGAAACGTCCGCCATCAACTCTCCTGCCCTTCAAGGGCATCTCCTCCTCCTACGATACGAACAGCCATGTCCTCCTTCCAATCATCACCCCAGCCCCATCACGGCCATGCTGGTCAGTCTCGCCAATTCGCCGCGTACAATCCAGTCGCCGCCGCTTCAGCTCCCCCAGGGACTTTCCTCCCCGGGACTAAAGTCCAAGTAGGCGGGCATCGCGTTGTGATAGAGAAATACTTGTCGGAGGGAGGTTTTGCTCATGTCTATGTGGTGCGGTTGCCGCAGGCGATCAATGGCTCAGAGACCGCAGTCCTGAAACGGGTCGCTGTACCTGACAAGTCCGCTCTGGCCAGCATGCGGACCGAGGTAGAGACCATGAAGAAGCTCAAGGGTCATCGGCACATTGTGAAATACATTGATTCGCATGCCTCCCAGCTGCGTGGAGGTGGTTACGAAGTGTTCTTAGTCATGGAATACTGCGGGGGTGGCGGTTTGATAGACTTCATGAATACCCGGTTGCAAAACCGATTGACAGAGCCGGAGATCATCAAGATCTTCTCAGACGTGGCCGAGGGTGTAGCCTGCATGCATTATCTCAAGCCGCCCCTGTTGCATCGCGACCTGAAAGTGGAAAACGTTTTGATTTCGCGGACGGGAGGCTCATCCGTTTATAAACTATGCGACTTTGGATCAACAGCTCCACCTCGCCCTGCCGCTACCTCTGCTGCGGAGGGTCGACTTATCGAGGACGATGTACAGAGACATACAACTCTTCAATACCGAAGTCCGGAGATGATTGACGTCTATCGCAAGCACCCCATTGATGAGAAGAGCGATATCTGGGCTTTGGGTGTGCTATTGTACAAATTATGTTACTATACAACTCCATTTGAGGAAGTGGGACAGATGGCCATTCTCAATGCCAGTTTCAAATTCCCCTCTTATCCACAGTTTTCAGATCGGCTGAAGATGTTGATCGGTGAGTCGAAACATATGCAATCAATTCCCGCAAGTTTCAAACCAGTACCTTTTACTAACTGTAACAGCATCTATGCTGAAGGAGCTCCCTTCGAAACGTCCGAATATTTATCAAGTAGTACAGGAAGCGTGCAAGATGCAAGGAAAAGAGGTTCCTATTCGAGATGTTCGTACTACAACCCCGAGAGTATTGACGATCAAAAAGCTAACCCGTCTAGATTTACTCTAATCGTTCTGCTTCCGAAGCACGCAAGTATCAGGAACTGCCTCCCACTCCGGTAGAGGCCCCTGCAGTCGGTGCTAAGTTCTCGCCTCCTATGCAAGAAACGCAAATTATTCCCGAGATTGCACCCATGCGACGAGGGCGCCCTGGAAGGCCACAAAATTCCCAGCACGATTCTTCCAAAGAAAGTCCTTCCCCTTACCGTGGCTCGCCCAGTACGTCGTCAGACCCATTTGCATCCTTAGATGGTGCGGCTCGGAAGAAGGAGGCAGAGAAGCGCTTCCCGTCATTGGAACAGTTCGACATACTGCATGAAAAAGGGGACAGGTTTGACTTTGAGCCAAGTGCCAACGAAACAAAACCAGAGGAAGATGATCTTTCTCAGAGACTCACCAACGCCTTGGCAGATGATGCATTCGCGAAACGGGCATCGCCTGAACGACAGAAGCCAGCCCCGAATCGGCACTTACAAGCGTCGCCTGTTCGAACACCCGTTTCTCAAGAGCGTTCTGCTCGTCAATCAGCCCCGTTGTATCAGCCAGCCCCCACGCGGCCTGCAATGGTTTCAACGGGAACAATGACTTCTCCTGCTCAGACTCCTCGCATTCCGGAGCAGAAACTGTCGAGTCAGCCAATTTACCGATTCCCGGCCTCAGATGAGGAGCGACCTTCAAGCCAGCCGTGGGCACAAGAGGAGCAGAAGAAGGCACCATCACCTCCTTCATCGAATTTGAGGCCAGTGCCGAGCCCCCGGTTGTCATCTGATCGGATTTCTCACCACTCCAACTCCGCACGAGCTTCCATGGAGACACTGCGACGACCCAGTACGCTGGATGTAAATGAGCATGCAGTACGCTCGAGGTCCGCAGTTGCTAAAGCTCGTCCTATCTCTGTTCAACCCTCATCTCGCTATGAGTTGCCACAGGACTCTGAGCCTTCACGTTCATCTTTGGATCTTTCGCGATACGAGGGTGGAGCACCACTTCGCTCTGTTCGCACAGATATAGACCGAGATTATGAACAGGCCAACATCTCTTCGGATATGGATTATTTACGAGCCAAGGAAGAGGAAGAAAGCAACCGAAAGCGGGAGAAACGCTCCAGCAGTGGAGCTAAGCACAGCAAACGCAGCAGCTTGTCTACGCTGTCATTCTCTGGAGGCAAAACCTTGTTGGCAGGCCGATTTGGGGAAGCATTCCGCCGCTTTGAAAGCAGTAACCCGGATAAGCAAGCTACAACTCCATCTGTCGAGGAGACCATTTCCCAACAACAAGTCATCGGTTCGGAGAGCCTGGATTCCCCTACTGAAGACTTCTCGCCTTATCACGATGACCCCTTGGATGATGTAGAACGCGAGGACATCTCTCCAGAGATGCGCCGTGAGCTAGAGCGCCGCCGACTCTCCCAGGAGGAGAAGCGAGTGGCCAGTGCGGCAGCTGAATTCCGACGCCGGGCAGCGGAAGAAGGAGGCGGACGAGCTGGTGGCGATGGACCACGTTCTCGAGTCATACAGAATCGAGTACAGACATTGCTTGGCGAGACTAAGAAACCGCCTGTGCCTAATAAGACTGCAACTGGCTACGGAAAATACACCGACACCACTGCTTTGCAGGCGAAGCAAGGTGGTGTGCAAACCTCCACCACGGGTGGATTTCCTATTTATGGTGGTCGTGAAGCTGTCGCTATGGCTCCTCCAGATCGCCGGGATGGAGCTAGTGCCCCTGCAGGAATCCCACAGGCTACTGCCTCTTCAGCGGCTCGACCCGCCGCATCGCGTCCGCCTGCTCCGCCTAAGCCGAAGAATCTCCGCGTAGGCGGACAAGATACATCCCGGCCAGGAACAGGTACTAGCCAAGATCGCACGCCAATTAGTCCACAGGGTGAGGATTGGGAGGCCAACTTCAGCAAGCGATTTCCTAGTCTTTCTGGGATCGAAATGGAGACAGAGATTGAGGTCGCTAAATACCCGAAGCTGCGTACACGGGAACTGTAAAGATATGTCGATAGATGTGCTTTTAGTGTGGTTTTTAGCGTGTTGACCCTATATGGGCGTGTCCTTGGGCCGCGAGAAGGTATTATTTTCGGAAGTGATGCATATAGAGATAGTGACATATTGGACATGACCGGACTATCTGGATTGCTCCTAGCAGGCTATTATATTCTGCGTCTGCCTTATAAAGTGAATCGAAGTGTTTAATAACTCATCATCTTCTCAACTTTAATCATTATCATATATAATAGCAAGCATACTTCATAAAGTGAACAGGAATAATAAAAATATCCTTATCAAGATTGTTCTTATCGCGATCATCTCAGATCGACTACTCACCGCCTTCTCCAACATCGATCTCTCCACGGTGAAACTTCATCGCGCGCATCAAGACAATTACAGACCATTAATTGATCAAAATGGCTCCAGTGACACTAAAGACAGTTGATGGTATGCGCATTATATAATCACCACCCCAAACCGGCACTAATCGCGAAAACAGACGACCTCAAAGATGTAATCCAACACCTCTTTGAAATCCAATCCGCCGTCCACGGCTACCTAGGTCCAGAAACACAACAAGAACTAGTGCGCAAAATGTATCCAAGCCCCCCAATCCCCCCTTCACTAAAGAAAAAGAGAGAGAGAGAAACCAAACTAACGATCACCCCCTAGCAAAAACCTCACAATCGGCCTCTCCACCCTCTCAACACATACCCAAGAGACCGATCCCTCCCAGACAGAGACCAACACAGACCCCTCCAACCCACCGCTCTCCGGCGTCCAACTCCCACCCGAAATAATCGACTACGTAGACTCAGCTCGCAACCCAGATATCTACACCCGTGAATTCGTCGAGCTAGTTCAACGCGGAAACCAAGATTTAAAGGGGAAACGGGAGGCTTTCGCCGGGTTCCGGGATGTGTTGGCCCGTGAGATGCGCAGTGCGATGCCCGAGTGCCGCGGCGAAGTGGACCGTGTCGTGTCTGCCACGGGAGGAAGCGTCGATCGAGAGGACGCAGCTGAAGCTACACAAGAACAGGGACACTAGGTAGGGGCCCTGCATACGAAGTGCAGTTACAACGAAGCCAAGTCTACCGCTACTTTGTCTTTGTCTTTTACGGGTTGGAGTCGAGTAGCTGGTTGGCCTTACATACAGCTATGTGTATGAGCAGGCAGCGACGATACAGTGAAGATCAATCGAAAGAGATCGTTCTGTATGCCTATGGCTGGACAATGTTAGGCTCAGACTACATCATAACGATGATCTATCTCTTGGCTCCGAAAACTGAAATACCGAAATAGAAGCATGGCGAGGGTGGCCATTATTCTTGGCGTGGGGTTGTTGTTTGATCTCATTATGATGTGGACATTTTTTTGTCTTCGTCTTCATCCTCGCACTTACAGCCTTGGCCCGGCCCGCAAAAGCTATGATCATGATCGTGATCGTCATGCGGTGGACTGGACCCCAGCTGGACTATTCCAAGGCTGTTTCAGGACATAATGTTACTGGAAATAGCGATGTGTTCGTACTCCACGGAGTTTTCTGTCTCGATGCTCATTTCGGAGAATATTTGAGCTTGGACATGAATTGCGGTGGCGATTATGCCCTGGTTTACTTCGTACTAGATTGTATATGGGTCGGTGTGTCGGGGAATGACGGGCACCCACTCCGCTACGGCGTCGCCCCGGCGTGGTAAATTATTGCGGGTAACGCTCCTCTCCCAGTCTGGGCCTTTCTATTGTTTTTGAGCCTTTTTCTTTTTCTTTTTCTTCTTTTTATTATTACCATTTACTCCTTACGGAGTGTCCCGTTCGGCATTTAAGCGAGGCGTTTAGTATTTAGGTTTCTACGATAGTTTTTGCTCTCCGATCTTCGCCGATTAATAGATTCAACAGTCTGACCTTGAAAGTTTACCTGTATATAAAGTAGAAAACAAAGAATTGAAATTGACATAGATGGCTTTTTTATTCTTGTGTCCGTCTTTCAGGTTTCAGACTGGGGCACAGGATCAATTACCATGCTTGTGACGAGTGACAAAGACCGTGCCCTGCTCCCCACTGGAGAAGCTGGGGGAGCTCCAGTGGAGGCCAATGCGGGCTGCGAGGAGGCGGAGGATGTACCTTGTACGGTACTTGTGAAGCATGAGATGGATCGGATCAGGCGGCTCAGAAGAGCCTCAGGCATCTCAATATAGTTAATATAATACCTACTGTAGGCACGGTAGCTTTTTGGAGTAACCATAGAGATCCTTGTTAATTTGGAATCACGAATATGATTTGTACCAGGTGCTATGTGGGGCAGACCGCTTTTCTCCAGCTTTTTGACATCCCAACTAGCACTGACACTGGCACCTTAACCGTGGACCTGTTAAACTGGCATATCATAGGTTTTTCCTTTTTCGTACGGCGGGCTCCGTCCATACCTACCGTCTTTGTTCCACTTCTCCCACGATGAAAGAACGGGAAATAGGATAACCTTAAGTTGCCCATTTCGCTTAAACTCCACGGGGAGAGAGCGAGTCCCGACCGCATGGACGAGGCGCTCAAGCCCCACCCGGATCCTTGCGCTAAACGGTGGTTGGGCTGCTCAGGATTCAATGGGGCGGAGGTTCCCTACTTCATCCATTCACGCGCATACATGCCCTGATTCGGGGGCGCACATACAGGTAATCTATAGGTATGAAGTCACCGAACAAATTGACCTGGGGTTGAATAGGGCCTTGAACTGGGTGACCATGACTCGATACTGTACAATGGTTCTAAACTTTATAGTAATCCGTTTATGCCCCATACTCCATGGCCTATGACATTTTCTAAGACAATCGGGTAATTGTCATAATTTACCTTTCTCTCCCCTGACCCACTGACTCGTGGTTCGGCGACGTTTGAGACATCGGAAACAGGAGAGATTTGAGATATTTCCCCGGAGTATAGTATGGACGCGATATACGTGGACGCAGTCGATCTGGTAATGAACTTCAGTACCGGACCTTGTACGATAATACCACAAATTAGAAGGGAAAACATACTTGCAGATTCAACTTTGAGTAAAATACGAGCAACAAATACGACCCCAAGACCCAAGAATAGCATGGATCGCGTTGGGTTGGCGCAGGGATCGAATCCTGCGCCCTCAGCGAAAAAAGACCCCCCGGACGATTTCCGACCGTTCATTTGCTATTCCGTAGACCAGATGGATCCTCCGTGCGAAGAAAGTGGTTTTTCTTTTCTTTTTTCTTTCATTTTTTTTAATTTAATTTAATCCATTCCTTTTACGCTACGGCCCACTTTCTTGGTCCTTTCGTTCTTATTACTCAAAGCCCACGATCGACAAGCCCCCCGCAACCACTCTGTGCCCCGTTCTCGCACCTATATGCCATATCAGGCCAGCCTCTTCACCTGATCTCTTCTTCCCTCTTGAAATCCCTCTATAATCTTCCCAATTTCTCGCAGTATGCGTTTACGTCTACCATAAGTTCTTTAGCCATGGCGAATAGCACTGCCGCCGGCGATGGAATCACCGGCGGCTATACGGGCACCTCACTGGGTATGCAAATAACCATCGCAACCCTCGCTGGTGTTACCTGGTATAACGCATTCGAGCTGGTCACCCTGGTCTTTGTCACCTTTTCGCAGTACCACGGCCTATACTTCTGGAGTTTACTGATCTCGTCCTCTATCGGTCTGGTCCCTTATTCTCTAGGTTTCTTGCTGAAGTTCTTCAACTTGACCTCCGCCACTTGGTTTTCTGTTACCTTGCTCACTATTGGGTGGTGGTGTATGGTTACTGGACAGTCGTTCGTGCTATATTCGCGTCTTCATCTGGTTATATCCAATCAACGGATTCTACGGCGCGTCTTAGCAATGATTATGATCAACGCTGTCATTCTACACATCCCAACCACCGTCCTGACATTTGGCACTAACCTGGCCGAGCCCCGTGAAATTTACGTCCATGGATACAACATTATGGAAAAGATTCAAATGACCGGCTTCTGTATTCAAGAGTTTATCATATCGGGTCTCTACATCTGGGAAACTGTGCGCATGCTTCGACTCGACCCAGATCGGACCAAGCGCAAGATCCAGTGGCAGCTCATCATAATCAACACGATAATCATCATCCTTGATCTGGGCCTACTCGTCGCCGAATTCATGAACTACTACATCATGGAAACAATGCTCAAAGGCACAGTCTACAGTATCAAGCTTAAGCTCGAGTTCGCCGTCCTCGGTAAACTAGTCCACCTCGTCCACAACCATGTCTGGAAACCCGAATCCTTCTCAGGACCCCAAGACCTCCCCGACTTCGTCGATGCAACCCGTGTCACTTCGGACGTTACCCACGCCGTGCCAACTTCCGGCCACCGCGAACGCGCACCAACATGGATGGACGCCGACGACATCTCAATCGCCATGTTCGAACACTCACCACCAACCAACACATCCGATGCCTCCAGCGATACCCATGCCGTTCATCCGATAGATTTCACCAACCCATTCGTCAGATATGAGCGCCACTCCTCGAGGTTATCTGAGAAACCACACAAACCAGGATAAAGATGGTAGGAACCCGCTTGCGAGAACCTTTCATCATCTTCTACCTCTTATGATTCACGGCTTATGAGATATGTCCCTGCTATTGAGACATGTGATATTCACCCTCAACCTTATCACCTCTTCAACACAATCGTCGCTCGAAGTATGAATACAATGGAGATTTTCTTCATTCGTGCTACTTCTCTACCTTCGGATTTCGCGCCCGGCCCTCTGATTCCCGGATCATCCCCAATACTTCTACCTATATGGTACACAGAATATTACATATACGCTTACTGTGAACGAGGCATTGGAAGTGCGCATAGCACGGTTTAATCGCGGGGAATATAGATGTTATTTTGGGTCTGTTCTGTACATACAAGCACATGATACCTATCGATTCAGCTCCCGGGAGGGATCTTCGTTCTTTGTCCATTTTGGACCCACTCAATATACCAATTTGATTTTCTGTTCAAACGATTTCTTTCTGATATCTTCTAGACTAAGTATAAGTAGAAAAGAGAAGTAGTGCAGTACGCGGAACATATGTGTAGGAAGAAAAGTACCAAGTCACCCCTCTCATGGTTCCTGCATGTAAGACTCGTACTTAGAAGATCATGATGCATAAAAATTGAACAGCCGATCTCATGCCTATGCGGAAGAATGGCCTGTAAGGAAAGTAGCCACGAGTTATATCCGTGATCGACATCAATTCACGGCAAATCGTCGGGAGATAGGAGGGTGGTCGGGACATATCATAACCCTTGAACTGTCATCCACTCCACATTTTCCCCACGGGGATATACGACCCACATTTCTGCGAACTTCATTAAGAATGTCAACCACCTTCTCCGTTCTTCTTCAGGAAGGTCCCTAGCTCAAAGTTGAATATAAATGTTTCAAGTCCACTCCAATAATATCTAACTACGAGATTCTCTTCCTAAGTCCCTCGCCATGAAATCACATCTGGGATTAGCATCCCTCATTGGGGGAGTCCTGCTCTCCGCACCCGCGAGTGGTGATGTAGTAAGTGGCGCAAGCCCCGAACGCCCAACAACCCCATACAAACTGACAATTTCAAAGCACTTACGCACTCGCTCCAATACGCCAAAGTGTGTTAATCCGCCCGCAACATTATCTCTAAGTGATCCGCCCTACGAGAACTACTTCTACTCCGACTGCAACGTCGCTGCCCAAGCAGTGATTACTACTCCTCTACCAGACAGTAATCTGTCTAACATCAGCCCGCGACTGGTGGTAGCATGGCCAGCTGGTAACAGTGGTGTATGTGCATTTTTTGCACCTCAAGACGGACCAAATGGCACTCTCTCTATGGAACTACTAAACTCAACTATCGGTAAACCATTAGCGTCTGTTTACAATGCCTCATCTACCGGAACCCAGATCCCAAGTGTCGGAATCCAAGGTATACTAACATTTAACTCCTCTGCGATCCTCTCCTTGCCGATTCTAGGAAGTATCCGTACAATTCGTGATTTCGTCGAAGGAGCCAGTATCATATACCCTGAAATCCAGAGTGCCCTCGAATACACATCCAGCAGCGATGGCAGCGCATCAATTCACAGATTATGGCTAGACAATGTGACCACGACAAGTCTTTCGTTTCGTCCCTGGAACAGCTCAAGTGGCAAGGTGACAGTGACCAACCGTACATTAGCCTTCAAGACAGGCGAGTATCTGTTCTCAGCAGAAATGAACTATCCACAGCTTTCACCGTTGAAGCCAAATGCTGTTCTTAATGCGGCGTCTGCGAATTTGACTCAAACCATGCCTGATCAGACAACTGCACTTTCGTTCTTGTCATATTCGGAGAAATTACTTGCGGGTGCTTGGCGATTCTTGACTTACTTTGGGCGCGACTCTATGATTTCTGCGCTTCTTCTGGAGCCTGTTTTGAGTAATGGGAATGGTACAGCTATGGAGGCTGTTATTGGAGCTGTGTTGGAGCGTGTTAATCGCACAGATGGGAGTGTTTGTCATGAGGAGACTATCGGGTGAGTTGGAGATTTCGCCTCACGCTAGTATCGCCTCTTTGAATCTTATATTGACTTTTTACTGTCAGGGACTACGCGACTTGGACCAACTTACAGAGCAATATCACCAGTACTGCTATGGGTTGTGACTATAAGATGGTTAGTATTCTATCAACAGTCCCAATTGAACAAGTGAGCTAGTACTAACATGATTTTAGATCGACTCGGACTACTATCTACCCATCTTGATGCAGCGATATTTCTTAGATAATCCAATCGGAAGGACTCGTGTATCTCTATTCTTCAAGTGAGCTCCTCAATGACCCTTGATTTAACTCAAAATATTAACGAAAATCTCCAGCACAACGGCGGGCTCTATTAATCCAGCGAACCAGAATCTGACATGGGGTCAACTAGCCCTCATAAACGCAGAGCGCATCATGCATCTAGCAGAGCCCTTTACAAAGAATCAAACCCGAGAAAACCTCATTCACCTCAAAGAAGGACAAGTTGTCGGTCAATGGAGAGATAGCGAATACGGTAAATTTACTTCCCCTTTCTAACTATCAACCACAGACAGTTAACTAACAAATCCAGGCATCGGAGGAGGTCGCATCCCCTTCGACGTAAACACCGCACTCGTCCCCGCAGCTCTTCGCTCCATTTCCAAACTCGCCAAAAAAGGAATCTACAAAGAAAAATCCTGGAGCAAGCTCTCAGACCAATACGCCAAGATATGGGAAGACAAAACACTCCATTTCTTCGAAGTAAACG
Source organism: Penicillium angulare (assembly GCF_028827245.1). Lineage (NCBI taxonomy): Eukaryota > Fungi > Ascomycota > Eurotiomycetes > Eurotiales > Aspergillaceae > Penicillium > Penicillium angulare. The sequence continues at coordinate 1,412,836 of NW_026623163.1, forward strand.
TGTCCCAGTCAAAGGCCCAAGAGCTCGTAAAGTCATACGCAAACATTTCCTCTTTCGCCGGACCAAACCATTCCTCCTCAATCGACAAAGACATAACATTCTACTCATTAGCTCTAGATGGATACAACAATCTATCCAAAGTTGAAGTAATGAATACAGACGACTGCTTCCGCCACTTCCTCCTAAACACAACAAACAATGCCCAATTATCAACATTCATCAATTCAACCGCTACTAATATCCGTCGCCAATTTCCAGCAGGTCTCATGACCGATGTGGGGATGTTGATATCGAATCCCGCTTTCGGGGACAATTCCGTTTACGCCCAGAACTGGACTACGGGTGCATACCATGGGACAGTTGTTTGGTCTTGGCAACTAGCTATGATGGCTAAGGGACTTGAGTTGCAGATGGGACGGTGTGAAGTTTCGACAAACTTTTCGATGAAGAAGAGTGGAAGGGAGATTAAGGCTGCTGTGCCGGATTTTTGCACGGACGATTCGATCTTTGAGAATGTTAAGGCTGCTTATAATGAGCTTTGGGATTCTATTGAGAAGAATAGTGAGCAGCTTTCGACGGAGATGTGGTCTTGGGTATATCGGAATGGGACGTATCAGGTTACGCAGTTGACGGATTTGCCTGCGCCTCCGGGTCTAAGTGGTCAGACTGGTATGTTAATTTATTCCTCCAGTCCGTTCTTGTTACTGACTTTTCACTCTACAGAATCGGATATTAGGCAGCTTTGGTCGCTTGCTTTCTTGGCTGTCTCGAGGAATGAAGATTATAGATAAGCTAGGTGGATCGGGGGAGTTTGATCTTCGTGGGCTTATTATTTGTTTGATTCTATGATTGAGCTCGGACATGAACATTCCAAGCAGAGAATTTGGGGCTTGGCTAGTTATACAAATCCATGCATATGAATGTATGGAAGTTGAATTTCTGTCTAGGAATCATACAGCAGATGACTACGATGGTATCCTAAATGAACTTAATTGGCTCTCCCCGCAAATTGGATAAGATGAGGACTATGCCAGTGACCCCATATCAGTTACGGGGTCAAGTTTCCGGACATGGAAAGCTAAAAATAAAACGAAATCATAACAGAAACCGAAAAAGTAGGATCACTGTGCTATGAATATGGCATATTTTAAATACACATCAGTTCACTCCTAGGTTAAGAGAAAGCGAGATAAAGACGGGGAACATATCACCCTAAAAAAGACACAAAAACTTAGAGATTAACTCCGAATAAAGCACGAAAGCCGTCGATGAAGTTTCACTAAAGCTCAAAATAGCGGTAGCCTTCGACCAAACCATCGCTCAATTTTGTAATAGCCGCCCAAGAAGGAGCATAATGCTTCAATTCATCGAGAGCAGGAATGAGTCCAGGGGTATTATTGTCGCTCCATATACAGGAAACACGCCCCTTGATTGAAGTAGATTCGCCAATGAAGGAAGTATCATCTTCTGGCTCAGCAAAGTCAACATCAACAGTCCATTTGTTCTGCCAGGAACGACTCCATAGGCGGATTTCTTTGATGCCATCACGGGAGTTCTTGATGAAGCGCTTGTCATGAGCGGAGCCACCGATGACGCTGAAGTTTGTGATACGGTGATCGTCCATGATGATGCGGCAGGATCGAGTATTCTGGCCTGAAATCTCGAAGCGCACCGAAGACTGGCCGATATTGTTAGGCTTGGAGGTGCTGAATGAGACCCAGTCGGCTGAAGGGTTGGATGAGATATCGGAAGTGCCATCATTAGGGACAACTTGAGGCTCGGGACCATTCCAAGAGCACTGTGCACGAGATAGAGCGTCGTTCCAAGTACAATGTGTTTGGCCGTTTGCACTGGGGAGGCTGCGGACCACGTCTTCCACAAATGGGGGCATACCGGTAAGGTATGCGGTTGAGTTCCCTTGATCGAGGTCGACTTGCTGTGAGAAATAAAGTTTCACGCGGTTGGCGTCTGAGAACGGGAATGCAACGAGGTTGTAGATGAGAGTACCAAATAATACAAGGAGTAAGAATATCGGAATGTGATAGGTGTAGCGATGTATATATGGCAGCATCGGCATGAACAGCACAGCTGTCAAGCTAGCGATGGAAATGTACACAAATAATTGCGGGTTGCCATCTTGACCTGTCTGATGCAGGGCGCTGGTCAACAAGAGTGAAATTGGAGCAATCAGCATAAGAATAACGGGAACTGTAGCAAGTAATTGTAGGACCCAGGTCCAGCGTGGCATCGAAGCGCTCCATGATTGTTCACGTCCATAGACATCAGGATCTTCTTCTTCGGTATCATCCCCTTCATCTGCATTATCACCAGATACATTGACATAATTGGCAAATGTAGTTCTTTGCTGACCATGCAGCAGCGAGGTAGATTCAGTAGGCATTTCTTCAGTGGCGTTCTCATCTTCGTGGTGGTCGTCTCTAGAGGAGGTACCAGGTCGGCTTCCAACCCCACTGAACCCGCTAGGTCGTCGAGATCCGGGGAAGGAGTATCCGAGATACTCTGATTTCGTAGGGAGAGAGAACAGCTCAAGGTAAGAGATCCACGTTGCCAGGAAAACCCCAGCAAAATAGAAGAACATAAAGTATCCCCCAGCCAGGCTATCTTCGTTCTCGTAAACTGTAGCCACAACCAGCATAGCCCAGGTCAGGACAAAAATCCAGGTCCAAGTGTATACACGGTGGAATGCGGATGGTCGAGCAAAGTCAGCAACACAAGACACGAACCAGGCCAAGAACACCCAGGCACTGATCATCATACTCCATACGGCATAAGTACTGCTATGCACAATGAAAGGATTGACCTTTGTCACCAGGTACGCTAGTCCAACCGTGACAGCTGTAGGGATAACAAGCAGAAATGGAAAGCGGAAGAATCCTCGTAAGCCTCGAAGAGAAACCTTCTCGTCGCCGATTTCCGCGCGCATAGACGAGCGGAAAAGGTACATCTTGTCAACCTTCGACAAAGCAATACTAGTCACCAACAGCGCCAAAGGCGCCACAATGAGAATAGTCACGGACAATGCGAAGAGCGTATGGAGTCGGAACACGGCAAAAGTGCTCCCAAAAAGATCAAACCAGACAGCTCGAGTACCCGTACCACTGGGCACAAGACCATCATCCCGAACATGACCATCAAATCGGTCAGTTGAGTCCGAAACGAGGTATTTAGTCGAGGCAACTGCGGCAGAGAGCATATGCCACAGCGCTCCCATGCTAGTATGCTGCACATCGTCCTGGTTGGTGTGGTATCTCGCCCTGGGCTCAAAAAAGGCAACATCGAGTCCGCGCAGACCCAACATACCGTCAAAAACGACATAATCCGTCTGACTCTTGATAAGACCCTTCTCAAATCCATTCGCACTCAACACCGACCCAAATGGATACTTCGATTTAGCATAAGCCTCCGTGACCTCCGTGTCCGAACTACGGAACAGAGTAGCACGACCACCCGCACCAGCACCTTCCAAATTAACGAACGTATGCGGAAACTTCGACATCGGATGCTGGCTATACGCGCGTGCACCGTTCAAATAGTCCTCCTCGCCATTATTAAACAACACAACTAGACCTCGTCGCGGCGCATTCTCAGGCCTCGTAAAGTATCGCACCAGCTGTAGACAAGTGACGACACCAACGCCATCATCCGTAGCACCGAATCCAGTAGACACGCTATCAAAATGCGCGTTCACCAACACCCCACCCTTGCCCACAGGTGACTTCCCGGGTGTCTCCCACCAGTTCTCCTGACTATCTTCCCAGCCACGAATATAGACAAGAATATTGTTTCCCTCAAAGTACACGCCGGTTGGTCCATCGATCGAGGTCAAGTTGGAGGTGAGGTCGTCGAAGACGAAAACGTCTGGTGTCTTCACCTCAGCTGTTGCGATGGAAGACTGGCTGATCGCGTTGACGCGCTCGAGCAACCATGAGCGAACTTCATCGTTTTGATGCGAATTGTAGGGGTGGAAGCCACTGGTCAAGGACTTGAGATCGGACCATGCCTCGGTCAGGTTCAGACCTTTGGGGCTTGTCGAGGGTGCGGGCGGGACATTTTCGTGAATGACGATGGCAGGGATTAGTAGGGCCAGGTACACCACGGTCACAATGATAGTGACTGGCCACGGCGTAAAAGCCAGTGGGTTATTGGCCTTGGGCAAAGGCATGGGGGAGACCGAGTGGCGTTGGGTGAAGTTGGAGCAAAGAACTTGAATGCGGGGAGCTCGGAGTTGCCGTTTATCTGAGCTTAGGTTGCACCATCGATCATCCGAGGAACCTGACTATGAATGCAACGCGTCTGCGGGGGACCTGCAAAGATTGCATTTTGTATTTCAATAAATTAGATAAATCAACACTATTGTTAATTAGACCCATTAATTAGTAATTTAACGTGATTCGCCTACATACCTTGGATATTGCCACCAACTTTTGGTTGCATGTAGCCCCACCAAAATACTAGAGAGCTAGTATAATGTACGGTCTGTACCCGAGCAGGTACTTACTATCTTTATAGCGAGAACCTTGAAAGACAGATGATCTGCACGATAAAATTTATACATACAATGCAGACATCTTCATGGATACCGTGAATACCAGTGACTTCCTAAACCTTGGAGACAAGGGAGTCCACAGTACGCCAGAGTAACCTTAATCTAGATTGTAGAAGCAAATCGCAGGTTCAGCAGCGAATGGTTGACACATACACCATACTTGGTACTACGTAAGAGACCTCGGGATTGTGCAGTCATTCCTGGAGATACGACACATACATCTAAACTATGTTTTATTTCCAGGCTACAGATCAAACCCCTCCATTGCACCTGTCGTGCTCCTACTTGATCGATCTGTGATCCTACATCTACAGCCACAGCTACAAAAATAATGCACCACAAGTTCAAAATCAAGGCATACCATGAAGGTCGTTGAGGGTTCGTGAATACTAGGTAATTCAAGACAGGTAAATGAAACACAGGTTGAGAATGTGAAGAGGCTCCCGTTTCGCTAACGAGAATATGCATTTCCAGGAAAAGAAACAGAAAAAGAAAAAAGATTAACACAGAATACCGAAGGGTAGAGGGTAATCTTCGCTCATATAGGTAGAAATATGATAGCTTGCGACTTCGACTTGATCCCGACTCCAAAGCTTGAATGTAACTGGGGAGTCATTTTCCAGAAGAAACAAGGAGAGAGACAGGGCGTAAAAAAAGAAGAGGGGAAAACAGGAAACAAAACAATGCCATCACAGTCAGAATCGTAAAGGGCCTCCTGTATAATAGATGAGAGAAACAGAAACAGAAATTGAAATTGAAAATGAAATAGAGGGTATCGTATCAATCATTGGAAAGTCTCGACATCGATGTAATCTTCGTCGTTGATGCCTGTGGCGTCCATCAGGCCGGTCATTCGTCCTGCATCTTCATCGTGTTCCTCGCCATCATCAAACATGGTAGCTTCAGTCCCATCTGGTATTATGGACATGTCTTGGTTCAGGTAGTCTCGCAGTCGGATTACACCTTCGCCGCTAAACACACAGAAAACGTCTCGCTGTTGTTGCGTAAACTCTTCTGGGGCTTCACGGCAGAATGCCGTGAGGGCTGTATTCAAGAAATCTGGGACGCCAGTCAAACTCAGATGGGTGAGTCGGGGGCAATTGTTGATCAGTGGTTGAATAGACTAAAAGAAAGGTGGAAGATTAGTACGGCAGTCTTCGCATAGGAGGATAGATAAACTCACCTGCATAGTCAATTGGGTACAATAACTGAGATGAACACGTTCAAGATTACTGATCGGTTGATGACTAGATCGGGGAGGAAGTGCAAATGCTCTAATGCTATCATCCGTGATGGCTTGGCATTTGACCAAACCAATACGTCGTAGCTTGGGTAGAGTAGCCAATTGCCGTACACTAATGTCGGTCAGGCGATTGCAACATGCCAGATCAATGTATCGAATTCGATTGCAAGCTTTTATTAGCTGCATAACCGCCGTGTCCGTGATATTCGAGCAGTGACCCAGGTGCACATAGTGAAGGTTCTTGCCCAGCTTACAAATCGCCTGTACAGATCGATCTGTGATGAAGCGGCATTTGGCTAAGACCAGATTGCGTAGACGAGGCGCGGCACCGATAATGCGCACTACAGCGTCATCCTTCACTCTCTCACATGCTGTCAAGTCAAGGATTCGAAGGCTGTCAAATGTAAGGTGCTCCGGCAAGTTCAAGAATGCCGAGTCGCCAATCTCGGTACAGTGTGCGAGACGAAGTTCCCGTAGGTGACGCAGTGTACTAAGAAGTGCTGTTATTGATGGGCTCGTAATGAGTTTGCAATCGTGCAGGTCAATCTCCAGAATCGCAGGACAATTCTCTGCGAAGGAAAGAATTGATCGATCTGTGATATTGGCAACGCTGTTGAGTTTTAATCTCTTGATTTGACGACAGCTCTGTGACACGACAAAGATAGCGTCATCGGTGATTTTAGTGCAAGAAGTAATGTTGAGACCTTGCAGGCGTGGGCAGTTTCTTGATACTGTGTAGAGGGTGTGATCAGTCAAATGACCCAAGCCCGATACATCCAAAGCCTGCAGATGCCGATTGCATTCCACGAGGTCTGAGACGCCCTTATCTGAGAGTTCGGAGCAATTGGTCAGAGTTAGTCGCTCGATCCGTTTGCATTGAGCGAAGGGGACCACCGTCCCGTCGCTGACATCATTAGTCAATGCGGATAGATTGAGTCGCTTTATGAGATCTGCATAAAGGAATAGACTATCTGGATTCCCCACGGACGCAGCGACACTCTTCAGATTGTTCCAATTATTGCAAGATGGCCGATGCCATAATATCCCGACGCAGTTGGCGGCCCATCTGCGGCTGACCAACATGCAGTTGAGCATGTCTGCGGGGGAAACCAGTTTTGAAAATATCGCGATCAAAATCTCGGGCGGGAGACGGCCCATCGGAGGCATGGAAACATTTCGGTTGTTCTGCATGTGTGAGTCGCGGAAATTCGCGACTCCGATCGAGGATTGTGAGTCGTTCGCCAGGGGCATGAAGAAGTCCGTGTCGTCATCTGCGGCGCGTTCTGGTGATGTTGAAGAGGATGTTTCGGAAGGGGCTTCGCTCGCTAATCGAGCCCCGGGTCGTTGACGAGCCATATGTGTTCGTTGATGAGAAGAAGATGTTGAAAAATGAGGGTTCAATATGGGGGGGAGGCTTGGTGGTCGTCGTCACAGGGCCAATGTCTCATTACTTGTAGAGAGGCTGCATGGGCGGTGTGTCGAAGACTCGAGAGATTTCAGGGAAGAACCTAGACCGCCCGTCCTTACCAGAAAGATGAATTAACCCCCGAAATCTTCCGCCGGTTATAGAAAGGAACTGATGGATGTGGAGGGGTTCTGCTTTCAAGCTTGATGGGGCGAGAAAGAAGGTGATGGGCGTAGCGTGGGATCCGCAGCGCTTAGTCGCACGGGAAAGGCAAAACTCGTAAGGGAGTGGCGTTTCGGATATCTTTAATACGAAAGGATGCAACCGTGCATGAGCCTGCACATGGGTCCCTCTCGAATTCCGACGAATGCGAGATCAGAGAAGGGGAGAGAACCTCAAGATGAGTATGAGGGGAGAGGGGAGGAGATGAGGCAATGGGGTTCAAGCGCGGAGTGGGTGCCGAGCCACTTCTTATCTGCGGTGATAAGATGAGGGCTGGGCCAAGTTCACCCAGGTTTAACCAGGGTGGAAAATCTACTGCAGATGAAAGAGGGGGGTGAAGATCAGACCTATGAAAGGACAAAAATAGATTCTAAGGTTCTTGTCTCATTTCAGGCGATCTCTTTGTAGGATGGCTTTGTTACCACCTGATATTATCTAACGATCAGCTGTGCATCCGTTTGATGTGATCTCGTGCAGCCCAGATGAGCCGAGATCTTCCATAATAAAACGGACTATGGGGAAGTGCTTCTATCGAGCTCTAAATCTACCCAACTAACTCGATTTACACTTCTATAAGCCCATATGGGCAAATAAGATCACTTTAACCCCTGACTCATATGTACAAAGAATCCAATAAACCTCTAATCGTCACTTCGCCCAGATCCCTTAGCCCATTCACGCAACACGTTCTTTCGAACCTTGCCGGTGCTAGTCTTGGGCAATTCGGCCACCACCTCCACTTCCCGGGGAATCATGAATTTACTAATATCACTCACGTTACGAGCCCAGTCAATAACGTCTTTGCCTTCTAGTTGTTTCCCAGGTTTCACGGTGATAAATGCCTTGGGCCGCTCACCCCAATGACTATCCGGAACGGAGACCACACCAGCCTCAAGGATATCGGGATGAGTAACGAGCATAGATTCCAGCGCCACTGACGAGATGTTTTCTCCACCTAAAAATTGATTAGTCCTGCTAAGCCCATATCCACGAAGCATGACTGAATGGTCAGACTTACCACTGATGATGATATCCTTGGCACGGTCGAGGATTTGAATTGCCCTATCAGGATGCCATACAGCCAGGTCCCCAGAGTGCAGAAAGCCCCCAGCAAACAATTTTCGAGTAGCTTCAGGATCTTTGTAGTATCCTCTAGCACAAATATTGCCCACGAACACCACCTCACCAATCTCCTGGCCATTCCGCTCAACATCAATGACCGTCCCTTCAGGTACGTCGGTCTTGATTACTCGAGCAGGAAGACTAGTGATAAACCCGTGGCCCTGTCGTGCCATCTTTTGATACTTCTCCTTCAAGGGAATTTGATCCCATTGAGGTAGATAGTAGCCTTTAGTAATCGGTCCATAGGTCTCTGTCATACCATAGGTGTGAACAGGGTGGAGATTCAGATTTGTCATTTGCTCAAAAAGATGAGGCGTTGGAGGACTAGCAGCAACCGTAACACGAACGGAATGCGATAGTTTCTCAGCTTCTTTCGCATTGCAAAGTAGAGTGTTGACGGTCGGCGCGGCATTGAAATGGGTGATCTTTTCATCCTTCAACAATCTCCAGATCTCCGGGTAGTCAATCTTGCGAAGACAGTAATGTGTTCCACGAACAGCAGTGACTGACCATGGGAATGTCCAACCTATGAAGAACTGTTAGTTGACTCTAAGCAGTCCATGCCAACTCAGAAGAAACCACTGACCCATTGCATGAAACATAGGTAATGTCCATAGATACTTAGCCCGTCCTTCATGGAAATTAAGACCCGACTCAGTCACATTTCCCAATGCCGCAAGATAGCAGCCCCGATGAGTATATTCCACACCCTTAGGACGTGCGGTTGTCCCACTAGTATATGCGAGGGCAATAATGGAATCTTCATCGGGCGCTTGAGCTTCTAGCCCCTCCCATCCATTTTGTGCGGTTTCCTTGTCATACTCCCACCCCTCCTGGATAGCAGCACCAAGATTTCCAGCCGGCGTCGAAGGTTCACTGTAGACATCGTCATCGACAAGGAATGGAATATTGGGGTTCTGCAATCGATATGTTTCAAGGAGAGGCTCGAATTCTTTGTCCACGATGATCATATCTACGTCGCCATGCTCGAAGATATAGGCTATATCATCCTTTTTGAGACGATAATTGACCGCTTTCAAATATCATCAGCTTTTGAAGTCTATTCAAAAAAGTATGTCGTAATCACTAACCAACATTGACAGCCCCAGCGGCCGCAATTGCAAAAATAGACGTTAAGAACGCGGGGGTATTAGGCGCAAGAATACCAATCCGCTGAAACCCATGCTTCTTGATATAGTACGCAAAACCACTGACATGTGCCGCCGTTTCTCTGTAAGTTCGTCTCAGAATCTTATTATCAGCCGTCAAATGGTAAATTGCCTCTGCCTAAGTTACATTTTTCCAATGTCAGCACTTTGAACCATACAACATTATGCCCCAAAAGCAAAGACAAAGCCAAAATATACAATAATATCTCAGTAAAAAATCAATAATTCCTTACATCAGGCTCGATATTAGCTGCCCTCGGCAGAAAGAACGTGGGCGAAAGCGTATGGCGGTTGAAATTGTGTTCGAATGGAGCCGAGCTGGATTGCGGAGTGATATGGGCGAGAAGACTCGAGAGTCGAGACTTGACGCCAGACATGATGTCGATCGTTGTTGAAAACCGGGAAATAGGGGTCTTTGGTGTACACAAGGGGGAAAATGCAGGAAAGGAATGCAGTCGATCAGAAGAGGAAAATGCAGTGGGCAAAGTCTTTTACCTTCGCAGTTAGAGAAATGCGGGGGAGCCCTGAAGAGCGCCTTTTAGTCATGTTAACCTAGGTTATGCAGGCGGATCACAGGCGGGACTTCAGGCGGGACTTCGGGAACTAGTGGATCTTCCACAATGGACCACACAATCAGATGGCACGAATTACGCTCTTAATTTAGGCCATTCACATGATGGGTAGGTCGTTCAGGTTTCGCAATGTTAAGTTCTAGATTGTCATAGGCGATCGAATTGAGGCATTCTACGGCTCTACGACGCCAGTTTGTGAGATGGACGTTGGATCAGTCAACAACACCAGTGAATGACTAGAGGGTGAGGAACTGGCAATTTTGGCAATATGATGCATTGGGCATATTAATGTAAGTGTGGAGTATCGCACACCAATATATCCAAGTCGAATATGGATTTTGTCGAGAGGAAACCCTCTCTAATTACTGTAATATAGTAATATACCCTAGAAGGCCTGGAGGCATCAATACGAGGAAGACCAGATAGTGATATAGTATAATGAACCTGCATCATCATAAGATCATGTTGAACTTTGAAATTTTGGATTAAACCGCCACGGAGCCAGCTATTTTGAACAACCCTTCGTCCCGCGACTCCGTTTTTTTCTGCTTTTTGAAAAATTCCGAAGGAACTCAGTCCCCCGAGTCTCCGACTCATGGTGCATCACAAGTAAATGTGGATATTCATGGGAAGGAAACAAGGAACCGAGTCCGTAAGAACAAGGTCGATCCGGCTTGCCGTTCAAATTCGCTGAAATAAAACCGTCCGCGATCCCAACCCTGACCCGTCACTCAAGACACAACAACCGGCCACACTTTGTTTGGTATCTAGTAGCCTAACTGAGCAAGCTGGGTCTTGGTCTTGCTGTCAACGTTCGCACCCTGCTCCGCCTTGGCGAGGCTGCGGCGAGCGGCCTTCTTGCGCTCGTAGTAAGCCTTGCTCTTAACCTTGCGACGCTCCTCGAGTCTATAAAGCAAAATAAGTTAGTTTTCATCGAAAAGATATGATGTGATTCGATATTATCCCGGTATTGGGGATTGCTGATACGCACCTGGAGACGACGTCCTGGTACTTCCAGCCGACCTCGTGGCTCAGACGGCCAACGGTGCAGAACTTGCGACCGGGGCGAAGACGGAGGATACGCAGAGCCTGGGGAACGACAACGCGCTTCTTCTTGTCGTAGGGAGGGGGGACTCCCTCGAAGACCTTAAGGCGCTCCATAGCGGCGGCACCACGGGCGGTCTTGTGGGGAATCATGCCGCGGATAGCCTTGTAGAGGATACGGGAAGGAGCACGGAAGTGGAAGGGACCACCGCGAGTGGGGTTGAAACGAGTCATCTTGCGGAGGTAGGCGTGGTACTTGACTGTAGGTCGAATTTCATGTCAGTGGGTGTTTCTGCAAATCCAAATTTCCAGTATGTCCGAGTCGTGAAAATTGTAGATTGATCCATTCCCTTCGCCTTTCCTCTCTCTCCCAGTAATCCTCCTCTTATAACCAATCTTATTCCCATGCTGGACATCATAACCGAACGAAAAAAGTGGAGGGTTGAAACGTACGCTTCGCGCGGAAGAACTCGCCGGAGATGTTGAGGGCCTCACATCTCACGACAACGATCTTCTGGCCGTTAAGCAGCTGCTTGGCAACAGTGCTGGCCAGGCGACCAAGGAGGTGTCCCTTGCCGTCGATGACGACCTGTTCAATACCATTCATGTCAGCGATTTGTTTTATAGATTCGAGATAGGTTGCGTTTGACGGTGTAGTCGGCGCGGGAAAGAAGTGTAGACAAGTGAAAACGCACCACAGATTCGAAGGTGGACATCCTGCTCTGCACCGTGTGTATGGGTTGGATGGTTGTCGGCGGTTGTTGTCGTTGGAGTCAAAGGCACGCACACAACGAAGTCGGATGGATCTCAGGCGAAGGGGCTAAGCGAGCCCCGTTCAGAGCCTACTGTGTGTGGACTAGCCGGGAGGGCGATAGCCCTAACGTGAACCAATGATATACGATTAGGTGATCTGCCAAGATCCACTTTCGATAACGTGGTGATGACTAATAAACCAGACTCTCCAGTTCGCCGCTCCAATGGGCTTCCACCTTTAGGGCAACGATTTAGGGCTGGTCGTACCAAAGTTCTAGAAAGCCTAGTGACCGTGGAAATGTGATCATGGTTCGGCTGGTTTATGCGGTGCTTTCGTGCCTGCAAACAGGTAGAAGTGGCAATGGTTTGCCATACACTGATCTCTTTCCGGTATATATTCTACTACTATAATGTCCAACACCAACCAACTCTCCATAAGGATCTAGAATATTACATTAAGAATATGAGGGTCTGCGAATTGATGCCCAAAATGTCGCTTCTCCACTCGTAGTAGCTATCATGGATGGCGAGCCGCACTTCATGGCCCACCGTCCAGCACCATCGCTATTTTGCACCACCTAACACCCATTAGTTATCATATACCGATTCAAGGACGGGAATATTTCGAATATATCTGATCTACCAGCATCATTCAATTCCTTCTCTCTTTCTCTCTTTCTCCCTTTCTCCCTTTCTCCTTTTTCTTTTTTCTTTTTTCTTCATTATACTAGTAGAAGCAATGTTGTCTGATTTACTGTAGTACAGCTATGGCCGGCTATCATCAGGACTCATCCCGATGTATTACTATAATAGAATACCTCTATCTATATAGGAAACAGCCTTTCTTCGAAATTCCAAAAAATGGAATTACAATATTATCCCCTAGTTACACATGGTGTTGATATTTTTCCTAGAACCGATAGTAGCAACAGCGAGATGCCCGTGCCAAGTACCCCCATGGCTCAACTTAATGCAAGCCCAGTTATATTTGTCCTTGTGCACCTGATTCCAAGCACCATCCAGAGCCGCAGCCACAGTCTTGGTTTCTGCCGTGGTGTCGCAGTTCTTCCCAGTAGTAGTGACCCAGTATTTGAAGTTATACTTTTGCTGCCCGTTGTTGGATTCTCCGCTTGCTTTAATAGGAGCGCAAGAATTCTTAGCATTATCTTTCCGAACCAAACCAAGCACTGTAGCAATGGCTGGCACAGAGCTTGACGCTGCCAATATAACATCTCGACTTGCGTCAAGACCCCCTTTGGAGACACTCCAATCGATTTTCCGCAGTTCTACATGGGTGCTATTGGTCGAATTCACTGAGGTCGTCTTGCTCATTCTAGCCGGAATAGCGATTGCGTCAACAAGGACAGTGCCGTAGCTGATAAATGAAAGTAGGTGTCCAATGTAAGAAAGCCGCATGATGCTGCTGTCAAAAGTATCCAATTGATGGCAAGAATGATTGAAGCAAGGGGTGTATCGAAAGCGAAAGTTTGAGATACACTAGAAACAATGCACAATTTTTATTTGATGGATATAGTATAGACCTGGATTTCTTTATCACATACCTTAGCGCTGGCGACTTTCTAATGTTTTTGGTAAATCAAGCCACAGCATAGGGGTGAAGACAACAGACTCGGAGTTGAGACCAGACAAGAGTATTTACAGTTTCTTTATTCTGGAAGTAAGCTTCTTCACTACATGGCAAGACTTGTTTTCAATGCAACATGGATCTTCGCCCAAGGATATGCTCAGATGCCAAGAGAAGAAGTTGGAAGTAGCAATTAAAAATCGCATACCCACGCATATCCATCTAGACAAGGCAGCTTTCCGATCAAATTACTTCTGGCAGTAACAACAGAACAATTCATCGAGGGTCCAAAGACGATGTCGCCATATCTCAAGCCCCACAGTTTGGCCCCATGGAGCTCAAATGAAATTTGTGCTTACCAGACATGTCTAGGACATTAATCTATGAGAGTTGCGCTAATGCACGGGCCAATTGAACGGCTGAATCCTACTAAGGCCTCCAAAATCCCTCCATTCTATCTTACCTCTGGTGGTTGGAAAGCATCTTTTTGAAATTGATTGGCCAGACTGCAAGGCTCCAGGGGGCCGGCTTTATAATACTATTCAAGTAGTTTAACGTAGTCTTTAACTTATTGCGACCCGCCCAATTGATGATCTGCGCTAAAGTCTTGGCAGTGGGACCGGAAATTATAGCGGTTGAGCGTGTCAGTTAAGTCGATATCGGGGATGATTGTATCGGGCCATATATTGACAAAAACCAAGGTGAGGTAGTAAGAGCTCAACTGAAAAGAACGCAGAATCGGCCTAATGCGTGAGCCAGAGGCCTGGATCACAAAATCAACACTAAAGGATAATAGAAGCCCATTATTATTCTATCATTTATGGATATCTTCAATGTTCTTCAAATGAACTCGAAGCACTTAGACTGGGTCCGATGACTAAGCTTTAATATCCACCACATGTGCACATCAATCAAATCTAAACTGTGTTTTTTTGTTTACCTTAGCTCATGCATTCACTTGTGCGCGCCCTATGAATTTCGGTTCCAGTGTAGCCCATTCGCTCGCAATCCAAGCGCCACCACCGGATACCATAAACCGCAGTGCATAGCTGCGATTGAAATAATTGATCAAAATCTTGGAAGCGCCTTTGAAAGAAAGAAAAAAACAGGCCAGTCTAGCTGTCTCATTCTCAAGCATCTGAGCAATGTTGCGCAAAACACGTTTCGTCTGTGTCTCCGATACCCATGGCTATACGCCAATGGAAGCAGGGTTCAAGATTCCGGCAGGAGACGTATTGATACACGCGGGGGACTTGACTAACAAGGGAAGCTTGACCGAGCTGCGTCGAACGATGGATTGGATATCAAACACCGACTTTGAAATTAAAATTATCGTGGCTGGTCAGTTTATCTCTCGTGGTTATTTTTATTCATAAAAACACGATGCCCAATGGCTCTGTGCTCAGCATCCATTAATATTTGTTTGGATTCTTGTGGATATCTGCATGCCACGACAAGAACTTGCGTGATTTAAGCGATATAATATTGCTGCTTGTTATTTCTTTCGTTCTTCCTAATCAGTTTCAACAGGGAACCACGACGTTTCCTTAGATCCCGAGTTTTATGCGAAACACGGGCAGGAATTTCACAGCTCACACCTCGAGGATCCGGTGAAATGTCTCGAAATCGTCACAAACGCAGCGCCTTCAGTCATCTATCTCCGACATCAGGCCGCAGTGATCAACCTGACTCACGAAAATGGTCCAAATACCACTTTTAAACTATTTGGGTCTCCATACTCACAATTTGATGGAAACTGGGCATTCGGATATGATAATGACAAGGATACAAGCGCCCTTTGGGACCAGATCCCTATAGATAGTGATATTATAGTGACGCATACGCCGCCATATTCTCACTGTGACCAAAAGCCAACGGGTAGAAATCACGGCTGCGATGCGCTTCGCCAGACCCTGAGCCGCATCAGGCCACTGTTAGCTCTTTGCGGCCACGTGCATGAAGGTCGAGGTTACGAACGGGTTTGTTGGCAATCGCGAACACTTGATGTCGCAGATGCAGATATTGATAACAACGACATCACTCGTGGGGTTTTGCCGCCGCCGGGCAGCAAGAAACAAGCCCTGATTGACTTAACAGGTAAACGAGAGAAAAGATTGGATAACACTGGTTACTCTGCCTTGTCGCGGCCTTCCACGTTGAATCCTGAGACCAAGACGTCGATGACACCGTCTCTCTCGCTCAGATCAGCTGCGAAGGAGACATTGAATCAGGCTCCGAGCTTGAGCGCAGCTAGCCATGAACATGAACATGAACATGGGTATAGTACTAGGACTAGTACTAGTGGTAGGGCGGACAGCCCTGCATTGCAAATGCAAACGCTCAGAAGGGAGACTTGCATCGTCAATTCCGCCATCTTGGCGACAAGCTGGCCTCACCAGGGAGGTAAGCGATTCAATACACCTATCGTGATTGATCTAGAGCTCCCAGTACGACAAGACGACCACGCGTCCACATCACGATTCAAGTGATTTGCATCCCATCTGACCATCTCATCTCGTTCCGCCTTGTTTCGTCTCATAATGCTCCCTGCCATGCTTTTCTTCTCGAAAATACATACCCATACATGTAACTACTCGTCCTAGTTGGATACGGGGTCTTTATCCCGACATCCTCCACTATCGGTGCACGGCAATGAAAAAATGCATGGCCCATGCATGGTGGCTTGCTTTGATCCAATATCCTTTCCCACCATCGTGCATGATCCCCAGTGTAGCTTTGGCCGCATCGACAGCTGGTTGGGCGCTTTGATGCATGAGCCCATGAGATTCGCCGGATAGTCACTCATTGTGCATCCACCACCTGCAGCCGCACAACGCTTACATCACCTTGAGTGACAGAGCGTTTGGGAAAGGTCCATGCTGGACCCGCAGGACTGGCTAATGGACCCGGATGATGCGACCGGGCTCTGATGATCCTTTCAAGCTCGCTTCACCAAAGTCGATACTATGTTATGATGGAATAAAGCAAAAAGCCCAGTCTAGCTTCAAAGCTAAAAGCATACATCAAACAAAATAAAGCATGGAGTAAAATGAAGCAACCAGTGAAGCCAAATTTCCTAACTAGCCAACCAGCTTGGTTCTCAAACAAACACTGAGGCACTTCTCCACTTTTAAGTAAGTACTTCGGATGCAAAGCAACAAACATCATCCATCCCCGCATGCCAATAGAGTACAATCTCAGCGAACATCTGACACATCGCTCCACAGAAAATAAAATAAAATAACGCACCAAGAAATGAGATCAGGATCCCCACAATCCAGGATCTCAGTCATCTGCAACAGCTCCCTGTTGAAAGTTAATATTGGTTCCAGAACCCGAATCACATCTGCAAGCGCTTCCTCGCACGACGTGAGTGGAGCGAAGAAGGAATAAGAAGAGCCATGAACCAACCCTCGGGCCGCCCACCATCTTTTTTGACACACCGGATGTGACCATTCGAGGCCGATCATTAGGGATCTTCTTCAGGGAGTTTGTCGTTTCCCACCTGGCCGTTTGACTAGACTAGTCTACTGACTTTAGGCACTGGTCTTGCCTTACGTAGAGAGCTGTCCAGGTAAATGTTGGGAGGTTCCCAACTTGATTTTTAGGGTGTATGAACCAATCAATATTCATTCCGAAGCACCATTACATACACTAAATCGATATTGATCCTCCTGACTGATATTGGGATAATGTAGAATTGATTATTGGGTCTCGATAATTAATGCGTGTTACTAGTGTGTAGATCGTGCTACCTAGGAGTGGATTCCAAGGCTGAATGGTAGAGCTAAAGTCTGGAAACGACGAGGCCGAGGCTATAATCCCATTTATCGAGGTTGTCATACGCACATACTGAATTCGTAAATCGTGGAAATAAAATAAAATCGAATAGATTCAGCTTTTGAATTCAATCTACTATTACTATTATATCACCATTACCTAGGTAAAAATGGAGATATGTGTCAAATGCCAAATGCCAGGGATACTAGAAAAGACACAAACATACCTCTCCCTCTATGATTCCATGATCATCGCGTGTCCTATCATATTTCTTCCCAAAATTCTATGAAACAAGGAGCTAAATATCTATGACGCAGGAGAACTGCATCCGATCCGATCCCCGCTTCCTCTGCAGAACATCGTTAGAAGCCGAAGCCGCGAAACGCGAAACCCCCTTCCTCCTCCATTCCTTACCCCGCCTAGTACCTGGGCACTAGATACATCCAACACCAGTGATCCCCGCCACATAGTAGTATAGCTGTCACAGGTATGCGCAGACAGCACAATAAAACCAATAGAAGAATAAATTAAATCCTATCAACCAATATTACCAGTATTCAAAATAATAGTAATAGTAAGTGGAAGATGGGTACACACAATCTACCCAAACAAGAAAAAGCTCGTTCTGGGCTCTGGATGGCTAATATCCACCACTGGGCAGTGGGCACAATACGACCATATTCCTGGACAGCCGCCTTGTACGTCCAATAGCGAATTCACCGACCCTAGCCACATGAGGGATTAAGGTTGGAACCCAGTGTCTCGGCAGCGGGCCTCTCGTGGAACCAGAGCGAGGCGGTTAACTGGGACCGGAGGATTACGAGGAGGCCAGGGTGAAGCGGTTCAGATGGAAAAGCTGGAGTAGATTGGGATTGGGATTGGGATTGGTGAATGCAGTTCCTATCACATTTAGTCAAATGACAAGGACTGGGGCGGGCGAAAGGGATATTGTTGAATGACTAGACTAGGTGCTAACTTGGTGTTGTGTTCAAGTTGTGTTTGTGGTTCACTGTCTAGAAGAATATTGAAGAGCCTCGGGTGTTCTGGTTTGATCTATCTGGATCTAGATAGATTGGTTAAGCAGAATGGATGGATGAAATGGACTCGAAGCAATTAATTGATTGGTAATTGGTACATCATTAGTTATTTGTCATTTTTGATTTATTAACTACGGCGTCTCCGTACTATGAATCATAATCACAATTACAATCATAGGCTCGGTTTTTATGAAGTCCAGTCTAGTCATGTCTAGTCATGATATCGCTAAGCTAGCCTTGCCTGCTGATATGGACGGGATGGAATTAACTGTGATGGTGACCCCGCGGGCTAAATCGGGTCCGATGACAGCGCTGAATTAGTGTCGGGGTGGGGAGATCGTTGCTCTCCCTGAACTAGGATAGACCGATGGCAGATGATTTAATTTTCTTTCAAATCTAGTGCTTTGTGTTCTGTGTTCTGTTCTGTGTAGTGTCGGGGTTAGCGGAGAGACCCATCGCCGGTCTTCCGATGTGATCTCTGAGTTGAGTTAGGAGTGCGATGCTGAGTATGGCTGTGTATCCTAGATACGTACGTGTACATGTCCAAGCCGCGGCTAGGTAGACATGAAAGGAATCCTTTCCGCGAACGTGGCTAGTAAGAGTTAAATCTTAGCGTTAATAGTTAGGTATGGATATGATGAAGTATGACTCTGACTATGATTTAATTGAGAATTTAATCGATGATGAATTGTTTTTCTATATTTGGGTCCATGTCAGGGCTGGACCAAAACATTATCCATGTATACCTACTCCATAGTGAGTGGACTTGGACTGTGTACAAGTAACTCCGTACTCCACAGACAAGACCTAATGGGGTATCCACGCGGAAATCCAGGTACGCAGGCTCCGGGCTGAGCAGCTGTGAGAGCGGGAAAGGGCACGCCTGGAGACCCCAATAGGATGATCCTGGAAGATAAATTCTATTTCGATGGATTATAGTCATGAATCAGATGTAAGTACATCAGCTACTTATCTACGGCCGTACGGGGTAAGTGTCTCGGTGTATAGTACATGTACGGAGAAATCTAGAGATGCGAAATCAATACGCATTACGGTTACAAACAACCTTCAGGTGTCATTGGGGCGGGTGTTATGGGGGGGTGGCCAGGACAAGTGTTGGGGGCTATTGGAAGATGGAAAAGGGCCAATAGACCAATAGATCAAGAGCAATAATGTACAGGGTACATCTGTACAGGGCTTCTAGTCAAAGCCAAAGAGATAAAGCAGCAAATCATGGTAAGAAAGCGCAAGAGCGCAATAGCGTAGAGCGAATGAATGGGGAGAACAAGGGGGCGAAAAGCACTGGTCATGATCATACCTGTTGGGGTCTCGATGATTGATGGCCCCACTGAGGGAGTAGGAGTTGCGCTGTTTGCGCAGCTCTATACCTTCTTGGTTCTTAGTGCAGGAAAGCGCAGACACAGCCAGACTGCACAGTCTGCACTGGTCAAGAGTGACCAAGAATGACCAAGAATGCACAGTGAAAAAGCTGTTTGGTTTAGAAAGAAAGTGAGGCATTATCATTGGCTGGGTCTGGCAACGAATCGGATATCGCGCACAGGCCAAAAAAACAACATGTAGACCATATGTCATCATGCGGATTTGGGGGTGTTGTATTTGTATTTATTGAGTATTATTATTTATTCTATATTATCTGCTTTCTTTTATTCAATACTTTTTTTCAATGATAATTCAGTTGAAAGAGATTCTGGTTGCAAAGAAGAGTCATAATACTTAAGATGAAGATATCTCCGTTGGGCATCGGAGTGAGGCGGGGGGGAACACACATAGAGTGATTGGCAAAGGTACCTGAACAGTAAATTGAACTCTCTCCACGCCACGATTTTCCTACCATTTTCCACTTTTTTTTATTCCACTTTTTTGGGATTTTTGGATTTGATTTAGGCATTTGGCATTTGGCATTTTGGCATTTTTAGAATTTAGAATTTTCCCGAAGTGGCGGAGTACAATGTTCCCCTAGCCCATTTTCGCCCCCCTGAGAGAAAAAGAGAGAGAGAGAGAGAAGTCCAATGTTACGGATCACTTGATTACCGATTTCCCCGTTTTTGGATTACGCATTACAAAACATCAGACTGCCCCCAGCTTATGATTAATGGTGACTCGTTACTCGGTTTTATCGGCAGTCAAGTATTACTGAACTCGTCTCAGATGTCGTACCTCGCTTTTTTGATTTGCCCGACCTTATGAAACTACCCCGAAATCACCCAGAATTGAAGATTCTTATTTAAGATTGAAATTCCCGTTCCCACTCTGGAATCCTCTTGATCGCCCCAGTACATTCTGGATCAGACAAGTGTGGATTCTTGATCAACGTCAACGTCAGGTTGGCCGCATACCTCCACCGCCTCTTTCCCTTTCCCCTCCTTCCTCCGAACAGTACTATTACTACCTGTAAACCCCATTTCCCTTCCTCCTCATCCCAATTGCCTGGGGTTATCGCTATTGATGATCATTCCCCTTCCATCTTTTACATCATGTCTTCTTCCCCACCTGAGGCAGACCCGTACCTCGAACTCGGTCTCTCCCGAAATGCCACCCTGGCCGAGATCCGAGCCTCCCATCGCAAACGAGTCCTCAAATGTCACCCAGATAAGATCACCGATGAGGCCATTAGAAGGGTCGCCCTGGACGAATTTCAACGGGTCCAATATGCCTACGAAATTCTCTCTGATGAGACTCGCCGGGAGCGTTACGATCAGAGAGTCAGACTCGCCGCCATCGCCCAAGAGAAACGAGACCTATTAAAGAAAAAACAGGCCGAGGTCTCAGCACGTGGATCTGGCGCTTCTTCGCGCGAGTTCCGTGATGGCCACATCGTGGAGGAGCGAGTCCCCTTCGATTCTAATTACTTTGAAGAGACCCGGATCTACGAAGAACCCCGAGTCTACGAGGAGCCCCGATCTTCCTCTCGCAAGGCCGATGCATATGTTAAACGACCCAAGGCGAAGGAAGAGAAGAAAAAAGCGTCCAACCCAACTATGAGTAGTGAACGTGCTGCCAAGGAATCCCGCGATAGCACCAAGGCTTCCCATTCGGAACGACAACGACGCCGCGACAAGGAACGACGAGGACAACAGTCAGAGAAGTACGAGACATTTAGTCCATTTGTGGTATCCGATCATAGCTCCTCCGACTCAAGCGACTCTGAAATTCACTATCGAAAGACCACCCGACACGCTCGGGAATCTCGACCCCGTCCTACAGAGTCTTCTCGCCGGCGAGAACCCGAGTACTACGAAGAGGAAGAGATCCACGACCGTCCGCGCTACGAAGCAAACCTCAATCGAGCCGAGGAGCATATCGAACGTTCCAAGGAACACATTGAACGCTCCAAGTATGAGAACTATCGAACTCGGGCGTCCCCACATCGAAGCCGTGGTTACGACTCGCCCGAACCAGAAACTCGTCGTTCGGGACGGTCCTCCCGCGCGAACCACAACCGCTCGTCTTCTCGTCACGATTCTTTTGAAGACCTAGAGCCTCGCTATGAGCGTCCCAAGATGCCCACCTCAACTACTATGCCAGGTTCCAAGTCAACTCTTCGCCCCTCACTTTTCGGTGGATCTCGCTCCAGCTCAGCATTTGTGCGTCCCAAGCGAGGCGAATCTTCCAGCCGTGGGGACGTTCTTAGCAAGATGGCCGCCGAGCCTATTCCCTCACGTTCATCCAAGTCACGCGAGAAGTATGACTCTGGCTACTCTTCTCCCAGCACCCCAGAAGTCAACCTCAAGACCAGCTCGCCTAAGGTCACGGCTCGTTACGTAGTCGAAACCCCAGCTGCCAGTGCTGCCAGCCCCAGGACTAGACAACACCGCACCATGTCGACTGATGAGCGCCCACGAGAGCATACTCGTATGACTCCCAAACGATCAAGCACTTACCAGCCATCTTCTACTAAGGAGCAACAATCTCCCAATATCAAGATCCGCTCTGTGCGACCCAATCGAACCTACGACAATGTGGAATTCGCCCCCTACATTCGTGACGAAGACATCAAATACACCGAGATCCGACCTGGTGAACCCACCATGTCTCAAGGCCGAACTTACTATTACACTGATCACATTCGCCCCCGCCGCACTGCAGCGGGTACCGCGTAATGCGATCCCTTTACGACAGCTTCACGACCATGCAACACTTTTTCTTCAGCATCTTTTATTCACTATCGATTTATCTGCGTCTTTGTCACTTCAGCATCAAGCAAATCATCCAACATACCATATTATCACTGCCCTTCTTGTCCATACCTGACACGAGCTGTGCTCGAGTTTTCTTTACCGTGGAATCTTCAGGCTTCTAGCCATGATCATTTCCGTTATGCGGTTTATTTACCAGTCCCCGCACACTCTGAGCATTCAAATGGTTTCGGTAGCATCCGTTCGTGTGATGCCCCACGGCCGGGGCTTGTTTTCTATGTCGGCGCATGGGGGAAGAGCTATTCGGTGTTATCTTATCATTCACGTCTTTCCATGCCATCTAACATATCATACACATCTACGAGGCGCAAATTTGCTCATTGATGACCTTTATTTCCTTTGTTGCTTTTTTTGTTGATTTAGACCTGCTTCTTTTTCTTCGGGATTTATCTACCCCCTCCCGGGCTCCACATCACCTAGATACCCGTGGACCGTAGGGGAATCCTAACTTATGAATTTATGTCAACTCTCTTGGTACGATCATGATTAAGCTTTCTTTGGCTTATATTTTATTGGATTTAAAGTCTAGATTGTTCTGTAGTATTTACAATCCTTGTCTGTTTTATAAAATGGAAATAAAAACAAAAATAGAGAATCTTATTGGCGTATGCCGTATTTTGGATTTAGACAGTTTCACAGATATATGTATAAGAAACTTTGGAATGTTAAAATTTTCAATGTAACCTTATTCGCAATATACCAACTATCTATGTATGTGCAAACTAAGTAGCTATACAGTACTAAGTTTTCAAGAATGAATAACATTAAATAAAAGTAACCGCAATGGGTATCTTGATCAACCTCAGGCTTGCTCTCACCCGGTACACAGTCCCAATCACATCCTACTCACAAAGTCCATATAATATATGCAAAGAAATACTCTACATCATTTCCAAAGGGTTCATCCAGCAATAAGAATGAAAAAAAATCAATCGCACTGTCTCAAAGTAAGACATAAAATACACACATCTGTATATGTATGTTAGATAGATTGAATATGAAGGTAAAGGGAACCCAAAAAACTCACGATTGAAAGTCCCGAAATCATGGAGAACCAAAAGAACACATTCTAGATAGAAAAATAATCGTCAGAACTCAAGAATACTTATTAATCTTGTAAATATAAACAACTCACGTTTAGGGTCGTTCGTCCCCTGAAGAAACGAGACTTCTGTACTGCAACGATGGGCAATTGCAGCATCATCGCCATGAACCCATACCCGCGAAGCTTCTTTGTGATGCAGCCCATCACAAGTTCGTGGAAGACAGCGCTGACAATGAACGTGATGAACATGGCAATTGGTTTTGAGAAGTTCGAGCGAGCAGGGAAGTAGACGTGGCGGAAGAGGAAGTGGTGGACGGGGACATTCCATTCACGAGAGAATTCCATCCTAGACACATCACATTATCAATATAGGTTTATATATGAGGCATAAGTTTGTAAAGGAGGTGGATGTTTGTATAGAAGATATGGATAGGGACATAGGAATTTAGTGTTTTATAAGAAACGTACCAATCACATGAGTTCCACCAGTCAGAGTAAAAGTGGCGATCGGCAAATCGAGTCAACTCCGCGAAAGCACCAAGCACATACTCGAAAATAACGAGGAAAACAAGCAAGAAAGTAAGCATGAACGGAAACAAGAGCATACTAATCGTCTCAGACAAGACGAGTGCCTTATCCGCAATGTTAGGGAAAGCCTGAAGCTGCACATTTGCATCACTGAGTACCGGAACAATGAACTCTTCACTTGTCAGTGTGAGAAGGAAGATGCAACCGAACACAGCGAGAGTCTTGTAGAAGATCTCGGACCAGCGGCGCTCTCGTCGGCGAGGGTATTCAAGCTCATAGCAAAGGGTTGGACAGCAGAGGAAGTCTGCGTAGTTCGCTATGTGGAGGTTTTGAGGGTATGAGATATTGCCCAGTGGGGATGTGAGTTCTGTAGCTAGGTGCTCGCGAAGACGGGTGAGAGAGTCTATATCTGATGTATCGAGTTCCTCGTGCGAGAGGTGTTTCATCGAGGGACGGCGACGACGGTGTGGTTCCGGGTAGGGTTCGGGTTCCGGGGCGTTAGGAGAGATTTCTCCTTCTTTGTCGAGGTCTGCGAGGCGACGTTCGGTGGTTTGGAGGTGACCGTTGTAGAAGGCGTAAGAGTGGAGTTTCATGAGGATTGTGAGGACGTGAAGAGTGAAGAAGACCTGGGCGGTCCAGGTCCAGATACGCATAAATGGCCAGCTGTAAGTAGGTTCTTTCGTTAGCGATGTTGCTTTATATGGTATAGAGCTGAGAATTTATACTAGAGGGTAAAATGACTTACTTGATCCAAACTGCTAGCCAGATAGCTTCGCCAATACTCTGGATGATCATTCCTCCACGAGACCATTGGATCCAGCGTGGACCGCTGCGGTACAATTTCTGCAAAGGGAGAACAAGACCCGAGCTAAGTACCATAGCTAGATCACTTGCTCCCAGCTCCCATACGTTGGCACTTAGCAAGCTCCACACCTGCACGCGCAGCGGGTATCCGGTATCCTTGATATTGCGCAGCACAGTAGTAACCACCATGATTACAAGAGAGATCCAGAAAAGAATAAAAAATCCCCGAAAGTTATGATAGTCGCTATCTGGATCGAAGTGAGATACCCGCGGGACATAGTCGATGGTATAAAACAGGCGATTCCGAGCTCGCACCTGCTTACGGGCGGTTGAGATAGAATGCGCTGAGGGAGGAGCATCTTCAGGGACAGGCGTAGAGCGACCACTACCAATTCAGGCAAGAAATTAGCCAATGCGTCAAAATATACAAATTGATAGATATATGCAATTCATTTCATTTCACTTACCTTGTATCTGCGGGCAGCAGAGAAGCCGGCGGGGTGAGGCTCACATCGGACTTCTCAGGGAGGGGAACGGCACGCGGCCGCAGGGTGGAAGAGCCGTTCTGAGAAACGGCGCTGGACATCCTGTAGGCTCGCAATTGCGGTGATGCGTGTGTAAGTAATTCAGTCTCACATAGACCGTGTGGGGGTGAGAGTTTAAAGCGGGAATTGTTTGTTGTATTTTTTGTTTTATAAAAGTGGATGGAGATGGGGAAGTGCCGACGTGGAATATTCGGGGGCCAAGACTAACTACGTCAACGGTCAGCCTTACAACTCTTTTATGACCCGCGCGACGGGGCCAAGTTTTAGCACGAACCGTTTATAATATGATTCATTGTCGAGGGGATTGTGAGCAGGGTTTATCGTCTGCAAGTTTCTCCCGGTGTTTCCCGGGGGGGGAGGGGGGGGGGTTTACAAGGTAGGTAGTATTGAATGTTCAGGTGTAGGAATCTAAGCAAGTCTCCGGGCTCCGAGTTCCGTTTCTTGGGACGTTATACATCCATGGAACGGAAGGGAAGGTATGAGTTGTTCTTTTATAATGGTCAGGGCCAAACCATTTTTCTTGGAATTTACAGCTGGAAACTTCATTAGAGGTTGGAGGTAGTCTATGCCAGTGGCCATCTTGTAATGTAGAATTTTTTAGTTGGACTTGGACGTGAAGATTCCAGATCTTATGGCTTGATGCTAGATCGAGATACAGATATCGGGGAATTCAAGTATGGATCACTTTTCGATCACTTGGCCCATCCTTCCGTGATGAACCGGTTCCTGTCGGTGCAAATCAAGGGCCTGGAGAACACAGAGCCTGAAACCCGAGACCCTCGACTCTGTAAAGCTTAGACGTGTTCTTTGTGCTGTTTCTCTATAAAGTTTAGTCTCAAACTGACATGTAACCATAGGGGATATTGTGCTACAATGAGTCAGAAAACCCAACACCCCGCTGTTCCGCAACGTGTTTTGATGTCCTCGTGGATGCTAAATAACTATAGAATGAGGTCATTGACAGATGGCCTAATTGATGTTATGGCCTCAGGCATCAAGAGTTCACGTGTCATTTGATGGTGAACACAGGTCAGTGGGGGTCACATGACCAAGATCATTTGATAACTAAATGTGTATGCCTCAGGCCACTACTCCATGATGAGCTAATCCAAGACTTTCCAATCTGAGCTTAGCGCACCCTTAGCTGCCAAGAAGCCAGGTCGACAACCCAAAAGACCCCCAAAATCACTAAGCCCAGACCAGTTCACGAAGACAGGTCATACAGCTTCACTAATTATCCTGATCCTCCTGGGGCTGCTTCCCTCACCTTATTCCGATCTATTCATTGCTTTTCCTTCTTTCCCCTGAACCCCGATCGGGGGTTGTTTTACATCATGGCTTCTCGTGAGTTTATTATTGCCCGCCGCCCCTCCTCCCCTGAAGATGCGACTAACCCACCACCCCCGGAACAGTCAAGCAGTTTATTCGCAATGTCCGATCCGCAAAGACTATTGCCGACGAGCGAGCCGTGATCCAGAAGGAAAGTGCTGCCATTCGTGCATCATTCAGAGAAGAAAGTCATGATTCAAATATCCGGTTAGCTACACCGCAACCTCCTTCCCCAATCACCGCACATCGTTGTCTAATATCCCATTAGGAGGAACAATGTGGCCAAATTACTTTACCTCTTTACACTGGGTGAGCGGACTCACTTTGGTCAGATCGAATGTCTGAAGTTACTCGCTTCCCACCGGTTCGCCGATAAGCGTTTGGGTTACCTGGGTACGATGCTGTTACTGGATGAGAATCAAGAAGTTTTGACACTTGTCACCAATTCATTGAAGAAGTATGTAAAGGATAGATCTATTATTATGCGGCTTCAATGCTAACCTCGCGCAGTGATCTCAATCACTCAAACCAGTATATCGTCGGTCTTGCGCTCTGCGCCCTTGGAAACATCGCCTCCATCGAAATGTCTCGTGACCTCTTCCCCGAAGTCGAAAACCTTATGTCCACTGCCAACCCTTATATTCGCCGAAAAGCCGCCATCTGTGCCATGCGGATATGTCGCAAGGTCCCTGACTTGCACGAGCACTTCCTCGAGAAGGCCAAGACGTTACTTGGAGACCGAAACCATGGTGTCCTGCTGTGTGGCTTGACATTCGCAACGGATCTCTGTGAGGCAGAGGAGGAGGAAGAGGAAGGCCCGGAAGGTGTGATTGAGATGTTCCGACCTCTCGCCGGTGGACTCGTTCGTGCTCTAAAGGGCCTGACTACATCGGGATATGCCCCGGAGCACGATGTGTCAGGAATCACAGATCCGTTCCTTCAGGTGAAGATTCTTCGATTCTTACGAGTATTGGCGCGTGGTGATGCTGCCACCAGTGAAATGATCAACGATATCTTGGCCCAGGTGGCTACCAACACCGATTCCTCCAAGAACGTGGGTAATGCTATCCTGTACGAGGCTGTACTCACCATCTTGGATATCGAAGCCGATTCTGGCCTGAGAGTTCTGGGTGTTAACATTCTGGGTAAATTCTTGTCTAACAAGGATAACAATATCCGCTATGTTGCATTGAATACATTGAACAAGGTTGTAGCGATCGAGCCCAATGCAGTACAGAGACATCGCAACACTATCTTGGAATGCTTGCGGGATCCTGATATCAGCATTCGCCGGCGAGCGCTTGATCTCAGTTTCATGCTGATTAATGAAGACAACGTGCGAGTGCTTATTCGTGAATTGCTCGCTTTCCTGGAAGTTGCGGACAACGAATTCAAGCCTAGTATGACAACACAGATCGGCATCGCCGCTGATCGATTCGCTCCAAACAAGCGCTGGCACATGGATACCATCCTTCGTGTTCTCAAGCTGGCTGGGAACTACGTCAAGGAACAGATTCTGTCGTCGTTTGTCCGTCTTATTGCTACTACTCCAGAGTTGCAGACCTATGCCGTTCAAAAACTTTATTCGTCTTTGAAGGAGGACATCTCACAAGAGGGTCTTACTTTGGCAGCAACTTGGTCTATTGGTGAATACGCCGATAGTCTGCTCCAGGGTGGTCAATTTGAGGAGGAAGAACTAGTCAAAGAAGTCCGCGAGAGCGACATCGTCGACCTGTTCACCAACATTCTTAACAGTACTTACGCCACTCAAACCGTCATCGAGTATATCACTACTGCCATTATGAAATTGACAGTGCGCATGTCCGACCCTGCCCAGATCGAACGCCTGCGTCTCTTCCTCACCAGCCGCACATCCGATTTAAGCGTCGAAATCCAGCAACGTGCAGTTGAATATACCAACCTTTTCGGCTATGATCAAATTCGCCGAGGTGTACTCGAGAGAATGCCTCCACCTGAAATCCGTGAGGAGCAGCGCGTGTTTGGCGCCCCTGCGAAGAAGCGCCAGAGCAAAGTTCTCCGCAGCAAACCCACCAAGGTCTCCAAGCCCGCCGAGCATGACCTGCTTCTTGATCTGGTCGGTGGCTCCGACGAACCTGTGACCAGCCCGTCATCAGCTGGAGGAAACACCGCCGATCTGCTGGCAGATATCCTTGGCGGCGACTCAGGCATGTCATCTCCAGCTCCCACCCAGAACCCCATGGGCAGCAACAATGGTCTCATGGACATGTTCTCCTCAAACGGTGGTTCTCCTGCCCCTCAATCCGGTCAACAGCCTTCCTCGGCCTCATTGGACCTTCTAGGCGGCGGAATGGGAGCATCGGCACCCTCACCATCTATATCGCCTGCGCCTGTCTCCGCCTCGACCCCAGCCCACACAGCCTTGAACAAGAACGGTCTCGTGCTCACCCTCCAAGTTCAACGAAGCGGAAACAACGCTCAGATCCTGGCTCGGTTCCGAAACGATTCCAACTTCGAGCGCTTCACCAATGTCGGTCTGCAAGCTGCTGTACCCAAGAGCCAGCGTCTGCAACTAAGCGGTATCAGCAAAGCAGAAATCGAGTCTGGCGAAGAAGCCACCCAAACACTACGAATTGCAGCAGTCACCGGGGTAAGTTTTTGACTCAATCCCACCTCCTATAACACCCACTAACCTACTCATAGTCTCTGCCACCTAAACTCCGTCTCCGTCTGCGTGTCACATCTGCCCAAGATACAGCAGCCCCAGTCACCGATCAAGTAGACTGGTCCGAACCCTGAGCCTATAAAACGAATTCTCTTTCTGTTTGCATTTGATTCTATGGGCTTTTGAAATTTCTAAAAAGTCGGCGGATGAAATATTTAATTTTTTCTTGAGCGCCCCCGAATCCCAACAACCCAGTTCTATACACCTACCTATCTACCTATCTACCTACCTACCTACTTTACCTAGTTTCCCTTCATGCACCATGCCCCTTTTAGAGATTTTTGATTCTTGCTTTGTTTTATCTATTGATGACATTCTTGTACATGCTAGTAGATGATTCGCGCATAGCAAGTGTTACGGTGCAATCTATGTGGTTTTGTTTAAATGGGAGGCCCTGATCAGTTAGTTAAGTTCATACGATGCTCCAATTAAGAAGTTTAGAAGGTTTATTATGATGTAAATAGATAGACTACAGTGTATACTTGAATTTAGATTTGGATAGATGAATCTTATTCTCAGTATAGCTGATAGCTGAAAATGAATGAGCGGCAGATGATCAGTATAAAGAATCCCAATGCAATGCTCCAAAGGGTCTAGAAGTTAAGCAAGCAAGAACAATCATGGAAAGAAAAATCCCTGAAATAAAAAGTAAAGCAAAGCAAAGTGATCTGATGAATCGCAATGCATGACGCCGCCAAACAAGCATGAAGCAAATAAAATAAAGCATGTATATCCCAGAATTCAGTACTCCGGCAACAAATTGAATGCAGAATCATCCACGGCAGCGCTCGGAATCCAAATGATTACAATACATCTGCACCTAATGCAGTGTAACGATAGACAAAGCCGGGTGCCGAGGAAGATTTGATTGGACTGGACGGACAGACTAGACTAGCTAGACTGAATAGATAGCCCAATACCCAGATGAAACCAAGTTGTAATAGTATATCAATCATCAAGGAATCTAGATATGCTCAATTGGGTCTTCGGGGAGAAGAGCCTCGCTTTCTCTAGGTTCGCGGGGGAGGCAGGCTTTCAAGGGTGGCTGAATGATATCGTTGAATATGAATGTTCCGTAGACAAGGAGACCGAAGCCAGCTACCTGGAGCCATTTGAATGATTCCCAGCCTAGACCTAGAGAAACGAGCCAAATGAATAGTGTTCGGCAGGTATCGATTGTGCTTCGGGAAGTCGCAGATACGGTGCGGGTGACAGAGAGACCGAAGAAGTTAAAGCCACTGACGGATACAATGTTAGTAGATTGAACGACGCTGGATAGAAAGTATCGTGAAGTTGGAGTTGAAGTAAACATACCCAATACTGATCATAATCAGGAAACTTGACAGAGTCACGGTAGGAACAGAGATAACCTGACGCCACCCCTCAGCCATATCGAAGTATCCATATCTTCCCGCCTCCGTACTCCCGAAAACAATGTACGAGATGACCATCCCGATCAAAGTAACCGAGAAACCAAAAATACCCTCCCACCCAACAAACTCCATCGGATCCATAGCATAATGCTCCAAAATCCACTCTTCCAGCACAAACTGCGTCGCCGTAAAGATCTGCGCAGAAGCAATCAACAGAACCCCAACAATAGTCTGAACCGGATCAACAGAACCAGCAGCAGTATCCTGCGCAAGATCTTCATCCTTATTTCCACTGAATAAAACACCTGAAAGACCAACGAGCGCAACACCCAGAACAACAACGAATAAAGCACTCCACTGGTACAGGAAGAGCTTGCGGTGGAGGAAAAGAACACTGAAGAGGCCTACGAATAGCACGAGCGCACCACGGGTCATCTGGTAGATACTTGCTGCGACGAAGAGGAGGCCGATGTTCATTAGTGTTGTGCCTGCGATGTCGCAGGAAGATGGGAGGGCGAGGAGGAAGATTCTCCATCCGCGGAGGAGAATTCGATCTTCGCCTGGTTTGTTTGCGTCGTATTCGGGGTCGTGGCCGTCTAGTGTGTTCTCGTCGTCTTCTAGGCCTCCGTCTTCGCCGCGGATGGGGCGGTAGCCGCCTGATAAGAGGGGTGATGGGTCATGAGAAAGACGGGGAGCAACGAAGCGTTTGTAGAGGATTGATAAACCGAGGACTAGCCAGCAGCCCATTTCACCGATGAACATTTGGGCTCTGGATGTAACAAATATGTCATTAGCGCTCGGTCTGCTGCCATTTTATGGGAAATAAAGAGGGGAATGCATTTTGCATGTCGTGAAGGTGCATTTGTCGATTTAAGAATAAGATAACTCACGTCTGAATAACCGGCTGCTCAAAAAGCTTATGCTCCTTTGGATCCGGAGAGTCGCAGTTTCGAACACATTGCATGTCCTGTAGAAGATGTTGTTAGCTGCTGCCGTGAAGTGGCCAGGGCCAACTTGACTCGACATGAGGCACAACATACCTGGTATTTGTTGAGGATTGTATTGCAGACCCCGGTCACGAGCATCATCGTGACCAGGAATGGGATTAAAGCGCGATTCGCCATGTTGCCCGTTGAAGCTGAGGAGAGCAAACGATGAGGAGAAAGAGTTTCAACTCGGGGTTGAACAAAGCGGAGGTGCATCCTTATCTGCTGATAAGGATCAGCTGATAAGCTGACGTGATGGGAGTGGGTGGGGGACAAGGCGGGATTGGCCGCGTGATGATCGACTGGATATCGGGAATGTACCGGGATCTACAGTGCATTGCTGCGGTATTTACTTCGTACAGGGTACATTAGTACGACTACTTGAAGAAATAGGAGAAAAGCAGATTCAGATATTAACAACCAGGATTTATTCATTTCTCATGATACCTAGGTATTTGCTGAAAGAGTCACTGAAGAGTAAGAAGCACACATAATTTTCCGGCGTATCAATCCCATCTTTTGTCCTCTGAACGCCATCCGCTGAGCTTGATGGAGAATCACAGAAAATGAGTGCCTAGCCTTATAAGGCTCAAGCAGAAGGGGTAATAAAAACAGTAGGGAAGAAGAAAATGGCTCGAAGAAAATAATGAAAGATGGAGAGAGAAGAAAGAAAGAAATTGAGAAGAAAAAAAAACAGGACTCCTGTGTCGGGTATGGTACACACGCTTCGCCCCAAAATGAAAATAGATAGAGACATAAATCCGTATGTACGCCGGTAGCAACCACCAAAGTAAAAAGAGGTGAAAAAGAGAAGAGAAGAAAAGGAAAGAGATAAAGAAAGTAGAAGATCGAAGAAGAAAAGATAAGTCGTAAGATGGGTCGGTCAAATTCCGGATTATACTGCCTCACAGAGCAGCGATGGCAATGCCGCCATTCTCCAAGTTCATTTCCTTTTGTTGTTGCTCGAGGTTCGACCAATCAATTCGCATAGCATCTCCTCCGTTGGAGTCCAACATAGACGAGATGAGCGGGTCAGAAGGATCGGCAGGGATTCGCATCCAGTCTGCAGCCTCCTTCGTGGACTCAGCATCCCATGGCATCCAATCATACCAAGGAAGATCCTTGGGGCCTGCCTTAGGGTCGTCATCCGTGGGAGTCAAAGTTGCCAGAGCGATGTCACGAGAGTCAGGAGTGTTATCCGCCGCCTGCTCTTGCCACATCTCTGTATTCATGAACTCATCGAAAGCGTCGTAACCATGACTGAATCCTAGCCCGTTACATCCTGCAAAGATAGGCTCGAATGTGTCATGGATCTTCTCGAGATTCATTGGAACATCTGCCCAAGGGTCCTTGCCTTCAAGTTCATCCAGAGTGCGCTTTCCAGGTTGTTTGCCGGGAGAGAGTTTCATGTTCTTATTGGTGTTTTGATGAGGGGAAATATGCTGAGCAGACATAGCAGGAGACGCCGCCTTGACATCTAATTGACTAGCAACGCGTGCCATTGGCGTGTTACCGGAGGTGACAGGTGTGGGGATGCCCTGCTTGGCAGGGGAGGCCATTGCGCTCAATTTGGTGCTGATATTGGTAGCAGTAGCAGGATCAATTGGTTGCTTGGGTTGTTGGCCATCAGTAGTCAATCCCAGGCCAATGGAAACACCATCAAGATAGTATTGCATAGGGTTGTCAATGATTTCTTCCTCTTCGGGTTGATGGCTCTCTTCCACATGCTTATCCAAGGCAACCTGTGTCGGGAATCCTTGGAAATGGTGTTGACACTCAACGACGCTGCACTTGAAAGCACCAGCCAAGGCTGCGCCTGCAATTTTGGCATCCGCCATAGCTCTTTGGTAACCTGCTGTAGGTACCGGAGGGCCGCTAGATTGTATGGGGGAGTCGAGAACTGTTCCAGCTTGGGATTGCTTTCGTTTCTTGGGTGGAGGGAGTTTCAGCTTTTCGGCAACAAGGCCGCCTGGGCCGTACGCGTGTGGAACACCCTGTGGAGAAGGTGCTCCAAATGGCGCGGGCGCAGCATTAGCTCCAGATTGAGTAGACGAGCGTCGAGCGTTTTGGAGAGCATCTTCTTGTTTTTGCAAGGCACTAAGATTCGACGAGTTCAATGCATTGGGATTCGCAGGGCTTTGCTGGCCAGCAGAAGCCGGTGGAACTTGTGGAGCTTGATTGGGATTAGGTCGCTGTTTACTCATGCTCATAATCATTAGCTGGAAAAACTTCCGAATGAACATAATGGTGCCCTGTAGCCATTCTGGTTGGATGGTGAAATTTTCATTGAGAACCCACTCTGGGGTGTCTTTGAACTGTCGCATCAATTGAAAACGCATAGCAAGAAGATGTCTGATGTGCTTCTCGTGGCCAGGTGAATTAGCAAAGCCGCGTACGACTACCGCATCCATCCTGCTTATCACATCCAAATTCTCCATAATTTGCTGAGACATCAAAGCTTTCTGCTCAGCAGTCAATTGGATGGGCTTAATAGGAGGAGCATTACGGGAAATCTCGTTCGCAACTTCCATAATATGAGGAGGAAGATTCTTGTTCCAGTTCTCTTCTGCAGTAGCCCGATTGATAGACACAGCACGCATAGCTTGTTGTTGCCTCCGTACTTGGGCCTCAAACTGCGATCGCTGCTGTGGTGTCATTGAAGCAAGTTGCTCCTGAGATAGTTGAGGCATTTGTCGAGGGGGAGGAGCACCTGCTGCCGGAGTAGCTGCCGGCTGAGGCTGTTGGGGAGTAGCTGACGCGCGAGTGTCTTCATTATTTTCAACTTTGACTTTACTGTTCTTTGCACCCTGTTTGGCAGAAGACTTCGCATTCTTCGTGGGCCCTCCAGTCGATGCCTTCGTATTCGATGCCTGTGTTTCGGTGGTTACTGGTGGCGGTTGGGCAGCTGGCTGTTTCGGCTGAGCTGCGGGTGGAGGAGGAGGAAAAGCAGCAGGTTGTGGCATTGCGTGGGCCATTTGACCACCTTGCTGCATACCAGGCCCAGCGTTCATTTGTCGTTGGCGCATATTCTGCATAAAGATCTGCTTCTGGCGGTTTTGCAAGATCTCGCGAATTTGATCATCGGTGAAATTATTAGAATTCGTACCGAGTTTCACTCTAGCCATTTGCACATCTGAATTGGTGATCGGTCGAACTGGAGGAATCATATCGCCTTGACCCTGCATCTGCCCATTGACAAAGTTCGGGTTATTCGACATCTGGCCTTGAGGTGCTTGCATAGACTGTGACATCATGCCTTGGCCCTGGCTATTTGGATCGCCCCCGCCCCCAGTGCGAGCAGCGATAATATGTCCAAAATGAAGCCTTTGTAGTACCATCAGCTTTGCGGGGTCAACGCCTATTGAAGCTTGAGGATTCGCAGCAACCCACTGCTTTAGTTGACCCCAGGTCTTGATTTGCTTGGGCACTTGTGCAGGGTTGTTGTTCTGGTTGTTGAGTAGAGACGGTGGGAAAGCAGCTCGATCCATTTCCTTGGCCTGCTCAGGAGTCATCTCCACCCCGTTATTTTGTGCGCGTAGAAGCTGCGATTTGTAGAGCTCTTGCTGACGTTGTTGCTGCTGCTGAGCACGTTGCTGCGGCGTCAAGCCCTGGCTTGGCATCTGCTGTGGCTGATTGGATCCTGTCTGGTTCATACCCTGTGGCATATTCATCCCATTTCTCATTGCAGAATTGTTAGCCATTTGGCCATTGAACATGGCCTGACCCTGTCCAGGACGCGAACCCCCCTGCTGCATAGCGCCAGGCTGTTGCTGGCCATTTCGGGCCATGTTGCTCGCCATCGCAGCACGACGTTGATTCATGAAGAAGGCTTGTAGCTGCTCGTTGGTCATCTGTGCAAGTTGTTCTTGAACTGCTTGTGGAAGGCCCGGTGGGATCGCGGGTCGACCCTGCATATTAGATTGGCCCTGTAAACCAGTAGCATGTTGACCCATGTTTGGTGGGCGCGATGGAGGACGAGGTTGACCACCAGGTACTTGAACGGGGGACATCTGGCTAGGAGCCATAGGTTGGTTTAACATTGGCATGACAGGACTAGACTGCGTCATATGCCCTTGTGACTGGGCGTTTGCTTGCCCGCCATGACCTGATAAAGCAATCTGCGCCTTCTGTGCTGCAGCAGCTTGAGCACGTGCCTGAGCCTGAGCCTGAGCTTGAATCTGGGCCTGCGATTGCTGAGCTTGGAATTGCATCCTGTCTTGAGCTCCATTTGAGCCGTTCTGGAATTGTTGCTGGCTAAAGAGCTGAGGGTTCATGCCACCGTTGTTCATACCTTGGCCGTTCTGGCCCATCTGCTGCGGGAACATGCTTTGTTGTTGGTTGGGGAAGGGTGGCTGGTTCATCTGTGATGAGCTCGCAGGGACCACTAGCTGACCTGCTTCCTGCGACCGCAGACCGTCTGCCTGTTGGCCCTGAATATTTTCCACGTTGCCTATAAAAGCATTCGGCTCCAACCCTTGGCCGGGGCTCCCCGAGAAACCGGAGTTACGCTGGAGATTCATCATGTTCTGAAAGAGTTGACGTTGATTCATCATACTAGGATCTCCCATCATGGCGCCGTTGGGGTCCATGCCGGGATTATTTCCTCGACCCATACTATCCATACGCGCCCGTCGGTGACGCCGCAGTTGATTCAAAGCCTGTGAGCGAAAGAAATATGTCATAGGATCCATGTTCTTGCGAGCCAAATATTGGCGTTGTTCGGGACTCATATTCGAAAGGTTCAGCTTGATCTTCTCCATATCCTCTGGAGAGGTCTTGGCTAGCATTTGGCTGGCGAGTCGAGAAACATGATCGGTTTCTTGTGGCGACAGATTGTTTAGATCGTCAGGAATGGTCCCCCCGTTCCCAGGGCGTTGCTGTGCTCGTTGTTGTTGCTGTTGTTGAAGAAGGGCAGATTGTTGTTGCTGGCGCTGTTGCATCGCGACTTGTTGATTTGGATCATTCATTCCCATCGCCATCTGTTGTTGACCTGGCATCAGGGACGACTGCATGCCTCGATTCATCTGTTGAGGGAAACCACCCTGCATCTGATTTTGCATCATGCCCCCTTGGGGGTTAAAATTCAGGGCGACCGCAGCTTGTCTTTGTCGGGTATCTTTGATGTGGTTCAGTTTTTCGTTACAGTCGCGGTCGTAATCACTCTACGAGACAAGAATCTCAGATTAGTATGGGTTTTTGAAATAAGGTATTTAAAGAAGGTTAAGGAAAGGAAAGAAAACGCCGATCGGACGAAAACGAACTCTTTCGTTTGCCTTCATAAAGGCTTTCTGCTCGAAACTCAAGGCAGCGTTGGCGGCGTTTTGGATATCAATACGAGGTTGGATTAGGCGGAGTGAGGTAATCCTAGGCAACCAAACCGTCAGCAAGGTCTCAAATTGGATCGGGGAGGGAAGGATGCGCCCGCGCGCCAGAGGGGCGAATTTATACGCACATTTGCCAAACATTCACGGCACGAACTTTTAAGAGAACGTCGGCTTTCCATCCACTGAATGGACCTTGACTTTGTAACGCCTGGGCGACATGGCTCATGATAATATTCTGATTCTCTTTATTGGGCGGCTGCATGCCGGGCTTGACACCGGGCATCCCCCCGCCGCCTGGGGCATTCGGAAACTGAGGGTTGGGATTCATGTCGAGAGCCCCATCAATGGGGGTCTGAGAATAATCCACAGGCGTGTGTGACGACCAGCATTCGCTATTGTAGAGTCACGAGGTGCTGTCGTGTCAGGGAAGAAGGAAGGGGAGAGGAAAGAGAAAGAGAGCCTGCTGATGTTTCCAAAAGGTTGTTTCGAACCGAAAAAGGCGAATGCAGGGACGGGGTGGGTAAGGTGTGGAAAAGGTGACCCAGGTCGCAGATCGGCCGAAGAGGAAGAATGGGAGAATGGAAACGTCAAAAAAATAAAACGCAATCAAATCGAAATCAAATCGAAATAAATAAAATAAAATAAAATAAAAAGGAAAAGACAACGGTGGTTTGGGGTGGAACCGGCGCCGAGTCGATCAGGGAGGGTGGGGATGAATTCAAAATGGTCCAAACGGAGGAAAATCAGTGGAGGAGAGCAACGAGAGACCAGCACGGCTGGACAAGCAAGGCGTTCGGGCACCAGCGTCGATTGGACCCAATTCGCTGACAAAAGCCTGGGCGTGGCTTGCAGCGAATGAGAATAGTGGGCGCAATCGTAGGGTTATTGGGATCCGTGACAGGGATGCTGCAGCTGGGCAAGTTGCACCACGGCAAGAGAGAGAGCAAGGACGGAATGAATTCGGGGAGATGAAGGAGAAAGAAGGGAAGGGAATAAGAATAAAACAAAGATCAGTAGAAAGGTGATGAGTGATATTCGGATGAATAAAAAATAACCTTAGAAGATGCAGATGGTGAATGAGACGAAGCCCAAGTTATAGATTCAATCCGAGGTTGGGGGGGGGGGGATGTTTCGCGCACAGGACGCTTTTAGAGAAGGGGGGTGGAGAAGCGATGGAGCAAGTGAGTTTGGGGACGGGAAAGTTGTATGTATGAGCACTGGTAATGGGATCCGACCAAAATAACTTCAAAAGTTGAAGACTCTCATTCTCCAAATGCGGGTGTTAATTGAAAACAACAAAGAATAGAATTAATTGTTGTAAACCTCAAGTTTGAAGTTATTGAAGGGAGCCAATGCATTGCCTGGTCACAAGGCACACACTGTCTGTCTCTGTCTGGTTCGAAGATCTCGTGACTCTTGGTCAGCAAGACAATATTGCCAGTTGACTATACAGAGTTTGACCAGTTGGGGTAGTAGTAAACCCTTGGATTCACGCTTTACTTTAATTACTAGTAATTGAATTTGAAAACTGGTGTCTTTTTGGCCCTCAAATGAAGTTCCCAACACAGCGTCGTCATAACTGTGGATCTCGTTTCACAGCCCCGAGAATGTAGGTACTGTACATGTATATATAGAAGAGTAGTAATAGTAGAGGGGGTGAACACAAAATGTATATCTATTATGCAGACGTGGTCATTCTAATCTAAACTTATAATTCCAAAAAGATAAATACACAGAGAGCAGATTATAGATCTATACAAATCCGGGCTAAATGAATCTGGCTTAATGCGGATTTGACGGATTGACGGGATCGGCTTGGTCAATCTCCCCTTAAGCTCAAGTGCTGACTCATCCACTCTCTTCAGTACTGTGACTGGTAGAATATACATACCCGTACTCCACTATCCGCTGCCAGCCTCATACGCTGCAAAGTACCTGAACCCCAAAAAAAGTACGGCACATACGTAAGTGCCTAGTGCGTATCGGGTACAGCGTACACCGCCCGCATACAAAGCCCATCCCCTAACCCATAATTCCCCATGCGAATCTAGATCTTCCCACTCCATACATCACCACTAGATTCTCTCCCGTCCCTCAAATCCAACATTGCCCCCCTCACCTCTCTCGAACCCTTATATTTGATCGCGCAATGACAATCTTATCTTCTCGTCTGATTGATCCTGGTTTTTAAATCATGTTCTCGGTCTCCGTACCGCCCGTCTCCGTGGGCTCCAACGTCTTCTTCGTCTTCGCCCTCATCTTAATTTCCGTCATCGTTCTCTTCCTCTTACGCCGCTTTCTGACCCTTCGAGCCACACCCGCCTACCTCTTGGTTCCTATATTCTTGGCCCTCGCCCTCCCAGCCAGTGTAGTGCTACTCGTGCCAATCGATTTAGCGTCCAGCTCGCGCGATGACGGCACCGGTCCCAAAGCCATCTGGTTACCCGATCGGGTGGTGCTGGTCTGCTGGCGTATTGCCTATTGGCTCATTTTCATGCTAACTTGGTACAAGATTTCTCTCCGTCCTGAATCAACCGACTATTGAAGACATAACTAACAACTA
Source organism: Penicillium angulare (assembly GCF_028827245.1). NCBI lineage: Eukaryota > Fungi > Ascomycota > Eurotiomycetes > Eurotiales > Aspergillaceae > Penicillium > Penicillium angulare. The sequence goes on from NW_026623163.1 coordinate 1,452,753, forward strand.
ATTAGGGCCATCCTTCCCTTACTCGGCGAGTACGTCGACTCCGGATACCGGGAACCCAAGGCTCGCCTGATCTACTCTTTCCGCCAAAACGCCCGCTACCAGTTGATTGTTTTGACCTGTGCCGTGGTGGGGCTAGTCTATGTCATAATATCCAACGGTTTCCATTTCAGTTCCATCAAGGGTCTAGCGATGGCGCTAGCGTATGCGTGGGGTTTAGTCTTGGCCATTTACCTGATGGGACATGGTCTCGTGTCCATTCCCCGCAATCTATTCCGCAACGGTAACGTGAGCAGTCGATTGCGACGGGTTCAAGCCCAGGCACCCAAGGTACACGATCGCTTAATGGACGCTGTCAATGAACTCGAAAGTCTCAATGCACAAGTCGCCCAGCTCCAACAGCGAAAGACCGGGACTGCCCGCGATTTTCAAGAATGGATCGAGGATCTCTCCGAGGGTTCTGGCTCTGCTGATGTCCGAGTCCCAATCTTGGAGACACCAGAAGCCGCCAGTGCAGTTCCATCCGTCATTACAGAGCGTTATCTGGCTGATCTGACGAGGCGGTTACAACGCGCCCGGCATATGAAGGCCCGATTCGTGGATGAATGGGATCGCCTTGTTCAACTCGCCGGGGATCTTCAAGCCATCATCAATTCGAGTGCTTCCAAGAAACTTGAGTTTGCCCAGGCGCCTCGTCGGTCTCGCGTCAAGGTTTTAACACCCTATCTGCGTTACCAACTGCACTCGAACATTATTCCATCGGTCCGAATGGCCTTTGGAGCTTTCTTCTCTGTCGCTTCCGTCTGTATTGTCTGGTCTGAGTTGATCAAGTCGGTGGCGCCCCAGTTCTCTGCCGTGAGCTTAACTATAGTTCCTAATTGGAAAGATCCCAAGCCCCTCGGATTCGGCAAGCAGGTCATAACGTCTGCTTGGCTGTTGTACATGTGTTCTGCGGCCCTTGTTGGTGTCAATGACGTCAAGGTCTGGGGCAATCGAGCTCTTGTGCGCCGTAATACATACGGCGAGAGTGCATGCTGGTACGCCAGTCTAGTTGCCCGCCTGACAGTACCAATCGCGTACAACTTTTTGACCTTCCTGCCGAAAGATTTCCGTGGAACCACCACCTTTGATCAATTCCTGGGTCGTCTCATCAACCTGACATACATTGGTACGGGTTTCGATTTCATCTTCCCAATTTTCATCCTGTTCCCCATCTGCGCCACTCTATTCAACCTGTATGGCCGAATCAAGAACGTCTTCGGCTTCGGTATGGCAGACGAAGATGAACTATATGATGTCGAAAGCAACCCCTCTGGATACGGAATGGGTGGCTGGCGTGAAGGTCGAGATCTGATTGAGCGCGAACTAAACGGATTCGGCTCCTTAGCCGTCTCCTCGCGTGGTACCCGCTCCACATGGGCCGCTGACCGTGATGAGACCGACTCCCGTGGTTCTTCACGTCTCCGAGTCTCTAGTGGCGAGGGCTCTCGATCTCCTGGATCTTCCCAGCGACCCGTCGCCGCACCCACAATTGTCGACGGCGAAGAAGACGAAGAGGAGAATTTCTTCCAGTCCTTCGCTCATCGTGTTCGCAACACGTTCGAAACAACCAACAAGCCCCAATGGCTCCAAGGAGATCAATTTCGTTTCCCTCGTTGGATGTCCGGTGACAATAACACCACGGAAGATGATGGCGTCACCCGTCTATTCGGTGGACGTGCAACACCTGGCCGTCTTCGTCTAGGATAGATACGGCTCAGACTCATTGTTTTTTTTTTTTTGCATAGATGGGCGTTTAAAGGATTTTCTTGTCTCATTTTCCCGCTGCTGGACAGCTTAATATAGAATTTACCCCAGCTGTACATACCACTCGTTTGTTAGTAGATGGCTACAGAACAATATAAAAGGACCCATCACGATATAATTCCAACTTTTCCCATTCAAATCAAATCATACAAGGTTACTACCTACTCCTAAAGTCTAGATTCCCTCCCACAATCACCTGCGCCAACCCTCTCCAACTCCTCAAGTCCCCCCAAATCAAGCTCCTCATCACCCATCTTCGCGGCCCTAGCCCCTCTAACCTCCCCATTAAGCGCCTTCCACAAAACCCTCCTCGACCTCTCATGCTCAACATAAGGCATAGCCTCTGCTTTCCAAATCCGATTAACATAATTCCCCCCCCTCTCGCACCCAACTCCCCCCAAACTCCCCACTAGTAGCAACATAAACAATTCCCAAGCTACCCTGATAACTCGAAATCCCAAATCTACTCACAAAAAAGTTCAAAGTCCATTCCATCCGCTTTCCCATGGCCGTAGCCCGGTTCTCGGGTGAAAACTTCCACAAGCCAGAATTGATAAACCCGGGATTGAACCCGTTGATTGTGATGTGTTTGTATTTGGGACTTGAGAGGAGTCGTCTGTTCATCTCTGCTACCCACATTTGGAAGTATAGTTTGTTGTTTGCGTATATGTCACCGCGGAGATGGACTGGGCGGATTGTACAGTCGTTCATTGTTGAGGGGGTGAAGAAGCCGCGGAATTGGTGGCAGGATGTTGTGCAGACTATTCGGGGTGCAGGGGAGAGGGAGAGGGAGTCGAGCAGGATGTAGGTTAGGAATATGTGGGAGATTGTGTTAACCTATATCAAAGTTGTTAGCGGGATGACACCTTTATCACGTTTGAATATAGATACCATAGATATAGCAAAGCTATACAGTATCTATGCAGGGGAAAAAATTAAAACTCACCTGATGCAAAATCTGAATTCCATCCTTCGTAGCAGCTTGCTCATTAGCAGAATGTGGCGCCATTCCAGCATTATTACACAAAACATCCAACGCCCTCCCCGTCTCAACCCACCTCTTCGCAAACGCATTCACACTATCCAAATCCCCCATATCAATAGCCCACCACTCAACAACATTCTCATGTCCAGCAGCTCTCGCCGCGCTCAAAATCTCCTCAACAGCAATCGTGGGATGAGTTTCCCATTCCGGAGGCTCCCGACATCCAAGTATAAGGTTTGCGCCCCATGTAGCAAATGTTTTTGCAGCTTCGAAGCCAATGCCGTTGTTTGCGCCTGTGATTATTATCCAGTTTCCCTGGAGGTTGACGGGTGGGACGTGTGTTTCGTTTAGGGTGGTCCAGTTGCAGCCTTTTAGGGCGTTTATGGTTCTGTAGAGCCAGGATGGGTCTTGGACTTGGGGGGGCTCATGTTCGTTGAGTTCTAGTTCGGGTTCAAATTTGGGTTTGGGTTCGGGTTCGTTGGACATTATATCGATTGTTTTGGTATAGGGTATGATCAGGTAATGGAATGGCAATTTGAAATGACAGATTAGTGACTCAATTGGAGGGGGCTAAGTATTAATAGGAATTTTCCATTGGGATCCATTCATGCATAGCTGTCTCATCTTGTCTCGTCTTGTCTTGGTATCCGTCATGGCCAGTATACAGTGGGGCAGCGGGGCCAAGCTAAATGCCATGGTGACCCCGGCCCCGATTCCAACACAATGAAGAAGGCTAATGGGCACAGCGTTTCAAAGAAATGATGACATTTGGCCCTTCTTCTATTCCTTTGCCGCATATCTGTACATTGCAACTCATACATAGCCCCAGGGTCCACGGAGTTTCTTCCAAATAAGGAATACGGGGTCCTGTCTACGGTTTTTAGTGTTAGCGCATACAAGCTACTTGAAGCAAGCTAGATTTAAGTTTGGTTTAATTAGCATACTTAGCAAACAGGGGCTAGGAGCGGAGGCTCCAGCGTCTCGGTATTCGTAAAGTAACGAATTAGATGCTTCTAGGAACTTGAACGTGCACCGTCTCCGATACTGTATCCCCTGGTTATATACTAGGGTGGTCCGTGTCATGCTGGGACTAAGGTGCTACATACCTACTAAATACATGCTTAAAGGGGCACTAAGTGCGGCCATCATGTTTTTACTAGATCTCGATCTGCCATCTGATAACAGTTATGTGCGTACAGAATGCTGGAACAGACTGGATTGGCTAAACTGTACTGCCAATTTTACTATGGCCTCGCGAAAAGCGCCGTTTTGGGTGATAATTAGATTAGTAGCTCAAGGGATGCTCGTTAGGGTGAGTAAATGTAGAACCGGCTGTCATGATTAAGGACATCAATGTGCTGAGATCACGAGCCCACTAGCTGGGACCCGAAAGACTGGGAACATATCTAAGTGTCTCGGCAATTAAAGCCGACGTTCAAAAAGTTGTAATCATAATTAGCGCTATAAATCAATATAGTAGGGAGCATAAACTATCGATCACAAAACATCTTGCAAGTTTCGAAACTTCACAAGGATCGACTGCGAGATTGCTGGCTGACGATAGGTTCAAGCAAGTGAGCAGTATCTCGAAGCATGCTTCTTCCTGCTTCACCCGATATAGTTGTGCGCCGTACCTAGACAGTAGGAACTGACGTCAATTTAAAGTTGGCATCCTTGGACTGGCGCTTTCATAGGGCACAGGTATCTGTTTGCTCCTGCAATTTGAAATCATAAGCGGCCCTTTCACGCGCTTAGATATTAACTTGAAGGGTAATATAGTCAATATACTCCATAGAGGTGAATTCGATCACTGGAGCCGGTTGGTCACCTTGGCTGGTAGAAGCGGTAGTCAAGCGCCGGCTTGTCCTTCAAAAATAACCACGCATTTGGACTTGAGATGTTATAGACCTTGAAACATCTACATATTATCCAAGGGCCCAAGGGAGCAAGTAAGATCGATGATATTGAAGGCTCCACTGGGTCCAGTATAGTATGTAAATCGTACCACCAAATCAATACCCAATGACGCACACCCTAAGCGAGAATGCTTAGTAATACTTTCTGCTGAAATTCGTTCAACCCGCAACACAACATATGATTCTATCACGATCTTCATCGTCTCAAGTTTCAACAGGTATCCTTTAAGATACCCTTATTTCCTCTAAATTGATGCAATCTACAAACCAATAGATTTTGTCACCGAGCTATCAAGTGTAGGTGACTTAATATATTGGTCTTGTAGGTTGCATCTGTTCAGATGATGGCGGGGTATCTTGGAATTGGGCGGTGGTGATTTTGTGTCCACATCAAGGACGACGACGATGTGGATAATAATACCAGGTGGCCCGGGGATTGGAAGGTTCAAATGGATGTTGCTATAGGAGAAATTTGAGACTTGTGATTTGTCGGAGGGACATATGGACAGGGATGTGAATCCCTGTCGATTTAGGGTGACGGGACATTGGAATAATATGGCGCTGGATGGCTTGGTAGGGGATTCTTGAGTCTATTATTATGGACATGTTGGATGAGAATAATTTTACTCGAGGTTGTGCATATAAAATAAACTACCTTCATGCTTATTTGCTTGGAATTTGAGATCGAACATGTTATGCAGTTATGCAGGTACCACGCCATGCTCTGGGCCTACCTATTATGCGCGCCATCAAATTTTACGACCAATAAGCCAAATCCATATGACCGGAAAAGTTATTGTGATAAAGTGAACTCCGAACGGTATTGGTATCTTGGATTGTATGTGAAATCTAAATCTGCGTACATGTCTTCGGCTTTTGCTCTCTTGATTGGTTTTGGGGAAGGAAATGAGTATCTTGAGATCAATCAAATAAACATGTTATCATAGGATGGAATCCCAGTTCGGCATAACTGTGAACTTTCCGGAGAGCTGCCCCATAGACCAAGCTTCGTGCCGTCTGTCATCCTTTGGAGGCTGGCCAGATGCATCAGCCTCGGGTTGAGAGACAATAAGCGCTTCTTGGACGAAATCAACACCTGTAGCACGGTCGAGCTCAAAGCTGACACCACCCCAGTCCATAGTGATACGGCCAGACTTGTGGACATTCAGTTTGCCCACACGGCCTGCGGGTAGGGACCAATTCGCAGCAGCGGTGATCATTTCAGATGGCCTGTCAGATTCTGCTGCACCTTCACCAGTGATTTCGACGTCTTGGTCACCAATCTCTGGTTTGATATCTGGTTGATCTTGTGTTTGAGGTCGGGTGGTTCCTGATGCTGGGGCATCTTTAGAGCCGGGAATAGTGAGGTTGGGTGTCATGGGTGGGAATTGCATGAGGAACAGTTGGCCAAGGAGATGTTGGTTGGCGAGTTTTTCAATTGGGGGATCGTCTTCATTTGATCCTGCACCGTCGGCGGTAGTTGTCTCTGGTGCGCCCTGTGATTTCTCTCTTTCTGTCTCTGTGTCTGCTTCCGGTTCTGGATCGGATTCCGGCTCCTGATGGGTGAGAAGCTCTAGAACATGCTTCAAATCCTCCTCGTGGCGATCATATTCATCAGTCTCCTCCTTAGTGCGCAGTAGTTCGCGAGGATCCCGCTTGACTGCCGTAGGTGGAAGCTCTTTCTTGTCCTTCTTCGGATCCTCGGCCTCCAATGGATCTGAAGTCTTCCGACGCACACGATATCTCTGTCTTGGCAGGAAATCATCATCGACAGCCGGCACATCTTCCATGGGTGTATCATTGTCGTCTGAAGGCTCCTCCTTAACCCGAGGCTGTTCCACATTATCCTCTTCCGGACTAGACTTATCATCAACAACCTCTGCAGCGTCCTTCTGAGCCTGCGCTCGAATCTCAGCCGCCTTAGTAGAGCTCGACTCCATGTTAACATGGACCGTTCTCTCTTCATGCTCATGCCGCGTCACACGAACAGGACGCAATCCCTTTTCTCGTCGTCGAGGCATCTTCCCCTTCACATCATCCGCAAAGTCATCATCCTCATCCTCATCAATATTGATCTTATCAATACTGACGCGCAACTCATCATCAGAAGAATCATACTCCTGATTACGAGAGTTCGCCGTAAATCCAGATCGCATCCGACTACGTCCACCACCGCCTCCACCTCCACCTCCACTGCCACTACCGCCTCCACCAAAACCACCACCACGACCTCTAAACGCACCCCCAAATCCAGATCCCAATGGGCCTCCAGCGCCCATTCCTCCAGCACCACCACGACCACGAAAAGAACCTCGGCTACCGCGACCTGAGCCTCCGCGTCCGCGCTGAATAGCAGCAGCTTCTCGCATACGCTCTTCATTTCGTTCCTGCTCAACCCGCTCGATGGCCTCACGCTCTTCTTTGGTCTTTCGCTGAACGGCCTTAGGGCGGAATTTGAATGGCTTGGGTGCTGGCTCGCCGCCTAACGCTGAAGGTGAGCGTGTAGTACTGGGTGTAATGCTACCACCTGGAGTTCGTTTTTTCAAGGTCTGGAGTCGTTGCACAGGTGGTCGTCCTGAGGGACCTGGAGTAGCGCTGGTCCCTTGAGCGGGTGCTTGAGTGGTTGCGGGTGCATTTTGTGATGATTCCCCGCTTGCTGAGGCTTCGGGCTTTGCGGCTGTTCGTCTACTGCTCGCTTTGGGAGGCATTATGTGCTTGTGCGGGCGGCACTGTGCCGCGAAGGAGTTTCGATAACGGTATGTAGGGTTTTATTTAGTTCGGAACAGGTTATTATCGGGTAATTGGCGTTGAAGCTGAGGTCTAACGAGTGTAGGAGTGGGAGAAAAAAAAAAGTAGAGTTCGTTGTATCACCATGCGGGCAAAAAGTTGAGCTTTGATCCAAAAATGTTGCGGGGCCCTGTCACCGCTTTTGGTCACGTGACTATATAGAAGAACAATTCTAGAATAGCCATGGCATGCATTACAAAGATACAGCAGAAATCAAAGGATTTTGAATTTTGAGGCCAAATTTTAGAAAATCGAACAGGAAGATAATAGAAGAACAAAATTGGTTCCCAAACTACTCATGCGAACGAACAAAAAGTCCATAACATCTTGTACAGCCCACGCTAGCCCCTTGGTCGCATGCCAGCCTTCAAAGTATATATATCTTACCACCCCGTCAAGATCGGCTCGAATCACACAACTTTGAACAAGACAAAAAAAACAACAACTAAAAGTGATACTAGCAAGGACAATAGGCAGCTACAGGTCTGAAGAGAGTGATTGGAAAAAAAATAAAATATCCGCGAACACGTAGACGCCGACAAGAAATCAACCCGCTAGACTTTGTATAAATCGAGATCGGGACAGAAAGAGTGTAAAATGATAGGATGTGGTGGAGGATGAAAGGAGTGTCGAGGATCTCCCTGTATGTGCGAGGTAGGAAAGTCAAAGGAGGGTAGAGGTGGAGGCAGGGAGAGAGATCGGTAAATGAAGGAGAGGTAGTGTAGGTGGGTAGGACAACGTAGTAAACAGAGACTAACGCTTCCGCTTCTTGTTCTTATCAGCTAAAACAGCAGATGCCAAGGGAGTACCAGGCATTGGTGGGAACTCAAGTCTCTCTTCTTCTGCTTCCTCCTCCTCTTCGTCTTCGTCGTCCGGGGAGTCGCCGTTCTTTTTGACGGGAACACCCATGTGGCGCCCATAGCGACCCTTGCGACCATTACCCTCGTCTTCACTGACGCAGCCCTCAATGCCAATGCCGGCATCCTTGCAGCGACCACAAGGGCGCTGTCGATCACAGCCCTTCTTGCTCTTGCGGCATCGTTGGCAGCGAGGCTTGGTAGAGAGATCTTCCTCATCAGCGCCGAGCTGATGTTGAAAGTTAACAGAACCTCCAGATACCTTGCGGGAGGAGCTTGGGCTGAGGGGTGGGATAGGCGCGGCCGATTTATCAGACGCTTTTCTGGGCGCGGGCGCTGAGGTGGTCTTGATCTTTGGCTTCTGCGTAGGCTTCTGGCTACGAGGCTTGACTGAAATAGGGCGGCTGCTCTTGGGCTTCTTAGCTTTGGGAGCAAAATCTTTGTATAGAGCATCATCCTCGGCCTCGCTTTTAATGCCCTCTTCGATGCCATCGGAACTATGGTCACTGCTGTCCGCGCTAGGCAGGATGTCATCAAGGCGCTTATGGTGACGCTTGATGGCCCCAGGAGGAAGCATTGGGCTTGATTCAAGTCTGCGACGAGCTGGCAAGTCATCTTCTTCCTCGCTGAAGTCCTCTCCGTCGCTAGTGGCACCAGTCGACGAGGCAGCGTCAGCAGCACCGCTAAATGCGTCGTCAAGTGTTGATGCAGATGTGCGACCGTGAGAGAAGTTGGACGCATCACCTAAGCGGATCAATTGCATTGCGACATCTTCATCGGAAATGCAGCTTGCTATAGTCGGGTCTGGAGTAGGCAGGATACCAGCGCCGCTGACCCGAGGAGCCGAATTGCTAAATGGTACACGGTTCGCATTTTCAGGAACTATAGGCGTCGTATAGACTGAGTTCCTTCCAGAGTGCACACCATATTCACTATGGCCATAACTCTGCGGTGATGGCAAAGCTTGTTGGTAGTTATATGGGCGATGTGTGGGACGAGCAAAAGGTGAGCCGGCACCTTCTTGACCGACTGATCGACGTTGAGGAGAGATGGAAGAGGTCGAGGTAATGAGAGGGACTTGAGGAGGAGCAAAAAGTGGGAGTTCCTACATATTGAGATGATTAGCCAAGGACGGAAGAAAAAAATACAGAAAAAAAAAGCAATGGAAAAGGGACAATTGGTAGTGTAACCATAGCGCGATACTCACCGAACTGTCAAACTTTGGTCGTTTGCGACGACCGTCTTGAAGTATATTTTCCATACTTATCTCTGAGCTAGCGAATGCGTCGCCTCGAGATCTGTGACTATAACTGTCTTCGCTGTCGCTGAGCATATCATGATCAGGGAAGCCAGCATGGCTGGAACCACGACTCTTAATGCCACTGCGAGAGCCCTGCTTGTGTTGAGAAGCGCTCCGCATACTGCGATTAGATGGGGATGTGCTGCGCTTCCTGGCAAGGCGAGAGGGTGGGCGCGATGGTTGCTCCAGGACTGGCGCCACAGAATCCATCCCGAAAGGCTCACCCAGACTCGGCCGCTTGCGCTCAACAGAGAAACCAGCGTAGAAGTGATCCGCATACGGTTGAATGGGAATGACTCGTACATATACCGTCATGTTATTCTTCAGGTTCTCATACCTTGCGATCAGGGTGGTTCCATGTTCATCCTCGAAGCTTACACCACTGGCGGTACCGTCGTAGATCCCATAGAAATTTTTGACCGTGGTCACAATCGAATCCGTGGTATCATGGGGATATATTTGCACGCGCATAGGAATTCGAGCTCGAACCTTGGAGTTCTCGTCCAAGAGCAACTCGAAGGCGACGTTCTTAGGCACGGGGCTTTTAAGCGCCATTTCCCGAGAGGCATCCACTACAACCGGGTGCTCTGCCAGAACAGGGTATCCTTCACGCTGGACCGTTTGCATGATAGGCGGTTCCAGAATATTAGGATGTCCTCTGCTGCTAAAGCGATGACTGCATCAACCCACTGTTTCGCATGATGGATGAGGGAGAGGGGGGGCGAGTTTGGATGGGATCCATGGCCGGGGCTACAGGAAGGGTTTTTTTGGGTGTGGAGGGGAGAGAGGATCCATCTAACCTACCACAATTATAGGAATTCGGACAGGTTGGCAGGTGGATGTACCACCCCCGGGTTGACGATGAAGAAAAAGGGTGGACACAGGGCTTTTCGATGGGGATGGAGGGGGAACGTTGGGCGTCGCAACCGAGAATGAACCGGAAGAGGCAGAGGATGATGACCTAGAACAAATTCACAAACCAATATCAGTACAATGGTATCCCAAGTATTCGAATGTAGTCTGAAGATGATATTTGACGCCGAAGGATGGAAAGATGATCGTTGACTAGCCGAGTAGGCCCCAACCTTGGGGGAGGAGACGACGAGAGGCAGAGAGCAGACTCGGAAGAGGGTGGAGAGAAGCGTAGACGCACCTAGCAGAGATTTGAATGATTCCAACTGGATCGCAGAGACTCCGAAATGTCTACTGCAAAGCGAAATGGAGAACGATGAGTGGCGGTGGAGGGTTGTGGGTGGGAGGAGGGTTGTCGTTCAACTTCTACGAAAGCGCTCTTGGGGGTGGGCTATGTCAGCGGTGACTCCAGTAGCCGAGATAAGGTCTAGAAACCCTCAACGACAGGAAAAGCGACAATACCTAAAATGGAACGTATGCACCGTTAATAAAGCGGGGGTTGAAGTTGAAAATGGAGAAGGAAGAAGGTTAAGTGGGTGTGTACGATGTGGTTTCACCTAAAGCGAGAAACGGCTTGTCTGGGTCGGTGACATGGCGATTTGCGCTCCCGCTCAAGCTTGCTCATCACATTCCATATTTTGCCCCCCCATCAGGAAGGTAACGAACTAAAGAACCAGGTTTATAGAATAATTGATCAGTTTGGAATTTATATAGTCTTTTTAATCATTCATTCTCAAGCATTTAGGCCAAGATTTTCGCATTGCGCAAGGCTGTCGCAAGTTCGGTGATACTATTATGCTATTGCGCCGAACACCTTGTCTAACCATCCGACAGAGCTTCCATAGAAGACTGAATTCAAGCTGTTTTAAGAGTGAAATCCTATTTTAATTCTAAGTGGAAGCGACACCATGTTCTGCGCTCATCTTCGCTCATCTGCGCACCGGGTACCGAAGCAGTAAGTACCTTGTCGGAAATCAAACCTTTTTCTGTTTAACAGCTTAAGCCCGAATAAGATTCAACAAATTACAGCCGATGGACGGTCCGAAAGGCCCATGATTCGCAACAGACCCCCCTCAAAGTCTTTTGGGAACTAAGGGCCATCTGTCGCACATTGGCGACTATAATCCTCATGCGATTCATGAAGATCCTTGTCGCATTACCCAGAACAACATCACGACATTTCGGAAGACTAAAATTCGATGCGACCAGGCTTAGCGCCCTGAAATCCAGCATAAATCGCAAAGCGCGGGGATTCGGTCCCAGCATTGCGGCGTTTCCAGAAATTACATTTCAACCGATCGATCGCGCAGCCCCCATTTGCCCAAAAAAAGATTAGGAAGTCAAATCCCCCTCCAAGAAAGGCCATCGCATGACTTAGGGCCATCACGGCGTGTTTCGCATGATCTGCGCCGGCTGAGTTTACCCCTCCTCGGGACCTACGTAAGAGTAGAAAAGGGATGGGGGGGAGGGTTTCAGAGCATTCCCGATCTTTCGAACCTTGCAGGAACAAGAAAAGGGACCAAAGAGAGAATAGAGAAGGTTCAAAGCGTAGAAAGATGGTGGTTCGGGGCGCATGTTCTTGAGAGTGGGCGCAATGTGTTCCGTATTACAGTATATAATATACTGGTTATTTTTTTTTGCAGTAATAGAGGTTATTAGTTAACGGTTCTAAAACACCCTAAGCTAATTAAGCTCCTATAGAGACTTGATATATAGATTGCGCCGAGTTACTTCTTGGGCATAAACTTTGAATCATGTAGGTACATCTGTGGATAGACGGGCAGTCTGGCAGATAGCGGTGTCGCATTACACGTATCATGCTAAATGCTATACGGGAAAAGGAGTGCGTTTAGCAATTTGGGGTTGTTCCGGGTGCAGGAACAAGCTACGGCATATGAATGGCTCAGAAGACTCCAAAGGGAACGTGCTACGAAAAAGTTGTTCAGAACGTGCAGGGGAATTGCAGTTGACGGAACCTTTTAGAACCAGTGAAAAGGCGGACACCCGAATTGAGCGAGGACCCCGCACACTTCGATTTTCGGAGCGGGTCACAGAAACGATGCCCAACTTTGTCACAATGATGAGCGAGTTCGGATGCGCTTCGGCTGATCTAGAAAGTGCCAAACCGTTTACCGCTCGATCCGGGTCCTTGTAAAGCGGTGTAGATCACGTGGGCCCGCGTTACTAGCGCGTTGGAGAGGGTGGAACATGAGCAATGGCGATTGTGGGCCCATTTATGAGGGGAAATGGGGCGAAAGAATCGGAATAGAATGGTTATATAGTGGCACATTCTGGGTAAAAAACTTTTCTCTCTTTTCCACCTTGTTGAAGATGTTATTCGCAAAAATTCAAAATGGAGGGACTTGGGGAAGACGTGACGATAAGCTCCTGACGTCACTGATAAACCGATAAGGTTGTCTTGGCACCCGTGGAATCGAGGGACCATGCAAACACTGCAAACTCCGCCTGTCATTCCAAGGTTCCTTCCAGCCCCAAAATAGCTGTATTGTCACTGTATTGTACTGTCGCATCTCTTGAACCCACCCCAATATTCACTTCGAGTGAATTGATATTTCTTTAGTTTGTCGCGGTTTACATTTAGGCCGAAGCAACCTTATTCTTTTTCTTACTTGTGTTTTTCGGTCTCATAAACTCCAAGTTCAATCAGCTTAAGCCAAGGTAAGGCCTGCATCTGGTCGCCCGGGTTTCCATTTTTTACGTGTATGTACCCGTTACCGATTCTTACTGTGCCTGCGCAGGCCCCCGACTGTTTGTTTTGCTTGGCATAGCCAATCATGCACTACTGGCCTTGCAGCAGCCTTTCTCATCCTCAACAGAGCAAAACGTAAACAATTCCTCTTTCCACGCTCCCACCCGACAATTACGCGCCAACCCGACAACAATTTCTTGGGAAGCGATCATCATGGATGCGAAGGTATGTATTCAGCTCTTCTTTTCTCTTGTTTATTCTTCACTGCGAGTCCGTTGGAGCCTTGAGTTGTTGGTATGGGTATCAAGGGCCCCGACTCGACCTATCTGATGTTCCACCACTCACTGCTCATTCATCGCAACCAAACTGACACAATGGATCCATAGCCTCAGCGTATCCGCGTCCGCGGAGACGAAAACGCTCCACCTGCCATTCACAATAATAAAACCATCCATCAGCGTAACAAATCTATGTCAGCATTGAACGTGACCCAAAGCGCGAAGAATGGAAATCGACGGGCATTCGGTGATGTGAGCAATACCAAGGAGCTTTCTCGTGCCAGTCGCGACGATTCGGCTCTCAATAGCAAGCCGACCTTGCAGGTATCCGAGAAGCCAGCTCTCTCACAGCCTGCTCAGCGCCCAATGTCAGTGTCTGGCGTCAAAGGTGCCTTAAACAATGTCACCACAAAGCCCGTAAATCCTGCCGGCAAAGCGCAAGCAGTTAAGTCTGCCAAGCGAAGCAATCCAATCTTCCGTGACAATCATCTGGAACCCGTCACCGAAAAGGAACCATATAGGGAAGCCGCGCCCGTTCGTTCTACTCGCGGAAGTGAATCAACCATCGAGGAACAGCCTGTAGCAAAGGGTATCAAAACGATCCCAGACGAGAAATCAAATGCTATTGTCTCGGAGCAGGCAGATACCAATTATGAAAAACTCGCGAAAACCTCACTAGAGTCGGATGCCACGCTTTCTGATGGTATCGACGAGTCCAAGGCGCCCGCGGCTGCTGCCTCAGCCAAGCAACTCGCCCCAATCGCCTCTGAACCCGAGGAGTACTGGGAAGAAGAAGATAGCCAAACTGCCCCTTCTCTCTCCCGAACAGATAATACCACAGGTGGCACCACTACCATAATTTATCCACAATTCTCGGCAGCCACCAAACGCCAGATCCTACAAGCTAAGCACATTGTCGAAGATACGCGCACCGAGGAAGATATAATCGAAGACTTCTACGACTCTACCATGGTCGCAGAATATAGCTCCGAAATCTTTCTCCACATGCGCAATAAGGAAGCCGAAATGCTTCCCGTTGCTGACTACATGACCAACCAGGCCGAGATTCAATGGTCTATGCGTTCTGTTCTCATGGACTGGCTAGTGCAAGTGCACCACCGTTTTAATTTGCTTCCTGAGACCTTGTATATCTGCGTTAACTACATCGATCGCTTCCTCTCCCACAAGATCGTTTCCCTTGGCAAGCTTCAACTGGTTGGCGCCACTGCACTTTTCATCGCTGCCAAGTATGAGGAAATTAATGCTCCCGCCGTGCGGGAGATTGTCTACATGGTCGATGGAGGTTACACTGTTGATGAAATCCTGAAGGCTGAACGCTTCATGCTTACTATCCTTGACTTTGAGCTTGGATGGCCCGGCCCGATGAGCTTTCTGCGCCGCATCAGTAAGGCTGATGACTACGACCTCGAGACCCGCACAGTAGCCAAGTACTTCATTGAGATCACTATCATGGATGAGCGCTTTGTCTGCACGCCTCCTAGCTTTTCCGCCGCTGGAGCCCATTGCTTGGCCCGCTTGATGCTGGCCAAAGGATTCTGGGTATGTATCCATCCCGTTCTCTATTTAGTTGCTTATTGCGTCTTCCAACCTTTGCTAATATTATTGATAGACTCCTGCCCACGCATACTATGCTGGATACACCTACGAGCAGCTGCTTCCTGTCATGACCACCATGCTCGAGTGCTGCGAGAGCCCCCAAAGCCACCATCAGGCTATCTACGAGAAATACCTCGACCGTCGCTTCAAGCGTGCCTCACTATTCGTGGAAGCCGAGGTTCGCAACGAGTTTGCTCTTGAACCGCCTACCTCCCTCCGCAATCCTGCACGCCTAGATGGCACGGCCAACTACTGAGATTTTTCGTTTTATTTTAACTACATGCAAGTTGAAAGTGCTTCAACATTGCCTACTACTTCAACCACAAATACCCCACCTTCGTTATCGCTCTTCTCATTGTGTTATCGTGCTTCCTGGGAATCTCATTTTCGGAGTGAATATGGATGGGTATTGGCTGGCGTTTTTTTAACCCTCGCGGCGGTTCCTTTTTTTCTTTTTTTTCTTTTTTTCCCTTTTTCTAACTCACGATCCCGAGATGACTTGACGCCATTTTTCCGGACGCGGTGGGAGTTCGATGGGTCGGAAGGCGTTGGTCTGTTTCTCTCGGCATCACATAATCTCTTTTTTCGATCCATTATTTTCTTTCTCACGATACATACCTCTTCTGCTCATGAGAATCTTGCATCTTCTTCGTCCTATTATCCGTGCAGCATGGTCTTTTCTCACCACCGCACTAATCACAATCCTTTACTTCTCTAGTTTCTACTTGAGTTTACGCTTTTAACATACGCTGAGCCCCATACTGTCCTTTTTTACGGTTTCCTATGCATTTATTGCTATGAGCTATTGCACATGGAGATATGTTAGAATGAATCAATTAGGTTTCAGCATAGCTTTGGCTTATCTCTATTGTAATTCTCCAAGTTTCCAAGTTTCCAAGGTTGTTTGTAATGTTAGGGCAATATGTTTGACATCTTGGCAGCGGCGTTAGTAGCTACGGCAACCATGTACTCGCATGAAAGACTCGGATAAGAACAATTGCCGTTTCTGTCTCGGTATGGCGAAAATCACGATGTTTCATCTTGAGCCAATGCTTGCCACATATACACCAACTTGCATATGGTTGCCATGACAAACTTCTACACTGGAAGATTTAACTTGTTCACGTATGAATTGCAGCTGGCCTGTTATTACATCGACGTAGACCTCGGTATATAATATTATACATGTATTGAGTGGCAATGGGCGTGGTCCGACTGGATAGTATGTATATCTCTAGTGGATGTTTGCAGTTCTCAGCGGGTTCAAAAGTTTCTTGAAGGGCTGTCGGTAGTATGCAAACCCACCAAAACAATAGTATGAATCGAACCAACATTGAGACCTCGGGTCGATAGTAGATGGAGGTGCCTGTTCATCTGGTCGCCTTCCTCCATATTTATAGCTCCCTCTGTCTCTCTCTCTCTCTCTTCATCATCATACACATCCTTGATCTGATCCTATTCGAGCGCTTTCTCTTTCAACCATGCGGCACTAGGGAGCATGGCCAAAGCGCACGCAATCGAGATCACTATATGGTTAGCATCCCATCCATGTGTATACACTTTCTAGCAATTTACTCACATGGTGCGAACTGGAAAGCATTCCTATAAGTCCGTTGGACAATAGCCAGAATATCAGGGCTCAAGCTCCAAGCAAATCTTTCATCGTTGACGATCTTGGAAATTAACTATAGAATGAACCATCTTAGCAAGAATGTATCATAAGGCCAAGGGGGTCAAGGGACCAATTCAAACCTTTTCTGCCGGAAGTCCCTTCAAGGCTTTTTCGAGCTGTTTCTGGAAACTGTGTTGAACGATAACTACGCTCGTTGCAGGTCCGATAATGGTACCAAGTTGTTGGAAGAAATAGTATGTGGTGATGCACACTGCTAGTTCTTCCTTCGGGGCGGTTTGAGTCATGCCTGTGAATTGCGTCACGAAGAGAATTCCGAGGCAAATACCACTGGGGAACAAGTAGACAAGCTCCCATCGTTCAAAGCTAACTCGCCAGCGAAGAAGCATGATAAGGAAGGTGGCCGCTAGACCGCAGACCGCAATGACCGTTATAGGTTTATATCGCCTTGTCCTAATATAAAAAGTAAATTAGAAATTAGAAAGTCTTTCTCGTTAGTATTGGAACCACTTGCCTTTTAACGACAGAACCTGAAATGATGGACCCAACAGAAACCCCGGTTGCCCCTACAATGAACGCGGACGTAGCGAAAAGGCTCGTGGTATTCTGAAGTCTGATGATGTACGGCACAAAGTTGCTGAGCATCTAAAATGGACGTGTGTCAGTTGTGACATTACAGGGGGGGTGGGGGGGTCGATTCTGGAAAGAGGCCAACTCACGACTGAGTGACTAGATAACAGCAGCAGTTGATTCGCGAGGTATGCACCTGTTGATGTTCGAAATAGGGATACTTTGATCAATGGTCTTTTTGCCCAATATGTCTCGATAAAGATAAAAGTTAAAGTCGCAATGATACAGGTAGAGATTAGAGTCGCCAGACGCCAGGACTGGTAAGTTGCAGACTCTAACTCTTGTAGCGTTGCGAAGAAAAGGATTATGGCAGCAAAAAAGCTGATGAGGCCACTGAAATCAAAACCGGAGAAACTAGGGCGAGGAGTCTCTCCTTCCGGTTCACCCTTATTGTTGCTTGTATTGGAGTCGGATGGGATGCCGCGTATAGTTATTAGGATGCAAAAAGCGATTAAAGGTAGTTGACCGTGGAATGACCATCGCCATCCAATGGAATCGATAAGAATACCTCCCAGCGGGGCACCAAGGCTTCGGGCAGTGGCATTTATAACGTTAGCGTAGCCTCGAAGGACGGGTACATCGTCAGGGGGGACGAGATCTATTCGAATTGTGAGCGAAGCTGTACCAGGAGTGGTTGGGGATAGGCTTGGAAGTAGTACCGGTGATGAGAATTGAGACAAGTGAGACCATCCCACCGCCACTAACTCCCGCAATGAATCTTCCGAGCACTAACTGAGTATATGTCATACTCGTGCCGCTGTTTTGAGTTGTCCATCAATGTACTGCCTGAAAGTGCCGATCTGAAGATAACGTACCAAACAATACATCCTATAGCGAAAAGAGCATAGGCACCGAGAAGCACATTTTTGCGGCCAAACGAACCACATAAGACGCCATACTGTAGAAAGTGGTAGGTGTGAGCGGAGGAGAACAAGCGCCATACGCCATCTATAGATGGAAGCTCACCACAGGCAAGGACATGCAGTATCCAAGGTTATAAGTCATTAATAGCCATGATCCATACGAGAGCGCGTCGAATTCGGATGCGATCATACTCCAAGTGGAAAGAAGGAGGGATTCATCGGCAGCTGCGAGGAAAACACCTAGATACAATCGTTAAACATATATCACAGTGCACTAAATGGAAATGCTACTCACCCATGAAAGAGCCATAGATGACAAGTCTGCCAGTTGACTTCTTAGAGTTCGCATTTTCTTCTTCGCGGGGCTCTTGGATGGGATCTTCTCGCGCCTCTCGGAGAAGCGGCGTTCGCTCGTTGCCTTCCATTTTGTCTTTCTTGAGGCACTGGCTGAGAAGAGACAAAATGAAAAAAAATCTCTCCAGGCGAGGCAAGTTGGGGGGAGGCGGTAGTTCAAGCTATTCAGATTTCATGAATCATGATGCACATCCGTAGTTTGAAGAAGGGAAGGGTGGAGACTGTCAGTCTACTCCCAGGCAAGGGTTTACTTGTTAGGAACAGGCTTAACAAATCCAAAAAAAAAAAAATTCCAAAAAAATCGGGGTTACCATGACAAATTGCAACATACCACTTGTCTCGAGATTTTATGTGGAGACCCTTGCGAATGAGCAACACATTGGATTTTCAAGATACCAATATCATGAAAAATTGTAAATGTACAGCTAGAATACCACTAGTCTCAAGATTTTATGTGGAGACACTTGCGAATGAGCAGGTTACACATTGGATCTGCAATTTATCAATAACCGTGTACGCCCCCTTTGGGCGGTGCGCAAAGGGGGCGCGTGCACGGTTAGTCTCAAGATTTGATCCACGGGTGTGTGGAGACAATAAGAACCCAAGATTACACAAGTTCGGCCTGCCGATCGCCAACACATGTTTAGCTTCAAAATCTTTTGTGGGTACTACCGAATAAACCCGGGAAGAAGAATCTAGGTAAAGGTACGTACTCCGAGTCCGTACGGTACAGTATGTAACTCACAGGATCCTTACATAGGTTCACGAAGATCAGGGAATAAAAGTTTAATGTCGTACAGGTATGCATATACTGCTGTCGATGTATCTAAAATTGGAAATTTCGATCTATATGGTACATTATCACCGAAGAGTTGAGTGTATGATTCTCATAGGTGCCGATTTATGTATACGTACTTACCTAGGACGATATGCAAGTGGGATTGCAGATTCCGTTTGCAGTGGCTGGCTGTAAGGTCTTGTACGGTGTGCGTGTACTGTACATGGAAATACCAAAGGCGCAATCAGATTGATGAAGTTGGTATATGCTGAAATTATTGCCGATCGAGATTCGTAATTTACGTTTTTGGCAAAGATGATGGAAAAAATGACGCTGAAAATGCATTACAGAGGGTAAATACCCTGAGAAATTTGTGTTGTTTCCATTGAGAATCATTTGATAAACGGATAAAGGCCGTCGCAATGCACCTTGTGCTCGAGTGATCTCATATATTTTGGCAACTGAAATCATCCCCGTGATTCAATTCTTCTTGTACTGAAACATAACCTTGTCCACGATTTTCGACTTCCGTCTACGAAGATGCGACAAACAAATACGTGCCCAGATGCGATTTATCTGATTACATACCCTCGCACTGGATCAAACCTTCTACTGAAAATCCTGAACCTTTCTGAACAACCAGACGTTGCGGCTCAGACCAAGGAAGGTTATTACTTTCACCCACCATTGAAATTGAGACATGAGTTGGGCATGTTTGACAGGCCATTGGCCCTCTGGGAGCAGGACTACTCACGGCTCTTGAGTCAATGCTTCAAAGACTGCTTTGAAGAATTAGACGGTCACTTGAAATTTGCCAATGCGATGGGCAAATCATTATTCGTGAAAGAGCATGCTCCATGGCTCATCGATCCCGCGATACAGTCGGAATGGATCCACGATTCTCACGACAAGGATGAGATCCCTATGCCAATCGAGAATCCAACAATCCTCCCGAATGAATTCCTGCGACAAGTATCACCGACATTCCTCATTCGAAACCCCATTGCTTCCTTTCCATCTCATTATCGGGCTATGCGAGACTCCTGGTACGGATCTGCAGAAACTTTCAAAGAGAGTGGAAACAGTTATTTGAAATTCAACATGACTATCCGCTGGTCTAGGATGATGTACGACTGGTACGACAAACAGAAATCGTTGTGCCGCGAGCATGGTACGAACAAGGGGCCAATCGTGTTAGACGCAGATGATATTATGACCAAACCCGAAGTTGTGATCGAATATTGTAATGCTGTTGGCCTCGATTCTACGAAAGCGAAGTTCAGCTGGAAGCCGTTGAGCAGCGACAAGATGGACGCCATGGACCCGGAGTTCCTCAGGATGAAGGACACGCTCCATGCATCCGATGGGATTAGACAGGACAAACTTGCGGCGGGTCTTTCGCTCGCAAAAGAAGCTGTCAAATGGAAAAAAGAATTCGGTGAAGCTGAAGGGGCAAAGCTTGTCCAGTGGGTGCAGGCTGCTATGCCTGATTACGAGTATATGTGGGCGAGAAGACTCACTCTGCCCAATTGATTTTCATATGTATATCTAGTATTCATGTTATTCAAAGCGAGATGCGGGAAACATAAATAGTCCAATAGATCATTATAAGACCTACAAAGAAAGAGATTCGGTACTATCAAATTTTATCTTCAGAGTTGGAAGAAGACTGTTCTCTCTAGCATTCTCTTACAGTAAATTTCAAGTTCCAGTTGCTACGTATAGGTAACTTACACATCGGGTATTGGTATGATACGACTTCAAAGTAGAACCAATCATTTTCCCATGTTTTTAGACAGACCCTTATTCACGGAGCTTACCTTCACGGCTCCTTTCCGGCGCTAATTTACAAATAGACCTTCAGGTGGTGCGCCCCGCCGACGGGCTTCCAAGATTTGAAATGTCGATCTGGAAACCCACATCGCCACCGTGCAGCTAGTACGTACGCCCGATACAGGCTAGAGGGAGTAGCAACTACGCGGGGGGGGGGGGGGGGGTTTGTTTTTTACACTTTTCCGCGCATGCGCAGCCTGGGTAACAATTTAAAGGTACATCGTATTTCCGTGGGCTAATATTGCGAAATCAGAAATTGTATTTTGACATCCAAATACTCACGAGCTCAGCCATGTACATTGATTGTTCAGCGTTGTCCCTTCCTATCTAAAGTAAACTCGTCGTTCGCCCCGTTCATAAGCAGTAATTGCTTCGAATCCACCTTCGAGACTGAAAGCCTCCCGTCCCCGGGCCCGTAACATCGAGGCTGCCATGCGCCCTGTATCTCCTTCGGTACATACTATCAGCACAGGCCCAGAGCTCTTTTCCAATAACCATGGTTCCCGTTTCAGTAAATCGGACAATTCCAGCCACCGCTTTTCGACAGCGTAAGAATCGCCGAAGAAATCGTCGATCGTCTCCGACAAGGGCAGGCTTTTCGAGCCTTTGACATGACCTTGGTCAAACGCTGCCTTTGGACGGAAATCAATCAAGGTTAACCCATCGCTGTTACTACTATCTCCATTTGCAACGTGTGAGCCGCAGTGACATTCTCGACACAAGGAATCCTTGGTAGGTGCACTGGGACAAAACAATGGACTGGTGACGTTATGTTTGGAGAAAAATTCCATGGCGTGCTCTGGGATGAGGAACCAAGCCTTGTCATAGTAGTCTTGATCCACATCCAGAAGATGCTAGTAAAAAAGGTGTATCAGATAATGCGAGACCATATGCACGGGAAGACCAACTTACCTCATCTGAAACTGTCGGAAACTCACTTTCGTCCAGCTTCGCGTGGTATCCGTCGATGTACTGGTAGGGGAGATCGGCGCAAACAAAAGCGCAATGAATCTCTTTTGTCTCCGCATCAACAAGTTCGTTCAGTCGACCAGCGGCCTTCATTTCTTCAAGATGAGCTATAAGGCCATGTAGTGCCTGTCCAGACGAGGGGCCGGCGATGATTCCATGACGTGAAAGAGCCATCGACGCCCGATACGCGTCGGCAGACTTCACTTCTTGGTAATCATCGATGACTCCCTGCCACGGAAAAGGATTGTGCTCAAATCCAGTACGGGCCCGAGGACCCGGAGTATGATCACCCTGCACATTATATACACTGAGGCAAGTAGTGTCAGCTCACTATTGTTGCTCACAATATAATCACTTCATGATTGAGACTCACCCGAGGACTTTGACAGATGGCTTCAGTGGCTTGAGATATTTACCCACCCCAACTATGCAGCCAGCAGTACCAACAGTCGAGCAGAAGAGGGTAATCTCGGGCAGTTGTTTCCATATTTGGGGGCCTGTCCATCGAACGTGCGATTCCCAGTTCTTTCCAAGATATGATTAGTTGTGAATATATGGGAGCAAAGGAGGAGCATGCTGGCCTCGTTTCTACATACCTTTTCGCTGTGATATTGCTTACAATTGTATACATCTGAAGACTCAGCTTCCAGACGCTGTAGCCTTTGCACAATACCCCTGGGATCCATTGGGTTCTGCTGAGAAATGCCGCCGTACAGGATGCTAGATTCACGTTGTCAGACCATATCATTTTTGTCCAGTATTATGATACCATTAACTCACCATTTTATCCCAAAAAATCGTAGCATGTCCAGCTGCGATCTACGCGACTTGTTGGTCACATAAGCAGCTGTGTTTTCATGGCCCCAAAGTCCTCTTGCGAGCATTCCAAGGGACAGAATAGTTGAGCCAGAGCTTGCTTCTACAATTTGCTGATCATGTATGTTGTCACCCGCAGTGTAAAGCATGTTTAGTGCTTCCAGTATGTTAGCTCATGGGTTGCGATATTGATGTAGTAGAGGTGCCTGCCGTACCTGGCAAAGATTTCACATTCTGTGCTGGCAGTGCCGTGAGCATCTTCGCATAGATCCTGACTCCATCTGCCCGCAGTGGATTAAGGCTTTCGGGCAACTCAACCAAGGGAACTGGAGGAGCATTGTCAGGCTCAAAGTACTGTGCTAAAGAATCTGATCCTTTGAAAACATTCAGTGGGTTGGTTGCAGTCATGGTGTTGACTAATAGTATTCTATAACTAATGTCCTTCGTAAGCTTTTGTTTCTAAGCAATGTTCTAACAAGAGAAGAGATTAGAGGATATTTGTTTACCTTTGAGCGCTCAACGTAGTATACGCGTGGTCCGCAAGAGAATTCGAACGAGTGGAGCTGAACAACTGACCGATCAAGAAGCAAAAGGTACTAGTATTTCTGATCTCCCCTCTATATATGTATGTCTCTCCTGTTCACTAGTACTAGTGGCTTTTCGTAATAAATGGATTTTTGAAGCTCCTGCTTCAATACAGGTGAAAATCTTCAGTACATTAGTGTCTTCTCATAAATTTCCGTCGAGGCCGAGCGGCCCATAGCGGTAAAATAAAATAAAACACGAGAGAACAATTACATAGAAATGCCAAGTGGAGCTTTTATCCGCATGTTTCAAGGTTTGTACAGTATCGGTAACAACCTTAAAACCCACTTCCAAGATTCCCTGCGGCTGAATCCCCACTTCTTTACGGCTGAATCGACCTATCGAGTTCTTGGCCAGACTCAGGCCAGTTCAGAATTGGCCTGCATTGAGCGTAGTATCCGGAATTGAGCCTAACTGTGTCTGCTGTATATTAGTTAAGAGTTGGAAAATAAAACCTTGTATTTATGATATATCACTGTTTATGCTTGTATTAATAACAACTATTTCAATGTGCAGAAGCGGATACTACGCTCGATGCAAGCCAAAGAGGGGTAGGTAGAGAGGCTCGATATTTTTTGTTCTTCAATTGAACATATAGCCGAAGCTCTTTCTCTTGGTCCGTCCATCAACTCCAACTTGAATTCCAAAGGTTTCTATTGCGTGTCCCCACTGTGTGCTCTTTGATCTGCCCCATTCAATCGACATTGGTGAGTGAAACTCGGTACTAATATTTATAACTTCAACTCCTCCGTTCATGTTTATTAAAAGTCCCATCATGCCGTGCACTAGTCTGACTAGAATGATAGCTTAAAATTTAGCCAACCACGATGCCTAGTCCTCTCTCGCATGACTATAATCTGTCCGTCGCAAAAATGGAAGAGCCGTATGTTGATTATGGGGAGTTGGAGCGTGAAGAGAAGATGGCAAGAACCCAGCTCGTCGTGGCACGTGCAATGTGGGAAGAGTCTTCGCGAAAGATGACCCAGGCAACCAAGCGTATAGAACAACTAGAGGAGACCTTGAAGTCTTTGCAAGATCGCCGTGGAACCCTCTTCCCACAAAATACTTGTTCGGATCTCCAGAACGGAGAGGTTGGGACTCCCGGTGAAGCTAGTGGAGAGCCCACAAATCTTTACTTGGGCAAGAACTTGCAGCAAGCTACGGAGTGGATCGTTGGTCGCGAGGGCCCGACTATGGAACAGGTTGAAAAAGATCCTTCTTTCTGGCTGAATCTTGATGTGTTTCACGCAAATGAGGTGTTGAGCAGATCTACGAATGTCTGTCCATGAAATGTCAATTTGCCTTGGAAGGCGTTAAATGGAAGAGTCTTAGCTGGACAAGATGTATGCTGGTTATTATTTCAAATTACTCTAAAGCTACCTGGGCGGTGCCTGCAATTTTTTGTACTGTATACGTGTATTCTTTGAAAATCTAAGGATTGAGTATATCAGAGTGGGCCACAATTTTACCCTGTAAAGGCAGATCGGGGTAGCTTTCCAATTCTCCGTTCGTGCGCCGATCCCCGGCTTTACTTGCAAATTCTGTCACCGACTTTCTGCGAGTGGATATTTCTCGCTTCCGTGCCATTTGATCGGTACAGCTACACAGATCGATCGACATTCTACAAATTCATGCGACAAGCGGCTTTTGTAGATCGTCTAGATCGATCGTACGTGGCACTTACAGCCCGTGTATCCCGGGACCCGTCCCTTCCAGCCTTCATGTGGCGTGTTGGTATCCACTTTCCCGCATGAACCGGTATCCACCTTGCATGAATAGTCGTAATGAAAAAAATTAAAATACGAAAATACTTGTAGAACAAGTTCTATACCATAATTTAGTATGCAAGTATTGATCAGTGGAGCTGAATACATCATATGTATGTAGCTGGAATGCACTAGTACTGCAAAGCTCGCCACAGACACAGCTGAGCTCAAGTGTGGATACTGATCAATATGCAGAGGGGAGATTCTTTAGTGCGGCGTGAGGAATTCCATAGTCCTCTTTCTACAGAATTAGTGATCGCCTGGATTTGCTCCAGAAGTTACTTTGACTAGGCTCTAGAGAATTTATATCGGGGCGCACTCCAGGGCTCACCTGCAATCCTGCGCCATCTTCTCCATTGCCGGGATTCAAGATGTTGAACTTGTGGAATAGGGCCAACGATGGCACCATAATTGCGCTTGGGGCGCTATCAATCGCTGTGTCGGCCTACGCTCTTTATTCAAACGTTAGAATTCTTTTTTCTCAAGTTAGCACGACTCTTGAAAACTGACTGTCTTTTAGGACCATATAAGCCACAAAAAACTACTTGGAAGGTAGGTCCAATTCGATATGAGTCGAGTAAATATTGCTGTATACTAACTTAAGCTATGGCGAAGACTTGAAATCAAACAATCCGTTCATGATGGAGACCCTGTCGCGTGGGTATGGGACATTATTACAGAGGCATCGGAAAAGCCTCAAGAGCTACATCCTACACTGCAGGAATTTGGCAATCTGATCGAAACCAACGATCGCATTGGACTGCTCTTCCAATCTATGTTTCACCAAGGCCACTCGACAAAATCCGGAAATAAAGCCAAAATCCAGGATTATCAACACATGCTCCAGATTTTCAACCGCATTATCAGCCGTCCACCTCCCTTTCATAGCAAAGGTCACCAGATTGGTTTACCAATGGCTGCTCTTCTTCGAGACTACATGGCCACACCGAGTGGATTCGCTGCATTCCTCGACCCGGAGGTCAACGCGATCTTCCAAAAGGTGCTTGATGCATGGGGTGAATTTTTACAAACACCAGAATCTGCTGCTACATTGGATGATCCATCAAAGGGCTGGTTCAGTAATTCATCTCTGACGGCTCTGGCTGCTTCAGGAAACACAAATGGATCTACGTATCAATTTCATGAGATATTTGATTGCGACCCGAACGTTCCGTATCACGGATTCCGGTCTTGGGACGATTTTTTCACTCGTAAATTCAGAGACGGCATGAGACCAATTGCAGGAGGGGACGATGATAATATTATCGTTGGGGCTTGCGAAGCCGAGCCAACTCAATTGGCGAGAGATGTAAAGGCACAAGACACTTTCTGGATGAAGGGTCGAACATATTCACTGGATCAGATGCTAGGCACCAACTATTCCGGTGAATTTGTTGGCGGCACGATTTACCAGGGTCTACTGAGTGCATTTAACTATCATCGATGGCATGCTCCAGTCTCTGGCACGATTGTCAAGACCTACACAATTCAGGGCACTTATTTTTCTACACCGGGAGCCATCGACGACGGCAATGGACGATTGGTCAACTTTCCAGCATACAATTCAGCCATGTCAACGAGATCAGTGACATTGATCAATGCGGACAATCCTGCCATTGGCTTGATGGCATTTATTGCTGTTGGAATGGTAGAAGTGTCGTCATGTGAGGTCACAGTCCAAGAAGGGCAACATGTGAAGAAGGGAGATGAGATAGGAATGTTTCATTACGGAGGATCAACCCATTGTTTGATCTTTAAGAAAGAAGTTAATATCACCGGCTTCCCAGAGGGAGCGGGGAATGTTGCTGTTGGCAGCCGGTTCGCCGTTGTTCGTCCTTAGTGTTGGTTGTTCGTTGCTAAAACTTTGTTTAACCATGTGCGAGGCTGTCATAGATGAGATAAATCTGCGTCAATTCGTTTTTTGCAATATACACTCTAGTTGTCATAAACCATCATATAAATCTAGAAAAAATCTATCACTGATCCAGTCCGTTGAACTCGATCAACCTTTTCACAGCCTCGATCACCCGATCCCCAGCTCCTCCATCTGACTCCAAAGCTGGGTTATCAATCCGAGCAGCTAACGCCTCATCCAGCATCGTTCGGAGTCGTGAAACAAGCACACCGATTCTTGCCCACCCACGTAGCCGGAGCCAGCCGTCTACGACGAGCCCACGGCCCATTGTATCGAGTGTAATCGATCCACAGAACAGAAGGAGCGAATAGGCATTGAACGCTAGAAGTGAATATATGAGCAACAGAATCCAACACAAAGGTCCAGAGAATACATAAGATAGAAGGGATTGAGGGCTGAACTTACGAGTTAAATCACGGACGAACACTTTGCTCGTTGCCATTTTTGTGAAATAGCTTAGATACGCCACCGAACTAGGATAGCCTTGCGCAGAAAAGAGCATAGAGCTGGGATGGATGAAGACTCGACCGTTTTCCTGGTTAAAGTACTTGATTGTCCGGGCATCCGGATCGACCTCCACAGTACCAGTAACCGAGCTAGCGAACTTCTTATCAGGAAACGAAATTTGCGCAACTTGCGGTTGGAAGGCACCTGCGACGAGCGCACGGATGAGATTCCGGTTTGAGGCGTTGCGGTTCCAAGCACCCGAGCCGTCGGTATATCCAACTGGTAAAAGACTGGCATCTTTGAGCGATGTGACGAACTGGGCGCGGTTGGACGAGATATCGCGGAGAGTTTGATGAGACAGGAAGTTGGCGCTGCAATATGATTGTGTTTGCCTGTAGCCTTGGGAGCGGGCTCGCTCAGACCACTCCTGGTAGGCAGAGAGGTCAGTGAGAAGGTCACCATCGCCGGGGCGGGAGAAGGAGGCCTTCGCAGCGTCTACTTCGTCGCGTTTGTCACGGAGAGACACGAATGGACTTTTCACTGTTAGGATGGCGGCAATTGTGAGACAGGGCTCCATACAACCGAAGATCGACCCGTAAATCATGAGCTTGGCGCAACGGAGATCGGCGGGGATCATGGAGAGGTAACGGCCCAGCGCGGTAAGGCGGGAATGGTCTAGGGCTCCGACTCTGTGTAAGAAGCTGAGTGCGCCTTCGACGGCGATGCTTTCTGGTGGAGTGATTGTGTTGGCTAGGAAATTGGCGACGTCGTCGATGCCCTTCATAGACTTCACAGATAGACAGAGCTGTTCGAGAGGCACACGGCGGATTTCTGGATCGGGTCTTTGGGCCATCTTTGATTCGGCTTGACGGGTGTATAGCTTGTAGCATGTACCTGCGCGTACACGACCAGCTCGACCACGGCGCTGTTTGCAGGCTGCTTGTGACGCCCAGACTTCTGAGAGGCGAACCATGTTGTCCTTGGGGTCGTAGCTAGTCTCTTTGACTCGACCGGTATCAATCACGGCGACTACATCCTCGATGGTGATTGATGTTTCGGCTACGTTCGTAGCTGCGATAATCTTTCGCTTGCCCCTGGGTGGACTTTGGAACACACGGCGCTGATCAGCTGGAAGCAAAGACGCATGCAAAGGCAGAGCATGCGCATGTGGAATCCTCCTGATGGCTGTCAAGCATCTTTCAATCTCCATCGTTCCTGGTAGGAAAATCAAAATGCCTCCTGGGCGATCTCCCAATTGAGCATCGATGTATCGAACGGTAGATGCGATCAATTCATAGTTGATTCCCATTCCAATGCTGCGCAAGGCCTTACCCAATGATTCTTCGCCTCGCGGGGAGTCTTCAAAGTCATCTTCCATTTCATTCAGCTCTGGAGCGAATCCAGTTTCCCGAATGACATCGTCCAAGTAGTAGTCATCAACAGGGAAAGTTCGTCCGGGAATATTCACAAAGCCCACGGATCCCCGTCCACCAAAGTAGTTCATAAAAATATCCGCGTCGAGCGTAGCACTCATTAGGATGACCTTCAAATCTTTCCGAATTCGCAGTACATCTCGTAACAACGCTAAAAGGAAGTCGGTATCTAAACTTCGCTCGTGGACCTCATCAACCACCACATGTGAGACGTCCGCTAACGAACTAGCAACATTTCCATCTGCATCACCTCCGGATTGAATCCGACGAAGTAAAACACCAGTTGTCACAAAAGTGATTCTGGTACTACCCTGTTTTGCTTTGGACTCTCCACGGATGATATATCCAACTTCATCACCGACTGTAGAGCAACGCTCATCGCTGACACGATCAGCAAGACCCAAAGCAGATATACGACGAGGTTGGGTACAGATGATGTTTGCAGCACCTCCCAAGCCTCGCTTGATCATATCATCTAGTACGAACTGAACAGACTGTGTACTTTTACCACTACCAGTTTCACCAGAGATGATCGTGACCTGATGCGAATTCACAGCATCAATAATAGCGTCTTGGGTGTTCCAAGCAGGAAGTGATTGTCTTTTGTGGCACATATCGATCTGTGCCGTAGTATCCTGTTTGATTTCCCAGGCTTCTCGAATCGCCATGCCGACAGGCGTATAAGCCTTCCAGTCAATACCCCGGCGCTGTTTCCGAGAGGAGCGCACTGGAATCTCATGGGTGTTTGCAGCAGGAGAAGCAGTCACTGAGGAGATCTCACGAAGTTTGCCTGGATTCTCCACGATATTAGGCAGATTCACCTCTAGCCAATCCATGATGTTGAAAATCATGGACTCCCCAAAGAAGTGTTCTTCAGCATGCTGCACGGCTCGACGGATGGCACTAAGCCGAATATAAGCCGGAAAGCCATTGCCCAGAATTGAGATGATTGGTGTCGTGGATGGGTAGTTCGAGGCGGGTTCCTGGAAACGGAACATGGTGCCATCTGGCATCTCAGGCGCCTCGCTCTTGATTTCGCAAACCTTGGGTGAAATGCGGTTGTAACGCTCTCCAAAAATGGCCTCAAGCGTACTTTGCTCCTCTGCCCATGCCTCTGGATCTCCCTCAAGAATCGAATCAGATATGGGTTCAGAGCCATGAGCCAGGGTAGTTTGTAAATACTCCGCGGCTGCCAATTCGTCACCAGCTTTGCTGTCTAGTACCTGAGTGCACAGATCTGCGGGATAACCGATAGAGGCAAGTCGCTTGATCTTGCCCTCTCGTGCAAGATCTCCAGCAGCAAGAGTGACGCCAGCAGAGTATCTCTCAGGCAAACTCCACCGAGGCAAATCATCCTCGGGCACATAGATCAAGAGCCATTCCAAGACTTCTTCGCGATCTTTGCATTCGGCCACAGATTCCTCCACATGGCTCCGTCGAAACCCCAATTTTGAGAACTCCTCAATAATTGCTCTTCTCTCATTTTCAGGGATTTTCACCGCATAAGGATTCCAAACAGTATGCTGGCGCAAGAGATTTTCGATATCACGTCGAATACGAGCGCCCATGTCCACTTTGGGTGCCTGCGACCAAATGCGTTTACTTTTGGTATCACCACCTCCAAGACCAAGATCTGTTGAAGAAACCTTCTCCTTAGCCTGTAGTCTCGCACGCTCAGCCCTCTTCTTTTCCAAGTCCGCAGCCGCGCTTTCTCGTTCTTGTTTGGCTAAGAATGGATCCGCCTCATACAGCCAGCCTTTACCCTCGCGAGTCTCCGCTGCTTTTATTTCGGCAAAATCCTCTTTCCAGAGCTTTCGATATGTCGGTGGCATCATCATA
Organism: Penicillium angulare; assembly: GCF_028827245.1. Classification (NCBI taxonomy): domain Eukaryota; kingdom Fungi; phylum Ascomycota; class Eurotiomycetes; order Eurotiales; family Aspergillaceae; genus Penicillium; species Penicillium angulare. The sequence goes on from NW_026623163.1 coordinate 1,483,776, forward strand.
TGAATGTTGCGCATATTGCAAACCCGGAAAAGGGTCCACGCGGCGGCAAAATGGCGAGCCTCTAGAACAGTTGGTTGTGCCGCCAGCTCTTTATGCGATGGAGGTAATTTGAACGGAGGAAGGACTATAGTTTCATGGGTTTTGTTATCGAGTCGCTTCAGCGTCACGGAGGATACATGGCCACCGGAGGTACGAATCTGTTGATCGCAATTGTAGTCAGCATCTGAATGAAATCATTCTGTTCAATCTTGAAGGGCCACTTAGGAAGATTCATAATATTTACCATGCTGTACTCTGGTTTCTCCCACTTTTGCTTCTGGCAATGCTCTGAGAGCATATTCACTGGTAACTTGCCCGTCCATGATGCGCCGCCAATCACCTCCTTCACACTTGGTTTCTTTGGCTCTTCGGGTACTGCTGGCGTAGGTTTCTTGTCTTTGATTTCAGCCGCAGCTTTGGCTTGTTTCGTACCAGGCTTCGGACCTCCTGGGTTCCCTGCTTTCTTTTTGGGACCCATTGTCTGCCCAGATGTGCGGCGTTTGAAGTCTGAAATCCACAATTTAATCGGGCGGGTTGTCCCGCACTAGACCGCTTTGAGCAGCTTGCGGGGAGCTTTGGAAGTAATGATCGACTTCTGCTTCTTCACCTGCGACTTCCAAGGCTGCTCTTGTCCTGTCCAGGTTTTGTCGCTATATACGCTCCAAAGATGTCTGGAAATCAAGGAGACAGCGAACTCTCACCAGAAGAGATCAAACCTGGTGGTTCGGAGAAGAGAGATGCCTGTGAGATCATCATACACGCGATACTATTCAGAACTACAAAGCTAACACTTAACAAAGTCACAGAACTCCTTTCCTCCCGACCCAAGCAGCGAAAACCTTCTCCGGAAAAACTATCTAAGCCTCATACATCCTCTTTGAGAAATCCCAAATCTTTTTCAGCGCGCGACGGACTGGGCGCTTATATCGCAAACCCCGAGAGCTATCCGTCAAGTGTAGTGATATCTCACGATTCGAATTTCGTCGCAATCCATGATATGTTCCCCAAGTCCTCGCTGCATCTCCTTCTCCTCCCTCGCGACCAAACAAAAACCCATCTCCATCCATTCGACGCCTTCGAAGACGCCGAGTTCCTCGCCAAGGTAAAGGCACAGGTCTATAAGCTACGCTCTCATGCCGCTGCAGAGTTACGACGTAAGTACGGGAAGTGCTCTGCACAAGAGCAAGCTAGGCAAGAAGCGCTGAGTTTGGAGCCACCACCAGACGAATTGCCGGCAGGGCGAGACTGGGAGAAAGAGATTATATGTGGTGTCCACGCGGTCCCGTCGATGAACCACCTACATGTGCATGTTATTGCGGTAGATAGGTATAGCGAGCGGCTTAAGCATCGGAAGCACTACAACAGCTTTGCGACGCCTTTCTTGGTGCCGATTGGGGATTTCCCTCTGGCGCCAGATGATGAACGAAGACATCCTACACGGGAAGGTTATCTAAAGCGTGATTTCGTATGCTGGCGCTGCGGGAAGGGGTTTGGGAATAAGTTTGTGGAGTTGAAGAAGCATCTAGAACAAGAGTTTGAGGAATGGAAGAGACTTTAAAACCGATGAAGGCGCGGACCTGTGCAGACATCACGTCTTGGGACAGGAAGCGGATTTCAAATTTGTATTCAAGCTTACTGTCTCCCAGGAGCCTCCAAAGTGGCTGCCCAGGGAGAAGGTATGGCATTTCCAACTTCTTAAAAACATTGTACATTGCTTCTAGCATAGAATAGGAAGGGCGAACCGATGCGTTGGCATGCATTTTCAGCACTTAACGCTTGTGCGTATCGCTTCCTCCATTATACCAGAAGTCTCAAGACAGAAGCCCTATGCTTCTCCACCTCCCCTCATCTCAAATCCTTGCTTCTATAACCGGAGCAGAGGACCCTATCGTACATTGAAATTTAAGCCCGAACCTTGGTCTTGCCGGCACCCTTAACCTTCCGGGCGTTGGGAGGGTTGATGTGGTGGGTGGGGATCCAATCAGCGTTGTAGGTAGTAGCAGATGAGACGGCAGGGTTGGGGCTCTGCTCAACAGCATCGCTATCGGCACGCTTAGCAGAGGGGCGCTTCTCGGTGGGCTTGCCGCTCTTGCGCTTCTGGGGGAAGTAGGGAGCGACCCAGACAGTGTAGAAGAAGTAAACAACACCAACGAAGGAGGCCAGGAGGAACAAGTAGAGGAAGATGCTGGAAAGATGCAAAGTCAGCCAATTGGTCATGATAACCACGGTATGGGAATCTGGAAATCGGGAGAGGGAATTACATTTGAGGGTCGAAGATGCTAGTCTCGGGCTCCACCACGCTCACAGAGCCATCGAAGGCCTGAACGGAGAAGAACTTGCCCTCGCTATCAGCCATGATGGCAGCGATTTGCAGGCGAAGATCCTGGGGGTGCATCTCGGTGGCGAAGCTGTAGCTAACGCTCTCCTTGGAGTTGGCGGGGATCTCGACGCCATAACGCGTCGCTGTCAGGTTACGGACAGCCTTGCTTTCCTCCTCTTGGGTCCACAAGCCACCACCAAGGAAGTTCACGGTGACTGGGTTGGGCTCATCGTTGGTGATAGCAATGATCGCCTGGGTCGGGTGACCATTGACGAGCTTGATGCCGAAGATCTCAGAGGCAGGGAAAGAAGCCTCGGCAGAAACAGCGTAAGACTTGGTCTCTTCCGCGGCCTTCTCAGCATCCTATAAGTCCACAATGGTTAATTAATTGAAGGTTTGCTTGTATTTTCGACACGCACTCTTTAAAGTTTCATTCGAAAAGAGTCAAAACTTACAGCAGCGAAGCCGGTGCCAACAAAGGCCTGGAGTGAGAGCAAAGCCAGAGAGAGGAAACCAAAGCGAGTCATCTTGCGGGGAGGGGGGGGGGGGAGGGAGGGAAAGAGTGATATAGAGAAGAGAAGGAAGTCGAGTAGGGGTGATCACACGTTGCAGTTAAGGAAAGAGTGAAGGTCCACTTGGACACCGGGGAAGCTGAGTCAGCCAGCGCGTTTGTTGGAATTTCCGATTTTTTTTTAGTAAAAAAATTAAATTGATTTTAAGACGATCAAGATCAAGATCAAAAGTGAGAATACGACAAGATTAAATTTCAGATAAAATTATATTAATCTATATATCAGATTTTTCATCTGATCTACTGGTGTGGGATCATCATCGACTCGATTGCCTGACTCGCTTCTTCCTTCAGAGAAAAAGGGAGACGTCGCGATCAACGCGCACCAAAACTTCTTACTCTTTTAACTTCATGTGAAGAACTAACTTCCTTCGATCTTTCAACCTCGATTTCTACACCTCTTTTCAACACAACCTCATAATTTTTTTCCACTATGGATTCTACCCCGTATCTGGACCGCTATCACCAGATAGGTGCTGTGGACCAGCAGAAGAACCAGCTCATTGAGGTTAGCTTGGCTTCACCTTTGATCCCTTCTTGTGTGCTGCTTCAGACCAAAAAGCTAATCGGATGCGCTTCTAAACAGGACCTCCTACAACGAGTAACCGACCTTGAGAATTCCTTTCAGCGCGAGAAATTGGACCATGAACGCGAAACTCGCTTCAACCGGGATATTCAGTTGCATGAGATGGAACTCATGCAGCAGATATCTCAGATCAAGACTATTATGGTGGGCGACACTGAATAAACCCTGGTTTACAAGGCCATGGAACTGATACATGAGGTTATTCTCTACAGGACCGAGAACCGTTTGTCGTCGTGCTCTTGGACGGAGAAGGAATAATTTTCAAGGATGAATTCTTGCAATTAGGCGAAGAAGGTGGCCGCTCGGCCGCGAAACATTTTTGCACAGGCATGCACACATATCTGGTGAACAATCTCTCCAGTATTACGACGCCCAAGATAATTGTCAAGCTTTATCTCAATGTGAAGGGATTTGTGGAGACGTGTGTGCGGAGTGGCACCATCTCCGATCCTGCCACGGTTCATGATTTTATTCGTGGATTCAATGAAACAATGTCATATTCGGAGATTGTCGATATTGGATCAGCCAAGAACAAGGCCAATGAAAAGATTCAAGGTTTGTCAGACATCAAATCGTTATACAGTGGAGTCCTCCACGAGCTAACACCTGTCGTTTTTCCTCCCTTGCAGAGACGTTCCAAGTATTCCTTTACAATTGCCATTGCCACCAGGTTTTTGTAGGATGCGCCTCGAATCCCGAATACGCTACTTTCCTACAAGATACATTGAGTGACGGAGATCTGACTGGCCGTGTTTCGCTCGTGGAGGGTATTACATTTGACAAGGAACTGGATGCGGTGAATGGATCATTTAGGATCGCCAAATTCCCAGAAATCTTTCGTTCATCCAAAATAGCACCCATTTATGTTGCGCCTTGGAAGACTAGCTTGCCTTCGAGGAGCTTGCTTACCCCATCTCCATCCCAGCAACTGTCGAATCCTCCACCCCTGTCCCGCACTTCCACCAATACAAGTGCCTCCGGTCTGGGTGCTCCTCTCTCCATTTCAACGCCACCGGTTGTTAAGTCAAATGAATCGCCAGACTTCCAAGTGGTTCGCTCCAAAACCTCTGGATCGACACCGGTTAGATCAGTTGAGCGAAATAAATACGGTCAGCGTGTGGATCGTCTTGATTTCAAGAGCATCCCTCGGGATGACTTGAACAGATTGAAGAAGCTCAAGTTGTGCAATTATTATTTCCTTCTCGGGGAATGCCCTAACGAGGAGAACTGCTATCATGATCATGATCGCAAACTTACCAAACAAGAGCTTCATATCTTGTCTGCTATTGCACGCATGACTCCTTGCCGCTTCGGACTGGAGTGTGATGATCCCGAATGCATTTATGGTCACCGTTGCCCACAGAGTGAACCAGGCAAAAAGACCTGCTTCCGAGGCGATACCTGTCGCTTTGAGCCTGTGGCCCACGGAATAGACACCAATATCGTCAAAGTGACTAAAATCTAAGTCCATCTTTCTAACTGAGTTGATATTCTCTTTTCGGATCATCACCACCATCGTTATCGTTATTTGTCTTATTTATCGTTTCGAAGGGTACATTTTTAACCAATTTTCAGCGTGACCGGGCATACACGGATTTGTTTTTGTCAATTTCGGCGGGCAAAAGGTTTCGCAATTTTGGTTTATTGTATCCGGGGATTTTTTATGCTTTTCTTCTTTTTCTTCTTAAATTAGGGCCATTTGGGTTGGGGGCTTTCAAATCGGTGTCTTTAAGAGATTGCCAGGGAACTCATGGTAGATTTGGAGATTCTCTTTCGGAGTTGTCGGGTTGCGAGGCGAACGGGACTTCAAGGGTCGTTGAATTTTTTACCGTTATTATCTTCCCATGGCAAATGGAGGGATATCAGGGTTTGGACCAAATCGTCCGAATGACTTAGCACGCACTGCTTTCTATAAGAATTTGTATTAGTATGGACTATGAGTATGGACTGTATACTTTAACAGAATTAAAGAATTCCGGAATATTTGAATTATCACCTGCTATCATGCAGTCTGCTTTCGTAGTAATAGTGTACATCAGGACATATGTAGATAAGTATTATTCACCAGGAAGTTCTTGCATCATTTAGATTGGTCATGAATCGTCGTCGCGTAAAGGGAAAATCGTCGCTCCCATCCGAAACAGTCCTTTTGTACACAAAGTTGCTCATCAATAGCCATGGCGTCCGTGTCTTCCGAATGGCGACAGGGAACTCCGTACTCTTTGATACAACACTTGAAAGGCAAGTTTGAACACTTGACCGGCGCCCATGGCTTACCCTTAATATCCTTTGGCTCCCCCCTTTTTTTCTCCTCGAGATCACCCCAGAGAATTGCAAGCTTCTCCCGGAGCTCATCTAATCGGTCGCTATCTAGATGGAGACTGTATATTTTCACGTTAGAAATCTCGGTGATTAACAATGACATAATTTAGCCGGGTCTGTAGACTTACTTGGTGGCATCGAGACATAGCAAATGTTCAGCTTCTGCGCCAGAGACGAATATCTTTACTCGTTCTCGCTGTTGATTTTTGCTCATAAGAGGTTCAACACCCTCGACTAGAAGGCAGAAACGCCAATCCCAGGCCATATGTTCGCTGTCTCGGTCGACAATAGATGTTGATTGAACTTGCACCGCAAAGTCTTCCAATTTTGGGGGATAGAAGTCGACGACCCGGACAACAAGAGCGTAGCAGACATTTTGAAAGGGGACCTTGTAGCTGACACCACCCGGGAGTGAAATGATATGGGTTTCAGCAGACAGGAGGGAATCCACTGAGGTTTCTGTAACTCCATATTCACGGGGCTTGACATTAGGGTTCTGTTGTGTCTTTGGGGCTGTTGCTGCTGCTTTCACCGGCAGTGCAGTTTGACCCTCTTCTTTACGCTGTTCTTTGGCCTTCTCTTGGAATTTCCTCTGTTTTTTCGCGGGCCTGGTCTCCTCTTTCTTTGTGCCATGAATCTTCCAGTACTCCTTTCGACGCTTCATGAGCTCTTGCGCGTCCTTATCATAATCGGGTGAAACGGTTTGGATATGAATATTTCTCTGAAACCTTTTATCTTCGTGAACGGCAGCTTCGAGTCCGCCATAGCTGCTGAACTTGGGTCGAACATAGGTCAAGAGAACAATGTCACCTATTTTAACATTTTTCCTTGCGAAAGTGGCATGTGGGTCCCAAAGCGTGACCTGCAATGTAAACCTCCCCCATGGGCCAGGCCACTGCTTCTTGTTGGACAAATGGCCGTAGGGATCTCCATGACTACCGGTGTCTTCCCCGTCTTTTTCGTGATCAGGGAGGTCGCCCTGTTCTGTGTAATCGGTGATCCAAATAGTACTCTTGTCGCCCTCGTAGTGATGATCTTTAACCACCTGCCCGACTACCCGACAGAAACGATCAGGCTGCAAATCCTTTATCAAAGTCACGTTCGTGAACTGCGATTTCTTGGAAGAGATGGAAGCCTCAATCACTGTGGAAGATGGGGCTGGAAGATCACTTCGTCGACTAGACCGGGCCAGGGGAAGCTGTAGGAAAGGCGCAGCCTTGTCCAGTAGTTCCAATGCCTTTTTCTTCTCCGTTGAAGTCGGAGAAAACTCATTTGGTCCGGTGGTGATAGCGGGGTCTTTGCTGGCATCAATCTCTGGTCGAAAGATTGCCCAGGAAACTTTTTGATTTTGACCAACAACTCCATGTGGCCTATTTTGGTAATTGGTGATCTAGACATCACCAGTCAGTGTCTTGCTAGCATGAACTCCCAAATTCCATCACTATACGGAAACCTTACCCGAATGTTGCGGAACAAAACTACATCGTTAAGAAGTACATGCGGTAGATGACTCTCATTGTCGGCGAAGTACCTGACTTTCAAACTATTCTCCCAGGCGCGATCATCAAAATGCTCATCCTTTATCTCGAATGTGATGCAGAATGAACCCCCTCTGGTAGACATGGCGCTCATCTGGTCGACCACGACACCGACTACATTGACCGGCTCGCGCCTAGCACATGCAGTGGCGACATCCACCAAATCTTCGACGGGTGCCATGATGGGCCAGTTTGTTTAAACCAGATGGGCCTGTCAAGAGGCTCCTTTGGGTGTAGACTTTCAATTTTTGGATCAAAGCTAGTTGTCGTTTGGCTGAAAAGGACGCGACAAAGCAAAGCAGTTGATCACTCAAAGGATTTCCATTATGCAGATCGTAAGAAAACACGTTCAAAGGAAAAACAGACAAACCGAACTGCAAGAAAGGAAAAGAATATCTTCAAAGGCTCGCAAATTTCGTTTTCTTCTGGAATCATCCAGAGTTCGTTCTACAAAGCCCGTAGAAGTTGATGTTGGTGACAGTAAATAATGGGGAGAGCTGTCACATGATCTTCCCCTCCTTCACACACGAATCCTTTCTTTCTCTTCTTCCCCCCACATCTACCTCCCCTTCTCTCCTTCCCATCAACAGCGCGCCGCAAACCCTGTTACCCTTTTTTTCTCACTGATTATTTTCGAGGCGCGTTTCGTTTTACAATCTCAAAACACCCACCATGACAGATCGTTATATCCCCGAGCACCGCCGAACACAGTTCAAGGCCAAGGGCCAGTTCCGCCCTGATGAACTCCGCCGCCGCCGCGAGGAGCAGCAGGTGGAGATTCGCAAGCAGAAGCGCGAGGAGGGTATGGCCAAGCGTCGCGGTGTTCAGACTAGCGATGGTGGTATCGGTATCGGTGGCATGGCGGCCGCCACTGAGAGTGACGATGAGGCCAGTGCTATTGAGAGCGAGGTAAGCTTTACTATTTTTTTTTCAGTGCTTCTAGCCCCCCCACCATTTATGCTTCACATACTTGAAATTTTTAATGGGCTATGGTGAAACGTAGTACCATCCTTTGGTACACGTACTCCTCTTCGCCCTTTGTTTTTATAATGCGATCATCGACATGGAATTTTTTTTCACCGCCCTGTTGCCATGGGGCCGACCCCTCCAACGCGGACCATTACTATTCACAGCCCCACTATCGAGATCTCACGATAACAAGAAGAATCGAACACGAAGCTAACATGTTGGATTTTATAGCTCAACGTCGAACTCCCCCAGATGGTAAAGGGCGTTTTCTCCGAACAGGTTGAGGAGCAAATCCAGGCCACTACTAAGTTCCGCAAATTGCTTTCCAAGGAGCGCAACCCTCCTATCGAGCGTGTTATCGAGACCGGCGTCGTTAGCCGCTTTGTTGAATTCCTTCGCTCCCCTCACACCTTGGTTCAGTTCGAGTCTGCCTGGGCCCTGACCAACATTGCTTCTGGTTCGGCCCAGCAGACCCAGGTCGTCATCGAGGCTGGCGCTGTGCCCATCTTCGTTGAGCTTCTCGCTAGCCCGGAGCCTGATGTTCGGGAGCAAGCCGTTTGGGCCCTTGGTAACATTGCTGGTGACAGCCCTCACTGCCGTGATTTTGTTTTGGGTGCCGGTGCTCTGCGTCCGCTCCTGAACCTCATTAACGATGGTCGCAAGCTGAGCATGCTCCGCAACGCCACTTGGACCCTAAGCAACTTCTGCCGTGGCAAGACTCCTCAGCCTGACTGGAACACTATTGCCCCTGCTCTCCCCGTTCTTTCTAAGCTCATTTACATGCTTGACGATGAAGTTTTGATTGACGCTTGCTGGGCCATCTCCTATCTTTCCGATGGTGCCAACGACAAAATTCAGGCCGTCATTGAGGCCGGCATCCCCCGCCGCCTTGTGGAGCTCCTTATGCACGCTTCCACCTCTGTCCAAACCCCTGCGCTTCGCTCCGTGGGTAACATCGTCACCGGTGATGATGTTCAGACCCAGGTCATCATTAACTGCGGCTCCCTCCCCGCCCTTCTGTCCCTACTGAGCTCCACTAAGGATGGCATCCGTAAGGAGGCTTGCTGGACTATTTCCAACGTCACTGCTGGAAACTCCACCCAGATTCAGTCCGTCATTGATGCTGGTATCGTTGCTCCATTGATCAACCTGCTCGCCAACGGTGACTTCAAGACCCGCAAGGAGGCCTGCTGGGCTATTTCCAACGCCACCTCCGGTGGTCTGCAGAAACCCGATCAGATCCGCTACCTCGTCTCCCAAGGCTGTATCAAGCCTCTCTGCGACCTTCTCGCCTGCCCCGATAACAAGATCATCCAAGTTGCTCTGGACGGCCTTGAGAACATCCTGAAGGTTGGTGATATGGATAAGGAGGCTGGTTCGGGTGAGGCCCGTGTCAACCGTTATGCCCTCTTCATTGAGGAGGCCGGTGGCATGGAGAAGATCCACGACTGCCAGAACAATGCCAACGAGGAGATCTACATGAAGGCTTACAACATCATCGAGAAGTACTTCTCCGATGAGGATGAGGCTGCTGGTGACATTGATGAGCTCGCACCTCAACAGACCCAGACCGGTTTCGCCCTTGGCACTGGTCAGCAGCAGCCCGCTGGTGGCTTCAACTTCGCTAACGGTGGTGACTCCATGGACATGTAAAGAACTGGATACTCCTCCCATATCACATTTCCCAAGTTTCGCTAACCCTGTGCTGTACATTGGCAAGGGGCTTTTATTCTATTTCCCCCATCTTCTCCCCGCTTCCTTTTCGCCTCAGCTCCTTGTCACGATTTTCACTTTCCCCTATCCTCTGTTTCTTCCTCATCCTATTTGTGATTCACGATAAATAAGATTCACCGTCATGTAACCCCCTTTCCCACCCCCTTTTTTAGCATTCTCATACACAGGCGTATTTTGTTTGCAAGATCGGTTCCCGTTATTACTTTTTATGTTAATGTCCCCAGCCCGTACCCTCTCCAACTACGAGTGGCTTCCTTTTGGCTCTTCTTTGCCTATAGGAAATCACTGGCTCACTGGCAGCAGGAGCGAGTTATCCTGTCGATTGAAGGCTTCGCCGATAATCTAACCAAGTCTCGTTCGTTCTGTTCCTTGATTGTCGAATACGCTGTTTCCTCGTATTTATCACAGTTTGCCAGAGAGAAAAAAAGCCAATTCTTCTTTCCATATGTTCATCAAATATCTCCCCTTTCGCGGAGCAAGTAAAAACATTTTTTTCGATTTTAAGACGGATTTATCGTCTCATAATAAACTAGAGATTACGTATTATAGATTTTCGTTCATCTCTGGCATAGGTAATTTTTAGTATAAGGGACAATGGCATAAGCCGCAAACTAAAAGACATCTCGTCCTAGCCACACAAATTAATCTAGCCAGATATTCATCCAGACCAATACGACGTTGTCCTAAGGACATCTAGAAAGCACCAATTCTCTGAAGATCCAGGTCTAGAATGAGATGGGAACGTACCATTTACTCCATACAGAGGTAAGAAAAAAATAGAAAGAGAAATCAGTCATAGTAACATACACAAGTAAATATCCTTATCCGTCCAGAACAAGTTAAAAAGAAGAGAAAATTTTAGACAATTGAGAATTTAAATGGGGAAACAGAAAGGGAAAAGAACAAGCTAAGTAGCACAGAAATAATAGTAACCAGATAATGGATTATTTAGTCACCCATCACCTCATCCTCATCCGGTTCAGGTGTCCCATTGTTTAGCTCTTCATTCTCATCATGCTCACGATCAATATTTTCCTCGACGAGTTCCCGAGCACGCAGGTCTTCTTCATCATCCTCTTCTGCATGATCGGCACCATCGGCACCATCGGCATCACTCTCTTCATCGTCATCATCCACACGCTCTGTAGACTTGAAGTCCTTAGCAGCACCAGCACCAGGTGTCTGTCCCTGGCCAGCTGGTTTTGCGGGCTGTTTGCCCTTACTGCGGGGAGGACGAGGTTTCCGCTCTTCAAGATATGATAAGACCTCACGGTAGTTCTGACCCAAGCCAGCCTTATTGCGAAGCAGACGTTTCTTCAAGGTACCGCGTTTTGAGCCAGAGGCATCGGCTACTCGACCGATAATGGCTAGAACGATCTTGCCAGTCAATTCGCATAAGCGTTGCTCGGCGATGATGCTTGAACGTAGGCGCTCGGTGTTCACGGCCTCATCGTCAGAGTTATCATCCTCATCGTCCTCGGGTTCATCTTCTGATTCTGGCTCATCGTCTTCACCGGGCTCCAGGTCTTTACCGGATTTCTTTGCGAAGGTGCGCTCGGTAATGCTGTGGATCTGAAGGAGAATAGCTTGCGCTTCAGCTGGTATTTCATGAACGAGGCTTTGAGCCTGGAAAATGACATCTTCGTCGTTTCCGACGCCTTGCCCTAGGTTGCGAAGGGTGCTGAATAGTGTTTGGAGATCAAGGTAGGTGGTGGCAGCGGTAAAGCGCAGATCATCAAGATTGGATCGCTCGCTCATGATCTTAATAAGGGAAGATGAGAAAGTTTCTCGACTTTTCGTAAGTGCTTCAAAGTAAGATGTGCTGAACGAGGCCTTGCCTTCCCGCAGGGCAGATGACAAAGCCTGTACTTTCCACATGAAGTAGAATAACAATGTGCGGATGGTACTAGAGACCAGCTCTGTCTCTGCCCTGGCAACATCCTCATCATCGTCTTCTGCGAGAGTGCCACGCTCAGTGAGGTGAATCAATGTATTAAAAGGAGCCTCGTGGTGATCCTTCTTAGACTTTGAGCGAGAAGTGGGCACTGTTTCTAAAACTGCTGTACAGTCTGTGATGCCGGCAAGATTTGAAATTCGAGTTACAGCGTTGGTGAGTTCCGTCAGGGTTGGGTCGGAAATGGAGTTGCCATTCTGGACCTCCTTCTTGCGAGACAAAGCTCCAAGTGCCTCCACGAGATCATCCCACAGCTCCTGCACCTTGCCTTCAAGGGCTTCTCGCATCTCTTCGGAGCTCTTGGCATGTAAGAAAGCAACGCTTGCTTCTGCTAAGACATCCTGGTCAGAGTGCGTCAAGAATTGCCTGTTGATATCATTCAGCAGAGCGGAGTAAGCTGTAGCATCTTTCTGAAGGTCTTGAATTGTGTCTAGGTCAACCAAGTGTTCTAGTCGAAGAACAGCAGATGCGGCTTCTGGGGAAGAGCCATATTTGTTAAGAAGCTGGGGAATAATTTGTGCCAGGTTGTGAGAGATCTCCTCTTGGAGCTCAGGGATCTTGGCCGTTAGAGCTTTGTTCTTACGGCCCCGCTTATCGATGTCAGATTTGGCGATGTCAAGCACCTGAAGTTTGACAGAAGCACAAAGCACTTCGAGTAGAACAGATTCTTGTCCCTCTTGCATTTTGTACAGACTTCGAACCACTCCAGTGGAGTCATCCTCGGTTGGGCTATCGTCAATTTGGGAGTGGTCGTAAAGAAGATAGCCAGCGAGTGACTGCCATTGAGAGAGTTCTTCCATATGAGGATAAATCGCTTCAGTCGCCAAAACGAATCGCGAATCTGCCGGCGCTCCTAGAAGTAATCCACGGGATGGAACTGTAGTTTCTGGCTGCTCTACCTCCTGTTCGTCGTAGGCGTGGAAGATGTCGGCTAGGCATTTGAACTTGATCCACGAACGCTTAGGAGACTCGAAATCATCCTCATCATCATCAGGGAACATTTCATTGACCTCATCTTCCACCTCTTCTGTCATCGACTCGAGTGCATCCTGAACATTGGCAACAAAGAACTGGCCTGCCGTCTTCCGAATGCGAGGATCGACATCAAAGACGAGCCTTCCGATAGCGTCAATATCATCGGGCTCAAGTAGGCCTCCATCACGAAGATGCATCAATAACTCAATAGCTGTCGCACGCACTGTGATCTCGGCATCTTGGACAGCAATCTCCACAATACGCTGACGGAAGCGCTCTGTGAAAGAATTGAGAACACCCACATTATCTTTCTTCTCATAAAGGGGAAGCAGTTGTGACAGTGCAATCAACCGTGTGCTCGGGGCGACATCTGAGAGAATCCAGCCAATATATCGCAAATATTGACCTTCAAAGAAAAGCTCTCGGTATGAGCGAATCCAGCCGCCCAGAGCTGCGATACATTCGGCACGGATATTATCATCTACATCGCGGTAACGATGGACAAAGATTACATCGAATCCGTCTTGAATAAATTCATCCAGTTGTTGCAACTTTTGTTCATTCTCTGATATGGCCGTCTGGATGGCTTCAACTCTGCCTTTGTTCACAGATTTCTTTTTCTTCTCGCTTTCAAGCTGCTTACGAGAAGTAGTCAGAGTCGTCGCAACCTCTTGAGCGATTTCACATAGTGCGTTCATAATCGCCAGAGATACAATAGTGGCCGTATGCCGGATTGGGCGACAATTGGCCGTGCTCATGGGAGTAAACCAAACTTGGATGTTTTCAAGTAGAGACTCATCCGTGTACAATACTGAGGAGTGGTGGAATGTTTGGATAAGAGCAACCATGAACTCCTCCAGAACAGGTTGGAATGCACGATATTTTTTCGCGCGAGATATTAGAGGGTATTCTGCGATGCCCTGGTCTTGGTATGTGCTCTGGAGGTCTGTGAGTCGAGCAGCCGCATTGTCGATGTCCTCGGCTTCCTCTGTAGTAATCTCCAGGTCGGAGCCGGTGCATCGCAGAACAAAGTTCACAATATCCCGGACAGCTTGCCACTGGTTGCGTTGGTACAGATTCAGCCATTGTGCGGCCGCGGTATCGGCGTTGTTACTTTTGCCAAAGACCTCCGCTGCAAATGAATTGATTAGATGAAGAAGAAAAAGGTTGCACGTCTGATGATCACTTACCATAGATACCACGCTCGCCCGCCGCGAGACTAGGCCGTACCTTGGGATTCCGGGGACGCGGTGCCAATAGGCGGCCATTGAGGGCGGGCCGAAAGGCCAGTTGTCGTCCGACTCCATTGGTAGCAACCTTTGGCTTTTTCGATGCAGGAGCCCTTTTTCTAGATGTTGTTTTCTTCGTTTTGGTCTTGCGAGCGGCGCGTCGCTTTGCTTTTATCTCTTCCTCGTCCGCGGCATCATCCGAGGATTCATCGCTTTCCGAATCGGAAGACAAGTCGTCATCGTCCTCGTCGTCATGCGCATCGCCGCGCTTGCGTTTCCCACCGAGTGCTTGTTCGCGTCCGGAATGATTGCTTTGAGAAAATACGTCTGGTCGTCGCGTCGTTCGACCGGATTTGCGGCGGTCCTCCGCGGGGGTGGATGAAGGGTCACTGGCATTGTCTATGTCCATGATGAATAAAATATTTCAGGCAAGTTACTAGTGACAATCAGATGGAATATTCGGTCAAAATAAAAGGTTTCGGAGGTATAGATTGAGGCCGCGACAGCGCACGTCAGATAGACACGCGCTTCGTGAAACGCGCCGTGCGAGGGGAGTAAAGAATTTTAGATAGATCGTCAAGCGGGGGGAAAGGAATCCGCGTGAGATATTGGCGACCGGGGACAATTCGAAGCTGATCAATACCCCACAGCTCGGCTGGAAAGAATGAGAATGTCGAGGGAATAGACAGCGCCCGATGGAGACTCAGGGTGGGGGGTCTGGTACGAAAGGAGGTGGACGCGCTTGAGTGCCTTGGTGCCTGGATTCATCAAATTAACATTGGGACTAAATATAGATTAGGCATATGTAGTTAATATGACATAATTAAAATATGTCTCTGGCAAGATGGCCGAGCGGTCCAAGGCGCACGGTTCAGGTATACCTGATCCAAACATCCGTGTCTCGATTTCGGGGCGGGGGTTCGAATCCCCCTCTTGTCACTTTCTTTTTTTTTTTTTTTTTTTATTTAATTATTAATTTGGAATCCATTATCAATTTTCCGGTTTCTATTCACGCATTTGTTTTTGTTACAAAAAACAATGGAGAAGACCTTGATGGCCAGTCTGCATATCTAGGCACAATTCACATGTAGGGGGACATCTCACACATGCAGGGAGTAGTTAACTTTTGCCGAATCTTGGAAGTACTGTACGTAGTGCATCATCAGCTGCGGGTAAACGCAATACACTATATGCATATCCACCTTGGCAGCACTCAGCTTTTGCATTGGTAGACATTCGATTTGCTGGGGATGTCCACCTGGGCTGTTAATACTCAATTTCCCGAGCAATTGTGTGACCTACTCGTATGGGCGCTTGTAGCCTAATGTTACCTGCACCATAATATTGTTTAACATTTTTAATTGATGATACCTCTTTATACTTATGCTCGGGAAAGTACTGCAATTATGAGACGGCTCATCGCAGCCAGTCTTTCAAGTGTACCGGAGTATCTTGCAAATACCAGTACAATATCAATTGATATCATGCATCTGGTATATTACTTACTGTCCCCAGTCATCCAACTTACCCCTCTACTCACCCTCATACTCAAGTCCATCCTCCGTAAATCTTGGACAATTCCTCACAGGAGGAAATCCCTTTACCCCGAATCTCTGCCAGTGGATCGGACCTCGGAAGGACTTTGCTGATCGGTAAGATCGCCAGGGCTAGACGGGACCTGGCTGTGTATAGTGTCAGGTGAGCCGAGATATTTGATTTGAATCCTCAGGGAATTATGAATCGCTTGTCAGAATGAGTCTATTCCAGGCCACTTTAAAATTAGATTCAAATGGCCAAATGACCACATATTCATCATCGTTTTAGTCTTAGCCAGCGTGTAATTGCGCCATGGGGCGAGGAGTGGATGGGCTCATGACCGCCGACGGCCGTGCAAATCAGCAGCACAGAGCATTGATGCCTGGGCCTTCAGGCCAACAAATTACATAAAGTCCCTATAGTGGGGTGTCACGGGATTGACGATCACGTCAACAGGGGTCATGATTGGTTCAACCTCATCACGTGGTGCAGGACCTGGCGGACTGTGGGGAATAAGTGTGTCATAGAAACTACCCGCCGCGTCCACCATCCAGTCTATTGCTGTCCGGTCCAACAAAGCCAAGAAAAATCGATGCACAAGAGGTGAGAAAGCGCCCCCGCTTGACACATAGTCTTTGGGTTGAGCCACCCAGACCGACGCTAGGTGGGCTCCTCATTGACTAATGGATGCCATCATTCCTTGGGCTAAAATTATATACCAGTCACGTCCCCATGATTCCGGGGTAAAGAAAACTCTACTCGCCTCTGCAAAACATCATGCTGCAGCTTCCTGCATATTCTTACATCGCCCCGACACCTTACTGAGTGCATGCAAGTCTTGGCACATTCTTTGTCCTTCCGCCCCGTCTAGTTAAATTCCTCCACTCCGCTGCTCACCCCCCCACCGTCTCTTAAAACTTGAATTCCAAGTTTCCCGATAAAAGACCTCTCATTCCACCTCACACACAACCATCAATATGAGACGACAACCAGCAATGCCCATTCGCTCGCCCTTTGAGTCTTCAATCGCGAAGCCGGGCCAGGGTCATGTCGTCCTCTCTTTACTTCCGCCTAATAACCCCACCTTGACAACCCTCACATACAAATACCCATTAAAGCTCGTTCCGCGAGCACCAGGGTTTGTCCCTACGCCAGATCCAGCCGCACTATCAGACGAGTGCCCATCAAGGCCTGTTCATCTCTACCTCCTCACATATGGCGGTGGTCTGCTCCCAGGCGACCATATCGAGGTGACAATCGAGCTTGAACAGCGCACAAGAATGGTGGTGACTACACCACAAGGAAGCACGAAGATCTTCAAAACAGATCCCAGCGCCGACTCAAGTTTCAACGTTATTAAGGGCCACCGCAACAAGTTGCCCGCTAACGAACACATCTCCGATATGAGTCAGCAATCTTTAGACGTGAAGATCGGCCGCCAAGCTGCTCTCTGCTACCTGCCTGATCCATCCGTTCCATACAAAAACAGCCGCTATGCTCAAGTACAAACATTCACCGTTGATGCCTCAGCAAAGGGCGATCAGCGCAGCAGTCTTTGTGTACTGGATTGGGTGACGCAAGGCCGCACATCCCGCGGCGAGAACTGGAACTTTCGATTCTGGAAAGGCCGAAACGAAGTCTGGGCCACGGATGCAAAGAGCGGCAAAAGCCGTCTTCTACTCCGTGACTCTGTCATTCTAGACGATGAATCCGAAGCGCTAGACGACTCCGACTCCGAGGAAGAAAGTGGCGGGGGCGGCATAGAAAGCGGATTAAATTCCCATTCCAACCGTGCCGAGACACCACCCCCTCAACCAGGTCTTCTGCCCTTGAACGAAATCATACAAGAACGTACCCGACCCCACGGCGTCGTGGGAACATTAATTCTCTCCGGTCCTATCTTCGACAAGCTAGGCGCTTACCTCCTGCACCAATTCACATCACAACCTCGGATCGGCAGCAGGAATTGGTCTTCGAATTCCTCAACCGCCCCTGAGGCCTCACTTAGCACAAACGGAGACGGTCACGTCACCTGGACAGCTGCACGGGTACGTGCAGGCTTCGTCCTTGTTAAGTTTGGTGCCAAGGACTTCGAGACTGCCAAGCACTGGCTTGGCGGTCTTCTCCGTGAAGAAGGGAGCATCATTCGCGAGTTTGGCGAGGAGGCTCTTTTTTGCCTCTAAGCTTAGCTTAAGTTTGTCGTGCCTTTCGTCTCGAGCACTTTGTTTGAATCAACAAGCATCCACTCCCCCGATGATACCCCAAGAGCTCTCATAGGTTCTTTATATTCGGGCCTAAGGCTCCTCTGGGCCTGGGTTTCTTTGTCTTTTTTATTGAATATCTTTTGTACTGCTTTTTAGCCATGCATGCGATTTGATCTTTGAGGTGATCGCCCTGGATCCAGGCACGAGGGTGCATATCCAGAAAAAACAAAATATGGGCATTTCTTGAATGATAGCATAACTGCGCTGCAGTTCCTATTGAATAAAAATTTGGCCGTCAGCTGGTCTGGTCTTTTCGATTCTCTATTACATTCAAGTCTCTGTTCTATAAAAGTACGTAATATCATATACATTCCATATTATCCCAAAAAGAATATTATCTCAGAAACAAGAGGACAAAGCCAGAAGAGAAGAAGAAGAAGAAGAATCTATTTAAGATGTCTAAAGTAGCAAAAGAGGTATCATAAGAAACATCCCAAACTCCAGGACTTGAATCCCCGCAAAGCAATGAACAAAGACGAAAAAGAAATGTATCAATCATATCTCATAAAACCTCCAAGGTCAAGGATCTACCACCACCACCACCACCAATCAAAGATCCCAACCCTCCAACTCCCCTTCGTAGCCCCAACCAAATCATCAACATTCAACACATCAACCCCCTCCTGCACCAAAACGCGCCAAACATAATTCCTCAAACTCCGCGGCCAACTCGGCAACCCCCAATATCTAACCCTAAGACCAAGTCGATGCGCGACATTCACCTGTCCTCGAAGAAGTTCCATCTGCCTCTTCGAGAAACGCAACCCCCCCGAAAACCCCAACGCATCATTCAACGAAATAGAGGCATAGTAACTATTCGTGATATTGTACTTACTGTCCATATCTGGGATATCAGAGAAAGCATTCTCACTTTCAAAATTCAAGAAAGAAAGAACTCCCTCTTCAACACTATCCCCACCGACAAGTTTGTTCAGCGGTGCATCAAAGAATATATCCCTATATGTCGAATTGGAAATAACAAGTTCAAAGGGCGTGTTCCCCGTTCCGACCACAGTAATCGGTCCGTGAATAACATCATTCCCATCGAAATACGTAAGAAACCCCCGTTCACGAAGAGGTTCCAATTCCTTCATAACAGAGACCCAAGTAGATTCCCCATCTGTTTTGAAGTCGATCAACAACACAAGTGTCTGCTCGGGATCTGTATCGAAAACACCATGCGAAGGGGTAGAGATGAAGCGCTGAAATGGCGTGATGGGATTTTGTTGTTCCAGGATTCTGAGCAGAGGTTCAATGTACATTGATTGAAGGGTTCGGTGCGCTGTTAACGAGGCTGTTGTGTGGCCTACGTAGAGAGTGTCTTCCGAGTCGAAGGCCCAGACATCTGCCTCGACACTTGTACAGCCTGCTTGTAGGGCTGAGTAGAGGGGTACTCGGCGCCAGTAGTCGTTGTGAGAGTGGCAGGCGACAGGGAAGATGTCGCGGGAGAGATCCGTTGGCCATTGCGTGATGTCTGTGTCTGTGTCTATGCCTGTGGCGGTGTTTGTGGTGCGGGCCCAGCGGGAAGCTGCGCGGTCGTATTCATCTGGGAAGAAGGAGAGAATAATGCCACAGGTAAGAGTGAGGAATTGGACCAGGCCGCTGGGTATTATGTTAGTAGGTAGATCGGGCCAGGCCAGGGTGGGTTGGTGCTTGATTTGGTCCAGTCCAGATCTAGATTAAATCCAGCTAGCTAGCTAGCTGGACTGATAAATGGATCGGAATCGGGATATTAGGAACGTATAACGTACAGCATTACGAAAAAGGCGAGCAAAGAGTGCACGAGGTATCGTGGGATGCGCGAGCGACCGTGTCGCTTTTTTCGCGGCAAGGATTCCTCTAGAAGGGGGATGTCTTCTTCGTCGTCGGCTCTGGAGCTAGAGCTGGAGTGTTTGGATAAAGGGAAGCAGCTTAGTGCCCAGGCTTGACGCCATAGGCTGGCGCTGGTGTTGATGCGCGGCCCCACATGCTGAGGGACATGGTTCATTCGCACGTTGGCATTCTTCATCTCGGCATGATCCGGGGAGTCTGAGTAGGCTTCAAAGGGCGTGGTAACCACATATTCAGAGGGTGTGGAGGGGTGTCGCTCTGATAATAAAGAAACCTCCATTATGGGTAGGTAACTTAAATGGCACAGGCAGTTTCTGCCTGTATGTGAGGGGGAGGGGTGAGTGAACACAAATGCATCATTAAAGGAAGGAAGGTCATTATTATATTCTTATTTTATTTTATTTCTTAAAAATTCTTAAACTCTTACTTCCGTCCTACCACACAGATATCACTATGATCTTCTTGAATAGATAAAAAAGAGTTTTGGATAAAAAAAGGGTTCAACCCAATAGACTTTGCCATGTTGTACTAATGAGGGTATTGATTGGGTGGAGAGGGAGCGGGAGTCGGTGTATATGCATTAAGGTTCTCGATGGGATGCATGCTACACCGTTCATAGCTGGGATAGGTCATCCGAACATCAATTATGGTGGGAAGTACCGAGTACCTGACCTGGATAATACCAGTAAGGTTATATGGGAAAAGCTGTTATATACTTAAAAGGGTACATAGAATGTCACCTGTGCACTAATTTAACTAGTTTAGCATACTATGAAAAAGATACGCTTCATGCCACATTAGGAGAAACCCGGATAGATCGGCGGTTGATTTGCTATTGCGCTTTATATACAACGAATGCGATGATCCCAAACACCCACGGGTTCCACTCAGACCCGGCTTTTTGTTTTGAAAGAGACAAAAGAGAAAGAAACAAGAAACATGCAAGATACCAAAAAAAAAAGGAAAATATAGGAAAAAATTTAATATCGAGAATACATTTTACTCTTCCTGTCGAAGAGACTTCGCATAAGCTGCAGCCCGTGCTTGAACATTCTCCACCATCTTCTCATCTCCACCAGCAGCAACCAACTTCTCTTCAAAAGCAAGCCACTTTTTGAATAAGAAAGTAGCTTGCTTGGGCTTAAGCTTCTTGCTGGCGTCGATGTTGATCGCACCCTTCTTGTGTTGCAGACCGAGAACCCGCTCGAACAGACGGCGCACTTGATCGGCATCACCGACCTTGATTTCAAGATCCAGAAGCACGTTCCACAGGTCAATGCGCTTGGGGAAGGAGGAAAGGAGACCCTCGAACACGGTACGTCCGTGCTCGGCATCACCGTGCTCGGATCGGAACTCCAGTTGGGCGAATTTGAGAGTGGTATCGATGTGAGTGTGTTTGGGGACAGATTGTAAGGCGCGAGCGAGAAGACCGCGACCACGTGCGGGAGCGGCCAAGGTGTCGAAGAGGAAGCTAGCGTAGTTAAGGAAGAACTTGGGGGATTGGTTTGAGATCTTCTTCTTCATGGCGGTTCGGAAAAGATCATCCGCTTTCTGCAGAGGAAATATAATTAGTACCGGAATTATTAAGATGAATATGAGGCAGGGGGACGTAAAGACTTACCTCGTTTTTGCCGGATTGGATGTAAATGCTGATCATACGGTCGTAAATCTCCTGGGCATCGTTGAATGTGCATGCACGCTTGAAGACCTCCTCAAGGCTGTCATCGTCGCCATATGTGTTCTCCAAGTTCAGAAGAGCCACCCAGATGTTCAGCTTCTCGGAATCTTGTCCCATAGTGATGGTGCGAAGGGCACGCTCAGCAATAGTGCGAGCCTTCTCAACTTCACCCAGCTCCAGTTGGAATGCCATGTACTGAAGCCACAGTAGCGAGGAATCAGCTTCACCCAACAGAAGACGCTCGAAGTCAGCGACAGACTGGGGGCCGTTGGCATCCAAGTCACCGGTACGATCAACCTGGATTTCAGGCTTGCTCTTCTTCTTCTTTTTCTTCTTGGAATCTTCATCATCGCTACCAGCTGCTGAATCCTCTGCTTGATCTTGGAGATCACCATTCCAATCGAAACCGCTAGCACCAAGACCACCATCCTTGGAGGGCTTGGTTCCGGACATAGCAACATCATCGTCGCTGTCCTCTTCATCTTCATCCTCCTCCTCATCCTCGTCATCGCTGTCACCCTCAACATCAACACCACCCATGGAGATATCATCATCACCACTGTCATCCTCGTCAAGCTCGACACCGCCGAGGTTATCTTCGCTCATGTCTTCATCATCACTATCCTCATCTTGGAAGTGAGAAGCCTTAAGCGAGAATGAGATCTTTCCTTGTTCACGATCGATGTTGATAATCTTGGCCTTGACAGCATCACCGTCGTTGTACAGGGTGCGAGCATCTTGTACTCGCTTGTCAGCCATCTCGCTACGGTGGCAGAGACCACTGACGTTCTTGGATCCATCGATAACAATGAAGGCACCAAATTCCTCGACCTTACGGACCTTTCCGGTAACGATCTGGCCAGCCTTAAGATCATGGAGAGTAACAAGAGCCTTGAAGTTAGGGTCCAAGGCGGACTCCTTCAAGCTCAATTGCAGCTTACCCTGCTCGGCATCCGCCAGAATGACACGACCCTTGACAAGTTGATCCACCTGGAAAGAATCCTTCCATTCCTTAAGGTAGGAATCGGAGAGATCAGATATACGAACATAGGCATTGAC
The DNA here is from genome assembly GCF_028827245.1 of Penicillium angulare. Lineage (NCBI taxonomy): Eukaryota > Fungi > Ascomycota > Eurotiomycetes > Eurotiales > Aspergillaceae > Penicillium > Penicillium angulare. The sequence goes on from NW_026623163.1 coordinate 1,506,380, forward strand.
ATCATGACCAAGGGTAATGAAGAGACCAGCATCTGTGACGCGCTTGACAAATCCACGGACAATATCATTGGCCTTGAGGTCCTTGATAGAGGAGATCTCAGGGTCCTGAACAGGGAGCGCTGAGCTTAGAACCTTGGAGGGGCGAAGGGATAGAAAAATCTTCTTGTTTGGCTTGTCAACGGCAACAACGCAAGCCCGAAGGACCTCGTTCTTCTGGTGCACAGTAGGGATGGCCTTGGAGTAATCATCGGCCATGTCAATCAAGTTAACGGCACCAACGAGGGCATCGTTAAGTTGCATGATAACTTGCTTCTCGGTGATCTTGGTCACACGACCAGCCAAGACCATACCGACAGAGATGTCGTTGAGGGAAAGCTTATCGAGCCCTTGCTTAGCAGAAAGATCCAAGTGGCCCTTATCAGCATTGACAGCAGTCACCTGGACCTTCAGTGCTGATCCAATGGGGAAGTTCTTTTCGACATCTGTCAAGAGAGACAAATCATCGGAGGCATCCATGAAGCGGAGACGACCTCTGACATTGGGGGACAAGTTGATCCAGAGGGAATCATCAGCAACATTGTTGACAAAGCCCATCCAGGAGGATCCAAGCTTGACTTGATCCATGGTCAAGGGCTCAGCGCTGGCGGCCTTGAGGAAGCTGGGCTTCAGCGAAAGCTCAAAGACGGGATACTTGCCACTGCGGTGGGAGATAGGAAGGAACTTGTGGTTGCGGGCATCGTGCACACCGAGAATTCTAGCAGACAACTCCTGCTTGGCCTTGAAAAACCGGAGAGGCTGTTTGCGGTCCTTGATATCATTCCATTTGTCGAAGATCTCAGAGACATCGATACGACCCTGAATGTTATCTGCGAGCTGGACGTTGATCTGAGTGGACTTGATGTTGGCGACCTTGCACTTAACGATCCGGCCGAAGGTGAGATCGGAAAGAGTGCTGACAGTGTCGTCAACTGGGTTGGAAAGGGCGTCGTTTGGTTGGTTGAGAACTTTAGCCTGCTTGGGACCCGGTTGGGCTGCCTCAGCCGACTTCTGGCTCAGGATGAAGCGCTGGGCGTCATTGTCGACAGAGTGAATAGTCACAGAGACAGTCTGGCCCTTTGAAGCTCCAAACTCAACCTGAGAGAGGTTGTCTTCTTCGATGAGACGCTTGGGAACAAGACCAGTCAGACCCCCGAGGAACTCAATGAAAAGACCCGCAGGAGTAATGTTGCGGACGAAACCAGTAACCTTTGAGCCCTCTTGGATATCACTGAATTGTCCAGGAATGGTGGACTGCTTGGCGGCCTTCTTAAGGCTGGCTCTGGCAGTGACTCGGATAAGGCGATGAGCGCGCTGAATGTCGAGAACCATGAGGTCGTTCAGCTTTTGGCCGACACGAATCTTGGAAAGAGTAGAGTGCTGCTTAGAGGGGGATCCGTCAATGACGTGCTGGACATCTAAACGAGCCACAAGACCGGACTCGTCAAGCTTGAGAAGAACATCGTCATTGGACTTTTCGAAAACGGTTCCAGCAAGGAGCAGACCAGGGTGAATATCCTCGAAGGCCTTGCGGTACTTCTCGGTGAATGTAGATGGGTCCTTGCAAGAAACTGCAAGTCTACCTTGGGATGCATCAACGCTAAGGGCATGCACATTGACGACTTGGCCGAGCTTGAAATGTTGGGCAGGGTCCTTGATGTATGCTTCACTCATCTCGGAGACAGGGAGGAAACCACGGACAGTGCCGTAGAATTGAACAACAGCACCATGAGGCTGAAGGTTAACAATAGTTCCAGGAGACTGGGCTCCAGCCAAGATATCCTTGTAGTCTTTCCAAATGGCAGATTCGCTGTTAAGCAAACTCTTCTTCAAAGTTAAACGAATCTGGCGCTTCTCAAGGTTGACTGAAAGAATTCGCGCGGAAATCTTCAGGCCCTCGCGGAACTTCTTCTCTGGGAATTGAAGCTGGGAATCCGCAAAGTGCATGGACGGGACAAGACCGGAGATACCATCTGCAAGGCTGACGATTAAACCATCCATACCAGTGGCTCCGACAAGGAGCTTCTCAATCTTGCCCTTAACAATAGCTCCGACAGTGACGTCCTCAAGACGAAGGAAGGGCTGCTCAATCACAGTCTTCTCGAAAGAAAGGAGGTAAAGGTTGTCGAGCATGTTGAAACCAACAACTCGTGCTTCGTGAGTGTTTCCAGCCTTGAATGGACCTGAATCATCTGAGATGGATTCAACTTTACCATCTGACAGTCGGGAGATGTGTACGAATCCAAGGTGATTGGTCTCGCCAATCTGAACGTACACACCCAAGCCGGGGTCGACCTTGATGATCTTGGTCTCGGGGATGATGGCAGAGATAGCAGGAGCCTCGGTAGATGAAGTAGGGCCAGAAGCTTCAGAAGAAAGCTTGAGGACGTGGTCAAGCAGCGAGAAGCCGACCTTCAAAGGCTCGGCGGATGGGTAAGTAGAAATGACACGACCCTTGATCTTGGCTCCGATCTTGAACTTCCGTACCAGATCGACCTTGCCATCATTGGCACCGGACTGGACCAGATCGACAGTTGCGTCGAGCATACCCATAATCTTTCCCATCATGCCATTCTCGGTGACCTCAGTCAGAAGAATCTCAGCAGCAACACCGGGGAGGAACGAGCCGATTGTTGGGGCAGCGTTCAGGAAATGCGATTTCTTAATATTGGCGGCTGATGGAAGGTTGGTGGAAAGCTTGATCACGTTTCCGCTGGCGTTCTGTCCTGTCACGATACACAGATAGACTGAACCCTCCTTGATGCTGTGGTAGTCCACGCGAGGGTCAATTTCCTTAGAAGACATGAAACCCTTCAAATCTGAGCCCTCAATACCAAGGTCCATAACCAGACCGTGATCTTCAACACTGAGGACGGATGCTTGGATAGCGGTTTCGTTGACCAGGTCGGATTTAGAGAGACCAGTGTTGGCTTGTCTGGGATCAATGGCAAGCTCAAGGCGCTTCTTGTTGCGACCACCAGCCTCGACGGCCTCGGCGCCAGTAGAAACTACATAAGTACGCAGGTACTGACCTAGGTAGAAGTAGTCCTTGAGGTCGATAGAATCTTCATCCGAGCTGTCTTCGTCATCGTCGTCCTCCTCTTCGTTGAGCAGCTTCTGAATTTTATCATCGAGAACCTTCGAAACGGAAGTGAGAGAAACAAAGCCGACAAGACCGTTTGGCAGAGAGAGTGCGATTTCGTGGGCGGTAATTTTTGAAACCTGACCGAGAATCATGGATCCGGGTACAATACGCTGTATATGTTAGCCAGACTACCCAAGTGGGATCTTTCAGCAACGAAACTGCATACCTTAAAGCTGAGAGGCTCAATGCGAACGCTAGGCTTCTCTTTCTTTTCCTTGACGTCGGACTTCTTGCCCTTGGTCTTCTTCTTGCGTGATTTCTTTGCGGGGGCCTCGGCGTCTGCGTCCTCCATATCATCATCCTCATTATCGTCGTCTTCGTCAACTTCGCGAGTTGAAGGTTTCCTTGATCCCTTTGACTCGAACAGGACATCTCTGGTGGCTTGAATCTGAATTTGCTTGCGTTCCAATGCGGTCAAAACGCTAGCACCGCCACGAGGGAAAGATGGCTCATCATCACGAAGAACAGAGAGCTCCGAAGGCTTCGGGGCGGTATCTGGCTTTTGTTCTTTTTTGGGTTCCTCTGCGCCGACCTTAGCGCGCTTTTGTGGTTGACGGGAAACCGTCTCTTCAGGGGCGTTCCCCTTTCGTTTTATCGGCGCCATTGTGGTTAGGCAAGACCGACTATATTGAACGGTTGGGAGAATCTCGTTGTTTCGCAAAGAAAAAAAAAATCGAAAAATCCGATTCTGCGCGGCAGAATGCTTGGCGGTGAGGATAGGTGGGACCGCCTTTGATTTGTGCCTTGACACCTTGAGATGGAAGATTTACTAACTAACGTTAACTAACCTAACTAACTAGTTAACTAACTAACTAGTAACTAATATACTGACTAAGTAAGTTATACAAGTTTCTACACTTTGGAAATATTAGAGAAATAAATTGTTATTTTTTATCTCAAAATCACAAAGAAATAGTTTCAATATATTGCGCGATACTTTTCTACTAAAATGATTCATGTCTCACAAGCATTTTGCCATTCGCGCGAGTCATAAACAATGGAACGTGTACATACCCGTGGATGGTACTCTGAAGTTACCAGGTATAGATGTACGATTTTTGTATAGATCTCTACTTTTGTAGTATTGGACGTGGGAGAAATTGGACCATATACCACTTATTTACTAATGTTTTTAGAAAGATCATTATTCATTTAAATAGTTCCAAACTAACTAAATTATCTAAGAGGGAGAGAATTTATACCCTAGGTGTCAAAAATGCCCATTACACGCTCCGCGTCACGTCCAATGCGCGCAACACGACCCGCTTCTCATCTTACCCCCTTGGGCCAAATCTTTTCCGCCCAATGTATTCCACCACAGCCTTTCACCTCACCATCGTCCATGCACACAATGGATCGGGTTTCTGGTCTTCCTGAAGTACCCCAATCAGAACCCATCCTACCGACCTCATACCGGGAATTTCGCCCTCAACAAATCCCATCTTCCCCACCTTCTGTGGCATCCGACATTGGCAGCGGACGAAAACTTCGTAAACCTCCAACGGTTACGCCTCGGTCGTTTAGGCGCTTTTTCACCCCACGGTCTTTACTAAACAGCGGAAGTAATGGCAGCGTCAAAACAAGTCGACAGGCTTTGCGAGTGTTGAATTCACCGGCCGTCAACCGACTCGGTCCCGCATTCACCAGATCGTCCGATGGTCGCCCCCAAAGCCCTTGTGATGGCGGACTGCCAGAGGAAACCTTTCGAACACCGAGTCGGAAACGGAAACATTCATTTTCCTCGGTTGCGTCGCCGCTGCAATCTTCACCACTGAAAAAAGTTCGTCTGCGCTCTCCGGTTGTCAATAATGAGGTGGAACAAAAAACCGTGATTCGAGATGTCGATTTGAGCGCGCGAGGGCGTTATCGCGAAGCTACACCTCCGAGCCCCCCGAAGCATCGGCCAGTCTCGCCGGTCACTCGATCACGGGCGTTGCAGACTTCTGGAGCTTTGTTTATGCGCACACTGCGGGGAAGCCGTGCTGACCGGCTCACTATCCGATCGACTGCTGGAGCTGGTTGGTTCTTTGTTCTTTGACACTATATAACTGGACTCAACTTTTAACATTTGAACAGGTTGGCAAGATGTCACTTCGGACTTTCACACACGACCAGAAGACCGTCACTCATGTACAAGTTATGCCAACGAAGGACAATTAGCACTTCCGTTTTGTAATGCGTCTTGTAACAGTGAGTGCTGCGAACCTAGCCCTCATCAGATTGAATAGCAACTAATTGTGGACAAAGCAAACTCACTAGTGGCCGTGGGCGATGAAGAAGGAGGAATCCGTTTGCTTGATTCGTCCAAGGAGGATGAGCGAGGCTTTTCTGGCGCATATCTTGGTTTTCGTCCTCACATGAACTCCATTATGGATCTGGAGTTCTCTTCGGATGATATGCTGCTGGCTACGGCCTCTGGCGATCAAACATCACTGGTCATTGATATGACCACGCAACGACCAATTCACTGCCTGTCCAACCATGTGTCTTCGGTAAAGCGAGTGCAGTTCCAGCCAGCTTCGAACAACAAAGTCCTGGCTACTTGCAGTCGTGATGGTAACGTCAATATTTGGGATCTTCGTTGCAAAGGGTTTGAGCGCCCTTCACTGCAAGTCCGTTGCTCATTGGAGTCGGAGGCTGAAAGCTCGACGATGCCTGCTCCGAAAATGACATATCCACACGTTCTCAACACAATCCATGGTGCTCATGCTTATACAACACCACAAAAACCAGCCATTGATAAGTTCGAACAGCCTTCCTTTGGACGATCTGACATTACCGTTACATCGTTGGCCTTTCTCCCTCCTGGCCAAGAAAATCTTTTTGTTACCGCGTCTGAGGCTAGTGCAAGTGTTCGTCTTTGGGACTTGCGGACCGCGCACAACAGCCGTCGTGGTCGACCTGTTCTCCCATTGTCCACGACCAGGGAGCCAGACAGCCATGTAAAATATCGACGCTTTGGTTTAACCTCGATGGCATTTGGTGGCGATGGCTCAAGGCTGTACACCCTTTGCAGAGACGGCACTGTCTATGCATACTCTACCTCGCATCTGGTACTTGGTCATGCTCCAGAACTTTCTTTGAATAACGACCGCCCACGCCGCTCTGGAGGCTCCGACAAAGAAGGGCTGGGGCCTTTGTACGGGTTTCGCCACCCAAGGCTCCAAGTTTCCTCATTCTACGTCAAACTTGCAATGCGCAAGGCAGCCAACGACCGCCCCGAAATGCTAGCAGTCGGCAGTAGCGATCAGTGTCCAATACTTTTCCCTACTGATGAGTGTTTTCTCCAGTCTCCGGTCAAAAAGTTCCAAGAAGATGATCTCCCGCGCCAACCATCCTTGTTCACCACTCGATCGGGACTTCGGCGTACCAACTCTGGCTTGGGCTTATCTGGACGTCTTGAGGACACTATCCCTATTCACCAATCGGGCACTCCTCTTGTTGAAGGTCATCAGAAAGAAGTGACGGGTATGTCATGGACTGTTAATGGTGAGCTCATCACAGTTAGCGATGACTACAGCGCTCGCTGTTGGCGTGAAGGTCCCGAAGCTCGCGAGCTTCGTAATTCTGGTGAATCCGAGGGACGTCGCTGGCAATGCGGCTGGGCTGCTACGAAAGACTCATATGACGATGAAGATGAATGATCTTGTTCAAGGCGTTTGTTCTTTTCTTTTTCTGTCTATTCTTTGTTTATTTATTACATTGTGGTGGTGTTTACTCATGGGCGGTTTTATTTTTATTTTGGCATTTTCCGGCGCTATTGGGGCATTTTTTTTTAGCGAGCATACCCGTGTCTGCATTGTCACTGCATTTCTCGGGGATTTTTGATCATCGACTTGTCATTTCTAACCACCTGGGCAGCATGCCTATTGCTGGATGTTCGAATGTGCTGGTTGTCTATGGACGATTACTGGATATCAAACATTTCATATCATCAATTGATATTCTGCAATTAAATACCTTCAGAACACTAATTTTTCGTACTCAAGTTCCTGTTTTATCATTAATTTCGTATATAAGCTTCATAAAATCAGCACAGCCCAGCAGACTAGAAGGCAATAGACTGGAAATTGTTGGCCCAAGTCCAGCTATATGACTCGGGTTTGCGATAAGAGGCTGATTGGCCGATAACGTTGGCACCGAGAAAAAAAAGTTCCCGACCAACTTCAACCCTCTGCACTCCGCATCACCACCAACAATCAAAATGCCTCACAAGCACAAGCGCCGAGAGCACGATGAAGCGTATGTATTTCTGTATACCAGAGCATCAATTTAATCCAATTAATTCAATTAATCCAATTAACATCTCCTTTTCTATCCAGTCACTTCAATCTTCCACCTTCGATGATCGCAAAATCGCTCCCAACCCGCGATCCAAATGCTAAGCCCAAGGATGGTAAAAATGGAAAGAAGGGCAAAAATGGCAAGAAACAGCCACAGCAAAATCCACAGAAATCAGGCGGCAAACAACCAACTGGACCCGCCACTAGTCGTCGAAAGAGCAACAAAGAAGACGATACCCCGAAAGCCTTCCAGCGATTAATGCAGTACCAAACAACAGGCCGGCGGGCGCCTTCTGGTCTGGAAACGGGCGAGAAGAAAGAGAACAAGAAGCGAAAGCGGGAGGCAGCGGACGAAAATGATGCAAAGAGTGCAAAGAACGCAAAGAGCAAAAAGCCTGCTGCAACACTTTCTGAGCAGGCCGCGGCGTCTGGCGTCGATGCTAAGAACGCCATACCCAAGATTTTACCCGGTGAAAAGCTTTCTGATTTTGCGGCGCGTGTTGATCGTGCACTCCCGCTTTCGGGAATGACGAAGTCAGCTGGTGGTGCTAAGTCGAAGGATCACAAGATGACGAAGCATGAGAAGCATCTTCGACGATTGCAGGAAGGATGGCGAAAGGACGATGCGCGGATCAAGGAGAAGGAACAGGCTGAGCGGGAAGAGAGGGAGTTTGAGATGGCTGATGAGTTGGAGTTGTTGAAGTCGTGGGAGCAGGATATGCGAGGTGGAAAGGCTAAGAAGAAGCAGCCTGTGAAGAAGAGCGGTGGCGATGATGGCAGTGACAACGATGATCCTGATCCCTGGGCGAAGCTGAAGAAGCGTGATAAGGAGCGCAAGGCTAATCCGTTTGAGGTTGCTGAAGCGCCGCCTACGTTGTCGAAGCCCAGAGAAATCTTCAAGGTTCGCGGAGGGGCCAAGGTTGATGTCGCCAATATTCCCAATGCGGTTGGTAGTTTGAGGCGGCGCGAGGAACTCGCTGGAGAGAGAAGGAGCATCGTGGAGGAGTACAGACGCTTGATGGCTGCGAAGCGAGGTGAATAGTTAGTGGTTAGAATACCCTTATACATGCCGTGAGTTTTATAAAATCAACATGTACATAAATGTTACCTATTATGAGAGGCCAGCAAAATCTACAATCCTCCAGTTTTCCCTTAAAGCAGCATCGTCAGAATTCGATGGACAGAGACATCATCGGAACTCATATAAAGAATGTACTCTAGAACCTTGGAAGTTTTACAAATTGTAACACTGCTACATTTGCAATTATTTGCACGAGAAGTCAATCATATGCAGCCGCAGAAGAATTACTAGTCCACTGCGAATTCATTTCTATGTAACATCGAATTACTGCTTTTTTTGTTGTTTCGTTGGAACATCAGGGTAGTCTTCTTTAATGACCGTGGCCATCATCCTGGGGCTGCTCCGGATCCAGCTTGATGATTGTGTCAATACGCATAATAGCAATGCAAGCCTCAACAGCAGACTTGAGCTGCTTAACCTTGCTCATGCTAGGCTCGAGAACACCAGCCTTAAGAGTGTCGTGAACGCGTCCCTTCATCAGATCCAGACCATAGTTTTGGTATGTCTTCTTCTTAGCAATTGCCTTCTCTTGCTCGTTGGCATCGCCATCCTGCATACGCTGTGACAGGGCGTGGCGGGCACGGAGTTGGGCGACCAGCTCAGAGGAATCCTTGGCAGCATTTACAGCCAGGGTCTTGGGAATGACGAGCAATGATTGGGCAAATTCTCCAATAGCGAGTTGCTCACGGGAGCCCTAGCAATTATTGTTAGGAAATGAAACAAAGATTTCAAAATGTTGTGGAAAGATAAGCCATATTGATACATACCACCGTGACAGCAAACTCCTCAAGGTAAATGTGAAGGGCTGTCTCCACAGCACCACCACCAGGTACGATTTTGCCACTCTCCAGGGTTCGCTTAACAGCGCAGAGAGTATCGTGAACGGATCGCTCCATCTCATCCAAGCTGAACTCGTTGGGACCACGGAGGATGATAGAAGCAGAGGTGTGAACCTTGGTGCCCCGGACCAGAATACACTCATCATCGGAGATGCGCTCTTGCGCAACCTCCTCAGCGTGGCCGAGGTAGGAAGCGTCGAACTTCTCATCACCATTCAAGTCTGACAGAGTGCTGACCAAAGTAGCACCGGTAGCCTTGGCAATGCGGCGGAGATCCTCCTTCTTGCAGCGGCGAACAGCCATAGCGCCCTTCTCAACGAAAAGCTTCAGGACCATGTCATCGATACCCTTGGTGGTGAGGACGACGTTGGCACCAGACTTCAGAATCATCTCAACTCGCTCGAGAACAATACCGGCCTCGCGCTGGCGAATCTTCTCCAATTGATCGGGATCTTCAACTGTGATTTGAACACCCAGCTTCATGCGCTCCTTTTGCAAGTTCATGTCCAGACAGGCAATCTTGGCGTCTGTGACACGGGTTGTCATGGCCTGAGAGGCAACAGTGCAGTTCAGAGCATAACCGTGGACAAGAACAGACTCAAGAACACTCTTACCGTGGGCCTTGAGCAAGTTCACAGCCTTAACAGGGTATTTGACCTCGCCTCTCTGGTTTGTCGATTTCACCTGCAGCATGGCGTCCACACACATGTTGGCAAAGAAATCCGAATCAGCACCGATGATTTTGCTGGACATGGAAGTCTTCGCAATGTTGATCAAGCTGTCCCGTCCCAGGTTCTCGACCTTTGTCGTCACATTCTCGTTCATATACTTGACAGCCTCACGAAGCGCGAGACGGTATCCGCTGATAATCGTAGTAGGGTGTATGCGGTTCTTCATCAACTCGTTGCCTCTACGCAGAAGCTCGGCAGCGATCAGGACGACGGAGGTGGTACCATCACCAACCTAAAGCAAATTAGTAATTGAACGCTTAAATTGAATGAACAAGACACAGTATCCGTACCTCCTTATCCTGTTGCTGGGCGAGGTCGACAAGAATCTTGCCCGCGGGGTGTTCAATATCCAGTAAAGAGAGAATAGTAGCTCCGTCGTTTGTCACGGTAACATCCTGTATCGAGGAAAACCCAGAGTTAGAAGCTGCAGGATAGCTTTGCGGGGGACAGTTTATTATTTCATACCCCTATGTCGTCCACCATCATCTTATCCAAGCCCGAGGGACCGAAAGAGCTCTTGATGACATTTGAGATAGCCTGAGTTGCGAGAACTGCAAAAAATTGGTTAATACGATCGATCGCAGTAGGGAAGTCCATCAAACATACCATTTTGCTCCCTGACATCGGCACCGGTGATTTTCTGACCACCCAAGACTGTGTGCGAGATACGTTAGTCGGATCGAGCTTGAAAATTCCTATACACCAGAACTCACAAAGAGTGTCCGCATTCCGCGGGGCCTCGAAGATGCCTGCCATGGCGAATTCAAGAAATTAATAGAGCAAAGTGGGATGGCGAAGCTCTCTTGCTGGAGACGGGGGGTTTTGGTTGAGTTGACGCTAAAAGTTCTGCCGAGCGGTGTCGCCGATACATCCCACTTTCAGATTTAGAGTCATACTTAATTTTCCTGTCTCTGCACAAAAGTTACTTGCGCATTCAACTGCCTTTTATTTTTGAAATTCTGAGTGCGGCGCTCGATTCTACTCACCATGGCCGACCAGACTCCCAGCGAAACCTCCGGCGCTGCTGTCCCCCAAGACTTGCCCGACCGCACCCAAAACCCCGCTGATAACCAGGCAGGCGATGCTAAAGGCGATTCTAAGAATGCCGCCAAGAAAGCCGCAAAGCTGGCTAAGCTGGCTGCCGATAAGGCTGCAAAGGCTGCAGGCAAAGGAAAGGAGTCTAAGGAACCTAAGGAGCCCAAGAAGAAAGCTCCTTCTAAGAAGAAGGCCGACGGACCTCCTTTGATTGGTATCGATGCTCTGAAGGAGGAGAACTTCCCAGAGTGGTATTCGCAAGTCCTTGTCAAGAGTGAGATGTTGGATTACTATGATGTGTCTGGTTGCTTTATTCTTCGGGTATTTTGAACCATATCGTCCACATATTCGTGCCATTGCTAATGTACACGTGCCTTATAGCCCGCTTCGTACTTCATCTGGGAGGAAATCCAGGACTTCTTCAACAAGCGTATCAAGAGCATCGGCGTCAAGAACTGCTCATTCCCTCTATTCGTCTCCGAGGATGTGTTGCAGCGCGAGAAGGAACATTTGGAGGGTTTCGCTGCTGAGGTATGAAATATACAGACTTGTCAAGTAATATGCGGTGTTGTGATAACAACTGACTTTGATTTAGGTGGCTTGGGTTACTCATGCGTATGAGCTTCATATATTCTTTTTTGGATTAATGTACAAGGAAGCATACTGACTATACTCCAGTGGATCGACCCCTCTCGAGAAGAAGATCGCCATTCGTCCCACCTCTGAGACCGTTATCTACCCATACTACAGCAAAGTAAGAAACTATATGAAATCCTCCATTTTTGTGATTTGGCTAACCTTTGAGTCCAGTGGTGTGTTTCGAATTTCGCTTCTATTTTTGACCTGCCTTATATCTTCGCCATAAACTTGCTAACCTAATATGCAAAGGATTCGCTCCCACCGTGACTTGCCTCTTAGAATGAACCAGTGGAACTCCGTCGTCCGAGTATGTGATATGTACATTCTGTCTTGGTGGTTCTTGATGTACTAATGCTTGCCATCATCTAGTGGGAATTCAAGAACCCCCAGCCTTTCCTGCGAACCCGTGAGTTCTTGTGGCAGGAGGGCCATACCGCTCACTTGACCAAGGCTGGTGCCGAGGTTGAGGTTCACCAGATCCTTGACTGGTACGCTGCTATCTATAAGGATCTTCTCGCTGTTCCCGTCATCAAGGGTCAGAAATCCGAGAAGGAGCGATTCGCTGGCAGTCTTTGTATGTTCTTGTCTCCCTACACTGACTATGTTGGTTATATACTAATATTTGCATCTTGAATTACAGACAGTTTGAGCTGTGAAGGTATCTTGGATTCTTTTATTTGACGAGACAAGAAATTAAGCTAATATTCATGTAGGATATATTCCTGCCACTGGTCGTGGTATCCAGGGCGCAACCAGCCACTGTCTCGGCCAGGTATGTGTCATACTGAATGATCCCGTTTCCTATCATGGTATTTTTGACTAATTTGGTGATTCTAGAACTTCTCTAAAATGTTCAATATTACTGTAAGTATACGGTTCTAGTTATGTACTAAACCGACGGTTCAAGGATTAACAACTCCATATAGGTTGAGGACCCAGATGCCAAGTCTGGTGAGCAGAAGGCTGCTCTCCATGTCTGGCAGAACTCCTGGGGCCTGTCGACCCGTTCTCTGGGTGTCATGGTCATGACCCACAGTGACAACCGTGGATTGGTCCTGCCCCCCAGAGTCGCCGAGACTCAAGTCATTATCGTTCCCGTCGGTATCACCGCGAAGACCACCGAGGAACAGCGCCTGAACCTCCTCGCTGAGATTGACCGTCTCGTGGGTAACCTCACCGCTGCCGGTATCCGTGCCGAAAGCGATCTGCGTGATGGCTACTCTCCTGGCTGGAAGTTCAACCAGTGGGAGATGCGTGGTGTCCCCGTTCGCCTTGAGATTGGCCCCGGTGAACTGGCTGGCAACTTCGTCACCTACTGTAAGCTTCTATGAATCTCTGCCCTATACGAAAATTACCCTGCAGTTTTGCTAACCAGCGAAATTTAGCTCGTCGTGACATCGCTGGTAGTGACGGAAAGGGAACCATCCCTATTCCTGAGCTGCAGACCGCTATCCCCACTCTCCTGGATACCATCCATGATGATCTCTACAAGCGTGCCGATGATGCTTTCACCGAGCACCGTAAGACTATCACCGACTGGAACGAGTTCTGCCCTGCTCTGAACAACAAGTGTGTTCTGGTCGTTCCCTTCTGTTTGGAAGAGGACTGCGAGGGTGAGATTAAGGTTATGAGTGCCCGCAAGGCCGAGGAGGACTCCGGCGAGGCAGAGGATGCCAAGGCTCCCAGCATGGGTGCCAAGTCTCTTTGCATTCTTAAGGAACAGCCTTCTGAAATCGCCGAGGGAACTCACTGCATCAACCCCAACTGCAAGAACTCCGCACAGAAGTGGACTATGTTCGGTCGCTCCTACTAAGCTCCCTGGGCTCGTATGCATTATGCATTTGTGCATTCATCGCCGCCTGTTATCAGCGGTGATGTTGCATTTTTAACGTTTCTTTTTGCAAATGGAGTTTGGTGAGATAGGTGGGGGAAGGGTTATGCAACAATGGTGAATTAAAATGAGCTGAAAACTGTCATGGCCCATTCGTTGCATGTAGGTCATTAGCATGAGTTTATGAGAAGAAACGATTAATGTTTTTCTTATTCTCTTATAAATCAATCAAATATATCAAAAAAAATAATCAAACTGCCGCGCAGCATCTATATAACTAAATATGCGTAAGTAGGATACGTAGGCCTGGAGCCTGGCAATTTCTAATGTAAGATAGATCGCCTCAGGCATTGGACCTATCTGAAACGTAGTAACGCACTACAAATGGCACTACCTAGCATCATAAATCTTATTTCGACCTGCATGGTAAACTTAGTCAACACTCGAGAAGATTGACATATACGCTGGAGGCTTTACTAGTAACACCTAAAGCTCATCTTCAATTTATGCCCCAAATAAAGCCCTAGATGGTACAAGAGATACCGCCCTTACAGGTACGATAATACCAGCGTTATAAATCTCATTACACATATTAATTGTACCTGGACAAGCACTTATGGACATCTAGTTGTTTTCTCAACATCTATCTTTTCCTCTTTCCCTCTTTTCCCCTATTGTTCTTTACTTCTCTTATTTTTACTTAGTCTCCATATTAAGTTATTGGAACAGAATAGTACATATAAGTTATGTCCAGGTAAGGTAGCCTAGAAAGACATCTTAATTGAAGAAATGCCTAATTATGCACAGATAAGGACCAAAATTTCACGAACACACGAAGTCGAATAAATTCTCAGACTCCACGAGGAGAAAAAAGCAGGCTTCCAAAAAAAACCACTCAGGGATATAATATACAAGATATGAAACTGCAACGCCATCCTGAAGATGCACCTTCCAGGGTAAAAAGACAAGACGAGACGAGAAAAATAAATTTTTGAGCCACGTGTTTGGGCAAAGACAGGAAACAATAAATGAGTGCAAAGATAGACTAGACTAGCTTTAGACACGGATTAGAAGTTAGAGAGATTCAGTGGTAGATAGAGTGGTAGATAGGTGAAGGAGAAGGTGGAGGCTCATTGGCCGGTATAGAGTTAGAGAGTAAGAGAGATAGGAAATAGGAGAGAAAGAAAGACAAGCTTGAGATTATCAGATGCAAGCTTCACAGGATTTCAAAAGAATCGCTATAGAGAAGAAACAGCAAATGAACCGATGAATCAAAGCTTTTAAAGGCAGGCAGGTATCATGCAAAATCATTATCATGCGGAAAACCCCAGGCATCCGGACTATGGCAGAGTTTCAGTTCAGCCACACTAATAGGTCTCTACCGAGCGGGCACCTCGAAGCTGCATCCTCGCTCGTGAAAGAGGGGATAGACTATTTTCACAGAAAGGCTGGGGTGTCTGAGCGCGGCGAAGACGTTGAGGCCAACTCATGAGTTTCTGTGCATCATTTGCAGTTGCAGAGTCGATAACGTAGCGGACATTGTTCTCGTCTACACCTTCGATCTGGACACGAGGAGGCGGGGCAACAACACTAGGAAGATGAATGATATCATCATCGCTATCTTCTCCTGAGAGGCTGCTTCTGCTATCCTTTGATGGGGTGGAGTGTGCTTGCATGCAGTAGACTGTGCCGGGGGCATTGGGTGTGGGAGTGCTAGAGCGGGTGGCAGTTACTGCTGGGATAGCGTTTCTAGCGCTAGAACCAGAGGTATCGTTGCTAGCGCGGATCAAGACATCCATGTATGTGAGTTGTTCAACTCCGGCTGGGGTCTGGGGAACGGACTTTTGGACATCGGCTAGGAGACCTGGGGATGGAAGGGGTGCGTCGGTGTGTCGGCGGCGGGTTAGGGAGGGAGTGGAGGTTTTGCGGAAAAGGCTTCTTGAAGGAACACTTGAGATACTGCGACTTGACTCTGTGTTTCTTTTGTGTTTTTTGAAAGAGCTCTTTCTCATTATTTTTGAGAATTGGCCTGCTGAGGCGCTGTGGTTTAGGTAGGGACGGGAATCTTCTTCAAATGCACCTTCGTCTGAAGGGGTGAAGAGGGGACCAGCGGCAGCAGGTACAGGGACACGTTTAAAGGCATCGTGAGAGTTGATTTCACGGACTATTGCGTCTTGGAGAGATTCGTAGGTTGGATGGGGACTTAAGGCGTGGCTGGAGTGGTAGGCCTTTGTGAAGAGTTCCATCATCTCGGAGACTTTGAAGCGGGGTGAAGGACCGGCTGAAGTGGGAGTTTGCACTGGTAATGGGCTGTTCATGACCTC
Source organism: Penicillium angulare (assembly GCF_028827245.1). NCBI lineage: Eukaryota > Fungi > Ascomycota > Eurotiomycetes > Eurotiales > Aspergillaceae > Penicillium > Penicillium angulare. The sequence goes on from NW_026623163.1 coordinate 1,522,324, forward strand.
TGCAATGCTAGGTGCTCGTTTCATGCCACCTGTGGATGGTGTGGGAGGCTGAATAGCTCGGTGCGAGATCTTCTTTGATCGACCCGTTGAAGCCAATTGAGTGTTGATTGATAGATCTCGAACATTCTTCCTTGATGTCGTTCCTGCAGAAGGAGGCGGGGAAAGAGATCTTGGAGTTAATGAAGAGCTCCTGGCTGTTGGAGATGGTGGTTGAAGTACAGGTGGTGTGTCTGGGGGGCTGGCGTTGTCACCATTACTAGTATCACCTAATGGAGGTGGTAGAGTAGGACTGTCTGGTAAGGGTGTGTTACTCCATCTCTTGCCCTGCTTATAGGCAGGTGGAATACCCAAGCGTTGAACTACCGGTGCTGGAGCTTCTTCATAATCTTCATCAGCGTCGTCCTCTGCGGACAAACTTGGTGCTGATCTTTGAACACGAAGGTGAGTTGAGTCCCGGGAATCAACGGGCACGCCGTCGGAACGATTGCGTAAATCTCCATCAGAAGTCCAATTATGTTTCTTAGGCTTGCGCTTTGGTGCATTAGGGCTCAAATTGCGGACTCTTCCCGGAGCTGGAGGTGAAGATCGGGAACTAAGCGCGGACAATGACCGACATGGTCCACTATATTTTGCAATGTTCCTATCTGCCACATCCTCTTGATACAATGCAGATAGTATTCGAGAGCTTGCAAGTCCGTTTTGATGTTGAATACGAAGGAACCTTGTCATATTCCGTTCTGCGACATCTTCGTTGTAAGGGCTCGTAGGTGGGGAGACAGGAGGGGAGATATTATCCTGGCGATATATTTCAGAGGATCCAATAGCTTCCATTAAATCGATATGTCGAGAATTGGATGTTCTGGGACCTGGAAAGCGACCTCGAGCTGGATTCGGACCACCTGGGACATTGGGCGCTAGAGAAGATTGCGAAGAAAGCGGCCGTGAACCGAGATGTTGATGTAAATCCTCGAATTGTTTATCAATCTGCTCAAAATGATGAGAAACATCTAATGAGCGTCCTGTTTTGAGAAATGGCGACGGAAGTGCAGGCGATGGGGGAGACGGGTATAGATGACTTGGATCTAGATGGGTTGATCGAGTTGGCGACGGTACAGAGTCCAAGTACGAGTCATCCGTCGCAAACCCAGTACTTGTCGAAGGCCTCGAAGGCCGTTCTTGTTGAAATATTTTCTTTAGAGCGACCATTTTGCAGGAATCTCTCTCTCTCTCTCTCTCTCTAAAAAAAAAACGAGTTTCGCACGAAATGAAGGAATGGGAGCGCACGAGACAGCCTCGGGAGGAAAATGACGTCGTAGGTAATACACAAGGCACCTAAACTAACAATTGGTAACAATGATTAAACCAATTGCAGTCATGGAGAATCCTGTAAATGCGCAGATTCATGGCAGCATGGAAATATCAAAGTTGCGAGACCGTCATACGGTTCCTGTGTCGTCCCAGAGGGTCATGATTGTAGGGAAAGGAGAAGAACTAGAATGAAATGACAAAAGAAAAAAAAAGTTGCTAACACCCAATGGAGCCCGCGCCGACTATCTTGGAAGCAAGCCATGCAGATCTAATGCCCTTTGTGTAAATGGATCAGGGGGAGATTGGACCCGGTGTTCTCCATGATCCGTCGCCGCGGGCACACCAGAGATGGGGCCAGATGCGGCGTGACAGTTCGAGCGCTAAGAAATTAAGAGTGATCCATTTGCCGTGGCTCAGTAGGGTTTGACACACGAACGGCTTTTCTCTTAAATTACATTGGGGAAACTCAATTTGTGCTGTATTTGGCCCGTGTGACTCCCTGTTCTCTGGAGAGCATACAGCAATATGAATCCTGAAGCTTAAAGTTTGCCCTTTCCCCTTGCTTTTTTTTTGTTTCTCATTTTTTCTCGTTTTCAATTTCCTAGGTACCTAACGCGAGGGCTCAAGAGGAACTGGGTCCTACTGGGTCAGGATATGCAGCTAACAGAACCTATTCTCCGGAAAAAACGTCCCGAGTGCATTTTGCAAGGCACCGGTTTCCTTGTTCCTTAGGGGGGATCCACAACATGACAGGCGAAAATGACCCGCGGCCTCAAGGAGGCTGTTTATTGACTATGTAATGTAGAAACAAAGCGACCATGTTCTCGGGAGATGGCCGCATCAGCTCCGGAAGCGTTGGCCTATTTCAGGAACTCTTCCAGCCTTCTCTTCTAGGAATAGGGATCAAATGCCGTATCCAGCATCAAGTGGACAAGACCGAGGATGTGGATGTAAGAAAAGCATGAGGTGGATCCCTCAATTTCCCTTCTCGTGGCGATTGGCGGGACGATGTGATCGACAAGCAGCAGTAGTGGGTCAACTCGTTTCTTAGTGGCACGAGCCCGCGAACCGAGTGCCAAATTTGGTTTGCCTGGACTCTTCCGATTGTCTGGAGTTCGCTCTCGGAGATGGGCCAGGATCCAAGTGGACTCAGGAACAAAGAAAACGTGACAGGACTGAAAAATGGGATCCGCAGAGAGGACCATGAAAAAAAATCACAAACAAACAAAGAAAATGTGCTTTCGGGATTGTGATACGTCGTGAACTCCATCCGTAAACGCACGATCTCGATCTTTTCCAGATCCCGCGAACACTCAGGGGGAAGTTTAACGCAACGAAACACTAGTCGAAATTCAAATGTAGCTCCGCTTTCTGTCGCTGTACCTTGGAACCGACAGTTTCAAATGCGATAATTGAGTTTGGAGAACCCATTGACTTTCTTTTTTTGAGGCTTGATCATCCAAGCATGTAGAAATTCAAGTTCTATACTCGTGCTGCTGCATAGCTTTTAATCTCACGAATATATCCCCTGTTATGTGCCCTCCTGTTCTTCCCATCACTCCACCATATCTCGTGTTCTTTGCGATCGATCGATGCCGATTTTCGATTCCGATTCCGATTCTAGTAACTGGCCCGTGAGGCCGATCGTCGGGTACTTATTTCGAACCTCCACTTTAACCCGGCATAAAGTGAGACACCTGTCGTGGAGATAAAAACTCGAGTCCGGAGATCTCTCTGGTATAGGCAATATGCGTGATGTCCCAGGCGGAGCTAATTCGTGATGGGATTGACAGGAAGCTACTGCATGCATGCATATAACCCCTCTAGCCTGCGTTTTGGCGGATGCAGTCATATTTAAGTATGGCCATGGCGAGGTACTTTTGTACTGGTATGTGGGTGCAGCTATTCAACCCCTGCATACAGTATGTAGTCATGAATATCCACATGTCCACTTCGTGATGCTGTACAAATCGCGGTGTAGAGGAGACAAAATAAACTTCCACTATGCCTTACAGTTAGTTAATAGGTAAGCCTTGTTATAGATGCTTGAGGCTTCGACAGTATATAGATGCTTGACTCACTGCAATGCTGCCACGCCAAGGTAGTGATCAATGCATAGCAGACTCCACCAAGCAGTTGTATGCCTATAGCAAGCCTCTTCCAAGTTGTTTGCTCCCGGCTTCCCTTCCCGCTTGTTGTTTTATGCTTTACGCAATGTGGACCATTGTAGATCCCGCGCGGTTGGTGAAAATAGCCCGAAAATTGGCCGAATGGGTGGTGAGAGCGCCCAGATCTACGTTGTACTCCATACTTCCTAAACCTACGACAGTCTTACACTGCAATGGCCTCAATCCAAGCGTGTTCCGTCTACCGGCGAGTCTGTTCAGCTCAGAATAGCGATAGTATTCCTGTAGCTAGGCCACCTAACCCGTAGCCTGTGAGTAAATCAAAGTTCGCTCTTGAAGCAACCATCCGAAGGCCCAGCAACCCTAAACGCCTGAAAAAAAGCGCCGCATTGAATCCAGTCGTAAATCATAAGCTCAATCGCATGTAGAAGGCCTCTTACCTTGCTCCCTTCATCAGAAACTAGCTGGTAATCCTGTAGCCCTTCCCAGGGCTCCTCGTCGCCTTCACGCAGTATTAACGCGCCCTTAACCTTCAAAAAGGGTCTCGAAATCCTCCTCCTGCTTCATATCGAGGTCCTGCTTGGTCTCTTTATCCTCGGCTTGCTCTTCATGGTCCTCTATCTCGACAGAGTCGTCGTCGTTGCCGGTGGGAGCCTTCTGCTTGTCAGGAAGTTCCTGCTTCTCCATGAAGTCGCGAAGACGGTAGAAACGGTACTGGGCTGCAGTAGGGGAGATCCCATAGGCTTGACCCACGGCTTTGAAGTCGATCTGAGATAAAATTGAGTCGTTAGCTTAGTTCAAAAGTGGGTTTCTCCGCCACGGTCGGCGGTCGTAAGCAACGAAGTTAAGACTTCAAAATTCCTTACTGGTCCTTCCTTATTCTTGCAACACATGTAGAGGAGAATCAACTTAGCGTCGGCATTGCCAGTGTACACGTTCTTCAGTCCAGTGGACAGTTTGGACTTGGGCGAAGCCTTCGAGGCTCGCTTGGCTTTCGGGGTCGTTTTTCCACCCGCCATCATGAAAATCTGGCTTAAATTAAAATTAAGATGTTTAGAAAAGAATAAAACAATAAAGAAAAAGCTCTGAGTATGTTCAGAATTTTTTTGGATAAGAATTGAGGGTGTAGTCGTCGTGGATGGGCGAAAAGGTAAGTGAAGGAGGATAGAGATGAGCCGGATAGCCTCAAGTAAGGCGGTAAAAGCCCCCAAATGAAACAAAGAAACCAGACAATTTAAGAATTCAATACAGCAAAATAATAGGATCATTAATTACTGATTACAAGGAGTAAAATTACCAGGACTAGGCTATACAGTGATAGATGGTGTGGTGGTGGAAGCTTCAGCTCTGACTTGAGGTTTTTCACAGACGCCAAGATGTTTATATGGTACATACTAAGTACCCTGGTCTATAAGCAACTGTTAGTGTAGTTGTGGGGACCATTAAGAGTTCTCAACCAGCTAGTAATGAGTTGAGGGTTGAATGGGGTCCACCGCAGTGCCGAGGTTCCCGTGACTGATTTGAGCGTGGCTATTCAAACTATTACTCACTTTACAGAGCCAGACCCTAACAGTACTACAGGGATGCAAACGCCTTCTTAGAGTCACTTGATAGAATGATTAATCTACTTGGTAGACCTTGAATACTTGATGGATGCCCAGAGGAGCGTTGTCTCTGAATAAACACCTGGGGAAAAACATGTGGAGACTTGGTAGATGCACAAAAGATGCTTCAATACACACCCTCTCTATATTGACATGTTGTGGATGTTATATTGATAAATGGTGGTGGTGGTGGTGGTGTGGTGGTCCCTTATGTACTTGGTGTGTGCCCTGGTTGACTTTGTCTCTATACAAAATAGAGCTACTAACCGCCAAGAAGATATTAAATCGCCATTGATTTAATGATAACAAATACGTCAAGGATCTAAGCTGTTCCAAGCAGCACAATGAAGAGAAATGGTAAACAAAAGATGGGATTTGCAGATGGTAGACTCAGCTACAGAGATGTTCACAACCGGAAATGAAATTATTCGGACCACTCAAGATGCCAGATCTCGGCCATTCTGGGTGGTGACAGGTATAAAAAGATATCGAGCCATTGCAAGAAAGCAGTAACACATTACTAGCTAGTTGATTAATTGGTTCTTCCGTAAAATAATCTTTAAACTACATTTTTCCTGCTTTTCATGGCCGAAGCTAATGATCATGAGAAACGGTGAGCAGTTGACCACCCAGATTTCTGCCATAATGATGCCTTACTTATGCCTGAGAAGAGACGCGGTGTTTGAGTGTTTACATGAACCCAAGGTTTTGAATAATCTTAATCCTGGAACCATGGATATCATTTTGAATGGACGGCTAATACACAGGGCTCTGTTACATTATCCTGTCGAAATACCTTCATTCCCTTCGCATGTTTCCCGTCGTGCCCCTTACAACTCAAAATGACGGGATTTAAGATTCTGCACGGATTGAATAATTTATGAAGTTGACTTCCTTCCTTGGTGCTCCCATTCCCGCCTCCAAATTATGAGTACATAGGGGTGCTCACGATATTATCCTCCTGACGATATTAGTGTCTCAGCGACGATACGATTATCGTATCATGAGGCTTTAATCTAACGATATTATCGTGGCAATATTATCGAAATCTGTATGAATAACTCGAACTTCAATCCTAGAACTTATGTGCGTGTTTTTTGTTGTTATGACAGTTGCGTCATTACCCAATTAGGACTAGTTCTATGCAACACGTGACGATAGCGATATCGTATCGTGAACAGCCCTAATAATTTACGAGATTTGACGTTTTTCGACTTTCGTCGCCTGAACAGCTTCATTATCCTGCAGGGATCAACTTCGTACATACCTGGAACACATGCTTGGAAGGTTGTTAAGGATGGTGTTTTGTGATTCATATGTCCAATTTCTCTGGTTCAACGGGCATGGTCCCGCGTCTTAGGGCTAATCTGGCAAATCAGGTAGTACTTGGAAATGACCAAAGTACACGATACAAGTATTCAGAATTCGCCCTTGGGGCGACTTTACTGAGAGCTAATATCAATCGCGACCAAAATTTACTTATTAATGTATTGACAAAGGGTAGCTGCCTTAAGTCTTCGTAAGCTACAGCCTGGTTCTCAACCTCACCCACATGTGCATCGACAATTTTTTATCAATCACTTGATGCTGCCTGGAGGAACTGAGGCGTCGCTGCCTTAACAGAGTACTGCATGAGCTACAAAGTACAAAGTAACATTTCATGTCCATATGTGCACCTAGTTCTAGATTCTTCATCCTACTGAACCAAAGCTTAAACAGCTGAAGTAAATTCATTGTGCAGTACTCAGCTGCAGGGCATAAGTAAACGCATAGATCCGTTTTCTCGAGAAACGAAAAAAAAAAAAGTCAGAACATGAAGAGGAAACCATATTAAAACAAAATCGCAAAATCAACGCCCTTTTCTCAGACTTCAGAGCGGAAAATCAACACCTACGTAATGAAGATCGACAATCGAAGGATTAAACCTCTCTCTTCAGACTTCAAAACGGAGAATCAACGCCTGCCTGATCGAGATCTCGAATCGTCTAAGCTTCAGTCTGTTCCGCCTTCGCGATATCCTGCTGCACCTGCTCATCCAACGCCATAGCAGCATCCTCATTCATATAGTCGAACTTGTCGGCGGCCTCCTCATCATTGACAGCCGTAGCCGGCTTCTTAGCCTTAGACTTCTCGGTGGCTTTGGGAGACTTAACAGCCTTCTTTCGGGGAGACTTGGCAATCTTAGACTCAGCGGGAGTCTCATCGTTCTCAAGAGGCCTATCAAACGGAGTAAGCTGCTTGAAGTAATCGCGCATGGTATAATAGCGCTGGTTGGTGGCGGCGTAGGTCAATCCCATTCGCTTAGCAACTGCCTTGTGGTCGATCTGATTGAAGTTGAATTAGTATCATCACGTAACTGTCGCATTCACTCTGTAAGTCTCGTGTAGTACGCATTGAAATATTCGTACACTTACGGTAGCACCCTGAAGCTGAGCTTTTTCGAGGTAAGCCCAGAGAATTCTCATATTATCCTCGCTCACTACAGTCGTGAACTTCCGGCTTCCGGCTGTCTTGGGAGGTGACTGAGCCTTGGTCACCTTGGAAGCCTTGAGTGGTGCATCGCCCTTGGTGGGAGCCATGATTGTCTGAAACGAAGTGATTGTTGATGAGAGGGTTGTGGCTGAAAGAAGATGAAGCTTTGTTTGTGTGGAAGATGAAGTTTGGGGGATGAAGTTTTGGGGATGAAGTTTGGAGAGATGAGGAGATGGGGAGGAAAAAAGATGAAGAGGGGTCGAGGGGTCTTGCTTGGGATAATAAATGAGAAAGTTCTTTATCACAAACCCGTATTGAGTAAGGTGTGTTTCTTATTGTTATGAATCATTGTCACATGAAATGAAATGAGCAATCCCTATGGAGGTTTGGATCCTTATGTATGAATCCACAGACAATGTCATAAGCAGAGATTAATGAGTTCAATTGGCTGGAAACAATATAAAACTAACTTGCAGCTGTAAGATATTCCAAGGGAAACCAGTATCCGATCCAAAAGAAAGAATCAAAACATCCGAAAATCAGCCTTCTTTAGTGAGGTGAGGGAACCTTTTCCTTTTTTCTGGGTGTAGTCTAAGGCAAGGATATCTTGAAATAGTGCTCACAAGATAACTTAATGAGATAAAAAAAACAAGAACTGTACTCCGGCTAGTCTACACTTCATTTCTCGGGATCCTGGCAGAGCTCTCTAGGATAAATCGATCGGTGTCGAGATGAGAGAATATCTCTCTGATGAAGAATCATGAGGGTCTTTTAATAAAAACTCTCTTGGGTGTAAGAGCCTCTTAGGGCTAATTATAGAAACCTCTCAGGGCTGAAGGTCACGTATTGGAATATACTAGTATTGCTCACGTACGCTGCCGCGTCGGTAGTAGGAGGTCGTCCCTCGGAGGGCTAGAAATAAAGAGAAGATTGTTCTCTCGCTAGTAACGGTAAGGGCTTATGACCTGATGACACGGAAACGTGGTGGAGCAGGAAGAAAAAGTCCCATATATATATCTGGAGAGAGAGATACAGGAGGAAGACAAGGCAAGCGAGGCCTGTCACATGGTCATATAGCCAGTACTAGGACCGATTGGCACAGTTGTGGAAGAGCGGAGAGGAAGAAAGGTGGGGTAGAAATATGAAAGAAAGTAAAAGAACATTGAAGGTTAAGATTATTTGTGATTGACAAAGTCGAGTAACATTGAATTATAAAATACGGTGGGTCACTACACAATACGGCTTTTTCGTGCTGGAGCAGATTATAGTGGAACTGGGGTAGGATATGCTTTGACGAACGCTGTCACAACATTAGAAACATAGGCATTGTGCTCAAACAATCTGTCACAAAAGAAGCCTCTCCAGCATAAAGAAATATCTTGATTTGAAAAAATCGTATGTCTTATAGACAATTTCCCACTAGAAGCGTATATATTAAGCCAGTCGTGCGAGAACAAGTCGAGCAGCGGAAGAAAAGATTTTGAATAGAAGGGAGATCGTGAAAACACGGAATAATGAGGTTTTCGAACAAAGACAACTACAAGTCATAATTAGGCAGGTTTGAGAGGGTTCAAAAAAATTCATTCCTGCGTTAATTTTAAAGGAGGTATCATATCACAATGTAGTAACTGCCCGTAACATAGTTTCCCTAACAGCTTCAGACAAGACACTATGAGCACCCCTCGCAGCATCCACAGCCCCATCTATCAAGGCTTCATGAGCAGATCTCTGATCTCCCTTTTCAAGTGCGATCTTCGAGCTTTCCCCCTTCAACCAAAGTTCAGTAATCTCATCCCGCGCGGGCATATAAGCAACCACACAAGCAGCCATAATAGATCGATGCTCAGCAGGATCAGCATCCAGCATCAACTTAGGAGCAGCCGTCGAGTCTTCAGTAGAATCATCAGACACAAGTGCAGACACACCTCCCGAAACAAGATCTAAACAATCAATATGAGCATCCGCAATAGCCGCCGAAGCCGCAGTGATACAGCCCGCAAGGACATTCATCATGCCCCACGAGGCATCATGCAAATCTGGTGCATCAGCCCACCAGCGATCATCCTCAGCTTCTAGAATCGTGATTGTAAGATCGATACCGGACTTCGGCCAGCGCTCAGCGATAATGGCTCCTCGCAAAGCTGTTTCCAAGTGCACGCCGAGATCCCGCTCGCTTGCATCACGGATATGGCCCTTTCTCTTGCGTGCGGCGAAAGGCGCATACTTGACATGTGTTGTGAGGACAAGATTTGGGGAGAAGGCCGCAGACCTGGGCAATGGCTTTGGGCCATGGACTGTGCAGGAAAGTTTTAAAGCTGATGAAGGTGGGATCAGAGATTTGGGGTTGGAGCGGGCATTGGCGAGGGATGAAGAGGGCGCGAATTCAAGATATGAAGATCCGGAGGCGGATGGAATAAGGCCTGTCTTTAAGACTAGATGGATGATTCGTATTAGCTTTTCTTTTTCTTCTTCTCGCTTTCTTGATTCTGGTATAGGGAATTTTGATGCTCATACAGATTTTCCGGAGGTCGGTCGATTCTCGTTGGCGCTGGGCTCGGTCTGTGGCGCCTCCTGATTTTAAATGAGAGGCATATACCGGTGGCCTGGTACCCTCTTCAGGGCCATTGATCCTTCGTCTGTCATTCATTTTGTCTTGGATAGTCGGAAGCTCCAAGAATCGCGGCGTTGAGATCCCAGAAACGGAAATCTTGGTGTTTGCAGTGTTTGCCGCCGGCCCCACTTAAGGTTGTGCCTTTTCTTCGCTCCCGAAACTTTTCTCTTTCTCTTTCTTCCACACTCTTGTCTTCCAGGAAAACAAGAAGCCCTTCTTATGTTGTTGGTGCTTTGAGATGGTTGATGCTTGAGAGTTGGTGGATGGTTGAAAGAAGACCATCGTAGTTTGAATCACTGGTAGGTGTTTTGTCCTCGATTCTCCCACTTCCCTCCCCAACCCCGTGTCATATGAGGAAAATTTCCAATTTCCTGTTCGGCGACCAAAAATGGGCCATAGAACAACATGCACTACCATCTGAGTGACATATCATTATCATTGTTTTGATTATATCCATCATTATCAGAATCAACGCTGACCATGATGAAGATAGGAACAATTGCTGGCTACTGGCTATTGACCAAGCAAGCTTGATTGAGCTCGTCGCCCTTCCAACTAACCGGTAAGCTTCCAATTTTTTTCTGCACAAATTTTTCCTTTTTCTCCCACTTCCATTTTCATGATGAGAAACAATTTTCAGTTCTGCTTCTGCAAAAACTTTGAAGATAACAAAATACCTTACCAAAAACTCCTGATGATATTCCAATCTTTACATTGTCTTCGCACCTTGTCGTTGCTATGAACCAAGCACTGACAATTACAAGATTCCTTGTAGGCATAACAAACAAACAATCTCCTGTTAGAGATCCTTGCTCAAAGGTATGCACATGGTCATCTCTCCTTGCACCACCCCACCCCCAAATTGTATGATGACAACTAGTCAATCCATTCAACGATCTCTCGGGAACCGCTCCTCGGGTACGTAACCTCACTGGCTGGTGGCATATCAACAGGCAACGATCCATGTCGTTCCGACTCCCTCATACTGGACCTTTTATGACTATATTTCGGTATGGATGTACTTGGGAGGAAGGTTGTGGAGACCCGGATGATATGGGCTTCGTCGTTGTCTGGTGTCGCCAGCTCCGTGTTGGCTTATTATGCTTGACTTGTGTTAGTTTTCCCCGGTTGGGCTGTTCGTCCGTCTTGGATGGCAGTCTGTCTTGGGAGGCTAGCAGGGGATGGGATGAGTTAAACGGCTTGACTGATTCAATTTATTGCTTTATTGCATATTATCTTATCGTATTTCTTTTGAGATTGATGCTGATTATTTCTGTATGCAGATTTTTCCAAGTTAGCAATTTAATATTAGTCAAACATATTCATAGTCTTAACGTTATTACTGTTGAATATAAATCGTTTCCAATCATTGAATTCTGTCAAGCATAAAGTAAATAAAACTGCCAGGCTATGTACATGTGAGAGAAGCAAGCCAGGGAATAAAAACAATATTGTCAAGAAGCAAAGGTGGAGACCACGTCTCCCGGGTCCTCAACCAGACCACATAGATAAATCCCCCTCTTCACCATTTGAAAGTTAATAGAAAGGGTTTCCCTGGAAAGCAAAGCACTTTCTAGCTGCCAAGCTGCCAGGCGTTGGATATTTCGGCTTGAAAACAACAAACACGAAAAGATAAAAAGATGAAAAAAACATAGATTTTATTTCGCTGCGCGGACTCCGACACCACTCTAATTATCGTAATGTCTGGTCTATCACAAGTCGCTGCATTAATGATTTGTGGTGTATTCTCACGTTGCAAGGCTATCAATCCAATTGGTCTTAGTCTGTGACTTAGACAGGTGTTGCTCGGCCATTGGACCGGGACATGCTGTACGGCGCCTATTAAGATATCATTGTTAGAACCGAACCGTTATTTTCCATCATCAGAAAACCATAATACTCACAAGGACCCTTTTGGCATTGCAAATACGCCAGGCGAGATTCAAGACATTTCCATCGGCCTTGACAACCTCAGGTGCCAACTCAACACCGAACCTATGAAAACTTGGTTAGAAACAATGCACACGAGCTGGGATATTTTTGAGGACGAACATTTGATGAACAGCGAACACGACCCGATTGGCGAATTTGCCGTCTCGTTCGACAAGACCACCAAACTGTTCATCAACAGCTTCAGGTGCAACCTCAGGGTCACGATCGAAACAGTTGCGAACAACAGGTAACAAAGCTTTCTCGACGGCGCTCTGCATAATGCCATCCTTATCGAAAGATTCTATCTCATCATAATGGCGGATACGGATCTCAAAAGGTCTGGAGATGGCCATGACGTTGTGCACGCCGTTGTGGTGGTAGCGCAGCTCAAACGCACCTTGGGTCCAGAACAGTTTGTCGCCTGAGAAGACGATTTCACCGGAAGCGAGGTCATATTTGTCTTGAATCTTTGATTCGGAGGACTTGACAACCACGTCACTGGTCACGATGCCCTTCTCGCAGGTTAAATTGTCATAGGAACCCTCATTGGTTGCGACCCAACGACCCTGGGATGAGACGCGGGTGACCTCACGAGAAGTATTGTCCGTAACACGGTATAGGCCAACCCAGTCTTTCTTGCTGTGGTTGAGCGGCGCAGTCCAGTTGACTTTGATAGGGGCACCGTACTCGAAGGTCAAATTCTTAAGATCACCACGGCGGTCCAGAGGCATGCGAGCATTAGCACCCTCACGGCCTTTGCCCTGTTCGTTGTCGTCTTCCAGTGATTTTCCATCCGTGCCTTCCACTGATAGCGAATATTCTCGAATATCATATCCGGCCAGGTCCGCATCAATCCGAGAGATGGTGACACGAGCGGGGTACTTCTGGAAGAGGGCAGTGGTGTCTTTCACGAAGGTATTTACTCCAGCCGCAAGCTTTGGACGGGCATTATCGAGAAGTTCCTCGATGAAATCGAAAGAGTCATCGAACATTTTGTCAACGCTACCATGAAGTTGTTTGAGCGAGGGAGGCAGCGATTTTTTCAGATTCTTGACAACACCACCATCTTGGCGCATGCTTCGGCCGTAAAGCTTTTGCATATGAGGACGTTCCACGAATTGGATGAAAGCGAGACTGAGGATATGACTCAAAAGTGCTAGGAAGGTGACAACTCCACTGTTCGTGATGAGAACTGCACCCCAGACACCTGCCAGGCCCAGGACACGCTCGGGATTGTTAAGGAATCGGTAGATTCCGTCGTAAGTGAGTTTGGGGGAATCGTCGAAGAAGAAATCACCGTAGAACCAGCCGAACTCGCCGAGCGAGTCGTAGATGCTTATCGATGTCCATAGTTGGAGACTGATCAAGCCGACGCCGATGACATGGCGGAACAAGACTAAACCAGTGTTCCAGTCGATAGGAAGGTTATACATTTTCCACACCGCGGCAATAAAGCTCGCGTAACACATGACCATGCTTAGATGATAGTTGCCTTTCCATTGGTTCCAAGCTTCGAGCGGAGTCTCACCGAACTTGAGGAAGTGTCTGGTCCAAGCTTTATCGCTTGACTGGTTGTTAAGTAGGTATCCGATGCCTATGGAGTACCAGACACGCCAGACTACCGCATTGACCACAAATAGAAATTGGTACAAGGGTGTTGAAGGGCTCAGAGCCGTCACTGCAAATACAAGTAGCTGAACGAGAATTATCGAGGAGTCCGTGGTTCTAAAGAGGTCCAGGTTGCTCAACCCCAAAAGGTTGTGGACCGAAGGTGGTTTAGATGAGTACGATAAAGGCGCATTGGGTTGTATTTCCTCCGTTGGAGTTGCTGCAATCGGTGTTGGCGCATTCGGAGTGGTCGCTGATGGGGTATCTAAATAAGCCGGTAGACTGGTAGTGGAACCAGCACAGACTGAACGCTTGCGAGGTGCGGGTGGATTGTAAGTCTTGTCGATGTGCGGATTCTCCACAAGTACCAGGAACGCAAATTGAGCTGCATGGGCAACGATGGAAATAAACAGCACCTTATAGCTGGCAGCCATGAGGGAGATACCGTAGTAACCCGCATAACCGACAGAATACATGGGGTGTGGAGCCATCTCGAAGACTCCGTCGAAGGTCAGCTCTTGATCGATGAGGTAAAAGAAGTCTCCCCAGTACCAGGCATAATCCTTGACTACTCGATGGGCGTCTAATTTAACCCAGAGGTTGAACAGCACCAATACAATACCGGCGAGCCACCGCAGGGTAGTCATGATCGCACTCTCATCAACAGGACGGTGACCACATGCTATCGCAAAGAGACAGTAAGAGGTAAAGTCACACATCAGGATCACGTCCACTAAGCGCCTGAAGATCAGCCAGGTATTGTATTCAATGGGTGCTTTCTCAAAGGAATAATCTTCGGGGATCTTGGTCTCCATCTCCCACTTGATCCAGTTGTACAGCTTGGGGTGTGGGTTTTCCCCAGTAGCTGGGTTGACAAAGATCTTGGTCTTCTCTGCCCATCGAATCATGGTCTTATGGTGTGACTGGTTGTGCAAAAGCCATCCAATCCCAACATTGTACCCCGCGCGCCAAAATAGGTAGACGAAAGCCAAGACTGGGAGTTTGATGGCCGATGGAAGAATCCAAAGGAGCGAGATATGAGCTACCAATAGCACCAAGACGACCGCATCGGATACATTTTTCGGTTCCGATGGCGACAAAAGCTGGGAGACCATGTCATGGGTTTGCGGCACGGTAAACACTGTCAAAAAACGATCCACATGTTAGCGGGGAAGACCTCCATGGGGACTGTGGGAGTGCATAGTTCGGGTGGAACGCATTGTTAAAAATATACGACGATAAAATCAAAAATGAACAAATCGAAGCCTAAAATCCATCGATTGATCAAAAGAAAAGCTTACCATTTCCATCCGGCGTGCGGCCAAAGGTCTTCTTGTCCTTGCCGTTCGCATCCTTGATCTCCACTTCCCCACGAGAGGTGAGAGCATCGCGACCTCCAGTTGAATCAAGGCGCGACACCATTCTCTCCCTCAGCCCATCAGGCTTCAGGGTACCTGTTGAATGACCCTGGTCCATGATGATGATGTTGGCTCCGACGGAATTTGTTGGGACGCGAGTTTCTTGGAGGGAGTGACCTCAGAGCATGTGACAGTGGGACCCTTGAGAACGTGACCAAGCGCTGTTTGCAGTGTTTTGTCTGTGAATCTATTTAGTATCAGTAGGGGGAACACTTCTTTTGTGTAGATCTTCAAGTAAGTTTTTTTCTTTCTTTCTATAGAATATTAAATCCTAAAAACAAAAAAAAATCCCTGGACTTGAGAGTTTGTGTTATTGAGATCAACTGCCAGGGTGTGTGGGACGTATTTATGCCACAGACTAACCATGGTGGACCCCCGTCGAGCCTCGACTACTAGGACGTCTCCCATAGGTGAATGGCACACAAGAGAGTTACTTAGTGTCGGCGGGCCCTCGAATGAAGCAGAAAGGGAAAGAAGCTACTGCGATCGTTTCCCAACCGAATTCATTACTCCCGGTCAACCACTACGAATCGAAAACTCTTCACCCTTATCCCCCCCCCCGGGTTTCCTAGCTTCCGAACCAATTCCCACGCAATGTTGGTCGCACATTGACCTTGACTACGACAAAGTGGGGGAGAAGCACAGGTGTCCAGGCTCGGGCGCTGCCGTGGCTGCTGTGCATCCCTCCAATCCACTCTGCCATGCATATTGAAACTAGTAAAGGAATTTCTATGTATATCCTGATGGGGGTGTCCGGGAGAGTACGGAGGACGAGAGCCTTCTCGGCAAATCAATGGGGGCAATGGGGGAGTGGGTAATGTATAGTCAAGTAGCTTGCAGGCAAGTGACATCAACTACTAGAGAACGAAGCGTCAACAAGAACAAGGAAATATGTTCAAGCGCTTGGCATAAATGTGCCCGAGGGAGATTGATAATGGATAGTAAAAAGTCTCCTAATCGAAATACATATCCAACGAGGGGTTTGACTATTCAACCAACGAGATCAAAGCGGGTACATTATGCGACAGGCAGACTGCAGCAGCTCTGACCCCGCTGTGATGCAACTGCATTGGCCTGTCCCACCCGGGATCATTTAAAAAGCGCCAAAGAATAAAGATTTGGGTCGTTGCGAAGGTTCTGACAGGACAAGGAAGTCTGTGTGCATGAAGTACTTTAATTCGTTCCAATGAATGGTCCAAATCCTAACCCTCTAGACCAGACCAGACTTGAAGGATGCATCAGAATCTCCGCATAGCCATCCCGCGTTTTAGCAACGTAAGAATCGACAATGCAGTTACTTCTTAGGGCGAAATACAAACAATTGCATGAAGTACGAAGATGAGGAGAGAAATCCTGGTAAATCCTTTCTCCTTCCGCATTTTTGGGTGCTTACGGTTCCTAGTTCTGCAAACTGAACTAAGCCACAATACTAGCCTAATATTCATCTCATTTCTTTTTCATAATGTTAGTCCTAAACCTTCAATTGCGCGAATGATATTCCTAGTATACGAGATGAGCCAGTTGACCTCTGCTCCGAAACCGCAGCGCCAATCGCGAGCGCCGGTTAGTCATCCCGCTTATCAATCATATCCGCCACTCTACGGAATTTCTCGAAACGTTCGGTCTTCCTTTGCGCGACTACCACCTTGCCTTGAATAATTAGATTCATCGCGATGGCACCATACGTGGAAGAGCCAAACGATGAGGCATCTTTCGCCGCGCCAGCCAAGCGGGCACCGAACCTGGTAGCCCCAGAACCAGGTATGTTTTCATGTGCGGGGAAATGAAGGCCAACATTTGAAGTATAAGAGAATCTAACGCGTGTTGTAGAGCACTGCCCTGGGCCCGAGTCTGAGAAGGCCGGTCAAGGCGATGCATGTGCAGGATGTCCGAATCAGCAAATTTGCGCCTCCGCGCCTAAGGGACCCGACCCCGATATCCCGATTATCACCGAACGACTCTCTCAGATCCGACACAAGATCCTCGTTCTTTCCGGTAAAGGCGGAGTCGGAAAATCCACCTTTTCGACCCTACTCGCACATGCCTTTGCGGCGAACCCAGACTCAACCGTTGGAATCATGGATACGGATATTTGTGGACCCTCTATCCCGAAGATGATGGGCGTCGAGGCGGAGACTATTCACGTCAGTAATGCCGGCTGGAGCCCTGTTTGGGTTACGGATAATCTGGGCGCGATGAGTGTGCAGTTTATGCTGCCGAACAGGGACGATGCAGTTATCTGGCGTGGACCCAAGAAGAATGGACTGATCAAGCAGTTCCTCAAGGATGTGGACTGGGGTGAGCTGGATTACTTGATTGTCGATACCCCACCTGGAACATCCGACGAGCATTTGTCTGTCAATTCCCTGCTTAAAGAATCTGGTGTCGACGGTGCGGTGGTTGTGACTACCCCGCAAGAGGTTTCGCTACTCGATGTCCGCAAGGAGATTGACTTCTGTCGCAAGGCGGGAATTCCTATTCTCGGATTAGTCGAGAATATGTCTGGCTTTGTGTGTCCGAACTGTACGCACGAGTCGCAAATTTTCCGGGCGACTACAGGTGGAGGGCGCCGGCTGGCTAAGAAAATGGGGATTCCATTCTTGGGAGCTGTGCCTCTCGATCCTCGCGTTGGTATGGCGTGCGACTATGGCGAGAGTTTTGTAGAAAATTTCCCTGATAGTCCTGCGTCGAAGGCTATTAAGCGAGTTGTTCGAGCAGTTGGAGAAGCGGTTGGAGAAAATGCGGACGATGTTCTCCCCGAGGACATGGTTGGTTGAAGTACTGCTGAGAGCAACTCTGTTTATTAGCGTTACGCATTTGGTTTTGATGGATGGGCTCCATCTGCGGCGTTCTTGCATAGTGTTATATTTTGATATCATGAATTATACGATCCTACGAATGAAATAATCTCATATTTTTATTTTACTTTGTCGAAGCAAACCACTATAGATTGATAGGCCTAATTTTGGAGTTTGGTACAAGAGAACTTCCCTTGCAAACTCGGCTCCAACCTTCCTTGAACCTAGTTCACTATATTTTAATCTCCGGTTGGGACGCCATGGCTACACCGTGCCGTTAGAGATAGCTTGGCGGCACGGCATACATAATACGGGTCCTTCAACTATGTCAATTCGGATGAAACATGACATCTTAACCTCATAAAGGTCTTGGTATGGCCCATATACCCTTTTCGGGGACATGTTCCTATTTTATGGCTGGGCAAATCTTGGCCAATGTCGACCAGCCTACAAGTAATTTACTTCAATTCCCTAACACACATGCTCAACTACTTTACAAGCTTGAAATGTATAATAGTACAATGATATTGAAACATACTTTATGCGCTTCAGTAATTAATCTGATGTCACGTATCAAAACCGAACATCATCACTACTAGCTATTTGTTCTCTACTAAAATGCGACCACGCAATCCGATCCCTACTATATCTCCACGAACCCATCCATTTCCCCGAAACCCCTGAAAATAAGTCTAGACCTCATTAAAAAACCCAAGAACATTCGGTAGTTCCCATAATAATGGCGGAGCATTTGCCTCTATACTCATGTGCAAGGGGGAAGATGAATCACGCACGTTGATTGGTCCTGCACCCGCCCATGCACTGTTTCAGAACAAATTACCATCCAACCATAATCCACCTCCACCTTTTCACCTGTCAGACCGACGCGCCAGGAGGTGCTCCACCAACATAAAACATTGACGTGTTAGATACAGATGAACTGTCAGGAGCAAATGGACATCCTATCTCACGCGCTGATCGACGACTCCACTGTGACGCCTCCAAAGAGAGGCAGCTGAGGCGCGCATTCTGAGAATCGTTGAGTCTGACCTGCCACATCGGTTTGCAGTCGTGCTGCTGATAGGTTAGATGTAGGAAATGGCTTGGATATTGGAAACAGCGGTGGAGTGGACTACGTACTCTTCGGTTTTAGTTTGTGGGGGTTTTCTGTATACTTCTATGGGTGTTGTGGATCCGGAAGTTGCCTTGACCGTAGGCTTTATAGATCTGTAGACGCCCATCTCCTATGTGAATATCTCTTTCTGTCGCCAGCTGGATTTGAATCATTCCTTTCGCTCTAGGGGCAATTTTTTCTCTTGTCTTTTTCTTTCTCTATCATTCATTTGATTGCCTGCCGGAACAGGTACCCATTGACTTAGGCTGTGCCTTGTCTCTCTTTCGTACATATTGACATTCATTCTCATTCACTGAGACAAACAAAAGGCAACAAACCCAATCATTCATCCAAAAGCTCCAAGGCAAATTTTTATTTTTATTCATTAAGTTCTTTTGTGGTCTGATATCGCACAACACATTCCTTGGAAATTCGCCGTGCGAATACCAACCCAACCACAATGCATCTTATACTTTCTCTTATTCTCGTAGTATGTCTGAGCTACGAAGTGTTAGCCGCTCCATCAGGCTTACTTCGACCTGTTCGAAAAAGCAGGTCCTTCCGCGTTGAACGGGTCAAACGCAGCAACTATGTGCGTGATGGATCTACCGCTATTCGCAAAGCATATCGCAAATATGGGATCTCAGCTTCTCAAATGGACGGCGGAGGTATGGATGATTTCGAGCCATTCTTCGGTGGCTTTGGCGGATTTGGTGGCAATGGACATCAGAGCTCTTCAACTTCATCAAGCAGCAGTGATAGCTCGACCGATTCAGACCAGGAGGGAACAGTCACTGCTACGTCGGTGGAGGGTGGATCTGAATTTGTGTCACCCGTTGTGATTGGTGGTCAGAATATTACACTGGACTTTGATACTGGGTCTGCAGATATGTAAGTTTATTTATTGTGAGATTGCCAAAGTCAGGATTGGATATTGATATGTTTGGTATTTCAGGTGGGTTATGAACACCCTTCTTTCATCCTCGGCGACAAAAGGCCATGAGACCTATGACCCCGAGAAGTCTAGTACCTTCCAATACGTGAATGGGGAGTTCGATATCTCTTACGGAGACAGTTCCTCTGCGGCTGGCTACCTAGGTCAAGATACAGTTAACATCGGCGGAGCGATTGTTAAAAATCAGGTCTTTGGTCTCCCAGTCGAAGTGTCCAGTGAATTCATCGAGGATACAAGCTCCAACGGACTGGTTGGACTTAGCTTTTCATCACTGAACAGCTTCGAGCCAGGTCCTCAGAAGACCTTCTTCGATAATATCGCAGCAGAACTTGAAGAACCGGTCTTCACAGCTCGTCTGCGTAGCGACGGAGTCGGCGAGTATGGATTCGGCAAAATCGATCACAGTTTGTATACCGGAATAATGGCGAATATTAGTATCGATTCATCGGCTGGATTCTGGCAGTTTGATTCAACTCAATACGCTGTTGGGTCGGGGGCTACGCGCGAAATAACCAATGTCACAGCTGCTATTGCTGACACTGGTACCACGCTGTTGCTGCTTAGTCCGGATGTCGTTGAAGTGTATTATGAGGCGGTCAAAGGATCCTCTTATTCGAGTAGTGTGGGTGGATACATTTATCCATGCTCTGTCGATTTGCCTAATTTGACTCTGGGGATGGGTTCATCGTTCAAGGCGGTTGTTCCGGGATCAGTGTTGGAGTATGCTGAAGTTGGTACTAATAAAACGTCGGGTGAAACGAGTAAGTTGTTGATCTCATTCGTGGTGCCGAATTTGTGCTAATCGTGGGTTTCATATAGTGTGCTATGGTGGTGTACAATCATGTTCTGGATCCGACTTCCAGATCTTTGGTGATATGTTCTTGAGGTCATATTATGTTGTTTTCGACAAGCGTGGCCCATCTTTGGGCGTTGCAACTCATACGTGATGCAGGATCATCGCTAGTATGGGTGCATGAGAGGCTTGAAAAGTGATGACTATCTGCAGGCAAATATTGTAAATATTCCAAATAGAAACAGAATCTTCGCAGCTTTATCTACTCAACTGTTTCAAAGCAAGTTGTAGTTGTATAAGGGAACCTTGAAGTCATGATAAAGCATGACCTTGTCTGAGGATATATGAACAGAAATAAATTTTTTTGCTATAGATTTTGCTATTTTATTGTCATCTTCTCGTGGGTATGCATGCAATGGCTGCTTATTTTGATATGATTCACCGTCCCTCAAAGAACAATATCCTTTTTACCGCACAGTGGCGCCCTTCAGAGTCTTGACAACACAGATAACACCCGAGGCGGTAACAAGCTTGCCGACAGGGGGCTTGCCTTCCTGGTCCTTCACAGTTGGGACAGCGTTGCTGTCAAACACAACCTCGAGGTCATCGTTGGTACCGAAGCCAGGCTGGAAGGTCTCCCAGACCTTCTTCTTGGGGTTAAGCTGCTTCTCAGGCTCGCCCTCGGCCCAGCCCTGGAAGCTAATGCGCTCACCAGCAGGGGCATCGGAAGGAGGAATAACAAGCTCGACGGGTCCAGCGTGTGAGTCAGCACCCTCCTCAACACGAGGAGAGGCAGCGAGAACCATAGCTGCGGACTTGATGCCACGCATGGTAACAGGCTTCAGGTTGCAGACAGCAACGATCTTGCGGTTCTGCATCTCAGCCAAGGGGATAAGGCCATTGAGACCAGAGCACACGGTGCGGACGGTCTTGCCAGTCTCCTCATCCAAAGAGGTGTTATCGGAGCCGGGAGCGTCACCACAGTCAATGGTGGAGACGAAGAGGGAGTCGGCGTTGGGGTGGTTGATGGCGCGCAGGATGTGGCCAACACGCAAATCGATGAGAGAGGGGGAGGGAGGAGTAGCAGGAGCAGCAGGGGCTTTAGGAGCCTTGGGGGCCTTCTCCTTCTTTTCCTTCTTGCCGGTCTTGTGACCAGCGGCGGCGGCAGCGGCAGCAGCATCGGTCGGGGCAGCGTCGCCCTTCTCAGCCTTCGCGGGCTTGCCCTGGCCGACAACAAGAGGCTTCTGACCCTCAGCACCAGCATTCTGCTGAGCAGCCTTCTCCTTCTTCTTGCGCTCCTTCTCCTCCTTAGCATCAACAGGCTTAGGCACGAACTTGACATCGTTCACATCAATAACAACCTTCTCCTCCTCAGGAATCTGCAGAGCGAAAAGGCGTGCGTTCTGGACAAAGTCGACATGGCGCACAATGTGGTGGTAGCCCTTCTCGCCTGTTCGCTCCTCGGGAGACCATTTTTCAACGAGAGGAGCAACAAGAGCGTAAACGGCGATGTCAGCGACCGAAGGCTTCGCACCAAGCAGGGTAGTACGGGTGGCGAGATGGGTGTTCAGCTGGGCCAGAATAGAGTCAAAAACGGACTTGTCATTGCTGGCGAGAGCAGTCTTCAAGCCGCTGACGGTGTTAAGCCATTGCTTGATGTCGGCCTCCTCGGTCTCGGCGAACTTCACCTGAGGGAAGATCTTGGGCGAAGCATGGAGGTAATCGGGCTCTGTGGCATCAGGGGAGATGGCGGCTGGGTATGAACGGTAGAGGAGGGAGAGGAGAGAGGACTCGGGGGCAGCTGCGGTCGCCATGGTGAATGCGCGTTGAGGAGATGAAAGAAAAGAAATTCGAGGAGGGGCACGGATCTGTGTCATCGATTGGCCCCGCGTTATGGTACCCGCCCACAGTCGGGTGGCACTCCTAAGGTGCATCAACTTGACAGGCAAGCCCAGGACCATGGGATCGGTCTGGAAAGCTCAAAAATTCTTCAAAATGATCAAGTGAAGCTTCCGCATTTTCATTTACCCCTTTTTTTCTTGTCGCGGCATCCGAACTATCCCGATGACTCAGCTAGGTTCTATTCAAAGCACACGACTAACTTTGTATGATTATGTACCAACTTGATTTGCCCATAATGTAGTTGATTTTTCAAATGGATTGAGAATTAAGTAATTCAATCACTTTCCGTCTTCCATATGCTTCCTGAACTTGGTGGTGGAGCTTTATTTCTTTTGCTTCCATGAAGCTGGCATTGGAAAAGATTAGTATACATCCACATCATGATGATGAGCGATCATCCGGGCGTGGATGATGAAATATTCAGGACTTACTAAAACCCAATTCTTCTATATAGTCATATAGAAATGCTAACCTAGTTTTGAACCTTGGATTAGCGGGATCTTCATGTTGTATACTGTTACTGTTTTCGGTGGCACAGTTCCAAAAGTTTGATATTCAAGGTCGTAGATAGGCAGTAATCTCACGGACAAAACGAAGATATAGGCAGGATAGTAACAAAGAAGACGATACCTGGTACAAAGGTGCACATGTAGAATAAAGTAGAATATGAGATCGTGGACTTCAGAATGAGGTAGTATCATGCTAAGGAGATATCGACCTCAAGAATAATCCTGGCTGCACATCTTCAGATGTATAGAATCAAGGGTTTTTAGTTTTTTAGGGATCTCTCTTTCCCGTCAGTAACGTTAGCTAGCCACTGTCGCAAATATCCCCGAGAATAAGTTTTTAAAGGGTATCATGATGTTTATACATTGGAAATAGTTCCTAGTAAATGAATACGTTTGTATAGGGGCGGGAGAGGCATATACGATACTAGTATCAATTAGTAACGTTGGCACTGGGAATAATGATTTCAGCGCTGGGTGCTAAGATATTTAGTGAATTGTCTCAATCCAACGTCCTAGTGCTATTTTCAGACCTAATATTTACATTAATTTCGTGTCTCGAGGACCTATAAAGCATAGCTGTAAGGGCCATGTCTCGTTTCTTCTCTAGAGTTCATTGAAGTCTACAATTTGGCTCTACTGTCGTGATCGCCATTGGAAAAACGCGTCATATGGTACAATTGAGTATGACATTGAGGTAGTGAACTCTTTCGCACAACGAGATCCCTGTCTTTAGTCAGTGTTCAAGATCTTGAAGAACTCAATTCATGATGCTGATATTATTTGAAGGAGTAAATCTTCTTGTCGGCTAGATCCACCTAACATGGCTCTTTAGAGAAAAACGCAGCGAAATGATCTTGATCCTTTGACTCTGATTGGGCTGATTCTTGGGTTACAATGGGATAGGGCTAAACCATGATCTACGCCATTGCTGGTTGGTCAATGGAGATCACTAGCGCCATGAGTCATAATGAGTCGTGAGATTTTGGAGGGGGCGAAGCAGATATCAACCAGTGATATCCGACATGAAGTGGATACGATTTTGGGGGCCTGATCTCCAGGGATCCCCACCCCCAGGTATATGATGGAGATAGTCCTTCGTTTCGCCTTTTCGTTTCTTCCTCAGGACACCACTCCTCGGCCTTCCTAGACCGAGAATTTTGATCACCTAAAGAGTCAAGACCCCCTTCCCTCGGGCGTTTACTCCAACCTTTCAACCGCTTTTTACGCGCCACGGGCCCGCACCGGCCCGTCTAAACTATCTCGTCATGGCGGCCTGTTCTTGCACCAGCAGCGCAGCCATTTCCCAGGTCGCGTTTATCTACTGGCAGCCCCAGCAGCGGCGTATCTCAGAATTCCCCGAGTGCGGCGTTGACGGGGTTTCCGGATCTATTTAATTATTCCCGTGATTTTTCGCAATACTCCTTTTCTTCTTTCGATCCGTCGTTGTGCATTCCTGCAGCGACACCACTCAACCAATCCTTTGATACCTTTGCTGCGCAGCAGTCGGATCTCTGGACAGAACCCGAACTGTCTTTCTCCGATATCGACTGGAATTTTATCTCTACCAACCACCATCATGCTACCCCTTACTCTACGGCCGCGGGCGGACTTGATATGTCTGTCACGGACCCATACGGTGTGGCGACCGCCTTCGCTTCCCTCTCAGACTCGGGCTCCCTTGAGCAACAGTCTCAGAACACTTCCTCTTTCATTCCTAGTTCGGCGAATTCCCAAGGTGAGATTCTCTTAAACCATCAAGTCATGCATTTGGCCGGTTTCTAATTTCCATATAGATGGGCTTTCGCATTCTTCACCTGCATCTCAAGTCCCGGCTTCCGTTGCAACATCTAAGTCTAGTCCTGCGAATTCGCTGGGTGATGACGCCCTGGGTCGTGTTGACTCGTCTCGCGTAGAAAAACGCAGACTGAATACACTTGCGGCTCGGAGATGTCGGCAGCGGCGTGTCGATCAGATGAAGACTCTCGAAGACGAGTTGGAACTTATCCGGAAAGAACGTGATGAGCTGAGGCTTAAGGTTTCGAAGCTGGAGGGGGAAACGGAGGCATTGAAAGGACTTCTCTCTCGAAAGAGCAAGTGAAGTCCTATGTAACGACTAACATTTTGAGCTGAGCTCTAATACAATTGATTTTAAGCTCATCTATTTCCTCTTCGTAAATGATGATCTCCGCTCATAAAACTTGTAGCAATTTTTGAAACGTTTTACACTCATGCATGCCCGGCGGAACGTTGATATTTAGGTATTCTGTCCTCTTTCATCTTGATGCCATTCATCAGCAGCGGCAATTGCCTCCGTCGAATTTTGTGTAGAATTTGTTTTGAAACAAGTTGACCCTCGTAGATACCATATCGGCATTGTGCCTACATGCACATGCGTACATTTGGATGACATCGGAAACCTAACCCCGCCCGCAAAACTTACCCTATTGGGAAGGAGAGGGGGTCGCATTAGCATCTATTATAAAAACGACTTGACAGGATCTATTGATTTTATTTCGAACAAGCAAGGACTTGACTTCTCATCCCAGAACCCGTTGAGAGTTTCACCTATTATCCCATAAGTTCATATAAAAGTGAAGACCGAAGACCTGCCTGACATGCGGGCCGTTCGTTTCCACGGAAGAGAAGATGTTCGAGTGGATGAGATTGAGGAACCCATATGTGGCCCCGGGCAGGTAAAAGTATGATACATCGATCACCTAAAATCCTTTCAACCTGAGTTAAAAATCATATATCCAATTAGATCAAGCCCGCCTTTGTAGGGATCTGCGGAAGTGGTAGGGATTTTGGACCCCTGTCATTTGAACCCCGGTCTAACAGAAGATAGATTTGCACGAGTATCTTGGTGGCCCAATAGCCGTTCCTGTCAATCCTCATCGGATAACAGGGGACAAGTTACCGACCACTTTGGGTCATGAGTTTAGTGGAACGATAGAAGAAGTGGGGGAAGGGGTATCTGGGTTCAATATTGGTGACAAAGTTGCTGTTAATCCCAGTCTCAGCGATGGAACATGCGGGAACTGTCAAATAGGAAGAAGTAACTCGTGCTATAACCTTGGATTTATTGGATTTAGTAGTGAGTTATTGAGGACATGGATAATATCGACTGTGACCGGTTTATACTGACTTCATGGTCTCTCGAAAACTAGGTCGATCGGGCGGGTTATCAGACCATGTTGCTATAGACAAGAAACATGTGTTTCGGCTTCCAGACTCGATACCATTAGATATGGGAGGTATGAATATTTATCATGATCTTGATATATCAATATTTATCTAACTTCTATGATTAGCATTGGTTGAGCCTATATCTGTCGCTTGGCACGCTGTTAGCCGCACTCCAATCCAGAAAGACGATATAGTACTGGTGGTTGGTGCCGGACCAATTGGTCTTGCCATTGTCCAAGTCCTTAGATCTCAAGGAATTGAAGAGATAATTGTTGTGGAATTTTCAGAGAATCGAGGGGAATTTGCTCGTACCTTTGGCGCATCGAAAGTTCTAAACCCGACGAAGGTGGATGCTCTTACAGAAGTTCGAGCATTGACGCAGACTACCCGTGGCAATGGTATAGGTACTGCAGTAGCCTTTGAAACCTCCGGAACTCAGGCTGGGTTGGATCTTGCCATGAGCGCTCTAAAGGTCCGTGGAACGACAGTTTTAGTTTCTCTTTGGGAGAAACCACCAACTCTCAATGCAATTCATTTCATTGTCGGCGAAAAACATATTGTCGGCACTATGGGATACGATGATAGTGACTTTGAGGCTGTTATTGATGCATTGGCCACCGGTAAGTTTCATTTAACGAACAGAAAGAAAAAGCATACTGTATGTCTGTTTTTCGACTAATGCTTCCCAGGAAAAATTACTCCAATGTCTATGATAACGAGCAAGATTCCTATGGACAAAGTAGTAGAGAAGGGACTAAAAGCACTCGTACATGACAAAGAGAAGCATGTCAAGATCTTGATTGATGTATCTGCATGATTTCCTCTGAAGCATTGATATGATTCAGGCCTCCGTCCAGCTTTCATCTTCATTCGCTGGAGTGCTTCGTTTTCCCTTGCGCCTATCCCGCAGAACAAACAATTGAATGGCAATAACACCTACAATTGCCGCAATTACCAACGCGAATGTGGTGGGAAAACCGTATCCTATAACAGACAAACAGTAAGAACCTATGTAGCATGTTTAAAT
This sequence comes from Penicillium angulare, assembly GCF_028827245.1. Taxonomy (NCBI): domain Eukaryota; kingdom Fungi; phylum Ascomycota; class Eurotiomycetes; order Eurotiales; family Aspergillaceae; genus Penicillium; species Penicillium angulare. Next base: position 1,549,687 of record NW_026623163.1, read on the forward strand.
AACCAGTTATTTTCACTTACGGAAATTTGGAGCCATCGTCTGAGGAAAAATGAGAATAGGCAACCAGGCAGCTACCGCGTACTGGAAACCATTCATACTGCTAATAGTGAATGCTCTCGCTTCATTATTATCGGCGCAGATTTCGTTTGCCCACGAATAACTATTGTGAGTAGAGGAACTTATTAGCAACAGTGCAATATCCAGAACACTGGTGCTATCCAAGATGCAACTTACAATACGGCAGTCATCAGTTGAATATTGCAGGTCAAGAAAGCGAATTCTTTCAAAGGGACACTTGATGGCCAAGCAGCGAGAATACCGTTTGGTAAGAGTGTAAGGATCTGTTGGATATCATGTTAGCTTTTTCATACCAGCCTGAACCATATCCGCGACATCTACTGACCAAAGGTATAAGCACCCATGCAAATCTGCTTCCCGTATAATCCGAGAGGAATCCCCACAAGACAACACAGCCTCCAGAGATCAACGAGGTACCGGTTGGAATAACGTTTCGATCACTAACTGAGAAGCCCTCGGCCTTCAGCCAAATCGCAAAGTAGCTACTAGCGCCACAGGACTCTCCATATAACTATATCGGACGGATTAGAAAATGTTGCCCCTAGCCGCGATGAAGATCTTACCGTATATCCCAAGACAAAAGCGTACCACTTCCAAGAGCCAAATGTCCGCTTGACCGTGGCCAATGTTATCTTCGCAGGCGGAGCCTTCCCAGCTTTCCGTACCCTTTCGATGGCGAGTTCTTCTCTTCACTGGTAATGAACCAAGCCCGAGTTGTATGTGGTGTATCTGGAAGAAGGAAAAATGTCGCAAATCCGACAGGTATCGTCATGCACTGTGGATGTATCTCGTCAGCAAAGTAAAAAAAGGCAAGGCAACGACTACCGTATTTCGATATACATACCCCACAAATAATGTACAACCATCTCCACCCAGCAAGGCCATGAGCCCCATCCAAATTTTTGTATACGGCCGCCTGGAGATAACCACTAAAGGCCGTCCCCAGAGGAGCAGTCATATGAAATAGCGCGACTCGCTTTGCCAGCTCGGTTTTTGTATACCAACTCCCCAGAAGATAAAGTAACACAGGGAAGAACGAACTCTCAAAAAAGCCTACCAAGAACCGGAATGCGTAAAGCTGGCTCACATTCGTCATACCAGCTTGCGCAAAAGTAAAAGTAGCCCAGCCTACTTCCATCGCTGCGAGCCAGATACTCGGTCTTATTCGCTGAATGATCAATGTACTTGGGATCTGCATCACTGCGTATGAGACCGTATACACTGTTTGAGCGTACGTATATTGATTTCCGTACATGGAGAGTGATTCTTGCATGCCCGAGACATATGCATTGGTTATGTTGCCTTGGTCAAGGTATTTCATGAAAAATCCTAAACATCCTATGGTGAGAATCGCGGCGTCAATTTTCAGCAGTAGACGTTGCTCCTCAGGCGATTTTAGATGCGTATCTGTGTCCCAAATGAATGAGCGAAATGATCGTCGTGGAGGAGGTAGCTGAGTTGCATCTTCAGAGGCAGAGTCAGTAGACTTCGTCGCTTCATCTGCTTGCTTGACAACTCGAATTGTTTGTGTCGCTGGATTGCCCATATTGCCGCGCTGACTCTAGCAGACAACTCTACAGGAAGCTCATAAACGCTCCGAGCCAAGTATATATATATATATATATGTAATAAAATTCAAATCAATATTTGATTTAGAAGATAATGGTTATATAAGGATACTAACCCCGAATATCTTACTGGCTAGAGTCACTAGACTCATCACGACATTTTTGCATTATATAACATGCCATCAGATAAAGAGGTCTGTCCGCTTTAAATATATGGCTAGATCTGATGCCATATTAGCGACCAATTAGCCATGCATCGTCTATCGGAAGTTTAACCCACTCAAGACATCAGGAATCGGCCTTTACTCCAAGTCGGGGTCGAGCCGTTGGGGTAAACCTCGGCCCTCGAGCATTAGTAGACAAAAATCTCTATACATCGTACATTATTGCCGACCGATATAATTATCATTCTCTTCTTAGTATGGAAAAGCTTAATAAAGAGTTTTGTCAATTCTCAATCAAAATGATGAATTATCTTTTCCAAACAAAAAAAAAGAAAATAAAAGATTGTCAAGAGTTTTAAAAACTGAAGCGGATGGGAGTGAAGCTTGTTTTGTAGATATTGCCTATGTAGTGGAATAAACTTGAAGTTCTTGATTCCGTAGAACCATTTGCCAGGGAGCACTCGAATATTCCCTGCTGGATATGGAACTTCCATGTAGCCGTCAGTCGCTTTGAGCTTTGCAATTGCTCAGTAATATCGCAACGACAAGCTATGCTAACTGTGCTCTTGTTGATACGGTCGACCACGGCCATGACCTCGTCGTAGCCGGCTCTATTCTTGGGGATGCCGAAAAATCTATAGATACGCTTTGCCAAAGCTCGTCAGGCACGGGGGGAGACTGCAACAGCCCAGGAACGCGGTCCCTCCAACTCTTAGCTTGTAAATTTGACAGTTGTCCACATATTGTTTCTCACATCCATGGGCACCCCAGACCAGCAATAGTAACGATCTAATAGGAGAGTCCTTGTACCTTTCACTCCCGGATGGGCAGTCATTTGTTGCCCATGAACTTTGTAAATCAACCTCGCCCGGAGATCGTGGATGTCGGTAGTAATAGATTGATGATCCAGAGCTTGAGAATGTGAGTTTCCCATTGAAATAGTTGGCGACATTGGAATTCAGCATAGTTCCGAGATAGTTGAACATAATAGGTCCGGGTTCCTGATATTGGTCTTGCGTCGAACATTGAAAGGCAAATCCATTAGGCAAGTCAAGTATTGGGTTGGTCCAAGTTGGCTTCCAATCAGGGTTTGGATCTACGACAGGCCCTGTATCATGTAGTATTTGATATCGGTTCATCAGACATGGAAGGTAAACGAACCATGAGCAAGGTAGCCACATAATTTCTTTTTCTTTCCAAGGTTCTGTTCATTTGTGATCGCGGCGCGAGTCTTTGCCAATCTGTCATCTTCTTGATGTACATATACCTACTAGTAGGTAACCCTGGAGGGAGATTCATAATGATATATATTATGTACTATAAATAGTAAGAAAGATACTAGTAGTGGGGTATGTCACGGTGGTGAGTGTCTCCAAGTTTTAGTACCTACTATATAGTATACTTCAAGTTCTACTACTAGGCTACAGCTACTACTAGTGTATTCTTTGTTACATACTGCATATAAAATTCTTTGATAGACCTACCACTCTCTTTCTTCGAACAATTTAATACTAACCAATAATTGAAAATAATTGTTGAAATCACAGATGAGGATGCTATGAACAAATTTACATACAGATCTTATAATGCAAGATATTGAACCCCTGTTTTATTTATACTTAGTTCTCAAAGTAAATGGATAATTAACTCAAAGTAAATGGATAATTAACTCAAAAATTCCGGACCTACGCCCAACAACAACCCACGCTCACTAGCAGCTGCGACCGGGAATAGATTCTCTTGCTAACTACATAACATCAACTGATGACTCAGCATTCGGCCGAACAGATCAATAAAAGTTGTATCTTATCGGCTTGGATTTGTCAACACGAGTTAATATTTGGTATAGGTTTGCTTTGTATTTTGAATCCTTCATTCCAGATTATAAATGAAAGTTAGACAGAGATTTATAAAAGAGAGAGACGGAGTTAGATTTTTCAAGTGTTTCAAAATCTTCTGTCGCTCTGAGCATCATTTATAGTTTCAATTCAACCAACCATTAACTCACATACAAAGAGATGTTTTTCCAGCCAAAAGTCACTCCCCTCCCTTCTGGCATCGAGCTTCATGGAAAAACAGCCATTATAACGGGTGCTAGTGCAGGTCTTGGCCTCGAGACAGCCCGCCAATTACTCTGTCTAAAATGCAGCACCCTAGTTCTTGCCGTTCGAAACACAACAAAAGGGGAATCCTGCGCCGAAGAACTACGTCAAGACCCAGTGATCAAAACCAACAATCCCAATGCCATCATCAAAGTGATTAAGCTAGACGTCGATGACAACGCAAGTGTACAAACGTTCGCTCACGAATTGAAACGCCAGATCTCAACCGTCGACTACCTGATTCTAAACGCAGGATTAGGTAGAATTAGTCATGAGCGCAGCGCATCAGGCCATGAACGTTCGTTGCAGGTCAACTATCTCTCAAATGTTCTCCTCCTGGCGGAGCTGCTACCCTACCTCAATGATAGCGCGGAGAGAAAAGGCTCGCCGGTACGGGTTACGTGGATTGGAAGTCGCGGACACCAATCAAACACTAGCTTCGAAATGAAGGCACCCATTCGTGATGGTGAGTCTGTTTTTGGTCGATTCGACAATGAGGCGGCTTTCTTGCCGTGGGCATCTTATGCAGATAGTAAGTTGCTCTGTGCTATGTTTATGTATGAGCTCTCGCCACGGTTGGATGGGGACAAGATCATTTTGAACATGATTTGTCCTGGTATGCTCCGCACTGGAATGGGTGATTTTCTTCCATTGCCATTGCGTGTGATAGTTGGACTTTTGGTACATGCCAGAGGAAGACCAGTCGAGATTGGGGGGATTTTGGTCGTGAATGCGGCTGTTGTTGTGGGCGAGGAGTCTCATGGGAGACATATGGGGGATAAGGAGATTCTTGAGTAAGTTGGGCATACTTTCTGCTTTCCCCTTATAATGGGTCTACTATGAGGTGGATCTCTGTGTGCTAAAACGGTTTCTTTTATCTTACTAGAGTTTCGAAGTATATTCAGTCTCCTGCAGGGCATGTAGTTCAGAAGAAGGTATGGGAAGAGACCATTGTGGAGATGAGAAAGATCACGGCACTACCGGTGGAATTTAGATAGGATATTGGTATTTTTTCGCTTTGAGGGGATATTTTGGGCATTTCAAGTCATTCAATTTACTGTATCCTGCCTCGAATGGATCGATTATAAGATATCCTGGAACAGTTCCTAGATTGCGGGGCCTAAATATTGTTGCCAAGTATTCAAGTCAAATAACTCCTTAATCACATCGTTTTTCGAAGAATCCCGTATCTGGGGTACAATGGGAAACATAGGTTCCAAAATAGAATCCTCTCGAAGACTGTCGTCTCGAATTCTGATAATGATACCTAGCGACTTTGACTGTTCTGATTCCGTCCCTTGGGATTCCTGGGAATCCCCAAAAGGTGGGCTTCGAAGTTGATTGGAGTTACAGAGGAGATCAATCAGTTCATTCACGCAGTATTCCATCTCGACTTTCTGTTCCGATTCAGTCCCCCTATTGCTCTTCAAGTAAATTGAAATTAAAAGAGAGCACTGCTGTGGACAGTAGTATTTCGAATGAAACCACAAGTAGGGCTGGAAAGCGGGAGTTTGAAAGAGGTGGATGAATATCTGAAGATATTTTAAACACAGCCTCGCGACACTATACTCAGAAAAAGAAAATAAGCATCATAAATCCCTCCATGAAATGATAATGGGACATACCTTTTCCAGCAAGAGGTACTTAAGGACGACGTCTCATTTGAAGATGGAAGGAGCATTTTCTGGTAGCTGATGACTAGCTCCAACTTGAGAAGGGATAACATCATTCTCGTCCATGTGCCAGTTATACTAGGCTCTTTATTCCAAAAGTCATACCAAGTCTCAGATCCAGAAGCTGTAAAGTCATTTTCGAGGGTTCCACGGGAGATCCGGAAGGGAATCATCCCCTTTTCTGGTACACCATGCACAGGAATCTTATCGAATAATCGGTTGACGGAAGTGCAGATCAACTTTATTAACTGAGTGTGGCGTTTCAAAAATGATATCTGAGCCCGCGGGTTATATTGAATATGACGCATAAGCGACGATTGAACCTTCGCGGCCAAGCACTGGATGTAGAAACGTGCAGTAACCAAATCAAATTCTAGATGAAGAGGTGAATTGGGGATAAACATGTCATTGAGAGAATTAGCGTCATGTGTGGTTCCAAGACAAGGATATAAACCAGTGGAAAGACTAGTTTGCAGGTCTAGCCAGATTAGATGATCCGACACAACATCATCATCAGTCCGCAATGCGAAGTCTATTGTATTTCCGTCAAGTCCCATAGTTTGGGCCAAGCGAAGAGCGCTGGCCACAAAAGTGGCAGATTGAATAGGCGTCTGCTCGGTAAAGTGAAAATGTAAGATAGATGCGACAAGAGTATTCAAAGTTGGGTATTCAGTGTGGCGACAGGCCACCAAGCTTTCAGCGCAAGCATCTTTCAGCTGGGTGATTGTTTGTCTTTGATCAATTCCACGAAAGGTGGATGATTTCCAAAATGAATCTGGCGCGGTTGAAGCACCGGCAAATAAGATGGCCCACATGGTACATATGAACGTGGGGTCGCGTATCAAGAGTGGCGATCCCACGGATGGAGGGTCGGCCCCTAGTGCCGTCCAGAATGCTTCATAATGGGGCAAAAATCTAGTTTTGGACAATAGAGGATAGATTGGGTGTACGGCCATCATATAGTATTTGACTAGTTCATGGCATTGGTCTTCATTCGGAAGGCCGCGAAGTAGCATGGCCAGTGAGATAGATGAGATATAAGACGGAGGAAGACCCTCTGGGTCCTCTTGATCGAAACCAGAAAATGATGCGATAAGTTTTTCTTGGCCGTCAATGGAGGCCCAGAAAGATTTACCAACAGATCTCTGTCGTGGCCCTTGATCAAGTCTGTGAAGACGTGGGAACGACGTGAGAAAACAATATCCAGTTGACTGGTCTGTTTCTTGTATCTCCGTAGCCCTCACTGAGGTAGTATCTGACTTATCCGACTGAGTAGGTTCTATATTTGGGGTTGAATTTGAACGGTGATGTTCTGTCGAGGGGACCACGCGACCTGTATCAACGTCTCTGAAATCGGTAGGATATTCACAGGTTTCGGATGCCGACTGACAGTTCATGCATTGTGGTTGTTCCTTCCCACAGCGAACCTTTCGGCGACGGCATCTGAGGCATGTAAGGCGTATCCGAGGTTTTTTGACCCTGCGACCTCCCTGAGATGGGCTGACTGATTGAGATGAAGCACGAATCATTTCGTCTGGTCGTAAGTGAATGAGTACACAATTTCCCTGCGCAGCAGATGCGAAACACTTAAGGAGATGGGTAAAAGCCTCGCCTCGGCCGAATCAATAAACAAATGCAATGCTGACACATCATTCGGCCGACCAGGCCAACCAGCGCCGTTCAACTTCCCAACAACTTCAGGGGTTGGAAGAACTAGTTGGACCACCTGGGCAGCTGCCAGGTGTAGCCCTGTAGCTCGAGTGCCGACCGTAATTCAAGTCCCTGCTCGATAATTACGGGAAATGACTCGTAACATTGAAACTTAAGCCAAAAGGATCGACATCCCTGCTTGATCTGCCCAACACGGGGAGTTGCCGCTATCAAGTTGTCGGACCTTATCCGACGCGAAGCACATAAATCTAACATCCGGTTCATTTGAAGAGGGTCCCGGGCCCCGGAATTAGATTTATTGTATGCGTACTGTATTACCTTAAGCTTTCATTCACAACCCTCGCGGTCGAAGCGTTTACGTCGACCCCAAAGTGTGTCATCTCTGGTGACCAAGGGGATAAGCGGAGGGGAGCCGCATATCGGCGGGTCTGCTTCCCATGGACAGACTTCAGAGTAAGAAGAACCGCTCCCTGACATTACAGTATATTTTAATGGGGCTGCATTCTAGAATCTCATTTTCAAAAAAAAAAAAATCACGGTCTCGTTTTCTTTTAGCCCTCATGCAACCATACAACAATGGTCACTCAAGACACCCCAGTTATCACCGCACAGCAATGGATATCGCTCCCAGCTGAATTCCGAAGACCAGGGAGCTCAGAACACTCCAAAAACCAGAAAAGAAATCGAAAGATTGACTCATTCCTGGAAGGTCCAGTATTTATCTCTCATCTATCCTGTTTGTTCGTGACCGATATTCCCTACGGGCGAATATTTTCCATCGATATAGCCACTGCGACTTGGTCACTTTTCCTCGAATACGATGGCGAGCCAAATGGTATGGCCTGGAATCCATTGACTGAAAAAATAGTCATCGCAGACTTCAAGCAAGGTATACTATCTCTTGACTTGACGACTAAAACGGTCACACCACTTGCGACTCGCTACCATGGCGAAAGGTTCAAGGGGCCCAACGATTTAGTCGTTGCTCCTGACGGCTCGATCTATTTCACGGATCAAGGAATGACGGGTCTCCATGATCCATCGGGACGGGTGTATCGCCTTTTTCCTAATGGACGATTAGATCCAATCATTACGAATGGACCTTCACCTAATGGCCTCGTTCTGACCCGAGATAAAACATCACTGCTCGTAGCTATGACAAGAGACAATGCTGTTTGGCATATCCCTTTCTATGAGGATGGGTCTGTGCAACGCGTTGGCCGATATTCGAGCTATTATGGGATTGGAGGGCCAGATGGAATGGCGCTGGATGAGGAGGGGAATGTGTTTGTTGCTCACTCAACCTTAGGGACTATTTATGTTCATGGTTCCAATGGTAAACTAAAGACGAAAATCGAAAGTTCAGTTGGAAATGGCACTACAAATTTGACTTGGGGAGGAGAAAAGTCCAATGTTTTATATATTGTGGAAAGCGAAAGCGCTTCGATTTTGAGAGTTGATTGGCATTGTGCTGGTTGCCTTTGATTAAATTTGTGCTAGAATAGCTGCTTGATGAAGTTGTCATTTTTTCAACATAATTGTGGTACAACTCTTTGGTCTTGAAATCTTCATTGTATGTTATGAGTACGAAGTTAGTATGCGCCTCACATAGTATTGATATCTCTAAAAGATATGTATAAGTTCCTAGGGCAACATTCGAGTCAAGTACGTTTTTAATATACAGCCCAATTGGTAGACCAAATTTGAACTTTAGCTATTTAGCAGAATGCATTTGTCCATTTTCCCCTTTCGTAGGGAGCTATTGTGTCGGACCAGTGGCAGTTAAGAAATCGAAATCAGCACCTTCATGCGCCTGGTTGACCGTCCGTTCATAGAGACCTCTATATCCGCGCCGGGTCTGTCGTTGTAACCACACTGATGGCTGTTCTCCGTCTTTCAAGTTCACCAACTTCTCTTTCCGTTCCGCAATACGCCTCTGCAGCTCTTCTTCAGAGATTAACAGCTCGATTTTCCGGCTGTCCAATTGAAACTCTATCTCGTCTCCAGTCTGCACAACCCCAAACGGAGAATCGGGAATCCCTGACTCTGGTGAGACATGCAGCAAGATTGTTCCTCCTGCAGTTCCAGACATTCTTCCATCAGATATCCGAAGCATATCTGTGACACCTTGCGTGGCCAGCTTGCGCGGAATTGGAATCATGCCGGCTTCTGGCATTCCCGGGTTCCCTATTGGGCCAATCCCTTTGAGAACCAGAATAGAATCGGCAGTGACCTCGAGATCAAGATCATCAATCCGGAGAGCTAGATCCTGCGAATTTTCAAAGACTACGGCTTTAGCTTTGTGGTGAAGGAGACGCCTGTCCTTAGAGGCCGAAGCTTTCATCACAGCACCGTTGGGGGCAATGTTGCCGCGGACAACAGCTAAAGATGAACAGGGATATAAAGGATCGGAAATGGGACGAATAATAGTGCGAGCATATTCAAAGTCGCGGAATGGAGTACGATCGAGTAGCTCGCCCAAAGTCTCGCCTGATAGAGTTTGAGCGTTGAGATAAAGCAACGGTCGCAAACGATTCAGGAGAGTTATCATTCCACCGGCGTTGTGAAAGTCAGTCATATAGTTATCTCCGCTTGGTTTCAAATCCACTAGAAGAGGGGTGGTTCTGCCGATAAGGTCTAGGTTTTCTAAATTGAAGTTACCGCTGAGAAGTGGGTGTCGGTTCACTATAGCCATTAAATGAACCATGACATTGGTCGATCCACCGATAGCTTGAAGAACTATGGCAGCATTGTAGAAGGATTCGGCGGAGAGGAGAGCTTGAGGAGTTCTCTGGGCCTTCGCTGCAGCGACGGCATTTGCACCTGTCTGCTCCGCAATTCTCATCCGAGCTGCAGAGACGGCTGGGGCTGATGCACCCTGAAGGGGAATTAGTCCAAGTGCTGCGGTGATACATGCCATTGTACTAGCTGTTCCCATCACACCACATGTCCCAATCTGTATGTAAAATAATGATTAGCACGGCTCGCTGTGGTAGATCGAGACTTTTCTATGATTGGCTGTGAAAAAGGTAACATACCGTTGGAGCGAGCTCTTCATTAACCTCCATGATCTCCTCTATGTCTATATTCCCGGCGCGGTAAGAAGCCCAGTTATTCCGACAATCAGTACAGGCACCAATTCGCTTTCCACGCTGGCTACCTGGCATCATCGGCCCGGTAATCAGTGGGAGAACAGGTTTATTGGCCGAGATACCGCCCATGATCTGCGCAGGAACAGTCTTATCGCATCCTATATGCGAGTATTAGTGATCTTCATTCAAATGAAGGGAATTTATTGCCAAAAAAATACCTCCAATCATGATACACGCATCCACGGGCTGAGCCTTGATCATCTCCTCCGTATCCATACTCATAAGGTTCCGAAGAAACATGCTCGTGGGGTGGGAGAAACTCTCAGCAACACTGATCGTAGGAAAGTCAATGGCAATTCCTCCGTTCAAATGAATTCCCCGCTTTGCGGCCTCGATAAGCTGGGGGGCATTCCCGTGGCAGGGGTTGAAGCCCGAACCGGTGTTGATGATACCGATGATAGGACGCGACAGGGCATCTTCAGAATAACCAAGGGCTTTGATGAAGACCTTTCGCAGAAACAATGAAAAATGTTGGTCACCATAAGATGTAAGTCCCTGTCGAAGACCAAAGCTTGTATCTAAAGACTGCGACAGATCGTAGTCTTTTTTGACTGGGTCGGATTCAGTAGGGGTGGTCATTTTGTCTTGGGCGCATGTAGCTCGCAGTTGATGAAGGGTGAAACTGAAGAAATGCGCACGATCGCTTTTTCTTCGGTAAACGTTCAATCGGCCATGACCCCGATGCCTTGGAGGTAATTGTGTCATACCGTATGGGTCCTTAGCTTATCCCGAGGAACGGGGGCGACCCCGCACTGAGAAACAACGGAAGCCATCCGCAACCAAGCTATTTCCAAGCAACACAATACACAGACTATACTGTTTTGGGGGCTACAAATAAACGTCAAAATGCCCTATGATGTGATCTCGATTGAATTTCCTCAATTTCATCGCCTAATATCCCAATTCTATCATCTTCGACAATGCTTCGACTTGACGGGAAAATTGCCCTTATCACCGGTCTCGGGCAAACGAGCGATGATGGCTGGGGCATCGGGGCTGCGATCGCGATGAAACTCTCACAGCAAGGAGCAATTATCTTTGGAGGAAATCGCACATTGGCGGCTGCTGAAAGGACCAAAGCACGGATCGAGGCTGGTGGTGGCATTTGCGATATTCAGCAAACAGATGTTACCGGTTTCGAGTCCACCAAAGCTCTAGTTGACGCCTGTCTCGCAAAGCACGGTCGTATCGACATTCTGATAAACAATGTTGGAAAGTCAGAGCCTGGTTGTCCAGCTACCATGCAAGAAGAGATATGGGATCAGCAGGTTGATCTCAACCTGAAAAGTATCTACCTGACGACTCACTTTGTTCTCCCCATTATGGAGAAACAAGAGACTGGCGGCGCAGTGATCAACGTCTCGAGTATTGCAGGACTACGATACATTGGGAAGCCTCAAGTCGCCTATTCAGCCACCAAAGCTGCCATTATGCAGTTTACTAAAGCAACTGCTGTGATATACGCCGACCGAGGAGTAAGGCTGAATACAGTCGTTCCAGGCTTGATCTACACGCCGTATACTCGCGCGCTTGCCAAGAGATACGCCCCTGGAGGTGATGAAGAAAGCTATATGAAAATGCGCGATGATCAGGTTCCGATGAAGAAAATGGGAGATGCTTGGGACGTTGCCAATGCCACTCTGTTTCTTGCAGCCGATGAGTCGCAATATATTACAGGACAGGAACTAGTGGTGGACGGTGGAATCACGTCCTCAACAGGAAGAGTGTAAACGGCTGAAGGATCGAGCGAAAGAGTCTATTCAAGTTGCTCTATCTCGGCTGACTCTTGTATATAAAATTTATTCGACTCTATAGAATGTACAATGTCTTATTCCATCTATCCCATGCCTGTGCTATTTTCTGTGATAGTAAATGTGTTTGTTTACTAAACTTCCACTTTAATTCTCTGAAATGGACAATGACGATCCGTCATGTGGAGCAATAAATTTATCGACTTTTGAATATGCGATTTGTGAGATCATAAGACCACGGAGAGAAGCCCTCCAGTGGACCAGTGAAGCACAGATTGGATAAAATTACTTCGAAGGGCCTAGGCCGGACGGATAAATTTCCGTGCTTGAAGTTAATTCATTCAACAAGTAGCGGGGCAGAGTTAAGATCTAACGTGGTCCGAGTCTCGGATGTACTCCGCTCGACCAGCTGCGGATGGGTCCCACTCCCCGGGTATCTACTAGTAGGTGCACAGAGCTTACCTAGATCCCTAAAGAAATATATTTGAAGGTTTTATTTGAACTACAAAATTTCATTCTTTTGATTTCCCTGAAATTAAAATCATCACTCCGAAGTATCCACACTCCGCACCACAAAATGACTCTGGTTCACATCGGTACGTTTCTATCGCAAGGCATTCTATATCGACAAATCCATTCTCACACATTATTAGTCCTGTTCAAATTTCGCCCTGAAGTCACAGAGGAACACAAACAAAAATTTGTGACCGAACTCAAGAAGTTGAAGAATCTTCCTTGTGTAAAACGAGGACGCCTTCTAGTTGGAGGACCTAGCGTAACTGATCCTATTGAACGCAGCAAGGGATTCCAAATTTCTCTTGTCAGCTTCCACGAGAATCTAGAAGCCTTATTGGAGTACCAGGCTAGTGCTGAGCATCATCGGTGAGTTATGAATGACCGTCTTCGGGTAACGGGATCTTATGCTAATCTTTGCAGTGTAACCTCCACGTACATGTTCCCCTACAAAGAAGATCTGATGCGGTTCGATTTTGAAGTCGATGAGGAGGACGAGTATATGTGTGACTTTCCGTTATTGTCTTAATGTAGAGGTGTTTTGTTCTTCGGATAGAACTATGTATAGATATACCCGTGGATAGCTACACTAGATGGGATAAAATGTTAGAAAATCTATACAATATCACAATTCTCCTATACACAATCTTTGGTATCAGGTCCAAGCATCAGGGACGTGTTGCTAAGCGCTGTTATCATCGTAAGCTAATTAAGCTGCTTTATAGTTGACATATGATATAATTTAGATTTATGAAGGAGGTGAATCATATCCACGTTCTATTGTAATGGGTCATCTAAAAGTACCCCGATTTCTCTAGCGATTTCAGCTATTTCAGCTATTTCAACCGTTCATAACAAATAAGTAGAGGCGAAGCGAAAAAGGTATCAGGCATCCCCGATTCCCCCGACAATTCCAATCGGAGCTGTGCCGCTCCCATCGTTCGTCCAATCGGAAATGGCCCGTCTAAACTTCGTATCCACCGGCCTCGGGAGTTGAGGGACGACTACATGAACATCGCGTCCGCAGGAACCACTTTTCTCGACCTTCTTCCCTTTAAAAAGAAGACATCACTTGATGTCTTCGCATCAGGAAACTGAAAAAAAACACCCCTAAAACACCACTCAACGCCACTGAGCGAATTTTCCACACAATGGCTGATCCTTCTCAACAAGTCCATCATATTAAGCCTGCAGATCTAGAGGCCCTTGTTCAGGGCATTCTAACCGGGAACGGAGTATCTCCTGATCATGCTAGCACCGTGTCGAGATGTCTTCTAATGGCAGATCTCCGGGGCGTCGACACGCACGGTTCAAACCGTATACCGTCGTACATGAAGCGAATTCGTGAAAAGGTGTTGGACCCCATAGCTGTTCCTGAGCTCAGCCAAACAACGCCCGTGGTGGCCTCTGTTGATGGGAAGAACGCATTTGGATTTGTTTCCGCCCACATGGGTATGGAAAGAGCGATCGAAATGGCCAAGGTATTCGGTATCGGCATGGTTTCCATCAAACACTCTAACCACTTTGGCATGTCTGCCTGGCTGGTGGAACAAGCTATCGACGCCGGCATGATGTCTCTCGTTTTCACCAATTCATCACCAGCACTTCCGGTATGGGGCGGCAAATCCAAACTTATGGGTGTATCCCCCATCGCCTGCGGTGCCCCTGCCGGAAAAGAACGCCCATTTATTCTCGATATGGCGCCCTCGGTTGCAGCACGAGGCAAAATTTACAAAGCTCTACGAAGAGGGGAGAAAATCCCAACTGATTGGGCCCTTGATAAGGAAGGAAATATCACTGATGACCCTGCTAGCGCCCTTGAAGGCGTCATGCTTCCTATGGGAGGACCCAAGGGTTCTGCTCTTTCTATCATGATGGATGTTTTCTCCGGCGTCTTTTCTGGATCTGCGTTTGCAGGCCATGTCACAAATCCATATGACCCCTGCAAGCCAGCTGACGTTGGACATTTCTTGGTCGCGATAAAGCCTGACTTGTTTATGGATCTGGAGGACTTCAAGTCGCGCATGGACTATCTTTATCAGCGAGTAGTGGGAAGTGACAAAATGGGAGGTATTGATCGTATCTACTTCCCTGGTGAAATTGAGCAGATCACTCGGGATGAGCGATTGGCGGGTGGGATCCCTTTCACGCGGGCGGAGATCGATGCGTTGAATGAGGAAGCAAAAAGTGTGGGAGCGGCAAGCTTGAATTTTGACTGAAACATCTCAAATTGTATCTAAAATTTATAAGATTGGAATGTATTGAGCAACTTTGCACATCTCGCTCGAATATTTGCGTCGTCATACGTATTATCTTTGGCACAGTAATAAGAAGAAGTTGTTGAAAGATATATCAATAAATCGTTATAAAGCCAAAACCAAAAGATAGTTTTTTGTTTGATATCAGTGAAATGGGCTGGATCTCAACCTGAAAGGTAAATCGTACTCATTTTCACGAGGTAAAGCGGCTTGCATCTCGCTGCGCTCTTTCCTATCAAGGGCCCAAAAAGCTTTAGCGTAACATTCATCACCTAGACGTATTCCAAGGACAGTTTTCCATACTAAGAATATGGCATAGCTATCAAAAGGGGGATAATTACCCTCTGGGTGCGGTTTGATGCCGAGACATGCGGAGGGATGCCGTGATACGCAGCGTGATTCCCCTTCTTTTTTTGAATGCCAGATCAAAAGCTTGATGGTCATGATTTTTTGAACACTTGTAATTTATTGATAGGAAAAAAATACGTAACTCTAATAAAAATGTTGCCACTGTATCGGATGTTGAGTACAACTTCCAAGTTGCGAACAAGCCACGATCCTGTCGCTAGATTAAAACTAAGTGAATTTATTAGCTGCATGGATTTCTTGGTGAACTTCTTTATGGGCATCCAATGTATGCAAGTCTCTAAGTTAAGTGGACCAGATGGCACCAAAATTACCGGCTTGCTATTTAAAAACTCCCATTGTAAACCACCATTTACTGGTGAAAAGATCTTTTAATGTCATTCTTATTACCTGCTAAGGTTAATACTATCTAGCGGTATGATATTCCCCGGACTAGATCCGATAGGAGGACTGGATAGAAAGTAAAATGCGGAGAATGTGGAGATTGGGCCATGTTGTTCTATGAGATTCACATAACTGACTTATGCTAAATTATGATCATGATATATGAGCATAGTGACTTCCTCTCCCTTTGCTCCTACTAAGGTTCCACTTTTTCGAGACTTAAATATCTCTTCCACCTCCTACCTTCCCTTTAGCAAGCTCAAAATGTTTTCGTTTTCCAAAAGAATAACATTATGGCAAACCTTCCTCGTTACCGCACCGGCTTTTATCCTTTACGGCTATAATCAAGCAGGGCTTTCCTCTCTGTTGAAGTTACCAAATGTGGTGCATCTTTTCCCACAAATCGATACTATCAACACACATGGAGCCCAGGAATCCACCAACTCAACTATAGAAGGTCTCGTCAATGCTTGTCTACAAATTGGTGGTCTTTTGGGCTCCCTGTCGTGCTCATTGATCGGGGACAAACTAGGTCGGAGAAGAAGTATCTTCTTAGCCGCCATTATCTGCGCTGTCGGCCAAATCCTCCAGTGTACGGCATTTACCTTGGCACAGTTTATCATTGGTCGCATAACTTTGGGGGTTGGCGTGGGCCAGCTTAATGTGACAGTGCCTGTATGGCAAGCCGAGAGCTCGTCTGCCGGAAGCAGAGGGCGCAAGGTCATCACTTCCGGCATCTTTATTTGTGTGGGCTTCTTTACATCAAGCTGGCTCAACTTTGGATTCGGTAACCTTTCATCTGGCCCTTTACAATGGCGGATATCGCTTGCAATTCCAGTATTTTTCTCACTACTTGTCTGCCTGACAATTTTTATGTTCCCTGAATCACCACGCTGGCTGGTACAGGTAAACCAACCAACCATGGCCAAAGAAGCACTTGCTCGCCTGAACGGCATAAGCCCTGACGATAGAAATATTGAGCTTGAAATCTCCCGGATACAGCATTCACTGGAATCAACTTCCTCCTCTTCGATTATGGATATTTTTCGCGGAAATAACGATTCAAGGCTTGGATATCGCTTCATTCTGTGTATGGGAATCCAGACACTTCAGCAGCTTGTCGGTGGGAACCTCATCTCTGTTTACACGACCACGATCTTCGAGGATAACCTCCATCTACAGGGTAAAATCCCTCAAATTATTGCTGCTTCTTCATTGACATGGAAGTTCTTATGTTCTTTTATTGCCTTCGCAGCCGTGGATCGTTATGGACGACGGTCCCTATTTGTGTTCAGCGGCACAGGGATGTGCCTTTGTATGGTCGTGATGGCTGTAACAAACAGCTTTCCCGAGTCCAACCAGGATGCCTCCATTATTTCGGCCGCGACTATCTTTATTTTCAACTTTTTCTACCCGATCGGGTTTCTGGGTGGTAATTTTCTCTACTGTGCTGAAGTCGCTCCTGTTCATCTGCGGGTTGCTATGGCTTCGATGTCTACGGCCAACCATTGGCTTTGGAATTTTATCATCACTATGGTCAGTCCGGTGGCATTGTCTAGCATTGGCTGGAAGTACTATCTGGTATTTGTATCCACGTGCGCCTGCGTCCCTATAGTGACACTGCCTTTTTATCCTGAGACAATGGGCCGCAACCTCGAGCTTATTGATCGAGTATTTCGTGAAGCTCCCACCATTTGGGACATTGTTCCAATGGCCAGAAGAGTTCCTAAAGGAGATGTTACAGAGGACAATTTCTTCAGTGGCAAGGAGACTGAAGCTGAAATTGCAGAGCACAAAGAGCACGTGTGATCGTGGAGGAACTTTATAGGTAAACATGCTTTCAAGTTTTTAATAAGAAAATCATTATTTCCATTCTCTACATCGCTGTATACTGAAGTTCCCACTATTCAAGTAAATTTCGCATTGCCATAAAGGCCTACGCTATTTAATTAGTAGAGTATGCACATACGGGATAAGTACTGTTTCAGTCTCGATAGCCATTGTCGCCACATACATGAATCAATTCAAAGACCCTTGAAAGATCCCAACCTCCTCTGGCATACGTAATTTCACGCGACTCGGGGTTCAATAATCAGTGAGATTTGATTAGTTAGGGATACGCAATGTGTAATCCTATAGTGGGCGGAGCACATCCGTTACGGGGTTAAATGGAACTAAGTTAAACGGATGTCCGCTCAGCAAACGCCAACTTCTTCCACCGGGGGATTCTCCAGGATAACAATTTGTTTTTATAGTCCGATTGATACTGGAGCTCAGTCAATTACAGAGGTCATTGCTGTGACGAATCGAATTTCGATGGCGTGGCAAAAAGTGATATGATGATATCATGAACTCGTCACGACTTGCAGCATAAAGCTCTAGCTTGTGAATCATAGCACAGCTTACTCGACACAAATTCCTTGCAAATAACTTTTGCCAACGTTCAATGGACCAATTTTCCATTGTTCTTCGAAATTTTCAACACTTCATCTGAACAAAGATTCATTGAGTACAGTTAATTTCTACTATGCCACATTTGAAGCTTAGAGACGGAGCTGAGCTCTTCTATAAAGACTGGGGCAATTCCAATGGCTCCATCGTCACATTTTCCCATGGCTGGCCTCTGAGCAGTGACAGCTGGGAGAATCAAATGTTCTATTTAGCCGATCAAGGATATCGTGTCATTGCGCACGATCGCCGTGGTCATGGGCGATCGACACAGACCTGGGACGGAAACAACATGGATACCTTTGTCGATGATCTCGAGGAGCTGTTTTCATACCTCCGGGTTAAAGATGCAGTGATGGTTGGCCACTCTCATGGGGGTGGAGAAGTCGCACATTACCTTGGAAAGCACGGCACAGGCCGATTCAAGAAAGCCGTTCTGGTCGGAGCTGTGCCACCTCTAATGTTGAAGACCAGTTCCAACCCCGAGGGAACAGAGAAATCTGTATTTGATACGTTTCGACAGGCCATGCGAAAGGATCGCGCGCAGTTCTTTTTGGATGTCCCCAGTGGGCCTTTCTTTGGTTTTAACCGAGCTGGTGCAGAGAAAAGTGAAGGACAGATTCGTAGCTGGTGGCAGCAGGGGATGAACACCAGTTTCAAGTCTGCGTATGACTCGATTAAGGACTTTTCGGAAACAGACTTCACAGAGGACCTGAAGAAGATCAATATTCCCGTATTGGTTCTTCATGGCGATGATGATCAGGTTGTTCCCATTGAGGCTGCTGGATTGAAGTCATCGAAACTTCTACCCCAAGGAAAGCTGAGGATTTACAAAGGCGGATCTCACGCTATTCACAACATTAATGTTGAGGAAGTCAACAAAGATCTGCTTGACTTCATCAAATCTTGAGAAAATAGCGTTCATTATGTAAAGAGGCTTTTTGTTCTTGTTGTTTTAATTTAGAACAAATGCCAAAATACGCACCTCAGCATAAACAAACGATACTAGACTGAGAGAGTAATATACTAGCATACTGTCTAGGGATCATGTGTCAAGCCCACTCACTCCTTGTATGCAGCTATACACACCGGATTTCGTCCGCCGAGTGGGGTTTTCCTGTGAGGATGCTCAGATATTTACTAAAAGAAAGGAGTAGCAGCTCGATGAAGGTGATAGCTCAAGGAAGATAAAAAAAGGAAGCCGGGATAGAAGGCTAAATGCACTAGTTAACTAGGTGTGGATGCTTAGGTGTGTGCCATCGGCGTAAGGCATCTAAGAATGGTAACAACACCAATTCGCAACAAAGGCTAAACATGTTTGCGCAGGTCCAAGCATTAAAGTGATTCTCTCTAGCCCCTAGTAGGAGGCTTCGGCCGCGGGGGCCAGGCCCAAGCAGGCCTATACAAGTCTTTTGACAGCATAGATCTCCCCTAACAGATCTCGTTTTGGGGGGCAAGGGGGGGGGGGGGGGTTTAAAGCTTCAGCAGACGTTCCTTACAAAATTTGTCGAAGACATTGTTCCTTGATTTCATGACTAACTTCTTCAAGTAAATGTTCGTGTTTGATGCTGGGATCGTAGTCCACGGGTAGGGTTGATGTCTTTGATGATTTCTCAAATAATCTTTTAGCACTGTGATAGGTACCTGTTGTAGTGAGTAAAGACACCCACACCAAACATCTTGTCATAGGAGATGTCCTGTCTGCGAACCAGGATCGTCCTCTAGGGGATAGTAGAAATACTAAGATAGAGACCGGTAGGGTTGTCCGAAGGAGAAGAGGTCTGAATTGCTAGAATATCTGACCACATCTTAATCACAGAATGCTGACTCAAACCGCTCAGAATGTATCATATTCCCCATTACAATACACGAATATCATGTGACTCGGGTATATCATGATGTTCAGCTACATAGCCAGGGTGAGTGTACTTATTGCCATGATACCAAGTAGGTAAGCTAAAATCTGACTCGTATACATTCCCACGTTCCACCATGGCAGATTCGAAGATCATGGGAGACAGTGATTCTGAGACTCTAAATCTAGACAGGCTAACCATGAGTATCTTCATCCTTAATCCCTAATCGCGACGGTGTAACTGATGACTGTCACTTCCAAATTTATCTCCATTTGAATTGCTTCAGTTGCATTTCAGCGGAGAAGCAATCCGTATAAGGTCGAGATAATGAGACCGGATCCGTCATGCATGTAACGGGGGTGCAGATGACGAGGAACGGGAAGAAGTGGGAAGCTTAAGTTCAAAGGATCATCAACGTCGATCAGTGCCTGGAATAGTGCTGTAAAGCATCTGACAGGAATTGAATTAAAACATTGGCAATAATTATTAAGTGAATTCTATTCTAATATATGCAGGGAATAGACCTATCAGATTAATCAATTTATGATATAATATAATTTCTTTGCCGTGATAACTGCAAGCGGAAATCCGGATTAGGTTCAAGGGCGAAACACCAATTCTTGCTTCTGTAACACTCTCTTCTCCCCTTCCCTCATTAAAAAGGAACCACGGGGCGTGGCTTGCTGTCATCTAGCTTAGCCTTGCGATCGTCGATTTTAGTCTTGTTCTATCTTCCTTCTTTCTCCCCCTGTGTCTTTCCTACCTCCAAAATAAAAAGCTGGCCTTTTCGAGATCAGACCCCCCGGGCCAAGTGAGAGGGCCGTTCCAGCCCACCCAATCCACACTAATCACAAGCCTCGATGCTGTGAGCTTCCGAAAGCCATGAATAGGCATCCCGCCTATCCTAAAGGCGCTTCAGCCTACCCTCGCGGGTCGAATGCCTTCTCCATCTCTCCAAATCGGTACGTCGTCGGTTCCGCGAAAGGCCACGCGTTTTCTCCGCAGATCGAACCACTGCAGTTGAAGCCGCAATGGAAGAAAGAAAGAAAGAAAGAAAGAAAAAATTTGTGGAGAAAAGAGAGAACGCTAAATAGTCTCAATGCTAATCTGTCTTTCCTACTAGCTTCCAGCCTCGTTCACAACCCAGCCTGCGCCGCCGCCGCCAGCTCTTCCAACGACTTATTCTCCTCGGTGGGGTATCGCTACTTCTAGTGATCTTCATCTTCCCATCATGGCGCGCAGCACTCCTCCCAGCTATCTCCCTCGGTCTCTTCCACCCCTCAGCCGACCTCCAGCTCCAAACAGTTCGATATTATGACCTCTCCGAAGTAACGGGTACCGAAAAGGGCTGGGAACGCGGCGAACGCGTCCTAATGCTCACACCTCTGCGCGATGCTGCCTCCCACCTCCCCATGTTCTTCTCGCACCTGCGCAACCTTACATATCCGCACAATTTGATCGATTTAGCCTTTTTGGTCTCGGACTCCCGCGATGATACCCTCAACATGCTCTCGAGCATGCTGCAAGATATACAGAATGACCCGGATCCGAAAATGTCTTTCGGGGAGATCTCAGTGATCCAGAAGGACTTTGGACAAAAAGTGCAGCAGGATGTGGAAAGTCGGCATGGGTTTGAAGCGCAGGCAAGTCGCCGTAAATTGATGGCGCAGGCGAGGAATTGGTTGTTGAGTGCTACGCTGCGTCCTACGCATAGCTGGGTTTACTGGCGAGATGCAGATGTGGAGACAGCTCCGTTTACAATTATTGAGGATTTGATGAGGCATAACAAAGATGTTATTGTTCCTAGTGAGTGACTTATGCGGCCCTTTGACTTGCGATAAGAACTAATCTAATGTGTTTAGATGTTTGGCGACCGCTTCCTGACTGGCTGGGTGGAGAACAACCATATGATTTGAACTCGTGGCAGGAGTCGGAGACTGCGTTGGCGTTAGCGGATACTCTGGACGAGGATGCAGTTATCGTGGAGGGATACGCCGAGTACGCGACGTGGCGACCTCATCTGGCCTACCTGCGCGATCCATACGGTGACCCAGATATGGAAATGGAACTGGATGGTATTGGTGGTGTGAGCATTTTGGCAAAGGCCCAGGTCTTCCGTGCTGGTGTTCATTTCCCTGCTTTCAGTTTCGAGAAGCATGCCGAGACAGAAGGATTTGGCAAGGTAAGGATAACTCCCGTTAATCCCATGGAATACGGTTCAGCATCTAACTTACAATCTCCAGATGGCCAAACGCATGAAATTCTCCGTCGTCGGTCTCCCCCATTACGTTATTTGGCATCTATACGAGCCTAGCGTGGATGACCTGCGCCACATGGAAGAAATGGAGCTGGAAAAAGAAGCTCTAGAGCGCGAGGAGAAAGAACGTGAGCTAGCTCAGCAAAAAGAAGGAAGCCAGGTCAAAAAGGCCCAGGATGTGGTTAATGGAGATGCTGCTAAAGGCTCCGAGGAAGGCCCGATTGCGCACGCCGAGAAAAACGCTGGCAAGGGATCATCCAACAAATAAATAGTGGTGGCTATGACACTGCAGTCTCTTCCACTATCCTACACTATCAAGCCGCCCGAGCCGCAGGGTCCCCGTTTTAGACGCTCCCAGCTGGCTGGAATATTTTACGCCTCTCTAGGCTACAGGGTCAGCATACTTGCTTGAAGTCGTCACATGTCGGGTATCTATCAGGACGTCCTTTTTTCTTTTCTATTTCTTTTCTATTTCTTTCCTTTTTGTTGACTCATTCGATGCATCAGGTGGGATAATCTTTTGCTGAACCAGGGAATGATGTCTTTGGTAGGTCTCTCGGGCCTCCTCTCGTTCCCTGTGTATATCTTCGTTATTTGGCGCGGGTGTCTTATCATGGTTTTAGAAGCATATTAGAAGGCGTGATATGGTAAACAAGCAATACGGTATTTTGAAAAGGCAATTGATTTTTTTTCGACTTTCCATCTATACGCTCCCATCTTAGATCATTTGAAGAGTACATACATCGTAACCTGTAAACCATAGCATGACCTAACGTCAGCGCTAGCCATCAAGATGCTATAATTCGGGCCGAGCCGTTTAGATCTCACTATTGTATGAGTGACTTGTTCACATGGTCTCATCATGAGAGTAATATAGTTCATGAGTTAACCTACACCAGTTCATAAACTAAGCGATCTCAGATCCCAGATCTACGATATAGTTTCTCGTATCGTATTCTTATTCTTATCTCTCTACCGCACTCGTTCCCGAGGTCAACGCAGCTGATGCAACCACAATCTGATAAGTAACCGTGACCCAATCAAATCTCACCATTTAACCGTTGCACAACATTTGAACGGCACCACGCACATTAACAGAGACCGAAGCAAGTGATGATAATGTTAACCGGTCACGTTGACCGCCATCGGATCACCCTATCTATCTAAACCTGGTTCTCGTATCTATGTGCCTATCTCCAGATATCCATTATCGATACTCACTACTTAGATAGAAGCTCCCCCACATATGAGGAGTAGCTATTTCTCTAGCATGCCCCGGATTCTTCAAGTCCGGTCTTCTTTCTTTCTTCTTTTAATCCAATTTAATTCATAGTCACAATGCCTGGGCATAATGAACGATCGCCATTACTTGGAACGAAAGTCAAAGATCAGTCGAAATGGACATCTATATACCTACTTTCTATATGCGTTTTCTTTCTAAATGCAAGTGATACATTACTCAGTGTACCATTGACACAACTTATTGAAGATAATATTTGCCTTCAAGATGTTAAGAGGATTAAAGATTTGTCTTTAATCACGGAGGGGTTCTGCAAGAATGATCATATTCAAACGAAGTTGGCGTATACGACAAGCTCATTGCCTGCGGTCGAGGCTATTATTGGTATATTTGATGACTTCTAGCGATATACCCAGTTATTGACTAGCTTCTCTAGGTCTGATTACTGCATTTCCGTTCGGAGTTCTGGCTGATAGGTTTGTCATGACTTATTCGAGTTTAATGAAGCATACGCTAACTTCGTTTACTCCAGAATTGGTCAAAAGCCCGTTATTTACCTCTCTATCGTCGGGACCATGCTCTGCATGTCTTGGGAATTGACTGTTCTTGCATTCCCTGGGACTTTACCAGCACGATTAATCACAGCTGGACCTTTATTTCTCGTCGTGGGAGGCGGGTTCACGATCCAAGTCTCCCTTCTATACTCCATAGCATGCGATCTAGCAGACAGCTCAAACAGGTACGTATCCAATATTCAGTGAACAACCCTGAAAAAAGCTAATATCTGTGATAAACAGAGCATCAGCATTCTTTGTTATAGAGTTCGCAGGCCTACTAGGCAACACTTTAGGTCCTGTAATCGCCTCGAACCTCATGGAGGCCTCTTCACCATGGACACCAGCTCTAATCAGCATCTTCCTCGCGCCAATAAGCATGATATCTCTAGTATTCATACCAGAGACACACAGCTCATTGGAAGAAGAAACATTTCCAAAACAATACAACTTGGACCCATACGATCTCCAACCTCACGCTATAAAATCCTACCTATCACAATCCTTCCACCTCTTTAACCAATCTCTCGCATCTCTTAAATCCAACTCGATAATCATCGTCCTGGCTACAGGACTCATCCGCATGCCTGAATTCATTGGCACATCCCAATTCTTTGCCCAATACATAAGCAAGCGTTTCAACTGGTCTCTCTCGGAAACAGGATACCTCCTCACTCTCCGCGGAATAATCCACATGATCGTTCTCCTCCTCGCGCTCCCAATTCTATCTACTATTATTCTCCGCTGGCAAAGTTCAAACGCGAGGGATCTAACGCTCGCACGAATTTCAACAGGTATGGCTGCCTTGGGAATGTTCTGGATGGCTGCTTCAAGCATAGATGTTGTTGTTATGGGACTTGCGATACAGAGTCTTGGAGCGGGGATGGGTCCTCTTTGTCGGTCTTTGGCAAATGGATATGTTTCGCCGCAGGAGACTTCGAATCTTAATACTTTGATGGGGATTTTGCAGACTGGGGGGTCGTTGTTTGGAGGACCGGCGTTGGCTTGGCTGTTTGATGTTGGGATGGGGAGAGGCGGGTTGTGGGTTGGACTTCCGTATTTTGGGTTGACGGGGGCGTTTTTATTGTGTTTTGTTGGGTTGCTTTTTGTTAATGCTCCTGCTGGTTTGGGGGATGATGAAGATAATGACATACATTTTATAGTAGGTGATATAAATCATAATAGTCTAGTTGTGTGTTGATATATAATTTATTTACGTTGTATTTCTGAAGCTAAGGCGATTTCCATTGTGAGATTTGATATATTTTTATAGTTATTATGTGAATCGATCAACATTTTAGTCTGGTCTATTACTTTTTTTCTTTATTCAGTAGAATTGGAGTAGAGTACCAAGTCGGTCGATAAAACCAGCCCGATCTACACATTAAAATGTGGTCTGTGCACGAAAGCGCGTCCCTTCGCGTCCCCAGTATTTTCCGCGTCTGACGACATTCCCCCTCAACATTTCACAAGATCATCGCGGGGGACTCAATCGTACCAATGACGACCCAAGATTCACGAGGTATTCTATTCACGAATACACAACCCCAACAAGGGTTCCGACTCCTCGAACTCCCACCAGAACTAGATACCCTGTTATCAGCAAAGGATGCACCGAGGTAAGTCCAGCAACGCAGCAATTACCGCTTGACATTACAAGACAGACCCTTTCAATTGATCAAAATGCTAGAAATTTCATACTAACCAGATCCACAGCTTAGAACTAAAGTCACCCTCCGCTGCCCTGGCACAGGCGGTACCCGATTCCAGCGCCCAGGAATACGTCAACCTCTGCACCGCCGATAAAACCTACCGTATTCGCCAGGTCCAGTCATCGAACTCCATTCATATCATACGTCCGAGTTTGGGACGTATTTCACGGGCAGATATCAAGGTTGTAGAAGAGGAAGCTGGAGAAAGTGGTGCGCTGAATCTACCCGATGATGCAGTGAGTGCTATTGCAAAGTGCGGGTCAACATTGGAGCTTCATATTCCGGAGGGTGGATTCTCGGCTGTTCCGTTTCTTGAGAGGAGTCTACAGCTGTATGATAGGCGGGATGGTGATGATGATATCATGATGGATGATAATCAGGCGACGGGGGATATGGACTTGATTGAGGTGCAGAGGCTGAGGGATCAGGTGTGTGCTGATATTCCCGTTTCTACGGCGCAGTGCGAGGATGGATGGGTCGATATTTCTGCATTTGTGTGTGCATCGGCGGGATGGAGGCCTTCGGCGCGAATGCGTTTGAATGTGTGGAAGCGTATGATGGAGGGGGCCATTTTGCAGGGCATTGATCTGGAGAAGCAATTCCTTGTTGGGGATCTGTGGAAATCTGTTCTGGATGATGACGATGCGTCTGAGGCTCCGTTTCCGAGGGCATTGCTTGAGGCGCTTGTCAGGAAGCTTTGTACGGCAGATGAGCGACCACCTCTGGCGGACGAGATTAAATGTGAGTGTGATAGGCAGGCGGAGTTGGAGATTTGTACAGGCCGACTAATCATCTGATTTTGATTTATAGGGGCAAGCTTTGATAAAGTCGAGTGTTCGCGCTGGGTAGGTGAGACCTATCTTGCGGCCATGGCACCTACAGCATCTTCTGCCATTGGACGAAGCGAATTCCTACGTTCATGGAAAGATTCTCTCCCCGAATCTTGGAGAAGCGAAGCGTCTTTATCAAAATTACAGGATGGGGCTTATCAAAGTCCCGATCCTACGACAATTTTCTTTGTGGAGCCTTCGCAACGCCAGCATACTGCTAAAGCTTCTGCTGGCGCGGCGGCGGCAAAAGCCAAACCCACCAGGAACTGGCATGAATTGCTGAAATCACAAAAGCGCAATTGAGTGCAAGTCATCAAGTCCGCAATTGCGTTTGACGATATGCGCTCATATCTATGATGCCTAGCATCTCTAGGAACATAATGGTCATATCTCCCACCCGAAACCGTCCAGGCCTTTCCCACTTGACATGCGTAAGAGGCCTAGATCATGAGAAAAAATCAAAACCGAAATGCAATGAAAAGAAAAATGGAAATGGAAAGAAACTGGTAAACGTTGAATGGTTCAAAAAAGATATTCCCGTTCAACACCAAGCATACTTCTCGTTCAGGAACCATTCCACATCATTACCAAGTCCCTTCTCCGCACCAGTCCAACGCAAACTAGCAATACTGCTCTTCTCACGATGCACAATCTGAGCGTCTGAGTCCAAAATCGAAACCGCCTTCTGCAGTAATGGTGTCGGATTCCAAAACTCGACCTTGCTCATATTCCACTCATGCGCCTCTTGCTGTGCCTGCCGCAAAATGGCAACCATGGCATCAACCAAAGTCTGTTCCTCTTCTTTCGAGGTAGGATCATCATAGACCCATCGCAGGATATACAAAACATTATCCTCGGGGGTTTCGCCGAAGTTCCTAGTCCAAGAACAATACACACGAGCCAAGTCATTTCCAGCACCCTTAATCACAGGCGAAGAGCGATTCGGCAAAAGCTTCTCTGCAAAAAACTCCTCCCGGGCCCAATGCCACACGAAATGATCGTAATCGGGCATAATCGCAATCATACTACCAGGTGTAGCCTGTGAAGCATCATGCAGCTGATCCCTCAACTTGTTTATAACGGTCTCATTGCAAATGTGTTTCTGCACATCTGCTGCACATAGAACCTTGGTTTCACTCTGTTTCACCGCTGCCCCATTAGACAGCTCTTGCTTCGGGAGTGGTGGCAGACTCATATGCGAAGATAAGAACGGCTTCCATCCAAACTGAGCATAGAAATTCTTCCCAATGTCAGAAAAAAGAACTGTAAATAGAGATCGACCCCTTTTCTCTTTCTCCATCTTCCATGTATCAACTTTCACGCTTAATTCTTGGAACATCCGTTTCGCATATCCTTTCCCCCGAAATTCGGGTCTGCAGTAAACGCTCCCGATGCCGTGTGTGGAGACATTTTCCACTTCGCCGTTATGTGCCAGTAGTGCTTTCTTCTGATATGTTTCGCAGGAGCTGAGGATTGTGCGCTCGCCCTCGGGTTCGGACTTGTCGACTAGTATCCAGCATGTCAGGCCGTCGCGGGTCAGTCGTTGGGCGAATAAATGGTCTTCACGCGCAATATAGGTTTCGATATTCAATGGTCCTTTCCAAGCAATGCTGTTGAGCTTGATAGAAGCGATGCGTTCCTCGGGGGTGGCAGGGACCAAAATCAAGTCGGGTGAATCTCCCGATGGAAGAGAAGTGACGTTTGCTGCAATCATTTTAAAATATTGGTTGAAGCTGGTAAATCGGTTGGCTCTTTGTCTTTCAAGCTTGGCGGATGCTTCGGCTCAATCAAGAGATAGATGATGGATGTAGCTAGAAAATCGAAGTGAAGGATGAACAAAGAACCAAAACCATTCACTGAAAGCCTTCAAAGTTCCCCGCAAAGAAAGCGAAGCTTATATAGAAGACCGAAAACCTTCAGGTTCAATTCTCACAAGACCAGTCCAGATTCGTCTCCGCCGGTCCCGTAAAAAGAGCTATACGTCATGCAAAGCAAAAAGAGCCCCGACCCAAAGAAAGAAAAGAGAAAATAACACAAGCGAAAAATTAAATTCCGTTCCTTATTCGAAGAAAAATCCGGGGTCAAATCGAACCAAGTGGATATGTAGGCCGCGACCTCCATTTAAACCCATCTTACTTAGCTTAGCTCCTCCGGCGGAGTTCCGTCCGCAACACTACATACAGTACACCCTACGAAGCAAAGAGGTGTAACACCATTCCCATTCTATCTCGTCACCCCCGCTTTCTTGTGCACTTGCACATCATGATTCGGTCCGGACTCTCCAGCTCTATACGGGGCCAAGCGGGTGTCTCTTTGTCAACCGGGCCGATGACAAGCGACGGCAAGCGGCTTGAGCGAGCTTTCCGTTGGACCTGCCGTTGACGTAAGGGCTTAGGGTATGGGTCATGTGCTGGTAGGGTATGATGGGGTCATGTGGTGGATTATGTAAGGGTGCATGAGACGTGGATCGGGGTTTGAATTTTGGGAGAGAAACCATGGAAATGAGGTGTTTATGAATGGCTTTGTTTAAAGCTTAGCGTTGTGGGGTTTTGGATGTTTCATGCGTGTTTTTTTTTGGGTTGTTTTTTTCGTGTTTTATGAGGTAGGTGGTGATGATGTGGGTACTTTTGATAGTGTATACCTCGGGTTTGCCTATAATGATGGAGGTATATGGAGGTTATTCCCTGCTATAATACTACATAAGTGGCGTGTCCATAACCTGTATTAAGCATCATACTTTTAGGCATCAGGAATCAAAAATCAAAAATTCCTAAATAGCATACTTTGTACTTTTGCTATATAGAAGAGAGACCTAGTGTATCCGACTTAGCTGTATTATGACGTTGATCTGCCTTCTTGGTCAATTTATGTTTTTTTATGTGTTTATTTGAGTCCTCCAAAGCATAGGAGTGGTTTAATGAAGGTCCAAGCATTTCAAATGAGGGGGAATAAGTGCCTATCATATCGATTTTGGCCATGCGAGAGCTCATATAAAGACTTGTAGACAACTACATGAGTCAAGTACAACTAGACACTGACTTGATGTACTAATATATGAGATCATCTCTCTCGAGCCCTGGAGCCGCATAAAGTCCCTAGCAATTTAATAATACATAGATCGCCGCCACGTTACTTATATTGACTCCGAGTCGGTGCTTAGACAAGTAGGCAGAAGTGTACAGGCAACAGGACCAAGTGAAATTACGTAGGTGGAAAATCGCATTCGCCTTTCACCAGGACTTTCAATTTTCGACAATCTCCATTACTTACGGTACTTCGACTATATCATAATTACAAAGTCGTCGTAGACAGCCTAATTTCCACAATATCCAGATCCGAGAGGTTCTAGTCGGAGGCAGAGAAAGAACAAAAATGACGAACATTGAAACACAGCAGAAGACATGCATAAAGAGACAAAACCATAATAAAATGCACGACATTACGGCATAGCCACCAGCACCTAGACCAGAAAGAAAAGCGGGTCAAAGGAAAGGAGGGGTTCATGGGGAAAGAGCAAAGAAAGGGTCATAACGGGTTAAACACAAATGCAAATAGAAGCAAGAACCGAGACGACATTGGGAACTAGTTGCTTAATAATTGGATTGGCTAGAGAAGAAAAAATGAAAGAGATTCATGTAGTTGAGAATTTCAACAAAAGAGAAAATGAAATACAAAAAATGAGATGGTATGAAATATAGGCCGGACCGCAGCAAAAACATTCAAAGGTAAAAAAGATCAGCGAGGAGAGTCAAACCTCGGGTTCAGCAACATAAAATGCAATAGATGAGAGAGTAGTTTTGGGGGACCAAAACCAGGAGATCAATGAGAATGAGGGTAAAAGAGGAGAAGGAGCGTCGTAGAAAGGTGTCAGGATAAAAAAAAGTAAACAAGAGGTGGGGAGATAAGGGATAAGAAAAAAAGTAGAAAGAAAAGAGAAAGAAAGATATGAACCTGATCTATGTAAGTAAATGCCATGCGAGTCCCAAAAATCGTCCGCTCCCCGTTTTATATATTTGCGCCACTTTCTTGCGGACGGCAATTCCTAAATATCCTCGTCCATCATGTATGTTCGATCATTGGTCACGCTAAATCAAGAATGAGACTGAGATGGATGTGGACAGATAACAAACGAACAATTCCCATAGGTTGACACAAATATTCCCCCTAATAGGAATAAAAAGTTCAGGGAGGCTGTTCTGACTCCACCGGTTCGTTAAACTTCTGCCGCGCTTCCTCTACCCACAACTCCAATCGAAGTTCCCCAGCCTCCACACGTCGCACCGGTACTGTTTTCGCGCGGCCATTTGAGACCCGAGGGGGTGGCTGTTGAGGCTCACCATTCCGTAATTTCGATACAGAGAAGGGGGCAGTGCAGGATCTCAGGTGCACCTTGCCTGGTTCGGCGACTATCCATGTTTGTTCTTCTTTAGTAGTGCCCGCGGGGGGTAGTGCGTCTTCGCTAACTTCGATACAGACGGTAAAGCTGAATTCGTCATCTCGCGGTAGAGGGGTAAGGCGTGCACAGGCAGACGCAAGACGCGCCAAACAAGCCCGAAATTGTGATTCGAGGTCGACCGAAGTTGGCGCCGGACCCCGATCCGAAACGGGGCCACCTGGCCTAGATGTATCTTCACTTCTGTCTTCAAATGTAGTGTTCACTTCTCCAGCAGGTGCCCGGGGGAAGCCTGATAGATCAAAGGCATATCGTTCGAGGGGCTGATTTGTGCGGAGAGATGAAATGATGATACTGACTGCGGTAATTGTGCCTTTCAAAATTTCCGTCCCGACTGCGATAGATGCATCATTGATATAGTCACACACCTTAGGGTGACGGGATTGTCGGACAGGGTAATTATATGCTCGCACGGGGAGGAAAGTCGCGCGCGGGTAAACGGTACGTAAGAAAAGTATTTGGTGGACGGACACGGTGAGGAAGTTGGTGAACGAGGCCGCCAGCGCCGATTGGTTGCTGGGCAGCGATCTGGTAGCAGGGATCGGGGCGGAGAAAGTGGTCATAGTGGTGGTACTACTGGTCTCACTGGCCATCGGCATTGCCGTTGAACGATCCGGTGTCGGTTCCACGGGAAGGGTGATCTTGACGAAGTCTCGAGGAATCTGAATGATGTTCCACCCTGAAGCTAATCATCGCTCTGCTTTTCTAAACACATCAGTCAACGCGAGGAACTATCGGCGGTATGCGGAGGTGATCAAAATCGGTGGTGGGCGGGGAGAATGGCAAGGCGATATCAATAGATTTTTTTCCCGTTGATGGATTGGCCAACGACAGATCGGATCGGGAAAATGTATAAACAGGTTGGTCTGGTCAAGAGTATAAAAAGCAGATTTGCGGAACCAAAGTCCTTGGGTGTATATCGGACAATGGTGGTTGGTAATGGTGCCGGGATAGTAGTGGGTTGAACTGGTGGGAGGGGAGGGGAGGGGTTTTGAAGGGAAAAACAAAAAAAGAACATACGCTTGGGTGGACAAGACAACAAGATGCAAACCCTCAAAGCATGAGGAAGAAAAATGATATGACCCTAGGCGCCGATCCCAAAAAGCAAAGAAAAGAGAGTCACTTTTTTTGGAGAAATGATGTTCCCGTTTTGAGGGAGGGCAAGGAGGGGTGGATTTTCAAGCGAAGGGAAGGAGGGGGCGAAGGCAAAGCCCTGGTGAGGGGATGGTATGTCGTAAAGTGGCCTTCAGACCTAGGCGTAGATGGCTTGTACTCGTCGAACCGGACGAAAGATGAAGGCGATGGCTGGTCACGATGGTTTCCCCAGTGGCTTCGCTCGAGGGGAAAAGCAGGAGTGGAAGTTCGACGGTCAGTGGAAGTCACGGTTCCCGTCACGTGGTTGCGTCATGGGTTGGCCCTGCAGAACCTCGTGTTTTTTGTTTAACTTGTACAACTCAAAGCATTTTGATATTGGGGTTTTTTGGAGCGTCGCTACAAAGTTAGATTCTTTCTATTTTATAAAACGATCAGAATAGGTTGTAGTGAGTTATTGCATCTCTTCAGGACTTCTTTTGATTGTTCAACTATAGGTCTTGTCATGATACAGTGATGGTAAGAATAAAAACCAACCATGGAAAACTCTGTTTACTTAATAACACGAGAAGTATAAGATTATGGTTAAGTTGAATAAGTTGAATAAGAGCCTTAGTTTCAAACAATGAAGAAATAGCGAAATAATTTTTTGTAGGCAATTATTGATATTGTTATTTATTTATCCATGAACCAGTATGCCTAGAAGGTCCACGTTTGTATAGTACTAGGTGTATCCAGGATACCATAATTTGCTATGGAGGGGGTTTTAACCGTCGTGCGCAGAGCGCACAGTTTTTGTTACTTTTTGCCTAATTGTTTCCTTACTGGGTTAGTGAGGTGGATAGAATAATGGGACTCTTTAGCGGCGAGGGGCGATCATCACAGCCAAGCGAAAAGAAACAAAAGAAAAAAAGTGTGACAAACATTGGTTGGGGTCTGTATAAGGGGAACGGAACTCAATGGGGTAAAGAACCATAAAACCGTCCAGGACTCAACCTTGGGAGCGAAAGATGAACCGACGGGGTATAGCCGAGCAGAAACATCACTATAGACCAAACGTTCCCCATTGTCAGGTGCACAGGTAGAATTGGATATTGATAGGTAGAAATGTACCGACCGAGAACAGAGAGTAGTAAGCTTAGTCTTGAATCGCAGTATTCTCGTAAGGAAAAGTGTTATTTTTGGTTAAAAGATAATATATTTTCTATTGTACTGTGTACTGTACAGCTAGCCAGGTACAGTATCTGCTGTACCTGGATTTAGAATACATCATCTTGCCTCAATAACCTCCTCCATCAAACAGCCCACAGTATCAGGGCCGTGGATCCGTCGGGGGTACTGTTGAGTTACACCGCGGACTCACTGGGGCATACTGGATTACCACCAATTGGATTGCTTGGATGATGTATCAGGGCGGTACCGGGTACACCCCTCTCGGACTAATGTGTACGAGGCCCTTTTACCGATGATCTTCCCATCTCTGACGGCAGTGGCGGCGACAGGACAAGGGTGCGATCCCCCGGGGAGCCTACTATCGAAGTTCCGACATGCGTCTGCGTTGGCAGCGTATGAGATGCCATGCTGCGATTATCAATCCTTTTCCATGCGTTTCGATTCTTCTTTACCCGTCACCGCCGCCACTAAGAGGAGTTGATCTTCGCCTTTTTCTCCGGCGATCGTGGAGAATTGAGTATTTTAATGAGGGGCACCCAACGACTCCCAGCTGGATCTCCCTACGCCATGACGAATCGGTAGATGTATATAGACTGCATATTGTATTCTATATCGACAGTGTCTCATACAGCCGATCGTTTAATGATATGATTCGGTTTCAAGCTTAAAAAACAAAACATTATCCAGAACTAATGTCGTTCTTACTACTAAAAATATGGCATCAGCTCGGTATATTCCAATGATACTCCGTTGAAACTAAGAGACCGAGTTACACCCATAAATACAGTCATACAATTCATTGATGCCTGCTTCAGGGCTAGCTCCTGTCTCATCGCACGCTGTCAAATTGGTGGGCCTTTTTCGATTGTTTCCGAAAGATCACGATCCACCCGATGAGCGGTGTCAGGCTCTGCAAATACGAAAAGTGCAGCTCACAAGGCCGCCATCTCCAATCTATCTTTAACGGCAAAGCGGCCTCGAGCTATATGATTAGACAATTTGACCATCCAACGGACCCGGCATTAAGGTACAGTCCGTACCTACATCTGTACCATGATGCAATGGATGTAAGAATATTACTAGGTAGGATTTTCAATTTGTCAATTGGAATGGTCCTTGCCTCCCAGAGGTGACGTGTTGATTTGACTAAGCTCCCGATAAAACATAACTTTGTAAGAGAGAATGTCGACATGAGGCTTCTCACAGTTAATGGCTATGGGGTGTGTGGCCCCATACAATTTGAAGCCTTTGTTTTAGTTACACCGCCAAAACGAACATGCAATGGCTTGTAAGCAGACTTATCTTCAACTGGACAAGCTCAGGGGAAATGAGTCTAAACAGACTCCTTCAGAACCGAGCTTCACCAATCCCTGTCGTGGGGAGAAGACTAAGCTAGGATTAGTGTAGAAATCCAACTTTTTGGGATTTTGCGCCCTGCCCCAATCCCCAAAAATGCGGACAATGGGGCTTCTGGATTTCCCAGGTGCTCACCGTCAAGTTCGTATTCGCGTGGTATTTCTAGGTCCAAAGGATTCTAGAAATAAACTAAAACTAAAATTAATGGGTGCTTTCATCGTATGACATCTTAAGATAAACATGTGGAAATGATAAAATATTACCCCAGGTATTTTTGGAATTTGCCTTGGATATCAGGCAAGAATAGTTTACTAACTAACTAACTAACTAAGTTAACTAGTTAACTAGTTACGAATCCCCTGCAGCTTGTCTTACTTTGTCTTCTTCTACCCCCTTGCTTTTGAAATATTCCATGTGGCCTGAAATTGGTGTATCAAGTCATATTTCACTCTTGCCAAGAAGTATGTATAAAGAAAAGCTGTTTGTGTGCAGCAACGCTTAGGGCTGGTCACCACAGCCATATACATCGAAGATGGTGGGGTAAAAATTACTCATCCCCACTGGCGAATGGGGTACAGAGTCCAATCTATTTATTTTAGTTTGTTTGCGTAAATATAGGCCAATCTGTTTATTATGCTATTGTAATGTTGAATCAACCCATTATATTGCCTGTAGAAGCAATTATTAGATAGATTTTAGCAAAATCGAACAATTTGAAAACCCTGGAGATGCTAATAATAAAGAGAGCAAACAGTCCCTCACTTAGCGTTAACCCGTTGACCGCCTCTGCCCCTCGTGCCTCCTTATCGCGCCGCAAACTTACCCTTCCCTAGCGCGACGAAGTGGCCGCGAGCCAAATATCTACAACAATCTTTGTGTGGTGATCCAAATTGATCACTCATTGACCATGGAGCAAGAACTCCTATCACACCTGGCCGGCACTCAGTCGCCTAGGTCTGATATCAGAAAAGCCGCAGAGCTTCAGCTGCAGAACCTGTACTCCAATGAATCCTTCCCAATCTCCCTCACAGCCATTGCCTCTCACGCGTCTGTCCCCGTGAACCTCCGCCAATCCTCGCTTTCTATACTGCGTACCTTCATCGCGGCCTCGTGGTCCCCGAATCTCGACGAATTCCAAGGCCAGATCCGCGTGAACGATGCAAACAAGGCTCAGATTCGACAGGCATTGCTCGAGCTTGCTACGACCATCGAGACCCCCGAGCGCAAGGTCAAGGCATCTGCAAGCTACGCAGTCAGTAAAATTGCCAGTGCCGATTTCCCCGATGACTGGCCGGAATTGCTGCCTTCCCTATTGCACATTATCAACGACCCCGCTACCAGCGATGGCGCATTGCATGGATCGTTGAAGGTTCTGTTGGATTTGGTTGATACTGGATTCGGGGAGGAACAGTTCTTTAGTGTTGCTCGTGACCTGGTTTCTTCTCTCTTTTCTGTCGCTACATCGGTGTCACGCCGGCCGATGCTGCGTGCTCTCTCAGTCGCAGTATTCCGTTCGTGCTTTGATACGCTAGAAATGGTTTTGGAGCAGCACAAAGTTGCCATAAAGGAATTTGTAGATGAGGTTCTCACTGCATGGTCGCCATTCTTCGTTGAGAGTCTGAAGAGCCCTCTTCCTCAACCCCCAGGTGAGGAGGAGGCCAATAAGGAGGGTGAAATTGCTTCACAATGGCGTGGGGCCGTTGGCCTGAAGCTGCAAATCGTCAAGGTATGGAGATATCATTCTGTTCTGCTTTTCATCCCGACTAGGCCTCTTTGATTTAATTAACAATTTGTTTTTCAAATAGACTATTATGAAGATCCGCATGGTGTTCCCAGGTCTTTTAACACCCCAAAGTCCGAACTATTTCTCAACTGTTTGGGCTGAGCTTACCAACGCTTTATCCACCTACCAAGATTTCTACATTGAGAATGAACGCCAAGGTCGTCTGGAAGATGTCGATGGGCTTCCCTTCTCACTCGATTTCCTTGTTCTGGAAGAGCTGGACCTGATCCAAACACTTCTTAAGGCGCCTCCAGTCAAGGCTGAGCTACAAAAACAACTTCAAAATTCTGGTGAAGGAGCCAGTTCCTCTACCTGGCTGCCTGAGATTATGAAACTCGCTAGCTCATATGCTCAAATTACCAGTGAAGAAGAGGGCCTATGGGAGATTGATGTCAACCTCTTTTTGTCCGAGGAAACCTCCGTTACGGCTAACTACACTCCTCGCACATGCAGTGGCGATCTGGTTATTAAAATTGGAGAATGGCTGCACGCCACAACGGCAGAGGGCCTTCTGAGCCATCTGAATGAAGTGTTTGCCAATTCTTCTGCTTCGTAAGTTTTACATTACATTGACAATATTCACAAAAAATATACCGACTAACTTGGATCGTCTACAGGTGGAAAGCGCGCGAGTCGTCTCTTTATGTGCTCAATGTCTTGTTGCGTGACTTCCATGAGGCAAACGAACAAATTTCCCCAGAACTAGCCACTCATTTCAACCAGTTCGTCCACTATGCCATCCAGCAAGAGCAAGAGCTTTTGCGCGCACGGGGCTACCTTGTGGCTGGTGCTCTCTCCAGGGTTGCAGGCGATACATTCCATATGACTACCTCTTACTTGGAGGCTACATTGAAAGCTATTGCGGAGGATCCCGCCGAGGTTGTCAAGGTCGCTTGTATTCGAGTCTTGCAAGATCTCATGCCAACTCTGCCTACCTCTGTGGCCCGCAACTTCCAGACTACTGTCATCTCAGCCATCTCAGAATTTGTTTCAGCACATGATCTACGCGAAGAAGGAGAGAGTGACGACCTCAAGATCACCCTAGCGGAGACTCTCCGGGATACCATCATGGCGGATTCGACTGTGGTTTTGTCATCCATCGCCATCGATGTCCTCTTCAACATCGCCAGCAGTGGGGCCGAGAACTTCCAATTGACTATGACTATTACCGAGGCGTTCGAGGATATTGTAGACCAGATCGCCGAACATGGCCCCGAAGCATACATGCGACTTTGCGAAAAGGTCCTCCCCTCTCTAATGGGTGCCATTGATGTTGGTAACCTCACCGATGAAAACGCCTTGACCACCTTCGCGGCAGATCTGCTTCGTGCTCTCACCGAGCGAGCCCTGGACCCTATGCCAGCTGGGTTTGTGGAAACCATCATGCCAAAACTGAACCGCCTTCTTTTAGACTCCGATGAGGCTGAGCTCATCCGACCCGCGACAGAGGCTGTCCGTCACATGCTTGCGCACGACTTCACGCAATTTATTGCTTGGCGTGACCCGCAGTCTGGCAAGGAGGCTATTGAGGTTGTGCTGATAATCATCGACCGTCTCCTAGGACCTGCCGTGGACGACAATGCTGCCACAGAGGTCGGTCAGCTTGCGGCCGAGCTGGTGGAACGGGCCGGTTCAGAGCGACTGGGTCCTTACTTGCCCCAGCTTCTACAGGCAGTGGCCCAACGATTAGCGACCGCCAAGCAGGCTCAATTTATCCAAAGTCTGATCCTGGTTTTCGCCCGATTGACTCTCATCAGCGCCCGAGAGGTGGTAGACTTCCTTGCGCAGATCGACCTGGGTGGTTCCAGTGGCCTTGTGGTTGTTTTGAGCAAATGGCTGGAGAACTCAGTCAACTTTGCAGGCTACGATGAGATCAAACAGAACATCTTCGCGCTGGCGCATCTGTATGAGCTCTCCGATCCCAGACTGTCCGAGGTTCCCGTAAAGGGTGACCTGATCATTCAAAACACTGGCCGCATTAAGACTCGTTCACAGGCTCGTACTGACCCCGATCGATACACAACGGTGGCAGCACCCTTGAAGATTGTTAAGGTGCTCATTGAGGAGCTGGGAGCTGCTTCTGGCAACAGTCAAATTGATGCTGCGGCCCGTGAACTTGACGATGCCGATAGCGATGATGGTGACGACGACTGGGAAGATGTGCCTGGCCAGACCCTGGATCTTGGTCTGGGAGTCACCAAACAAGAGTTGATGGGCTGGGGAGAGGGCGGTTCTGAGAGTGTCTTTGGGGTGCGTCAGCGTGACGATCAGACGCAGGGTTTCCTTGAGAACTTCTTCCGTCAAGTCTCTACACAACCCGGATTCCAGGAACTATATGGAGCTCTGACTCCGGATGAGCAGAGCAAGCTCCAGAGCTTAGCTTAGAAAAGTGGGGCCCAATGGGCCTGAATCACACATACTAGTAGCAATATCATTATCGCGCCTGGGCACGAGTCACGCACCACCCAGTCCTAAGGTACTTTTGTTCATTTCAAACTCTTCTCTCCGTTTCCTTTGTGTACTACACCCACTGTAAAGATCCTCCTCTCCCATTCGACCATCTACTTTTCCCCCCTAAATCATGGTGGA
Source organism: Penicillium angulare (assembly GCF_028827245.1). Lineage (NCBI taxonomy): Eukaryota > Fungi > Ascomycota > Eurotiomycetes > Eurotiales > Aspergillaceae > Penicillium > Penicillium angulare. The sequence goes on from NW_026623163.1 coordinate 1,588,710, forward strand.
TCCCAGATTGTGATCTGTCTCCTCCGTCCGGGTCGAGGATCAATCTGCAGCTAAAACTGCGGGGTCTTTGCCGTGATGGATCATGGACCAAATCCCGCGGTTCTGGGTTCCCGGTATCCTGTATCTCGGTATTCTACGCTCTGACCTTGTTCGCCTTTTTTTGGAATTTCAACTTGCCAACTTTCTCTTTACTCAATCTCGCTTGCCTTGAATAGCTTCATTCCTTCCCCTCCTTTGGGGCGTGTTGTCCTTTAACCCTTCCCACCTCTTCTTCCTCCTTTCTCCCCCCTTTTTCTCTTCTCTTCCCCTCACCATGTCTCAACCAAACCCCCACGAACGGATCCAGGTTGATGTAAGTTGAACTTCTCGTCTGATCAATTTGTACTTTTGTACTTTCAGCTTTTGCCTTTCGTGTTACCCTTTGTAGAAATTTTCCCCTCTGATCGAATCTAAACCTGCATTATCCCTTGTTCGATCCAATATCAACAATCAACCCTCCCCATCTACCCCCCAACCCGTCCACTACTAGCCTCAAGAGGAAACCACCCTGTCTCACCTTATAAATCAATCCACCAGACAAGCGACGATGATTCGCTCTTCGATACCAGATCCCTCGTGGGGTCCAACCTCTCCTTCGCCTCCTCCGTTCGCGACTACTGCTACGAGAACGGCCGTCGTTACCACGCCTACCGCCATGGCCAATACCCATTTCCGAACGACGAAGAAGAACAAGATCGCCTCGCTCTAGTCCACCACCTCTTCAAATTAATATGCGGCGGCGACTTGTACCGAGCCCCGATCCGTCCCCGCGACCAACAGCATCTGCAACCCCTGCCCCACGCACAAGATAACCATATCCCCGGGCCCGTCCCGCCCCGCCGAATCTTAGACATCGGCACCGGAACAGCAGAATGGGCCCTAGAAATCGGAGAAGAATTCCCATCAGCCGAGATTATTGGCACAGACCTAAGTCCTATCCAACCAAGCTGGGTTCCGCCAAATTGCCGATTTTACATCGACGACGCGGAAAGTGATTGGACCTTTACGCCGGGCGAGGCATTCGATTACATCCATGCGCGAACCTTGGGAGGCGGGATCGGAGACTGGCAGAAGCTTACTCGGCAGGCGTTACAGCATCTTCGACCGGGCGGATGGTTTGAGGTGCAGGAATTTGAGTCGGTTGTATGGTCTGATGATGACACGCATAAACAGGCACATATTGTAATGGATTGGTTGGAGAAGTTGAATGCGGCGAGTAAGCAGTTTGGAAAACCCATGAATGTTGGGGGGCAGGTTCAGAGCTGGATGGAAGAGAGAGGGTTTGTGAATGTTTCGGATGATATTTATAAGGTTTGTTCCTCTGGTTATTGTTTGGATTCTGCCGTGCTATATGATGCGTAGCAGAGGTATGGTGGGTATATTGCTGACTAGGTACTTGATTATAGTGTCCTATTGGAGGGTGGGCGAAAGATCGTCAACTCAAGGATATTGGTCGCCTTGGAAAAGTTACTGTCTTGGAGGTTGTGGAGCCGTATACCTTGGCTCTGTTCACAAGGGTGCTTGGGTTTACCTTTCAGGAGGCACAGGAATATATGGAAAAGGTGCGAGCAGAGTTGATGAGCACAAAGTTTCATCTCTATGTTCTTTTCCACTTTGTTTATGGCCAACGACCAGTAGAGGAGATAAACGGTCATTCTCGTGAGGAACCCGTATCCTGAATCACGCAAAAACAAGGAGAAGCATTCGGCTTTTTCTATACTCTACGACTTACGACTCCACGGCTTTCTTTGAATATCTCGTGCATAGGAAACATCTTTACACCATGGCGTTATGCATTAGACTTTTCATGTCCTCGAGGATACGGGGATGATGTTGGGGAGATAAAGCGTGATATTTGACATGAACGAGATTCGACATTGGAACCAAGGTCTGCTTCCAGAGCATGGCTTAGCCCCAACGGATACATGACATCCCGTCTATTTCTCCCAATGATTGAGACCCGACCAGCGGCTCTTATCTGGCAACTGCACTGATACCAAGTACTTGGCATATGCCCGAGACAGCCTCCTCGGGCGTCGCACTAGCCCTTACGACCTGCACGACCTGCGCCACACGCACCTCTTCGCAGCTACCAATCGTCTCAAGCAGGGTTTCCAGAAGCTCCTGCTTCCCGTCTACCTTCCACGAGCTTGGAATGGGTTCCCCAGATAGTGGATGGTTTTCATGAAGGGGGAAATGTGTTGATGAGCTTTGGATATGCAGTGCCTGCTGCGAGTGGTGAATGTTCGAGTTCGGATTTGGATCCTGAGCCATAGTTGTATGAACAGCTGCATTATTAGACGATGGGGATGAATAGTATGCCGATTCTGCATATGGTTGTACTGGGGCAAAATTATGCGCCTGCTCCCATTGTGAATAATGTGGATGTTGCTCTTGACCTTGATGATATGTTTGCGCTTGCTTGTAGTCGCTAACTGTAGCCATGTTTGAGTTCAGAGGATCTAGGTTCCCTTGTAAATAATCGGGACTGTGATCGGGATGTGCGTATTGTGTAGTGATCTGGTCTTCCATCGTATAGTTGTGTGGTGTTTCATGTTGGTAAACTTGCGCGACAGGCATACTCGATAGATCCGCCGAAGATTGTGCGTGGATGTTCTGCATAAGAATGGAAGCGGGGATATCGCCATGTGCGAAAGCTGGAATTCCTCCAGCTTGAGAATTTGATAAGCACGAACTGTCCATAAGACCTGTCACAATTAGCTCCATCTAAAAGTAGTAATAGCAACAATCACTCACTGGCGCCAACAAAAACTGTCCCCGTCCCTGTCCCTGTCGAGATAGCATCCCCCGCGCCAATCTGCGTTCCAAACGGCGCTGTCGTCGCAGAAAATCCAGCATGCGATTCACTCGGTCCACTTCCCATGCTATCCGGACTATTAACAGTCATCGCAGAATACGTCCTCGTCCCAGTTGACGAAGACGACGACCCCGACCAACTCGCATCACCAAAGTCTGTGCCTGCGCCGATCCCCGCACCAGCACCAACACCAGAGCCAGCAGCCCCAATCATGCCCGCGACTTCTTCACCACCTCTCAAAACATTGTCAGACTCTTGTAAGCTTCCATGCTTGACATAGCCCGTCGGGCGCGAATACGGCGCGCGATTGCGATCGGAAAGCGGTTTTGATTTCGGTTTCGGACCCTGCGTCAACTGTGTGCGTAGTTGCGCGACTTCGCGACGAAGACGATCAATTATTTCCGCTTGGCCTATATGTTCGCGATCCTCCGGGGTGGTTAGGTATGTGCATTCTGCTTCAATGCCCCGAATTATACAGGCGTGACATGGGATAGAGCGGTCGCACTATGTCGATCGGGGGTATTAGCGCAAGCGCATGGTAAGAACAATAGCAAAGAACGAGAACAATGAACAAGCAAGGATAAATTGCAGTAGCAGAACAAGGATGGTCATTGCGTCGTGTATGGTAGATCGGGGTTCCGGCCGGAGAAGCTCGGTTTGATCTGATCTGGGACCTCTTCAGGGTCTCATGGGTCTTAAGGGGCGCGAATTTCGATGGAATGAATTAGAACATACCTTTACTTTGCGCTCGCGACATTTGAAACAGGATTGTTGCGGTCGGATCTTAGTCTTAGGGTCGGAGGGCATATCTGAATGGGATAAAAAATAAGAATAAGTGAGATTTCAAGACTCGGGGACTTTTTTTGGATTCTATCCCCCCGCTTCAGCCGTTAGACCTAAACCGAGGATCATGGTGGAGCTGAAACCAGAAAAAGAGCTGAAACTTCATCACATCACTAGGTACTAGGTATACAAAAAGTACTTTTTGGTTTCAGCCACGCCCCAATTCTACCTTGCATGAAGAATCCTAGAAATGCACCTGAATTTGCTTTTTTCCTCGTTCCCACCAGAATGCATTCGCCTATCGCATCTTCACATTCAAGATGTGATGCATCTCATAAGCAACCGGGTCCATCGCAGCATGTTTACTGGTAGGAATCCTCGAAAACGCCACTCATGGATCAATTTTGGACATCACTCTGCATGACCCAGGGGAATTTCGGGATCCGACACCTGAACACCTGACACTCAGACTTGTTGAGCTAAAGTGTTGGATTAGGTTAGGTTGAGTTCGCCAAAAGTGCAGAGTGCAGAGTGCAGATCGGAAGATAGGAAGAAAGGAAGAAGAAGCGTGGATCTCGCCCCCCTCTCATTAACTTACTTCGGACCTGATCGGCAAAGCCACTTCCTGACATGAGCTTTGGTGTTGATTAACGTCGTTATCGACGATGACACCGTCACAATCTTCCGTACGACTTCCCCCACTGTTTGTAGGCGAGGTTGTTTGCCGATCTGCAGCGGAGCTCCGGTGCGGGGAACTCGTGGAGCTTGTATGTGGAATGTTGGTGCTTAAAATGGCTGGGGAAGACCCTGGAGAATAGCGGTCTTGTACAGCAGCTCAAGGAGTAAGAAATATCATTGGTGTCTTTGTGAAGTTGCAAGCTTCTTCTTCTTCCTTCTCCTTTTCTTTGTGTCAGGTTCTGGAGACTATGACTCGCTCATCAGCCAATTGGGTTACGCCTGCCAGGATGGCGAGTCTCTTGATGATTCCCTTTCTACCAGCTCAGGCATCAGTGGGGGACCCCGGTCTTCTTCCTTCGCCTCCAATGGGCTTCAACAACTGGGCACGATTCGAATGTGATCTCAACGAGACTCTATTTACCGAAACGGCCCAGTCAATGGTTAGCCGTGGTCTACTCGATGCAGGATACAATCGTCTCGATCTCGATGACTGCTGGATGCAAACTGAGCGTTCATCCAATGGCTCATTGCAATGGAATACCACTCTATTTCCTCATGGTATTCCCTGGCTAGCAAACTATGCCCGCGAACATGGATTTCACCTTGGAATCTATGAAGATGCGGGAAACGCAACTTGTGGTGGATATCCTGGCTCGCTGAATCATGAACAGCAAGATGCCGACACATTTGCTAGTTGGGGAATTGACTATCTCAAGCTTGATGGATGTAACATCTATGCTGAGAATGGTCAGCCTCTACGGGATGAGTATAAAGATTTGTACACTCAGTGGCATAAGGTTTTAAGTGGGATGTCACAGCCACTTATTTTCTCTGAGTCTGCACCAGCATACTTTTGTACTAATGAGACAGACTGGATGCGAGTTATGGATTGGGTCCCGGAGAATGGGGAGCTAGCACGCCACTCGGATGATGTCCTTGTTTATAGCGGCGAGGGTAGTGCTTGGGAGAGCATTATGACAAATTACAATTACCAGGTTCAGGTTGCGCGATACCAGCAACCGGGATACTATAATGATCCTGACTTTCTGATTCCCGACCACCCAGGCCTGACGGATGATGAGAAGAAATCCCATTTCGCGCTGTGGGCATCATTCGGTGCACCACTGATTATCAGTGCATATATCCCCGATCTACCGGAAGAAGTTATTACCTTCCTCAAAAACAAGGATTTTATCGATGTCGACCAAGATCCACTAGCTCAGCAAGCTGCCCTCGTTACCCGGGATGCTGATTTTGATGTCCTGACTCGTTCCCTCGCAAATGGAGATCGACTCCTAACCGTGCTAAACCGTGGAAACAACACCTCTAAAACAACAATCCCAATTTCCCAACTTGGTCTTGATTCAACCTGCAAGTACCGCGCCCACAACTTGTGGACAGGTGCCGTGGAAACCATCAAAGAATCTGTAGAGATTACCCTCAACACCCACGCTACTAGCGTCTACCGAATTACACCCCCACGTGGATGTACAAAGACCACATCAACCGGTATGATCTTCAACACGGCTTCGAGTCGCTGCTTAACCGCTTCATCGGACAAGGTCACCTTCAGCACTTGTGATGCAAAGAACTCTCAAGTCTGGTCTGTCTCTGGATCAGGCAGCAAATTTACCTTGAGCCCGCTGTCGGATTCTTCGAAGTGTCTTGCTGCTTCTAAGGATGGATCTGCGTCGCTTGTTGCTTGTAAGGGTGGTTCTGGGACTAGCTGGTCTCATTTTATGACGGGTCATCTGAAGAGTGGCAATGGTGATTGCTTGGCTGATTCTAATGGGGTAAGCCTTGAGAGTTGTGATCAGAGTGTTGGTGGGCAGATTATGGGATTGCCTAGTGGTGTTAAGTTGGCTTCTGGACTTTTCTAGTGGATGTTGAGGATAGATTAAAACTTGGATATGCCAGCTAGAGTAGATGTTCTTGATGCATCATGATGACTATACTGCATACAAAGATAGTTGATCAAATATCATCCTTACTTCATAAAAACTGCTTTTTGAATTATCAGTAGAATGCTTCAATGTTGTTATTGTCCCACGTGCAGTATTGAGCACTTGAACGATTGAACTCAAACTATAAATCCGGGCGTTGTGATTGGCTGATTATCCACTGTAGAGTCCCACTTCTACATAACAGGCACCTCTGAAATGCCATTGACCATGACAACGGCAAGACGGCGCTGATGTGGGCAGGAGATGCAGGAGTGAATGCTGTTGAATATAATAACGATATGACAGCGTTGATATGGGCAGTTTCCAAAGGGAATACAGCATTGGTGGAACAGTTACTGAACGTCAATGATATCGATTTGTCTATCGAGAACATGCACGGTGTATCGGCGTTGGCAATTGCCCTTACCAGGGAGGATAAAGTGATGGCTAACATACTTCGGCGGGAGGCCCGGTGGCGCCGAAGAGCCCAGTGAAAAAGCAGGATGTATCTATGAATTTGGATCAGTACCTCTACAATTCCATACTCCTCTCGGTGGCCATTTTACCGAGATTGCTCCTTATTAAACAGCAGTTTGGTCCGAGTCGCCGCATCAGTATGGTTAAGAAGATATCTTTATGGTTTCGAGTTTACAAGAAGAGAAACTCAGATATACCCATGTACAGTGGAAACTTGCCTCCTTGATTGATATAATTCATCGAAAAATATACAGAGAAAGAAGAAACAAAGGGATAATGAGTCATCTACCCCTGCAAAGAATACCCAATGCCCTCTCCAGACCCCATAGCCACCAAGTTCGCACGCATCTTCTCAGGCCTCTCTCCAATCCCGAAAGAAGCATCATCACGATGCACCCAAGCACCAACACCATGCTGCAGCACAGCTGTAGCACGAACCTTCTTCTTCTCATCATCTCCCTCCCCAGCAGCCTTCAAGCCGAAACTTCCATGAAGAGTCAATCTCGTCTCCTCACCACCCTCCTCCTTACCCTTATAAACTCCCCGATGCAAAATATTACTATCATAAAAGACAGCATCACCAGGCTGAAGCTTCACAATCAACTGATCCGGCAAAGATGCCGCATACGGCTCCGCATTACGCTCTGTATCTGTGCGCGCACGACGATGAGATCCCGGTACAACAATAAGCGATGCATCAGGACATAAAGCAAGATTGTATTGCGCATGCGACTGCTTCCCGCCAGGCGACTTGGCAGCTAATTGGGCTACCTCTTCCTCGGCCGTAGCTGTCTCGGGGATATCATCACGATGCCAGCGGAGCTCGAAGTCCTTTGTTTCAGGCGCGACGAGAAGATTGAATAGTTCCATGACAAGAGGCTCGTCGGGACCAGCTTCTTTAACGCCCAAAAGCTCCTGGACGACCTTAAGAATGGAATCGGAGAAATAGCACTTTGCGAAAGACTGTCGGTCCTCCATATCAGGGTGCATCAGGTGTTGAACACCCCAGATTCCGCCCTCGGAAGCTGGCGGAGGTGTTGTAGGCCATGGTGGGAATTGTTTAGGGACGGTACGGAAGTGTGGCCAGCCGCCGGTGCGGGTTTTGGTGGTTGCTTTTGTGGCGATGGAGCGGTAGTGGGAGATTTCGGAGGGGCTGAGGAGGTTGGGGACAACGACGAAGCCGTCGCGTTGGAGAGCGTCGAGATGAGGTGTGGACATTTTGGATAGATAGAGCAGTCTGAGCAGAGCAGAGCAAGATTGTAGATTGTGGAGGGTTTCGTTTATACTTTTATATGGAAGAATTTAATCTGGAGAAGCGGGTGTTTATCATTATCGCTGCGGGGTTCCTGATGCTACCTGCTACAGTGCCATTTTTGGTTCTTTTTTATCCGCGATGTTACTGTGGATCCACAATGTGACTCTCTGCCATGTGTCCCAGGTGGTTCTTGATTGATTACATCTCTGTTCATTCGGTCGGAACATACTAATCTTCCGTTTCATCCCCAGATCTCCATGTTTCCGATGTAGCATGTTGCACTCCCATCATATAGATCTGGGGTCGCAGTTCTCCTGCAGGCTTGATTGCTTTAGTGCATATTAAGCTGCTTGTCGGTCTTGATCTGTGTTGATTAGCCTCTTTTCAGCCTCATGAATATAGTTAACCTTGTCAAAGAGAACTATCGCGCTAATTATCTAGGTATTTTTTCGATTATTCTACAACTCTTGTAATTATTCCTATATGGTATGTCCACTATAGCAGTTTAAAAATGTGGTTTGGCTCGAGAGAGATCTATACCTAATTCTAACATACTGTTGTGATCAATATCTCGCTGATGCTCAGCTTACCGTGCTCAGGAATTCTCGAAACTTCGTCCTTGTTCGCTTATCTTTCCCGTATAGAACCTCCATTTAGTCTTACTCGGGTCGCTTATACCTCGCATTCCAAATGTTACAACATTTGAAGGGGGGCGGAAAACTTCCAACCCAATCAGACCACCGTAATACTCATGGTTACTCAAGCATGTAAATCCTGTAGATCTGCTTAAAATCCTTTGCACCAATATCGCGTATCACAGCAATCGGAGCATTACCCCTCAATGCGATAGCAAAAGTGGGTGGGTCTCGAGTCCCTGAGCCCCGCGGTACAAATCAACATGACCGTGGATCTATACGAACGCCAACTGGTGCATTCCCGCTGGAACACATAATATTGGTTCTACTTATTACTGATATTGCTTACAGCTACCTATAATATAGGCTTTATAGATAATAAGGCAGAAACAAAGATCGGGTATGCCCAAGCATATACTCAGTAGCTCGGTGTGTATGTGATACAACACATGATGGGGGGTCACGTTGGACGTCATCGCGATCTACAGTTTGCCAAGATCAACCGAGCTGAGACAACTACACACGAAGTTTTTTTTTCTTTTCTTTCTTTCCCCATTGAACCAAAAACGCTCAACTTTTCATAACCACAGTCTGAACGAGAATTTGCAGGATATTCCTTCATATATCTCATAGTTCCACTACTGTCCCCACCATGCCCCTCCTTCGTGCGGGCATCCCCGCCCTGCTCGTGTGTTTGCTAGTATTTCTGCCATCAGCCCACGCCTTTGGCGCTGGAAGTACGTATTTTGGCAAACTTGAATTTTTTTTTCTTTCTTTCTATTGGATATTAATGAGATCACAGATATTGCATCCATCTCTGCTATTGAGGGCAAGAATTGGCGCCATGGCGATATTGAAGATGTCCTCAGAACTATTGCGTTTATCCATGGACATAAATGGACTTCCACCATGATCAAGCGCGTTTATTTCGGAAACTGGTTGCGCGACTAGTGAGTTTCTTTGATCTGATCAAAGCTTCTAGCGTTCATCGCTGACGAAAATACAGCTCGCAGGCGATGGATGTCGGGACCCTGAAAAGTCTCCAGGCGGAGACGATTCGCATCTTAGTGTGGGTCCTTTCGTTCCTGACCTTCGGCTTTGCAACGGGTGAATTCGAGGTCACATCTGAGCGCTTGGGAGTCTATCGTCCCGAAGAACATATTGAGTACGTCCCTACTTCAAGAGATATATCAACGCATAGTATCTTTCAAGTGCTAATTTAAGTGTCAAATCAGCAACCCCAAGGACTACGCTGATAACGAGGATGCGCGTAAATTTGACGAGCGTCTTCGGGGACCTGTCCGCCAAGTTGAATTGGATATCGATATGGATACTGGTATGAAGAATTATATCGCCAATGAGAAAGGTGACTGGGCAACGAGCGCCGCCTATGTGAAATTCAGTTTGGGTCGAAGCATCCACTATGGACGCATGTACACTAATGGTGGAGATCACAAGGGTAAGGAGGAAGATCTTTGTGAAGCACTTCGATGTCTTGGTCAGGGACTTCATACCCTTGAGGATTTTGCAGCACACACCAACTACTGCGAACTTGCCCTGCGAGAAATGGGTCACCACAATGTCTTTCCTCACACCGGTACAGCCACCCAGATCAATGTTCGAGGACACCAAATCTTCCCATTGGTGACCGGTACATTTGGAATGGTGGATTTCTTCCACTCTGTGCTGGGTGAAGCTACCGACCACTTTACACAGTCTGAGGTTAACGAGATGGATATTGCTCTCGGAGATGCCGAGAACAACGCTCAATCCAACAATTCACTCAGTTCTCTGACTGGCTTGCTAGGCAAGATCCCCGGAACCAGAGACCTAGTCTCTGAGGCCGAGCATTTAAGACAGCTTTCAGATGCACAAGAGATGACCAACCGCTCCATGGGCTCGCATATGGGCTATGCGCAAACGGGCGGATCCCGAGGCATGAACGAACAGTCCCGCGCATCGCCACAGCCTGGCACAGATGGTACATCACCAGGACCCGGTCTTCAAGGAATGCCTAACTTTAATCCTCAGGAGACTGTCAGCAAAATCTACCCAATTCTAGAGTTTCGTGACAAGGTTGTCCGAAAATTGAACTCGATCATTGAGAAGATCCCAGGTCTCGAGGCTATAGTCGAAAAGATCTCCGAAACACTTACTGTCTTCATAATGTCTTTGCTGGCACCATTTGTACGACCTATCATTAACGCCGCCTCCAAGTCTTTGCAGACTGGTTCCTCTGGCGTCATCACTGCATCTGGCAAGCACCAATACGAGCCATGGACTGACCCCCACTGCACCGATCCTACTCACTCGCTACTCTCAAAGGATCACTTCGCCAACATCCTCAACGAGCCAGCCGGTCAGGTCGCCACCGCTATCGTCAAATATGTTGCGCCCCGTATCCTCTATGCCTGGCAGCATATCGATGTTCCAGAGCACGAGGTTCTCGAGGATTGTATGAACATCTTCCACCACCCTGCGTTCCGAAACATGCACAATGAAGCCCATCGCACGATGTTCGAAGCTGTCGGTAACTGGGTACACTCCCGTGAAGATCGCGGCGCAAATCTAAACCATGTTCTCAGTTCCGAGGGTGTCAGATCGGGAAAAAATACCGGAGGCGTTCCTCACACCCATAGCGGTGGAAATGGAGGGTTTGCTGCGCTTGGTGGCGGCTCTCATGGCCATGGTCAAGCTCATGGTCAGAGTCAGGGTCATTCATCAAGTGGATTCAGTGGAATTTCCTCATTTCTCTCAGGGCAGCAGCATTCTAGCTCGCAGCAATCAGGATCCCATGGTGCTTCGGGAATCTCCTCATTTCTTTCAGGACAACACTCTAGCTCGCAGCAATCAGGGTCCCACGGTGCATCAGGACTACCTTGGGACAAGATTTCTCATCTTCCTATTCCCGGTATGTCTAATTTGAATAAGCTTAATAAGTTGGAAAGTACTATTTCGAACTTCATGCCTGGTGGTCTGTCGCATGGAGCGAGGGGCTTGGAAGGGGATGAGGCTGAGAAGGAGAATGAGCCATATCATCAAGAACAGCAGCACCATGGCCAGCATCATCATAGCCATCATCAACATGGCCAACATCGACATGGGTATGAGGAATAGTTATCGTGTTCTTTACTGTTACTTCTATGTGGGATTTCGTAAATGTCAGCGAGAATGATAGCGATGAAGAGGAAAATACATTTATTTAGTTTAATCTCAAATGGTACATTCGCAATGCGAGCTTGAGTGTTGGCCAAGTGACGATAGAGGCAGTGATACAGCGGTTGCCCGATCGCGACCGCAAAGATCAACTCCCCATTGAATGGATCTTGCTTTTCGCTGAGTAATACTCATTTCATTATTTCTAAAATTCAGTTTCTAGCTTAAGTGCACTTTAATTAAGCCTCCCCCAGTTACTCAATCTTTCTTAACGTTAGCCCCAAGGGCTCCCTCTACAATTCAGCAGTCAGCATTTCCATACCTTGTTTCATCTTTGTTAATTCTGCTTTATAATGTCACAATTTGCTCGGCCTTCAACAAGCCCTGCCGGGCTAGCTCAATCGGTAGAGCGTGAGACTCTTAATCTCAAGGTTGCGGGTTCGACCCCCGCGTTCGGCTATTCCTAAAAATAACCTGAGATATCTTTTTTTGCCCTTTTTGAAATTTGCATTATCATCACAAATGCATTTTGTTTGTGAAAAGGCTAACAAGAGTATGGAGAGAAATTTTCCATTTTCCATTTTCTTTTCTTTCTGTTCACATCCGTGGACTGGAGCCATCCCAATTATAATAAGCCTTGGGAGTCAGCCCTAATTAAGCAAATATCAATGAAAGCCCACCTGGCAGTTCACCTAACTTTTCTCGGGTTCTTGAGTCACCTGAAGCAGCAATATATATAACCTTCAAACTTTGAATGAGATGGTGTCGGGCGTAGCTGCGCTGAAGTTCTTCCTGGGCCCGCTCCCTGGCAAAACTTAGGCATGGATAGCATTTAAATTGAATAACATCTAGTGGTAGCACCCCAGTTTCCTATACCAAGCTTGAAAAACATAAAGGCTTGCTGGATCTAGGATTAACTTGAAGGTGTGCGGTGTAAGAACTAAATTCATAATCTTAAAGCTGGAGCTATTAAATACGATATCAAGATCTCTCATGTCCGAGCCCCGAATCGTCAATGAGATCGAATGGGTTCTCATCATTGCCAACCGTCAATCCAACTAAGCTGACTCGTTGAATCTGCAATGGGAGAAAAGTCATATCAAAACATCCTTCCCGGTTTATTAAATATCCTTCAAGTTTTACCCTTTCCTCTTGGGTAAGTTCAAACCCCCTAGCCTTTTTGCAACAATGACACTCTAGAGTGCAATGACCAGCGACAAACTTTCGCTCAGGTATGTCTGCTCGCTTAGAACAACATCCACAGCCCCTACCACAGCAGCCTCCTCTCCCGGCATACTCTTCATTTAAAGCTCGATGCGTGTAACACTTTGGATGAGAGAGCCATAGCCTAATAGCTCTAGTGAGTGATCCAGCTGGCAAAGTATACCAAAATTTCCACCAATATCGCTCAAGCATCCAGTAATGTTTGGCCATTTGACCCAGTCTTAAGCGTTGCTCTTGAAGCTTCTGTATGCCATCCATGGTCACGCTGCCAAAGTAATTCTCTTTGATTTCTGTTGAATGGCGAGCTCTTCCTGGCTGGTCTTTCGAAGTTTGAATTCAGTTTTCAGCAATGAACTACAGGCATCGGTGGTAGGCAATTGTGTTGCATTCACTGAATCCCACCAATGAAACCAGCGATATGCCTGTAGGCGGCGAATATTTCAGATTTTCCTAAATAAAATTCAAATTCAGAGCAGTCATTATCCAGGTTGTCGATTTCCTTCGTAGGCTTGCGTTCAAGTTCTTCTTCGACCGATTCCATTTCATAATTTTGTTCGGTCTTCCGCATTTTTGTGGTTGAACTTTTGCTTGTAAGTATCGATTAAAACGTGGAGGGGAGATATTTGTGTTGGGCTAGTGGATAATTGTAAGAACAGATGTGTAAAGGTGCTTGTTATATAAACTTCCAAGGTTTCGGGGGCCGATATTTTACATGCTGCACCACATCCCGAATCGTTTTCGGGCCCTAAAAGGGCATAGTAGTAACGTATGTGTGCCAGTGTTTGTCGGAGATGAAAATTGAACAGCCTACGATTTTGTTATTCAGAGCCTTGGAATACACCACCGGCGCTGAGATTTGTTTTCTGGAAATCCTAACATCATTATTAGCAACCTTTATAACTTAAAATGTTGTTTGTAAACGGATACTCTTTCGCTTGCACATTGTACTATCGAGTTTATTCTTATTATTTTTATTTTTATTTTCAAATGTATCATAATTACTGAGATTAGCAAAGAGTGCTCCTATGGGCGACAGTAAGGTTTCACTAGAGAAATGTTGAAATCGCCCTGTTTAGAAACTTGACGTTGAGGCAATCAGGGCATCTATAAAATCTCAGGCCACTACCAAGTTCACACAAACAACAAACGGCTCAGGATTCTCCTTTATAGCCATTTAACCATTGCATACTGACTTCTTTGAATTCTCCTTCCTTCAATACCCACAGACTGGCTTTATCTCTCCAGTCATTCATCAAGAAATCACCTTTCTTCCAACTCCGCCATCCAAAGACTTTATCAAACCCGCCGACTAACAACATACCTACCTTCCAATATGGCAGACTCCTGGCCAAGTCTAGAGCAGCTATCTGTTAAGCACACCAGCCTGCAGCGAATGTTTGATGAGTATGCTGATTTCAGCTTCGACCTTTTCTACCACACATGTCACTATCCTCAGTCCAACGCATCATCCAGCTATGTCGTCAGCCTGATGTCCAAACTCAATATGATCATCAACACTTTGAAAGACAATGTCCCCCAAGAATTCATGGAACGCCAAATCACCCCACAAGTCGTACCAGCTCCAGCCGGATCCTTTGAGGATCCCATCCCCATTTCGAGTTCTGAGAGTGAAGCCTTCTCGACAGATACTGAAGAAGCTACCGACAGGCTTACGGAGTATGATACTAGCATGGATGAAGACGACGACGAGAGCACCGATTCACTTCCGGGTCCTCACAACTATCCTCCATCGTTGATTCCCACATGCAGCAGCAGCAGTGACGGCGGAAGTGACCTGTTTGGAAATCACAAGCATGATATTATCAGTCAACGCCAGGGCAGCCTTAAACGTGAGGTCTCAACCAACTTTCAAGACTTAGAGAATCTGTATCGCGAGGCTCATCAGCGTGGCAATGGCACAATCAATGACTTCGCCGATGACATCGACTTTTTGCGCAAGTATCGCCGAGATTATCAGAGCCCAGAACACTTTCCTAAAAGCTTTGACGATAGCCATTATGGAATCCATGAAGCAGATGCTGGCTCTCTTAGCTTTGACGCTAATAGATCTAATACCCTTGGGAGCCATGTGTTTCGCCGCGATAATCCCCTTGCATGGGGCCCTTACACGAGACTCCATCCGTGGTACTACTACTACGCCAATAAACGATCTATGAACCCACAATCTCAGCATGCTACTCTTACTTCGCCGATGGAGGACGCTTCATCTACTATGACTGCGGGTCAGGAAAGTAGGACTGCTCAGCCTGTTGCGACTCAGAGGGGTCGGAATTTGAAGCGGCTTCCTGCTTGTGATGATTCGGTGCAGACTCCTCAGGTTTCGAAGCGCCGACGTGTTGGATAATGGACTTGGCCTCTATACACAATTCATTTCCCCTTGTATCTCCCGGTACCCCTCCCCTTCTTTCTCTTTCCTCATGAATCAATTTCTGAAATCATGACGGTGTTGCAGTTTCTTTTTTGAATGGTTGATGGAATTGATCTTCTGCAGACCACGTAGGTTTGAGGGGCTGTAGCTACAGTTACAAAAGCGAGTGAATGAATCAAAGTTTTGAAAATGCTACTGCCAGTATCCTTGTAATATGAATTAATTAAGCTTGATAAAATATGAGTATATCAAAAATAGCACCGGCTATTTAATAGTAGTAAAACCTGAAAGACGTGTCCGCACCAACCAAACCTAGTCCTATCATTAATTCATAAACCCCCAAGGCAAAACAAAAGAAACCCAGAATTCTGACTCCATCTCCCCTGGTCCATTGGAAGAAAATGCAACGCTCATAATAAATCCTTGTTGAGAAAGAGGGTTTACAGTTTTGTCCCCTCGCGTCCAGTATCACTGGTTCGCCGTGGCCGTAACGGACCAAGATGGGAGCCGGCAGCACTGCTAGGCCCGGGTGTAGATGACGGCGTAAATTGAGATCGAGCTTCGCCTGGGGTGCTTGTACCATTGGTTCGCATGACACCGGTTCGTGTGCCATGGAGCCGGGGGTTCATAAGCCATTGAACTTGCATGCGAACACTATTCACTGCAGCGTTGGTATGTGCGATGTCTTCTTTGATTCGGAGACACTCATTCATGATACTCATACTGGCTCGAGCATCTAGATCTGTAAGGGCGTGTGACATCTGGTTAACCTCTTCGCGGAGAGATTCATGAAGAGAAAGGAGGTATGTCGTCGCATTTGATGAGAAAACATTCGAAGAGCGATCTGCCATTTCCTCTGCATCGGCGCCGGAGGCTGTATCGTTGCGACGGGTGTCAATGCGTGATGACTCTACCAAAGTAGATCGAATATTGGCAAGTCCATCTTCGTATATTTCATTCCGTTGTTGCAGGTGCCTCGTGGTCAATTCGAGAGAGTTAAGTCGCGTATTCTGTGCCTCCAAGTATGGACCGATCGCAATAAGTGGACATTGTTGCTCATGAGACGTAATCTCGGCCTGCCGGACTTCGACTTGACATCCATATTTCGATGCAGCGCAAGGGCTGAGAACTTCAGGGCATGCCTCGATATGCGTTTTCAGTGTGCGTTGTAAAACCATAGTTCCACAGTCGACGCAGACCGTCTCTAGACTGGGACATAGCTCCGTATCATGTTCCTAGAACATTACTAGTATTAGCCTTGGTATTTTCTTATATGCGTCTTTCAAGCATCAAATGGAGTCAAACAAACCTCATAGTCCTGTTCCATTACATCCTCTTCACATCGCGAGCAGCGCCAATAGCTATGTCTGCACCTCTTTCCCGTCTGCAGATCCTTTTTCCGGGTCATCTTATCGCAAGATTCATCCGGACAAGGCACTAATTGATATCCACAGTATTTATCCACATGTGATTGAATATGACCTCTCGGAACAACTTCCTCGCAACCTTCTGTAGCCAGTGGACATCGCACTTGAATTTCGTCACACATGTTGATCAATAGGCGGGGCACGCTCATCGAGAGGTGACTGGTGGGGGTTCGGCAAGAGGGACACGGGAATCCATCCGGGTCGGCCGACCGGAAGCTGGTGATGGCCGATCGCAAGCATTTCTCGCAAAAAACGTGATCGCATTGTAGTCGCACCGGTTGTACGAAGGCACAGTGGCATATCGCACACATAAGGTGGCTGTCGTAGTCGGATACTAATTCAAGGGAGCGCAAATCGACTTGCCCTTCTGTATCGCAGTTGGGCTCGAGAGCCAGGAATTCGTGAAGATCCATGTTTCGCAAGTTTAGGTATTTATTTATAATGCATAAAGCAACTTGATGTAAGGTCCGGTGCAGATTTCCGAAAGGGTGTGTGTGTTCTGCAGGAACAGTGAGGCGGCAGGTGTAGACGCAGGGCGGATGGCAAGTTGGGGATCTACTAGATACCGAGGTCAAGTCAAAGACACAAGGGATCCATGAGTGTTGGCACCTCCTGCGTAGACTTTCAGGGGATCCTCGAACTGAGAGATGCCCCAAGGAAGTGAATTCGAAATATAATCGCAATATGATCACTCAAGGTGAATATGTCAAGGAGTAAGAATGCGCAGGGTGGGATTATTGCGGGGAGAGCAGAAGGGGGTCGACTCCAAAGGCGGAAAAGCGGCAGATCGCATAACCCGTGGTCTCGGCATTGATCGTTGCCTTCCTCATCTTACACTCCAGCAATTAAACATTCATCCATCCTATACCATTCATCCCGACACTGATCGGCTCAAAGTCTCCAACGCTATTTACCAGTCTCCACACCTGACCCCCCTCTAAACGCAAAGCGGGCTCATTACTCCCAATTTCCGACTCAAGAATCTTGGAGCGGATCCCAACCGCCCGACTTTCTCCTCTTTCTCTTTCACGATGACGAACCCATCTCAGCTTTTCCTCCTCGTCGACCACATCAAACTCTCCCTTCTAGAAAGACAGCGGGCTATATCGCTGGACCTCGAACCAAATGCCCAAGATGGCGAGATTTCTCGCTCCCTAGAGTCCCTTCAAGAAGGCATCCAAGCTGTTGAAGCCGAACAGACCCGTTTAGCAGACTCACACGATAGCGCCGGCGCAGCCGCGCTAAAGGACCAGCTTGTCCCCCTCCACGAACAATATAGAGACCTATCATCGCAGTTCTACGGCGAATCGGCGCTGGCGTCGAATTCCGCAACCCCCGATCTTAAACAACCGGTTCCCCAACACCCGCCCTCCAAATCCGTGCGGTTCATGGATAACACCGCCGCAGCGGCTGCTGTGCAAGAGGAGATAGATGAAGAAGAGAATCGCAATAGACAGAACTTGTTCCAGCCTTATCGCGATGAACCCTCCCCGGCTGGTCCCGATCAAACAAATATGAGCAATGAGCAGATTTACCTAAACCATGATGAAGTGATGCGTCAACAAGATGAACAGCTTGATCGTTTGGGGCAGTCGGTCGGGAGACAACATCAGCTGAGTATTCAGATCGGTGACGAGCTTGATGGTCACATAACGCTCTTGGATGGATTGGATGACGATGTTGAGCGCCATCAAGGCCGACTGAACACTGCGACTCGGCGATTGGATAAGGTCCGTCGCAAGGCCAGTGAGAATTGGAGCATGATGACCATCATTGGGCTGATAATCATTCTGGTGATCTTGATTGTGATTTTGAAATAGGCGACTCTTTGTTTTCTTAAGAGGTACCACCTCAAGATGTATTTCTTCCAGTGATTTTTTTTCACTTCTTCTTGCTACAAGCGGGCGTTCTTCTCTTTTTATATCTCTTCAAGGCTTGATGAGAACCAGCCAGTCCTTTCCCTGGGTTCCATTAATAGTATCCGGCGTTGAGGATGAAGAGTTCTGTTCTAGACTCTGTGTTTATTTTATACTCTACATCTACCAGCAAGCGTATCCTTGATTATCTCATTGCGAACACCTTCCAATCATTACGAGCGTTAAAATAGATGCTGCTCATTTCGTATCCCATTATAGATGTATCCTAAAACACCGACCGTTACAGAACAATCTTAACAACGTTAAATCACCAGCACAGATTCCAATCAAGCACTTTTTCCTGCTGCTTTCCCCTTCTTTACTTGTTCCTGCATATGCTGGAAATCCTTAGAGTCGGCGTCGAGATCACCTCGATCCGCTTTGACCTATATCGATAGAAAGAAAAGAACAATTAGTCTCTGCCCGGGGAGATCAAACATCCAAAGTCATGGTAGTTCATACATGAGCTTCGCTGTTACTCGCCAGTTCTTCGTCCCACTTCGCTGTACCCTCCTTTGCTTTCTTAACATGCTGATTCTTCTGGCTTTCGTAGTGCTCAGGAAGATCGTCGCGGTCTAAAGAGTCCAGTCAGCTTAAGCTTTATAACTTATCTTATAATGAGAGACCAACTTCTGTCGCTTTCTTTCAACCCTCTCTGTGCCGCTGTGGTGTGAAATGATGACGTTGCGGGAATAGCATAGCTAGATCGGACAAGATGACGCGATGACACACGGAGCGAGGGTAGGAAAGACATTTTGCCTGTGAGGTAGTTTCGAGGTGGAAAGATAGAGCTTCTTCTTGTATAAAGGGGGTCTTTGAATAGGTAGGTTGTACAAAGAATAATGGATGGAGTCAAGTCAAGGATAAATATTCGAAGTTGAAAGAGAAGAGGTTGAAGTCCCCACAAGATTCCAAGAAACCCCGCGTGCTAGCACTTGGACAGCTCGCCAATTCCTTGTCGTTGATTCGATCCTTGGGACAATGCGAACAGTCCATCCGGTGACGTCAGCGATACTTCAACGGGATCCGGTGGAAATGCCCGAGAATGATTGAACATGCATTGGCAGTTTATGTTACGCATATATGTTTCTCAATTATTACGGTTAAATGGTTCTAATGTATCTTGTTGCAGGAAATCGACGCTACCAGTTCCCCCATGCCTGACGGATCATTAAGAACGGGCGGCTGCAGTATACTTCATACTGACAGGGTACTTCCACGACTAACGAGGATCCACCTGCTGCTGCTGCTGCTGTTACTACCCAGTAACCTCAACCTTCTCAACCATCAAATAAACATCATCCAAGCCAGTAGCAGTTTGCTTTTGCATGATATAGCGGTGGGCACATACAACTTTGCTCATGCCTCGACCAGGAATTATAAAGATGAAATATTTGCTCTACTTGTTGACTCGCTGAGTTCTAGTTGAGTCTTTGGGATATAGTTATCTTGGTCTTCATTATAAAAGATGTTGCTATCCATGAACCAAATCGAAAGCCAGTTTAAGTAAGCAAGTCAAAACATGACTACTTTCACTCTTTCAAGATATTTCAAGTCCGGATGTTAGGGGAAGATCGACTTAAGTAAATTGGTGAAGAAGATGGTAAGACTAAGACAAGACAGCATAGCATAAGCTGAGGCCCCGCTTCAAGTTCTTCAGAGGCTTTAAAGGGTTTGAAAATCAGAACTTCAAGTTGCCATAGCTTCCATAACCAAAAGAGATTCTCTAATCCCTATTCGGAAGTTCAAATGTGGCGATTCAACAGCCCCCAATAAGCTAGAACCCCACGCTAACGTCTAATCCCTGCAATCGAACATTTCAGGACATCGGAAATGAATTAAGTGGCAAACTTGCTCATTTATTTAGGAAAATAGCCATAATTCTCGATAAATTGAGGCGAACAATAGTGGTTTATTGCGAAATAGCGGGTTGACTGCTTTAGTCGTAAATATCAACCGGTACGAAGATTGCGATGTTAGGAAACACCGATTATCGGGTAATTGACATCAATTATGGTGTAGATCAACTGTCATATGCAGATAGCCTATCATCATCATCATCATCATCATCTCCATCTCCTAGCCGACGAGCTTGAATGACATCATGAGATATCTGTGATGGATGACGTAGAGAAGAATGCCCATTGTTCGCATGCAGGGGACTGACGTCTAGGTGGATTGTAATGAGCGGAGATTTTATTCAAAGGATCCATTTGAATCATACCATCCCCTGGTGAGTCTCCCTTGGAGTTAGTATCATTATGCCCTTGATATCCAGGAGATGCATATCCAGACATACAATGATGAGGGATGCCTTAGGATTATGAATGAGGGAAAGAATGTAGAAGTCAGGATGTGTATGTAAAGAAGAGTGGAATAGATGCGAATCACATCGTTTTGTCCATCAATTGTCTCAAAGCCATAGAACAGGACAAGTAATTGAAAGCATATGAACAAAAGAGATGTGCATTGGAAATGACAGTGTCCAAGAATCAAGAAGGTAATAGTAAATAAGAATCAACATCATACAGCGTTATTGAGGTTCAACGCAGAAGAAACAAAGAAGTGAATGGAGATAAATGATAAATGATAAAAAAGCAAAAGCAGAAAGCCATTTTCAACGCATATGGTCTAAGACTCGCCCAAACCGCGAGAGACCCCCAGGATATCGATCTCAATGAAAAACAACTCCGCATCCTATGGTTTCGCTTCGCAACCAGACCCAACCAGCTACTTCACAAAAGAAGCAATGAGTACCGCGTGTCACCAATCCCTAAACCGATATACAGGAACCAAAAATAAAATCAAAATCCATGAAACAAGATGCGCAAACCAGTAAAAACAAGAAAACAAACCCAGGTATTTCAACAGTGCCCAAGCAATGCAGACGTGTATCGTTTCCGCCTCTAGATCCTCAAAAAAATGTGATATCCATCCCGCCCAAGAGAATAATAACCCCAATGAGAAAATAAACAAATCCAAAGAAACAAGAAGTCATCGAATAAGTCACAGCGTAGGTGAGTCGGGCCCAAAAAGAACATGTCGCTTTACAAGCGACCCTCCTCCCCAGTAGAAAATAAGAAAAATTCAACTCCTGTCCCCAGGGACATGCACGTCGAAAAGAAAAAAGCCAGTCACCAGACATTCTATACATCATCGGCGGCCCAACCGAGTAAAAAGGCCAGAGAAGATAGTCCCTCCCGAGAGACACAGGTATCGTAGGTAAAATAAAAAAAGGAGAAGAGAGAGAGATGCAAGAAATCAAATCGCAGGCGCCGTCGCTCGCAACAAGCTGGAAGCATCACACAAAGGATCTAAAATAAAAGGCGAGGTGGTGGTCGTAAAGCGGCGGATGGTCCAAGATGTTTGGTATGTACAAAGCCGGATTTTATCGAAGTTTTATGATGATTTTTGATGTCTTTTTTTGTTTCGCCGTTCGTAAATTTTTTCCGATGTAGGTCGTCGTATCGAATGCAAATAGCCGTATCGTATCAGACAAGAATGCAATAAAAGGGATAAAGTAATTAAGACCTGCGATTAAGGAACCCCCGATGATGCAGATAGACTCAGGTGACGTGCAAAGAACATGCCTCTAGGGCAGAAGAGGGCGCAAGCGCCACGTAGTTTCAGGCAAACCGAAACATCTTTACCATCGACGCTGGGCCGTCTGCATCATTGCCGGCGAAATAGACGAGGGTGGGCTGGCCAAGGACATTCCTGTGTTGGGGTTGATGATAGGAATGACCTTGCGGGTACGGTTGGCAGGTTGCTGTTGCTGGTAGTTTTGGTGATGGTGAGGGTTGACTCCGTGGACGTAAGAGTTGGCAGAAGCGGGAGAGAGAGAGATAGCCGGAGTAACCTGCTGCACTGGCTGAATCTGGTGCTGGAGCGGCGAAGTATCGGGGGATCCACTGGACAGCGAAGAGCGGTCGGAAGAAGCGGAGTGGATAGAGTGCAGCTGGACGGTCGTTAATACGGGCGCTTCCAATTGAGATGTCGATCCCAGACGCAGGGGCAATCCGAGTTGAAGAGCCAAGGATTCTAGGGATCCTTGAGGATCACAACAAGCGAAACTTACATCTTCGTCGGTCAGGAGATTGGGGCAGAACTCCAAATCGTCATCGAGGTCAAAGGAGCGACCAGCCTCGAAACGAGCCCGGAAGGCAGTCACAGCGGGAGCTTCGGCGAGCTCTCGCATGCTCTTCACACCTCGAAACTGACGCTGAGCATTTTGAGCGGCCATTTTTGGAGCGCGGCGAGAGCGACCATGGTGGTTATTTTGAGACATGTGGGTGTTGTGGTGAGGGTGGTGTTGTTGCTGGTGAGTGTACATGAAGGCAGACATGATGGAGGATGAAATTTGAGGTATGGGGGAGAAGCCAGCACCCAGAAATCAGAATAATATATAGCAGGTGGAAGAAGAAAAACGAATCGAAAAAAGAAAAGTTGTACGTGAAGACAAGTAGTTGGGAGAGAAGAAGGTAGAGAATTGAAGATGGGGAAGTGTGTGGGAAAGACGGAAAGCGAGCAGAAAAAGAGGGAAGAGACGAAGAGAGGGGTTCAAGCGGGTTCAAGCTGGGATTGTTTGGGCCAACGAGTATTGCGTTGGTGGTATTGTTACACCCAGCGACTGTAATGTGCTGCAATGGGGTTCACAACGTGTGTAATTCTGTCAAAGTTTGGTATTGGTACTGTCACGACCTTGTTGGATGGAGTAGCGAGTCACAAGGTGGCGAGGGCATTTGAAGTGGAGTCCACACTGCATATTAGATCTTATAATTGGCTGTAGAATTCGATGACGAGTATGTCCCCAAGGACGGCGCTTCTCTCTGATTTGCCTTCATTCTCTCCCCCTCCCAGTGCCAGGGCTGATTATGTACGGTATTGTGGCCTGATTACCGATTACGGCCAATTCCCCCCCCCCCCGGAAGAATATTTCTGGAATTTACACCTCGTATGTTTGACTCTACTAGGAGTAGGACCAAACCCAACCATACAACTCCTGAGGATGATGATCGGTAATAATAACAATCTAACGCTCCATATTTTACTGGTAGATCTCCACCCATGCCCTTTGCGGATCGCCCTCTCCTTTTCAACTGCCCTACGTATTTCCTCTCTCTAGACTTTCCGGATAAGGAGTTCTCCTACTCTGCCCAAGTGGATGCTACATGTCACAGCATCGTGAACGACTACCTATTCTGCATAAGTCTAATCCAAGATTGTGGAGGCTGGGGGTTGGGGAATTGGGGCGAGAAAAAATTGTGAAAAAAAGAAAAAAAGAAAAAAAGAAACTTCATCTCGTTCCTGCACAGCCTTAACTAGTAGGCATAATTCGGTTGTGGCTGATCCTAACCCTTATGTTTTGTTGAACCCCAAGGATCTATTCCTTATCGGGCGTCTTACAGACGATCCCCCCCCCCCAATATTTCGACCGGCATTAACGCCTTGACCACCATAACAAAGAACAAAAAGGACATTTTTTCCTTTTTTCCCTTTTTTCTTTTCCCAACCCGCTGCCATGGGTTTCCCCCCTTCCAGAATTGTCATTGGCAGCCAAAGATCTGACCTTGTATCCGTCTCCTCGCCGAACTCCCCGAAACGGACATGCGGGATCCGGACTAGGAATAGACTCTGCTTTTCGTATCTACAGTTTATAGGACCGGGGAAACTGACAATACATACGTACTCCGTAATCCGTACCTCGAGATTATGTAGAAGGATGAATGAACACCTTGGCTTTATTGGCCCTATAACTTTAGGGAGGAGATAACATCAAACTCTACGGAGCCTTGGCGGCGGTAGTACCGAGTATAGTGCAGAGACCAGAATAAAAGAACCACCCCAATTCGGTGCCACCACAGTGGAACCCTGCAGTGACAAGTGGTCCGAGTAAAGACAAGGGTTGGGTGACAGGAAGCAGAGAAGCGACGATGATTTTCGCGATGCGGACTAGAGGATCGTCATGGAACAACGCCACGAGCGCCTACCGTAACAGCACCTGCTTCCGATCACCTTACACTCTACAATTATAGAAGCCTCCCACTTCATCCAAAAGAGACATGACTCGAAATAGATCTGCACCTGGGGAATCTTCGGGTAGTCCGGTCCCCCTAATATTCCGTGCGTGAGAAAGACAAGACAAGCCTCCGGTTCCTCCCCCTCCCTCTCAAGCTCAGGCTCGAGCTCAGCCCAACGCTCACCGCTCCTCTGGGGCCAAGAAGGGCGATGTGAGCTTGCCACGCTCGTCCCTCTAGCCCCCAGCCTCGTACTGGAGAGTGCAGCCACAATCTAGCATACGATTGGTATAGCCCACGGGCGCAATGACCAGGTGCAGGCACCGTTAACTTGAAAGCTTGTTCATGCAGCTGACAGATCAAACCCATGCGTGCATGACATGATCTCTCACCCCCTGTATACGAACTGACTGCATGATGTATCTTTCAGTGAGGGGAATGAGGGCAACGAGGAGCTTGGTCCTCTTCCCCCAGAATCTTCAAGCAAGGGACTCGGTTCTATCTGGTTGGTTGCCCTGGGCAGATTTCCAAGCGACCGTGTTTATACTCAATATCGGTCCGGATGTGGTTTCAGAAGGTAGGATAGGATGAGAATATCAGCGCGAACCGAACCGCGGGGAGGTGTGAGTCTACAGGCTACAATCACTGTAAACTATAATGCCTACGGGATATATAGAAGTGCTGGAGATCTTGTGTAAGGGACTAGAGGGAGAGTTTTGTCTTTTTGCGATGGGCGAACCTTCGCTGCTAGGTGTAACTTGGTGAAACGATCCGATCACGGCAACCCCGATGTGGGCGCTTCACTGCCACTTCTTGTTTGTCGCTGCGCCCAGGTGGTGGTGACTTGGAGTTTTGAATTGCTCTAGACTCTGTATGCGTGGTTGGTTTGGTTTCCCCTATGCTATGGATTACTTGCATTTGTTATCTCTGACAAATATCTAATCTAATCTAAGGCTTATGCTGCTCGAACCTATACTTTCATGTAGTTATTGGTATTTCAAGGTTCTCTGTATAGTGCCCAGGTGAATCTGATTAGCCAAGTATGCTCAGTCTTCTTACTTAATTCGCTCTTTCATCATGATGTTGGCGGTACTTTTCATCAGTTGAAAACAAGGAACGAGTTTCTCTTGACATTGTGTCTTTCCCTTCCTAGTATGCCGCTTATATGCCTATTTCATCAATTGTTCAAATGTTGGTGATTAGTTGAAGCTTATTTGTGATTGGCTGCAAACTTTTACTTTGGCCAATAATGTGCAGGGTGGTTGCTCCATCTCTCCAGAAGTCCAGCAGATGCCTCCCTGAAGCCACATCTCCGAGATAAATCCCATTCTTATTCTTAATAGTATTTATTATCAAGATTTCGAAACAGAACTGAGATTTTTTATGCTAATAGTACTTGAATAGCTGTAAAAGTAGTGGAAATCGTTGAAATCAGTAGGTTTATATATAATCATGCAGGGGGTATCCGCGATCGGGACATAAAAGTATTTCATAATCAGCATTTCATGATTCGAATTTTTCCAAACCAACCAAAATAGTCACATTTCTTGAAATCGAATTAGAAATGTGATCATTAATGATGATTGCTCATAAAAATGCAGTATGGTAGGTACTAGGCACTGCTCGGATCATCGATGCCCAACTTGAAGTGGATGTGTGGATTCCATGGCTCTGCCAGTGGTGTTATTCAACTAAGACTGACCTTCTAGTACTAGAGTTTTGGGTCGCATCAATGTTCTAACGTTGGATTGAATTCCAATTACTCATTAAGGAATCGTTCATACGTCAAAACGAGCTTTGAAAATCGGGTTGATATTATATACTAGTATAACCCGAAACAACTCAATGACAAACAAACGCTGACATGCAAATGTATCAATGCCATATGAATGCAACCAATAAAAGAATATTTCCCAAACTCCGGAATGTCAGAACCTCATGTCATGTAACAGAAATAAAAAATGATGCCCCGCCAATAGCTTTCAAGACCAAACCCTGCCCACACGCAGGTGCTTACTTATCCAAGTTCTTACTCTTGACCATTCTACCAATCAGTTCCTTGCAGTGCTTTTCGCTGTACTGCTCCCATACCTCATATAGCGACAAAAGTTCCTGAGTGCATTCAACAACAGCCTTGATGTCAACATCACTCTCCGCAAGCCACTGAACGAGTTTTTGAATCCGCGCGGCTCCAGGTCCAGCCTTATCAGAAAGTGACGACGCCAACATGTTCATACCGCCTCCATCGCGCATCGTAGCCGCCAACGCTGACTGTGCGGAGTTGCCAAAGTTACCAGGGTGAGCTGGTTTGAAAACCACCGCAATGATGATGGCCATGATACCAATTACATGAGGTGGATGCAGAAGTGGAAGATCTGTCAGATAGTGATCATTGATCACGGACCAGGCTAGTGCGACCTCATCGGAGTTGAGCGATAAGTCGCTTTGCAGCTCTGTTAGGGTGCGATATGGATGGTGTACGATAAGTTGTGAGCTCATCTCAGAGATCAATGCGAACTCACATTCGCCAAGTTTAGCTACATCGTGCGTGATGAATTCTGAATATGACCTTTTAGTATGTGGGATCTACAGAAAGGTATACCAGGGTCATGCCTCTTACCTGGCCAAAGTCCACGGGCTTCACCGACCACAAAGCGGATATGTTGGGGACATTCTTCCGTCTTACAAGCCAAATAGAAGGCTGTAGTGAGAAGCAGGTATGGGTTTGTTTGTCGAATTTCATTTTTGGTATAGAAACGTTTCAAATAGACTTGGGCTGTTGCAATTGCTTGTTGCCTGGTGGACATGCGCTTTCCAAGTTTGATAAGTTCTGGGAAAATAGTCAGCCCTATCACAACAAATTTGACAGGGTGCCATTATTGATCTTACGTTGATTGAAGTAGATATTCAACAGACGCTGATCCGGCAGCGGAAACTGTGAATGGGTGACCTTATCTCGTTCACGCAGTCCTTCCCGAATATCGGCGAGCTTCTCCCTTGAGAAGAGCCAATGCCGGCGTTGCGTCGAAGCCCAGTAATTCGCCGCCATGATTGACCATGGGGTAGCGTAGTATAATCATGTACTCAGGCAATCATGCCTAGTTTTATCTGAGATTTTCTACCCCGGTGATTCCTTCCTCCTTATGATGTTGTCTGATAACGCCCGAGGCAATGGCCCAAATAGGCTTAGGGCCCAACCCTGGTCCCGTGCCCGGTGATGGCGTCAAGCGTCCAAGTTGGAGCAATGATCGGAGCCCGATTAATCATTACCTTCCAACACCCCCACTCCTCTAATGCCAACTCTGAAGTTCGAGGTTCCAACGTCGCCTTGTTACTAAATCATTTAAACGCCCCCGCCGACCCCTCACAGCGCCCGCCTAACCACTTCGGAACATGCTCCCTTGGATGATGCCGGGTGCTCAATAACAATTTTCCTCCGAAAGTATGGCACCCGGCGAGTCGAAAGATGAGCGCGACGAACGAGTGGCTCGACTTTGGACAACACTGGATACCCGAAAAGAGGGAGGGATCGATCTTCATGGCTTAAAGAAAGGTCTGAAGAAGGTTGATCACCGTGAGTAGTTGCAAACTTTCCGATCTCATGCCGAAAGCTTCCGACTGACGCGATCGACCTAGCTCTGAAAAATGCCGACGGGTTGCTTCGCAGCATTTTGCGCGAAGTTGACACGAACGGCGATGGCCGTATAGACTACGATGGTAATGTTTTCCATTAGACCGCAGCTCTTTTGGGCGAAGTTGGCGCGTACGCGCTTCCTGTTTGGGAACCGCCTAACCTTTGTTTCTAGAATTTCAAGCTTTTATAAACCACACCGAGTGCGGTCTTTGGCAGATGTTCCAGTCTATCGATCGCAATCATAACGGCGAAATCGACAAAACCGAGTTACGAAATGCGTTTGCTCAGTCCGGGGTAACCGTATCCAACGCAAAGCTAGACGAATTTTTCTCCGAGGTCGACAAAAACAACGACGGGGTGATTTCTTACACGGAGTGGAGGTTCGAATACCCGCCAACCTTTTACTTTCAACTCTCTTTTTAATATTAGAGCTTATCACTGGAACAATCGTTGACTAACGTGTGTTTTCTTTCGATATAGAGATTTCCTCCTCTTCTTGCCTTTACATTCACCGTCGGATCTTCGCGCCGTCTTGTCATATTACACAGCTACAGGAAATCTCAACCCGGAAGGAGATGTCCATATAAACGAACTACAGGGCCTAGGTACAGACTGCTCGTTTCCTAACACCTACCTCCTTGCCGTCAAGGCTCTTTTGTACAATATTCTCTCCCTGCCTGCCCTGGCCTCACTTCTTCCGTCAGCCGATGCGCAATCTGTCCTGCCCGAAGACTCGTCTTTGAGCATTAGGAAGGAATTCGCGTCGATAGACGCTGACATTGAGCTGGAGTGGTTGCCAATCCCCAAAACCACCGCCATGTGGATGTCTTTCCGCCATTATGAACGGAAGTTGACCGAAAATACCCCCCAATTAGGCTACTTCGTTGCGGGCGGGATAGCTGGCGTCGTGTCCAGGACGGCCACCGCACCTCTCGATCGTCTCAAAGTTTATCTTATTGCAAAAACCGGCGTGCAGAAACAAGCTGTTCGGGCAGCAAAGGATGGAGCTCCCATAGCTGCGGCGGGGCAGGCCTCTAAAACGCTCTTAGACGCGTTGAAGGAATTGTGGAGAGCCGGAGGTATTCGGAGTATGTTTGCAGGTGAGTTAAACTCTTTTTCTGGGTAGCTTAAGCAAGGGCCCTTCTGACTTTTTATAGGAAATGGTCTGAATGTAGTTAAGGTTATGCCAGAGTCTGCGATCAAGTTTGGAGCTTACGAGGTAACATCGATCAATTGAAAAACAAACAGATTGACCAGATAACTGATCCGATATAGTCCGCGAAACGAACATTTGCCAGGTTGGAAGGGCATAATGATACCAAACGACTCAGGCCGACATCACAGTTCTTATCAGGTGGTATTGGTGGAATGGTCGCGCAGTACGTCTCTATTCTGGTCATCCAAGGATTTCGTTTTCTGACAAACCCGTAGATGTTTTGTTTACCCACTTGATACATTAAAATTGTAAGTACACTTTGTTCAAGGAAGCATTTATTTTCTTACTAATCTTCTTCATCAGTCGCATGCAATGTAGTACTGTTGAAGGTGGCTTGAGAGGCAACAAGCTTATTATCGCCACTGCAAAGAAAGTGTGGAACGCCAACGGACTTTTTGGATTCTTTCGCGGACTTCCTCTTGGCCTAATTGGAATGTTCCCCTATGCTGCCATCGATCTCACAACATTTGAATACCTCAAACGAGCTCTCCTTGCTCGACAAGCACGCATGAACAACTGCCACGAAGATGATATTCCTCTCAATAACGTTGTCACTGGTGCCATTGGTGCAACCAGTGGAGGCCTGAGTGCCTCGGTCGTCTACCCCTTGAACGTCCTTCGCACCCGATTACAAGCCCAAGGAACTGCTCTACACCCCGCTACCTATACCGGTATCGGCGACGTCGCACGCAGAACCCTTGCAGCCGAGGGACCTCGAGGGCTCTACAAGGGCCTTACTCCCAACCTCCTCAAAGTCGCACCGGCAGTTTCCATCAGCTACGTGGTTTACGAGAACTCGAAGCGATTCCTTGGCTTGAAATAATCGGCTATCCTGTAACACTACCCCCTCAAGACCTATCACCTGCCATTTCCTAATCATTGGTCTTTTTCTCCCTTGACTCACTTTACTCCCAACGCCACCATTTCTTCTTTGCTCTCGAAATTTTCTTTTTTTCTTGATTTAAAGCTACTTAACTTGAGATACCCCCGAAAGGCCTAACATACAGCATGTCACGGTCCTGTGCACATGCCATCTACATCTCATCTATCATTTTGCTTTATGCTCTTCTCTTTGCTACACTGGGAAGGCTTCATCTGAACATTTTGCATCTACTTTGCTTTTGGGCTCATCCGTTTTGGTCCTGAGGAACGTGACACCTCCTTTTACCAGGCGGTATTTGCCATAGGCAGATTGGGTAACTCATGTACCCACTACAAGCATGGCAAGGCGTCGAGGTACGCGGGTTTCATAACACCCACGGTTCTTCTTTTTCTTCTTACATTTTTTGTCAATATTGAAAATTACATTGATACTTTACCATTCAAATATCTCTACTAGTTCTGCTGGGCTGTGCAAGTGTTGAATAAAGGTTATAGTATCATAATTTGCTTAAATCATGATCATAAAATTCTTCTATTTCGATATTTCGGCTAGCCTGTATGTATTCAACATTGAAGACAAACCACATTAATTCAATTAAAAAAATACAAACATTCGAACCACAAACCACTTCTCTCTTTCATCTAAGCTCCCTTCACGGCATTAACCTCCTGATCCTTAGGCAAAATATCCGGCAACGGCCCAACAGGCGTGATAGCAAACTGATTAATCTGCTTATGCGACTTCGTATAGTGCTTCTTAATATGCTCGAAATCCGTTGTCTCCCCGAAAGCAGGCAAATCCCAATATAACCCACGCACCCAACGGTGAATAGCCGGATACCCAGAGCGAATATCACGAATATTACACTTGAAATGCTGCACATAAACCGGATCAAATCGGATAATAGTAGTGAAGAGACGAATATCCGCCTCCGAAACACTATCTCCAAAGAAAAATGGCGAAACGGACGCTTGCTTCGCAAGATGGGCTTCGACTTTGTCCAAGGATCCAAAGAGAGTCGTCACGGCTTTCTCGTACGCTTCCTGTGTGGTCGCGAAGCCTGATTTATAGACACCATTGTTGATATCATTGTAGATCCAATCGTTGCTTGTATCGATTTCCTGGCGGAGATGAGCAGGGAAGAGATCTAGCTTTTTGTATTTGTCTGCTACCAGGTCATCGAACTCGTAGTAGAGCATGCGGATGATTTCGGCGCTCTGGGTGGGGTGTGTTAGTAGAGTTTTGATTTGAATACGGGACTAGGAAGAATTACCTCATTGCTGACAATCTTCTTGGTCTTCTTGTCGAATAAGACGGGAACAGTGAATCGTCCTCCGTAGTTCGAGTCGTTGGAGAAGTAGATCTCACGCAGGTGCGTGAACTCCGGGTGCAATGGGTCGGGAATGGTGTTTTCCCCGGGAAGATTTTCGTCTGCGGTGGCGAAGCGCCATCCTACGGGGATCAATCAATATTTGTTGCATATGAAATAAAAAGAACATATAGCTTACCTTTTTCAGCCAAGTGCCAGTGAACAGACGAGAAGGAGATGATATCCTCCAAACCCTTCAATTTGCGGGTGATCAGTGTTCGATGAGCTTTGGAGATATTAGTATGAGCACAGTATGAATGTTTGAGAATAGTTCTGTCATACCCCAAGGACAAGCATAGGACACGTAGAGATGGTAGCGGCCTTTCTCAGGAGGGAACTCTGCGCCCGCCTCGCGCGAGATGAAGCTTCGGAAGGCGGATTGCTGGCGCTTGAACTCGCCAGACTTATCATTGGGGTTCACCCAGTCGGTGATCTTGGACGTATTTCCAGTCTGAATATGATGTTAGAATATAAGATGTTATGTTAATTGATTATGTGTGAGGTTGTCTGTACCGCCATTGTTCGTGATGGTGCGGAGAAGCACGGATGGGAAGCTACAGAATACCCCGCTTTGACAATTGGAGGTCGTGAAAATTGTTGCAACACAGATGAGCGGAGGAGCTTCAAGAGCATTGGCAGACAGGGTAGCTTTTATAGACTACACTTCACGTGTAGAGAATTGGAAAGAGGCAAGAAAAAATAGCTTATTACTGCGGGGAATGACGTGAATTGCCTCTGGAGCGCCTCGACGCTTACTCATCTCTTATCGGTCAGCCTTGACAAAGCATCATCAAGCATTAGTATATCCGGATACAAGCTACCGCCAAGTCTCTTGGGGATTAATATAGCAATTCCTAGCGAGGATAGATTTAAGGACCGGAGATCTAAAGCTCATTGAACATCGTAATAATCTACTTCTGTCTTTCTTCCCCCACATGCGGGTTCCGAGACAAATTCATTTATTTCTTCAGCGTGACCATCACGTAAGGAATCTCCACATCCTCTTCAGTCTGGTCTTCCGCAGTCACCTCGAAGATAATGTTCTTCTGGTGTTCTGGGACTTCCTTCTTGCTGACATGCTCCACAAGCTTGCTCATTCTGCGTATTGTCAGTATTATTCAGCGAGGTAGAGGTTGGGAGACGTTTGAACTTACGGGAGCGGAAGGCGGTCCTTCACCTTTGAAGGAGGGTAGAAACTGGCATACAGCAAGCTCACACCAGAACTGACCATGGTAATATCCAGGCCCTTGCTAGCGAAGTGATCCAAAAATTCCTGGAGAGGGATGTCTCCCACCTCGAAGCGATCCCAGAGTCTGTCTATGGTGACCTCGCCTGACTTACCCTGGTAGGTACCCTTGGGGCTTCCAATAGGCTCACTGAACCCAAAAAATGGGAGAGCAAGGTTGATGAAACCATTCTTGTATTGCTCGATATCGTCCTTGCCGTCGACCACCTTGAACAGCTCCATAGCCACGAGACCAGTAACTAGCGCAGTAGCGGTGGCAATGGCAGGAATGATCTTTCCGGCAATAAACTTGGTTTTATGACGATCCGCCTGAGGAATTTCGTAGTTATCAGCACGCAAGTTACTTGCGGCGGCGATGAAATCGATATGGTGGTTGGTGTCGTCATCCTTTTCGAACTCTACAGGCTGCAGGCGGAAGCCAGCAAGTGAGTTGGCTGATGGCAGCGAGTCAACTAGACGCTGAATATCATCGCTATCATTGGAGCCACCAGCAGGCTGGGCGTTGGGATCAGGGTCATTGTCATCAGCCTGAATCTTCACACTTGAGCTTGGTGTGAATTCGGGAATAATCATGTCATCCACAACCTTCTGATAGTAGCTCTTATCCGTGACAGGATTCTTGATCCCGTAGTTGAAAGCATGCAAGTTCGCGCCAGCAATAACGAACCCGATGTGAGTAGGATTAGAGCTGTCGAACTTCAAAGGAGATGGAGCACGCTTGGGACCGGACCAGAAAGGCTGACCTGAAGATGTCTTCGAATCCTTGGGAAAGTTGTAGAGCAATTGTTGAATAGCATTGTTGTATTGGGACTCGAACTGTTGACGAGCCCATACAATACAGTCATCGAATGTGAGGGGCTTCTCGGTAACCAAGAAGTCACGTAGGTGCTCCAAAGTCTGCTTCTCGCTGCCGGCTTGCTTGAGAGTTGACTCGATGTAGTCAGGTTGGGAGAGGTACAGATTGACGGATTCAGGAGGTCCAACGAAGTAAGTCTGGAAGAGATCCCGAGCCCAGGCGATGGTGTGTTCAATGCGGTTGGGGAAACTCTTCAAAGTACACATGGGGAAGGACTTCTCAGGAGGGTCCTGGGAGCTGGAGTATGACTCAGTGATAAACGGCAGGATAACTTGGGTGTTACCCTTAGTACCCAGAGTACCACTCTCCAGAAGCGGCTTGCGGAAGAAAACGCAGCGTCGGTCAACATAGGTTCGAGCATCAACATTATCCAAAGCGTTGGTAACGCCGTCAAGTCCGTTCCAAAACTCTTCATTGAAGATATGCTCAGTGTCTGCACCAACACGGTCACGGAGGGTCACGATCTTGTCATTCAAGTCTGGGTTCATAGCTTGCACAGCGGCAGATGCACATTCACTCTTGAGACGGCCGACATCCTTGGAGCGAAAGAGGAACTGTCGGTTCAGATTGCTCTTCTCAATCTGGTCCATATCGGTGACGTAAATCTTACCCTTGGGACCGGTACCCAGACCGATCATAGCCCAATTCTTCAGGGTTTCACAGCCAATGGCGCCAGCTCCAACCAAAAACTGGGTGACGTTGGAAAGCTTCTCCTGATATTCCTTACCAAAGACGGCAATCTGACCATCATATCGAGAGCCAAGGGGCTTGCAACTCTCCTCAGAACGAGTGGTCGAGGTGGGCAGAGACTCAAGTGAATCGAAGTACATCCACTGGTGTACGGGACTGAACTTTCCAGAGACAGCCTTGAGAACTTCTTGGGCAGCAATACCTCCAAAGAAGGCGGCCAGCGCATTCAAATCACCGCGAGCCTGGTAACTTAGCTCCTTGATGATCTTCTCATCAAGTTCAACTTTCTCGTCACCCGCTCCTGCAAGTTCCCCTGCAAGGTTGAGGATTTCCTGAGCATCACTGTCATTGTGAGGACGGGGGTATTGGCCATCATGGGTCTCTGCAAACTTGTGAAGTGCTTGAACACCAATGTGCAGTTGCGCTGGTCTGTCAAACTTCGCAAAATCGGAAATCAAGAACTCGGGGTTCTTGATCTGCTCTGACAAGGGCTGGAAATCAATGAACTTGGGCATCTTAACTTGAGCGTAAATACCACCACCCTGGTAGGAGCCCAAACCAGACACATCGCCGATGCTGAAAGTATAGGGTCCCTTGACAGTGACCTTGCGCGGTGCGCTGTCATTAAGTCCATCCATGCCCTTGACTTCCGTGAAAGTCACAAAGTCGCCATCCTCCAGACCGTGCCGAGTTTCGTCGAGGGCAGACACCAGGCCATCCTCAGCAATGTCCGCGACGATTCCGTTTACAGGCTCCTCACCCGTAGGATCGCCGACAGTGAAGTTCTTACCGAAGTCATTGAAAATGTAACCAAAAAGACCGAATGTGTCTGCGACCGTCACATATATTCCGTTCTTGTGACAAAAGTCCGCGATCACCAACTGGTCTTTGAGTGGTGTAGAGGTCAGTACAATGGCCTGGTAACGCTTCAGCTGCTCCAAGTCATCCACAAGGTTTGTGCCCTCGTGAATTGTGACTGGGACATAAGAGTTAAGCTCAGAGACTCGGGGAGCGGTGACCTGAGCGCGAGGCTTGCCGACATCCTGTGGCTGAAGGAAGAATTGGGAGGAAAGATCGGAGATGGCGACGGGAGCGGAATCGTGGAGGGTGAGGGACTTGACACCGGCGAGAGCAATGTTCTTGGCTGAGAAGGATCATTAAGCGTTAGAAGGGCCTGCGAAGTTGCCAATATGTATCCAGTATACTTACCAATTTCCACACCAAGACCTTTCAGACCGACAACGAGCACATTCGAGGAGCCCATGCGCTTCATGGCCTCGTGGCCAAGCACATACCTAAGTACTGCTATTAGATTTGGGGTTTAACAAGCAACGTAGAATTGAGCAGATCTTACAATTGTCGACTGTATAGAGATTCATCAATTTCACCATGCTTGATCATCTCCACGGTCTCCTGTGGATTATCCACCTGCATCGCGACGTCCTAACGTAGGCTCGGGTTAGTGGCAATGCGGCATTTCCTTAACAAAGGGCTACATACCGTCATTGTCTTCTTCTGGGGCCGACCGGCGATATCGTCTTCAGGCGCGCTGCGCTTTCCCGGCTTAGCCGCTTCACGAACAGTAAGATCGGAAGGAATGGTGGGAAATGGAGGGTGAAAGTCTTGCTCGACAAGCAAGAGCTTCCACAATGTGGATAAAACAAGTAACAGATTTCTAGCGTACCAGATACCTAGCAACTCAAGCCAGATCGAATAGAGGAATCCAGTGGTGGGAGGAACAAAGAGCTGTACAGAAAAGAAAAAAATTTGGCGAAATTTGGTCAAGCAGAAGAAGTAGAGGTAAGGGAGAGAGAAGAAGGTGGAACAGTTGAAGCGGGACTATCGACGTAAGAGGGACCAGAGGGACCAGCTATCGGGATGACTAATGAATCCGCCCCGCGTCCAGAACGCGATTGATTTGATGATCTCGAGAATTACCTTCTTCTATGTATTCATAATATGCTACATTGACGCAATTTTCTTTGGAGATTCAGCAAACGATCAAAGGGTGAAAGCGTGAAAGCATGAAAGCATGAAAGCAGGAGCTTGAGGAATTGGAGAAGACAATAATGACATTGCTTTGACCTCATTGAGGTGACCTTGCACTTTCTTCACGCGCCCTACCCAAACTCAACCCTCTTTCACCCAACTCATGTGTCGACTTGAGCTTCTAGGGCGTGGTTTACTGTATTGGCAACATCATCAGTCCGGGAAGGATAGCCAACATTACGAGTACGTGGAATCCCAAAGAGCAATATGGCCCAAACTTTATCACTGGGATTGCTAATACCCTCTTAGATACCCCGAGTCAGTATGCTCCACGAAATCCTCCTCTCCCTCTCCGGTCAGCCGTCACCCCTCTTCGCATCTTTCGAAAAAGAGTCGAGCTCTCAAAATGATTTCCCCCTTTTATCTCCTCCGGAAAAAGCCCTCCTCGGATCAGTTGGGCATCTAAGTCAGCTTCATGCTCAACTACGCGAACGCACATCTCGAATATCCTCTTCTCATGCTTCCATTATATGCCGCTCCGTTTCAACGACCATAGTGACGGTTCATCTTGGAGAATTTCAAAAGAAGATACTAGAGGTTGAGAGAGCGATTCTCTCTGAAGACAGTTTATATGTCGGTGGTTACGGAATCGTCCCATTATCGACGATAGTGGGGGAATTCGCGCCATGGACTCGGCGCATGGAATGGTTATGGGAGGTGGTTCAATTTATCGACCCGGAAACCAAAGACACAGGGCGTTCTCGAGCCTGTACGGGTGCGGCACTCATTAATTACCTGCGATCCGAACTCCAGATAGGTTACGCAGACATTAAAAAAATGGGAGTACAACTTGTGACTGCGGCGGAGACAGCGTGGATGAAACAGCTATCGATGTGGTTATTATATGGGAATTTGCCGATGTATGGGAAAAGCGACTTCTTTATCCAAGAAGACTTTGATAGCGAGGAAGACGATACACAATTCCGCATGCATATGGACCTGCTTCCGAAATTCGTTGCCGAGCAAACAGCGGGATCGATTCTCTTCATTGGCAAGTCGCTGAACCACATTCGTTCTAAACGGAAGACTTCCGCGGGTATATCAACTGCGCCAGTCACACTATATCAGGAGCACATTGAGCAATTGGCTGGATTGAAATCTCCTATGTCATCCTCGAAGTTGACAACGGCGGTAGACTGGATTCGCCTTTCGTTGTCCCAGTCTACGTTATCAACATTGCTCCCAGTCCCAAAAATTTTGGAGATGCTTACATTATTGCACGACTTCATGCTACTCGGCCGAGGAGAGTTTGCCGTTGCTCTTGTGGCGCATGCAGACAAGCGCATCGATGATAGTCGGAGACGTGCCGCGGCGGCTAGAGGAATGGCTTTCGACGGTTTTCTTATCAAAGAGGGCGATGTTATGACATCTCTAGCGCACGCATGGGCAGAGCTGTTCTCGTTACAAAACGAAGAGGACCCGGCAGATGAGGAGTTAGAATTGGCCCGCGAGCTGTTGCGGTTATCAATCAGCGATCGAAAAAACAACCGTGCGATGACTCCGTCCCATGGCTCTAGCGCAGTGGCCCAGATTTCACGAGTCTCATTTGAAGACTTGTTATTCCCAACACCTACATACTTGACTGCACAAGTCCGCGCACCGCTTGATCTCTTTCTTTCCAGTTCTGATATTTCTACCTATTCTAAGATCCACTCTTATTTACTTGGCATTCGCCGGGCACAAATGCGACTTGGGGATTTGTGGAAACGAACTTCATTACGAAGAAACCATCCTACTCCCTGGGGACCACCACGTAGCAACAAGCCCTTCGGTCAGAGCAGGCTAAAAGCGAGCCGGGAGAGAGACAATGAACGCACTAGACAGATGCGGCCCATATGGGCTACTGCGAGCGCCTGTCTCTTTGTCCTATCGGAAGTTGGTGGTTTCTTCCAGGGAGAAGTTGTCCACGAGTCTTGGCAACATCTCCGCGAATGGATTCAAGGAAGTCCATCGTCCAGGACAACACCATTCTCTAGCTCTCGACCAGGGACAGCGACTTCTGCAAAGTCTCAAAGACAATCTCGGATCCCCTCACCCGACCGCATGTCAAGCCGACCGACTTCCCAGGCGGGGCCGACTATTGGGCGCAACGATCCCGAGGCATTGACCACTGCCCATCGTCGCCACCTGTCTGTGCTGGTTCAGTCTTTATTCTTGACGGACGTTCCTTTCACTAGCGCATTGCGAGCGCTGCTCACAAGCGTAGATCGTTTTGTCGCTTTAGTGATACGATTGGAGACGATCCAACGCAATATGGATTTAGAGACCGATGAAGGAGTGGTAGATGCACTAGTCGACTATGCTCACGAAGAAAGAGAAATATGGCATCAACTGCGAGACACGCATGACGATGTGAAGAGCGGCATGCACGACCTCGTTGCAAGCTTGCGTGATATCGATGACCACCGCTCTGGAGAGGGGCTAGGTCTTACAACAAAGCCTGTCTACGGTCTCGGTGGGCGGGCAAATCAGCCACATTCAGGTACAGGCCCCGGGGGCCACTATGTACCGCGTCAACCAGCTGGAGTGGACCGACTTTTGATGAAGCTGGACTTTGGGAGTCTACGCAGTGTTGGCGGCGTACCAGAGTAGCACAGATAAATGGCTGTTTGCTTAGAGCAAGGCGTTCACTATTCACACTATATTTAGATAATGATATCCTCCTTGGCCTTGATCTACCTAAACATTAAGAATTTTATCGAGATCGTAAAGAGCTGGCATAATAAGGACTATATTTCGGGATTCTGTGAATAGAATGCCTTGAGTGAAGCCTAGGAAGTACCGTAATGTGGGTTATAATTGGATTTGGCGCGGATTTGGCGTTTGACTGGAGAATAAGAAAAAGAAAGACTATACCTGAGCATGAGTCTATTGCTTACCAGGCACAATGACCAATATAATGGATTTATGGCAATTGAGTTCAGTGAGTTATGTGGCATTTGGGTATTCACCGACTGCACGATATGCGGTCATGTGTACATTCAACAAGGCCCAGGCGAATCAAAAATAGTAAGATAAAACAATAAACTTGAAGGATAAAAAGGTCCAAAATCTGAAATCAGAAATCAGAAATCTGACATTTCCGGAATCTCCAAACCGCATATCCCGAGTCCCGGAAACCTCAATCCAGCATAGGACCTTACATGTAACGACACAACAAGCCCCTTATCGCGCCAGTTGTTCACCTGACACAGTGCAAGCCATTCAAGACGTCCCAGACCATCGCCGATTCATTGATCCTTGTCATTTATGAGGAGGCGTTCGCGAAAGGAGAAAAGCTTACGCTCGCTGGGTACTTCCCTATGCATGGATAACATGAAACACATTCCAAAGGAATATACATGCACCTAGTGCGGAAATATTGGTTGGCAGTTGATTTTCGATCAGATCGACGGAAGTGGAACCACGCCTGCGGCAGTGGCATCGATAGTGGAGGAGAGTGGAGCTCAAGTGGAGCTTGGGCAACCTCTTGAGTGCCTGTTCTGTATAGGGATTTTAGATGTGCTTCACCGGGAGGCCACGGAAGAGTTGTCGGACTCTGATATTGGTGGCCAGGGAATTACACACTGTTCCCCATAACCCGGAGACTCAATTCTAGGGACGATATGGGGATCCTGGGGGATCCAGACGCAGATGGGTAGACGGGTGACCTCTTTACCCATGATCGAGGATCCTCCATCAGATCCATTCCCAGCTTAAATTTCCCCTAGCCATGCGAGCCAATCCCCAGTAATCATTCTTAGGATAAAAAATCTAAAAGTTTAAAAGTGATGATGATTGTAAATTCAAGATTCAATTCAGAAATGCAGCGGTGTGCGAACGGGATAGCATATGGGATTGCCCGATTTAGACATCCCGAGATCCCTACTGCAGGGGCGTTTATCCACTTCGCCAAAAATAAATATCAAGATACAAATTTTACGGGGGAAGAAGTGGATCAGGGTATCAACTGACCTGGTCCGGAGCCTGGGATCCTTCTGAGTTTTTGTGGTACCAAGTCGGTTGAACACGAAGTACAGCTATTGATTGAGGCCAGCTTGTAGGAGGCGGAAATACAGTACAAACCAACATCGATATGATTTACCTTGGATGCTTTTCATTTCACTTCTTGAGTCGTAGAAAGATAAAACAGTTGGTTTATTCACTCCGTATCATGCATTGTATCTGCACGAGGGATCTAGAATTCGAAGTAGTGGAGAGTTATGGTGAATCAATCCGGTCGAGAATCCCGAACATGCTGTTGGTGGGTTGGAAAAGCGATCCGGGCCCGAAAGTTCGGGAGTAAGGACAATCTCCATGCATACTTCGCGGAACCCGTTAGCGCCATCCCAGTTGGTCTTCGATTTGACCGTTTCCCTCGGTTCGTGTGGCAAGCGCATCCGTGGATGCATAGATCTTTTGAGTCATGGTGAAAACAGATTAATCCAGTTTTTCTTGATCACGCGGTCTTTATTTTTCTACTTACTTCCTTCATCGAGCAAGCAGATCTAAATTTGTTGAGATCGTCGTCTTTGGTTTCGGGAAACTTTGCTAGGAAGTACCGCTGTTCCTCCCCCATGTAAACCTTCCTTGACTGGCATTCTTGGTGGAATAAGCGTTTCTACCATTGATTGAAAAGAAAATTGGTTCCAAAAAGTTCTTTGTTTCTTGTTTTATTATTATTGATACTTCCTTCCCCTCTGCTTAGGCGTTTGGTGATATTTTGGCGGTTATACGATTTCGCATTCTCTACATAATACACACATAATGTCTTTCTCATTGAGCCGGGTCTTGATCCCGACACGCACTAGCTTTGCCGGTGCTTCATTGATTGCCCCGAAGGTGTTGACATCGTCTTTTACTCGTCTCTACTCAAGCACCAAGAGTGTCTTCAATCCCCACGACATCCACAGGGTTTCACACAACCCTGAACACATACAGAGCAAATTGCCCTCGAAGAAGGATCTCCGCAATGCAAAGCGGTTTCGCGAATTTGACATGGAGGGCCGTGTCTACGCCATTACCGGCGGTGCGCGCGGGCTAGGTCTATCAATGGCCGAGGCTCTAATTGAAGCTGGCGCTAAGGGTGAGAAATCAACAATTCACAAAGTAAAGTCTCAATTGACGAAATCCTTTGCTGACTTTAATTTCACAGTTTACTGTCTAGATCGTCTTGAGCAACCTGGGGCAGACTTCCTTGCCGCCAAAGACCAAGCCCAGAATGAGTACGGCGGTTTACTAGAGTACATTCAGATCGATGTCCGCAACCATAAGGAGGTAGAGAACACATTCGCCATGATCGGTGCTCAACACGAGCGTCTAGATGGCCTCATCGCGGCTGCAGGAATCAACCATCTCCAAGCTGCCCTAGACTACGACCGCGCCGCCCTCGAAGATGTAATGTCCATCAACTACAACGGTGTTTTTAACTCTGCCACTGCCGCCGCCCGCCAGATGTTCAACTATCAGCAGAAGGGCTCGATCCTGCTCGTCGCCTCCATGAGTGGGCTAATCGCAAACAAGGGAATGACTTCCCCAGTCTATAACTCGTCCAAGGCAGCTGTTATTCAGCTTTCGCGGTCTCTTGCTATGGAATGGGGACGTCACGGAATTCGAGTAAATTCCCTTTGCCCTGGCCATATCATTACGCCTATGGTTGAGGGTGTCTTCCAGCAGAACCCTGCCGCTCGCGCGACCTGGGAAGCGGAGAACATGCTTGGTCGTCTTGCGCTTCCAGAAGAGTTCCGGGGATGTGCCCTGTTTGCTCTGTCTGATGCCTCTAGCTTCATGACTGGTAGCACTATATTGATTGATGGTGGACATACCGCCTGGTGAACGCCTTCTACGACTGTTATGGATATTTCTAATTTCCTATCTCATTGGAATCCACTTGTATCGAACATAGAGATGGATCTTGGCGTTCACCGGGCATTTCTTTCTAGGGAGAATTGCACCCACGAGAATAGGCAGCGTTGAAGTGAGTTTAATTTGACACTTGGAATATAGTGCTTCTTTTATCCGTATTGGAAAAATCTTAGTTTTTGTGTTCGTTCGGTTGCACAGTTGTTTTGAACTTGGAATAAGACTACTGGGTAGCCTTTTTATCCCATTCTGCATGACAAAAGCTCACGAATTTTGTCAAAATTTCCTATAGGGTTAATTATTGCACAGTAAAAATGACAAGAATCCTCATTTAAAAATTGGCAAAACACATCTCGACTCATAATCAAAATGTATTATCTGAAATCTGCAGTGTCGCGATAGAATCATGCAGAAGCCGAGCATATACGATCCGGCCATGGAGTGGAAGACATAAAAAAAGGCAAATGAAGAAATCCGTTATTTTTCCAAATATTCTAAATTATATTTTGAATTATAATACTTACTAGTTCATGAAAAAA
The DNA here is from genome assembly GCF_028827245.1 of Penicillium angulare. Lineage (NCBI taxonomy): Eukaryota > Fungi > Ascomycota > Eurotiomycetes > Eurotiales > Aspergillaceae > Penicillium > Penicillium angulare. The sequence continues at coordinate 1,631,790 of NW_026623163.1, forward strand.
GGATTATTCCATCTCGAAGATATGGATTTAGTAGGGTCAGTGTCAATTACAATCATCTCCTAGTGCAGGGCTTCATAGAAACCATTCAAAGCTTAAATTATGTCTATTCCTATGATTTTGGCTAATCTGTATATTATTTTGAAGAAAGAAAAAGAAAGAAACCGGTACTAAATAAAGACAACATCGCATAAGACAGACATATTATATATGCATAAAGGCTGATTATTTAGCCTCCAAATCTGCTGAAAATGATTCAAGTTGTGGTTTGGGTGGCTTGATGCTCTTCCACCCCATTCCAAGAGAAAGGAGGAATGCAACAGCGCCAACACTTGTAGCGACGTAGAAAGTTTTCGTCAGAGCATAGTTATACGCTTCCAATGCATCTGAGAGCCGTTCTGGTGAAACTGCCTTCCTCACATCTGCAGAGCCTGCACTGAGAATAGCTTCTACTTCTTTACCATCAAAGCCCAAATCACTCAATCGAGCGACAATTTTGTTTTGGAAAATTGACTCCGCAATAGCCAGGTTTACGGCAGCGCCTAGAAACTGGAAGCACTGAAGTAGAGAGGTGCCAACAGGAATATCAGCGGGCTTGAGGTTTGTCTGCGTTGCGACATAAGGCATTGAGAGAGTCATGCCCACGCCAAGTCCTTGAATAACCTGGAATGGAATCCAGAGCTGATGGTTGGTAGTAGTAGAGAAAGTAGAGAAAAGACCAGTTGCTATGCTCATTAGGGCTGTTCCGAGGAGAACGTAAGGATTTGGGTATCCGAGATATTTGAGCGAGGCACCCGTGAGGGTGGCAGAGAGAACATCTGATATTGCCAGTGGAAGGTACATAACTCCTGATTTGGTAGGCGAGGCGCCCTTAATGACCTGAAACCATTCTGGGAGATAGTAAATCGATATATAGACGGCTCCCATGGCGAAGAACTCCGTGAAACAAGCGAAAAATATTGTTCGATCTGTAATCAAACGGGGTGGAATCATGGCCTTCTCTCCTAGGTAGATTTGCCACAAAGCGAAGACAACACCAAGCCCTGCACTTCCAAGAAAGAGCCCAATGACAAGAGCACTTTTCCACGCGTATGTAGTGCCTCCCCATTGGAGAGCCAAGAGTATCATGATAATGGAAGGCGCAAACATAAAGGCACCTGGGATATCGAGGCCTTTCAATCTTCCCACGGCTGAAGGGGATTTTATAGTATCGCGTGCAGGTGGCTTGAAGAAGAAGACTAGCGTGATGATGGTGACAGCACCCAAAGGTAAGTTGATCCAGAAACACCACCTCCATGTTGCATGTTGTGTGAAAGCACCACCAAGCAATGGGCCAATAATTGTCGCAACACCAAAAGTTGACTGGAGGATTCCAACATAGACCGGTCGTTTTTCGAGGGGTAAAGAGACCGCAACTATACAAAAGGCTCCTGTGAAGCATCCTGCAGCGCCAGCTCCGGCTATAGCCCGACCAATAATTAGCATTGGACTATTGATAGCAAGAGCACATAGCAAAGAACCCAGCTCAAAAACAGCTAGACATGCGAGAAATACCCCCTAACACTAGTTAGTTCGGATTCTTCAAGGCGAGAACTCTGGGCGGTCTTACTTTCATAGGAAAACTTCCAAACAACTTGCCAGCAATCGGCTGCAAAGCACACATGGCGAATGAATATGCGCTTCCATACCAGGCAATATCACCAGTACTGTTGAATTGCGATGTGATGACTGGGATGGCCGTGGAAATGATAGAGGAATCCAATGACATGAGGAATATGGCGAGCCCGAGTCCAATGATAATTAGAGCCAATGGCAGGCCTTTCAACTCATAATTCGCCGTATCATCTCCTGTTTTTTCCACTTGAGCATCGCTACACAACTTGGAATTTTTGTCAGGGAGCGATGTATACACTCTGTTTTCGTCCGCCATGTCTTGCCAATTTGCATTGACTGATGAGAAGTGATGATCAACCATAATAGCTTGGCGACTCGCAGTTTCTTTTAAACACATCCATAAGATACAACTCTACATGAAGCATAATGAATCATGTTTGATCAGATTTTCTTTAATTAAACTGTCCATAATGCAGCATCGAGGAATGCTCAGTGTCGCAATATCCATGCACATAGCCTCTACGCTATTCCGTATTTGGATTAGCACCAAATGACTCATGACGAGTCACCGTTGACAGCAAGAGAAGCTTAGTACTGTAGGTCTTTTTTAGTATTATATTTGTATTGTGAGATTAGGATCAATTAAAACTGGCTATATACATATTTTTAATTATAAAGACATGGATTCAGGTTATTTTGAATTGCCCTGCTTGGAGATACATTTTTCGGCTTGGAGGCACATGTTTGGTATACTAGGTGATTAACCTTGGAAAATTCCAACGTGTACTGATAATCTCTTAATTCTTTCCTTCCTCTTCCAACAGCCTCTCCCTAGTCTTCATCAGCGCCTGACCTAACAAATTTAATCCCCATTTACCACGATTCGCCTCTGCATTTGCTGCTTCAAACCCCACGCCCCAAATCCGATCTCGAGGACTAGCCTCCACCAACTCACGATCGCCAGTAGCAAGCAGATTCTCTTTGAGATAATCATTTTGTGAGAATTTGAGATAACTTCCCTCGGCAACAATCATGAATCGATTCGCCTTCCACTTTTTGTCTGCGAAGTTGGGGATCTTTCGACCTAGGTTACGAATCTCCCTCGGATGTATCTTCCAGCCTTGCTGGATCTCTTGGCTAATTCGATGGTCTGGCCCAGCAAATAGGAGAGCTTTGCGATGCATCATATATCTGTATAATTAGACTAAATTAGTATGTTTCTTCTGATATGGTTGGAATTGTAGCTTTCTTACTGCTCTGCATTGGCATAGTTGAATGTCTCGCCGCCGTGTTCCCATGAAAATGAAGATGGCCACCATTGTCCTAAATATCCGGTCTCGCCTTCTGGCTTCCAGAAATAGACCGGATTACTGGTGTCTGGTGATGTGGACATTGTTTCAGTGACCTCAGGCTTGATGTACGACGCCGTGAGAAGATGGTGGAATATAGATTTGAAGTAAAGAACGGGTTGACAATCTGCGGGAGTAAGCTTGGCTTGAAAGCTTTATTTGTATCTACTGACGTATTGGCTCGTGAGTCATATCTATCGAATAAAAAGAGCCTCCAGTGATTCAAGCGGTAATCTGCTCGTATTGTTGCGGGGATGTGAATTTCGGGATCCTTAAATGGAACTCAGCCTCAACTCGTATCCACAACAAACTAAATCTGTGAGGCTTAGATCTTAACTGTATGCCAAGATGGCACTAGTGTCGTAGAAAAGAATACCGACAAAAGAAAATGATGAAAGAACCAGTTCTTTTCTTCGGTTCCATAATTGCACATGCTAAAAAGCCCGGAAGTTAAAATGCAAATGCAAGAACCTTGACTATGAGCAGCCAATCAACCAAAGATTATTGCAGAAGCCTCCCGCAATAAGTCATGTTTTTGATCAAGAGCTGTATAGATAAAAAAAAGTGTATGTCCATCCTATCAAATGATGTATACAAGTTTTTGATCCCCAGTATGACCTTCTAAATCTTCTCTACGCCCACCACCCATAAGCTCGTCTCTTTCCTCTCCATCTCCATCTCCATCTCCATCTGCACTACCACCAAGATGCCCAGCATCAAACAAAGCATCTCCATCACCAGCAGCGCGATTGGCTCTCTGCAATAGTATTCTCAGAGCAAAAGCCAGGATAGCAACCAGTACCATAAAGAATGAACAACTCGCCATACCACGTACATACCATGGCCCGTCACTCTCAGGATATAATCTCGTCCCTAAAAGCGGTCCACACTGCCCAATGATATTTAGGATAACAATGCTGGCGCCTTTACCCTCCTTCTCTACCCGGTTGTCCATCGACCATGTGACGATCAGTGTGATAGCTGAAAAGAAGCCTGATATGGCAGGGTAGACGCAGATGTAACGGATGAATGTATGCAAGCTTGGCGAAAGGTGGTCATGGAAGTACCCTGTTGCTGCGATGGCCAAGTATGCAGCGGAGGAAGTAAGGGCGTGAGCTATTAGGTATGGGCTGCGGCTGCGGCTGCGATCGGATACCCATGCTGTGATTAGAACGACAACGAAGGCGACGAGGTATGGTGGGGCGGAGAGGGCTTGGGCTTGAAGAGAAGAGAAACCCATGCTATATAAGGTGGTTAGGGTCGACCAATTTCTGGATTAGAACTAAAGTGCAGGGGGACTTACTCTTTGATGATAGTTGGGAGAAAGACTGGCATCGAGCTGAATGCAACATTGCAGCTGAAATACATAACCTGGAATGAAGAGCATGAGTTAGAAATGCCCGTTGTATGCAGCAACGCATAGTCCATCAGATAGCTTATTCACTTACAGCTGCCATGTACGCTTTGGGGTCAGACGCTGTCTTAACAATCTCCCTCCAGTTGAAACCTTTCTCCTGGGACTGGTCGTGGTTTGACCTGTTCGTCTGCTCGAGCCTCTTCCGAGCCACGACCCGTTGTCGGCGGGTAAGGAATCGCGCACGACCAGGAGAGTCGGGGATAAGGACCCAGGCAAAAACAGCAACGATCACACTCGGGAAACCTTCAACCAAGAAGAGGGTCCGCCATGGGGAAATCGGGCCGTTGCTACTGAGCTTAACGATTACCCAGGCGAGACTGCTAGCAAAGGTTGTCGCTAGTGGAGCCGCTGAAATGAAAAGCCCGTTTCTGAAAGCAAGCTCGTGGCGCTGGTAGAATAATGATAGATAAAATGGTACTCCTGGGCCAAATGCTGCTTCTGTGATACCTAGTAAGACACGGAGGACAACCAGTCCCTCGAAGGAAGTTGCAAGACACTGGAATGATGCTACCAGGCCCCATCCACAGACACAGATTGAAATGTAGATATGCGGCGGCACAACGCGATACATCAACGTCATCCACTCAAAAAGAATGTATGTAATATAGAACGATGTAAGTAGCCATTCATATTGTGAAGATGAAAGGTTTAGATCCTCTTCCAGCCCGGCGATCTTGGCATTCCCGATATCTGGATCGATAATTAGTATATAAAGCATGGGTATATTGGGGAAAAATATGTCGCATGAAATGTAGGAAGGAAATGGAAACATACTCGACCGGTCCAAAAAAGCCAGTAAATACAACAACGCGAGAAAAGGGACGAGTCTCCTATCAAAGATCCTGACAACCTCCTTCTCTTCCTCGGCCGTGTATTTCGGTCCCTTTTTCGACCTGAAACCCGACCCAGACGCCTTTCCACGCTTTATCCGCTGATCATCGCCCGATTCAAGCTCATTTTCATCCTCGATATCTGAAATGGGTCCCTCAACAGAGTTCCCTGAGTCTCCAAAGTCGGTCTGTACACGCAAAGTCCCGCCAATCGAGTATTTAGAGGCGTGTTTCTTATGACTGGAGGTCGAATAGTCGTCTTCTTCGGAGCCATTGGAGACAGGTGTGTATCGGGGGTTCGAGGACGAGCCGGACTCGGAGGATGCGTTCCCCGCAGCGGACAAGGATGGGGGGAGATAAACAGTCATGGCGACCACGGTGGCGGGTTGGCATTCGACAAAGCTCACTGGGCCTTCTGGTGTGATACCAGCTCCATTTGAGTTAGGGGCTTGGTATGCGCTTATGCCGAAATGCCTCTACTAGGAGCTTGCAGGTGATCTGATTCTTGAGATTTGGGATGATTAGGTAAGGGGGCTTGCACGTGGATAACGATAGGGGTTCGCGATTCGGATAAAATATGAGCCCTGCCGAACTATATCACAGAGGCATACAGCACAGACAGAAACTATTAATGTTGGTGAATATTTTAACTTGTTTTTAAAAATTAGCTGCAAGATTCTCTTGATGAATATCTTGAAAGATGCAAGATATTTCGATGAACATGTCATGATACAATCGTACAGGTCCCATAATCTTTTCCCTTGCGTTTTTGCTGTCTTGTTATTATTTGGTCATCTCTTTCACTTTCTCACTTGGAAATAATCCAACTCCCCAGAAATTCCTTGTAGTCTGAGAATCACTCTTGAACATGGAAAACAAACAAAAACGGATCTCAGTTTGGGCGGTAGGAATCGTATTTCTCCGAGCGGTCCCGTCTGCTTCGTCCCCCGTGAGTAGTCATTCTGCGTTTAGGAGAACGGTGACCGTAGTAAGCGTCACGATCATTAGCATCGTTGGAGTATTCCGGCTTGATATGTTCCATCTGCTGGATACGATCACCACGTCTAGTACGACTGTCATATCTGATATGATGTCCGTAACTGTTATGATGTCCATTTCTGAAACGATTCTCATCCCTGGGAAGGTTCTCGTCTCTGGGAAGGTTCTCGTCTCTGGGCAGGTTCTCGTCTCTGGGCAGGTTCTCGTCTCTGGGCAGGCTCTCGTCCTGGTTGCGATTCTCATCTTTGAATCGGCTCTCATTCTGGAAACGGTAATCATCTCTAACACGGTTATTTCCTCTAACACGGCTCCGTTCTCTGGAACGATGCCGCTCATCAAAGACACGTTTGCGACCCCCATTAAGCCACTCTGCATGTTCCTTGCTGAAGTCCCGGACCTTTCTAATCTCCTCATACAGCTCAGTGTGTGGCAACCCCTTCTCATCTGCAACACGAATGAGGTTCTCAGCGGTATCACGTAAGAAACGGACGTTGGAGAACTTGTCAGTCGATTTATCCGAGATACCTGACTTGTTGGCGTCTGCAATGTAGTAATCCACAAGAGCCTGGTGGTAGACTTTGTTCAGCTTGACCAGCGGACTTTCTTGCTCGTAAGACCCTCTCGCATTTTGAGATTCGATGGTGTTCGTGTTGGATTGGCGGGGTGAAGATCTTGGTTCATTGCCGTTTGCAGGAGAGAAACCATCTGTAGTGGTAGAGGATGAACCAAGCTGGTCACTTTGAGACCAAGAATAGGAACCAGACATCACATGAGCCACGCTATTTGGAGGGGTCTCGATGGCTGTTGCATTGTCAGCGCACAGGAGCGTGTTGAGTGATTTGTCCCTTGAGACTCACCATCATCCCAAGCCTTTCCGGCTGCTAAACTGGCATTGAGTATCTTGAGTCTCTCGGCGTAATTGGCCATCTTCATTCCAGGTAAGTACTCGATGATGTACAGACTGAACAGCTCTAGGTTATCGAAGGAATCATTCTTTAGGTAGAGAGCAATGAGGAGTGAGTCGGGATAAATGGCATCGGGCTCAGTACGGTCATTAGATAGAGTCACTTGGCGTTGGATCATGTTCATCAGTGTCTTTTGGGAAGCTGGGTCCTTCAAGAGCTCACGGATTGAGTTGGTGGGACCAAATTGCACACTGGCATCAAGGAAGAATTCCTCGGTCGTATTTTTCCTCGACATTTGCTCACGTTCAATACGCTCTTCACTCAAGGGGGTAGAGCCGTCAGGGGTTGCCATGCTTTATGGTCGCGATATTTTGATAGAGGTGGTCTTTGGGGGAGCGCTGAGAGAGACGCAGCTCAGGCAATGGGAGCCGGGACGCGTGTGTTGGGATGTGGTTCTATCGTGGCTTGGTAAGATCGCCGAGGGTGAGGTCGCCAATATGATTAGTAGAAGAAGCCGACAGCAATGTATGAGTTAGGGACACAAAGAGAAAATCGTATTGGAGAGGGGAAGGGTTGTGGATGGAGCAAGAGTTGAGTTTTGGGTTTGGAGAAGTGAAGTGAGAGCTCGAAAGGAGCCTCAATACAGCAGGAGGGTTATCGGTTCAACTGTGGAGGAATCGCTCCCAGAATTCACCAACAGGCAGGCCCTGTAGCGCTACATGAGCACGTTTCATTTAGACGCGTCTGCAAACACCAAATAGAACTCCTGTTAAAACCTTTGGTCCCAACATGTTTTGCGGGGAATATTCAAGTTCAAATAGGAAGATCCAATAATTTTTAAACCACTTTCCAAGGTTTCCAATATTGTTCCAGGGTTAACTTAGTTAGTAAACGATGTGTATGTCGTATGGACCCAAGGGTATTGTTTCTGAATGTGAGATACAAATTCCTCGTATTGGATAATTTAGCAATGATAGATTATTAACTGTATATACGGTCTGATAGGATATCGTTTATACCCCGCTGTCTTCAGTTTCTTTCATCCCAAAGTCTGTTGATCTCATCAATCAAGACCTGAGGCTTACTACCTTCGCCGTCCTGGACACAATTCTTCCAACCACCGTCATGAACACACCAGACAGCATCGTCCACACGCACAGTACAGCTAGTATGCACACCAAGTTCTTCGCCACGTAGAGCATTCTCTCGTAGAAGAGCTATACCACTCAATGGGGGATATGACCCAGAGGAGCCACCATCAGGATCGTCACTCTGTTGACTAGCACATCGATTCAAAGCGTCAAAGTCGATTCCATGCTCCAGTGCACAATGTATAACAAGGTCGCGGTCTGGAATCAGAGGGTAATCATCTATAAGACAGTTCGCAAATCCCAATGAACGAATGATCGGTGTTCGGGGGTATGTACTGGGGAGGAGCGATTCATTTTCTGTTGGAGGGAAAGGCAAGTTGGCAGCGCAGAGCATGAGCATATTGCCGATACATTCAGTAGGTCCATGCATACACTCGATATCGGAGGACTCTTTCGATACGCTATTCATGACATGGAGGTGTTAGATTAGTCAAGTTCTCAGCCGAGGATCAAGATTTGTTCAGTATTTCTACTCACGTCGCAATAAAAGACAGTTGGAAGTCAACCTTGTCACTGATTTTCTCCATAGCGGGAAGAACCAACTTGTGCAAGCAGGCCTGGGCATCTGGACACTTGCTCATGATATGGGCTTCGAGTGGAACCTTCGTTTGCTCATCGAAGGCGTTCATATTGAACTGTGCACCGTTTTCGTATATTTGGGTATATGTCTCCTCTGTATCTTCCATCGCGAGTTCAGTATCATGTTGGCCATGGCTGCAGGGGCTTGATCTCCATTCTGTTGTTGGTAGAATGCGAATCACGTAATAATAACAGCCCAGGAAACAAAAAACAAGAAAGAGACGTCGCAAGAAAGTTGGTGTATCGGGGCGCTCTCGTCGAGTTGTGGATTCTGATTCTTTGGGAGGTATCTGGGTCTCCCCAGTGTGGATAGGTAATTTCTCCATGTTGTATGGGACTAGGGATGAGGAGCTCAAACTGACGTCGATGTTGATCCTGATAAGGGGAACCCGCTGATTTCTGAGTGGAGTCGATTCTGAGGCACGGGACCCATTACGTAAGATCTTCAATGGAGTCAACTGGTACTTACTAGAGGTCGTTGACCATTTCAATCTATTCAAGATGAGCGTGATCTGGATTTTGTTTGTAGGTAATACTAGTATTGTAGAGCTGCAGAGGTATTATCTCTGGTGGAAAGTATTTATGATTATTTGTATGTTGTTCTCATTGCTGGGAGTTCGCATACCACATGCATGATTTCCCTACTGCCTCTGCCCCACAGATATTTCGAGTCATTCGACCAACGTTTTTTTTTCAAATACTACCTTCATAGTGATATTTCCATTGAGAAAATCCGATTTCAAACCAGGCCAAGGGAAATTCGAGGCTCTTTGAATACTACAGTACGTACGTCAAGTTAAGGTATAGTATAGTATATGTGTGCCTACAATAGTGTCCGCATGGGCATATAATAGTAGTAGAATTTATTTCTTTATGCTCCGAGTCATCTATACTACATTCAAATATTCAATGTTTTCGCGGGTATTAGCTTTGGTCAGCGTCCAATTTCATCATGACACATAAATTCAAGCAAATGAGACTGAATCGTGCTGGGACATAGCTTGTGGGTCTAGCGAGTCATAAGTTGAATATGATATTGAGTAATGAAGATGTCCATTTCGGCACAAGTTGCTACACAATTCTTTGGCCATCCATATACATCTGCCCAGGTGCGTTCCGGACATCTTCCGTAGAGACTTAGGTATGAAAATGTCCAATGTCTCCACATTCGCCTTTTCTTTATAAAGGGAGCTAAGAAGAGAGTACGTCATGTTAGTTTAGGGCGATGCGGTGAAGTCTGAAACATCGCAACGAACCCAAAAGCGGCTTAGACTAGGTTATACGATTTGATCTTCGGATCAGTCTCCAGATACAGTCAAGTGCCTAGTATGCGTAAGGCAGCCTAAAGGAAGCTAAAAGACGGCTAGATTCGATCCATTTAGACCAAGTCTAATGCGGTTTTTCTTCCCGATACCCTATCAGATACACTATAAATGGACAACCATGACACGGTAGGCAGGATTGTACTCCACCGTTTCATCGCTAGTGTTTCTGTCGTGTGTGATCCAGCATGCAGTTATGATGCAATCTGAGAATGGAACTACTAAAGACCGGATTAAATACTTTTGATGCTACATAAATACTGGATAATAATGAACTTGTGCGGTGACCAGGGCTATCAAGCCATGCAAGCACGCGACTCCTATGATTTCCTCATACGGACTGCGCTAAGAGGAAAGAAAAGAAGTAAAACCGAACAAGGCTCCTCCTACGCGGCAAAAAGGGCTTGATTCGGGAGTCCAATACTCTAAATGTGCCCCCAGCTCCGATCTCGGAGACGCATCAGCCGGGCGTCAATGCCCAAGTTGTGTATTTGCTTTTCCTTTTTAAAGTTCAGGCGTGAAGGGTATCAAGGTTTTTGATCCATGGGATCGCTCAAATTACTAACCTGTACCTAAGTTTCCGCCCCTAGGTTCATGCTGACAGCCCGGGGCTTGAGTTCAGGGACAATGTATGTGCGGCTCTCTAGTTATTGATGTATGCACGAATACAAAGGCGGCCCTTCCGCTCGCATTGATGACCAGGAGCAAGTCATCTGTTCCAAAGAAGTTCCGCCCCATGTTTCAAACTGAGGCGGGACCGCATCATTGGAAGGGTAGACATCTAGTGGCTGAGTCTGAGCGATCGAGGCCCTAGAACGGTACATAGTGGATTTTACCCTGTCGACCACGTTGTTTGCCAACACGGTTATTTCCGAGGCGGAGACCATTTTGCGTAAAATGACGAGTATAGAAAGATCTTATAGGGCATCGGCGATTGACGATAATCAGCTTGCTACTTTACCTAGCCTGGCACTTTTTTTCTTTTTTCTTTTACTGTGATTCGGCCCCACTATTGTTCTCGCATGGCGTTGGGTTGTTCGTTTTTTTTTCTTGGCCGTGCGTTTCCCCAAATTCCCCGAGGCTCGTGTACTTCGTCTATTTGGGAGCCAAGAATCACGGAGTTATTGCGAAAGAAACAAAGATGTGCAAAAATGGGGAAGGGCAAAAGGTATGGGGAGTTGTAGCCGAGATCTCTAACCGAGCTGGAGAAAGCCCACCTGTAGAGGCGTCAGATGGCCAGTTAGTAGGGTTACATAGTTCCCGTTTATAGCACAAGGGGGGGTTGTATGTGGGCTGGAAGCAGAAGCGGAACATTCGAACATTTCCGACCGCGATCGTCATCTAGTTTCCGACTTGTAAGTTGTTGGGCGTAAAGCGATTCTGCTTCCTGCGAGTCGATCACTAACGATGGGGAATGAATGGAGGGGGTAACGGACAGGACTTATAGAGTTTCAACCGCCAGCGTCGAGTAAGATCCAATCGACGATAACTACCGGAGTTGTCCACGCCCCCGAAAAAAGAACAGCGTCGCATCGCCTCGTGTCCTCCGATGGTCGCATCTCCAATAGCTTGCCTCATCAATAAATCATAGTATTTTCCTTTTTCTTTTTCTTCTTTTCCCCTCATTTATATCAACCTTGGAAGCCCGTTTCGCTCCCGGGTTTTTGAGGAGGGATCATTCTTGTACTATCTGGATGTGCCTTTATACATACAAGAACGAATCCATCTATTGATATTACCACGCAGGGACCCCATGCTTTGGAGGCTCCACTTCTCGTTGATTTCTCGGCAAAACAGATCCCATCCGAACCATAAAATCCTGATCTGATTTTATTTTATTTTTCTATTTTTTCTTCTCTCGAATTAAGAAGAAACGATAAGTGTGGATAGTCAAGGGGGTGGGAGTATAATATAGTTGTCTGCCTCAGGCATACACGAGGGATAGTTACGATCTCCATATATATAAGGTAGGCTCATCTCCCCCTGGTAGATCCCTGGTCGCCAAAAGGGCACAACAACAACAAAATCTTCTGTTTTTTTTTCTTCTTCTATTTTCTTCTTATATAAGAAAAAAGAATTATTATATTAATATATATACCCACTCTTTCCCCCCTTCCCTTTGTTCTTTATCGCACATACCAAGATCCCCTTCTGAGTACGTAAAACATGACAGCTGAAGATCATAGTTTCCCGTTTACTGGCATGATCGTCATGACCTGTTTTTTTCCCTCATCCCTCCCCGCAGTACCAAAACCTTTCTCCCCAGCAGCTGCAGACCGCGTCACCACAATGCGCTCTTAACCCTTGGTTATCTTACTAACAGTCCTGACTAGTTGAGCCTTATTTTTTAGCCTCCCCCAAGCCCCGTTGCTCGAGACCCATGCCGTCCTTTCTGCCTGTACCTGCTTCGCATTCCTGAGACCCCAACGTCACGATTAAGAACGGAGCGGGTACTGTGACAGAAAGGCACGGTCTGTTCTTTCTCTGTTGTTATTTTCCAAGCTTGTTTGGATTCCGGGTTTCCCCCTCCAAGGATACAGTCTGAAAAAGCTACAAATCCGGGCTGGACGCTAATCGCTCTACTGGTGCTTATTGTTCATCCTCCCTGGGAGGAAATTGAAATCAGCAAGGGATAAATAAAAGAACGAGCATCTTTGTGAGAAAGCTGAGGGAAAAAAAGGATTTCATAATGGCATCCGTCAATTCAATATCCTCCGAGAAGGACAATGACGAGGACCGTGACATCATGCATGACGATGTAGTTGACGACGAGGAACATGAGGACTTCGTTTCAGAATTGGATCCCTCCCAACAAGAAGATCTCGCACATCATCAACGACTAGATGAATTCCTTCAACCCTTGTGTTTGGACGAGGCTGTCTTGTACAGGTTGGCGCGTCGCTTTTCTGCCACATACCGCCATTTGGCCTTGACTTCAGATCAGCAATTCCTCCCGACTCCGGTGACTCAACTCCCCACAGGAGAAGAGACAGGACGGTATTTGGCCATCGATGTCGGTGGAAGTAATTTGCGCGTTGCATTTATTGAGTTATTGGGTGAGGTTGAGGACTCCGATGTTCGGTCCGCGGATGCTTCGGAGAGGTCCCGCGATACCATTCGCAAGGCTCAGCGCCAGCGTGTGAAAAGAACGCTTGAGCGGGCTTGGCCAATCCAAGAACATTTGAAAATGGACAAGGCTGAGGATCTATTTGCTTGGATCGGCGACTGTATTGCGGAAGTTGTGGCGGAGAGTCTCACTTCGGATGCGACCAGGAAAGACATCCCTGCGGAATTAGATATGGGCATCACTTTCAGTTTCCCGATAATGTGCGTCATCTACAACTGAACTTGTTGATAGAGTTACGCAAAATCAAATTTGCATTACTTATACTGATTTTCTACATAGGCAAGAATCACTGGCGGAGGCAACATTAATGCCTATGGGTAAGGGTTTCGCTATTACTTCCAACCTCAACTTGCGCAACATACTTCTGAATGGATATGAGAAACACACAAGACGACCAGATGATGAAGAGGAACCTTCTTCCAAACGCCGGAAGTTGTTTGCCTTGCCGAAATTGAAGATTCAAGCTATTACAAACGATACAGTTGCGACGCTGGCTTCGCTCGCATACGCAGTCAAGTCTTTACCGAACAGTCGAGTTGCTATGGGTATCATTGTGGGCACAGGTTGCAACGCAACAATTCCAATGAAACTCGAGGAACTACACGAATCGAAGGCCAAGAGCGTCAACTCGATGGAACCAGGAGCCAAGGAGACCATTGTCAACACCGAGTGGACAATTTCTGGTGCAGCACCACCACTTCGCGATCTCGATATCACAACTCAGTGGGATATTGAATTGGATAGGGCTTGTGCGCGTCCTGGGTTCCAACCATTTGAATATATGACTGGAGGTAGATACATCGGCGAACTAATTCGTTTGATATTGTTCGACTACCTCACAAACGTTGCAGGGCTGTCGAAACGAATCCTGCCCGCCAATCTTATTCAAGAATACGCTCTTACAACAACCTATATATCCGACTACGTGGCACGAGCTCGATCCGATCAAGACCTCGCAAAGGAGCTGAATCAATCTCTTCCTCCCCCAGAGAGCAGTGACTGGCGCTGGGATGCCCGTACAGCCGGTGCGTTCCGCCGAATTGCTCGCACCGTTCAAAGGCGATCTGCCGGTTTGATCGCCGCTGCTGTAATTGGGTTACTGGCCTGTTGCCGCGAAATCGAGCTGAAGGAAGATAGCAACGTCAATACCCCAGAAAATGCAGCCTCTCCACAAAGCAATGGTGAAATATCCCACGACCATGCTGCAGTCTCTGCCGTAAATATCAATCCTACTTCCCTTAACAGTGTCCATGGACATGTTGTCCCTGTCCTCCAACCAACACCAGCCGATTGGCAATCTGGCCCGGAAGAGCTGGTTGTAGCCTACACGGGCGGTATCATCCAACACTACCCGCAGTTCAAGGAGATGTGCCAGCAACACATTGATCGCCTGATTATGCGGACTGGTCCGCAACAGGGAGGCAAGTCTGTCTTTTTACGAGAGGCTTCGGATGGCGGCGTTATTGGCGCTGGTGTTCTTGTCGGTATGGTTGTTAGCAAATGAATGTGTTACGAGTGATGCAAGATTGGGTTTTATGGGGTGTGGAGCTTTTTTTAACATGAGAAAAGAGCAAGGATTGGTTGAACATTCTGGTTTTTTATTATTTGATGGGATTGGGATTGATCACATAGAAATGGATGATATCTTGTTATCTTTCTGGGAAGTGTCTCAAATTATGCTTATTCTTTGGCTTGAGGGTTGAGTTCCCAAAAGGAGCTGTAAGTTCTTTCGCTTCGCTTTCCCAAATCGAACCAGAGACTAGGGCAGAAGTCGTACTTTGTGAAACATGCTATGGCCTTGGAAGCATTCGATATATCACATACGTGATAGCAGTCGCAATTATATGATGATTGATAAATCAGATGGCGAGCCAAGACTCGGTAACTGACTACAGATCCAAGCCCATGGAATATGTAAGTTACCCGCCATCTAAACCACATAACACGATAACGCAGATTAAGATGCTCATGCTGATTGCGCGGCTCCCCATAAGCAGCGCACGGAGGAATGTTGGGCATATCGAGCATGTTTCGAAATGACGCAAGCATCTCGAATCCAAGATATCTCTGAGCTTTTGCCTCGATACTTCGAAAGTACCAGTAAAGCCCGGTGACCATGCCATCTATTTCCCAATCCCCGTCTTTTAGTACTGGAAAGCCTGCGCGGAGTTCGATGTTGATTTGGCAGCTTTTCCTTGGCAAAAAAAGGCCAAGACTGTACTTCCTGGATTTCCTTGTCAATGGGTATGCTGATATGTCAAATATTAAATTCTTTTTGCCTCTCTGAGCTCATCCAAGGCTCAAGCTCTCGGAGCGATGAATCATGAATGATCGCTCATATCAAACGAAACATGTTGTTGCGTACGCTGCGCTTCATAGTATTCGGTTTTCCATCCTCGTATTCTATCCCTGCAGTTCCTCCATCGCCAGACATTTGTTCCAAGCGTTCACGAAGCTCGGCGTCCGCTTGCAGTACGGGCTTGGCTTTCTTTTGCTCGAGGGGTTTAGTAGAGGGCGAAGATGGCTCATCTTTTGTGTTTGAAGATCTGTCAGGGCATTTTGGCGTGACGTCTGTAAGAACAGTTAATGAATAAAGATCTTATTTCAGATCGTTGTAGTACATTTGGGTGGGTTAAGCGCGTACTTTCATTAGAGCCCGATAACCGCGATGAGGATAGGGAGAATGGACGAGTGAGTCTGGTTCGAAGTAGAAACGTTGACCCTGGCGTCCTAAGCATCAGAATCGACGGAATGATTGCCATATTGACCAAAACTCCGTGGTTCAGTGAAAAAGTTGAAGTTTCTTTAAAGGATTGTCGATCTGAAGCTCTAAGAACTAGCCTGACGTAAACGCGCGATAAGAGCCGAACTAATCATGTGATATCACGTGGAGCGCTATCCCCGCGATTCATCGGCTCAAGGCAACTTAGCACTTGACACCCTCCGTCATCATCATATTCTCCTCCAGGCAGCATCTATCACCGTGAAGATGGCTACCCAGCAATCTTACTACGAGTTGTACCGCGGGAGCAGGTATGGAGGCCGCTGAAAGTTGCGTAGGAGCTGTTGAGCTAGGGCTGACTGAGATCTAACTAGCCTTGGCTTGTCCTTGACCGATACTCTTGATGATTTGATCAACGAAGGCCGCATCGAGCCTCAGTTGGCCATGAAGATCCTCTCAACTTTTGACAAGATCGTTACTGAGGTTCTGGCCGATAAGGTTCGGGCTAGACTCACTTTCAAGGTAACTTTCACCTTCATCCAGCAGTGCTTTGGGATGTCATACAAGGATGCAAGAGAGAACTTTCCTCAATAGGGAGAGAGGCTCTATTATCGTTACCGAATTTTGGCTAATTTTTTCTCCCTTCCCTGTAGGGCCACCTCGACACCTACCGATTCTGCGACGAAGTGTGGACCTTCTTGATCAAAGATGTCTCATTCAAACTGGACAACCAGACGACAGTTACAGCGGACAAAGTGAAGATCGTGAGCTGCAATAGCAAGCGACCGGGAGAAGTTTAAGTCTGAAATCTGGCTATAGGCGAGGAACTACAGGCGTTTGCATGGATTGATCGTATTGGCGTTTGACTGGCTTGTCCTTCTGGGTTTCGTTTCATGGCGTTCAAAGAGCATTTGATCCTTTTTTTCTTTACCTCTATGTGAAATACACAAAACAAATTGCCTAGAGTACAGTCGATACCCAATAAACTTAAGGCTTTCAGCCTTTCAGTCTTGTTCTTGTTGCCTATGTAAGCAGTTGTATGACTTCTTGAGCCTCCTTCCTTAAGAGCCGCATGGCAGGTGACCTCATCTCTTATCAGTGCAGATCATCAAAACTTCCCATTTTGCATCCCCGCAACACGTCAGGCCTTCCGACCTCAATATACATTCGCTTCGATATAATGCCTCGCACATTACCCTGGCTCCTGGACGACAATAATAATGGACGCATCAAACTAGAATCGATGCCCCGAAAGCGCGTCAAGCGAGAGACTGAGACCGATGCCGATCTGACACCTAAACCACCTACTTCGCCGAAGCGAGACTTCTTTAGATCCTGTAAGGATGCATTCATGTACTCTTACAGGCTACGACAGCTAATTAAATATTCATTCTCAGCCCAAACACCACCCACATCGCCTGCGCGCCCTTGTCCAACCGAAGAGTACGTCCGAGCCCAATGCATACCCTCCTATCCGATGCCGAATCGATGAAGCTAACAAGCACTTGGAAGATTCATAAGAGAGGGCCTAGATAAAGATGACGCCTGGGTGATGGTCGAAGACGAATTTTACGCAATCGCACAAAAATTCACACAGCATTTACACTACGCTGAATATGTTCGCCGAAAGAAAGAAGCAAAGGCTCAAAGCGCATCTGCGATCGCAGACCTAGAAAGACCAACGGACGGTCAGACACATATATCGAAATCGCTTCAGCTCAAGAAGGACGCAGAGTTATTAGCAGCGCGACAGAAAGAAGGCTTAGCGCAGCTGGAAGCATCGGGCGATATCAACAGGGAGGAACCGGACGAAGAGGATGATGCTTGGGCCGGTACACATCTGCATGGGTTAATGACGAGTCCGCGTAAAGTGAGATCGCTTGTTGGGGTGCAGGGTGTCAAGTCTTCCACGAAAGCTGCTGCGGGGTTTGGGCAGGCGTCTAGTTCTAGTACAGATCGAAGAGGACTGGTAAGTACTTCTCGAATGAGGTCGCCTACACTTGCTTCGTCTAGAGCGGCGCAATCGCATGTTGTTGATGTTGGCATAGAGACAGCGTCGGAGGAGGACGATGATCTTGATGGCGAGGCTCATACAACGCCGAGACAGTTGATTACGCGTTTGGACAGCTCGCGACGTGGGATCCCCGAAGGACCGAATCAGCACTTGAAGTCACGAAAAAGCGATACATCTAATACAGGTACTTTAAAGCAAAATTCTACGTCGCAGCCGAGCAAACAACCTGCTGGCGGGTTCAAGTCAAGAGTACAGATGTTATTCGATGACCTTGATGAGCTACCAGAGTCATCCAAGCCTAATTCATCTATCTCTGGTATCAAAAAAGATACCAGTTCTGGGACACAGACACCTAATAAATCCAACAGTGACAACAGTGACAACAATCTGGAGTCCAAACCTCGCTATAAAGACGTCCCGACCTTCTTGAAGTGATCTTGAAATCCAGCAATTCTGACCATTTTTCATCACTGCATATCAGCTCAATGATCTCTTCAATTCCCCGCAGACTGTTTATCAACATGGCCAGCCCGCATCCTAAAATTCCCATGAGGCCTATATTTCATGGTCCTGGCCATGGTCGTCTCGTTGAACCGATCGAAACCACCGGTTCAACCTTAAACGTTCGAGGATACGGGGCTTGCTGTTCGGATGCTCATTGCATGTACATGAGTCCGAATCTTGTCCGCCGCCGATGGCAGGAGATCCATCATCTCGATCATCGTCCCGCTCTTCACCATTATCGCTCCCCGACTGTCTTGCGACATCAACGTGCTGTAGATTCTTGGTCAGAATAGGTCGCTCGGTTGCATTTTGACTGGGCGATATGACTGACTCTGCATCTGAGAAACAGGCAGGTAGCTCTTCCTTTCGAAAATTGGTTGGGGGCCCCTGTAGAAACGAAAAATGTCAGTAACCAGAGGTTTCAACCTTTCATGCCAGAGCGATAGTACTCAACGTACGATTTCAATCCCCCTTTCCTCCCTGCGTGTGAACGGCGCCTTGAGGCACCGAAACATCTGCCGAAAACATTCCATTTTTGCCGGTGGTCAAGGGACTGCGTATGGTTCGACGGCGAAGTCTTCAAGTCAATATATAAAGATTGAGTTGAGTTGAATTGAATGGCGATAGAAGGCCTGGAACAATAAATTTATCCAAGCCTATTCTTGTTATTCTTTGTTTGCCGTTGAAATTAATCAAAGACAAAAGGCGGCGCTGTCGTAAAACCGGAAAATGCTAAATAACGAAAGACAAAAAAAGAGCGAAACGAGGGACTGGGAGGCGACAGGCGTTTAAACAAGAAATAACGAAGAAAACCCCCCACAAGCTGCAGGTGCTCTATGCCATGAATGCCCTGACCGTGTCAAAGGAAAGTGCAGAGATGAGGCCGGCCTGGGGTACATATAGGAATCGGCAAGCTAGGCTCAGTTCCAGGCAGCGGATGCAGTATGCACATCCATACTACGTACAGCTTGACAAGGACTGGATCCACAGACCCACCCATGCAGGTCGAGCTAGGCGACAGCCGGCCTTTCTCCTGTGGCATGGACTCAGGGCCATCCAAGTGACAGGCTCGGCAGGATTTGCTTTACGGGATCCCTTTACTGAGTTTGTGACACATTCCAGTGTAATAGCTCGCCCTCCTGGCGGGAAATGGGAGAATAAAACTTTTTGAAGATGACCAATCGTTAAAAGAGACTGGGAGAGAGGATTTGAGTTCGAGTTCTTAGAGCTAAGGGCGCATACAAAGTACATGATACGCAGAATGCAGGTATTATATGCTTGATTTGTTCCGATTCTGCCACGATCCTTCGAGAATCGGGCGCAGGGAAAGTATAGAGACAGATTTTCGCACTATTACATGACTAGGCAGTAAGGTCACTATGGCCTGCAGGCCGCAGGGAAGAAAATGCGTCAACACAACCCGTGCATCAGAAGCACTCGGCTATCAGTGGAGCGAGTGGAGAGCGCTCGCTCAAAGAGGCAAAAGGGAGCCTGCTGGGCTCGTGTCCTAGAAACGCCATACTTCATTCCCGACTGCTATCCCTCCCGGCCCGCGGCACTCCTATCGATGGGTTCAAAGTTTACGGCTGATACTGGATATTTCCATCGTGACGGCAACAAGGCGCTCGTTTGCAAGGCCGGATTCATGCAGGAAATGAAATATGCGAATGCCGATAATTTGAGGATAGCGCGCTTTCTTTCCCACGTCTTAGGGACTATACCACTTTTATTTTCATTAACAAAGAAAAGAAAAGAGCCAAGTTTCATTTGATTGCCTGTTTCGAAATTTATTGTCTTTGTTATTTCTTTATTGGCAAGACATAGCTGAACCGCCTCTCTGGTACGCAATGTTTATCAGACATACTGGATGCGTAGACGATCTTAAATCGCCCTGTGGGAGTCTTGGGTCTTGCCGATCGATCATGAATTTAGTATTGACAGGGATGATCAAGACCGGCTCATACAACCTGGTAAGCTATGTGCCGTATGCACGTCCTGTCTTGGAGCCATGTTTTGGCTGCACATACACATCGATACATCTGCAAAAGTACACGATTCATGGATGGAAGCAGTGGCGCAATATTTTCCGGGGCGCTCGAAGATTCTTCTACTGTGACAAAGCAAATATGAGTAGTCTAGCGAGATAGTGTTTATTAACTCAATGAAATCATTGAACTATTGAACCTTTCTTGATTTCGTCAAATGCTTCCTTTTCTACAGCGTCCACTCGGTAGACTTGCAGTTCTAACAACCAGTCGTCATGGTTTAATAAACTCAAATTAGGATTTGAAAAGATTTGAAAACAGAACCCAAATTCGAAGTCCTTGCGAGGAGAGTTGTGGCTTTGGGTGTATTTTTCTGTCTCTCCCTTGCGTCGGAGCAATGCCGTGTCAAGAACCATTAACCAGCGATACCGGCTGAAGCGCGTTCACCCTCTTTCTCAGTAACACATTCCACACTAAGAGAAGAGAAAGAAGAGGAAAATGAAATAATAAGCTGTAATTTCCAAATCGCACTTGCTTGTTTTTTAGACTTGAACGTTTGAACGAACATGGCCAGAATCTACAGCTGTAATTTCAATGGGAACGTAGGGATTAACAACATCGTCATAAGTTTAAAGACCAGCTCCACAATAGTAATAATCAAATAAAATATTCCCCCGTATTCAAATGAATATCTCCATTCCCATACAAATCTCTAGGTCAAGCAACAAAAGCATCCGCATCTGTCGGCTTAGAAATCGTTCCAAATCGTGATTCAATCTAGATGACCTCGGAATACAACTGGCATGTACACAAAAGTGGAGACCACCTCGCAACGCAAGGTCCCAGATATGCTGAGCTCCCCCAGCTCCGACCCTGCAAAACGAAACGACCCAATAAACCGGGTCTTATATTACATTCTTCCCTTCATTCGTCGAAGATTCTACATCCTTCTCAGGGTTTACCGCTTTGAGACGTTTCCTTGCGCTAGTGCAAGATCCCATTCCTGCTTACATATTGATCTGTCGTGCTTTCTGACTTGGTCGCTATGCTAGTAGGACTAGGCTTGCATCATAGCGTAGTTTGCGTATGTAAAGTGGGGAGTTGCCCCTGGATCATGATTTCGTGAAACCTTATTGAGTATCCTTTATAAATGGTTTTAAGTATTGACTACTAGGTACCCGTCTTCGTCGGTGTATGTCCCTAGTGACGTTCTGCAGTTGGGCTTCTCGTTTAGATTTGGAGATTCTCTGAATTTTTGTACAAAAGGACTACGTATATTGTGCAGAGATCGGAAACTATTTTCCTAAGGAAGGGGGATTAGGAGAATGGATTGGGAGAATGGCGATTGGCTACGGACCATTACTAACGGGCTTGTTTCTCTATAAATAATGTTATACCATATGACCGAAAGGCACTAGGTAGCTGTATTAAGGAGAACTTCTCTCAGTGACGGTAATGAACAGTTGAAGTTACTATAGCTGCAAAGATCTATCTAGCTCCTAAGGTCCCGAAAGATCTCTCACCAGACGCGCCCCAGTCCAGGCGTAGAGGTAGTTGTGTTGATACCAATTCATACTATAAAATCAGCAACCAGTCAAGGTGTGGATGTCTGGGAGAACTTACAATGTAGAGCGCCCAGCAATTCGCGGTAGCGTCGCCCATGATCCTCCAAGGACGATATTGTGTTTGCCATCGAAAAAATCGGCTGGTTTATTCGTTAGCAAGTTGATTAGTAGGTGATGTCCTAATAAGAATTGTACTCACAGGTATAACCTGGATAAATTTGCATGGCCTTGAATCCGGCATGGGGCAGCAGGGGCGAGCTAGTCCACTCCCAAACACCGCCTAGCTCGCCTTGTCCCGCAAGCTGGTTGCCTTGAGGTGTCACAGGAGTGGGGTGCCACTGCTTGAAGCCCATATTGCATCCATCGAGATCACGAAACACAGGACTCGTCTGTATGGCATTTGGTTCGCTAGTCCCGTTGCTTTAAAAAGTCAGTGGCTTGCTACGGCAAAAAGGATACCTCGAAATCGTACCTGTGGCCAATTGTTGTTTGGTCAGATCCAGCTTTTTTAAGCTGATCGGCGTATTGGTAGATGCTCTTAACTTCCTCAAATGTAGGGATGCGACACTCCACCCATTTAGCATACTTTGCCAGCTCGTCGTACGATGCAATCAAAGGCCAGCTCTGTGCACTATCCAGAGGGACAGAGCCAAAGACCGTTCGAACAGCAAAGTTTTTCAAAAACTCCTCGCTAGCGCCTGCGCTCGACCGATTGAGTTCCTTGGTGGTCGGGCTGTTCTGTTCAGAGTCGACAAGCAACCAAGATGCTGGAATTGCACAGACTCGATTTGCTTGCAAATATTTCGCATATTCCCCATTCGTTACTGGACGAGCTTGGGCCTCGAATGAATGAACTAAGATTTTCCTCTGTGGCTTCTCATTGTCCCAACCGAAAGAGTCCTTAGGCAAAGACGTCTCATCTGAATCGTTTAAGCCAACCGATATAGCCTGTATAGGAATGCGGAACCAATGATTTGGCTTAGCGTTATCCTTTGCGTCTTGGGCAATTTGTGTGAAATCTGGAATATCAACGCCAGACGGCGGGAGCGTCTTCTCACTCTGCAAAAGCATATAGAGGAATGTCTCAAGATGCATTGCCTCGTGCTCGAAACCGATCCAAAGAGCCTCACCGATAAGTCGATCTTTTGAGGCCAAGCCGTTTCGAATAATCGATCGCGCTCGGTTGCGAACGCGCTCTTGGTAGTCTAAAATTTCGTCCAACGGAGGCCATTCGTCAGGTACTTCACTGTGTGCATGACATTGATCTGGGTCCTCAACGTCAGGATCAATGCCTCTCTCGAAAATCTGCTGGTAATACTTGGGGTGAGTGGGTTTCCCTCGGAGTGCTCGAGTTAAATGAATGTCTGGTTTCCATCCAGGTTAGCGATGGGACATATGTTTCGTCAAAAGACAGACATACCAAAAAATGTGGGAATATGGCCAAGGTAAAAGATCAAAGAATTTCGGAGTTTGATTGGTTTTGAGAGAAGATCCTCCCTAGGGACCATAGTCTTGGTGACAATATCCCACGACGTCCATAGCGACTGAAAATCTTGTAGCGTTGGAACAGCCTGGGCCGCATATTGTGAGGCCTTCGTTGGTACGTCAAGAGTGGCAGGTGAGAGAAGAAGAACATCTGAATAGAGTCAAACTGTCAGCAACAAGTTTCAAGCAAAATGCTGTCATATCATTGTGTCTGTACGCACGATAGCTGTCATCGGAGTTCCCAAATTCAACCTGTGATATCAACCCAGCATTACGATATAATTCATCCCTCTCATCACGGCCATATTTGTATGCTTCTTCTAATTTGAGCTTTTCGCCTTTCGGAATTGTAATATCGTTAATGATCACATCAGTCTTGGGGGAGTAAAACGCCTGGTGACATCCATCCTGGGAGTCATAACCAGTAATTACTTCCCAGTCCTCGGGCTTAAAAGCATCAAAGCCAAGAACGGTGTTCGCATGCTGAAGACCATTTTCATAAAACTGTCGCGTGATGCCGTGTGAATCATTATAAGCTTTATGGACTCTCTCTGGGTCCTTGCATGCATCCAGCCCGATCAGTAGGAAATCGGAAGGCTGAAGAACTTTGGAGAAGCTCCCAAGAAAGTCTGCCGCTTCAGCTCGGCTGAAATTGCCGATTGAGGATCCCATTGATAGCACCACCATTGGCCGTTGTCGGTTCTCTTGGTTCTTCAGCCAGTCCAGAGCATCATCATAGGTACCATGGAGTCCATGGAAATCAACATATGTGAAACTCTCTGGCGAGATCTCTGAAAATGTTCTCTGTAACTCAAGTAGGGATAGATCCAAAGCATAGTAGTCCACTCTTTTCTGTGTTCGTTCGCATTCTCGCAGGATGATTTCGATCTTTCTTAGGTTACTAAAGAGAGCAAAGGTTAGAATTTTGAGTTTTGAAAATCAAATGAGTTGCAGGGTAAACACACCCACTACCAAGCTCAACCAGCTGTGCGTTGTCTGGGATTCGTTCCACAATTCTCATTGCATGCTTTGTTAAGACATCAATCTCAGTGTTGGTGAGATAATATTCGTCCAAGAAAGTTATCTTCTCAAATAATTTGAGTCCTTTGGTGTCGTAAAGCAGGAGGGTGGGGAAGGACCGTGTTTTACCCTTGGACGGGCTGAGACTCTTGTAGAGAGTATCAACTAGGGAAAAGTCCATGTCATTTTGGTGGATATTGACTATGTCAACAGTGTCGACATTTAATAAAGCAGTTGGAGACATAGTAATGAGTGGGCTTCCACGGGGATATGACAATGCAACAAAAGGATGAAAAAAGAAAGGGAGCGAGCGGAGGAGACAAGTTGATTTTAAATTTAGAAGCCGTGGAAAGCTCTGGAGCATAAGATCAGAGTGAGCGAATGAGCCTGATAGAGCTACCTCGGACACGGACTATAGAGCTAACTCTATGACGAATCAGCACCGCAACAATGGCAGGCGCGATCCCGATCAGGCATACATCAGCCAGTCACAAGAAGAATAGGGTACAGGAGAGGGGGTCACGGAGTCAAATTTGGGAAACTAATTAAGATGAGCAAAAAAAAAAAAAAAGAAAACAGAGACTAGCTTCCATTTGCATTTGCAGCTGTAAGCTCTGCAGGGTTGATGACCGGCACCGACGCAAGATTGGCTCCAGAGCTTTGCCAGACCCGGTTTTGACTCGCAGAACATGTTTGCATCGGGAACCCCGCAAGTCTAGAAGCCAGGTTTTAGCCAAAAAGAGCGCAGATCCACATTATCAGATGCGTTCATTCCGCCGTGGTATCCCGGCTGACGTAGTATTATCAATCCTTGTTGTTTGCATCCCACCATGTTCGCCCATCTGGTGCCCGGTAACGTGCGGAGAGCTCCCGAGGCCCGCGACATGTTGAGGTCATAGCACTGTTTGTCTGGTTTGATCCGTGGTTTGCTTGATTTGACTGGTTTGCATCCCGAGATTACTCCGACCCCACACCAGGCACTAATGTATGTGGCTCGCTTTGTGTACATGGCCTCTTTGATCAGGAGTCTATCGCTTTATTTTTGAATCAAAAAACAGGTAAAATAGGTGGTTTTTTTTCCTTGTTTCAGTTATTCTAGGTTTGTTTCTTTGAACTACTTAGGTATTTGGAAATATAACAAAGACTATTATCTTCTTTATTATGCACCATGGACATGGGTTTTTGTAGGTATATAAGCACATAGAAAGCTTTACCCTCCAACTTTTTAAAGTCATTTCCCCACCTATCACTGTCCATTTCAAATGCCTCACTACTTGTATCTGTGCAGCTCCTACATCAGGCCATAAAGCTAACCTCCCACCTCAAAAGTTACTAATATCCCCGATAGACGCTACAAGCAGATCGATTTTGAAACCAGAAAACCAAAATGGGGAACCGAACATCCTCCGCTACTAGTAGTACGAGAGTCTCTAAATTAGTTGCTACATTCAAAAATCTTCGCCTTAGTAAAGGGAAGAAGAAGAGTGCAAGCAGACCTTCCAAATCACCTTCCGAGCACGATAGTCCTTACTTTAGAATCCAGCAACTAACAGGGCAGATCTTCAAGCTGGAACATGACCTTCAGAAATCAAACAAAAAAGTGGATTTACTAACAGCACAGCTTGCAGAGTACGACGTACTTTTGGCTCATGCCCAAAATCGCAGTGCTGACACCCCCTCCTCAAGACCCCCAAAATTCCAAATCGAGGAGCGACGATCCGAACAAGATACTTATTCCGTGAGTCCCAAAATGAATGCGCCCCGTGTATGGATCGATGACCTTTGGCTCTGCAATGATACTGAAAATACTCCAATCCAAGAAGCGGAAGCCTACTGGAAAAATGGATCTCCCAAAAATGCGCTAGAGATGGTTTCCCAAGCGATCGACTCGAACCCTTTCTTATCCCCTGCCGAAGAAATTCGCTGCCGGGTGTTTGGTGCTGCGGTGTTGCATTCTATGGGGCAATTTGGAGTTTCCAATCGTCGCCTGGAGGTAATCTTGGAAACGGTCGCTCGTTACTCTATACTTGATGATCCGCTTTGTAAAGATCTTGTTGGTATTGTTTATTATGTATTTGGGAGAAATTTGTTGGAGATCGGTCGGTTTTCTGAGGCATATTACTTATTTTCACGAGCACTTGGAACATCTGGGTACCATGAAAAGACTCGTGAATACCAAAAATCTGCCATTGTGGAATTTACTCGTCAATCTGCAATGTCAGATCGTGCTTCTCTATCATCTTCTCTTCGTCCTGTTGTGAGCGTTACAGAATATGATTCATCTGAGGAGTTTTCCTAAATGCTACTAATGAAAAACTTTCCTTTGTCTTCCAGGTGGTCCCTTAATTAGCCTTGTGATCTAGCTTATTTGCATATCCATGACTTATGATTTATGATATTTTATTGAAACTGTCACAATTGTATTGAAGATATTCCCGTGATTAGAAGTGGCGAAGTCTATTGAGAGCAGTGGAATGAAAAAATTGTAAAGATGAAATGCAGTAGTGGATATTCTCTCCTGATTAATATTGAAACGCTCCATATATACCAAAATAATCTGGTTGATACCCCGATGTTGATAGTTCTCTTTCTCAAAACCAAGCAGAGTGGAGTATCGAAACGAAGGAGACTACAACAGACATAAGTAAAATAGGACAGATCAGCTTCAAACCTTCAAATAACATAAACTTTGTATCTCAAAGATGCCGGGTGTATTCCGTTGTAAATGTTAAAAGATTCTATAGCTCCATATTTCATCTCTCACTGATCATAAGTTTATAAATGTAGCTCTCGCCAGTCAACAACCACATAGCTTGGTTCCCACGCTGCGGCCCTCGTTCAATATTGAAGATGATATCATCAGGAGTGTTAAATTTCCCCAGTAATATTCCAGATTTAGGGTCAATAATGTCTACCCCACCCAACACTGCAACGAGCAAATAGCCGCGTTTGGTCACCTGTAATCCATCAGGCCAGCCGCTCTCCGTAAAATAAACAATCCGTGCATTACTGAGAACCGGCCCTTTGACATCGAATGCCCAAATATTTCGTAGACTGGCAGGATGGAAACCTATAGGTCTGCCAGCAGTGGAGTTTGAGTCGGCGACATAGAGAGTAGATTCGTCTGGTGATAGCGCTAAGCCATTCGGCGTTGAGACAAACGAGTTTGAAGCTGCCATCAAAGCCTTGGTTTTGGTATTGAAGAAATATATCCCATTAGGAAGCTCTGGAGCTTGGACATCAGGGAAGCCTTGATACCAGCCGTAGGGAGGGTCGGTAAACCATATATTCGAATTCGAGTCAAAGATCAGATCATTGGGGCTGTTGAGGTGGCGACCTCGGAAGTTGTTCACAAGCGGCGTTGCGATGCCGTCCAGAGGGTTCAGAGAATGAATACCACGGGCTGGCCCACCATTTGTAGTGACATAAATTTGTCCCTTATGGTATCTCGCTCCATTGACATTGTGCAACGGCGGTATCGTCTCAACTTTGCGTGTCTTTGTCATACGATTAGCTATGCTGCAAGCTGTTTTGGGCCCATAAGGACCGAGGACATACCTTATAGGTGTCTACGTCAATTGCCCATAGCCACCCCGTGACGCTTGTGTCTGCATAGAAGAGTTCATTTGTCTCCGGGGCATAGGCAGGTGCCTCGTGGACGTGCGGAGGCTCTCCCTCGAACGACTGGATTTTCTCAAGCGTGGCTTGTGGACCGATTATATCGAAGAAAGAATGATCCCATGCAACAAAATCTTGGAGTTTTAACTGTGTTAAGAGTTCCTGAATGGAGGACTCATCCGACTGGATGTCGTACAATGCGGTTTCTGCGAACTGGTTAGCCGAGCTTCAGGAGCAGAATAGACTAGGTGCACATTTACTAATTCCGCCAGCTTCCCATTCCCCGGGAATGACAGCCAAGTTATCCTTTACAAAAGCGATCGATAAATGTTCAAAAGCTGGTGGGATATTGTTGAGAAAGGCATGTTCGCTCTCTGGCACGTCTGCACCGTGCTCTTGAACAATTGGTTGTTGATTCAATCCCAGGAAGCTAAGATAAGACAAAGCATTCCCTGTGGAGAATAAGGAGAATAGAGAGTTACCAAGATCCATCAAGAATGTATCTCTTTCAAGAGAGCTAAGTCTTTTCTCAATTACCCAAGGTAGTGCGTGAGATATGTTTAGCTGGGGGTTGAGATGTTGAAAGGTGAACGGAGCAAGTCCGAGTACCCGCAAAACTCGCACGGAACCCCGCGTTAGGGGGTCTATGCTAGTCCAGAACTGCCCTGAAAACCAGGTCCTCGAATCGAGCCTGGGTCTGGTCACTATCTTTTCTTTTTCTAATTTTCTTGGTGCTACCGTTCAAACCTCTGTCCCTTCGCAGAGGACCATACGTGAACGTGCAGAAGAGAAGGCGAATAAAGGAGTATTTGAGATTGTGCCCGATCTATCTGATCCATTTTCAACATATCCGGTTAGACTTTTTGCATTGCGTGAAATATCACGATAACTGAGTAATAGCGGGTTGTGACTAGAAGTTTCAAAAATGGGTTATTTAGTGTAATGAGAAGCAGGCTAGGACTCCAGTCTGGATAGTTTCAACCACCTCGGGATTTCTCTGCCACCCACTGTCGGCGATGATATTCCGAGCACTGTCGACGTACGAAGTTCAGTATACTGTTACAAGGTTGAAGTATATGAGTTCCCCTACAGGTGTTATGAAAGGTAAGCTAAATTTAATTTATACATTTCAATTTCATGTTCTATTTTGGGATGCATTAAACCATATTATAGCTCATTTGGACTCCATAATGGGTAAACCATTGTCGTCGAAGTATACAGGAACACCCTTGCGAAAGGAGTACTGAAGAGCAGCACAGATCTTCCCCGCCTCGAACGCATCCTCTGGTTGACATGTCAAAGGCTTATCGTCAAGCACCGCATCGGCAAACTCAGCAAGGTCAGCCAAGAAGGTTTCATCGAAGAGAGTAAACGCATCAGGCACAGATTGAGTGCGGATACCAATGTGGTCACGGATCTCGACATTCGAATTGGCAGAGATGATGGAATGTCCCTTGGTGCCGCACAATCGGGTTGTATCTTCGAAGCCACTGGTGAGTGTGCGTCCGAGATAAGTCTTAAAGATTTTGCCATTGGCAAATTCTACCAGTCCCCAAGCGTTATCACAGTCACCATACTTTGCCAAGTCACTGTAGACAGCCAGCTGACCGAAAGCAATGACTCTGTTGACTTGCTTCTTGGTATTGGTGAGGCCCGACTTAACATCCAATAGGTATCGCCCGGCGTCGACAGTGTGGATACCAAAATCAAGGAAAATACCGCCTGATTGCTCAGAGAAGGAAACGAAGAAGGCTATAGAAAAAGGTCAGTATCTCCTTTTATGAGCAACAACCAGAGCAAATAAGGCCATACCATTGGGGTCTTGTTGATCGATACCAGTCGTTTCAACGGCATGGATTTCACCCAGTGTTCCGTTGTCGATCAAGGCCCTCGCGGTGCGGTAGTTCTTATCATCTGGCATGAGTTAGTTCCTGAACTACACAAAACCCGGGAGTCAATATTGCTTACATCGGCGAGTAAAGGGAACAAGGAACTTGAGATGAGGCTTAGAAGCAGACCTCTCAACTACCGCCTGAGTAGTTGCGATATCCACTGAAACAGGCTTCTCACACATGACATGCAAGCCCAAATCAAGGGCCTGTAGGATCAAGGGCGCGTGTGTAGCCGTCGCAGTGCAAATGAGGACGGCTTCAGCACCGCTGTTTTTCAAACATTCTTGGGGGTCTGAGAAATATTGAACAGATAGAGGCAGGTTTTCTGCGGCCCATGTATCAGTTCCTGGCTTTGTATCGCAGACTGCGACGAGTTTAATGCGGGGCTGCTGGAAGGCAAGGATGCGCGCGCGCAGAACTCCCAGGCGACCGAGGCCAAAAAGCGCAAACTTGACATGACGGTCTCCGAACGACATGGCTTAGGGTCTCGGATGAGCTGATGTTTTTGTGTTTAACGATGCAGTGGTGCCTGTAGGGATGTAGGCAAGGAAGGAGAGGAGGGAGTATAGAATTGTAATGTAGACTTTAAATCGATTGAGATTCGAAATTTCAAAATACTCGACATCGAAGCTATTTATTAGAAGTTGGTCTTTGGAGGGTACCGTATCTGTACTATCCTTTGGACCAACCAAGGAGCTTCCCTGGCTGTGTCAAATCCAATGCATCATGATAGGTAACCATCGCCGCGTATGGATCATCGCCGCTATTCAACTTCATGAGCGGGATTATCGAGTGGACTCACCCTGAATGAGATCTAATTGTGTTGAGCATAAGCAGATCGACAAATGGTGGGGAAAGGGGATCGCCGTACCACCGCCGAATCTTTTCTACATCAAGCAATTTCTCCAGGGAGCTTCTTTCTCCGCCATTTTTTTATTCTAGTGATTTTTTCCCCACAGGAAATAGGGACGTTTATGTCACTGACTAGGTGATCACCAGGAACTGGTTTTCAGTGCACTGCGGGTGGCCTACGCCGATACATTCCCGAATAGGAAATAATTGAGATCCTTCCTTCCAAAGTTATGAGGCAGTAGTAGGTAGATCAGTAGGTACTAGTAGATAAATAGACCATGTTGGCCATTGAATGAATGACTTAAATCAAAAGTCACAACGCATTCTTATTTCAACGAGATCAATCAAGTTGGAGTACGAAAATTGCCCAATAGGCACCTTCAATCACCCCTCTCCGCCTGTTACAATAAAAGAAAATGGCGCCTTACGTTCAGGAATCCGCTACCATTGATCCCACTATGACGAAAATTGAATCTAAGAGCGCGGTGCTTAATCATGACAAAGTGGTCAAGCCTGTTGCAGATGACTTCATGTACGACTTCAAATACAACCACAATCTTCCCACCACCGATGTCTTAGGCATTGAGATTCCCGTTGATTGCGATGCTCAGAAGGAGGCCGAGGGCATTGTAGCTCGTCTCTCTTCCGCCACTTCAGAAGAAAACGAACAGGCTTTCGCTGATCTATTCCTCGATTATGGTAAGACTATCACGTATCAGATCGGGAAACTTGATTTTCTAACTTCGGATTTACAGGCGTGTGGCGTGACAAACTCTCATTCACTTGGGATTTCCGTACATTTAATTTCAAAGAAGCGATTCTCAAAGCTGCTAGCGATCTTTTGCCTCAGACGAAAGCTAGAAACTTCAACTTCCTCGAGCCTGCGCCTTCCATATCTCGACCTTACCCCGACTACTCCCAATTACAATTTGTTGTATCCTTTGAGACGGAGGTCGTTGTTGCTTCAGCTGTCATCAATGCGGTCCTTACTAAGGATGGTTGGAAAATATACACAATGCATACGGTTGCCGAGAAGTTGAAGCAGTTCCCTGAGAAATCCGCCCAAGATGGACATATGACCGGTATAACTAGCTGGGAGAGCCAGCGATCCGAAACCATCAACAATGTTGACCCTGAGGTTTTGATCATCGGTGGTGGCCAAAAGTAAGAATCCATGTACCGTGGCTGCATTATGAGATACTAACTTATATCTATTAGTGGTCTTGCTATGGCAGCACGACTAAAGGTCCTCGGCATGGACAACCTGATTATCGAGCGTATGGATGAAGTCGGAGATATCTGGAAGAAGCGTTACGAGTATCTTTCATTGCACTTCCCACATTGGCCTGATGCCTTGCCATACTTCAAATACCCCGAACACTGGCCCACATATACCCCAGCTCAAAAGCAAGGCCTATATATGCATTGGTATGCCTCAGCTCTGGAGCTCAATGTTTGGACCAAATCGTCAGTTGTGAAAGCCGATCAAGATGCCGAGGGTAATTGGACCGTTGTAGTCGACAAAGAGGGCAAAGAGACTCGCACACTGCACCCCAAGCATGTTATTATGGCTACATCTCTTTGCGGTGTTCCTTCCGTCCCAGCTGTGCCTGGAATGGCTGACTTCCGCGGTATAATTCGTCATTCCAGCGCACACCGGAGCGCCCGTGACTTTGTCGGAAAGAAGGTCTGCGTTGTTGGTACCTCATCCTCTGGATTTGACACTGCTTATGAGTGTGCGCGCCTTGGAATCGATGTGACTCTCCTCCAGCGATCACCAACTTACGTCATGTCCTTGACTCACTCTGTTCCTCGCATGCTTGGAATCTATGCGCCAGATAAGGATGGTAACTTCCCCGATACTGAAGTACAAGATCGAATCAACTTCTCCACCCCAGTTGGACCCGGCGAAGAGCTCGCTAAGCGCACCGCCAAGGTCCTCGAGGACCTCGATAGACCTCTTCTAGAAGCTCTTAACGCTCGAGGTCTGCGAACATGGCGCGGTCAACGCGATACTGGAAACTCCACTCTGGGTCAGACCCGCAACGGTGGATTCTACTTTGATGCTGGAGCATGCGAAGAAATTATCAACGGTAATATCAAAGTAGAGCCAGGTTTTATTGAGAAGTTCACAGAAGACAAGGTGATCTTGAGTGGTGGCCGTGAGAAGGACTTTGACCTTGTCGTCTTTGCTACAGGTTTTTCCAACACAATTGACTCTATTCGAGCCACTCTTGGCGATAAGATTGCCAACAAATGCGGGCCTATTTGGGGTATTGATGATGAGGGCGAGTACAAGACAGCCTATCGAGAGACAGGAGTGCCAAACATGTGGATCATGGTTGGCTTTCTTCCAATGACCCGTTATGCCTCTAAATTATTGGCCTTGCGGCTGAAAGCGCTAAAGGAGGGCGTTTCCCCACCTCCTTACAAAGTTTAGATTTAGATTGTACATATGAAAATTATATTCTCTTTCGCGTTCCAATAATTGTGTCTGTAAAGAATTCAGTCCTACTCATAAATCCTTTAAGGTCTGCTGTAACTTAAATCAGAACAAGAGAGTCGAGACATCAAGGAATAACATTTTCATTGCTTAGGTTGCATTTTGAAAGGATTTTATAAATTCAACGACTTTCGAGGTAAAAAAGGACCAGAGCCTAAGACTATGGTGATTCATCTTACTTCCTTATTGCTACGATGAATGTATTTAGCAAACGAAAGTTCAACTTGCTTTTATCACCATTTTGTATTAGTCCTTTCAGCGGTGTACATTCAGGTAGCACCATCTGAAGTTGTGAGCAGGATGCAGACAAGATTCGCTGAGGTTCCATTTGAAAATATGAAAATTTGAGCGAGCATGAAATTTTATTCTCTAAATCTAAGTTATTGATTGTTGAGTTCAAAATTGAAATTGTTTATATTAACCGACGCATTTCTAGATCCACGTTTTGACATTTCACTGACTGTACCAGTCATCGAATCCAAGATCCCAACCCCACAGAGGCGTATTGATACGCTTCGCCTTTCCTTGTGCAGCGAGACCGTTCAGCACTTTCATATCCTCAATGGAGAGGGGAATGACTTCACTGTTGCTCACGATTCGGCTTTCCTTGATAGACTTGGGTAGAACAATCACACCCCTGTTAACGTGGTAGCTGATCAGTACTGTAGCAGCTGAAACGCCATTTTTCTTCGCAATCTCTTGAATTTCAGAATCAGACATAAGGGGAGCGCCTAAATAAAACAGAAGCGAGTCAGTAAATTCTGTCATGAAATTGTAATAGGAGCTGTCGAAGAGCACTTACCTTCGGATCCAAGTGGTGAGTACGCCTCAAGTTGAATGCCATGCTTGTCACACCAGTCCTTGAGTGCGTGCTGAGGGAGGAAGGGGTGCAGTTCGACTTGATTGACGGCGGGGACCACAGTCCAAGTTTTCTTAAGCTCCTCCAAGTAGGAAATTGACCAATTGGCAACACCGATCGCCTTGACTTTGCCGCCCTTGTATAATTCCTCCATCTGGCGCCAGGTCTCGCTCTGGTCCCAGGATCGGTCGACGCATCGTGTGCCATCAGGGTTGACTGGCAGAAGCTGGTTGAACTCGTTCTGTGCGTAGAAGTTAGTCCTGAAGATCTTGAAGCAATGGGAGCAATGGAAGGACATACAGGGACAAGTCGGACTGGCCAGTGGATCAGCTGATGATGAGTTAGTCAACGTATTAGAATCTATGTCGTGGCGCTCGAAAAAGCAAGGGTGAGGTTTGACCTACATAGAGGTCGAGATAATCCGTGCCTAAGGCGTCCAGTGTCTTTTGCAAGCCCTCAGCAGCATTGGGCTGGTGGGTATTCCACAGCTTGCTGGTGATAAAGATCTTTTCGCGAGGGACGCCGCTATCCTTAATTCCCTGGCCGACTTCGTGCTCGTTTCCTGTTTATCCAATTAGAGCCTATTGCGCTTGCTCATGTCTCTTTCGTCTAACGCACCGTAGATTCTGTGATTTGTTAGTCTAGGGTATGCGCTTTCGTAGAGAGATGAGTAGCTTACAATGCTGCGTCAATGTGAGTATACCCGTTCTTGAGAGCAAACGAGACTGCTTGGCGAACTTGACCAGGCTCAGATCTCCAAGTGCCTGCGATTGCTGTTAGCAAGAACTCTCAAAGTTCGCGACTATCAGGGTATGTATCGTACCAAGTCCCACGGCAGGGATCTTGGTGCCGGTGTTAAGCTTGAAATGAGTTGGAAGAGACATTGTGGTTTGAGTGAGATTTTTGAAGTGTAGGAAATTGAGGTTTTCTGCTAACAAATCCAGAATAATTCACACAGAGTGCGAGAGCAGGTCTGTAAATAGGTCCATTTCTATAGTGGAACCTTCCTTGCCCGTGCTGGTAGCAACCGAAGCATATTAAATACCCTGAAGCAGAAGGCCCCGCCGAATTGGACGCGATCGGGCGAATGCCGACCTCTTCAGTGGAAGTTTACCCCGCTACAAGCCGAATATGACGTCCAAATTGCCCTGAAACCCCGCACCAGAAACAACCTTTTTACGAGTTCAAAGTTAATAATGCGACTGGTGGAAATTGGCATCGGAGTTATTGCGGTCATCCACTTACTTGACGGGATAATCAGTGGGCGAAGTAATGCTAGATCTCGTTGAGCAGCAAGATGCGCCGCAGCTTTCCTAATGCGGTAATGTTGTCGGGCGTGAGGTGCATAGTTGAAGTACGGGGTTAGGACCAATCCTAGGTTTCCTTCTGCGAAATGATAGAGCCTTCAACTACGATGTTGAATGTTTTCTTGCAGCATATTGCTAAATCTAGTAGCTGTAGGGAAAGAGTGAGCACAACGGAGAATTGGCGATCATGCTAACGAAACTGCAAGAACTACTCAGTGACCAAGCACAAATAAGGGTGACCCATATTCGAGATTGAACTCCTTGAGCATAAGTCCGTCCCCGGATAAGTCTACTAGTAGCTAGGCTAAATAAATTAGTATTCGGTGAGACAATCATAGTGCGAGCCAGATACCATAATCAGAATGAAAGTTTGTATTTGATTATCGCGAGCCATAGCTCAGCCGGCTGTGTACGACCCCGCGCACGCGCCATTTATTATAATTGCTGGACTGTCAGAACCTTAAAATAGATACCTGATATAGATGAATTAGATGTAGGAGAGAAAAACTACGGTCGCATGCCCAGGTGGGGATCCAATGTGGCCAGGGGACGTGTGCGCGAGCAGCCCTGGAGAACCTTGGAATTTACATAGTGATTGTCGCTGCTGAAGCTGCAGAATATATCCGAGTATTTCAAGTTCTCCTATCGTGCCTGGAGGCTGAAAACCGAATTCGGTGTTTACTGGAGGATTTAGGGGCTCCTACAAGGCTACAGCAGGGTTCAAGTGCATACGGGTCGGCACTATCTATGCAATCGATCTTGGCACCCGATTATAGCCCAATCAGTGATAAGCTCCCGCCAACCCTTACGCCACCCGCATGGCGTGCACATGTGGTGGGGATGGAAAATATGGAAAATGGACCCATCTCAGGGCCCCATTGACCAACCTCCTTTTCAATCATTTTGTTTCTCACATTTGCCCTACAGCAGTCCGGTAACTAGCGATAACCTCTTGAGTTTTGTCCCGGCGCCATCACCTCTGCCTTGTTTCTGTAACCCGGAGATGCTTTGTTTACCTTGATGTTTATCTTGATGCCCGGCTAAACAGCATCGCAGTCACTAAGCTAATCAAAACAAAAAAAAAAAAAAAAAAAAATTTCGGCGTAAACAGCGCCGAAATTATGGGATTATCACCAACTCAACGGCGCTGGGGTCGGCTGGCCCTCGTGCTTGTTGGAACTTGGGCCATTATCTATAGATTCTGGCCAGTCTCACACGAACATCATTTTATTGGCCATCCCCAGCAGGTTTGGGACGACATTGCAGCCATTGAAAACCAGACATTAGGTGTCAGTGTTATTTGACATGAACCTCTTCTTTTTCTCTCCTTCTTCCTTTTCTGACAAATTCGCAGTTCGGCAAAGTATTTGCCATAAATATGGCCAGTCGACCTGATAAGCGTGACAATATTGAATTGGGTTCGTCGGTCTGCGATTTCTTCGTCGATTGGATCGATGGCGTACTCCCAGAAGAGATCAATCCTACAATTTATCCATATGTTGGTCTTGCAATCACTCCAATGTTTTGCGACAAAGTCGCTAAGAATCAATCAAATCTAGAATTGGGATAAGGATAGACAGAAGAGCGAATACGCGGCCCGTCGGGCGCATGTGAATGGGATGAGACGGTACGTATCGGATAAACTAAAAAGACGGGTTCAATTAATATTAATATTGCCTTAGCGTTGTCGAGGATAGGATTGGAAGCGCAATAATAATGGAGGATGATGCTGACTGGGATGTGAACATCAAAGCACAACTTCAAAACTTCGCTTTGGGATTGCGGGAAATCCAAAGAACAACTGATATACCAAGTGCCTCACCATATGGCGATGACTGGGATGTACTCTGGCTAGGCCATTGCGGTATAGAATGCAGGACCGACCTTCCCTTCTACGAAACACCGAATGACTTGACTGTACCTCAACCCCGCCATTTTCTTCCCTATTTTGGTAGTGTCCCTCGCTTCGAGCGACCAGATCACGCCAGATTGACTTGTGCTATTCGAGACGGCATATGCACAAATATGTATGCCGTGAGCTATCAAGGTGCCCAGCGCATTCTAGCCGCGCTGTCGGTGAATCCTTCCGGTCTTGCCGAGGATATTGATATTGGTGGAGCATTCGACGTATCTCTAGGTGCCATGTGTAATAATGGATATCTACGCTGCTTTGCCACCTATCCGGCTTTGACTGGGACATTTCGATCTGCCGGAGCCTCAGAAAAGTCGTCTGACATCAACGACGTGAAAGGCGAAGCTGTGGGATTTGAAAGTAGAGGAGTACTATATAGTACCATGCTGAACGTGAAGCAAATTCTTCATCAACAGCCTGTACGCGCAACTTGGAACGATGTTGAGAGACCATTCATTGAATCGGATATGATAACGATCGGAGGAGGTTCAATTTACATGGTTCAGTTCGCTGCTGACAAGCAGCCACGGCCATAGAGCAACTTGAACGTACGTGTACATATGGATAATAATTCATACAAATGATATGTATCATTTAGTGTCTTGTTTTTTGTGGTGTTTCAAAACTGCAGTTACATATACTAGTAGCCTTTATAACATATCTTCGCCCCCTCCGAAGATCTTGTCTCTCTTCATTTTTCATTTGATAAGTTTCTAAAGTAGACCAGGGCAACCTTCAAGTGGAATACGGATGTTCGCCGAATCGATATATCATCTGTACAAATGTTAAAGCTCTTTTGAAAATCCTTTATATCTAGTTAAGCGTATGATTTAGAGGCAGGATAAGTCTCATCTGTGCTAAATTGACATCAGGTCGCGTGTCTTCACTACTTCCATGAGAGTTCCAAAAATTCCTCCCGAACCCTTTCTTCTGGCACTTTGAGTAATCAAGAGAGTTGTTTTCAGTAAGTCTCTTAAAAGAGTGCAAATGTTGAACTGATCAAGAGCCCTGGATATTATTTTTGGCCTTATGCAACCCTTGAGCCAAATAATTTCAGTGAGGGGAATGTCACGCCAGGCACTATTTAGGATTACGTCGTGAAGAGAGCTCGCACCTGTTTTAGTATTTCTCTGTGTTGTAGCGCGATTTTGTTCATAACTTCAATTTTACTTAAGTTTTCATCACACCCTTTGGCAATACTTCTGGAATTGAAGGCATCTGATGCATATGTACTAGTAGAAGTTTGGTACGAAAGACTCAAAGTAACTGTAAGATTTCAGATAGTTGCTTCCAGGTTCTGTTTAAGATCTCACTATCGTAATGGATTATCCATGGTAATAACCTCTTTTTCAACGGAAGGTCGTTGATGCCTCGAAAATTAAAAACCCTTGTTTTACACTCCAACTAGGTATAGTATATAAATGATATAATGGTCAAGCAAAGCAAATTTCGCCACCTCTAAGACTAGAAGTGAGGTGCGTTAATGAAAAGACCCATGAGACATCCACCGAGGGTACCAGCAATGGGAATTGTCATGATCCATGCAAGGAGCAACAGACCAACTCGCTGGAAGTTGACAGCCTTGAGGGTACCATTGCATAGACCAACACCAACGGTGGCACCAGTGATACACATGGAGGTTGAGACAGGGAGAGAGTATTGTGAGAATATAAGAACTGTAAGTGCAGCGCCCATCTCCATGGAAGAACCACGGCTGGGGGAGTGGTAGGTGATCTTGTTACCCATAACTATAATTGACCAGAGTTAGTAAATGCAGTTCGGGTATGGCACTCCTTGACTTGGGCATATAAGAAAGTTTACTTTACCTTTCATGATGTTGTAACCGTAGGTTACTAGACCAGTAGAGATACAAAGGGCCAGAACAGCAAGTTGCCAGACGGGAACGGGAGCTTTGGCTGCGGCAGGGTCACCGGTTGACCATGCAGAGTAGATGGCAGCCCAGGGACCAACAGAATTTCCAATATCGTTCGCACCGTGGGCGAAGGAGGCAGTACAAGCTGTCAAAACTTGGACAAAGGAGTAAGTGTGCTCGACTTCGTTAGGGTATTTCTCTGCGGCAGCATACACGCGCTTCATGCGCTCGCCTTCGGGTGTCCCGGCGACACCACTTTGAGCGGTGTGGATGTCGTAGTGGGCGCCGTAAAGAAGACCACAGACAATGGTAGGAGGGATACGCTTGAGCATGATCCACATGTTGCGGATCTCGTAGAGTTCACCAGGTCCCATGGGGTTGTCACGGAGGAAAC
This sequence comes from Penicillium angulare, assembly GCF_028827245.1. NCBI lineage: Eukaryota > Fungi > Ascomycota > Eurotiomycetes > Eurotiales > Aspergillaceae > Penicillium > Penicillium angulare. Next base: position 1,671,585 of record NW_026623163.1, read on the forward strand.
GCATTGCCCATCCCAGGGGGCTACGACTCTGTAGAAGCTTATTGCGGTGCTTAGCCTCTGACTGAGCGACGATCTCCTTGTATGTGAGTTGGTGTGCTTCAACTGCAACCATGTTCTTTTCATGATCTCCATTCTGGGAGCTGGATGCCTGGCCATCCTTTTCAAGGGCATCCTTGTCGACCGACCCACGGCCATGAGTCGAGGCCTCATCTTCGTACTCCTCTTGGACAACAGCATAATTAGGGACCTTGGCCACCTCGCCATCAGTGGGGGCGGGACGGCTTAGGAGTGTTGGTCCCAGAATGAACATCCACCATTGAACCGAGTGATCCTTCTTGATGACCTTTGCATGCACGAAGGGAACAAAGAATATAGCAGACAGAAGGCAAACACCTCCGCCACATCCCATTGTCACCGCAGCAATGTACCAGCCAGGCTTCTTGCTCAGGCCCAAGTTGGGGGAGCCCTTGTAGACAATAGAAAGTGTGCAAAGAGTGGCAGCGAGCAAGAACCAAAAGGGCGAGCTGTAAACAGCCCATGGTACTGGGTTGCGGCGCATATGCACGATGACCTTGATCAACATGAAGATGATTGCTGCAAAGCCTGCCGAGATGATAGGTGCCATTCCTAGACCTGCAAAGATAGCGCCCAGTCCCTTTCCATCGTGCCAGCCCCATTGAACCTGAGAGGCCCCAACAGTTGCAACACCAACACCGGCAACGGCCGAGATAAGAGAGTAGGTCGAAGAGACGTGAGCCGAGTGTCGAGTACACCACATGACCCAGGAAGAGGCAGCAGCCAGAGCACAGGTGAAGGCCATCATTTGGACGCCGGCATCGCCTCTGAAAGCATCATTGGGAATGATACCGTTCTTGATGGTCTCGGCGGTTCGGGATCCGACGGTAACAGCGCCTAAGAATTCGAAGATTGTACCGAGTACCATGGCCTGTCTATAAGAAATAGATCGAGATGAGACACTGGTTGCCCAGGAATTTGCCACGTCGTCTTTTTTATATTAGTACACTGGAATCGGAACATTGAATCAACTTAATTCTAAGAATGGCACTCACTTGCACCGTTGTTGTATGCATCAAGCATGGCAAACAGTGTGCCGATTGCAAACACATAGTCATATTGATGAAGATACATCTTGACTTGCCGGAGACTTCAATTTGAAGCTGTTTGTTTTAGAAAACAAGCGCCGTTTAGTGCAATGCCAGAAAGAAGTGAATCGAGGTACGATCTACCTCTCCTTTTATATACAAAGCTGAGAAAAATCGGCCATTCCGCCTCATCAACCCACTCCAGTGCTCAGGGCCATGTGCTTAACATAGAAATTGCCTAGAAGACACATTAGATTACTCTTTCCACCCGTTTCAACCACACGTGCTACATCGACTCGCAATACGGGCTGCAGCGCTCGTTTCCAGCTCCAGCACTTCGACTTGGCAGAAACATAGTTTCGAAGTCCGAGATCGTGGTGGCTGTTCTGGGCGCTGGGTCATTTCCAAAGTTTCTTGGATAAAGCGTGGCAATCACGCAAGAGAAGCCCAGCCAAGGGAACTGGAAGGCAATTTCTCATAGATGTTTTGGTGAAAAGCAAAATTGGCGACCTTGGCGAGACCTTGGCAGTGCTGGGTCCGTCGGGTTTTTATAGTAAGAACTCGACGTTAACTTGGATCCGACTGGGCCCCCGATTTCGGGCGGGGCTTGGCGAGCTCGGGGGGCGCAGGGTCGCTTCCTATAAGCTTGCGGGTCGTCCACACGTGGGTGCGCGAGCTTATGCCTTTGCTTCTTGGCGGGAGGAAGCCATGGAATCTTTCTACTGTATCAAGGTAACTTTAACACTTGCTTTTCTTAGACTCTCTTCAAATGTTGTTCTTCGTATCCCGAAACATCACAAGAGAAATCCCATTGATAAGAAATAAAGACAATTATTCACAATCGCTGGATGCATACTAACATAACATTGCTCTCATGTAGAAGGTTCATATGACTATACCAGCAATTCCTGCATATCGATCCCCCAAACCCACGTCGCAATACTCATAGCACCCACAGTCATCGTAAGTGACATAGCTAAGTTCACCCCATTATTATTTAACCAATCATGCCCGACAGTCACCTGTCGGCTGTGGTGACCCTCCTGTTCAACCGGGCCACCCACTGATTGTCCCGAGGCAAGGCTACCCCGTATAGTAGAACTATCTTCGGAGTTGTCCGGTCCATTAAGTCCATCATTCCCTGTTGACTTCCCAGACGCAGGGATATTCTCTGGCTTCGTTGAACCAGGACGAACAAGAACTCTCTGACCATTATCCCCTTCCACAACTTTGCCACTCCGTTTATCCACCACGGTAGTCTGTAACAGTCCCCCTAGCACACTATCTAGGATACTTCCCAGTAAACCCCAGAAGGAGAACGCGATAACCCACAGTGCACGATCTTGTACTCCGAGCCCAGCGCATAACGGCGTGAAGATAGCTGATGACAATGCGATAGTGAATGATCCGAATAGACCAGCGCCCAGTCCAGCTGCTGTTACACCACCGTTTGTGCCTGGCGGTACTTGTCGCAGGTTCCACGAGGTAATGAGGCGGGGTTTGGATTTGGAGAGGATGCCCAGTTCGGAAGAGTACGTGTCGGCTGCGCTAGCGCAATAATGTCTATATATACCGATGGATACGTTAGTACTGCAGAGGCGAAAAATAATGCGATCGCATCGAAGCCAAAGAAACAAAAAGATCTGAACATACGCGACGATGCCGACCATTAGGATATCCGCAGCGCTACCACCAAAGGAGAAGCATGACTCGGTCGGGGAGCTCTTGGATAGCACATATGTGTGCGCGATGGCCAGAACAGTAGCAGAAATCGAGTTCGCTAGCACTTGGACGTGATTTCGTTTGCCTTCGCCGCCCTCCGCGCCTGCTGCGGAGAGGGTCAGACGCGCCTTGACATCGTGTTTAACCTGGATCAGCGAGAGATAACCAGTCAGTTTCTTCGACCAAGAATAATCAGGGCATATATTCGCTGCAGAAAGAGTCTCGTGCTTACCTTTGTAGCCTTTTGGGATCCGAGATAGAACACTGCGAGTAGTATGAACGGTGTGTTCCATGGGTGCAAGGCGTGCGCGCTAGCTGACAAGCCGGCGGCGACGAGAGCGAGAGAAGTAAGGGATTGTTTTGACCAGGCGCGATATAGTAGCAAGGCCACTAGGGATAGGCCGTATAACGGTTGCATGATGCTGTGTGGGAAGAGAAAATGAGGTTGGGCCACGTCGGGATGTTGATGTTCAGCTTGAGTGGGGCACCTGATCTCCATGAACAATACGAACAACCCAACAAACTGTCGAACTGGTGAAAGAACCCGAACAATCAAGAAAATACTAGCTAGGAAATTTTAATTTTCTATCCATACAAATAAAAGAGCTAAAATAGGGGTATCTTTGGCATTTTATATTGGTATTTATCAACTTGTCATTCTAATGAAGTTCTAGTCAAGCTGGGTAACATACAGTGGAGTACTTCGTACTAGTATAACTAAGCAGCTACACAATAATCCAAGACTGGTCAATATACAGTAAACTTTGAACAGGGCCTTTAAATAGTACATAGTAGTATATTGGAATATTTCAAAGATGAAACTGTCCCTCATGCGGTTCACAAAACCGCCAAAGACCAGCCTGAACAGCAGCATCCTTAACCGGTCCAAGTTCCTCATCACGTACAGCACGATTAATCTCAGCATATTTAACCTCTTCATGACTATCACTTCCCTCTCCCCCAAATCGCACCCGTCTAGTAACTCGTCTTTTTCTCCCAACATGCGCATCAGGATGATACTGCTCCATAATATGCACGTATAAATCCCGCGAAACATTCTCCGCAAGCCAACGCGTGATCTCCTGAACCTCTTTACCCGGCATAACAAGATGACGAAATAATATTCCCTTCTTCGCAATACCATCTGAGGTGAATGATAAATGTTCAACTTGGCGATGCATCTATTTGATACTTTCCATTGCTATGGATGTATAATTTTCTGCTTTCAGTAGGCGTTTCGAGGTACTGTCCTTCCAAACTTTGAAGTCTGGCAAATAGATATCGACCAGGCCATCAAGCAGCGTAAACGAGTCTAATGAGTCAAAAGACGAGATATTGTATATTATTGGGATTCGGAGACCCATGTCTCGCGCGCTGAGAATCAATCGAAAGAGTAACTTGGGGTACAACGTGCTCGGGTGTGACGAGGTTGATATTGTAAACGTTTCCAAATGTTGTAGTTTTAAATACCACTCCGCTAGTTCTTCAGGCGTAAGATCGAATCCGTCTCGTTAATGTGCGATATCCTATATTCACAGGTTAACCTGTTCATCCATCGATGATATAAAGACGATCCAGATGAAAAAGACGATACATGATTCTGACAGAAGACACAGCGAAGGTTACAGCCTGAGAAAAATACTGAGCCACTTCCATGGTGGCCTTGTATGCAGGGGTCCTCTCCACGATGTGGTGTAATGACATTAACCTTCACTATTTTCGCACCGATAAGACACATGCCGGTTGTTTCGTATCGATTTATTCCTCATTTCCGTGGACATAGATTACATTGGCGGAGATCTGCGTATGCTAGTGATCGCCTTTTGGCAGATTCGACAGATGTCAGAAGTTGGTAGCGGGGGAGGTAGTAATCTAGAAGGAATGCGGAGGGGATTCCTAAGAATCGCTTGGAGACCGCGGATGGTAAAAGTTGCTTCAAGTTGGAAGTGGAGAGAGTTCGGGTTGGAAGTCTTATGAAAAGTGCCATGTCTTGGGTAATTGTGTGATTTCTCTCATAAAAGATTCGAGTCTCTGCATAATTTGTTAGGAAATGAAGCTCACAGCCCTTCGTCACGCGAAGAATAGGGTATATTCAGTTAAATATAGTAGATTCGAAGACTTGAGTCTGAGGTTAATGCACGGATTTCACTGACTTTCGGAGAGAAAGGGTAGTATGTCAAGTTTCAACTGTCTTTGTTTCTGATGTCAATAATATAACAAGAAATAAGTCAAGATAATAACATTGAAGGGTATTTAATATGTGCGATGTCAAAATAGACAATAAAAACCCGCTTTGCGCCCCAGGGTATGTCCAGTGTCAAGCAAGTAATAATATACAGAAAAGAGATGGCAAAATATGGCCCGTTTTTGAGATCCAATACTCCATAAAGAAGAGCCCTATACTTCCAGCGTACTTATAATAACATAATTTAAGTAAAAAGAAGAAAAGAAAAGCGAGTAGACGACTGTTTGTCTAAGCCCAGCCTCATAGAGCGAGACCACTACCATCTCCGCTCCAGCGATAAAGTGCTAGTACCTCACGTCTCCGTTGATGTTGCTCAGCAGAGCTCTCCGGAACACGGCCGCGAACCTGCGCAAGGGCTGAACGCATAACTTTGCGGAATGTTCTCTGTGGGCAGAAGTTAGCCTAAGCTCAAGGTTCGGGTGATTTCCAAACTCCCAGTAAACGTACCTGATACTCTGTATTCAAAGTCACAACGCAAGCCTCGTGTGCTCGCACAATGGTCTCGCACGCTCTAACAACACTAGGACTTGCATCCCCTGCAAGCTTATCCGTCGTCAAGAGCAGAAGGAAACTTCCTTGTAGAAGATATATACCAAAGAAAAATGGCATGAAACTCAGATCAGGATCGTATTCCAAGATATCGGAAGCTGCCTCAGCAGCGCTGACAGCATGGCCCATGGCAGTAATAAAAGAATCAGAAGAGATCCAAAGGTCATTATCATCGAGTAGGTTGATTGGATCCCATTTATCCGCGACTAGAATGTGAAGGACGTGCATTATGTGGGTTCCATATGCCACAACCATTTTGGTGTGGACAATGGACTCGCTGAAATGTGACCCAGCCGTGCTGCTTGAGAGTCCCGAGGGGCTGACATGGTTCATATGCGTCCCTTCCATCTTCGTGTCATTGTCGCCAGTTCCAAGTGTTAGTGAACTTGTATACCGAGCCTCGAACTCTTTTAGGCTTTGGGCATAAACATCTAATTGTCGAGTAATTTCCATGGCTTGGCTTTCCCATTCGCCGCTGTTGCGAAAATGGAGCCCAAACCGTGGATGGTTCCGAGCATGGTGCAAATCCACAATCTCACCAAGAATGCTCATCAAAGGGAGGAAATAACCAAACATGCTATGACTTGTACACTCGAAGGCTGGTCCCGCGCGTCGATAGTTAGCAGCTGAAAAATCACCAGCCTGCCAGAGGTCGTCGTTCATAGGCTGCAATAAGCCTTCACACTCTTTATCCAAGAGGGTAAGAGGACGATTATAGCAGAGAGATAAATGCCTGTCCATGACGTATAGCAACCACCAGATGCGCCGACGCTCTTCGCGCTCTTCTTCTGTTATATTCACGCTAGAGCTTCCCGAGCCGTGGCCCATTGAGTTTAGTAATGATGCAGACTGCCTTTTGTTTCCATTCATGTCTATCTCATTCTCCCCGTCTAGCTCTCCGTCTTGGCCGTTGTTGGCACTCGGTGGTAGCTCTCGGCCGAGTTTAAGCTCGCGCGCGAGGGACCATGCAGCAGTCCACCAACGCATACTAGCAGCTTTATATTCACTTGCTGATACCACTGTAGCCAAGTGAACGTAGGTCGCAACGTCATCCACGGCCCCCGTTGCGCTACTCTGAGCTCCAATTTGGTCCATGGAGACGCCGAATCCGCCTAGAGCTACCCCATTAATGACCATATTAGCTGCATAGTTGGGCGATGTTTCACCAGTTGCAGGTCCATGGATGAGCGGTCGAAGCAAGCCAACGGTCAATTCGAGCAACTTTTGACAGACTCGTCCTCGTGCTGATGGAGGCGAGGTTAAAAAGGCAGCTTCGCTTGTTTGCGCCGCTACCCAGAGCATGCTGGCTAGTAGGCCTGGAGTACAGGACCTTGGCTTTGTAGGGTGTAGGAAGGATTGTTTGCGGAAGACGAAACCGACAACATATGGCGACAGCGGAGAGAGGTGTGAGGAAGTAGAGCTGGTAAAATATACATCCAGGAGATCGCAGGCGAGAGATTGAGGAATAATGGATGCGATATGAGGAAGGACGGGTTGCAAAACGGGATATCTTAAAGAGCTTGTAAATGGAGCGATACTAAACGATGGAAAGTTGGCTGGAGATGGTGATGGGAGAGGTAGCCAGTTGGGAGATTGTGTTGGTGGTGTGAACCCTAAAAAGGACGCAGATGGGTTCTCTGTTGAGCCACCCAGTCGAAATTGGTTCAGTGCCGATGAATTGTGGTCTTGAGAGTTCATAACAGAATACGAGCCGTCGTTGTAACCCGACCCGAATCCTTGCGCATGAAGCATTGAAGGCGGCGATCTATGGTTTGCATTGGAATCCTGCATCATCTGCAAAGATCGAAGGTCGGAGACAGAAATGTGAGGTCGGGTTGTCTCAGGTAAATTCCCATAATTCAAGGACAGACCATCCATATTGCTCCCCATCGCCTGCGAATGTACTGTTGCCGAGTGCGGGTTGTGCTGGACACCGTCCACGCCAGAGATGCTGGAATTATGCAAATGCTGTTGTGTAGACTCTGGCAATGTACTGGCCACGTTAAATGATGTATTATAATTACCGTTCGCCTCATGAGAAGACTGCGAAGGAGGAGAATTCTCTTGGGCCGTTGTTCCATCTGGAACGATTTGCTCGCCGTTCGTGGAGGTTCCCGGTGCAAGATCTTTCTTCGATGCTTTCCCGCGCTTTTTACGCTCGCGGGCGTATTCACAGCTAAGTCCGAACTCTAGAAATAGTTAGTTTCATAACCTAACACGGTCGAAATATCGGGATAGAAGTAGATACCGAGGCAATGCGCGCAAGGTTGCTGCCCGTCACATTTGGTTCGCAGCTGGTTGCACTGGTCGCAAGCGCGGCTTATTCTCCGGCGCACTGGGCCGGCAGTTGAATTCTTGCGAATCGCCGACCGAGCCTCAGCAAGCATATCTCGCTGTTGCAGGGACATTTTCCCACCATCATGGGTATTATTTTGGTCGTTGTATGAATGCAAGTGACGCGCATCTGTTGAACCGGGGGCATTGTGGTTGTGTCCGGGATCGATCGGGGCTTGGGATGATGCGCCAGCTTGTCGCGCTAGTTGCAACTCTTCCAACGCATATTGTGAACCTTCCGCAAGCGTATCGAGGCCGGGGGTTCGAGATTGAGACATTCGAGTAGGCTGCGAACGGGATAGAAAGGGGAAGGAGGAGTCGGCAAAGGATTGGAGGGAAGTCATCGACATGCTTCTTCGTAAGGTCTAGACGTCCGACGACATGAAGTCGTGGCTTATCACAAAGTGATCCAGGGTGTCTGGCAAAGTCCAAGAAAGCCGACAAAACAGAAAGTCAAATTTCAAGTGTTGTATGACTCGGGCGACATTGCCAGGTGAGTTGTCAAAGAGGCAAGACTCCAAACGGCGACAGCGTGATGGGCGGCAAAACTCCACAGTTCCTTTTTCTTCTTCAATAACCTCTAAGCCGGGGTCCAAGCGCCAAAATCTGGCCGGGAAGGGTTCTAGATCCCCAATTTATTATAAACAGCCTTAAAACAAATGCGACGTGAATCTCTGGGGAAGAAGACGGCAAAGCGAAAATGAACTTGAAGAGGGGAAATCTGAAAACCTGGGGAGGCGGGGAAGATGGCACGTGGTGATCGCTTCCAAGTCCCCCAACTTCAAGTTCTTATGTGACTACAATATGTTGGGAACCTCGATGGTATATTTGGCTTTAACTTTTTACATACTATGGGGATATATGTTCACGGTTGAACATTTATGCACCCCAGGTCGGTTACAGAGAAGGATAGGATGGTCGACCTGCAGGATTGCCCCCTTCACAGAGATTTCCGGGGATTTTGCCGAAACCCAAGCAGCGGTCTAATGTGGGTTGCATGGTCGGCACTGGACCCCTTATTTACCAGTTTCAAGTTGTTGATATTCAGCTATACCGGTCGCATTTCCTCAAGGTTTTGCTGGCTGAATATATTCATTGCTTATACTTGATGGCCTCCGAACTGATCCCGTTTGGGCACTAAAGTAGAAAGCCAAATAGAAGGGGGAAACATGTCGTTCTGGTCAACTTTGCCAATGGTCTGACTCTCCGGAAACCGGTTAAGGTTCGGACAACGGCGCACAACCCTTTTTATGGGCAACGATGGGGTCAGATTGGACCGTAGTCTACCCATGAAAATAGGTTTATACATTTGTTTTTATGTTGGGCTTGAAGCAAGTTACAAGCTCCCGATACTATTAAAGTTTAACTTATGGAATCGCTCGGAGATGTACATCAACCTGATCATCAATCCAAGTAGCTGGAGTTAAATGACTTTGGTTCCTGCTTGGTGATCAACATGATCAACAGGGAGTATGGGGTATATGGAGTAACCGACCATTGCCAGATCCGTCGATTTCTCTTCAATCTAACCTTGATCTCGGCTGAATCCGCGCTTTTGCCTAAATTGCCGGGATTGTTGTACGTGATGACACCCTGGACGGGCCGGGATATAGACCTGCCTGGCATGGATAATAAGGTTTCACTGTGATTAGCGAAGAGAAGGTATCATTTGATAGGTTGTATTATGGGAATGCTGTTCATTAAAAGAGACTGAGAGGAGGAAACTGTCACGGCAATTATGTGGGTATGGGGATTAGTGCCAAGGCACCCTCAGGCTACTAGTGACATAGTACATACTGCAGTCTGTATGCCGCCTATACTCTGACTGGTATTATTTAAGGATCTACAGTAACGATTGCAGGGCTCACCATCCAAACAATTGGACTAAATTTTGAAATGAAGAGGAAATATGTATTCTTGAAAAGAATACCCCCATTGAACCAATACTATGTGTTCAACTTATCTACTCCGTATCTCCACCCACCTTTCGGTGCTCGGTGCTCGCGTAGCCTGAGCGCTAGCCGTTTCTGTACCCCGCTACTTTATAAAGCGGAGTAATTGATAGATTGATAGTGACTCTCAACATCCACCCCTTCATATCAGTTCGCAAAGATGGTCGACCAAACGAAAGTCCAAGAGGTTCTTGACACTATTCCTCTCGGTTACAGGGGAACCGGTGGTGCAATTGCCATTGTCAAAGATGGAGAATTGATCGGCCAGCGAGCCTGGGGTTACGCCGACATTGACCAACGTGTTCCGCTTACGCCTGATATCCAGATGCCCATCTGCTCAATTACCAAACAGTTTGTCTGTGCGCTTCTGCTTGATCTTCAGCGTAATCCGACCCCATCAATGCTTGCTAAAGGTGACATCCAAGCTCAATTCGACGACAAGCTACGGGAATTGCTTCGTCCGGAGTTGACTCAGGATGGTACTCTTACTCTTCAGAATCTCTGCGATATGCAATCTGGTTTGCGTGATTATTGGGCTATGACAGCTCTCTGGGGAACAAAGCCGGAAGATGAATACCTTGTGGAACGGGACTGTCCACCAATGTTGGAGCGCAGCAAGTCATTTCACTTCAAGCCCGGCTCTGAATTCTCCTACTGCAATGTCAATTTCTACGTCCTTGCTCGGGTTATTGAGCGTGTTACTGGTGAGCCTCTTGGAAAGTTGCTTTCTGAGCGAATTCTCAGCCCTGCTGGTATGAAAACCGCCTTCCTCTGCTCAGATAATGCCAAACTCCCCCCTCCTTGTCTTGGATACGAGGGAACAGAAGGATTAGGTTTTGTCCCAGCTGTGAATCGAATGGAATGGTCCGGTGATGCCGGATTGGTCGCCTCTCTTACTGACATGATTGCTTGGGAGAAATATCTGCAACACCTTTATTCCGATTCGGACAGTTGGTATCACAAAGTCGCTCAGCCAATCACATACTCCGATGGTAAATTTGCACCCTACCATAATGGTCTGTGCCATTCGGATATCAGCGGTGTAGACAATCTGGGCCATGCTGGTGCACTGCGTGGCTACCGATCTTGTCGAAGACATGCTTTGAAAGAAGGCCTATCGGTCGTGGTTTTGTTCAACCACGAACCAGATGTGATGGGCGCTAGCGAAGACGCTCTGAGAATTATTCTTGACAAGCCCAAGCCACAATATCCACTTGTCGAACCAAATACTTCCTGGTTCGGTAGCTTCCTCGACCAAGAAACCCAATTATCAATTACCATCAGCAAGGGATCGGCACCAGGCGAAATCAAGGTTCTATATCATGATAGCCCCGAAACCCTTCATCTGACCGACGCCACTCATGCTGAAGCCTCGGGCATCTCTGCGAATATTGATGGAGATGTACTGCGCATGCACCGTATTATGGAAAATAGGAAGGTAGAGGCTCAACGCCTTGTTCCGCGCGACTCTTCATTCAGAGATAAGCTGCTTCTGGGCGACTATAAATCTGAGGAGATTGAGTCTGTCTTTCACTGCTGGGGTGAATCCGGCTTGCTATATGGTGCCTTCGATGGGTATCTTGGAAAGGGGACAATAACCGGTATGAAATATCTGGGCGATGATGTCTGGGCTTTGACCTGCCCCAGAGGCCTGGATGCGCCAGCCCCTGGGGATTGGACTGTTGTCTTCCATCGTAATGAAAGCGGTGGTATTATTGGGTTTAAAATTGGCTGCTGGCTTGCAAGGGGAATTGACTTCATCAAGGTTTAACATGAGCAGTGGAATAAGATGAGTAACGCTTGTTATAGCTGTCTAGATCGTTAATCATTTTTTGACAGTACGCATGTCTAATTTAAACAGTTTTCAATATTAGAGTGAAGGATTTATTAGTCATAATACAAAGAGCAGTGGAGGCTGGGAAACGGGCCTGCATCCCCATATAAATGTTATACATGAGAAATCGCTGTACTCATTGGCAGCCACGAGCCGGGTACATTACCTCGTACCTCATAGCTCGGCGAACCCCAATATACCATCCAATCTGATTCCAGAATCATAGAAGCGGTGGCCCTTAGCCCAGGTCTGTAAACCAGCATAGATCTGAGCATATTCAGCAAAGCCTTCATTTCTTCCATATCCATACCAAGCGCGTCGCGTCTACAGCTGGTACGTTCCATATCTTCCAGTTCTTTGATTAATTGTTCTTCAAAAGGCAAAAGTGTCTCTCTCCCTTCTTGGGGTTCAATAAATTCATCAAAGAACTGGTATTTTGCCTTCCACCCGGCCCACCACTCAGGTGACAATGGCCCCAAGAGCTCTATTTGTTGAGAAGTTATCTCATCTGATTTCCCAAACCAGCTTGAGAATATGATCCGACCGGAAAAAATGTTCCATATGGCACACGCAAGGGTCCAAATATCAATAGCGAATGATATTGGTTTTCGGGCTCAAAATATGCCTCAGGGGGCAGGCAGTAACGAGGTGCGCTACAATCTTTCCCTAGTTTCGGTTTCTTGTTCTTCAATGGCGAGAATGCTTCTCCAAAGTCACTCAATATGAGACGGGCCTCGGATAACTTGAACTCGCAGGCCTGTTTCCCTAGCCAAATAGGCTCAGTGGCGTGTGTTGGGACGCCAGGGGTGAAAGGCTTTTCGTCAGATCTTTCAATGGTTTCCGTAGGGGGCTCCCCATATTTTTGATATAGTTCTGAAACTGAGAGTGTGTCAAAGTTCGCGTCCATGTCGATGAGAATGTTTCCGAAATTAATATCTGTATGCAATATATGAGCACTATCTTATCGAGGCTGTAATGATCGTACCTCCATGAACAATCCCTCGACTGTGTATGTAAGCTACAGTGTGGATTAGCTGAGCCGTCAAAGATCGAGCAACATCAATTGAGAAGGTGCTTGTCTCTGTTGCCTCAGCCAAGCTTACTTTTGCTGGCGATGTAATATAACACTCGTGGCAGCCATTGCACTTTGAGACTTGAAGTGGTCTTTGAGAATAGGGATCATAGGCCATCCCGGGTCTTTGAGATAAGATGGATCAGTCAAAGAAATCTGAAGATCAGCCTGATCGGATTTGAAATCTGCTGTGTTTATTTTTAGTGCGACGTGTGAGTTCTTTTGCTTGTCGCGTGCAAGCCAAATAGTCGAAAATGATCCGTGGCCTAGCTTATGGACAATGTGATATCTATCTTTCAAAGTATCACCGATAACCACTGGATGGTAACCGCCTTGTCGGTATTTCTACAAATTCTCAATGACCCATGATTTTATGATACTGAAGAAAGAATAAGTTCGGTCCGGGAATGACTTTGTTGATTGGGCTGTCGTTTGAGCTCGAGTATGACGGTACGATGAACAAGTCGAGACCAAGGGTAATAACCAAAGACGGGTCGGTCGAGAAAGGGCCAGGGGCCTCTGTCTCTGTAAGTGACTGCCTCTCATGAGTAAATTGCACGAAAAGTCATCATCAGTAACCAAGGGCGCAATGGAGGTGAGGTTATGTCGACAACGGGAGGAAGTTGTTCCAATCCGACTGATTTGATTAACGCGATCTAGGGCGATATGTACGCCAACTGCAACTGGTCAAGATCAGAATGAAGTTTAGATTTTTGTTTAGTGAAAAACAGAAATGAGAGTTGATGCTTGGCGGACTTCTGGTTGGCTTATCGCCATAAATTATGTATTATGCCCATAGTTTCAAGATTTGATACATACTAAGCGTTGTCTCCCACATTTTTTGGGTTTTACATTTCAATAACGGAGGCATAATGCTGCCGTATATGGATACCATCAAGCTATATGAAGTCTTATCATTTGTACTAGCCGTGCCTTACTCTACGGTCAGTATACCAAATGGGGTTGCGGGTAGTCGTGTTTAGTGTCCAGACCGTAGGGTAAGGCACGGCTAGTAGTAAAAAGACCATTGTCAATGGGATTTCTAGTCCGAGGCTCTATAACCCGCAAAGCTAGATTGAACCAGATCTAGGAGCTCCCTATAATTTGAAGGATCTTGGCCAATCCGTCGCTTGCACTTGTAAATTGCGATGTCAGCAGCCATTTGATTTTCACCCCCACTTGCGCAGGTGGAGAGGCTCGATCACTATAACTCGCCACATCCCGACGCAGCACGGCCCAGCCCGGCACCAAAACACCCAATAGTAAATATCCTGACCTGTTGTGTCACCAAGCCACACTTTATTGTCCAATCACGAATGGGAATTACAGGCCATCGGTAGCTCTTGCTGTGCTTTTGCCCTGCTGCATGTCATCTCCACTCTATCGAAGCGAACAAGTAGATTACTGGACAGGAAAGTGAGAAGGAGACATTTGACCCCAACAATACGTGTGATTCTGCACGGGTTCCAACCCCCTCCACTGAAAAATGACCGAACCTAGCCTATATAATGACAGGCGCTAAGAACCGCAGCACAAGCAGCGCAAGAATATCACATCTTCCAAACCACTCAGAGAAAAAAGAGGGATCCAGCCCCCAAATTCTATACAAATACACAATTACAGAGAAGTACGGGTAGCCTTTTGGCGTTAGGCATCTAGTGAAAATGGTTCTTCTCTTATCCGACTGGGCTCAAGACCCAGGAAGCATTGCAGTCGCTTTCTCCTCACTGGGGTTTCTACTCCACCTCAATCTCATTCCCTTCGAGATCGACGAGTCAACGCCTCTCTTAGCGAGCGCTTTTGTGTTGTTCTGGATAGGATTAGCTACAATCTTCGTCCGCTTCCTCGAGTTGAGTGTGTTTTCAGCGATTCTGAATACATTCCTAGCAGTGTCCTCTTTTACGGGAGCTCTTGCTACCAGCATGACTATGTACCGAGTATTCTTTCATCGCTTGCGTGATTTTCATGGTCCCCTGGGGGCAAAAATCAGTCGCTTCTTTGTTATGTCTGACATTTCAAAGTCTGGCTTGAGATACCATGTTGAACTTGAGAAAATGCATCAAAAGTACGGCGATTTTGTACGAGTCGGTAAGCAAAATCACTGTCAGCCTAAGCTAGTATCTTGAATTAACCAACTGATAACCTCAGGGCCGCGAGAGATCTCCATTAACAGGGCATCTGCTGTACCCTTGGTTCTTGGTCCACAATCCCGGTGCAGAAAATCTGCTTGGTATAGCATAGTGACCGGCGATCCACATAAGAACTCTCTAGTAACTATCCGAGACCATGATATTCATCGTGCGAGACGGAAAGTGTGGGACAAGGGTCTCGGGATTAAAGGTAAGGCGTGATCCCGATGGCACTATAGCGGGCTCACAATAAGTTAACCTGATTCTGGAACCATCTAGCCATGGCGGATTATATGCCTCGGGTTGAAGCTAAAGCAGATGAATTTATTAAAGGATTGAGAGAGCGTACAGGCAAAATAATCGATATCACACAGTGGTCATTGTTCTATACATTCGACGTTATGGGACTAATTGCTTTCAGCAAGGACTACGGGCAATTGAATAATGGCAAAGAGCATTTTGCCATCACCGGCATGCATGATCAGATGGAACTGGTTGGGGTTTTCAGCGCAGTTCCCTGGCTGATGCACTTGTTGCAATCTATCCCCGGCATCAAAGGATCATTCGAAATTTTCCTTAAATATTGTAATCAACAGGTGGATGAAAGGAAAGCAGTAAGAGCAATCATCAGATGTAAACGGACAACTTGAAATTACTAATTGATAATAGGAATGGAAACAGGACGAGGAGAGAAAACCAAATGATGTTGTTTCCTGGTTGATTAAGTCGATGGAGGATGGCGGCCCATCAGCCCCAGGCCCTGTGGCACTCTATGAAGATGGGAGATTAACCATCGTTGCTGGAAGGTATGCAAGTGTATAATATTGTCATGGTTGGGTTTCAATAACCTCTAACAGATTGATAGCGATACGACTGGAGCAACACTAGCCAATGCCTTCTACTTCCTAACAACCCACCCCGAAGTATATCAAAGACTGCAAAAAGAGGTGGACCAAGTGAAGGCGAGTGGCGGCGATGCATCGCAGATTCCCTATCTCGATGCAATAATCACGGAGACTCTTCGGTTGAAACCAGTCGTGCCCAGTGGTCTAAAGAGACTCACCCCACCCGAAGGTCTTGTGGTCGATGAAGTGTGGATTCCAGGAAGAACGATTGTCATAACTCCGCAACATGTCCTACAGCGAGATGAGCGCAATTTTGAGCGACCCTTGGAGTTTCTTCCAGAAAGATGGTTGGAAGAAGGAAAACATATGCACAAAGATGAACGCGCGTGGTTTCCTTTCAGTATAGGTATGACGCATCTAAGGAGAAGAAATTTGATATTTACTTGTAGGGTTTCAGCTAATCGATCCCCAGGCCTCTATTCCTGCGTTGGTAAACATCTAGGTCTTATGCAGCTTCGATTTGCTCTACATAGGGTTGCGACTGAGTTTGATGTCTCATTTGCCCCTCAAGAAGACGGCAGGAAATTTTTCGAAGACGCAAAAGATACTTTTACCATGACTTGTCCATCTCTTCAGCTTGTTTTGAACAAGCGACAATTAGCTCAGTCTTGAGATAGCATCAGCACATAGTACATTTGGTCTTTCCAGTCTCACTATTTTCATAACATCTTTTGCATTCTCCCATCTTCATTGGTATTACATGTCTATACGCTTCGGAGTCATCTTAAATGAACTTGGTGTTTGTTATTGGTCTCTGAAAGCTTGGAGACCATTACTACTACTAGTAGTACTTAGATGCGTCCAATACCAACATTGAACAAAGCACGATATCAATCCGCGTCCTAGTATGATTGAGGATCGAATAAGCTTGGAAGTAATAAAGTATTATGTAAATGGATGTATTCAAATGTTTCTATCAATGAATAGTTTGTTTAACAATCATGATGTATGTAGTACATATATGCAATAGCCATTTAATGGCAGACGTAGATATACAGTCGGTGAAAACCGACATAAAAACCCAAAATATCGTACAATAACGCCCATCACATGCGTCCCCATAAACTCCAGGGGAATTCAAGAATTTTTGTTTTTAAGAAAAGAAATATTGACTGTCACGGATACGGGTAATATCCCAAGTACCCTTGGCAGGGACGTTACGGAAGCGAAGAGGCAACCAGAGCCAAGTGTAGGCGCCTTGGGCGGGCTTCTTCTTTGTCGAGGTGCTTGCGTCTGCTGTATCATCGGCATCGATAATTCCATTGTCTGTTGTAGTGTCCTTGGAATCCATCATGTCGAGCTCAGTGAACAAACTTGAGATGGCAGGGTCGCTGAAATCAATGTTTGCGTCTGGTCTGCGCTCGGCGGCAGCTAAGTCTTCTGGGATCTGACCCACTTCAGCGGCTCCCAAACTGCTGGAAATAACGAGATCACTGTCGGATCCACCAAGTGATTCAAAGATTCCGGCTGCAGTCTGCATGGCACGGCCTTCAGCTTGCTCAGCAGGATCTTCCGATCTCAAAAGAGCCTGTCGTCGGGATTCAGCGAACAGGTCCATGATCTTCTGGTTGTTACCGGCAGTTTTACGACTAGCACGGATTGCCTTCGCGATTGGGTTTTTGGCGGGGAGCTTTGCGAGGAACAAGTTCTTGCTGTAACGGATATTAAACTCCGCCGCAAGCCGCCCAATAACATCATCGGAGTGCATGTGGACGAAAGCATCACGGAGGATATGGTTCATGGTATCGATATCGCCGGCATGAGTCCAGAAGGAGTCATGCACGGCAGAGAAAGTAAGACCGGCTCTCTCGCACGCGTTGGCGGATAACATCATATGAGTCGCATCGAGGGAGTGGATGAAGTTTGGTGGGAACGCCTGGAGCTGCTTGCGTCTTGAGACTACGTCTTCGGTGCTGTAGTCCACAACATTGATGTCTTGTAGACTAGTCTGGACACGCCGCGCCTTGCGGGTGCGGTATGGTTGAACGACAGGAAGACCAAGCGGTGTGGTCCAAATGACGGTTGACCGGAATCTCTTGGCTGGATCTAAAGCCTTGGACGCCGTCGCAGATTCATCAGAATTAGGCGACATCACTTCCTTAGCGATTTGATCAATCTGATCGGGAGAAATAGACTGAGTAATACGGCTGGCACAATCACCTAGCCAGTGCTGAATCTCAGAGGCACCATTGAACATGGTACCAAGAGCTTGGAAAATCTTGCGGGCGATATACAAGGAGCCTGCTTTCTTTTGCTCAACACTCATTTCCGGGTAGTGGTCGACGAGCTGCCTGCGAACTTGTCTCATTGCACCCATGAAGGTCACACCGTAGACATTAGTCATGACAGTCTGCTTAACGATTTTTCGAGTAATCTTTCCATCGAGCACCTTGGCCATCTGGTGGCCTTGTGCGGCGTCTGCGGCCACAGCCTTTTTCACATAATCTGATACACCGGTATAAACATCAGATGGTCTATCAGATGGCTCGAGGTTGACCTGCTGAGCACCCACGCTATCACCACCAAGCGCAGCATAGTGCTGGAGGCCGTTACAAGAACCATCCTGGTGAACTGGCAGACGAGAAGGATATTGGAGCGGGTCAGGATGACGAAGAGCATTGCGAAGTTCGCAACAAGCTGCCAAACACTGCCATGGATCCTCTGCCTTCAACCACCATCGCTTGCCATTGAGACCATTGTTGGCAGAGTCCAGGATGCTGTCGAGGTTGTCCACAGCGAATTGCTCACGCTCGGCCATGCTTGCTTTGTCAAATCCAGCCAAATTGGCAATGTGAATCTTCAGCCAGCGCATACCATTGACACCAAGTGGCTTGGCTTTGCTGAAAAGAAGTAGGCCTCTGGCATTATCTGCCCCCATCTGGTTAAGGTAGGGGGGAAGAGGGTAGGCACGACCACGGAAATCCATGTTATGAGGAAGGTAGAAGGTCTCGTTACGGAAAGAACGTGCAACTTCCATCTGAAAGTTTTGGAAACATCTTTGCGAGTGGAAACCGGACCTCTGGTTTTCCAAGTCGCGCATCTGGTTCTGCCAAGCCTTCTCTGCTTCAGGGCCAGCTGAGGGATCTGGCTTGGGGGGTAGTTGAAGATCTGGCTCCAAGGGCGACAGGTTTGCGACGTCTTCACCGGAGTTCCAAGCTTCAAGCATAACATCAAAAACGTCTCGGTTGATAACCCAACCAGTGCCACCGAGAACATCAAGACCATGTCGAATTTCCTTCAAGCCATCCTTTTCAAGGGCGGTTTTGACATAAAGGGGCTGAAGCCCTTCACCAGGAGTAGTACGGACGATGTTGCTTTGATAGATCAAGTAGCCTCCATCTTTTGCCCCTGTCCATGGTTTTGGAGCGCAGACCATGGGAAGGTGGCGACCAAGGAGATCCACTGGAGGTTCTGACTTGACTATTTTCACAATCTCCGGGTGCAAGTGAAGGAGGCCCAGGCGTTTTCCAAATGTGATCTGGTAAAGATGTTGAAAGGCGGGTTGCATGGAGCGCGTCACTTTTCCTGTCTTATCGTTCTTGCTCTTGACGGGGGCTTTGGCGACATCGAAGAGAAAGCAGGTCAAGACCGCACCAACTCTGACTTGGATTCGCGAGTTCCAAGACAGTGTAGGATCCTCCACTTGCATACTCTCAGACATATTCTTCCAACGCATGCGGCCAGTTTTGCTCTTTCGGTCTCCAAGAAGTTCTTTCAAGACTTTGGTACGACGAGAGTCCTGATTAGTGGCCTTTTTAAGGCATGCATCCGCAATCAACTCATCTTGGATGTCACGCCCAACGGTGGAAGCAACTGCAGAAATTTTGACACCTTTGTCTACGCCCGCGCGAGTGAAAGAGGCAACTGTAGCGAGAATAGTGATCGCAGCCAGGCGGTCGACATCAAGGCATTTGAGGAAGACCGAGTATTCGCATCGGTTCAACTGCGCGGTTGTTCGAATTGGTTTTCCTTCTTCTTCCTCTGCCATCTTGAGTTCATTTTTGATTTTGAGCACAAGATCACCATGCCATTGGCTGATCACAGTGTTTATTTGCTTTTTGCTTGTCATTGTATCAATTCCAGCTTTTGTCATGCCTTCATATTCGGCACGCCAGCGATTCCTTGCAGACTTGATTGTATCAGCCTCAAGTTGCCGTTGTCTGAGTTGGTTGTACAATTCTTTTCGTTGTTCTTCGGTGCCTTCGAAATCAGCGGGGAGAGAAATTTGAAACTTGTCCGCGAACAAGCCCAGAGATTCCTTGAGTGAAGTTAATCCAAGACCCTTCTGATCCGCCGCTAGAACTTCCGCGATTTGATCCGTGTTTTGAGGCGACAGGTCGACAGAGTTTTGAAGTTCTTCTAAATCAATTTTGGCGTGTCCTAAATCGGAGGAACAAATCTATGAAAACGAAAGTTAGACAGATTCCCGTATAAGTTCAGCTGCGGCGGACAAAAACAAACCTCAGACAATTCACCCAGATCCAGATCTGTCAGGATTTCAACTGCCAAAAGATCCTCGTGAAGATCCTCCTTCTTAGCAAGTTCCCAGTATCGGCGGACTGTCCGGTCGCGCTTAGAACCGTGGAGCATACGCAGCGCCATGCGAATCATAGAGGCATACGTGATGGGATCCGGCTTCACGCCAAGGGCGCCCATGTCACGCTCAAACCACCTTTGCACCGGGGGAACCATCTCGCTCTGGCGATATATGATCATATGAGAGATCATTTCCTTCAGATACCGGTTGTGCAGGTGTGTGAACTCGACAGAGTCGGCCGTGTAAACAGATCTCAAACGAGTTAACAGAGTGGCGGCTCGATCAAATCTGCCAACCTTGAGGGACATATCGAAATTGGCCATCATCTCGTTGGGATCGCCACCAATGCCTCGAACTTTGCGAAAGATTGTTGGCTGGGTTGTGGGTTCCTGTTCAACGATGATCAAGGAAGACGGGTCGAATTCGATGTTCGAAAATAAGGATTTCGGGCTTATCGGCGATTCCATAGCATGCGTCAATGAAGATTCATCAACGATGGACGAGTATGACGGTTGATCGAGTACGAACGGATCCGCTGCGGTAGCGAGGTTGCGATGCGACGATTGGAAAGATGGCCTGCGCTTTTCAGGTGCCGGGTTGCTAGGAGAATTCAACACAGGACTCGATCGAGCAGAACTAGAATGGAGTCGGGGCATCGAAGACTTGCCCAATGCCCGGTGGGCATTGGCCTTTCGTAAATGAAAGATGGCATTTTTCTGACGAGCAACTCTGGACAACATGATGCAAATGTGGCGCTTGAAAAGGCGGAGGTATTAATAAAATGGAGGTTATGAGAGGGGAGGCATTAAAATAATAAAGAGGTGTAAATAGTAAAGGGCGTAAATGCAGATAACTGATCGAGAAGATGTAGAAGCGCTGGGAGGAAAAAAAGGGACAATTCTGGAGCGACGAAGTATCAGGTATCTCTTGGCGTCAAAACCTCCAGAATCGAATGAATGCCGTCCCGCAGCCCTCGCCGTAAAAGAGATGGACAGAAAAGAATGAAACGGGGGGAGGGATGCAAAAGGGGATGTCGAGCACAAGAGCAAAACGGAGTTTCGGGATGAAAAAAGCAATCGCGGATAAGATTGCGGACGCGTGACTACACGTGACCAATTTTGATCTCTGGCGATGTTAATTGGCGGATCACTCTATGACTGTGGCAATGTGCTCGAATACGATGAATTATGAATTTGACGTCCTTGTGATTAATACAGGGACCGGTGGAGCACTCTTCACTACCAATTTAATTATTATCAAGAAGCAAAAAGTATAATCTATAATAGAGTGAGTTATGCTGGTCGAGAATTGTTATTGTAGATTATTTTATTCAAGGATAACTTGGAATAAAAACGACGGATATCATTGTGAACAGATCATAATCATTACATTTTCTATGTTAGAATTCAGTAGGGATATCTGGAAATTAATCCTCATCCTCGGTATCTGACGCGCCATCTCTTTGCTTTTGGCGATTTTGCTTCATAGCCCAGCCCGTCATTTCTGGATGGGCGGGGTCAATTCGAGGAGCACTCATACCATCAAGGTATGCCTCGCTATTGATAACCGCTTCCAATTGCTGAAGGTCTTCGGGGTGCTGATTCATCATGTAGTTTTCGTAGGTGTACCAAGATTCTTCCGTCTGTAATCGAATGGCGTTAGATATATGTCATCCATGGCAGAATTCAAGAGGGGCGCCAACAACAAGGTCATAAGTATACATACCTCAGCATCAATCCAGTCAAATTTCTTCCACTTCTCTTCTTGCATTCTCCTCAGCAGATCCAGGTTCCCAGCCAGCACGGCACCGCCATCTTCTGCGCCCTTAACCTTCACATCGATCGCACGAGCTTCGGGCTCAGCCCGCTCTTCCTCATCTTTCTTGCCCTTGGCTCCACGTCCTTTGGGCATCTCATCTAGAGCATCGACATGGTGGTTTTGCGGATGTAATTGCACCACGGCGGCGACAGGAGAAAGATGCAGGTTTTCTAGAATCACCGTTAGCATTTGGTCAACACTCAAAATTGGGTTCCGCAGAACAAAGCATGACCGCAAAGAGACGGATTGCACATACTTCCTTTAAAGGTTCCGAGCATATGAACAGGATCTCCCTCCTCTGGGGGCTTGATCCGCCCACCGAGCGCTTGTGTCTTGACCAGTAACTTTGTATCCACCATTTTCTTGTTATCGAACACTTCAACGTCTCCGCCTTCGCTCTTAACTCTCATAGCATTTCCAGCTGCCAGTGCTCCCGCACTAAATCCACCGGACATTCCGAAAGAACCACCATCGCGAGCAGATCGACTTTTCTTCATACCCTCTCCATAATTCAGACCTTTCTCCACATTGTAGTTGATACGGGTGTGGATGGGGACATCCATCTCAACAAGGCCTGTATTAGGCTTCATGCGAAGCTCTGTCGGTCTCTGGCCACGGCGTTCATTGTAGGGTTTGTTCTGGGGGCGATCGATATATTGGAAGACATAACGAGAGATTTCGGAGTCTGTCAGGAAGACATCATATGATGAGATGACAGGGTCATCATCTTCGATGGAACCCATTGTGTTGCGATAAGATAGGACGTAATGATAATCAGATAAAAGAATAGCCACCAGTGAGATCCCAAGTACAGATCAGAAAGAATTAAGCACCGGGCTCTTGCTCAACACACCGTCGACTTTTTTTCCTCTTCGCTTTGATCAATTGGTTAAGCGGGGCGTGGCAGAAAACAAGCCTGGAAAGCTTCGCTCACCGCCTTGAAGCGCCCCCTCCAAACGCGGACACCCCTTGCAATGCTTTAGACTGAAGGCTCGAAACACGAAAGTCCTGATTGACTATCTCAACAGACACAATATTGCGCACAGTATCGCGCACATTCTTGGCATACATGACCTGTTTCCGATCTGGTTTTGAAGATGTTTGCTTTGTTGATTATTGGTTCTTTCTCGGTGGTGATGGCGATGTATGGATGAGAGCAGGATTTAAACATATGATACCCAATCAATCAATCAAGTTTCTATGACCTGATAATTTTTTTCCTCTGAGAATCAGAAATCTACATAAGCTGTAATCTACGATTATTCTTATTCTACGAGGCGTTCAATCTCGAACCCTTCCTCAGATGAAAGTTCACCAGGCCTTTTGACCTATCACGCCTATTGCCATTCCCATTGCAAAACTTCAAGGGGTCTGTGCGCTTCAAGTTCATGGCCTGGCACTTATATGATAATTTAGCACTACTAGTAGTCCTAGAGGGTTGGCCACGAGTAAGATGACTTCTGAATACGATTATGACTAGATGCTTGAACATTGAAGTACGTGATTGAATAAATTCGTCTGGCTGAGGCACAACGTATAATTTTGTCCATGAATACATAAGATAATATAAAACAAGTAAAAGGCTTTGCACGAGCGGAATCATTCGTTCGCCAGAAACAATGCATCTAAAATACGCGCAAGGATATAAAAACGAATGTCGCAAAATAGAAAATCAGTCATTTTAGGTTTCCAATGGCGGTCGTAACACGTCGGGATATTTTCGGTCGGATATTACTCCAAAAATCTACTCTTCTTCCTCTTCTTCATCTTCGGCAATCTGTTGAAAAATGTTAGCATTTGCAGTTTCCCAGTTGATACGAATTCACTTACGCCCTCGTGGAAGTTGGTTCCATCGGTGGTTGCCTTGATGACATCGGCGCGAATACACCAGTCACCGAAGCGCTCGGGGGTCTCGCCGTCG
Source organism: Penicillium angulare (assembly GCF_028827245.1). NCBI lineage: Eukaryota > Fungi > Ascomycota > Eurotiomycetes > Eurotiales > Aspergillaceae > Penicillium > Penicillium angulare. The sequence goes on from NW_026623163.1 coordinate 1,695,706, forward strand.
GTGTTGCGCTCCTTAGAGTAGCGCTTGAGGAGGTCCTTCATGATATCAAGGATCTCATCCTCCTTGATGGAGGAGCGGTAACGCTTGTTCAGACGCTGTCCGTGGTAGCCACCACCCAGGTACATGTTGTAAGCACCGAAGGCCTTACCGACGAAGGCAACCTCGGCAAGCCAGGGGCGAGCACAACCGTTGGGACAACCGGTCATACGCATGACAATACTATCCCGAGCGAGGCCGTTCTCCTCAAGAGTGTCCTCGAGCTTGGAGATGAGGACGGGGAGGTAACGCTCAGACTCAGCCATGGCCAAACCGCAAGTGGGGAAGGCAACACAGGCTGAAGAAGACAGACGAAGTCCGGAGAAAGCAGTGTTGTCAAGCTTGTACTTGGCCATGTACTCCTTGATGAGAGGAAGATCCTCATTAGTGATGTTGGACATGATCAAGTGCTGGTTACCGGTGAGACGGAACTCTCCCTTTCCAAGAGATGCGATCTCGCGGAGACCAGTACGCATCTTGAAGTCGGCGGTATCCTCGATACGACCGTTCTCGATGAAGAAAGTGAAGTGGTTAAGACCCTTCTCATCCTTCAGCCAGCCGTATGTATCGACGTTGGAGGCGAACTTGAAGGGACGGGGCTCGGCGAAGCGGAGACCCTCGGGCATCAGCTCCTCGACCTTGCTCTTGTAGACCTCAACACCCATATCGTCAATGGTGTACTTCATACGAGCGTGCTTACGGTTCTTGCGGTCACCGTTGTCGCGCTGCACAAGCATGATCTTCTCGCAAGCAATGTGGATCTGGTCCTTGGGGATGAAACCAAACATACGACCAACCTGGGGGTATGTCTTGGTGTTGTTGTGTGTGGAACCCATACCACCACCAGCCAGGACATTGAAACCCTCCAGGTGACCGTCAGCACCCTTGATAGCAATCAGACCAATATCATGAGCGTAGACATCAGTATCGTTGTGAGGGGGAATAGCGATTGTGATCTTGAACTTGCGGGGCAAATAGGTAGGGCCGTAGAGGGGCTCGTGGTCAACAACAGCATCTCCAGCAACTTGGACCTTGTTGTCGGCATCGTCCTTGAGCCAAATCTCATGGTAGGCAGTAGTCGAAGGAAGGAGGTGTTCACTGATCTTCTTGGACCAAACCCAGGTCTCACGGTGGAACTCGGAGAGCTCAGGAAGAGAACTGCACATGACGTTACGGTTCACGTCACCACAAGCAGCGATAGTGTCCATCAGAGACTGGTTAATGGCCTGCATAGCACCACGGAGCTTGCTCTTAATGACACCGTGGAACTGGAAGGTTTGACGGGTTGTGAGCTTCATAGTCTCATTACCATGCGAGCTGCTAATGGCATCCATCTGCAGCCACTGCTTAGGAGTAGCGACACCACCGGGAAGACGGCAACGAATCATGAAGCTGTAGGCGGGCTCAAGGCCTTGAGCCTTGCGCTCATCACGAATATCACGGTCATCTTGCATGTAGGTACCATGGAACTTGGTGAGCTGGGCATCGCTAGCAGAAATAGCACCAGTAGTCTCATCCAAAAGACCTTCGGTAATGGTACCACGCAGGTAGTTTGACTGGATCTTGATATCCTCGTTGGTTATGGGTGCGGGCTCCTCAGGTAGACCCTCGACCTTGTCAACTCCCATAGCTTGCCACAGACGGGGCTCCCACTCGGAGTAACCAGTCTGGTAAGAATCTGGGTCCTGGTCATCACCAAGACCAGTATCAATCATCTTGCGACCACCCAAGAAAGCGACACGGGCATCGAGGTCCTTGGCGGGCTTGTTGTAGTAGATACGGTCCTCCTTGCGGGGCCAGTAGTGGCTATCACCCAGACCGAAAACAGTGTAGTGGATAGATGACAGATCGAGATCGCCAGTGTTCTTAACATGCTCCCACAGGGAACGACCATTGACAGGGAATTCACCCTGGCCAGCAGTACTGGTAATGAACACCACGTTCTCCTCAGTGGCCAAATCCTCAATAGGGTACTCATCCATGGCAATAACCATTGTCTTGAGACCACGAGCACGGCCGCGGTTACCAAGACGCTTGGCGATGGTCTGAGCATTGCCACCATCAGAGGCAAAGAGAATGGTAAGAGGGGCACCGAAGAGGCCATCCAGAAGCTTCTCGTATGAATCCTTGGCTGTACGTTTCTGCAAGGCGCGAACTTCGGAGCCGTAAGACTCAGAAAGAACAGGTGCGTACTTGGGCTGACGGTTCATGAGCTGGGTAAGCTGGTTGTCCCGACGAAGGAACTCCTCCAGCTCACGCTTAATACGCTCGGAATCCAGGGCGAACTTAGGCTCGCCCTTCTCCTCGTTCTCAGGGTTCCAGCGGTACAATGGCCAGTATCCAAGGTCAACAGCCTTCTTGGTCTCTTGAAGAACAGTGAGCGCAGAGTCGTTCTCCTGGTTGTAGGGGAGGTAAGCAACGACAACAGAGGGACCCTTGAACTGCTCGGCCTCGGCCATAGCCTGAAGCACCTGGGTGTATGAGCTGTAAACAGCAGTGGAAGCAACGTAGGCATTGCCGAAGTTCATGGCGTAAAGACCAATGTCCTTCTTGCGGCGAGTTGGATCCGCTGCGCTGCGCTCAGAGTAAGGTTGGGAATCAATGATCAGCATGTTGACATTAGCACCGGAAGCGAGAACATGGTGAACACCGGAGTTTCCAAGATCGTAAGCCCAAGCATCGGAGCCGACGAGCCATTGAGACTCATCGTAGAAAAGCTTCTTGGACTGAAGAAGGTCACGAGAAAGTTGAGAGCCATCGTTAGAAAGACGAGCAATAACATCGGGGGCGATCTTGTTAGCCTTGGCGCTCTCGTTGGCGCTCAAAGCCCATCGAGACAGCCAGGTCTTAGGGGTATCAGTGGCAAAGGTGGTAGATGTGGTGGCCTTCTCAACTTCCTTGATGAAGCGGACACGGTGTTCCTTGCGGGCAAGAAGAGATCCGAAACCATATTCAGGGCTAGCGGCAATAGTAGAAGAGATACCGGCATCCTTGGCGTCAATCTGATTGGCAATGTAGAGTCTCTCTCCAAAGAGCTGGTTGAGAATCTTAAGGTAAGCATTCTCAATGCGGGGCTGCTCAAGGGCAGGCTGAGGGGCGGGAGCCTTGGAGCTTCCAATATCCAAATTCTGAATGGGGGATGGAGCATTGAGGTTCTGAACAATCCCACGCAGAGCCTGAACAGCTGTGGAAGGCTCAACAAATCCGAGGCGGTATCCAACGATCTTCGGCGCCTGTCCGCGAACGGTAGAAGGGGTCAAGCTAGAAAGCAAATCCATGAATGAGGGACCCCACTTGGTAGTCTTGCGAACCTGCTCAAGAACGGCGATCTTCTCAACAGATTGAGGAATAGAGTTCACAATCTGGCCACCAATCCAGGGACGGTAAAGACGAGCAGTAATCAGACCAACATTCTCAAGCTCGCTGTTGGTACCGGTCTGGGACAACGCATCGACAAACACACCGGTGGAGCCAAAAGCGAAAATGGCAGACTTCGCATCAGCGGGACCAGTGTATTCAATTGCATTGTAAGTACGGCCGACTTCTTTTGAGAGGGCGGTCCAAATCTGGGAAGTCCAATCGAAGATATCAGCAGCGTTGACAGGACGAACGCTAGCGTAGTCCACGGTAGTAGCGGTGGAGCTGGGAGCTTCACTTCCAGCGCTGCTGTCTCGTCGTGATGAGCCAACTGAGGAGTTATCAACGCTCGCGTTGAACGGAGTCTGGCTCTGAGATGCTGTGGGTTGGCTAGCCGGGGCATCGCCCTGGGCAGGGGCAATGCCCACCGTCTCAGCGGAAATGGTAGCAGTACGGCCGGAGTCGGCGTACAAAGTGGCAGCTTCGGTAGTGCTGTGAGAAGCAACATTGCCAGCCAAGTTCAGGATCTTCTTCACAACCTTGACATCCTCAGCAGGAATGCTAGAGTCCTTGGCGGAGTTGGCGGGGTCAAAGAAGTGGATAACACCCTTGCCGGACTTGAGTGCCAGGGCATGTGCGGTAAGAGCAATATCTTGGGCTTCTTGCACGGTCTCGGAGTGCAGGAATGTGAAGCCGCATTGGCGGATAGAGCTGATCACTGAGTAGTCGGGAGATGGGGAGGACTCCAGGGCGACATGGATAACAACCGGGTAGCTGGCGAGGCGGTATAGGTGAGGAACAGAGGAAATTAGGATGGAAGAGCCAGTAACGACCGAAACAGTCTCGCCATTCTGAAGAGGGTGGAAGGTAGAGAGGAGGGGGTCTTCGTTGAAGCGCACGGCTTGGACCTTGAAGCAAGTTATTTTGGTGTTGTTATGATCATGTATAGCTTATATAGACTCACTCGTGGTGTTTCTCTAGATAGAGCACTGGCTGTGCTGCTTGACTTCAAGGTCTTGAGAGACTTGGAGAACAGGGAATCTGTCTGCAATGAAGGCTGTACAGAAAGCACAACGTCGCTTGCCAGGTAGGCAATTCTCGCCACTAGTCAAAAAAAAGCCAAGAATTAACAATTGATCATTTTGTTTGGATGGGGAGACTCCGACGCATACCGGCTTCACCAGCAGATGTAATAGCTGCCATGGCTAGCAATTGGTGGGATGTTCAGCGCACAGGGTGGTATAGGCAAATCGCTCGATATAGGCTTATCGGCGCATGCAGCGATCTCCCACTTTTGCAGATCCCCCGAAAAAGCAAAGAGATGGCAGAAGGAGAATGACACGATTGAAGCCTCTCACGCAATTATTAGATCTATCCAACAACCTCAAGAGAAAAAAACAGTGCCACCGCTCGGTTTTCTACGCGGGCAGCAGTAAGTTGGGTTAGATCAGCAGCATTCTGATTGGTGCACGATCACGACATCAATGCAAATCCATACTTTAACCTGTGCAAACATACCCTTTTGGGCCGTAGTGCGGGGGATCCCGTGACCAAAGCCGATCACGTCACCGTCGGCGTTTGCTTGGCGGGTTCTGCAAAGAAAAAAAAATCTATTAAAAAAAAGTATACATAGCAGGGATTCAAATCCCGTCTAAGTCTCGGCACTTGATATGTACTTCATAACTATATAGATTATTTTTTTAAAAAAAGATACATATATAGTATCTGGATCATTATCCATCATTTCCAACATGATGTGCCAAAATTGTTGATTTTCAATTCCTTTCAAGGTTCGGGATCCAGACCGGTATCGGGACTTTGTGCGGTAGATCTAGTGGGCAGATATACCTCGAGACGAAAGGGGGGATTGTTTCCCGCAGAGTAGCCCTAAGATAAGTACCAATAGTAGAGCGGCGATTACCGATTCACTCGGTCGAGAGATTCGATCCCAAAACTCGTTATATAATAAGCTGCCATATATCATGATGTGATTTTTACTATTCATAGTAAAAGAAATAAAAAGCAAATGCCGAAGAACCCCGGTAGAAGGCAACCTGAAGCAAGAGAAAAAAAGGGTTCGACTGATTCTGAGGGCGATAAGCCCAAACCCCGCGGTGGCGGGCGGGCCTTAGGTACTAATGGTCGCAAGTTTATGTATTCGCTGATTGGGCATGTCCTTCTTATGACATGTATCCATAAAGAGACTCAATTAGAACACACTCCGATTTTCGAAGTGGTGTATTTTAGCCATATTTAAGTTATCCCACTGTGCGAGGCTTGAGACCTTGGGGTGGCTACACAGCACCGAAGTTCCACCGGCGGTGACTGTAAGATCATAGTGCTGGGGAACACCACAGACATCAAGTAACATTTTACCCACTAGGGCAAAAGACTACTGTATCTGGCAACTGCCAGATACTCCCCAGGTCCACTATATATACTACATACCTAGTACAGATCTTTCCTGTGGTCCACCCGCGATGGCGTGGTCTCACTGTGACTTAACCCGGGCACCAACCATACCTATTGTTATGGATTTGCTAGTGCTAGTAGATCGATATATCCCACGGGCAGCGTACTACGACAAAGCATACTTAAAGCATACTTAAACCTTGTAATTGAAAGCAGCCATCAAACCTTACCTTCTAGAAACATCTATTTGAGAAGTCAAACTTAGAAGCTAACCAAACTGACTACTTGAACATCCATTAAATGGTCGCAGTCATTTATACTACTAGTACATGACCACATTCAGCTGTTCAACTTGAACTTGAAGTTCAATATCTACTAGTACCTAGTAGGTAAAGCTCAAGTTGAACCAATCCATGGATACTACTAGGTACTAGCACTGAGTTTGAATCATTCAAACGAAAGAAAAGGAAAGAAAGATGAAAAAAACCTGATCCCCATTCGAAAACAAACCCAACATTGCAAATTCCCATATTCTCAGCCGGAGAAATGAGATATTCTGTTCTTAAATATCGCTTTTACTATGGTGTTTTGAGTTAATGTGCCGAGCTAGAGCTGAAAAGAACTCGGGAAGCTGGCTCCAGACGCCACTAGTTTACGCCATCCGTTGGAATCGTTGGAATCATGAAAATGTGCTACAATGTTCTTTTTGGTCAGGACCGCACATATTGACCAGTCCTTGGATGGAGAAAAACCTCTGGAGGCCTAGGGAAGAATTCCCGCACTCCAAGCCGGGTACCACACTTCATCAAGAACGATGACAAAGCACTAGCGTTTCTTGGAAAGGTCAAGAGCCATCGAAAAGCCAACCCAGGCAATGTCTATATATATCACGTGACTCGGGGTTAGGATCGACCTCACAAGGGCATGCGCAGCATTACCAACTGCTAACATCCAGCTTTTAGTAAGCCTGGAGGCAGCAGTCTTTTCAACAAATTCGCGTCTTCAATGTCATCAAAATTTGTAAGCTCAGCCCAACCATGTTTGGCAACCCATATAGCTTCTTTTGAGCCCTCATCAAAACACCCGTATGCAATATCTTGAATGAATAAGAAGCCGAATGAGAATACAAGACGTCGGGATTTTCCATAAGCATAGTTTAAAGACCGCAGAATCTCACGAGCGAGATTTTTAGTATCAGATGTTATCCCAAGTAGAGCCGTTGTATTTGGTTCGTCCAGAACATATTCTTGATAGGATGCTTGGATCGAGCTGGGGAATAGCTGGAGCGTATGCCACAACTGCATGAGCAAAATTCGTATTGCATCGTAAGTACAAACTGTAAAGGCTGTCCACAGGTTGTCGTATCTTAGATGCGTGCGAAAGAGTGATTCGTTGGCTGCCCAATATGAAGTGACTTCTGTGGCAGCTTGTATATGCTCCGTTTCCCACTGGTGCCACCAAGTATTCAACTCATTGAGAGAAGTGGCAACTTGAGTCCTAAGATGAGAATAGTTAAATTCCTGGCTACCCCTGCTGCTGCGATATTGTTCTAGTTGAGATATGTATTCAGCAATGTCTGTCCCGATATCCACAAGATAATCAATTTCTGATTTCGATGGGGGGTCATCTTCCCAAGGCACCGTTTTCCAAATAGGATCATGAAGAAATGTTCTCTGACGAGAAACAATCGACTTCACTACCTGTGATCTGTCAGATATGGGCTTGACATACTGAGATATCGCCTACCAGTATAATACGGTGCTCAAGAAATATGCTTTTCCTGGCGTATGGCTTTTGTTGCTGTGGGCCCCTCCACTCCAAAAGCCGACCAAGGCCATTTGCGTGCAACATCCAAGTTTTCTGTGTCCTAGACGCTAGTATCTGCACTCGTCAATATCTTTCTGTATTGATGTGACTCCATGGCTTACCTCATAGATGCAAAGAATAGTTATAGACGCCAACGTGCTTTCAGAACATCGATCATCGGGATTTGAAAGTTTATTACGAAGTTCCGACAAAGCCTGTCCGTACAATTTGAGTGCACTTATTATCACATCTTGGTTGTTTTTGGATTGCCCGAAAACAACCGCGGCCAAAGCATCCCACGACCTTTGGCGTGGCCTTTGAGGAGACTTGGCCAGCTCTGAAATCCAATATGTCGGTAAACCACACCGTATTTCCCGCGTAGTAGTCATTGGAAACAGCTTGGAAAAAAGATAGGATATGAGTATATCGTCCCTGAATGCCGTTAGCGGTAGCATATCTGCTAAGAAAGGAGCAGGCTTTGGGGACTAGAATCGGTAAATTAGACCTGAACAAGATACCAAGTAAGAATTATTTTTACTGTTGAAAATGTATAGGACTGGGCACGAGAACGTATCAAGGAGCCTCGAATGCGGGGCGTTTCATCCACAAATCTGAGCCGTTGTGTAAACCCGGTGCATTCAATGCCTGCTTTACAACAGCGTAAGCACCATGGTCGTTTTTCATCACATTTGACTCTTCTTCTTTTGCAGGATCCGCATCCTGTACTAAGCGCTCCCATAGCATGAGCATTCGGTATCCAGAAACACTATGACAGTGGGAAACAGACTGAAGTTGCAACTTGGATGTCGAGAATTTCCTGAGGACAAAGGTGCAGCGAGTAAGGAAGAAGGTCGCGCATAATACCATGTTTCGGTTCCGGAAGGGAACCATGAAATTATGGTGGTAGTTCTACGGCTTACAAACCTCCCAACTTTTGAGTGTGGAGCCCAGCTCGCACAAAAACCCCTAGAAGTAGCCTAGCGCGATCGGCCCATTTTCATGCGGACATTGACCAAAGCGGACTTTCGACCAGCTCCTCGCAAATCAAATCCTCATACCAAAGCTGCCTCGTCGGCGCAACGGCATGATGAACATAGCGAGGCTAAGAAATCCTGGTTAAAATTAATCAGACTCGGGGCAACTTCTCGCCGATCAAATCAGAGCCTGTTCTCGTATCCTGAGAAAAGAGTATATAAGGGATAATGGATGTCAATCATGAAAACCCCATCAAGTCACTTCTACTTTGATACCATCGTAAGTACTGGATCATTACCTTGATTTATAGCCGATTGCTAAGACCGCTGCTTAGGGGTTTACCGATTCACTGCTATATCATGGCCGAACAGCACCCACCCAATAGTCTCCGTCAGACTAGTCGGTTAATTACAGGCCACACCTCCAATGGCCTTGCAGTCTTCAACAAGGATATCCCCGAATCAGTTCCGGCTCAGAATATACCTACTGGTGATTCTTTGTACCTCGCATATGCTACGAATCAGTTCCCCATTGACCTGAACAAAGACCTGGGAACCTACCAGCACTATTTGACCAACACTCCAGGCTTCACTATACCCGGCGGCACTGTGCTGTGTCTGATAGATTTGGCTCCCGCAAGCATTAGCCCGTTGCACCGGACCATGTCGCTCGACTATGCTGTGGTGATAGAGGGAACCGTGGAGCTTAAGCTGGACAGCGACGAAGTGAAACTGTTGCAGCGGGGCGATATCGCCATCCAGCGTGGGACAAAGCACTTGTGGCGAAACACTAGCAAGATAGAGTGGGCACGAGTTCTCTTCATGCTCCAGGAATCGAAGCCGATTGAGGTTGCCGGTGAGACACTGAAGGAAGACTTGGGGTTTTAGAGATGGGTGGTGTTCCAGCATCAGGCTCCTGATAATATCGGGTGCAAATGCATACACTATATCACATCTGACATCAAACAAAACGAAATGACCAGTACTTGTAAATAAGAAAAATCTAGGGAGCGATCTACCGCCCGCCCCAGGTCCGCGATGCCGATCGCATGCTAAGATGACCCGATGTTGTAACCAACGAAACGGGCCTAGCCAAGGGCGCAGCTCCAGTTTCTCAAGAATATAATTCACCGTATCGTTCCGAGTAAAGAACTCGGAGATGAAACGATCGATATACCACGAATCTCCAGCAATTGGGAATTCCCATGGCTTCGTGATTCATCTGAAAGAGATTCAACTTCATTTAGCCAAGAAATCACTGCCATGAATATTCAGAATTATTCAGAATTAGCGCAATGCCCCAGCAATACTGGCGGAGAGGGTAGACGATTTCAAGCCTCGCAAGAGGAGCATCAATTGATAGTTCCAATTGCTTCCACAAGCCTGGATACTAAACAGGAATTGCCTAGCCCCGATTTGAGACACGGCTATCGAAGACGTTTTGTTTTCTCTGCTGAACTTCAATGCTTAATTTAAACGAGCTGGAAGCAAGATGGTGCCACTACGCATGGTTGGTCCATATAGTCAGGTTGTACAGTGCTAAGGCTGCGAGTGCTCCACGATTCCGAATAAGCACTATGATTACCATTCAGATACGCTATATCGGTGGAGAAGATGACAGGTGATCGGCTCCGCAAGAACCACCATTGCTGGAGATGTTTGAACTGTTTGTATATCTCGGGAGATTCCAGCAATATACGTAAACCCCATACGCCAATGACCAAGCGGTATGTATGATTTGATCGCGGCGAGAAGTTGCCCCGAGTCTAATTAATTTTAGCCAGGATTTCTCAGCCTCGCAACATTTTCGTCGCCTCTGGCGAGTTTTCAAGAATAGTATCCCTCATCGACCTCCAGTCGATTTCCGTTCTCCCTACATTTCTCCAGGCCCAATGGCCAGTCTTTCTCAAACCCCCACAGAACCACGATTACGAGAAGGGGATATTTGAGGTGAAACTGCGCGATGATTTCGATACCCTAGGTAAGGATGGCAAGATGTTTGCAATGCGCAAATAGTCCCAAGTAAAGTTGGCAAAGGCCTATGAGATCTCAACCTTGCTTAAGGATAAACCAGCGCATAGTGCTATAGACCTACCCTGTGTCTTCCGAGAGTTATTCCTTCGATACGGAGAAGTATCCAAAATTAGTGTTCTCCCGCTTCATGTGTGCTTGATAGAACTCTTCCAGAATTAGTCGGACCTTGGATTTCTGGAGAATGCCCTTTATCCTTACGCAGGAGCAGGTCGATACACACGATCGCCAATTCTCTAAGTATCAAGCTTAGTATAAGATTTAGGCTCTTACGCAAGAATACCTTAACACTAATGCGGAAGGATGGGTCGCACCAGGATTGGATGTGAATGAGAAGAGAACGCAGAATAAGGAGTTGTTGACTATATACATTGAAAGCGTTACTGGGGAGAAATCTGTAGAAGAGGCGAGAGCCATATAGCCTTTCCCAGTCAAGGCAGGAGTATAATTTAAGCATTTTGTTATACTGGATTAACAGATAAATGGAATTCTAAAGACTATCTTAATATTTTTCACCTCCATAGGAAAGCCGAAGAACCAGCTGACTTAGGCCATAGCAAACAACAGCTACCGTCCCTCTCAACCACCCACCACCTTAACTTTACACCGCGCAAATCCTGGAGCCAATATATAAAACCGGGTCTACAAAGATCTCCTGGATGAAAATTCCAGGCGAAAACTAGTATTTGATATTGTGTGGAGAGAGTTGGAAAAGCTTTCAGGATATAGTGATTGTAGGCACTCATAAACCAGGGAAGCTAACAGAGAACACGGAACCGGGGATAAGAGATAGGGGACAAGGTACAGGGGAGAGGCAAATTTGAAGAGGGCTTGATTTCCAATTTTGCAATTTGAATGGATTTGTAGTCTTTTTAAACAATGGTCGCCCGTGAGGCGGAATCCACCTTCTACCCACCGCAGAAAATCTCGGCCAGCTCCTACAATCCAGGCCACTGCATCCAAGACGCGAGACCACACCATTTTCACAAACCACAGGCTGTAGTTCACGGGTAACAATTCCAACTACCCTCACCTATAACCTTTGCGACGTATTGTAAAGACTCGAAAACGAAAGAACTTTCTGTATGATCAACTAAAAGTATCAAAGATGAGAAAAGAGAAAGAAGGGATGAAGGCTCCTACGCTTTATCGTACAGAATAATGGACGGGTTGTGGATTATATGATTCCGTCACATAACCCTTTAACCTTGCTCAATCAACTCGATATCTACCGGTTCGTTACAAGTGCTTCCTCTTTGTCTACTAAAATTGACTAGCTCAAATGTGGCTTGTGATTATATCTTCGCCGTTTTAATTTATTCTATGGATGTTAAAGATTCAGTTCGCCGTCGGGGATCCGGTAATCCCCCAACAAAGGCTGGCTTGGCTCCAGTCTTCGCTATCTCGATATATGCACCTGTGTAGACCCTGATTGAAATAGCGATATTGCCGAGCCTTATTAATAGATAATATATTCCTTTTCTGTTAAGCATCACTGGCTACCATTGGCTTTCACGCCCGGGGGGTCACTGTCGGGCACAACCACCCTGAGGACTTGCATCATGCATGCATTAGTGCTCGGGTTACCCCAGGTTGAAGCGGCAGCTTCGACTTTGGCCCCGGGGGCTGACGCAGATATGATTCACCAATCGAGTAGCTGTATCTATATGTGACCATGACTGTCAGGTGGTATGGCATGAGAACAGTGGAGGTACACTGTACGGATCGACGGGGTGTGTGTACCTTCCTTTCCCTCCGATCCTTTCCCCCTCCAATACGTCCCGTCTCGTCCGCCCGTGTTAATTTCAATCCAAGATACTTAGGAAATCCTCAACATTAAAATTCAAATTCGTTAATCTTTATAATTGGCTGTGGAGACCGTATCTTTGAGTTTTTTATTTAATAAAAAAAAACCCGTGGTTACAAACTCACCCAATTAGGCACAAGCAAAAGGAGCTAAATAGGACGCAAGATTGGGTTCGAGTTCTTGTTGAATGGAGTTCCTTGGGAGGGTTGGAGTTTAACAGAGGAATTGGGCCAGTTGCATTGATATGTTAACTTTAGAAGAGCATGTTGAATGCATCTATCAAAGGCGAACAAGAACTAAGTACAAAAAAAACCAGAAACTCCCATTTGCCTCGACAAGATGCCAACTGAGCTGCGCTAGCCCCAGTGATGCAATGAAACTGATATGGGTCTTGCCAAAGAGATCTAGTGGTATTCAAAGGCCCGAAAATGGAAAAACCCGACTCCAAATTCCCGAGTGACGACTACTGGCTGTCCTTGTACTTGCTGTAAAACGCCTGACCAACAGCGGAGTCGGTCTCATCGTCACTGCGCTTCTCTTCCTTGTACTTGCTGTAGAAAGCCTGGCCCACAGCAGAATCGGTCTCCTCCTCGCCACGCTTCTCTTCCTTGTACTTGCTGTAGAAGGCCTGGCCAACGGCAGAGTCGGTCTCATCGTCACTGCGCTTAGTGTCCTTGTACTTGCTGTAGAAGGCCTGGCCAACAGCAGAGTCGGTCTCATCGTCACTGCGCTTAGTGTCCTTGTACTTGCTGTAGAAGGCCTGACCAACAGCAGATTCAGACTCTCCAACCTGGGCAGATGATGCTAATGTTTGTCTAGTTAGACATTGCAATGTAATAAGGGTCACATAGTATTAAGGTAAATTGGCAGTACCTTCGATTGGAGCAGCAAGGCTGAGCGTAACCGCAAGAGCAGCCGTCGCGACAACGAGCTTGAAGTGCATATTGATTGATAGTCAAATAAATTCGTGGAAAGAAGACTTGGATATGTGAGAGCCGTGGAAATTTAGATTGAATAAGTTGATAATTTCTGATCCAATTTCTGGGGGCTTCCCCCCTTTTTATAGAGCTCGGAGCGAACTGATAGTCCATTATTCACAGAAGAAAATCAACCCCACATGCATTGCGAATTGCTCAATGTTTGCGTTCTCGTCTAAATGGATAGAATGATAACATTGCACGGACTATTGGACGCGAAACCACCCCGTTGCCAGATAACATGTCCCCTCTCGAAGGATGAAGCTGCATGGCGCCTCCAATTCAGTTGATGTAACCATATCCATGCACAAGGGCTTTAGCCAAATGTCAAACATCCTCTATATAGGAGTTTACGGTCTTCAAAACAAACTAAGAAGACATCTAGTACCAATGGATGAGGCTGGCGAATCGCGTAGGATGATTCGACTTATGATTGGTCATCGGCAGATGAACGGGGACGCACATCAAGAAGCGAGATGAGCACCAACCATGTAAGATGGAGAGATTCTATCACGCGATCCAATTGAGTCAATCAATCTCTTGAAATTGTCTCAACGAGAAGAGGGGGGTTCAGCTTCTTGGCGACCAGATCCGACGGAAATCCCGTATTCCTCCCCTCACAGGTGTACTATATGTGGCTGGCTCTGCATTATGGGGCCTAGATAGCGCCAACGTGCAGAATCCAGCCAGGCGGGGTTATGAAAGATTGAGAAAAGATACGAAGGAATGATTGCGTTGCATGAAGTGCGAGACCTGATAGATTGTTCTCGCGAACTTGATGAACTCCCCATCAGTTCATATTTCATTTTCATTCTCACTCAATTGATGCTCTTTCACTATAATGACACCAAAGTTTGAAATGGACTGTAGACAAACTCCAATAACAACTTATTTGAATGACGATGATAATGAAGATTCCGTTGGCATGAGAGCGTCCGAAGAAGACGGTTTCATCTCCGGAGAGAAGAGCCATGATTCTGAAAGGTCCTTCAAAACCAAGTACTCACCGTGGCTCATGTACTCGTTGTTGGCGGTGGCATGGGCTGTCTCCCTTGCCTTGACATTTTACATTTCTGGAAAGAGGAGCCATCGTTGCGAAGGTCTCTCGGAGGTTTTCCCCACAGAGCTTCGTAAGTCAACAAAATGCACCTCAATTATTTCCAAGATACTCACCACCCTTCAGTGTCTGTACAACCAGCAATTGAACTCGAGAAAGTACGCTTTAGTGGCACGCTCGATTTTGACGAAAACAGCACTCTTATTTCTACATACTGGGACCCTGATTCTCCGAAATATACAGGGGAGCCAAGTGAAGACTTGGATCAACTTTGGAATGCCTTAATCTATCGTAAGGGCTATCTGATTCTCCTACATCCGATCTTACTATATCCCCCTATGTACCTAGTCGACTTCACCTTTGAATTCTTTGCTAACCCCATCGCAGCTGACGGCGTCGATCTCCAGGGAGAGGAGGCCAAATCTATCCAGGGAAAGACCTTTGAGAAACCAGGAGGATGGTCAATTGTTAGCATAGATGTCTTTCACCAGTTGCATTGTCTGGTGAGTGCGCGATTATCTACCAGCGTATTCCCCTTTTCGTTGAAAAGTCTCTCTAACAAAAAGCTTCTACTGCAGAATCTACTCCGTCAAGGCTTGTACCCAGATTACTATACCAAACACGATCCAGAGCCCGAGTATACTATCCACAGAAGTGAGTTTGTTCGTTTGGTATTCCAAATATATCACCTGGCTGACATTTCTACTTAAATTAGATCACTGCCTTGATCATATTCGTCAAGCGCTGATGTGCCATGTTGACGTGACACCAATTCCTGTCATTTGGGCAGAAAAGGAAGGGAGGCCTTACAATGACTTCCAGGTAGAGCATACGTGCCGCAACTTTGGAAAAGTAAAGGAATGGGCAAAGGCAAGGAGCGCTAAGGGCCATGAGTACATGCATCATCATCACCACCAGTCTACGTAACCATTTTGTATCGATACATTAGCTCAAAGGACGTGCGTTACGAGGTGAAGCCTTGGAAGTGAGAAACTACAATGATCTAGTCCCAGAAAAAAATGTAAAAAGTACGAAAGTACGAAAGTGCGAAGCTTGCATCTAAAATCCTGCACGGGCTAAAGTGATACAGATTGTTTATGATATTGTTATTGAGAAAGACATCTCAAACGTCTGTTTGAACGTCTATTCTACCCTGTTTCAAACGTCCGTGTAAGCATCTTACAGAGCATTAGCCAAGGGGTTTTGAACAAGACATCAATCAAACCCGAATTTATTTGCATACTAGCCCATTCGCAGAGATGGCTGCTATCCTCGGTTGTTCTTCAGTATATGCAATTACCTCGGGGGCCCTTATCATCCCCATCACATTAGCGCCCATGCAAGTAAAGCCCCTTAAGACTAATGCGCCATGTCTCGTTATTGGGTCTTGTTATCCATGGTGGAAAATCCCAACGCCTAATATTCAGCACCGGGGGCCAAAATGACCCTGCACAAAGTCCCAACTACGTAACAAACTGCATATACTGTGCATAACGTGATTGGTCGGAAGCGTTATGGTGCAAGCTATCGTGGAAAAGATACAATCGGGTTGACCTGGTGACTATGTGTTTTTTGTGGCTGATTCTTAGCAGAGTTACATCGCATTCCTGTACTTAGAAATCCCAATACTATGTACATAGTAGAGAGGCTAATAGTCTGTTGCTGATTGGTGCCCCTATCGGCGGCCCCCGGATCGGACCTTGTTGATCTTCCGACCCGCCGTATCTAATTTTAGCGCCATTCATGCATTCAAGCTAGTTCAACCCTATCATGCAGCTGCAATACTGCTCGTTATCGGGAAGGATGGTTCCATCTGGGTCACCGATTCTCAAGACATGGGTAAACAGGCTGTCACCCTCCAAGGTCTTCTATTCATTTGCCCAAATTGTTTTGCTCATTTCGAAGACAACTGTGACCGACTATGGCGACTAAATTTGAAAGCCTGAAGTTTTGGGTTCGATCTCCTCGCCCTTTGTGGGCTCGAATTCCATCCTCTGATGAAGAGGGACGAGATGTGAAAATACCCAACCAGGGCTTCGCCCGACGGTCAATTTCAGATCATATTTACGATCACTGGCCTTGGATTTTATCTACTTTTATTTTTGCCTGCATTTCTGGATTTATGTATACAGATCCACTACTGAACAACCAACAAGGTTGTGCGGCATCTTGCAGACTACAAAAAACCGACCTAGGTAAATGACCTCTGCTACAGATTTGGCTAATTGTGTGCTTGCTGATGGGGTAAAACCTTAGAGCCGGCATCCAAATATTTACAGGAACAAGAAGTAAGATTTGATGGGGGTCTTGTGTACAACGAAACGGGTAACCTGGTGATAGAGTCTATTCCAGGAGGAAACAAATGGGTTGGCAATCCCACGCCTGAAATGGACGCACTTTGGGATAGAGTGGAATCGGGTAAGACTTGCTTGAGACAGCCTTGTACAAATCCAGTATGCTGACTTGTAAGGGTCAATCGTTTTACTCGAGGGGTCGGAGTCTGATATGGTCAGGGACAAAACGCTGTTATTTGATGGCTATTGGCTTACGGGGCTTGATGTGATTCATCAAGTTCATTGCCTGGTGAGGTCTTTCTATAACACATTTCTACATGATAGCTAATTTGATCATTTTTGTTCACAGAACAAGGTCCGAAAAGCTCTGTATCCGCAGTATTATAAGCCTAATCAATCAAAATCTACCGAAATGCTTCATGTTGGTAAGTGCGAGATATCTATTATATCGCAGTGCATCTTGCTGACTTTTCAAGAACACTGTCTTGATTACGTTCGACAGGCTATCATGTGCAACTCCGATCTTACTCCAGTCCCTCTCACTTGGTACGAAAGCGCACAAACATTCGGACCAGACTTCCGTACGACGCATACGTGTCGCGATTTCGAGGGGTTGCTGCAGTGGTCTCTGATGAGAACATCAAAATCGTTAAAGGAGAAGGGAAGTGGCATGGAACACACGGATATTGATTCATTGAAGATGCCCGGAAGTCTACAAACAGCAGATGGGCTAAGTCATGGGAACCATCATGGACATTAAAAGCATTATGGTTCCTCAATTTGTTCAATCTTTTTATATTATTCTAAGGTTGCAGTCTTTCGTAATTTATCCAACAGTAAAATCTTCCGATGGAGGGCTTCGAACGAAAAATAAGCCAATAAGGCACAGTGCGAATGAGCCTGCAAGGCCAAAATATGGCAGCCCAAGTCCTATGCCACCCATTCTCATTCCTAGGTCAAATGACCAGGCAAGTACAGGCCCAGCAAACAGCGACCCGGCCATTTCAACTATACCTATGAGTGTATTCAGCTTGGAAGTGTCCTCTTGTGCTACATAGCTGGTTGCTAGTGATCGACATAAGGGTGCTAGACCAGACCCTAGACTATGCACTGCCAGCCCACCTATCAGGACTCCTATCTCAGGCGTCGCCATAAGAAAAATCCCAACCCCAGCGAATATAATTGATCCACGGGCAAGGATAAGGTCCTTAGTGGTAGCATTGTGATACCGAAGAAGGATCTTGGATAGTAGGGGGAGAATCAAAAGTAGAACAAATAGATGAATGACTCCGCGGAGGGTCAAGAGGTAGCCTGCTTTGGCTAGAGACCAGCCAAACCGTTTGCTTATGTATTGAGCCATGAACTGAGATGTCCCCATAATTTCAGGGGCAATGGTAAGGAATGTTGATAGTACGATAATCAGAGAATAGGACTTCAAAGAAGAGAAAGAGGCTAGGAGCGACTTGAAAGACCGAGAAATATAGTAGCCGAAAGTGCCCGGTTCTGATTGTGCTGAGTCGATAGCATCATGATTCTCTGTATCCTTGGCCGTAGATAAGGTTTCAGGCACGAAGAGCAGTGGGACCAAAGAAAGTAGGTTTATGAATAAACTTGTTAAGGCGGCAATCCACGGAGCATAGTATTCCATAAGCTTGGAAGATATGGCTGGGCCTAGCGAGGCGCCTGCCAAGCTGGATAGTGCCATCAGAAAGAAAGCTGAAGCCCTAGTCATATATTAGCAACTATCGAATCCAGTAGAATGTGTGCGAAGCAATACCTGTCTGATTGATCTACCAGATCCGAGGCGATCGAGTACAGGTTAGCAAGCATTACTGTACTTCCACCTCCAACAACTGTAAGTAAAGGGCCAGCCAAGATTGCCTGAATATTGATGAGTTTGGGAAACGCAACAATAGCTAGCTCCCAGACTACAGCAAGTGAAGAGCCTATCACCGATAAAACGAGGATAGGTTTCCGGCCGATCCTGGAGAGGAGTAAACTTCAGGTTCAATGCCATTTAACTTAGGATGAAGGGTAGCTCTCACCTATCAGCCAAGGTACCGAAAGGAAATGCAACAAAAAGGCCTTGTGAAGTAATAAGCATTGAAACCTTCTTCGAGCCAACAGAGGCAATTATAAGCCATACATACCGACAACAGCCTCTACGAGAGAGAGGTTCCCAATGAGATAGGCTAACTTAGACTGAATTTCACTAGCCTTGCAATTCCTTTCGGCCAGATCTCTCTGGTGATAATACCGGCTGCATATGTTGTTCTCGACGAGCTGTGTTAGGGGCACATTGAGTATAGACCCCGATGCAGAGAGGCAGAACACGACAGTGCAAAGCCAGTAGACTGACGGCCATCTTGACTTGGGTTTCTGCTGTACAGCGAGGAGAGGGGAAGCCTCATCGAGCATTGCGATGGTTTTGAGAGACCAATGGGCCCACGGGTGGAGTGGAGTGTCCGCTAGATGGGTACGAAGCGGCCCCTAACAAGAAGCAAAGACAACGACAGGCTATTTGATGCTCTTCAATTCTTTTGGGAAATGAACAGTCGGTATAATCCACTTGTATGGAATAAAGAAAGAGGAATGTTGACGAGGCAGCCAAAGAGGGGGAAGCCCAATCCGGTCTAATCCCAGATAAGGGAATCAGGCAGCAAGGCAGCAATTATTTATTTTCGTGGGTGTTTGCAACGAACTTCGAGGTTGCACTTCCTTCGACAATAGACGTGTCCTTCCTCTCTCGATAATCTTCCACCTCATTGTAACAAACAAAGAAAACAGAGCTACCTCACTCGATACTAGTGGAGCCATAGGACCGTACAAACCGGAGTCCGGTACGTCCGGCCTCTAATCCGATCAGTGAATCATGCGATCACCAGAACATTTGCAGGCTTCTACACGGCTCAGGGTACCGAAGAGAAGCTAGGTCTTTTATGATGGATCGGAACATCTGCTGATATTTTAATTTTTTAACTGTCAGCTTGCCTTACTAGTAGCAGCAGGAGCCATGTTATACTAGCCTCCAAGGTTGTTTATATGGGGCGTATACTAGTAGGTAGTACTGGAATCTATGTGTCTATGATCGAGATGTAGAAGTGTTAAAGACTCGGACGTTTTCAAGATAGAAGAGACAATAACAAATTTCAATAGCAGAACCGAATCTTCGCTATAGATTCAAGTTCCAATGTTATATACGTTGATATAACCTTGGATCTTTTGAAGTATCCGTACACTTCAAGTTGCGTATGTATGTAAACACAGCCATGGAAACCAGCACCAAAGCTTCTTAAATGCTAATAACACATACATGGATACACCCTTGCACCAAAAACCATGATAGCATCACTCAGAATGCAAGCCTCTTAATCTTCAAGGTCCTGAGCACATTCCTCCAAAGACCAACAAAGAAGGCCTCAATAACCATCCGCACAGTCCATCCAACACCAGGCTCAACCATCCCCCCATCCCAAAACACCTTAATTGCCTTGCCGAACCGTGAGCTCTCCAGCTCCTGCGGACTAATCCGAATAGATTCCATTCCATGCCGAATTTCATAGAGCACTGGCCCGGAATTATCAACGCAGACAGAAGAACGTGCTCCCAAAGGCATGCCCCGACGGTGCCAAAGTCGGTGGCGAACTCTGCCCAGGACAGCTACTATTACTTTCCATGTTACTCCGTATTCGAGGAGACCGATTATGCCACCGGTGAAAGATATCATTTCTTCGAAGGAGACGTGGAATTGTTCTGTTTGGGTGCCGACGAGGTAGATCCCTGCGGCGTCGAATTGGATCTCGAACATCTAGATTGAAGATTTGTTCGGGTTAGAAAGGGGTTCTGGCACTTTTTCCATACTTTAGCAGCTTTTGGCATGCTTACCTGGTCTGTTTAGCTGCTTAGCTGTTGAGTTGATATATACTGTATTGTGTGATTTATGTCGTCTCCTGGGTACTCAACCCCGGAGAACGAGTGGTTCCTCGCCGATAACTATACACAACGTTCTAGTCAATTCAAAATTCAGAGTTGAAGATCCTAGTGGTAATAAAGGCACAATAATAACATACCACAGAATTTAACTCCTTGATAATTGAAAATCATGATGCTTCGAGATAGTTCATACGAACAAAGCAGTTCGATGGAAGAATACAGGAGTCTGGCGAATTTAAACAGCTCGGCATTACTACGTAAGAAAAAAAGAAAAGAAAGTTCACCAAGAACGCGCTGATCACGCTGATCCCCCCCCTATGTGACGGGCATGATGTATCATGATCTTGCCTCTGAGCCACAATGTCGGGTCTCAAGTCTAAAGATAACCTTTCCCAAGACCAACTTACTCCACCCGGGCCGTTCTCGGAGGAATTAAAAATCTGATATTGGGTATCAATTAGGCATACTTTTGGACATGGGTCACATTTAAGAAAAAAGGGGGTTATCGTGACAGTTTCCTGTCATGTGTACTGGGTTTTGATTATTGGACGTTGTGGCGTTGGATGTGTAGTGTACCATGTGGGCGGCCGAAAAAGGGGCTGCAGCATTTGGAATACATCGTGTGTTTTCGAGGTCTGGATAGGTATTTTCGACATCAAACTTGGATTTGGAAGGCTTTGTTGTTGTACACTCATCATAAATTTTATTGATTTGTACAATCGATGTAGGGATGTTTTCTTTTCTGATAATTGGTCAATCTGGTTAGATTGATGTTGCCTAGAATTCTTCGTACCCTGTAAAGGGTTGGGTACTAAGGTGCCGATTGGAAATGAAAGCTTTGTTAAATGTTAAACTTGAAGTAGACCCGCTACATTAAGGGGCGCACGCAATCGCCAAACGACAATCGGTCATGTGGCACTGATTTACATAAGAAGTTTCCAAATATGCCTCATAATGGTGATATTTTCATTGCGACCGGCCAAGAAACCGGCCTTGAGATGCATCAGTATATAGCCAGAGAATGTCGTGTACAGTAGTGAAATGCGCGGAACCCTGCGAATGAATGACCTTCCATTCTTTCTTGCCATACAGGGCGCCAGCCATCCCGCGAGAGTCAATGTACTCATCCGGACGCCAAAAGAAAATGAGATATACATCAATAACATTAAAGCCAAAAATGACCCTCGAGATTATTCAAATCTTCAAATCTACCAACTCCAAGATCCGCCGGGGAAATAACGCCTCCAACGAGAAAAAAAAACCATACCAAGCAAACAGCCGGCGAGTTTGTAATATGTGATGTGTAAGATGCTCACGGGTTTGGGGGTAAAATGAACACCTTATTCATATGCAGTTGTGTCATTATGCTGCCCAGTTGGGGCATTGTGGGGTGAATGGCCCGGACGCGAAACTGTAGCAAATGTTGCTTCGGCCTGATTATTGAGCGAGACGATGATGCAAGCACCAGAGAACCAATGTATGGGGTATTTGCTTGCTCCCATCGTAGTGGTTGAAGTTTGATGTGCCTACCCAGAGAAAAAGGAAATGCAGGTCAATCATTGACTGTGGAGGTGAAATGTGCGTAAGTGGAGTCGAGCTGCGGACCGACCGGATGCAGATAAAACCTGGGGACAATGAACCCAAAAGAGTGTGAAAAGGAGATGTTTTTTGGGGGCCATTTCCTCTATCGAGCCTCAGACCAGTCCTGCATTTTGACGTTCATCCCAGGGTGCTCAGGAATGGATTGCTGGATAATTCCAGAGCGAATGATCGACTGTGATGGCTGGGGAGGTCCGGTTCCCGACCGACGTCGTCGTTCACGCTCCAAGGGTCCCGGGAGCTCGTTGTTGTTCTGCGAACGACTACGGAACTTGTGGCCCAGATTACCCAACCAATTGCCTTCTTCCTCTTCACCAAGCCAGTAGTTGTGACCGATGCCAACCATGATGCGACCAAGCTTGCCCCTCCATCCTTGGCCCTCGGG
This sequence comes from Penicillium angulare, assembly GCF_028827245.1. Lineage (NCBI taxonomy): Eukaryota > Fungi > Ascomycota > Eurotiomycetes > Eurotiales > Aspergillaceae > Penicillium > Penicillium angulare. Next base: position 1,718,374 of record NW_026623163.1, read on the forward strand.
GCTGTAAGCCGTGAAAGGTTCGCGGTCAATGTCAGCAACGCTTGCGACCGACACATTGCGACTGTGGGTAGGGAGTTGGGTGTGCTTGGGAACCGCGATCCAGATACGCAGGGTCTCTCGAGCGAATGCAAGCATTACCAGAACGAAGTAGACACGGATAGCCCACAGAATGGAGATGAAAACGATGCTCTGGAAACTCTCGGGCTGGGCAACGACGTTGCTGAGGTGATCGGCGGCTCGCGGCGGGTGAGGGACGAACTTGTTTCCATCCTCAGTGTGCTGGATCTCAACGTAGGCGGCATCGTACTTGGGGCTGGTGAAGCCAGCGGTCTGTGCGATCGTTTCGCTGCCTGGTCCGGCGTTGCCACTGCTGTCGTAACCCTGCGACACCACCAGGAACCATGTCACACCAAAGGCGGCAGTGTAGGCGGCGTTAATCAAGCTGTCAATCAGATATAGCCAAGCAAGCGCAAGGCACTCGAGAGGAGACTGTTTTCGGATGTGTGGGAATAGAAAAGCGGCGAGGGCGAGGGCAACCAGCGAGTACAGGTACATCGACAATTGTACCGGGGAGAGGTGGTAACCGGTCAATAGGGCGAGTAGGCCATACAGACCACTGATTTTGTTTAAGAGAAGCGACAATGTAATCAATGACGCGCCTGTCTCCAGGCTCATCAGGCAGAGAAAGGTCTATTTAAAAGTCACGAGATGATTAGCTTTCGTCCGGGCAACGGATAAGATGGCAGAATTCGCGATCAAAGGGGGCGGCTCACCTCTGGCCGCGGAATGCGGAAGTATCGGGATGAAAGCCCCATCCTGGCAGGAGGAAAGTAGAGTCCAAGATTGAAAAAGGTCTCGAGAAAGAGGGTGGTGAGTTTGGTGTGAGGGTATATCAGACCAAAGTGAGTGGGTTGGGAGAGAAAGGAAGGCAGGCTGGGATTAAGGGACCGCAAATGGCCCAGGGGCGCTATTTTCCGGCCGATCCGCATTTTGCTGATCGATGCCCGATTGCGATCGGCTCGGCTCTTCTTTTCTTTTTTATGCTGACGAGAATTGTGATACATAATTTCCATGTTTATTTCTTGGCTTACCTTTATTTAATTTTCTTGTCCAGAACTGATAGAAATTACTTTCTCTTGGCATATCCTTATTCCCTTGCCAAGTCGCATATTAAGCTTAGTATTCTATATACAGTCCAGGTGACCAGCCATGTGATAAAAAGCAACATCAAGAAATCCAAAGAGCAAAGTCCCGTAGAACAAAGGCTCTTGAACTTCGCAATATAGTTTCTATTCAGGTAGCCAAAAGCTATGTTATTACGATCCCCAAGGGAAAGAGCAAAGTCCAGAGAACACCCCAAACCATTAAGCGGTACTAGCAGGTAGATTTACAACACTGCTAAAGTACGCAGGAGTAGAAAGATATCATTGAAAGGAAAGGAAGTGTGTAGAAGACAGCGCTTGTAGTATTGACACTACTGTGCCTAAGATACCCCAAGAGACGTATGTTAGTGTTGAGAAAAGAAAAGCATCAACACCTACTTCGACAAGAGTACATTAGATGATATACAAGGCCAGAAAATCTCACAGAATTTGTCATTTTCCAATTCAGAATTACTCTTGGATCAGCTCACTCGTGTTCAGGTGTCCAAGTTTACAACAACCTAGCGACGAGCCTGTGAGAGATGCAATCAGATTGTTTTCGTTTTTGAAATAGTATGGCCAATCTTGGAAAGTTGAATAGTGCAGAGAGTAATTGATTGTCAAAAATATTCATATTCCAAGCCTGGAATTCTGCTCCAAGGCACCCTGGGATTATTTTAAACACGCAGAAAACTATGATACCTGTAATGCAGTAACGCCACTTTAGGGCCTGGATATCACGAACAAGGCTTCAAACCTACTTTCTTGGGATGTATCTTTAAGAGATAATCTTTTTTTTGGACAACTTGTCCGTATACCATAGAATATTTTTACAGGATATTTCTCTGTTTATCTTTCCATTGGTTGTTCTACTTGTCATTCTACTTGTCATTCTACTTGTCATTCTACTTGTCATTCTACTTGTCATTCTACTTGTCATTCTACTTGTTTTTCTGTCTATGTAGAGCTTACAGCACAGATAGCGGTTTAATAGGCGGTAAGGGTCAATAAGAGGGTCAGGGGTTTATATCCCGCTGGCCACTATGGTCCTCCATAAGGCGCATCTCAGATCAATTCGGTTACTGCAGCTTGAACCTGAAACCAACAACTCCAGCCAACTTTCATCCAAGTCGTGATATTGGAAAATGGCAGGACCTAGAAAACATGTCAGACTCAAAAGTATTAAGATAAAAAAGTATTAAGATAATTTGGATGGATCAATCTTTTTGAGGGTTCTCAAACCATGACCCTGTAGTACGGAAATCACGACGATATCGATGACCCTCACTGGTGCTCCCCATCTTGCCGAGGATAGGGAAAAGATTCCCCGCATACAGATACTATCAGTGTTTTTACTAATGTGCCAATGTGCCATTGATAGCAATAACATTCCCATAAACATCCTTTGCTAGATTAAAATTTACTTGCGTAAGTGGCAGTGATATTAATTTAAGCTTGTGTTAGCTTCACCCAAGATTGGTTACTAGGCAACAGCGCCGCGAAGAGGCCCAGGCTTATCGTTGTTGGTGAGGGTCGCCAAAGGTGTATACCGCTCAGGTTCAATGTGTAGTCACTAAGTCTACATCTCTACATTCTGTGAGGCCTTTACCTTGAGGCTACCCTGTGTTCCTTCCCGCAATAGAGAAACCTGCGCAGATGTAAACAATTAGTAGTTTCCGGAGCTCGCTTGTTGCCCTCGAATGAGAAACCCTAGCCCCGGGGAGATAATCTGATTAGTACCAAGCTGAATCATGATCATACTGCAATTCAGGAACTAGGCGTGTCGGGTTCTCCGGCCAGGTTGAAGGTCATTTTTGGACCCCAAATTGGACCCAAGGGTGGTTTCTAACATTTCCATGCAAGGCTTCTTGTATAACAGCTGCCATTCATCAGCTCAATTTATTGTCGGTCGAATTCTAATTTATCTTGCTGCTGGACTTGTGGAGAATGTAAGTTCTCCATATCGTGATATAATATGTGCGCCCCCGTTCCCCCATACCCCATTTATCGCCTCGGAGCAAAGAAATTCAAAGCAACGCCCTGCGTAATGGCCTGGGCGATCATTTGATCTGCACGGCCCTGGGCGATGATATGATCTGCATAGATCGACCCGCTTCCCGAATTGACATCTCCGACGGTGGATACGATAAGCTGCCTCGCATCATCTAACGCTCTAACATACCTAACCGTCATATTACCAGTTCGGTGCATCGTCTCATCTAATGCACTTGTGCAAAGTTGAAGACATTCCGCTAGTGCCTTTCTGTGACCATTCAAAGTTGCAGTCAGCTCATCCTTTGCGAGGGAAAACTCGGAAATGGTTTGTGCGCTGATCTCAAGACCCTGGATCTTTCCTGAAATATTGCTGATGGTCTCGGTGATGGTAGCCTCTAACTCTCGGACCGCTTCTGAATTGCGATCGGATGTTTTTCTATAATAATGTGAGTTCTTCCTGTTTAGCGTTGTTCCTCATTAGGGGTATCATCTTACAAGGTAGCTAAGCCCAGGGCGATAGTCAAAGTTGACTTGTAGCTTTCTATACGATACTTGAATGCTAATATGGCCTTCTCTTGGAACTGTAACTTGATTCTATCATCAAGGCGAGTGCGAGTAATGTTGGAGTGACTTGTTATTTGGGAAATCTTTTTCAAAAATTCTCTGCAGGCATTGTCGCATCCTTGGATTGAAGGCTGGGCATCTTTCAAAGTGTTCTTGACGCCTTCGGATATTTGTTCATTTAATGTTTCTTCCATCACGCTCTTTATGGCGGCAAGTATTTGTGTAACGGCAACGACATCTTCATTTAGATCGTGCAGGTGCTTCGGCGCATTCGCGATGTCGGAAATAAAATTGTATAAAGTCTTTGTGCTGTGGTAAGCCAGCGTCACGATACCGATGATGCCTCCCGTTATACCTATAGTCTCTGCCATGCTACCTCTAGTATGAAGTTAACGTACCGTTCCCGACGTCTTAGTTCACCTTGAAAATTATACACACCTAAAGCTTAAAGGGGATGAAATCAAATTGTAAGACAGGGACTCGAAAGTGAGAGATGAGATGTACAGATAAAATAGTTCATCCAAGACGGGTTGACCCGTTCGTACCCCGCTCGGCATCTGAAGATAACTGGGCTATGCTGGGCTATAGCCAATGATGAAACGGACTTGTATCAATCACCACGTGCTACACTCATCTGGTCGCTTGAATGGCCCCAAAAAGGAATTCAGCCTCAGCTAGTTGGGGTGGGTATCAGAGCCCACTTCGCTGTTCGTTTGCGTTCGCGCTCGTATAGGTCCGTTGAACCTGTCCTACCACCGTCCCTAATTCTTCTTTCTTCCACCATATTTGATGAAAGTTCATATGGTGATTGTTTGTGATATTTACAAGCATCCATGATGCAACAGCCCATACTGGACATCACCTCTGAAGACCAGCCCATTTGGTCCGATTTCCTTGGACCTCATCCCCTTCAAACCCCTCTGACTAGCCATGCCCGCACCTTCATAGCTTCTGGAGACTCTCGTCAACTGAACGTTGGTCACATTAATACCACCTTTACTGGGGCCGTTGCAAAAGTTGAAACTCATTATCATGGTAAGTCTGTCCATATTCGGACAGTCTTTCGGTGGATGCATCTTTATCTAATGATACATTATCCAGGAGACGCATCATCTATTGCTGCGGCATGTCAAGCGCTCATTAACGATGCCGAAAAAACAAAATATCTCGTGGCCGAATCAGTTCGCAACTACCCCGAAGCCGCAGCAGACGTCGCAACCATCAATAGTGAACTCTCGGAGTTACAAAAAGTGCTTGAGTTACTGAACGACAACATAACAACTCCTAACGGACAAATTATCCCTGAGTCACTCTGGGCGCATGTTATGAACATAATAACCAACTGCACCGATGTCATCTCCCAAATCAATCAGCTGCTTGATAGTCGCCCCGAGGACAATGATCTCACCAAGCCAGCAGCCAGCTGGAGGAGGGAAGCTACAGCCTTACGCATGTCACTGGGGACGCATCGCGTTTCTTTGAACCTAGCCCTTCAGTTCGTCTCTCTGGGTATGACGAAAACAATCCAAGAAGACACAACTATCATCCGCGGAGATGTTATGGGCGTCAAACAAGACACCACGCTTATCACAGGCATTCTAGAAGAGTTAGGTCGACTTCGTGCTATCGTTGCAAATAGCACGACAACAAGCATCACAAGAGACCAGGACTTTATTCTTGAGAGGTACCTCGACGGCTTGACGAGTTATGCAGAAAGTGTTTGTGCGGATGTGGTTTGGGAATCCCCAAATTATAGTCCCCAGACACCACGCAATAGAAACGAAGGATATAAGAGACAAATACCATCAAACATGCCTGGCTTGACACTTCCAGCTTTACAACTGGAAAGTCTCCCAATTTTTGCAGATCGGATCTGGGATGATGTGGCTTTGAAACATCTAAAGGGTATTCCCCAGTCTCCAGCTGATCAAAATGAAGAGACCGGGAGGGAATCACCGCTAGCCACGACTATCGATGAATCGGAGTTGCCTCAGGGCCAACATCAGGACATTCAAGACATTCAGCCTTTGGTCCAATGGCACTCTTCATTTCTTTCACTCCTAGACAAACTAGCAACCTATGCGAATAGGATATGGGATATTAAAACCCCACAACAACCAAATCCTCGTCTCGGACCACCAGATGTTGAAACCGAGGAAAATAGTCAACAATCGTCATCAAACACGACTGACTCCACGCTTCGAAGCTCGAGTGATGAAACAGAAGTTTTGTCAGAATTTTTGTCAGACCAAACTAGTATGGATTCGCTTTTATCCGCAGGGCGCTTTTTCATTTATCGAAGAAAAATCGCGTATCAGCCAGAACAGTGTGTGAAGCTTGTTATAGTAGGCGATGGATTATGTGGCAAGACCACATTGCTCATGTAAGTTCACCGAAAATCCATATACCCGAAATATCAATCTCATGCAAATCGATCAGGCGATGGATGAACAACGCTTTCGAGGTAATACCATTGTCTCAATATCCATTCAATTACGCAGTTATCCTGAGCTAAAGGTTTGCGCCAGTATACCGGCCTCACGCTCATTGACAAGTATGAGATGAATGTCGCGCTAGATAGCAGAAATGTTAAGATAGAGCTATGGGACAATTCAGGCTCAGAAGATTTTTCTAGGCTCAGACAGCTCTCATATCCCGAAACGGATATTTTCCTAATTTGCTTCAGTATTGAGTCTGCTGACTCGGCCGATAATGTTCTTGAAACGGTTTGTTCACTCCCAGCCCGTGGACAGCATATACTAACACATCAAATAGTGGGATAAAGAAGTTCATCCATTCTCTAGAGATTTGCCAATCCTCCTTGTTGGCTTGCAAAAAGATCTGCGAGACGAGAATCCTCCCCAAGAAGACCTGGTGAAATGGGAAGAGGTAAATCGGTGTGCCCAATAAATGATTCTGTAATCAACAAAAAGCTTACATGTATAGGGTGATGCTATTCGGTCTAAAATAGGGGCAAATGCCTATATGGAATGTTCGGCCAAAACTGGGGAAGGAGTGGTTGAAGTTCTGCATGAAGCAACGCGCTTGGCTTTATTAGCTGGAAAACGTCAGAAGCAGAAACAGCATTTCAAACGATTCTTTCGAAGGACAATGGGTTGAGTTCTATTAAAGTTTTGTGTTACTAGATGGGGATTGGTGCTCCTGTTTGTACTCTTGATCCCTGTTGCTATCCCTGTTGTGCAGGAACCTTATCCCGAAGTTAGGCCGAGACCGGGGTCCCCTGCTAAGACCCAACGCCCCCCAAGGCTTGTCAATGCTTAGTATTGGCATTCAGTCTCCATTGGAATCATAAATTCAGGTACTGTCACTACCAACAAATAATATGGGGTTTATGTGGTGAAACCCGTTGCCATCGGAGAAATACATCGTGTGGAGAAAATACCTCTCTGAAGAGGCCCACGACAACCGATTCTCCACATTACGATCGTTAGATTAGAGGATTCAGTTTCCAGCAATAAACCGATTTTTCAATAGTGTGTCAATATTTCGAATTATTAAGTAGCCTTCAAATGACTATAGCGAGCCCTGCGAGTTTGAAGATTTGTGCACCATGTTAACACGGGTAGTTGCCCTTCAAGGGGGGGGGGGGGGCTGCTTATCACCGCATCAGCAGCGCGCAGAGACATCTAGAACGCACTCAAAGATTCACCAAGAGCGCCCCTTAGGATTTGTATGTGGATCAAATGATTCCCGGAATTCAAACCACGCGATCGGTTCAGAGAAGGTCGGGACTCGGAACTACAGATTTGCGACTGCATAATCTAATCGAACCTGTATAATGTTGACATTGAACTATTCCGAGCTAACCGGTGCATAGACCCCAATGTTGACATCGCTTCAAGGTTAATTACTGATTAGCTCCAATCTATATCCACTGAATAATATTGCGGGTGCCTTGATGAACCCGTGGAAGATTCCGTGCAGCTTCCAAGATTCCATCGTTTCCACTTGGGCAGCTATGGCCGGATGAAGATGGTTATCTTCGGCAGCTCAACCGGATCAGGCTCAACTCGCGTCGCCACTTTTTCGGCCTCGGGCTAAATTGTGGCCAATTATTAATCGCTGATCCACTGCAGATTGGCTAGTCTTGAATCATGGGGGCCAATAGATGACATCAGAACTGTCGGCATCCACATAAAATTTTCCCACTAGTGTGAGGATCGGTAGCTCTCTGTTTTCGGGGCCATGAAGGACAAGTTTACTCCTTTATAGGTTCTGTATAGACATGGTCACGAAGCTTTGCGCAGTTTTTGAGCAGCTCAGCAACAATTAACATGGTAGATAAATTAGATTTTGAAAACTTCATCGCTTGGAATGACCAAGCAATCGTGTGCCCCGTATTAATTTGGCTTTTCGGCAAGTCCTGTTGCATGTTAAAGCCGTCACGTTGCGATAGTGGGTCGGACGGTTAAGTCGGATCCTGTCCCTCTTGTTCCAAGACCAATTTTTTTTTTAGCATCAGTGACTTTAAATAATAATAAAAGCCCCCCCCTGTTTCTAATTTGCGTCATCCCCAGATAGCTTTCGAGTCAACTTTTCTCAGTTGTTTCGATCATTGTCCCGCGCGCGCATTCCGGGTGCTGCAACCGTCTTCGAGCCTACAATAGAGCTCTAGATCGACCAGAGCTTCGCAGCTCCCTACCAAAATCACCCACCACCATGGAGAACACCGTCGATCAAGATCTCCAGCGCGCTGAGGTCGATGCCGGCTCACAGGCCCCTCACTGGAACGAGAAGCGTCGACAGTCAGCGGAGGCAGAGAGACCAGGTACATCAGGCACTACGTCAACGGGATCTAGTAGCTCCGTCGAGTACAATCCGAATTTCCACAGACTGCAGTCGCGAAACACAGAACTTGATTTGGAGCGCAATCGAACAAATGTGTCGAGGTCTCTGAGCCGAATTGAAACCCAGCGCCTGCAGCATCAGCTTACTGTTGGTGAGAGTGTAAAGTCTCGAGCTTCTAAAGCGCCACTGCCAGCATTTGGTGCGGGGAAGCCGTATCCTCCACCTTTACCCAACCGCGATGATTACGTTGTGGAATTCGATGGGCCAGATGATCCTTTGTACCCCAAGAATTGGCCAACATTAACTAAGTATGTGGATTGTTGAAATTTCCCAAGACCGTGGTGGCACTGTTACTAGATCGATGAAACTGACCATTTTGACCTTTTTAGAGTTTATATCACTGCTATGCTTGCTTTTACGAGTATTTGCTCTACTTTCGACTCTGCAATTTTTAGCGCCTCGTCCGAAAATGTCTCAGCCCACTTCCACGTCGGTCTCGAAGTCTCAGTTTTATCCAGTACCCTATACATTGCCGGTTATGCCTCGGGTCCTCTGATCTGGGCCCCCCTATCCGAGCTCAAAGGTCGTCGCCCCGGTATTGTCGCAGCCATGTTGGGATTCGGTATTTTCAACACAGCTGTCGCAGTCTCAAAAGATATCCAAACGCTCATGATCTGTCGATTTTTCTCCGGTATCTTCGGTAGTTCGCCTTTAGCAGTCGTTGCAGCCGTCTTCTCCGATATCTACGATAACCGTACCCGTGGTGTCGCAATTGCATTCTTCTCCTCTACCGTGTTTTTGGGACCACTCATCGCCCCTTTCATCGGTGGCTACATCAATATGTCTTATCTAGGCTGGCGATGGACAGCCTGGATCCCCGCTTTCATGGGATACGCAGCTTTCGTACTGAACCTCTTCTTCTTGAAAGAATCCTACCCACCCGTTGTGTTGGTTGAAAAGGCCTCGGAATTGCGCCGCCGTACAAAGAACTGGGGAATTCACGCAAAGCAAGAAGAAATCGAGGTCGATTTCCGGGAGCTGGTGGTTAACAACTTCTCTCGTCCACTTCGACTTCTCTTCCAGGAGCCTTTGATCCTGGCTGTCACTATCTACCTGAGTTTCATCTACGGCCTGCTTTACTGCTTCTTGACAGCGTACACTCTTGTCTTCCAGGGCGTGTACGGCTTCAATGCTGGAGAAAGTGGTTTGCCCTTGTTCGGCTTGGTTGTTGGTTTATTTATCGCCGCCGCATACATCATTGCAACAGCCCCTGCCTATAACCGGAAGCTAGATGCTAATGGAGGCATGCCTATTCCTGAATGGCGTCTACCACCCGTTGTAGTCGGGGGTGCTCTTTTCGCCGCTGGTCTGTTCTGGTTCGGTTGGACTGGTTTCAGCGGCACCGTTCACTGGATTGCACCTACACTGAGTGGTATTTTCACCGGATTTGGTCTTCTGATCATCTTCATCCAGCTGTTCAATTATCTGATTGACACCTATCTCATGTTGTAAGTTTACTTGTGAAGCACCAGTGTCGATTGCTCTTAACTAACATTTCTATTAGTGCTGCCTCTGCTATTGCCGCAAATACCTTCTGTCGCTCTATGGTGGCAGCAAGCTTTCCCCTATTCTCTCGCCAAATGTTCGATGGCATGGGCATCCAGTGGGCTTCTACCCTTCTTGGATGTGTTGCAGTTGCCCTTGTGCCCATTCCAATTGGGTTCTACTTCTTCGGAAAGAAATTGAGAATGAAGAGTAAATTTGCTCCCTATTTTGAGCCTGCCAATGAGGCAGCTTGTGGGGATCAAGAAGAGGAGGAAGAAGCCGAAGTTGTTGAAAATTAATGACATCAAGTCAGAATTGTACATAAAATACCTCGATATACCTTATTTACTAACTAAAATATCATTAAGATACCTAATATATTAAGAATACAGACTATATGGGATTGTTTTCCGAACAGAACAGTAAGAGTTGAGTTGAGATTTCATTGAAGAATAGATAAAAATAAGTATCCTGAATGCAAACAGATCCCAAGCCCCCAAGGCTTTGATCCTAATGTCCAACATGAACCTGTGCCAGAAAAACTCACAAAACTCACAATGAACCTTTGTGAACATCCCAAATCATAAAGTGGATCTGGATATCAAAGATCCACTAAGCCCCACTTAAAGGATTGTCGGATATCCACAGATTACCAAGAGAAGCTTACAGCAGACCTTTAACTAGAGATAGCTGTCTTCGTCATTGTGTGATTGTTCATGTATTTATTATGTCTCGCACAAGCGATGTGAGATTATATTATCATAATACACGGCTCTTCGAAGGGGTTGTAAAACCGGCCCAGCCGTCGTAGGCTGCCTAGTTTAGCTTCGGCCGTATTATACGATTGGAGCCTTGCAGGTTGATAGATTTGATATTTCTTTTTGAAAATAACTAAACAATTATCTACAGACTTGTTCCTGACAGAAAATCCAAACAATGTCGATGTATCTCTAACTGGGTATCTCAAGGTGTCACTATACGGATCCCATTAAGCCGCAACAGTAACTAGTGAATGATCACTCCTGGAGTTTTCTCTTACTTATGCAGGCAATCAATTGATAGATCCATTATATTCTGAGTCTCAGTCCCTGCGGAATCAGATCCGATGTAAAACCCATGTGTTGCTGTATCGTCTCACATCCTTGACATGAGCCCTCCATAACTCTCTTCCCTGTGACTCCGGAACTTTATCCCACGCAACCCTTTACATCCTTACTATCTTTGATATGCCCCCAGAGTCCCCTTGAAATTATGGCTCTCACGGGGAGTATTCCGTTCCTCTTTGCTCAGCGTTGGGTCTTTCTCGTTGTATCGGTATTCTCCGCATTCATGTTACTTTACATTGCCTTTCGACCTGAGAGAGAGATCTCAGGCTGGAGCTCAAAGTATAAAACCATATTCAACAATGAGCATACTGACGGTGTAATTGACTTTTCTCTTTTTTGCATAGGTCGTTCAACTCATGGAATCATCACCAGGATAATGATCGCTTTGCATCATTGGATATTACAGGTCTTTTTCAGATCCCTCTACTCTCCGTGGATGCCGAAAACTTTACGGATCCAGCTGGGAGGATCTACCCACTTCCTTATTTTTCACCTCAGAAACCGGAATTCACTAAATCACTTGGGAAGGACATTTTGATTCTTGATGCAGATACTCGACCTATGGATGGGCCCGGAGAACTTCTGAACAGCTCATCTCCAAGCAGGCTAAAATCATGGCACACATTTGGTCGACTGAATCATTATCTATTTGGTACCTTATTTCGATCCCCTGGAAGAGACATGATAATTAAAAAATACACACTAACGATTGCCCGCAGCCAAAATTCACGGATACGACTACAAGTTCATGCATGTTCAAGAACCCCAGGAACGACAGCAAACCTGGTGCAAAGTCCCAGCCATGAGAGAACAATTGCAGAACTACAAATTCGTCGTCTTCGTAGATGCAGATACAATCTTCCCGTATCTGCATCTGCCACTTGAATGGCTTTTCAACTACTGGAACATTAATCCGGAAACACTTGTCGCTTTAGCGCGGGATCCAGCAGACCCTGTCAACAACGATGATCGAGGTAGAACGTATCTCAATACTGGATTCGTGATTGCTCAACGAAGTCCCAGGACCGAAGAGCTGTTCAAAGCGTGGGATGAATGTTCAAATGGCGTACGGTACCCCAGCTGCGTGAGATGGAACTTCAATTGGCCGCACGAACAAGCTGCGTTCGGGGGCCATATTCGCTATGACTTTAATCGATCACAGGATGTTAAGGTCTTGCCTTGTGCCGAGGCAAATGGGTGTCCTGAAGCGGCGCATATGGGATGCATGGGCAGGCTTGTGCGACATTACTGGTATGGGAAGCATTTGGTTCCGGCTGCTGTTCGAGAGTCGTTTTTACAATCTTTTGTGCCACCTTTGCATGAGCTGTTTCTGCAAGAGTACGGGTTGGTGGCGGATTGATCAGTTGGATACAACGGGTGTCGCTGAGTAGGACTGTGACATAGTGTCTTTCGGTGTCCATATGTAGGTACAAATAGAGCAAGATTTCAAGTTTTGATACGTGATTATGGAAGAAGAAAGAGAGTGCCCATATTATACAGCCTCATCGATTATAGGATATCCAGCATGCGAGCCAACGGGCCATGTTCTTGTCAAAGAATTGGTCTTACGTCGGTAGGTTTAAGGGAAAAACAATCCCGCTGCGACCAGGGAACAAAATATAATGCAATAGAGCGGGAATCATAACGCTCGCCGTCCGGGCATGAGCTCACGCAAAGGGATATTGGGACCGCATTCGACACTGAAGAATCTAAACACACGCTATTCACCGGAGCAATCAGAAAAGTGGAAGGAAACATGTACATCTTAAAAAATGGCACAGCATCATGGACAGACTCGATTCTCCGTCGGTCAAGAGAGGGTGGGGGGTTGTGTATGCGTTGTTGTGTGGACGAGATTGAAAGACGATTAGCAAGCGCATCCGTCATTGTTGGTGGTTTCTTTGGGGTGGATGTTGACATCAATCACTGAAAAATGTTAGTCAGAATGGAAGAGTTGAAGGAGTAATAACAATCCACGGTATTCCGATAATGCTAGAACATACTTGTGCTTTCTCCCTGCTTGGCTTCACCCTCCATTCCAGGTAGAGCCTGGGCAATTCTTCGGAACAGTTGCTTCACGTTATGTCCGACCTTGGCGCTGGTCTCAATAAACATGAGGCCGTTCTTCTTAGCTTCCTCCTCACCCTGTGCGGTGGTAACTTCTCGCTTGTCATTCAAATCGGTCTTGTTGCCCACCAACACGATGATCACATCATTCCCACGCTCTCCGCGCACATCATCAATCCATTTCCGGGTGTTCTGGAAGGACTTGGCATTTGAAATATCGTATACGACCACCGCCACGCTGGAGTCACGGATATAAGAGGGGATCAGGGAGCGGAATCGTTCTTGACCGGCGGTATCCCAAAGTTGGAGGCGAACCGTTCGATCCTCTAAGTACATAGTCTATGAAGAACTCTAGTTAGGAACCTGTACTTGCATATCCTAGTGGGCTTAGATCAATGATCCGGACATAAGACGCCTCCCCAAACATACCTTGGACAAAAAGTCGATGCCGATCGTGGCCTGATATGTGTTGTCGAACGAGTCGTACATGAAGCGAGTGATCAACGAAGTTTTTCCAACTGTATCAATGCATCGTTAGAAATGTCCTTCTTGTATCGTATCCTTTTGCTATTCGGTTGGAATAACACCGTGAGTTCGAGGAGACCGTACCGCTTTGTTCACCCAGAAATACCAATCTATAATTCCTTGTCAATGACCCATTCCTTGAAACCTAGCATTATAGATAATTTCCACCTACTTGAACTTCTTCAACGGGTTCGAATACGACCCTACCCCAGAGGAGGCCATGATGTCTGTTGATGATAAGGAGAGGAGGGGGTAGTTGCTTCAGGGGGGAATGGGCTTGAAATGCACCACAAGGCAACGGTCCGGGGCGCTTGCCACACAATAGAGACGTGGCGTTAATAGGAAAAAGTGAGAGTAACAATTAGTCTTGAACTCCCCTCTTTCTCTGGTTGATAAATCCACGATTCAAGTTGGACGAGCCGTGGATCTGGGGAACCACGGCTTGTCACCGCCTCGGGACAGCTGGGTTTATCCGCTCCGGCCACCGAAGCATCATTTCACTCCGACTGTCTGCGGCAGCTTCGATAGCTTAGCTCCCTTATCGCCCTCCTTCTCTCTCGATTCCACTGCGAGACCTTTTCGCTCCTTTGTTCTCAGGTTGAGCTCGTCATGGCTCTCCGGTACTTCTTTGGTCTCTCCTGGACCGCCTTCGTGGTGGTCGGATTGTGTACGTTCCCATTGACCCGATATGGACATTTTGGCAAGCTAACACATGCATCCGGTGTATAGATATGCTCTTCACAGGAGAAGGTGAAGCATTCAATGTATGTCTCTCCTCAGATACGAATCGATAACGACCCCCTAGTCCGGACAACTCATTAACCCGACGCGCGTTTCTAGGTCGGCCGCTTTCTCGAAGAGGTATCTCCCTTCGCCTGGGCAAACATCGGTATTGCGCTCTGCATTGGTTGTTCCGTGGTCGGTGCTGCATGGTATGCATACATTATCCCGTTGGAATTATGAGCCCCGAGCTCGGGCGCTTTCACGGACAAGTCCACTGATACTGTTTACAGGGGTATCTTCCTCACGGGCTCCTCGATCCTCGGTGGTGGTGTTCGAGCCCCCCGAATCCGAACCAAGAACTTGATCTCCATTATTTTCTGTGAGGTCGTGGCTATCTATGGTGTGATTATGGCCATCGTATTCTCCGCCAAGCTGGGTTCCGTTCCCGAAACCCAACTCTACACTAGTAGCAACCTCTACACGGGATATGCACTTTTCTGGGGTGGTATCACAGTTGGAGTCTGTAACTTGATCTGCGGTATCTCCGTTGGTATTAACGGTAGTGGCGCTGCTTTGGCTGACGCCGCTGATCCTAGTCTGTATGTATCCATTCCCGTTTCGCCGATGTGCATGCTTTCGTCAGTGTGGCGGTCTAGCTAACCTTCCTTTCACATTTAGATTCGTGAAGATTCTCGTTATTGAGATCTTCAGCTCTGTCCTGGGCTTGTTCGGTCTTATTATCGGTCTTCTGGTGAGCGGCAAGGCCTTGGACATGGGCGCGGCGTGAAAACCGCTATCTTGTTACATGAAAAACCCACATGTGCAATGTTTATGATTGCCTAAACTGGGGTATTCTATTCGGACAGGGGGCCAAGCCACTAGCCCGTGTTCCAAGGATAACCCTGGTCAACCCATATATGATTCATCTCGGCATACTTTCTCGATTTATTTGTTTATTTGCTCTTCTCCGACAAAACTTTCTTATCATCTTTTTTCCTGTCCATGTTTTGATACACAGCATCGGGGCGTCTGGGATTTTGTCTCAATTCGTAGAGCAGCTCCGTGGGGTTTTTTTACACGTTTTTTTTATCTTGCTGGATTGCATCGCCGATCCGGGGAAAGGGAGGATCGAGTCCACTATGTGTACAGTAATGAAGTGACTATAGCAAATGAGAGCCCATCATTCGGGAAGTGCCATGCGGACGAGAGCAAGTTGTTCTCCATAATCCCCGCGTTTTTTCCCCCGTATACCCACTTTTGATGAACGGAATCGACATGAAAATCCCTCAAAAAACGTAAAAGCCATCGACGAAATGAACTGTACGGAATAGCACGGACCCGCGTACAGCGTACTAGTGACAAAGGTTGCAATTTCGCTTCCCGGGGTTTCGCGATAGTCCGGTTGTCAACGGCATAAGAATCCAATCCTTTCCCCCCTTCAACACCCCACTTTCCCGCATAACAACAACTTTCAACCACGCAATTGCATACAATGGAACCAAGACTAAAGGTCGCCATATTGATTGTGTCGGACACGGCCTCTCAGGACCCCGCTTCTGATAAAACAGCGGGGGCTCTGACGCCCATCCTCACCCAGGAAGGGAAGTGGGAACCCCCCGCAATCAGGATCGTGCCGGACAATGTGTTCCAGATCCAACAAGCTGTATGCGACTGGGCAGACGGAGAAGATTGGTATAACCTCATCTTGCTGAGTGGTGGAACTGGGTTTGCAGTCAAAGATAACACGCCTGAGGTAAGGATCCTCGATGTTCTGTTGGTTAACCCGGTTCTAGCTTGTTAAATGACATCATTTTAGGCCGTAACTCCCTTGATCCATCGTCATGCCCCGGGCCTCGTGTGAGTTGTATACAGTACCTGTCTTGCTACTTACGCCAAGGAAAGGCACTAATTCAAACTTCTCTGTTCAGCCATGGTATGATCGCCGCTTCATTGAAAGTAACACCATGTGAGATGACATCACCCATCCCCGGGCCTGTGCACTATAACTATAAACACCCTCACTAACCCCCCTTTCAGTTGCGATGATGGCTAGACCAGTCGCTGGTGTTCGAGATAAATCATTGATTATCACTTTACCCGGATCCCCCAAAGGAGCCATGGAGAACCTCGAGGCTGTTGTAAAACTTTTGCCTCATGCCTGCATTCAAAGTGCTGGTGCCAATTCCCGCTCTTTGCATGCTGGCGGCCTGAGGAAGTTAGAGAATGAAGCTGGTGTTTCTTCTGGTAATAACCACCATCACCATCACCACCATCATCATCATCATCACGGCCACGGCCATGCTATGCCAAAAGCACACACTACCCAGTCAGAAAAACCCCAATCCAATGACCCCTCTGCGGGCCCTAACCGGCGATACCGCTCCTCGCCCTACCCAATGCTGTCCGTGGAAGAGGCCCTTCGCACAATTAGCGAACAAACTCCTGCCGCAACAGTCATTGAAGCACCTGTGAACACATCCATTTTTGGATCCGTGCTTGCGGAAGATGTCTACGCCGCCGAGATGGTGCCCGCCTACCGCGCCAGTATCGTTGATGGCTATGCTATCATTGCACCCAATCCCGACGACGCCAACGCAACAACCAACGGCATCTTCCCCGTAGCATCAATCACACATGCCAATATCGGTGGCGCATTAGAGCCACTCCAACCCGGCACAGTTGCTAGAATTACCACCGGTGCCCCCCTCCCACCGAACGCCAACGCCGTAGTCATGGTTGAAGACACTGTTCTAGCCTCCTCAACCCCAGACGGCACCGAAGAAGCCACTATCGAGATTTTAGCTGAGGACATCGAACCTGGTGAGAACGTCCGCGAACCCGGTAGCGACGTTATCCTCGGATCCAAGATCCTAGCCCGTGGAGACCTCATCTCCCCCGCCGGTGGTGAAATCGGTCTGCTAGCAGCCACAGGCACCAGAACCGTGAAGGTATTCAAAAAGCCCCGTGTCGGCGTCCTAAGCACAGGCGACGAGCTAGTGGAGCACGACGATCCCCGCAAACTAATCGGCGGCCAAATTCGCGACTCAAATCGCCCCTCTCTTCTCTCCTGCCTAACATCCTGGGGCTTTGAAACCGTCGACCTAGGCATCGCCCGCGACACACCCTCGAGCGAGTTAGAACAAGCCCTTCGCGACTCTCTCCGCGGCGTAGGCCGCGCCTCATCAAGCGTCGACGTAATCATCACCACAGGCGGCGTCTCAATGGGCGAGCTGGATCTCCTCAAACCAACTATTGAACGTACTCTAGGCGGCACAATCCATTTCGGTCGTGTTTCCATGAAACCCGGTAAACCTACTACCTTCGCTACAGTACCTTTCAAAGAATCCATCCCCGATACCCCATCCGCACAACAGGAACGCAAATCAAAACTCATCTTCTCTCTGCCCGGTAACCCGGCTTCAGCCTTGGTTACACTTAACCTCTTCGTCTTGCCTTCTCTGCACAAGCTCTCCGGTCTCGGCGAGAGTTCCCAAGGAATCGCTGCTAAGCCCTGGATGGCACCGCAGCTTGGTCTGCCCCGCGTGGCTGTTGTGTTGACACATCACTTCCCGCTTGATCCTAAGCGTACTGAGTACCATCGTGCTGTTGTTACGGGCTCGCGCTCTGATGGCCGCTTGTATGCTACTAGCACGGGTGCTGAGGGCGTTGGACAGCGTAGTTCCCGAGTGGGAAGCATTGCGCGTGCGAATGCACTGGTTGTTCTGCGTCCTGGACGTGGAGTCGGTATTAAGGGTGAGATTGTGGAGGCGTTGATGATGGGTCCGGTCTATGGATCTGATACCCGACTCATCTGCTAAGCGGGTCTTTCGTATGAACTTGCTACGACGAGTACGATTTCCAACAAGGGAACTGGATTCCCTAACCTTGTATATTTCCCGGTTATTTATTCTCTTCTCTCTGTTATTTATCTCTACATTTCCCCTTTTTTGGATTATGCACTTTTTAGTTACTGGTTACTGGTCCCTTGGGCACGATACAATCTCAATCTCTAGACAGAGTCAGTAGATATCTATGAGCAAATGACAAGAACGTTTTCCATAAAGCAAAAACTCCACCCAGTAATATGCAATCCCAAAATGCCCGTGTATGTATCTTAAGCATCCTCAATAAATCTTAACCCTTACTGTACTTGTATCCTTTCTTCTTCTCCGCCCGGAAACCAGTCAATGTCCCATCTCTTCCTTGTTTTCTCGCAATCTCAACGACAAGAAAGCGTACAAAATCCGTCAATGTCCAGTAGCTACTATGTGCACTGAGCATATTCAAATACTGAATATTAAGAGGGCCCCCACCACCAGATAGATAATAGTCTATCTGGCCATTGTCGTTCAACAGAAGCATGCGTTTTTCAGCTATCTCTTCGCGGGTAAAGTCGTGGGTCTCCATCTCAACATTGGAAGGAAGTTTGTTTATTGTGTTTGGGCGGACAGGTATTGTTGATGAAGACATGAAGCCCGAGGGGGAGCTCCAGCGGAAAACGCTACCGAATGATTGCCATAAGGTAGAGGATGAGGTGGGAATTGAAGCTATTTTGAGAGAGTCGGAGAGGTCTTTGTCTACGGCGGCGTTGACGCGGTATGTGATTGCTATAATATTTTATTAGTATGGAAGTCAGTGGATGAAAGAGGATTGTAACATACGATCTGTTGTGTGCATGATATTGTACAAATTGTCAACTGCGAGACAACCGTATTTGTCTGCTTCGCCTGCCACACCGGGAAGTTGATCTTCGCCTTCGCTATCTGGCTTTGCTCTGCCCTTCCGAGGGAGTAGATTTGCTGCAAAAGGTCAGTTGAGTAGCAAGGGTGTGTGAATGGCATAAAAACGAACCTTTGTTGAGCAGTAGGAAAAACCCGACAGGACTTCCACAGAGAAAGAGATTGCTGGTATCAAATTCAAAGATATCGTTATGTAGAGGGGTATCAGGAAAGTTGAACCGGGGAACGTTAGTTGGTTGATGACTTAGGATATCGAGGGCCATGACGCTCCCCAGGGAATGGGCAAGGAGGTGTACTCGGCCCTCATCTTGGAATTTTGGGTTATTCTTGCACCAAAGACGGTAGATGCGGTTAGCCTCTCTGCAAACAGCCTTGATCATTTTCGGTTTATGATGCGATAGGTAATAAGGTATATCGAGCATCACATCACTTATTAGTGACCGCACAGCTGGAAGTGTTTGGGGGGTAATATCATCGAGAGAATAGTTATTTGAGAATGGATCATCCGTGTCGGCTGGTTCTACAGCATCATCATCGAGAGATAATGTTGTACGCCAGTTCACGGGTAGAACCATGATCCCGCCATGACCCTGGCGTACATGAGGCCATACCGGCTCGTTGTTCAGCTCCATGTGGACTTGACGCCGAAAAGCATTGATTGCATGCGTGAAGTGGAAGCTCTCCATCCGCTCAGATAGTTTTTGGCCAATTCCATGTATGACAAAAACAAGGTCTGTCGGCGTTGGACGCAGGTCTTCCATCTTGCACGCATAGCAGATTTGCTCACCAGCGGGTGCCGTGGTTTGAGATTGACTTGTTCGAATATAGTGGCGTACATCCACGGGGTTAGGCTTGGCTGGATGCAGTTGATCCCAGAGCTTCCGGTTGAAGCCGCGAACAACCGGTATGCCGATTTGTCGGCCTTTGCGGATCGCACTGAGTGGCTTTCTTCCTCTGGCTGCAGAGGGTAGTAAGCTAGGACGGAGGATCTGAGCATTTTTGGCGTCAACATAAATTGCACTAGAGTGGAGGTATGGCTTTATGGCCTCGCTGGGAACGGCAGTTCCTCCAAAAGCTCGATGTTCATCAAATTTTGGGTCCTGGATGATTTCACCCGCTTGAATTTCATTCCCCTGCGAGCCACCTTCAGCAGTCCCTGGTGGATTAGCAGGTCTGGACTCATTCGTCGGCCATAGCTTTTGTACTATTTTAGCCTCCGCATCAGCCCCATTCTCGACGCAGCTGTTTAGCTCGTCTTGCCATGTCTCAGTCCATGGTTTCAATAACATGTAGCCCTCTTCGAGTTGATTCGCGACGGCGGGCTCGACTGGGAACATTGTATTCTTGTAAAACCATGTGGCTCTAATCACCGATGACACGTCATGTAAAGGACTCCAGTAGATAGGCTTCATCTGTACATCTCTTTTAGTAAGGTCTTCGAGAAAGTTTGTAAAAAGAGTGACATACTTTTAGGTTTGGTAATTCCACCAAATGGAGGCGCAATGCACCTACTGGGATATTTGTTTGCGATTCTTGAATGGAAGACGTTTCTGCAGGATTATTCACATCGATATCATCTAGACTGACAGCTGCTCGAAGCCCGGATGGCTTCGAGGATGATGCATGGGGTGCATCAGTACGCAACTCAGCTTGCCATTCGTTTTCATCCTTCGAAACCAATGACTCGACTGATTGCCTGAAAGGGCTTTCCAGCTGGAATATCGGCGCTCGAGCAAAAGGAGATCCACTGAAGCTCGCATCACGAGATGAAGCTCCCTGCAAGCTACTTGCAACATGTTGCTCCTCGAATTCTTCCTCGGGCGGAGAATGGCTCCTTCGCTTCGCTGAATGTGACTCATTAAGAGAAAAGCCTCTTTTCCGCCGGCTGGCATTGACACCAGAGCTCTGCGAAATGCCAAGTGGCACCGAGGGAGGGTTGCTTTGAGCTCCCCTGCTGGTTCCTAGACTTGCGTTCCATTGACTTCCTGTCTGATTGGAATGGCCTCTATCCAGAGGCGATTCACGACCCGGTACAGCTACCCCGGGCTGCCTTTTTGATGGTGTCTCGGAGCGAGATCCATTGTCACCGGGTTTGCTCTTCTTGGCTTCTCGCAGGTCATTCCAAGCCGATTCCAAGGCGATATTATCTCTAGCTGAAAATGGCTGTGGAGGGGTTTTCTCATTCTCTGGTGTTTGTCCTGTAGTAGCAGGTAGTGGGGCCAACGGATCGTCAATTGGCAAGGATGAAACATAGAAAAAGTGCGATCGGATATCAGGTGGATCCGTGAGCGAGTACAAGCTCACTAGCTCTGGCTCCTCATCCGCCAGTAGGCAAGACGGGCCATAGGTATGGAAAGGACCCGTCATGATAGACCTGGTAGGGTCCCACTTTTTAGGGGGGAGATAAACTCAAGGGTCCGGGGCGATAAACCCTGAGATCCAAATGCAGATCCAGCCACCGCTTTAGATGATGATCATGGCCGAGCGTAATGAGTAGTCAGGCTCTTTGTTTGGGAAACACCCGATCGGGTGATGAAAAACCTTAGGAAGAGGTAAGTTTTTCACGGGCATAAGAGAGTATGCTCGAATATGCTCGGAGGGAAAAGGAGAGTAGAAGACAGGCAAGAAAGAAAATGTGCCGAAGCTCAGCAAGATTGAAGCTGCCTTCTCCCTTTGTGAGCCAGATGACGTCGCCGCACGTGCCACCATTTACCCAACAAACTAACAAGTTGCACACTTCAACATACTATACAATGCTTTGATAATATTATAGCAAAACAAAGGCTATTGAAAATGACTCTTCCTATTTTGGTCCCATACCATGTGGTCCTTCATGCATGTTGAAGCTAACTGAATTCCTCAGAGTATTGTATCTCAAAGTGGCCTCCAGGGCTAGTACGTGGGGCCCGATCCACGTAAGCTACTATATATAGCAAAAATACTACACTGCACATGATTCCAAGCCAGACTATCGAGATTTTAGACTTATGCTATGTCACGGTACAAATGAAAACTACGCTACGAGTAGGTAGACAAGGAACATAGTCAAGATCTCAAACATTCCTCGCTATAAACTAGATCAGAAAATATAAAGAGTGCGTGGGTGGTGGATAAAAGGGGAGAAGAAAAATTAAAAATAAAATAAAATAAAAGAGAGTAGAGGGCTTTCGAAAAGGAAGACCCTAGAAGTCAAAAGAATTTCCTTATCATCGTGACCTTGAAAGAATAAGAGAGTCCCTCTAGTCATTAATCAGTGTTTCTTGGATGGGAAATTTTTAGAAGCTCATATGATTCAGGCTCTGCGAACGACTCAACTCGGATGCTTCCACCATCTGTGACTGTACCCATGTACTCAGCGCGTGGAAATCCCGAAGAGTAGCAATCGGTGCATCAAGCATGTCGAGGATTTCATGTATTTCAAACAGATTCTTGCGGACAGCACTGTCTGGCAAGCAAAAGGTTCGAGCAGTCATTTCCACGGCAATGAATTTCCAGTTGCGCATATTCGAGTGGAACTTCACCGTATTAGTTGCGCATTCACCTCTCATAGCAAGTGTTCGGCGATTCTCCAGAATAAGCTCTCGCTGGGCAACTTGGTCAAATCGGAACTGGTGCACCTGTGGACGGTTCTTCAATTCCCACTGGCGGAGAAGCTTGTTTATGGAGTTCTGAGAGACCCGACCGTCGTAGTATTGATGGAGCAGAAAGCTATTGGCGCATTCACAGATCATCATTTCGAGATCTGAGTACAGTCTTCCCTGCAGATTGGGATTCAAGGACACAGGAAGGTTGGTCTTGGTAGCTGCTGTCGGTGTAATGGGGCAAGGGGTGGAAGGATACTGTAATATCGAAGTCAATACTGGACTCTGGGTAATACGGTTCAGATTCACTTACAATTTCTGTAATCTGCTTTTTGATTTTTTTGCTCAAACTGCGGAAAATAGCTTCCTTGGGGGAGGGGAGTTGCTCCGTCGGCTCCTCTGGTGCACCAGGCAAAGGTCCTAACAGACCGTCAGGACCAAAAAGATTCTTCCTGCCAGCAACCTTGATGGTAGCAGAATTTTCGTTTGAATTGTTGGGCTCGCTAATAGAGTTGACGAATCTCGCAAAGCTGCTTCCAGTCCCACTAGAGCGAACTGTGCTGGTCCGTTGCCACGATCTGACACTAGCGTGGTCAGAAAAAGAAGCCTTGGAACTGCGAGGGCGGCTGAAATGGATCGGGCTAAAGACTCGTGCTTGATGTCGGGGCCCACGCTTGACTGGCACAGATAGGTGCGCCGGGATCAGAGATGCATGCTTTTCTTCTTCATCGCTTAGAATGATCTCGAGGTGGGCGTTGAGTTCAGTGGAACCGTACTGTTCGTTTTTCAAAAACTCCCCAATGGAATATTCGTTCGACTCAGGATATTGGCGCGCGATTTCCACGTCCATCGTGCTTAACGCAGCCCCATCAAATTCCCATTCGGCCCCATTGTAGTATGGGTTGCCTTGTGAGATGTATTCATAGTCCGTGAATAAAAGATTGGGCTCTTGGAAATTTTCAGAGGCGTGTCGAGTGCTAGGCGTGAAGTACATGCTGGAATGAGCATTCAGATTCTGTGCCAGTGACGAGTCCCTGCTTCCATACTGGAAAGAGACGTTGTTTCCTTGAGGTAGACTGTCCTTTTGTGGCGAGTATGTCTTCGCTGGCAAGAAGAGCAGATCCATGGCATCAGTATCCATGATGTTGAAATTGAAGCCCAGATGACGACGTAGGTAGAATTGAAGGGGTTTGAATTCAAATAGAAATGCAGCAATTCAGGGAGCAGGGTGTAAAAGGTAAGTTCTTTGAGAAGTCCATGTCTGCAGGTGCAGGTAGCGAAGGGTTTTGTCACTCTTTTCATGGTTGTGTTTTAACATGAATGAAAAGTTGAATCAATTGGATCCATGGGTGCCTCCATTCCGAGGCCCTGGGGCGTGCATTGTGTCGAGACTTCAATAGAAAGTGAATGAAGCAGGCTCTCAAGGCAGATATCGCCCATTTCGGACAACCCCGCCTAGAATGGAAGCTATTCAGGCCAAAGGAATACCAACGCTGGAAGAAATGGTAGCATTTCTACTGTACTGGGAGCCTTAAATCCTTGCAAATATTTGGGGGGCCGAAGGAATCATGTGCAGCATCGTTGATGAGAGTGTACCTGGAGGCAGGCTGTTGGATGTATGAAAAGTCTTTGAGTGCCCGGTATTTTTTCTGCCCGTCATGCCCGGTGGCACACTAGGTGACTCTGGTGGTATTCTGGAATCAATTATTGCTCAGGGTGGCCTATCTTAGTACTACATGTAGTATTCCTTTCAAATTTATGCTTATCAGTCATCTGAGCAACTATGCCGATATTCATACCTAACATATTAGGCACAGTGAAAAGTATGCAATTTTAGCACGCATTTACTTGAGATCATATTTATCTTAGCTATAGAAATCGAATTTGTTGGATCGTTCAGGAATACCAAGGCATGAATAATCGCAGTCTAATGAAACGGCCAGCCAATTTGGCAGCGAAAGTAGCGGTATCAACGACTGTGGAGTAGTCATCTGTTTGTCCTTTCCCCCGAACATAGTATGAGTATACATACCCGAGCTCCGGGGCCGATTTTTGTGCCGAGTGAGGCGGATTACGGCGGGTTGCCCCCGGTCTACATAGAACTGGAGTAGACTGGGGTCTGGGACATGTTAGCCAGAGCTGTACTATACCCAGGTGATCGGGATTAGGAAAAATGGCTCAGTGCGGGTGTTAGTTCGGGAGAGTCGATCTGAGGAGCTCAATTGACCCTTGGATCGTTCAAAGGCAATACTAGCCCAGGTTGTAGCAGTCTCAGTCGGCCTATTCTCGAGCTCCGATCTAGTATAGCAGTGGTAGTGAGCGACAGCTATCATCCACGATTTTCCCTCAAATAGACTGTATCCTGTTCGTCATTCATGGAATCCTGGGTTTGGGCCGATATCATATTCCGGGTACCG
Organism: Penicillium angulare; assembly: GCF_028827245.1. NCBI lineage: Eukaryota > Fungi > Ascomycota > Eurotiomycetes > Eurotiales > Aspergillaceae > Penicillium > Penicillium angulare. Next base: position 1,743,587 of record NW_026623163.1, read on the forward strand.
TAGCCCATCCCGTTTTTCCACCTAGCATGGGCATAGGACATAGAGTACCACATATGGCAATTTACACCGGGATTCCCCCTTCATAAGTGCCAGGCGTAACTCCCAGGTGTATTGTGGGGACTGTGGATAAAGCGGCAGGGAAAAGAAAAAATGAGTTGCAGCCAAACATGAAACAAGTGATGAGTGGAAGTCTGGATCCAAGGTCTGTACACCAATCAGAGAGACGGGAAGATGCAGAATTGATGCTGTTCGCAATCATGAAATCCCGGTTTGGCCTGCCGAGGACCGGTCCACGTGACCTCCTCTCCACTTGCCGAAGATTGATTCCGAGGTGTGGAGAATTCACTAAGGCGAACTCGACGCTCGCTCCAGTTCGCTTTCACTCGTCCATGACGCTGAAGCCCTGCAGCTCGGTCTTGTCAGCGGCAAATCGCAGCCTTTCTCTCCCCCCCACATCCTTCCTCCCACTCTTCTGCTACCCTTTCACATAACCCGGATTTCCCGAGTCATGATTGGCTCTCACTCGTTTTCCCCACCCGCATTTACCACTGCTTAGCATTCTACAAACCGATTCTCAATGCCGTTGCTACGATGTAGCTTCTTCGACCCGCTTACCCCGGCTTACCCTCTTTACGATTATTTATAAAGCCATGGCCCTCGATCCTTTTTCTCAGATCCTTGCAATGCAGGTTGAAAACTTTAAGCAACATTTTATATTGTTTTTCTGTTGAAATAACCTTCATTTTGGGATCGCCACTTGCTCTTACAGCCATTGCACATACACACTTCCCCACTCTCCGCCTATAATTATCCCTGGCACCATGGTGCAGGAAACATACGACATTGTGATCGTGGGCGCAGGCCCAGTCGGTCTGCTTCTGTCCCTGTGCATGTCACGATGGGGATACAAGGTCAAGCACATCGATAACCGCCCTGTACCGACCGCCACCGGTCGCGCCGACGGTATTCAACCGCGCTCCACTGAGATCCTGCGCAACTTGGGTCTGAAGCGCTCGATTATGGCCTATGAACCGGCCAAGGTTTATGATGTCGCTTTCTGGGACCCCAAGGGCGATGGTTCAGGTATTGGTCGTACTGGCAGCTGGCCTAGCTGCCCTCGCTTCATCGATACTCGCTATCCTTTCACCACCCTGGTTCACCAGGGCAAGATCGAGCGAGTTTTCCTGGATGAGATCGAAAAGGCCGGTGCTCATGTGGAGCGACCTTGGACCATTGTTGGATTCAAGAACGACGGCGCCAACGCTGACTACCCCGTCGAGGTCAGCCTGAAGTCTATTGATACCAACGTCATTGAGAAAGTGCGCTCCAAGTACCTCTTCAGTGGTGAGGGTGCTCGCAGCTTCGTCCGTGAGCAGCTCGGTATCAAGATTCACCACAAGGACCCCATCGCCTACGTCTGGGGTGTCATGGATGGTGTTGTTCGCACAAATTTCCCCGATATCGAGGTAAGATTTAGACCTATATTCTTAAATTTTGATATTCGAGTATGCTTTCTAACTATAAACTTAGACAAAATGTACTATTCACTCTGATGCTGGCTCAATCATGGTTATTCCCCGCGAGGATAACATGGTCCGCCTGTATGTTCAGATCGCCTCGTCTACCGATGCTGACTGGAACCCCCGCAAGACTGCCACCGCCGAGGAGGTCCAGCAGACCGCCAAGAACATCCTGAAGCCTTACTGGATTGAGTGGGACCGTGTTGAGTGGTACTCTGTGTACCCTATTGGTCAAGGTATTGCTGAGAAGTACACTTTGGATGAGCGAGTCTTCATGGGTGGTGACGCCTGCCACACCCACAGCCCCAAGGCTGGCCAGGGTATGAACACTGCATTCCACGATGCCTTGAACATGGCCTGGAAGATCCACGCCGTTGAGAGTGGATTCGCGGACCGTTCCATTCTGAGCACCTACGAGACCGAGCGCAAGGACATTGCTGAGACACTCCTGAACTTCGATTCCAAATACGCTGCTTTGTTCTCCAAGCGCCGTCCCAATGCCAGTGAAGTCTCCGCCAGTAAGGCTGTCAATTCCGACGAGGAGGAGGACGAGTTTGTCAAGACCTTCAAGTCCTCTTGCGAGTTCACCAGCGGATACGGAGTTGCCTACAAGCCCAACGTCTTCAACTGGGATGCTAGCCACCCCGCCAAGTCCGCTCTGTTCAACATTCCCAATGTCAAATTGACCCCTGGTCGTGCCTTCACTCCCACTACTGTGACCCGTCTGGCAGACTCCAACTTCGTCGAGCTGGAGCAAGAGGTTCCCGCCAACGGAGCTTTCCGTATCTTCATTTTCGCTGGTAACCAAAGCAAGACCAAGAAGGCTATCGCCGATCTTGCCGCCAACCTCGAAAAGGAACGCTCATTCCTCTCCGTCTACCGCCGCTCTGACATCGCCGATGTCTCTTTCTTCGAGCGTCACAACCCTCACTCCAAGCTGTTCACCCTCTCAGTTATCTACGCTGGCAGCAAGAACGAGCTCGATATGGACTCTGTTCCCCAGGTCCTGCGGGACTACCACCATCACCTTTACGCTGATGATATTCCCGACGTCCGTGTCCCTGAGGCTAAGTTCTCTGCCCACGAGAAGCTCGGCTTTGACGCCGAGAAGGGTGGTATTGTCGTCACCCGCCCCGACAGCCACGTTGCCTGTACCATCCAATTGGTGGAGGGTTCTGGCACAGCCGACGCTCTCAACGAGTACTTCAACTCCTTCTCCAGCAAGGCACTGGGTCAGGATTCTCAACAGAGCCGTCTGTAAGCTCGCATATCTGTATAAATTTTGGATGTATATAGCTTGTTTCTATTGGTCCTTTTGAGCGACCGCTTAAGCATAATTGGCGTTGCCTTTTTGTCTATGATTGATATGAATAGAATTTCTTCATTATTATTTTCTCTTACTCTGTCTTGATTGTAAATTCACCTGCCTTAGATCTTTAAATCACACCTCCATTCGTCGTGGTCATGTGCCAAGCCTTCCCATCTATTTTCCGTCTCCACCCCGCATCACCACGAATCTCTCACTTAACTCATTCCCTACGCGCACCCATAACCAACAATTCCATATAATTTTCTGATCCTTGAAAATGCTCACACTTACACTTAAAGCTGAGTTGGAGGGGTAAGTGCTCCATTTTGTCATTCAGCAAGCTTTCAAAGCTACTACTCTCCGAAAATCTCTCCCCGCACCCATGCAGAAAAAAAAGAATCTATTGCATGACGGGCAATTATGTTTGAAACCCCACGAACTTGAACCTGACACTTCTTTATTTTAATATAGTGTGACTGCCCTTCGGCCAATTGATACAGAGGAGAATCCCTACTACTTCACGTTCAAGGTGCAATGCAGTTCTTGCCGCGAAACGCACCCGAACTGGGTTAGCTTCAACCGATTCGTAAGTTGCAGTTCTTATACCCATGCTCTCCAATACTTTCCAATACTTTTCATGTGCTGTATATCTATTATATGAATAGAATATTCTTACTAAGTCGGATCTAGGAGCAAAATGAGATCCCTGGTAGCCGAGGTGAGGCCAACTTCGTGTGGAAGTGCCGACTGTGCACGGTATGTCATCCTCTACCTTTGCCCTTTATCAATTCTATCCAAGTCCAGCCTCTCCATGTCGGTTATTATTCATTTACGCCTTGATTCTTTATACTACCCAATGTATCTGTTATACCTTTGTTGCTAATACTAATGGGATCATCAGAAAACCCACTCCGCCTCCATCATCACTGCCCCTAAGGAGTACGATGCGCAAGCAAAGAAGGCCGAGCAAAAGATTATCGAGATGGATTGTCGTGGACTCGAGTTCATTGATTTCAAGGCTGATGTGAGTACTGCCTTTCTTGTCCCTTTGCATCTATTATTTTACTCATGCCGCATACAGGGTGAATGGGAAGCTAAGGGCACTGAGTCGTCCACCCCTTTCACAGCCATTGATCTTCTAGAGGATGAGTGGTATGACTATGATGAGAAGTCGAGCGAGGAAGTTAGTATCAAGGAAATTACCTGGAAAATTAGTCGTGCGTGAGTTATAGGTTTCTGCGTTGAAGTTAACTAGGAATGGTGAGGAAAGTGTTGCTTGTGTGGTGCATTTTAGTGGAGATTGTGGTTTGGGATGATCTATGAATTCTTGTTTTTTTTTTCCAAATTGCTTCTTTGGTTCTTTTGACTGTATTACTATCATACTAGTAGCTTGGGATGGTTGGAGTAGGTGGGAGTGGAAGGGATTGATGCAGTATAGGAGAAAGATGACCATGGTAGCGACGCCATCTTCAGAATGCCTGAGAAAATACCATGCTCACATCCAAAATCCGTAAATATCAAAGACATAGATCATGAATTATAAGCAAAAGATTATCATCTTCAACATCTTGTCAAGGATAAGATTTAATTGTGAGCGATAGACCATAGAAGCGGTGAGGAAATAAAGGCTTTGATTGGCTCCACCCCGTGAATCCCGTCCAGCTCACATTTTCGCGGTGCACGACTCCAAAGACTCCCGTCCACGACCATCACGACTATCGCAGGAAAGAAGCTCTCACGTCCATTTCTTTCCCATCTACCTTCCTCATCCAATCGTCTGGCCGTTCGACCCGAGCAAATTCCGCCAAAACACCACCACAATGAGTGTATGTTCCCAAAAACCAGCTTCAACTCCCTCTCTCGCCGAACATCAAGCTTCGGAGAGGACGCCCATTCCTTAGATGAAAGAGGTCATATCGATTGCAGAACAATTACTGACATTCTACCTTTTAGTTCCAACCCGTTAACCCCCGCCCATACCTCCAGGCTAGGTACGCAACCCCAACCCCATTGAATCGTCAAAGCAGTCGCGCCATCGGACCCGACGAAAAAGATAAGATCATCGCTAACATATTATGGATAGAGTCGGCACTGAGATGATCATCCGCTTGAAATGGGGCCAGACTGAGTACAAGGGTACCCTTGAGAGCATCGATTCCTACATGAACGTTCTGCTGCGGGATACAGAGGAGTACATCGATGGAAAGCAAACTGGATCTCTGGGATTGGTTCTGATCCGGTACGTTACCCTACCCAACCTTCCCCTTACTCCTCGTCTCGTCTCGTCAGATACTCAATGCAATCCGCACCGTATCAAGGTACAATTACTGATTATTCTTTCCATGTGCAGGTGTAACAACATTCTTTGGATGGGCTCAGCAGACAGTGTGGAAATGACAGACCTGGAACTAAAATAATAAGAGACGATTTCGATGAAACGGGGGTGACGGACATAGTTGCGCTAGACCTCTTCGCACAAAGCGGTGGTTAAACTCGCTTTCTTCTCTTCTGGAGCTACTGAGCTGCCAATACATATTGCCTTGCCTGCGACCTGGATGGTACGGTACATATCCAGGTCCTTGGATAGGCGGAGAAGATTGCGAAGCTTGCAGCCTGTCTGCGTAAGAGCTGCAGACTGGATGGAGCTTTTAGACCTCGCTGCTTAGTTGGGGATGGATACGACGAGAGTCCACTTGTTCTAAGTAGCGACTTGGTCTCGAGGTGGATTTGTTTTATTTTTTTTTGCTTGCTATTTCGATTTCGATTCACGAGGCGTTTTGATGGTTCTTCCCGTGCGATCTTGTTGCATGCCTACTGGCCAAAATCAATTCAACTACGATATTTCCGACATGTGATCTTTTTTCCCCCTATTTTAGCTCCAGCTGTGGATGATAAGTTGGAGATGGCGATTGGGCGTTGCGGAGCTCTGTAGACCGCTTCTGAGGGATATCGTCAGATATGACGAATGCGGATGTATGTAAATAGCCCTCCTTAGTGGTGATCATTTTGTGTGGAGTTGTGATAAGTGTAAGTAGCTTGGGGTGGCGGTTTTAGCCCCATTTCTTGTGCATTTGTGCAGGCGACGGGGAGGGGTGGAGTGGAGGGATGTACATGATGTACTGTATATCCTCCCTGTCATCCATGGATACAGATGGGTACATACACCTGGGCATACTGTACTGTACTGCAGTGTAGCCTGAGTATGGTGTAAAGAATGAGAGATAGCATGAACTACTACATATCATGTATGTGGCGAGAAGGACCAAGACGAGATACGATTCACGGCTGCAAGGGGCACGGATTTTGAATCCCTGCATCTATGTACTATGCACCGGGAAGGCAGGCATCTTGATCCTTCTAGCGGGTAGCGAGGATCATGGAAAGTAAGCGGGATTCAATCCAACGGTTTACAAGAAAGCCTCAAGAATTGAATGGAAGCCGAAACGAGACGTCTGACCTCTGGTGGGCGGTGCACAAGCACCGGGGACGAGGATACATTGTGCTCCGTATGTACATGATGATCGTGAGGGGCAATCCTTTGAACCAGCTACGCAGAGTTGATACCTACTTAAATGGGTATTTGGTTTCTAGCAATGTGAATGGGTCAAGCAGCCATCAAGGAGATAGCTTCATCATTATTCGCCTCCCGTCGCATCTTCGATCCACTGATATACGGTACGCTTAAACCATGTATCACTGATTTCCTTATATAGAAACATCCAGCTGATCACCCGTGGAGCTGAAGATACCCGGAGCACGAACACCTCCGCAACACGGTCGCATGTTTACGAAGATGGATTAGTACATGGACTGTAGAGAGCCAAGGAGAGGTGCCCGTGCGCCCGACGTCATGAGGGAAGGCAACCTTTCATGCAGAAGAAGAAAATAACGCGGGGAGTCAATACTGTAGTCCACCTCAATACTCCGACGTCTGTGAAGAGGGCTTGGGCTTGAGCGTGGGCTTGGGCTTGTCAGTACCGAACAGAGTAATTGGCGTCAAGCCCACAAAGCCATTCAACCACACAAAAAAAGCCCAGCAAGAACTCGGCACCAATCCTAGCACGCTCCCAATTCTCCTCACAGGCCGCGCAAGTGTACCCCTCCAGACCCACGAAGATCTAATGAACTCTTGAGGGAACTTTCTTACGCTCCGCTCAACGTCACTGGCCAGACTACAAACGCCACAGCGTTGCCGAGTGCTGATCCTACGCCCGTTTCACCCCGGCACCCACCCTTTTCCCCATCACCTGGCATTCTGTACGGAAGAAATTTAAATTAGGAGTTACAAACTTACAATGGGGTTTTTTGGTAGCAGAAACCCAAAAAATTGAAAATTAAGTTCAATATGGAATTTCTTCAAATACGTAAAAGGGGGGAAGAAGAGAGGGGAAATCATAGACAGATTAAACATGATACATCCGACTGAGCTATCTACTGTAAGTAGTACCAACTACCTACATATATAGGTACAAGAGGTACACCATGATAAATGCTACACAATACAACACTAGGAGCCCCCCTGTTGGCCCCTAAAAAAAAACACAGCACAACAAACCCTGAACCAAAGAAGAAAGATTCTCGCTCGAGTCCCCTGATCTTCGGGCTCCACCCACTTACTAGTAACAACGTTCCAGACTGGTCAATGTGCCCTTTGGCTTTGAAATTACACTTCGGATCAAGTCTCCAGTCAATTTTTGGGTTGATTTAAATTATCGGTTTTTATTTTATTTTTATTTTAAAATTAGGTAGTTCGAATTTCTCTCTTTTATGGGTTTAATTCACGAGTTACTTAAATTGCCTGCCCCCCTCCTCTCCGCGACTCCCCTAATCCTAACGAATTCTATATTTATATTCTCTCGTTTTGGACTTTGCCCCTCTAGTACATGGGCGCTTACTGTGACAATATCTGTCTCATTCATTTTCCTTTGACTATATAGTCATACAGCCCTCCCACCTACTGTATTAGGTTACCGCCTCTCCGCAAATTGAACATTGAACCCATATACAAAACTATAAGCCACGCTCGCTTTAAGTCTTTGTTTGTGTTTACATCGTCATCGCAACAATGCGGGATACACCGTCCAAGTTCATTGAGATCCTCGATCCCAAGGACTCGCCTTTACGTTCTGACTCTGATCTCGATGTCCGCCTCGAAGACGTCCTCGCCGATCACGAAGCCACTATCGGTGGCCGTACGCGCTCCTCTACACAATCCTCCAAGTCGATGGAGAAAGAACAATTATCCCGGACTAGTTCTGCTTCCCCGACTCAACGCTGGAAACGCTTCAGCAATATGCTGGCACAACCACGACGGAACTCATAATACCCCCACCGTCTACGTGACCTACCTATATCATACTACCCCATCACTTCAACTCTCTACAACTGGAACTCTCTACTATCCTCTTATGCACAAACACTCTGAGCATATGTATCTGGGTATACGACCGAAACGATGACGGAACTTCACGAAAGCCATACAATTCAGTCCAATTGGCTATACGAATCAAAAGAATTTCCTACCTACCTACGAAGGAACCACGCGGGAATAGACTGCGAATAGAATGCAGCGGCATCTCCACCCGACACTCGTATCATGGACGGGGCTTATGTTGGACATGCTGTGGATCCTGAAGGATTAAATGAGAAGGAGGGGTTGTTTGGCCTTTGACCGGACTTTGATTCTGCTGGTTGTGTTGGCAAGGGCACAGCGATCGTAATGGAAGAAGACGCTTGCCCCGCTTTCTATGATAACGATTTGATGAGCCTTTTATTTTCAATTCTCTTCTCTTATTTTTCTTTCCTTTCCCTTTCTCTTGTGTCTCATTCTTCTACGGATCTCGGGATGAACTGGACTGAACTGGAATGGATGGATGGATTCTTCATTCTTGTCTCTTTTTATTATTATTGCTGTTTCCATGGAATCAACACCCAAAAGTGTATATAGATGGGCAAGAGATCCAAAACATACGGATACGATCATGATGACCCCTTGATACCTATTTTGCATATTTATTCAAACATACCATTGATTGCTCATCCACCAATGTAGCACTCAATTTCGATTATGATACCCAACCAAATGCGAATGCGACCAATTCAAACATTTCAATCACCATTCCCAAAAGTAAAGACCGAAAACCAAAACCAAAAATGAACTAGCACCGCACGGGAAACATAAAACTCAACCCAATACCCTCTTCTCTATACCTGGACATTCTACACTGTACCTGAACAGATCTGAAACTGAGCCAAAAAAACACCGCCTGGTCTGGATTGGATCTCGAATTTCGTGATCCGTGGCACCGGTCGCCCTCAATTTCCAGGTACCAGTGGACCCCTAGACCCTGGGTCTGTCGGCTCGGCTGTAGGTGAGACAATGTATGACACTCGGCGAACAGGTACGGTGGCTAGACTGGGCTTTTCCAATGTCTCTGTTCTCTATGTTTTAGGAGGTGGGGTGTGGGAATCTTAGCGTCTTTAGTGTGTGAACTAGTGAGTTCTGGAATTCTGGCGAAGAGGGGGCAAATAAAATGACGATGGCTGCTGTGGGATTTGGGGCTTCTTGTTTTGGTTGCTTTCCATGGTTAAGGTCGGGTATTGTCAGTGGTCGGAAATTGGACTGACCCACTTGAGTACTTATGTACATTTGTTCTGTGGTGGTAAATTATTATGATTAGGATTGCCAGTGAGATTTGGATTCAGATTAAGGTTGCGTTGGTGTTGTAAAACGAAAATTGTAGTTTTTTGATAAGAGTCATTGGAGGCAGAATACATTGTAATTTGTTCAATCACGCTGGACATCTGCATCAATTGGTCGAACTATACATGAAATGGAAGAAGCAGTTCGCTGGGACTACCATTTTGCTTTTCAAGCCCCTCCTTGAGAAGCTGTACTGACTTTTTAAATAATGGAAGGACAAACTACATACTTGCACAGTATAGGATTCACGAAATCATCAATGTTGGTATTCCAATCCCTGGCTATGTATCAAGTGCACTGGGGTGTGGGATAGAGATTGGATCGGATGCACTTCGCCATATTCTATATGATAATATTAATCAGTCGTTTTCAGTTGCCAGCCTTCTACAACAATACTCAAACATGAAGACTCGGAGTAGACACTCTCCGTGTTTCCTGGGCGTGAGGGACCTTCATATCACTTCAGATAGTTACTCGAATTACACAAGAGTTGTTTAATCGAGGTCCACGAGTTTCATGTTGTAAATACGAATATAAGAGCGGCTTTGAAGTGCCATAAATTACATGAGCCCTCGGAATGTACCTCGACAGACACAATGATCCTAAGATGTCAAGGTACGTACCTCCGCCAGTGGTTGCTTTGAAAATACACACGTGCGTGAATATGAATAATAATAATGGATTTAGCCTACTATATAACCCACGGGCACATTGAAAAGTCCACCTGGATCATGGAGATAGGTATACTCGACATTGAAGTTGAAGATTACTAGCGGAATTCGCCAATCAAACGAAATAAACATAAGCGGCTTTTTATATTCCGAAAATAAATTATGTCTTATTCCAATTGATATTATCTTGGTACCATCCTTTTACATTCAGTGGGCATTTAGAACCAAACCACCCTGTAAGCAGTCAAAGATTCAAACCAATCAATCACAGCAAACTTTATGTAACAAAAATTAGTACAATGAAAGAATCATCATTAATTTCTATCTCAAAAAAAGGATAAAATAAAATAAAATGCAAAATGCAAATGCAAATCAAAGTTCTGACTAAACCTGAAGCCTAACGTGTGTCCCGCAGAACAAGCCCGATTGCCAATCGGAAGCTGTTATCAATACAGCCCCACCAATAACAACTTCAAACGTTCTCCCCATCACCAATCTGCAATCTGCACTGTTTCGTTCCTGCCTCACAGCGGCAGCAGTACACACTCAACAGTTTCACCATCCCCCAGTTCCTGAGCAACCGATCATCGTTTCAGTTCCATTGGCGACCTCGGTCCGACATCCCAAGCACGAACCACTCGCGTTTCCCGGAATCCCGACAGACAGCACCCAGCAACTGCTGTCTCGTTGAACAAAGCACGATAACTGAGCGGCAGTCGCGTCTGGAACTAGATGCGAATTGGAAAACAAACAGTGTTAGAGGGATAAGAAAGACACTAGATACCTCTTACGAAATGGCTTGGCCTTCTTCTACGTCTGGCTCTGGTGGGCGTGCTGCGACACCGACTGTCTTTGAGCAGCAGCGGGAGGAATTGGTTCGTGAGATTGCGGTGGTGAGTTATTGAGATATATGGATATTGTCTGGTGTGGGTGATTGATTGGTTGAGTTACCTAGGGTATGGAGCAAGTGCTTCAGAATATGAATCGGTTGAATCGGAATTTGGAGAGCATTATTACGGTGCGTATCATGCTATTGAGTTGGGTTACAAGTTTCATGGCCAGTATTGTTGACGATACTACATAGGTCGGGAACGAATTTGGATCTGTCGAGGCGCTGTGGTCCCAGTTTGAGAACTTTATGGGCCACAATCAGGAGACCGAAGATAACAGTCAAGGAAAGCGGAAGGTTAGCGGGGAGAGCGAAGGACAGGACCAGCCTATTAAGAAAGAGGAGGATGATGATGAGTCTATGCTACGATAAAAGCTCTAGCTTGATATTTGATATTGGATCTACCGGGGTCGGCGTCTGTGTTTATTGGATTGTGTTCTAGATACCATTTGCCTCATTTATACAATTTCCCACATTTACGATTTACAATTCCCGTCTTGAACATGAAAAGTGAAAATGTATTGTTTCAGTAACAGATAGAAGAGGTCGCTTGCCAACAGAACATATCAGAAAACGTCATTTGAGAACACCAGTCCCATGCATGCCAAAAAGAAAGAAATTGGCAAAGACCCAGATCATGAGAGCCATGAAGCAAAAACCATAAGGGCCATGAGTGAAAACACATAGGGAGGCAAGCCGAGAAGAAGAAAAGACACACAAAAAAAAGAACAATTGTCAAATCCAGAAAGCCGCCTCCAGCACAAGAAAAAGAGAAGAAAAACAATGTGTCGCCAAAGAGAGCGCGCAGCGTCTCCAGACTCGAAGAAATTTTTGTAGTTCATGTCCAGCTCTGTCCAGCTTGCGCTAACATATCACATACACAGGGAACAGGCAAGCTAGCCGACAAAAGCAACCAGGCTGTGATCGGGCCGTAGGAGAGAATCGAACGATAAAGAATAGATAATCAAGAAGAAGAAAGGAAGGCAAAGGAACCTTTTTACAGGATCTTGCAGGATCGTTTCTTGATCTTCTTGCCAGGTCTCCCGCTACTGGAAGGCTTGGCACTGGTGCGGTTATTTGATTGTTTTTGAGTCTTCCAGCCTTCATCTTCGGTTGTCACGACTGTGTCGACTGCTTGAGCGAAAACATCATCCACGCCGTGCATCTCCTTACTGCTGCACTCGACATAGCTAGCTCCCATCCGGTAGGCGACAGCTTGTCCCTGCTCTGGGGTAATGGGCGTTAAGCCTTGTGTCTTGAGGAGCTCAATGCATGTGCGCTTGTTGCGGAGATCTGACTTCAGGCCAACCAGGATGATAGGGGTTGTGGGGCAAAAATGCAGAACCTCGGGATACCACTGCAATTTTTTTGTTAGTGGGAGTAATGATTAGATAAACACGATCTCTTGGCTTACCTTATCCATGACATTTTCCAAAGATGCTGGACAATCGATAGCAAAGCACACAAACAAAAGATCCGTCTCTGGGTAGGACAGCGGGCGCAAACGATCATATTCTTCCTGCCCAGCTGTATCCCAAAGGGCCAGCTCAACTGTCTTCCCGGATGATCGGTGAATAGTCTGAGTAATGTAGTTTTCAAACACTGTGGGGACGTATTTCTGCAAAGCGGGATCAGTATACTAACCCTTGGTTTCGATCGCGGGGGGCGGGATTTAGCCTACCTCAGGAAAGTAGCCTTGCGAATAGCTAATCAACAAGCAAGTTTTTCCACAGCCGCCATCTCCGACCACAACGAATTTTTTTGAATAGGATGGCGGCTGAGTGATGTTGGTTGCTTCAGACATGCGTCCACTGGAAAAGCTGGTATTGGTGCTGGCTGTACCGTTGCTCACTCGAACACTGTGGCTGCGAGTTCGGCTGTGGCGTGGTGAGTGGGATGGAGGAGGTGTGGCAACAGAACGACGTCGCGAAGCAGCATAGTACTGGTCGTCATACATCTGGCTCATGGTCGGTGGAATGGAAGCCCCCTTGTTGTAATGCGGGTCGTTAAAGTAATGGAACGGCTATCTGCCGAGAGGATCAGGGCTGGGATATAGTCTTCGGAAAAGTTGTATGGAAAGAGACGGGTCTCTAAGAGATCGAGGTTAAGATGAGAAGAAGGTTAAAAAGTAAAGAGGAGAAGAAGATTGGGATCTTTTACTTGCAGATCTAGGGATCGACTGCGATAAAGATAGTTGAGGGTCTCGCCCAAGATGAGACCCATGTTTACATTTTGCGTTGTTATGGCAACGCCCGCGCTTCAATGACGCCAGAGGCACGATCCTCCTTGGTTTAACTGTCAGTCTCGCCTTGATTGCTGTGATCTCTGCGATCAGGTTCCTTTTTCCGATTCCCACGTCTCCGCTTCAAGCCCCTCAGCAGCCCCTCTTCCCCACCGTTCAGCTCAACAGAACAGGATGTGGTTGTTTCCCCTCGGGCCTGCCGGTCATCATGTGATCTACTCTCTATGTATAGCTGAGCGTCTGGGCGGCTGAGCACCACTATTGAGGAATTAGTCGGGTAGGAATGCCGAGACGAGAATCATGATTACAATTTACGCTGCGAGATAGATGAAAATGACATAACTTCGTTATAGAGTAAACTGACAGGGGAGCTGGAGGTCTGATTGGAGAGACACCTGGTTATTGGCGCTTCCTGTTGCCAGACTTATGCAGGTCAAGGCACACCGGACTTTTCGTGCATCGATTGTGATGCGCGTCACGTCCCACACTATTAAGTGGCTAATATTAATGGTTGTTCCAAGCATGTGTTTGGTGCATCGGAAATTGTGGTCCATTTTGCAAATCGTTTCCGAATCGCCGGAAGATTATTGACAGGCGATAGCACTCGAAAAGTAAAATGTTATCCACTCCTGAGGCAAGACCCCACTTGGTGATGCCGTGCACTCAATTGAGATATGACATGTAAAATTTATTTGTTGAGGTGGAAATGTAGGTAGGTTCCCTGTTTTAGTATGAGAAGTTGAATAGACACATGTAACATTGATGACCTGACATTGACTGACATTATAACGGTCACTAGGTTGGTATAAGAGGACGTCAATTAAATTGTGACAATGGTCAGCCAATCGATGAAAAAAGACGGGAATTGTAGTTACAGCCTTGCACGATACAAACTAAGACTATGCCCAACTGAGACTGGGGAATTGTATTGATAATGGTGGCTGTGCAGCCCTATCGAAGTTTTGGAGTTGGATTTTTCAATGACCTCTAGGATTGAAATGGAAATATTACATTTTTGCCAGAATAGAGTGGAATCATAGCAACGAGATTTCATTGTTATTCTTGCTGTATACGTTGCTAGGTGCCCAGGTGCGGCTCAAGCAAGATTGTGCGGATAGAAAACCTGGAATGGAGGATGTTCTAGGCTCGATCAACTAATCTAATCTATGCAATCTCACGAGATTGATTCAGATCTTGTATGATTCCCAAGGTAATTGCGTATAAAATGATGAGGTAAGGCCATCCAATCGAAGCTAATCTATCCATCTTGATTTTGTATACTCAAATTCTATGTACACCTGGGCATCCCAGGCATCTCCACGCTTACCCCCGCTATGTTTTTTAATCAGCTGTTAATCCAAAATTTATTTATTCTCACCTAATCTCAATCTTTATTTCCCTATTGATCCTTTTGATCATCGATTGTTGGCATCTATACATCTAAATGTTCGAGTCCATGTTTGATTTTATGTGGGTGACTAAGCCCACACACATGGCATCAGGGGCCGCTGAGAGCCGCGGTGACAAGTGAACTTTATGGCCCCGGAGCAATTCCAACCTCCTGGCGCATCCTACCCTACGGCGAAATCACCCAACCTCATCGATATTCTTCCTTCAGTGCAAATCCAACTTTCATCCGCTCCTTATGTCATTGCGCTGAGCCTCGAAGCTTCAGACCGAGCGGCAGGTACCTACCTGTCCATGTATGGGGTCCAATCGCATCAGGACTGATAACAACACAGAATGGGAAAGATCGCAAAAGACCAGCCTGATGCAGGCCTGAAGAGTCTTAATCATTGTATGCGACCTTGCATCTCTTAATTGTTGATGTTATCCCATGGGACTGTATCATCCACGGTTGCTAACCCCTCTGTTTGCGATCTGATTAGATTCAAACCGACTACCACTTTGGCGGTACTGGCCACGACAAAAGCTTCTGCCTTTGATTCGATATGAGACTCCCTATCTTGCTTGGGTGCAGGAGAAAGTCCGTACCCCGGCGCTAGATTCCTACTTTGCATTCACTGCCAACCTCGGCACCCACACGTTCTTCATGGTCTTTCTGCCATTTCTTTTCTGGTGTGGCCACAACAGCTTAGGTCGCGGGTATGATTTGATTCCGGTATAGAGAGAACATGCGCGATGCGGATAAGACTAACGAGATCTTGTTTCTTAGTATGGTTCACATTCTGGCAGCTGGTGTCTTCTTCAGCGGCTTCATCAAGGACTTGCTATGTCTGCCTCGGCCCCTTTCCCCTCCTCTGCAACGTATCACCATGTCCGGTTCCGCTGCCCTGGAATATGGCTTCCCATCGACGCATTCAACAAATGCCGTTTCTGTTGCTGTTTATGCGATCGCTCTTCTCAATTCTCCCGACTCGATCGTTAGCCCGCAGACCAACCTAGCCCTTCAGGTGGTCATCTACCTCTATGTTACATCGATCGTCTTGGGCCGGCTATATTGCGGTATGCATGGAATGCTAGACTGCTTTGTTGGTTGTACACTGGGTGCATTGATCGGGTACGCACAATACAGCTTAGGCCCGGCATTTGACGACTATATCCTGTCTGCGTCATGGGTCGGAATTCTTGCTATTCCTCTCGTCATTCTCATATTGGTTCGCATCCACCCAGAGCCTGCGGATGATTGTCCATGTTTCGATGATAGTGTCGCCTTTGCTGGTGTGACACTCGGCATTGACGTGGGGTCGTGGTACTTCACACTTTCTAGCCTCGCTTGGTCCGAACCACTTCCTGGGACTATTCCCTACCGTTACGAAAGCCTTGGGTTGATGAAGACTATCATTCGTCTGATTGTGGGTGTTTTGTGCATATTTGCATGGCGAGAGGTCACAAAGCCCACCCTTCTTCGTATCCTGCCGCCCGTCTTCCGCAGTCTAGAGAAGCTTGGTCTTCTCCTACCTCGAAGGTTTTTCAAAACTGCCTCGTAAGTTAACGTTCTGCATTTCATCTTCTCTTTTGTATATTGATCATTAACGCTGTGGACAGGCAATATACAACAGTTCCCTCCAACTTGAAGGACCACGATGTTCTTCCTAACTTTTCTGAAATTCCTTCTATAATCACCACTATCAGACATCCGCGACGACGGGCTGTTTCCATTGGTCCCCAATCCGAAGCAGATGCATATGAAACACTTGCATACCGCGAGAAACGTCGGCGCGAGAGTCAATCTGGAAGTTCCCGCGATTCCCCTGCCGACGGAGAGACCAAACCCAATGGGGCTCCCATTTTATTGCGAAAGCCCACCACGCTAGACCAATACGAAAACATGATGGGAACCGGGAGTCCGAACTCAGCCATGGTCGACGTCGATGCCAACATTCCAAGATCATCGCCTCTCCCGCCTCCCGAATATGAAACATCTCGATCGGATGAGAAAGACGTGTTCTCTCAGATTAAAAAGCCCCGTGTAAGATACGATGTAGAAGTTGTGACCAAGTTGGTTGTATATGCAGGTATGTTTTGCAGCTAGTATTTCACATGGGCATCGAACTGATCTATGCGTTCTTTAGGGATTCCGTGGGTCGTCATAAACGTGGCACCCCCGGTATTCGAATTTATTGGGCTTGGAGTCCCTTCTTAACCATGTTGTAACATTGTGACATGCACGGGCCCGGTGTCCAAATGCTCTGCAACTATACCCTTTGTCATAGCTTGGGCCTAGTTCAATCCAAGGGGCTGGGCTGGGGAAAACCCGTCTTTCAAAGGGACATAGGTCGGATTGCGCATGTACATATTGCGATTTGTATCCTTAAAGTTCTTTAGCGATACCTTCTTTCAATGGGTAAAGCCACCTAAAGTTCTCTGACTTGTTACGGCCGCCTATAGAATATATCTTATGACTACATTACTACTTATGAAGATTTTCCCCTCTCTTTGTTCTATATTATGGAGCTTCTCCCATTTAGTGATTAAAGCTTCTTTATCTTCAGTCTTCCATAGTTCGTCCTGCAGATCACCCAATGTGGTTAGAGGCGGGTCCCTTAGTCAGCCACGCAGGTCATGAAAGCTGCCCCGGCGGGAAGGAAACAGCAACGCGATCATCCCAAGTCGCAAGTCTCTCCAGGTTGACTGTGGTCGCTCGCCGACAATGGGAATTTCTTCCGTCGCTATCTGCAGCCACTTTCGCCTCAGCCCGACTCTCTCCCCATTGGTTTATCCCGCGGTTCCCTCATAAACCGGCAGCTTTCTCTGCCGACCTGCTCCCAGCCATCTCTTTCACATCAGTGAAATCCAAAGCGCCGCAATGGGTCTTTGGGATCGGGTCCAGGAATTGCTCCAGGGCAATCGCCCAAAGGTGAAAGAGACATTCTCTCTCCCAGATAAGGATTTTGAAGCCAACAAGGGTAATGAAATAGTTGAGGAAGAACACCAAGGTATGCACTACGGCTTCAAAGACAATCGCCTCTTTACGTGCTCACGACAAGGTTCTTATAGATGAGCGCTACTTGTCAACGATACCGGGAGCCTTCCCTACATCTCGTCCATCCTCTCCGCAAATCGTGCCCAGTGAACGCGTGGAGCGCCATGATGTTCCAACGCAGGAGTTCAACAACCGCAGGGATACCACTGTCCTCCCAATACCTAGCCTTCACACAGACCTCGCCCCTCATCTTCATCCCTTAGTATCGCGAAGTCAAACGCCAGCGTTTGTTCAAACGACCCCTTCCACGCCCGTGAGACCACCAAGTCAGAGGACTTACCAGGAATTCAAAGATTTTGACGACCCGTGGGCTGAGCGATACAAAATATATGAAAGGTTTCCATTTGGTCGACCTGTTTCGGCAGTACAATTGGTATCTCCTCAGTCGAAGCCTCTTCCGGCCGATCGTATAGATTCCATCTACCGAAAAGAATGGGAACGACAGCAGAAGGCCAAATTGGCTCTAGAAGGCGAACAAGGACGACCAGTAAGGATCAGACCACAGGGCAAATGCGTTCGCCTGTTGTCATCGGATTGGTCGAACAGAGTTTCGAAAGCTATGTATTCCTCTGGTGCGGTGGCCCAGTCTCCCAACGGAGACGCATTATATCAAAAGGACGTTATCACTTGCATCAAGCCATTTGCTTGGCTGAACGACGAGATAATCAATGCATATCTTGAGGTTGTCGTCCGATATCTTGAAAAATCCACTGAAAAGGGCAAGGGACCTCGGTATCACGCTTTTAGCAGCTTCTTTTACTCCACTCTTCGGCAAAAAGGTTATGATGGCGTGCGGCGGTGGGCAAAACGAGCCAAGATTGGTGGTGAAAGGTTGCTAGAGGTTGATATGGTCTTTGTTCCCGTACATGAGTCCGCACATTGGACATTAATGGTTGTTCGGCCCGCCGATCGAACAATCGAGTACTTCGACTCATTGTCCGATCACGGGATCTCATCTAAAGTGAATACGATCAAAAAGTGGCTATCTGGGGAGCTGGGAGCCAACTTTGTGGATGATGAATGGTCAGTCCTTTCATCGGTCTCATCTCAACAGAACAACGGCAGCGACTGCGGTGTGTTCTTGTTGACAAACGCAAAAGCGATTGCATTGAATATCGAGCCAACTGCCTTTGGGGCTAATGATACAACCTTGCTGCGTCAAAAGATTGTCGCTGAAATCATGAATGGCGGCCTTCATGGAGATTTCAGCCCAATTGATTCAACGGGTACTATCTTGCTTTGATCGCATCTTCAACCCTATTTTCATCTTATGTCCTCCTTCCTCCCCCCCTCCCTTTGTAACCGATCATCGACCGAGGGACTCGGCCATTGAACATGCAATTTTCAATGTACAAACCATTGCCTTACACAAGGTGAAGGTCACATTTCTCTCTCCTACTCAACACATACATACGACACACATACCTCTACATCTCTATCATCATTGTGGCAACAGTCTATGAACTGTTGACCTGGCGTTTAAAGGCTTTTAATTTCGATCATTACGGTGTGCATGGCGAACAAAGAAGGGAGGGATTCTTTGATTCTCGTGGGTTTGCTTCGGTTCAAATTCCATTTATTGTTCTCCTTCTTTCCTCTCTGATTTGATGTTTGAACGAATACAAATGATACCCCATTGTTGACAAGACATGAAAAACATGCCCCCGCGGGCCATTTCTTTTTCGTATAATCATGACTTCTTTTGAGACTTCTTTCCTACCTTTCAGTGTCCACAATGGGCCTCCTTTTTCTTCAGATTTAGAATCGAATACAAGTTCCAAGGTTACAATACCAAGAACATATTTTCATTTACACACAGCTACTTCAAATTGGAGTGATATACACTATTCCAGTCTTCGAATTGCAGTCCGAATATCCTATGCCATTTCCATTTTAATAATACAATCCGCCAATTTTAACGGCAACAAAAAGATACATCCAGGAGGGATCTACCTACTATAAACACCCATCTCAATTCACAGAGCCAAAGTGCAGTTCATCAATATTGCACATACGCTGGCATTTGGGCCCAGTACCCCCGCCTCCCGTCCCATGCTTTTGTTTCTCTTTTTTCTTCTTTTCCCTGCACTTCTTACCCTTCTTCCCCTTCTTGCACTTATGGTGCTTCTTCTTCTTTTTCCAAGCCCCAGTCAAAATCTCCGTCTCAGGCTCGAACCGTTCCACATCTTCAAAAACATCTTCGATTTCAATTTCAGTTGTGTTAGGACGGGGACGGTGAGGCCGTTGATGTCCTCCGTGGCTTTGCTCTGGTGGGATCCTGCCCAGCTCATTTCCATCGGAAGATCGATTATATGCTAATTCGATGTATTCAACGGCAAGATAGATACTGTCTCCTATCTTCATATCGCCAGTCCAGACACCACCATCACTCCAAAGATTGATCACGAGCCTGCTTTGAAGATTCGGCACACGGTATGACTTGTCTTCTTGCAATTGATTGTTCACGTACCAACGCGAGCGATCGGAGTGCCAGTCCAAGCGGTGCGTTGACCATCCAGTCCATGGAACCGGTAAATCCGCGACTGTAGCCGCGCCTGGGATCATTCGGTCAGTGAGAGGATCGTAATCTGGTTGATTGGCGTATCGGACTCGGTGAGAGGGATCGCTTGTCAAAATCTCGATATCCGATTCGCAGTTCTTAGCGTGGTAGGTGAAGATACCTACACAAGCTCCCGATGGAGGTCTTGTAGCATCTGCCAGTAGAGAAGTGGAGTTAACAAAGCCTGGTCCATCATCAAGTGCTGCGAGGGCATGTTGATTTGGATCCAGCGAGGGCCATTCTTGAGGATGAGGCGGCTGCAAGACTACCATGCTGGCAGGCAAAATTCGCATATGTACCCTGAGAGAACAGCGAAAGATATTTTGGACGCGCGTCTCGATCTCGGCTGTAGATGTGAAATTGTGGTGACGAGTTGTTCGCAAGATGAGGTATGTTGCTTTTGGATCTTTGCGATCTTTTGCACGGGCGAAGAAGACATTTCGTTTGGAATTGACCATCCTTACTGGGGCGAGGGGTGTGGGTGGCCGATGCCATCCCTGGCTAATCCAGTCTTTGTCGAATGCTGTTTTGAATAAATAGAGAGATCCTGGGAATGAATCTTCCTCGTATTCATTATCATCATCTTCGTCGTCGTCATCGTCGTCCTCATCTATGTCTTCGTCCTCATCTATGTCTTCGTCCTCATCCCATTCGTCCCATTCGTCGTCCTGTTTTTGCGGGCGGTCCGCATCGCTTTTCTTCAGGGGAATAGCACGAAAGTCCCAGAGCTTATAGTGCTGAAAGTATCCTGGATCAGCGCCGGATACGGTGAAGCAGTCGCAGTCTCGGGGGTCTTTCTTGGTGACGGGAAGTTTTGATGTCTTCTCGGGAACAGTGGATTGTGACGAGGCAAGAGAAGTGATATAAAAAACTGCGAAGCTTAATATGCCCAATATCCGCTTCATGTTGGCAGATTGCACGAAATCATAGCATATGAGACGTCTTTTTAAAGAGTGAAATTCTCAGTTTCCTCTCTTGTCTCCGATTCAAGCTTTCACTTTGCGTGCACGGGGGAAGTCACGACACCCGCTCTAGGGCTTCGCGACTTCCTACCTTGCACATGCCAAACCACGAGTTCAAGCATCAACTTTAACCTAAATTTCTACTTCAAGCCAACTTGGGATGCAATAACAAGCTCTTTCAGAGTTTCCTATGATTCGAAATCTATACATTTAGTGATGTACCAGTTGAGTGAACCAACTGATAATTACAACCTTGACCTAGCGCTCTCAATCCCGCTTTGAACTAATGGCTTCATGGAAGAAAATGCATATCTCGCAATCCGCCATTTCCCATCCTCTTTCCTAACCACAAAAAATTCTTGGTTCTCTGCGGCTTCAGATTCTTGCGTCGCAAGCATCGTTTTGGTCCCTTTAGCTGTGGTCCTAGCAAACGCCCACTCCGAGGACAGAATGACAATTTCTTGGATCTGAAAAGAAACAAGAAGGTGCGATGTCGAAAAGATTCGATCATATGAGACCTGAAGGGCTTTGGTGCCTACACTTGCTGAGAAATGCGGCGGCATGATGACGCCGTCTGCAGTGTATAGAGAGACTGCGTCTTCTACATTGCGATTTTTCAAGGCATTGCCGTATGCATACAGAAGTGCGGTGATTTGTTCCGTGTCGGATTGGTTCACTGCATTGGGTCGTTTATTTAGAATGTCAACTGGTGTTATGCTTCAGAGCTGTTCAAGTGGTTGAACTTACTGGTGGGTTGTTATCTTGGAGCCTACTTTTATCTGAGGCCTTCCTAATTGGATCGTGAGTCGGTGAAATTGATGACGATCAGTCTTTCCAATTTGAAAGATGAAACAGCTTCATGTTTTCATGTTGATTCTGGGTTTATATAGACTATCTAGCTCCTTCATTTGAAGTTACTATAGGTGGAACCCCCACTTCAAGATGAAGAGCGAACTACTAGTATGAGTATAAAGGTGGGGGTAGGAACAGGAGCAAAGCAGAACCTGGCTCGAAAATACTACTAATGCCGTTATTTGCTTAATACGAAGTACACATGTGGATGGATTGGAAGCTTCTCTGTTCAAACTGAAGGAGACCACTTGTGCAGTAGTATCTATCTCATCTTGGGCTTGGATCCGACCTCGGGAATAGTATCATGATGCTCATTTGTGTGCCCTCGAATATATCTTGACATTCCAAGGTTTTATTATGTACTGTATACTAATGGATTCGAATGTTATTCAAACCTTGGAATCCATGGCATTAGAAGCTTTTGAGTCTTTCACAAAACTGACCAACTTCAAGTTAAAGTTACGAAGGTTCATATGGACAACTTTGTATGTAGTTAATATGTATACTGCAAAGACCGCCAACCTTGGAATGAATACTACCTAATCTTTTGATGAGTTTAAGCGCCTATTATTCTTCCCCTCCCTTGGGTGAGAGATCAGAACTATGTAGTTTTTATTTCGTTTCATTTGAAGAGTCTTATCATCTAGCTATGATCGAATTATCGAGATAGATATCTTGGACTGCCTGCGGGGGCTGGTTGCCGTTCAGTATCCTCGTATTGTGAGCAGGAAATCTGGGCCGCCGGGCTTACGAGATGTCGTCACAAGCCAACACACCAGGCTGAGGGGCCGGCGAGCGCGCATGGGCAGAAATAGCAATAGGCGGTGATTGGGGGAAATTCGTAGGCACCTGAAAGTGGCGAAGGCTCATTCTCCAATCAGACTGGGGTAAGAAATTCCTTGGACTGATCCTGTGTCGCACTAAGAGAGACTAAAGCGACGCTAACGCACTTGGGGACGACTAACGCATGCGGAAGCTTCAGTCTAACCGAATTGGGACAGTTTTGTTGGACGGGCCTCTCGGCGGCATTAATACAAGCCCTGCGCATATCTGGGTATCTGTATTGTCATATTTAGTACACTTTGGTAAAGAATCCTCTTCTCTTTGAACACCAAAGATGGGATGACTCGGATTGTGTCAAAGATGATTAAAATTATAATTGAAATCAACTATATCCTATCAAATTATATAAAAAAAAAAGCGAGTCAAAAAACACGTAGACAAAAAAAGAGTCATGGTGACTGGGAAAGTCTGTGTAATGCCCATGATTTGATGATCCGGTGTGACCGTGTTGGTGGTCAGACGCCGTCACACCGAGTTTGCCGGCCGCCCCCCTTCCTTTGTCTGGCCCTTTTCCCTTTCTTCCCACAATTGCTTCCTCCAAAGAGCCCTCACCACCAAAATTCACCATGGACGACCTCATCTAGACCCGAAATGTTATAAAACAAAGCGTACAACAAAGAACCATCCGATACACTATACGTCCTATATACAGCATCCAACATGTCCACCATGACCAGTCTCGAACGGAGTCACTCCTGTACCTCCAGCACCTCTCTCTCCATGTCTAGTCCTCGCCTCTCTGTCCGACGAGAACCGACACCGCCTGGCTCCGAACCCTCCCTCATCCATCTCCACGACCGCATGAACGAACTGGACTCCCGTGTTCTCGAACTCCGATCCAACGTTTTGACTAAGGAAGCATATGTGGACCGACGGAACAGGGAGGATGATCATATTCGACGCGAGTTCGCCAACCACAATGCCATTTCCCATCGTATTGATTTGAATGTCGTGGCTCTTCGGTCGGATGTGGATCAAATTCGAAGCAGTATCTTTCAGTTAAAGTCTAGTGTCGGACAGTCTGGGACAGAGACCGTTTTCTTGCGAAGCGACGTGGATCGTTTGCAGAAGAGCGTGGATCGACTCCAGTCTGATTCTGAACGGATGACGGCTGATACCTGTGCTTCACGTATCGATATCAGTAAACTGCAGACTGCTACCAACCAACTTCGCACGGATTTGATGACATTGGAACATAAGCTATCACGCCAAATAAGTGCCATGGAGTCACACGTGAACGGTCGTATCGATTCTTTGGAATCTCGATTGAAGCAAGGCGATCGAATTCGATTCAACTCACTCGCCCAAACAATACACGCTCCTATCAACCCAGTACCTGTCATTTTGGATGATGGTACACTTGAATGGCCTAAATATTTCCCACGTACTGTGTGGAGATTTTGGTGCTTGAAAAAGCGAAGCCGAGGTAAGCCGTTTTTGAAAGAAATACCTCTCTCTGTCTAACACCTCATTTCCCTCTAGTTCATCGCTTGGCTGAGCTCGCAGAATTCTACCAATTGGAAGGTTACCAGAGCTGGAGTCGCATGCACCCTACAGACATGTTTGACAATGACAGCGATTCAAGTGACTCCACTGATAGTAATTTCACCGTCACCCGTGCTGAGGCAGTGCATCGGTTTCCCGAGGCAGCTCATCAAGCTTTGGCAGCAACTTTAGGTCTTGTGTATTACAAGATTCGTAATGAAGTTGGTGAAGGACCGAATGCCGTGATGGCTCAACGTCCACCAAAGCGTCAGCAAGAGGATGTTGCCTCTACAAACTCTAGTTCCAAATCTAAGCCTGTCAAGATGCCTCGCCGACCTAATCATGTGACCGATTCTTTCCTGCAACGGCTGATCACTGGCACTGGTCCATCTATTGAATCAAAGTCTTCTACTTCTGAAGAATTTGATCAATTGGGTTGGAAAGCATTCTCTGATGTTTCAGAAGATGCCATTGGCAAATTGCGATCTATTGATCCACAAGACCTTGGCTCCGTTCTTCGTGCCCTCGAACAGGGTCGATTGAAGCTGAAGCCCAGTCGTTCTGAAAAGAACATCTCGCCCACCGAGTCAAAGGCGTCTTTTGGACTAGGCGCCAAGGCCCCCCAAGAGGACGAAGTCCCTACCGTTCCGAATACAGTCCCCACACAACCTCTTACCTCTTCGTCGGCGCAGGGCAAAGCCCGCCCGTCCTCTATTCCTGATGTTCCTCCAACTGCTTCCGATTCGGACAGTTCAACATCATAAATCAAATCTGTATCAATTTGATATAAGAACCTTATTGAGCAAGTCACGAGTTGACGAGCTCACGTGTTGAAGAACGAACACTTCTCTCACGAATCTTGGCTCGGCCAGTCTAGATAGTCGTCTGTCTGACCAGACGAAGCCTGCTTGGAAGCGAATCCACACCCTCATCTCGTCCGCTCCTTTGAGTTGTTCGTCAACTCAGTGGACCGGGAACGAGACTAGTGCCGTTATATTCTGTTGCATCTACCTTGGAGTTTTATGGTTCTGATATATTGGTTGTTGTTTTTTGGTGATTTTGTCAGCGTTTTTAGCGAGTTTACATACCCTTGGGTTTGCATTTGCATCTTGGGAGTTTTGATTTTGTGTCATTTAGTTCAATACCCTAACTGCATATTTGGGCTTTGGGGTTGAGTTGGACTTGGAGATCAATCTGATTAACTCATTGATGGTACAG
Organism: Penicillium angulare; assembly: GCF_028827245.1. Lineage (NCBI taxonomy): Eukaryota > Fungi > Ascomycota > Eurotiomycetes > Eurotiales > Aspergillaceae > Penicillium > Penicillium angulare. The sequence continues at coordinate 1,769,288 of NW_026623163.1, forward strand.
ACATCCTGTTCCATCGATCGAGTATTTGAAACCGTCAAACCTAACTTCGCATCGTATCTCACGGATCGCATTACCTCACACGCGAAAGGTTGAATGGGTAGTCCGGATCCTTCAGCTTCTGTGCATCGTCTTATTGGATACACAAATCATGGCACAACTCGGCATGGTGCTCCCCTGTACCCGCTGTGGCCGGGGATTGTGATGCCGAAGTGCGCCGTTAACTACTACAATAGACGATCTTTCAAATCATGGCCCGGTGCTGCCCCCAGTCACTCCCATCACCCGGGGCCCACTGGGGGTGGGCACGCCGAGCGGCAGGCCCCGCAGGCCCCGTCCTTCCCCCCAACCATGTTCCTCGCTGAGAGCCACTAAGCACCACACCCCACAAATGTAGCCATTTCCCAGGGTTAAGTCGAACTAGCGCATATCTAACTTCTATCTTCTATATACATACCCGCCGACACCATTTGGGTGCTAATTTATAAAATAGCAGTTCAGGTGGACAAAAAGATTTCAAATTTCGCTCTTAACTATGGGGGTGGTCCAAGCTTTTGTAACGCCCACTTTTGACTAGTTTCGCGCAGCAATCAGTTAACTGGTGAACTCGAGACGTTCAACTGTTCAACTTCCAACATTCCCGGTCAAGATCCGACAGCCGACGTTTGCTTCCGATTTCTATAAAATAATTATCATGTTGCCATTGAAATGTATACAACTGACGAGTTGGGGATTTTAATTATTGTACAAAAGGGATTAACCCATTCCAAATATACACAGTACATCAATCACCTGAACAAAGGCTCTTGAGTATGTAGCTCTTCTCAGGATTCTGGCTCGAACAGATCCTGTTTCAGAACCTCCAGCACCTTCTGCTCATCCAGATTCTGCAAATCAACTGAGGGGCCAGGTAACTCCTGGGAATCAACCTCATCCTCATCGGCTTTCGCAGACTTCTCAGCCGCATCTTCAGGTCCAACAGAACGAATATAATCTTCTTCAAGCATGAACGGAGATGTCTCTCTCTCCTTGAGTAATTCATCCGGAGACTCAAGCAGAGTATATATAGTGGGAAATTCGAGAACCGTCCGCTCACGAAGTGCAGCGGCGACCATAGCCCGCGGCGCAAGCGGCACTAGAACTGGTTTTTTGACTGTTGTTCGTGGGCGGTGGAGGTAGAAGTATAGATTACGATGTGGGCCAATAGGTAATACCTTCTCTTTCTCCTCCGATGCATTTGTCGATACCTCCACAGCACCAGCACTCGACTTCTCAGGTTGCGTATTCGTAGACTCAACATCACCAGTCGCCACGGTGCCGGTACCGGTACCAGGCTCAGCCTGCTGCTCTTCCTGTGTCAAACCACCCTCTTGTTCATTCTGTCTCTCACTTGGTTGTTCACGAACGATCTTCTCCTGCTTCGGTGGCGGGAATCCCCGATCGTAAGACTCAGCAATGGAGCAGTTCTCCAAACAATTCCGAAGAATCTTCTCCCCGTCCTTAGAAATCCACTCAACAGACCAACTAAGACACTTATGCCTAACAAACCCAACATTAGAAAAACACACCAAATCCAATCCAACCAACCAACCAACCAACAAACTTACTTAGGATGCCACCGTGAATTATTCAACTTATTCCTCGTCATTCCCCTCGGCGCCCGAATAACATTGACCAGACCAGCCTCCGCACCGCGCAAAAAGCTCGCTTCCCCCTTCACAAGGCCCTGTTGCGGATGTTTCCTCTTCTGACCCGTTGAAGGACCCGCCGTATCCTCTTCAGCATTCTGAGCAGTTCCTGTTCCACGCGCAAGATCAATTCCCCGATTCTCGGCGTCGCGATCAGCGCGCTCCATTGAGCGCTCAATACCCGTTATGAAGTTGAAATCGCGATCGAAGGCCGTCTCGGTGGTTAACTCGTTTCGCTTAAGGTATGCGGCTGGGTCGCGGACACCGGAACATTGGGACCAGAGTTTGTGGCGTCTTGTGCAGGGTAAAGAGCAGGTGCGGGTTGAACAGCGCGGACAGCGGTATTTCGGGGGGTTGACGTGGCTGATCGCAGTTGTTAGGGGAGCTCATATGTTATTGGGTATAAAGAAATAAGACTCACCATATTGAGCACAGCTCACTTAGTAACGGGTCGGGAGAATCCATTTTGTTGTTGAAATTGGGAATGGGAAATGCGACTTTGAAGCTTTGGGAAATTTATGCGCTTATCGATAAGAGTTGTGGCCTCAGGTTTATATGGGGCTGATAACTATGGGGCTGATAACTATGGGGCTGTCCTACATGAGACAGGGCTGTGTACTCTGTAAGCACAGTCTAGATTTTGTAGGATATTCCCTTCGTCTCTGTATCAGCCATTTTCTTCCAGAATGATAACGTCGCCGTCCAACCAGCCGCTTGGACTCTCTGGAATCAAACATTTCCAAACCAATTTCGTCATCCCATTGACCCGACATCGCAAAATGGCAGAGGTACAGCAAGGCGACAGATCTAGTTTGGTCTGCCTAAGCTGCAAGTCGGGCAAGCGACAATGCGATAAACGATGGCCAATCTGCTCTCGATGCAAGAAGTACGTTCTCACTGCGCCAACAATTTTCATATGAGCATAAATTGGCATATTTGTATATCATGAGACTTACTAAAGTGTATCATGCACACTAGATAGGCTGTGCGAGTATCCGATGGCTTCGCTAACAGGGCCTGTGTCTGAATCAGTTCAACCAGAGTCATTGATTGATGAATTGCGGCCTACTTCTTGCATACGTTGTAGGGCGTGTAAGCGTCGATGCGACCGCCTTGTTCCGAACTGTTCCCGCTGCCTGAGGTTAGTATATTCCAAATTATCGTAATACAGGATAGGACGGAACGTCTATTTGTGACAATAATTGGCTCTAAAATCCAACTGACGTGGATTACTTATATGTAGGATCAGCACATCTTGTACATACAGCACGGCGAGCTCGCAGCAGCAAGTTATTGCCCATTGGCATAGTACCGAAACGGACACGAAGAGCTTCAGCTACCAGTGTATTTTCCACTGCTAGTACGAACAGAAGTAGGCGGGGTCGGCTTCAAACCTCCTATTAGATACCAATCGTATATGTCGGAGCTACTAGAATTTTGTAGGTTGTGTCACAGGTTCGCATTTGAACACGCTAACCATTTACCCCACGGAAGATCTCACGTCCATAGCATTACCCTCGCATATAGTGGTAGCGGACAGCTTGGCATATCACCTCCGTTCTCGATGGATGGAGCACGCCATGTCCGACCCGTGCCTCTTCCATGCCACGCTTTTTAGTGCCTCCGCATCGATGGACATGTTGCGTGGCTAGCAAAGTACCGCAAAGAACTCTGTATCACCAGGCCTATGCTATCCGTTTTGTCAACGAACGATTAGCACAAACAGAACCAGTTCTAACCTATGGAACTCTGGGGGCCGTGAGTATCGTATTCCAATATTACGGGGAACTGGGTGTGAATATGGCAAGCTTGACGACTTTTAGATGTTCGTACTTGATCGAGGCACCGCGATTGCTCACCAGAAAGGATTGGTGGGGATGCTTCTTGCGACATCCGAATCTTCTCGGTCGGACATAGCACCCCTAATTGCCATAATACAGGTGTATGTAACTGTTAATTCTCTCGCATTGAATGGTTTGTAACTTGCTTTTCTAGTGCCATGCTTTCATTCGCTTGCATATATGACACGATTCCTATTTGGAACTGCCTATTCTCCGAATCAGTTCGTCCAAATAGCCTCCTCCGGAATATTCTTTCAAGAGCTACCTAGAGTCGGGATCGAATGGTTTTTGAAAACACCACTTTAGACTCAATATTGGACGTATACGAGGTCATTTCACGGCTGGATCATTTATTTGACGCAGATCGCGAGATTATTCTTGCTGAAGTTGAGCGTACGCTTTCCTTTGCGACGAGTACTCAGATGGATATCGCATCCTTGAGAGACCGTCACTCTCCACGGCAGCCAGCTTAACGAGTGCTGCCAAATCTGTTGCCAGTTATTCTGGGAAATGCTTCGGCGACAGTTCGAGTCTGAACAAACTCCAAACACTACCGGAAATGATACAACTCGACAGCTTTTGACACGCCTACTACAAATAGAGTCACCATATTGGGTCCGAAACGCTCCAGAGTTATTCGCTTGGGTCGCCTTTACCGGTGCCGCTGCATCGAATTGCCAAGATGAGTGCGTATCCTTCATCAGCAACGCGACCACGGTATTGTCAGCCGTCGACGGTGAAAGATTAACACTTCTACGGCAAGGGTGGAGGTATTTCCGTCTGCTAAAACGTTTGTGTGGAGATGATAATGTATGCCCTTGACGGCTTTTGAATCGATTGACTGCGGAGTGGCTGGTATATGACATATTGCTTGATTTGACCTATTCATAACCTCGACTCATGAGGGCCTTCACGGTCCACTCCCAGAGGTCCTCCGCCATCTTCGCATCAGATCCCGCTTTACTGGGCGCCGAGACCTTTCCTATCGGGAGTAAGTATGCGCCATTATCGGACTCTAACTTGAGGTTTGGCGACACAGCAGCGAAAAGAATGTTCGCCGCCCCCTTTCGCGGACCAGGTGCACCGAGCTCGACAATCGGCTTTATCAACCGGTAGAGGGGAGTCGAGGAGATCGGCCCTGCGGATAGGTTTCTGAGGACTGTCAGAGTCGAATTTTGCAGAAGCAAGCAGGAGAAAAAGGAACATGATCAACGTACGTCTTCACTGTCCCCGGATGCAGCGACAGAGCCAAGATATTCGAATATATCTTAGCCAGCTCTTTCAAATGCAGGACGTTGGCAATCTTGGAGTGGCCATATCGAGCCCAAACTGAGAAGTCATTCTTCATGTTCATATCTGAGGATATTATGCCCTCCTTCGGGGCGAGCTTGGTGTGCTCATCGCTGGATACGTTCACGACACGGACGCTTCCCTTGACGGCCTTCTCGGCTGTTATCTGGAGCATCGGGAGAAGCAACCTCGAGAAGAGAAAGTGGCCAATATAATTTACCTAGATACTTTTAGCTTTTCAACATTAACATTACGGTATGGAGAGTTCTCACTCCTATTTGCATCTCAAACCCTTCCACCGTCTCCTCGTATGGAAGGCACATAACCTAGAAAGAGTAAGCAACTTGAACATCTTGGAAGAGAACGAATGCACATACTCCAGCGTTATTAACAAGCAAATGAAGAAATGACTCCTACCTACATTGCTCATCCATCATTAGAAAGAACTTCGACTCGCCAAACCCCAAATATCCAACTCACGTAGCAAAACAGTTTGCCGCTTCCCGTACACTATTCAAATCAGCCAAGTTCAATTCCAGAAATCGGACATCTGCTTCCGGGCATTCCAAAGCGACTTCTCGCTCTGCATCTTTGAACTTCGCGGCTGATCGACTGGCAATATACACTCGGGCACCATGTTTCGCAAGCTCGATGCTAGTGCCGAAGCCGCTGCCAGACAGTAGAACATTCAATTTAGCAATTGCATCCTCAATAGAAACTCGAAGGCAAATTGAATAGTTCAACTTGGAGAGTGACGTACAGCCCTGTATGACCGCCAGTCACGATGGCGACTTTCCCAGTTAAGTCTGGGAGGGATTGGTGCGAACCATCGCCCATAGCTTAGCAGTACTAGATCTTAACGTCATATGTTGACAAGAATCCTTTTAATCGTTTGGTGGGTAGGCTATGTTCAATGTTGTGCGATGTTGTACTTTTACATATTTCCTATGGGCTCTGGGAAGACTAGGCAGCCTTGCTTGCTTCAAGTTGCCTGTACTAGAATAGGGAGATGCGCCAATTTTGCGATGCGGGTGCGGCCGCATTTGCGGGCGCGGGCGCGACTGCGGATGAAGTGCAGAGTTGATGGGTGGGTCACCAGTGCTTCGATATGTATTAGTATAGTAAAGTGTGCGGTAAGTATGAATCAACTGGGCGAGGAATCCTATGTCAAAGAAAACGTCATACTGATAAGGCAAATTCCATAGATGAAACCCCACTGAAACTTAATAGGCCAGTCGAAACTAGCCATGATATTGTTAGCGTGCATGATCCACGCGGTTATTCTACTTAGTACACATACTGTGATGTGCTATGAACATCATTAATAAATAATTGCGTTACTGCTGCAGAGAATGAGATCTTCGGAAGATATTATCATCAATTTCAATTGTGTACCAGTCTCATTCCATGAAGATGATATCATCCATGCCTTTGATGATTAAACCCCGCTTGCTATTTCTAAGCGTCGGCCGTCAATCAAAGGCCGAGACATTCTATTTATTTCCAGTCCCTCCCAATTCTAAAGACTAAGAAAAAACAGTTATCTTATTTAATTGTCGCAGAGCATCTTTAACAAACACTTACGCAAACATGGCCAGTAAAACACTTGCAGTTATCGCTGGCGTCGGTCCAGGCACTGTATGTTATCAATGATGATGATACCTCAACAATCACAGACATATTCTAATACTGGTTTATCAAGGGCGCATCTATCGCTAGACGCTTCGCAAAAATATACCCCGTTGTCGTGCTTGCTCGCAGCCCTGAAAGCTACGATGCAGTTGTAAAGGAAATCACCTCCAACGGCGGGGAAGCAGTGGGTATCAGCACTGATGTCAGCGACAGCAAAAGTGTCAACAGTGCATTCGATCAAATTGAGAAGAAGTATCCTGGCTCCGTATTAGCAGCAGCAGTTTTCAATCCTGGTGGTGGCTTTGTCAAGAAGCCTTTCCTTGAACTGACGGAAGATGACTTCGCGGCTGGATTGAATGGCCAAGCGTACGTATCACCTCATACCCGGGAATTCTTTTAAACGCCAAAATCTATTGTGCCTTTTCTAATAGCTTATACAGAAAGGGTGGCTTTAACTTTGCTCAGCGAGCACTGCCTCTTCTCCTCAAGGGCAAGGAGTCATCTACGCACCCTCCCACCTTGATCTTCACCGGCGCTACAGCTAGTATTAAGGGATCACCTCAGTTTGCGTCTTTCGCAGCTGCGAAGTTTGCTCTTAGAGCTCTTTCACAATCGCTAGCTCGGGAGTTCGGTCCCCAGGGTGTTCACGTATCGCATACTATTATTGATGGAATTATCGATATCCCTCGCACAAAGGCGTGGGGCTCTGGCGTTGAAGATTCCAAGCTGAGCCCTGACGCTGTAAGTTTTGTTTCTTTTGGATAATTATTATGCACGTCATGATACTAATCGGTTCTTAGATTGCGGATTCGTACTGGTATCTGCATACTCAGCCGCGTACTACTTTTGCGTTTGAGTTGGATCTGAGGCCCTACGTTGAGAAGTGGTGAAAGAAATACCACTCATAACAGGTAATATCAATAACACAGATAATTGAATTCAAATGATCAATTAATACTCTCTCGACCATATATAATTGTCGTCACGGTAATCGGGGAATGTTTGTGATTCTAGGAATTGGTTCGAAGAGTTACCTGTTGAATATGTTGGCAGATATACTAGTAGATTTGATCAGAATCTCATCAATGAAATAGGCATCTTTACTGATTGTCCAGTTGATTACAAGTGATTAATTAAAGGCAAAAACAATAGCCAGTATTGAGATACGTTATAGTTCACAACTGTTCGGGCATGACAGAGAATTGCTAATACCACCCCTCAAATGGCTAAACCCACCCCTTCTAAGCTCACCGCCGTATTTGTAATACCACAAGGCACAAAGGCATCAATTTTCTGCCGGCAGCATGAATACGGTCCAGAATTAAATCTCATCTCCACGTAAAAAGCTTCCATTTTACCACACATTTAACGACATTTAATATGCAAGCAAGTTATCTCATTCCAAGCTAAACCTAAAGAGGAAACAGAGGCTGATTTTAAAAACACCGGCAAATGCATTTTCAGTCGAATTAACTGGCAAATCTGTTGATCAACGGACACCCAGGCCTTTTATGCCCCTCCACGCCGCAATTTCCACATGTATTGGGTCTCCTCCGAGATTGCACAGTTGGTGGCTGCTGAGAGCCTTGTTGGGACCATTGCTCATAAAACTCACGATCTACAGCATCTTCAACAGCATCTAGCTGCTCCCATAAGCTTGGGATCCGCCCCTGTGATCCCTCTGGGCCTCGGGGGTCTTGCCGGGCCCCCGAGGCCTGTGATGTGGCCACCGAGGCCTGTGATGCTGTATACGATCCTCGCGATATCCATACCCTCCGATCATCCCGAATTCTTGGCTCCTGTATACGAAGAAGATCTGGATGAAACTGTGGTGAATCAGCCTCCTGAAGATGCCACTGTAAGTGGAAGAGATCAAGAGGAAGTGGCTTTTTCTCATTATAATATGGAATAATTTGATGGATGCATGGAATGCCCCTGCCTTTGCCGCATACACAGAAGATAGGAATTTGAGGTTTTTCGATATGGATAGGTAGATATGTGTTGATTTCTTTCTCCAGACGGCGAATGGCTTCAAGGGAAATTCTCTGTATGAGATTTGGTAGTAAAAATGTATAGGATTGATGATCTGTGAATCGTCCAAGTGTCTGGTCATGTAACTGATATTGAATATTTGAATATTGACGTTTAATTGTCTGTTCAAAGATATCAAAGGCTCCAAGGAGAGAAGTTGAGGTTCCCTGGCTAAATTTTAATAGAAAATCCCTCAATAATAATAGGAGAATTACCTGTTGATCACGTTTAAATGCCCAATGTGCCGACTCATTTCGAGATGTTGCTACCTCACCAAAGTGAAAATAATGCCGAGTATAATGGTGTAAAAACATCTTCGCATATATTGGGTTAAGCCATTCCTTCTGGATATAACGAATTAGCTTAGAGAAGATCTCATGACAGTAAGTTTGCTGAAATTCCTGCCATTTTTGTTCGAAATCTTGAGGCGTTAAAGCAGTAACAATTTCATGCCAGAACTGTTTCATTCTCCACCACCGATGAAGCTTCTCCTGCCGTATACACCCATTCTTCAAAGAGAATATCTCTTGTTTTTTTGCAGCTTCTTTAATCTCCCATTCAAGATACTGACGAATAGGAGTACGCGCATGGGCAAGGATGCACTTATTGATATGCCACAAACAAAGCATATGGTTAAGTGTAAAAACCATTGGTATAGCACTGAGAATTGCAAGCTCTTTGTCTGTAAATACAGTCAATGGCTCAGGGATTGATTCTACCGCTAATACTGACTGTAATTGCTGTAATGCCCAGCAAAATGAATCAGTAGTAGAGTCTGATAAAAAACAGAAGCCAGCGGAGAATGTCTGGTTTGTTGATGTCATTCCAGTAATATCAAGCAATGGCATTTTGAACTTGTTGGTTTTAAATGTTGTATCCATCCAAAGAATATAGGGAAAAAGACGTAAAAATCCAATGGAAGTCCGGTGGATGGCGAATAAAGCAAGTAAAATATCGTTGTTATCCGATCTACAGCGGATACACCAATCCCCTGAATTTGGGAGGTCTTGGAGAAGTGTTTGAATAGATGAGCGGCCGCCAAGTCGTCTTTTGTTAAGATCCATCTTAATATTATAGATGTTCTTCGCGATAACATGTTCGCCTTCATTCCTGAGCTGATCCGTAATCTGGCGAGGCCAAAGCCCCTGCTGGATAGCCTGTTCAATCTCCAAACCTCTTTTTTTCATAGCCATTTGGCGAAGATAAGGAATATTGACGGCGGGTGATGGTGTATGGTTATGGCTACCATTTCCAATTTCCAATAACCATATATCTCCATGTCGACGAAGAATAACCTCAAATGGACAGTTACACTTTTTTGTACGGCCTCTTCTGCGTTTTTCTGCATCAAGTCCTATAGTCCGGCGGTCACAATATTCACCACCTCGCCAGCATTGGTAAATAACCTTGAGTTTTACCCCGTTAGAGGATTTTGAGCGTTTTGAAACAACTGCATAGCCTTGGGTAGCTGCAAATTGATTCATCTCGGTTTGAGCTTCATCCGGCGAAGAATACTCGAGTTTCCAGGGCGGATTCAGCTTAAATAGAGGGAAACTTGGCTCAATATCTGAGTATATATCAGCCAATGGCTCTTCGGGATATTGAGTCTCTTCGTCATAAATTGTGTCGATAGTGTTGAGAAAATCATCGCGGAACGTAGGAGGAGGGGTAGTTGACAGCCTAGGACTAGACATAAGAGATTCAGTAGTTTCCAGTGACATAATAATAACCAAATAGCTTCAAATTTTCAGGGGTAGTAGAGAAGATAGAAAATAACAATACTCTAAAAGAAGAAATCATTTTAGCGAAGGGGAGGTATTCAAATATATGTTTAAAATATTGTTATTGCTTAAAATATTGATATGGTAACGGGAGTAATAAAAATGCACATTCCTGAGGGTACTGTGGGGCCTCGGCAGCCAATCAGCTTCTCTTAATATTTCCGTAAACGGCAGGTCACATGCTCACTACACCTCGCCATACTTTGCCATTTCCCTATTATTTACCTTTACATAGTAACTTTACATATTTTAACCCCTACTTTGATTTACTACAGCAATACCATTTTAAACCATTTTTTAAAACCCTTCTGGATTAATAAATATACGTTATTTAATAATCACGTGCTAAAATATAATTGATTGTTATCAAAGAATAGAGATATCCGGGCGCTCCGCAATAGACGCCTTTTTTGATGTGGTTTGGTGTGGTTTGGTGTGTCGGGGCGTCCACCGCCTCCATTGACCGCCCATTTTAAATTACACCGCCTTGTTAACGGCTCATATTACAAATACGGCAGAATTTCCCAAAGCGGCTTAGAAGGGGTGGGTTTAGCCATTTGAGGGGTGGTATTAGCAATTCTCGGCATGACACCTTGACACCTGTAACACCAGGCAGAAAAGTGATTACCTGATCTTGGCGGAACCACCAAAACGTCATAAACCAAGCTTAAGCTCTTCCCACTCCAAGATCCAATTTATACCAATACCCAGCATTGAATTCAGACAAGATGGTCCTCGAAGGTGCCTCGCCGCAAGCAGGCTCATTTTCAAATGAAAGCCCCTCGACCGGCGCCCCAATAAGACAAGCAACCAACCACCCCCAATCGCTCCTGGGTGGTCTAAGAATCAAACCAGAATTCATCGAACACCCCGACCTATTCACCCTCTACTTCGGCTTTCTCGGAAACAGATCCTGGCAAAAATCAGTGGGACGTAATATCTATGACCGCTTACAAGGGACTTGGGTTCTTACCGGGCGCACCGCGACACAAGAAGAGCTAGATTCGTTCTGCGCCAATTCCACACACGCCCTGTACTACGGCCGAATCGGATTACCAGTATCGTTAATTGCCGGTGGAGTTTGGGAGTACAGGAAGGCAGCTCGGCAAACGGCCGATCTTACATTTGCACAACGGCTTACGACAATGCTGAGCATTGCGAGGGCTGATCCGTCCGCGTTCTGGCCTCAAGCCGCTAGGACTGGATTCAGGGTATTTTGGATTGGATCGTGCGGGTGGATGTTGTCAACTGTTGGATCGACGTGGACGGGTATGACGGATCTTCTTAGGGATCCGAAGCTTGCGCAATGGAGACATGATACGAAGGGTCAGAAGGAAGAGGAGGTTCGGAAGCGGAAGCTTGAGGCTGCTGCTTCGATGTCCATGAATGTTAACGGGAAGAGAGAGGTTGTGGAGAGATTGAGACGTGACTTGTCGGGGGACAGTGGCTTTGATGAAACTCAGACGCCAGAACCGGAACAATACAGTTATGATGCGCCTGCCGCGAACCAGTCTACATATGATTCCCCGGCGTCTGGGTACCAATCGCAAAGTTCTAGATATGGATCTGCGCCTGCGCAACGGTCTTCGTCGCAGGGAGAGTCATCTACTGATTTCTTCCTTGGTGGCCAGGACGACGATGCTAGTCCGACTGCGGCTGAGTACCGGAATACGAACCCTAATGGCTCGTCTATGAGTACTTGGGATCGCATCCGGGCTCAGAATGCACCACCTAGATCGCAGGCTCCTGCGCGACAGTCCTCTACTTCTGGATGGGGACAGGCTCAGGCTCAGTCTCCGCCTGCAGATGATGTTCCTGTTGGTGCGCGGGATTCATATGATGTTGATCGACGACTAGAGAAGGACCAGGCCCAGGCTGATTTTGATAGGATGATGGAGCAAGAGAGGAATGCATCTGGTGAACCGACTCGACGGGGTTGGGGATCATAAGATACCAGAAATTTGAATTTACTTCCTTTCTATCTACGCTACATGGATATATGTTGTGTAGTACAATTTCAAGGACTTGTATCTGAATCAATTCTGTCTTTTTTTGTAACTCCGCAAACCGTTACCTATTAGCCTTTGCAGGCATATAGCTGTAGACCCGACGTTCAAAAGTTCCATCTGGTATGATAGTTCTTGTGGTGAGGAAACCTTGGAAGAAAGGTAATATAGGAAGGATACAAGATTTGCAATTTTGGTAGAGACGGAAATATAGATGCCAAGGGGTTATGTATACGGGGAAATGGGCTAAGTGGCGCATGGGATTCTTGTAGCTGTGGTAGTGAAGAGGCAGTGAGCCTAGAAAATGGGGAGAATAATATAGCAAGTGAGGGTATATCAGTAACGCAGATAAGGACTTGATGAGAGAAGAAGAGAAGAGAAATAGACATAAAGAAATTCGCTAAACATAAAACGCATGAATCATCAAAATGGGGAATAGGAGAACAGTATGATATGATGTGATATGATATGAGACAAGCGAGTGTCAAAAAGAAACAAAAATGCAATAAAATGGTAGGAGAAAGAATAAAAACATCGAAACTGTCTTAGTAGTAGTTCTGACCGGGTGCATAGGCACGAGAGTGCAATGTTTCATACGGCATGTCGAGCTCATGAGGATCAGATCCCCATTCAGTAGCCGTGCCCCATGGTTCAACGCTGCGACTATTACCTCGAATACGAGTTAAGCTGCGCAGCTTGTTCGCGAAACTCTCATTGTTTGAGCTCCGGTTCCGACGATGCTGAGACTCAAATGATCCACGTTTCTCTTTGTTGCCGTTCTTAGGCTCACTCGCATTAACATGAATAGTCGGAGCAGCCGTCATAGCACGAGGAATGTGGCGGCCAAAGTCCTCATTATCAATGGCAACATCAATTGTAGCAGTAGACTGTCGTGGGGAGCTGACATCCATTGGCATTGGGAATGGAGGTGGAGGCGGAGGTAGAGGACCACTTAGATGCTGCAGTTCGGGGAGGAGAGGAGGAGCTGGCGGCGGAGGAGGCGGGGGTGGAATCAAGTCTATTTGTGGTCCAGATGGTCTTCTGGGCAATGAGCCTCCGATTGTTTCTTCGATGCTTGGATTGCGCTGGGGGGAGGTATTTGAGACATATCCGCCTGAGCTGGTGCGGCGGTGGCCTCCGTTACGAACACGGCTGTTTGAGCGGCTTCGGGGAAGATTAGGGTTGAAATGCGGGTGCATCGGGACCTCGGATGGTACTGGAGGTGGATTCTTGTATCTGGTTGCTGGACCCTCTGGCATGGGAACGGACATTGATCTGCCAATTCTTTCTGCGGCTTCGCTTTGGTATCGGGCATCGTTTAGATGGGGAGATCCATATCCATAGCTGTTTGTTGGTATGGTAGGGACGGAGGGTGGTCGTTCTTCCTGGCCGCCGCCATACTTGGGGTGCCGCATTGCTCGTGGCGTTGCTGGAAGTCCGACGGGGTTGCGAGAACTAGAGCTTGAATCCGAGCTGCTATGGTACTCAGGCGATACTTTTGCTGGAGGGATGTTGTTGCGAGATGGGGCTCGTGGGAAGTAGGAGTTTCCATAGAATGGAGGTGGGCTTTCCAGAGGTGATCTGGCTAGTTCTCCCGGGAATGGGATGTTGGGTGCAGATGGGTTCCGTGCCAGGGACAGGCGGCGTGCTTCCAATTCAGCGGCGGCTAGCTCTCTTCTCTTCCTCTCGGCCAGACTGACAAATGGTGTTGTTGGAGAAATTTGGACCTGGAGTTCATTGGCAGTAGAGGCTGGTCTGCTTTGGCTGTGTCCGTTGACAAACATGTTCTCCGGGCTGAAGGCTCTGTTGCTCAAGGTGTCTGCATGTCCGAAAGCCTTGCTGCTTAGCATTTGATCTTGTCCGAAGGCTTGATTGCCCAGTGTTTGCTGTCCAAAAGCTTGATTGCCTAAGGTTTCCTCCTGTCTATATGCTGAGGGACTTAGGACTTCCTCATCCCCGAATCTCTGGCTGCTTAACAGATTCTCTTCTCCATACGCTTGACTTCCTAGAGATTCTTGTCCATAGGCTTCACTGCTAACGGATTCTTGCCCGTAAGCCTGGCTACCCAGATTTTCCTGCCCATACGCTTGACTTCCCAGAGACTCTTGTCCGTAGGCTTGGCTTCCCAGGGATTGCTGTTCAAAGGCCTGGCTACCGAGAGTATCATCTTGCCCAAATGCCTTCGCGCTCAAGACTTCCTCATGACCAAATGCCTTACTGCTCAATTGCTCGAAACGTTCAGGTTGAGCAGGAAGGTCAAATTCTCGGGGTGCACGAATCTCAGGCTGACTATAAGACACCTTGTGTTTAGTCTCAGGCGAACCTTCTCGCCTAGAGCTAGTTCCCCGTTCTGCGCGACGACGACTAGCGCTGCGATGTTGCGAACGTAGTCGCTTTTGGTTCCCAACAACAATACGGAGTGGGTCCTCCGCGCCACCTTGTTGAGATAATTCTTGCGTAGGAAGAGTCATCGGTAAAGGCGAAGATGGCGATCGAGCAGAAGAGCCTTGTCGATCAGAGCTGCGACCTCGTGCCAAGGCCTCACCCATACGGCTGGATGGTTTCCGGCTAGAAGAGCGCTGACGGGTGCGTGAACCAGCCTTTCTCATTCGGCTGGTGCTTCGAACACGGGATTTCGACTTTTTCCGTGGCTGATCGGGATATTCTAGCTCTCCACTATGATAGCGGGCGACCTCGTCGGGTGACATTGGCACTGGGGAAGATGGCGATCGATTCGCGGACTGGATGTATCGACCACGGGCTGTTTCTCGAGATTCTTCGCGGGATTCCATGCGTGAGGTACCGTTATCTCCAGTATTTCTTCTTCCGCGGCCAACCTTCTTCGAATGGTAGTTTGCTTCTTCAAGACTGCTGATGTACTGGTCGATGCTCCGGCCAGTAACACTGGGACTCTTAGCAGAGGTATAGCTGTTCATAGTGGAAGTGCTTTTTGCGCTGTGAAGTAAACCAGATTGGCTACGGGGGCCGGGGAATGGCAGTTCTGAATGAATGAGCTCAAGCTGTAGGCCGTTTGGATTTCTAGTTCCGTTTCGAGAATCAGAGCGGTCCGTTAGAGCCTCAAAGACCCCGGGAGATGGCGAAGGAAGTCCCTTGATAGCTGCAAACTTATCCATAGCTTGAACAGCTGTTTGAGGGCTTGGCTTCATGGAGTCAAGACCTTGGTGGTGGTATTTTGCTGGTGTCAAAAATCCATTATCAACCTGCTCATCTTGGCTTTGCTCGTGACCACTGTTTTCATCTGCCTCGGATGTTGATCCATATGCACTGGAGCTCTGTTGAGAACGAGCGCGAGAGAAAATAGGAGGTTGAACATCCACGGGCGTTTCGCCAATTGAAGGGAGACGGCGACGGTTAAATGAAGGAGTAGTCGTTCGCGATGTCATTGCTTGGTTAAGACTCTGAATGTTATTGAGTTTCCAAGAGCCCACGGCCGATTCCGCCACAGCAGACTCAGCAATAGGTGTAACACCGGGCGCGTTTGTGGGCGTTTGATCATCAGTTTTCAATCCTGGGAAGCGGAAACGTTTATTAGATTTCGCATCGAAAGATGTGATAAGCTTGAGTGCAGGGCCCTTCAGGTTTGGAGCAGCTCGTTGGCTAGAAGAGGCGGATCGCGGACGTGGAGGCACCATGCCATTGGATTCTATAGATTGGTTCACTTCAGGCGCAGTCAATGGCGGAATTCCACCCATAACTTCAGCGAATGTAGTTGCTTGCTGGGCGCCTGGGGAAGTCCATGGCTCAGAAGGCTCGGCACCACTGCACATAAAGCAACGAATGGCGAGTTGCTGCTGAGACTGTGTAACAACATGTTCTCCCCATCGTCGCACTAGATATGACTGGCGTTGCCAGTCTGTCGGCATCAAAAGACATGTCATAAGGATAGCTTCCATGAAATGCTTGCGAGACACGTAGACTTCAATGGCATCATTACTGTCTCCCAGTCCAAGGAGAATAGAGGCTGCAGTATGAATATCCCCGACCTCCAGCAACTTTTGTACAAAACTTTGCCCAACTTTGTTTGCTTGTGCTTGTCCCTTCATTTGGCTCAGGGCAAGAAGCATCCAATCCGAAGCAGTCGTTGGCCCAGAGCTGATCATTGCAGCCATATGATCTGTGTTGGTCTCTCCAAGCCACTGCGCTAGAAGAATCGCACTTGGACTTCCATACGCATGACGACTCCACTCATCCTTAATCAAATCTGAGATATCTCCTTCCCAGCCAAAGACAACGCTCAGCATTTGGTGGCGTAGATCATTGGGTGTCAAACTGTTCTCATCTATTGAAGGTTGTGGCTTGTATGGGACGTCGTTTAACCGTGCCCGGATGAATGGAAATAGATCAACAACATTCTTCTCAGCAGGGCTCATTTGCACCTCATTTCGCAGTCGGGATCCTGTCCGAGATCCAGCTCGAGAGCTTCTTACCGAGGACATTGAGACTGAAGAGGCATAATTATACCCAGCTGATGGCTGCGGTGTATCATTGTCACCCGATGCGAGCGAAAATGTTGTTGCACTGTGCGCTGAGACACTAGGCGGCGCAAATGGACCTGTTCTGAACTTTCCAGATGAGGCTTTAGAGCTCACAGATTCCGTTCGACTCCTAGAAGAAGCGGGGCTAATGAGATTTGATCGTTGCTGCTTTAGGTTGTCGAGGTTGTTGGACTCAAATGGTGGCTGTCGCGAACTAGACTGCTCTCGAATGTTTGGGGGGTCCTGCAAACGTCTCGGTGGAGACATCGTTTGTGACCGTTGATTCTCAGAAACAACTGATCTAGAGCTGACTGGTGCATGCTGCACATTTGCAACCATTCCCGGGGTCTCCAAATCGTACTGCTGGACTGTGTTGTGTGGGCCAATAGTAAACAGTGTCGCTGTAGGGCCATGATTTGCAAGTCCCCGAACTCCATCTACCGTAGGAATTGGTTCATACGTAACATGCTTTGTTCGCACATCCCAAGCCCATGTTTCTCTGTTCATAAACATTTCAAATTAGTACAACTTGCTCGCCGTGGCGGCGGAATTGCGCTTTCAAAATTGCCCATTCACTCACCCTTCAAGGTATTGCACAATTTTTCCATTTTTAGACCATGCCATCCATTTCGGCTCTGCAGAAGTTGAATCGGATCGTTTCAGCACACGAATTACTCTCGGGGACTCCTTTCCCGCGGGCTTTGATACGCTCCATACTCGTAGGTCGCCATTTTGAGCTTGCGTAGCCAGCATGTCCGATTTCTGCTTCGAAGAAGAAGCATGCCAGGCGATCGATATGATAGGTGACGGACCGCGCGATGTGGTTAATGTGTGAAGGATGGTAAATTGGGGAAGGAGATTTGCGATCAGGATTGATCCATTTTGATAGCTGATCAATCCAAACGTTAGAATTTGGCACTTGAATAGTTTGAGGTCAATATTTATCAATCGAATTAACATACCCAATCGCATAGGTACGACAATCCATAGAAGGAGCAAGAGAAGTAATAGGGTCAAAAATAGTTCGCGAAGAGATATGTTCTGATGTTGAGGGCTCGAAAAGGATAACTTCGCCCTTGTCGTTACCTAGAAGAACAAAGGCAATTCGTCAGTAAAGGTAGCGACTTGAAGTCACAGAATAGTTTTCAACCATACCAAATGCGACATTTCCATTGCGCAGCCATGATGCCACCCGTAGATGGTCGAAAGATGCAAATCTTGAGATTTCTGATCCGGTAAAAATATCCCAAACAATAGCTGTCTGTCCTACATCATAACTGACAACCAGTCTGCCCGCACCCCGTTCGCTCACATTATCCACCGAAATAAAATCAATATTCTCCTTGTGGCTCTGAAATCGTCGTTCGACCGCGAGGGTGTCATGGTGAAGGCAGAGGACTGTGGAATCCTGTGCATATAGGAAAAGCGATGCTGTTGCGGCGCACGCCTCGAAACGAAGCTCCGGTTCTTGTACTTGTGACGCCATTGTTTTGACGGACTTCGAGAGTCGTGATTCTGGCAACAAACTCCTGTTCCATGTCAATTTTTCCATTTTTCTTCTCTTTGTTACTTTTCAATTTTTTAAATCCCTCTCCTCAATATGATTTATGGGCTGTGGCAGGGGGAAAGTAAAGCTATGCCTCTTGTGCCTTGCTCCAGATCCACACTGAACGTGGACGGAACAAAATAATAAATTCGCCACGAGCCCACGAGGGAGATGCAGGGAAGAAAAGGAAAAAGAGAAAACAAAAAAAATACTAACCTGATCCTTTCTGATCCAGGCAAAGGTTACTAATCGGCCACGACCCTAGAGTTACCATTCAAGGCCAAGGGGAGAGAGTGCCAGGGTAGCGCCAGGCATTTGGGAACTTTGGGGAAACGCCGGAGAGGGGTTAGTGCCTGACAGACGAGAAGGATTGCAGCAAGCTAGCTTCTAGACGATGATGCGGGCCCTAATAAGGAAAAGAACGACCACGGGAGCTGTGGGAGATTGGCGCAGTAGTTGTATGCGGACTTGACCGGGGTGGTGGGAAATATGAGGAGGTAAGTAACAAGTCTAGAGAGAAAAAAGTGAACAGGGATTCGGAAGGAATTGCAGGACCACGTTCATCACATCCCATAAAATTTTAGCGTGGCTGAAGGTGCTTAAGTTTGTGACAGGACGTGGGGTGGAGATGGGTAGCAGCAGGGGTGGTATATCTATAGGTACTGTACAGTATGTATGCTGCGTACGCGAGATATAAAATCTGGCGCCACCCTTGTCACTATGGAGCCAGGGATGGAGGATGCGCTTACTCCGGTAGGACAGAAAGCTCTCTTTTTTAGTTCAAAAGGCAGTATATGGGGCGCCGGTAGCCGATCAGAATCTCCAACCATCGAGCAATCGGGGTTGGCGCCGGGGGATTATACAGGGCGCTTCATTTGACGACTGGCCATACATTGGGCGGCCTTAGAGGAAGAGTGAATCCACCTTGATTGCCCGAAAATATGGATACCGCCAGAGCATCACATCATTAGCGGAGCCGGTAGGATCGAGCCTTTTTGGTGGCTGGGGTGCATGGCTTTGGGTTGGTGGGACTGCACCAACGAGCATGCAGAAACGAGGGACGCAGAAGAAGTTACGGGTTTAGATCGATGCAAGAGGCTCCCGAATCACAGACGGGAACCATCAGCATCTGTTCAAGACCGGCAGAGAAGTGGGTCCAACGATATCAGAAAGCGCGTGGATTCTCAAGGTTGATCGTTCCGGTTTCTTCGTCGGAGAGGGCCCGTGGTTATTATTATTTTTGGTTTTTACCTTGAATGAAGAAAAAACAATAGAGATGACAGCCGTTGGATGTTAGGAAAGGGTTAATGATCCGGGAACTTCCCAGTGGCTGAGGATGTAATGTTGTCTCTCTTTTCTTTTCCTATCCAAGTACATATGCGCATGGAACTATTGGTAAAACACTGCATTGGATGATTCGGCGAGACGTAACGAAACAACCGAATTATTTCGCTGAGACAAGAAAAGTCAAAAGGAAGGCCCCAAAATCGATGTGATTGAAGAGATCCGTGCAGGATGTTGACAAGCTGCACCTTTCGTCACGTTCTCTCCACCAATCATACCCGGTCACCGCTGATCCCTCGGCGCCTACAGCAACTCACCTCAACCAATGCGCGTTCATATCCCACAAAATGCTGAGCAAGGCTTGGGATCACTTTACTCTAGGGTCCTCGAGACAGCCTATGAAGTTCCTGAAAAAATTTATTGATGTACGTTACGGAGAATTCTCTCCACAGCCGTTCCGCCCGCAAGTTTCATCCTAGTTATTATACGGCGTGTTTCGTACATGGACGATGATCTTTTTAAGATCGCCTTCTGGTTTGCATGTTTGAATTGGTTTGAATTATTCTCTTATGATTTTTTTGCTTTTTTTTTTAAGAAGAAACGATCGGTGTCGCACATGGAAGCTCCTGTCTGTCCTGAGTTCCCTGGAGATTATGGGTATGTGATGTGATTGTGTGCTTCGAGCCAGGGTCATACTTGCTGCACATTAAGCACATACATCTGTATGGATTCCCAAGATTTCCCAAGCTTATATTCTGTGTTCCTATGGAGCTTGGGCCTCTGCGGAGTGGTATCGGGGAGAGGGACAAGGCACGAGCGGAAAGTTTTCCAATTGAACTTGGAATGAACTCGGGAGACTGCATCGTGCCATCCGGTGATCAATTCCAATTTCCGCTTTGCCTTGAAAGGGCAACGGAGTGATTAGCTTTGCATTATCAGTATATTAGTATCACCTATGAGTTGTTAGAACCCGACTTGAACTACGCGCCAAGCGGGTCCCGCCGATATTGTACATTAGGTCGATCAATAGAAGCTCTGGATGCGTCCAACATGTTTATGATATAATAATTATATAGACCCTAGGTCATCACGATAATATACCTTATATCAAGCCTCATTTACCCTTCATCTCGAATTTTTTCTACCATCAGGGCACGACCCAAGTAGATACCCGCAATGACCTCCACAACCATCAACCACGGTTCCCCTCATGCCACCAAGTTCCCGTGCGGGGTTTATCTCATCCTTCGGGCCTGACTCACTCCAATAACAAATACTATCCCGATAATAGCATCGCTAACATTCAAGCTTATTACTCGAATCCTTTAATGAGAACACCTCTCGATCCGCGATCGCGAACCCTGTGATCCATCACTCCAGGGCCCTAACCATGTCCGAGCCCGAGACTATCGTCATTATAGGGTAAAAAAAGAAACCCAACCGTTACCGGCTCCGAAATTTCAACTAACTAATTTAAAATTCTAGAGCCGGCGTAATAGGCCTCTCAACTGCCCGACACATCCAACAATATCTAAGCCCCAATCAATCCGTCCTCGTGGTAGCCAGAGATTTCCCTTCCGACACCTCCGTCAACTATACCTCCCCATGGGCCGGAGCGCATTATAGACCCGTCCCCGGGTCTTCGCCGCAGGCTCTCCGCGAAGCAAACCAGGCGCAACGAACATACGAATTCATGAAGCGAGTCGAGGCCCATGAACCAGCCGCAGGCGTCAAATTTGTACAAGGTATCGAACACCTCGAAGCACCGCCTCCGGAATATGAGGATGCGCAGAGTTTGCGTTCTTCTCATGGCGGGCTGGATGAATGTCGTCGCCTTTCGAGTAGTGAGGTTCCAAGTGGTGTGAAATGGGGTATTCAATATAAGACATGGGTTGTTAATTCGCCGGTCTACTGTGCGTATATGTTGCGCAAATTCATCTTGAATGGTGGGAGGACAAGGCAATATGTTCTTGGGAATTTGCAAGAGGGGTTTTTCTTGGAACATAATGTGAAGACTGTGGTGAATTGCTCTGGATTGGGCTTTAATGATCCCAAATCGTTTATTATTAGAGGTATGTCATTCGATGTCATTTTTTTTAATTGCGGGAACCAAAAACTTTTCGAGCATGTGCTTATGATGGACTTTGTGTCTGTGTAGGCCAAACTTGTCTTGTGAGGAATCCTGTATCAGAGACTATCACTCGCCAGAATGAGGATGGGACTTGGTCTTTTTGTATTCCACGTCCTCTTGATGGTGGAACGGTTATTGGTGGGACCAAGGAAGTTGGGAACTGGGATCCTAATCCCTCGATGGAGACACGAGCTACGTTGCTTGTCAATGCGAAGAAGTGGTTCCCTTTCACACCTGAGAGTGGTGGCGAGTTTGATGTGATTCATGATATTGTGGGTAGGCGACCGGCTCGCGAGGGTGGTATGCGTATCGAGATTGAAAAAACGAGTAATGGGAGACAGGTGGTTCACGCATATGGTGCTGGCGGTCGTGGTTATGAAATTTCGCGAGGAGTAGCCGAAGATACGGTGGCATTGATGTTGGAGAATGGGATTTTGCGCGAAAAGGCGGCACTGTAGTTATGATGTGATGGAGGTCATCCTCAAGTCATGGTTTAGGTAATACTTAATGAAGCATGCACATAGTTGTACATTCAATGCCATGAACAACTTGAAGCTCCAGAATTACTTATGTTTGAGTGATTATAACTGATTCCAAGGTTACCATCGAGATACGGGGCCTACTTATACTCAGAAAAAAAGGTCTCTAAAGCACATTAAGGTATTTCGACCTTGGGGGGTAAGTGCGACGGCCGGTTCGGGGACCTTGCAGGTCATCGGGAATTAAGTCGAGGGCCTTGACCGGAATATACTGGGGGAATCATTGCCATTAAAACGATGCGATGTTCGAGAAAAGAAAATGGACTTTTTGCTACCAAAGCAAGCTGTCACAACAAAATATCAGTCGTTGATTCTTCCGTCACATGAGTCACAGGAAATTCATAAAATCCTCTGCTCTCGTTACCAACCACCCCGCTGTTTTTCTCTCCTATTCAAGCAGTATATGTGAAATGTCTGAAGAGATAGAGGAGAAAGAACAAGCAAGGTGACTGGGCGAGTCTCCAGTGAGCATGATGAGGCCATACAACGCAACTTCCGATGCATTAGGGTATAACGCCGAATAGTTGGCGATTGCAATGATCACTCAACCATGAGGGTCCGATTCCCGTGGGCCGAAAGCACCGGCCTGGTACGGTCGGTGTCCAGAATCCGACAGGAAAGGGTACTTCCCAGAGACTCACAAAATTGGTCCCGCAAGGAGGTGGATAGGCTCAGCCTTCAGCCTCCTGTGTGACAACTGGAACCGCTATTCCTAGCTTAGCCAAACGCTCCTCTTCCTTCTCCTGTTGCAGCTTTTCAGTTTCAACTCGTAACGCGTCCAAGTTGAAGCCATCGTCATCGTCATCGTCATCCGACTCCTCATCACTGCTCTCTTCATCCTTCCAGTCACCGCTCTCAAACATGGTACGGCCAGTGGCCTCTTTGGCCTGTCGTGCTTGCTCCTCAGCGGCCTTCTTGTTAATACGCTCCTTCTTCCACTGGGCGAAAGACTCTGGAGTGACCGGTGTCAGGGTACCTGTCAACTTATGTCGCTCAGACTCCAGCCAGTCTTCCAAAGTCAACGTGTTCAATGGGGATTTGTCCATCAGGGCCTTCTCGGCAGCCCTCTGCTCCTTTGTCTTGAGAATGAATCTGTCGGCACAATATTAGCAATCTTGGAAGCATTTCAAGTAACATTTGAAGTTCAACATACCCAGGAGGCAAGCTGTGCTTATACATGCACTTATCACCGCCATTCGGACAAGTCCAGAACCAACCATACTTCTGGTTCTCGACCGCCTCAATAAAGAACTTGCAGACCTTGTCGGTAGTCGTTCGTGGGTTTCCATGCTTGCTCATCACGACACTGCGCAGCTTCTCCTCGTCCCATTGGTCCATAGTATCGACCTGTTTAGTCTCTTCTTCTGTTTCACGCGAGTCGGTGTACAGATCCTTCTTAGCGGCCTTGCGCTCAATGTTCATGTCGTGACTGAACTTGCACTTGCGACCCTTTTCGCAACCACCCTTCTTGTGGAACATGCACAGCACGGTCTTGGGGTCAACGCCAAAGGGCACCTTCTGGACTTGAACGGGCTTGAAGAGTTCTGCGGCTTCCTTCTTAGCCAGATCAGAGGCCTTCTTCTCAGCCTCACGCTGGAGTTTCTCGGCCGCCTTTCGCTTTTCATCGGGAGTTTTGTTGGAGTGGGATTGCGCTTGCAACTGCGTGATCTGTTTCTTGGCGGCACCTCCTTTTTTCTGTGGGTGGGTGTGTTAGTATGCGTTGGCGGAGTTGTGATATAAGCGTATTTAGAATTTTTTTTTTTTTTGGTGACGTACATTTTTCATGCCAAAGGTCTGTAGAGAGATGAAGGGTTAGTATATCGCTAGTTCTGGGGTAAAAATTTTTTAAATAAGTAATCCAGGAAAAGACTTACCTTGTCATCGACGGATTTCGTCTTCTTCTTGGGCGCGTCGGCCTTCTTGGGTGGCATAGTGACGGATTGGGCTCGTGTGACGAGCGGTTCAAATGTTTTAAAAAGAGAGAAAGATGCGCCCGGTCGCGCAAGTCGCTGTTCAAAATTTCAAAGAACGCTGATGCAACTCAGGAGGAAGCCAAAGAAAATCCCAAGAAACTCAGTAAAGAGGTGAGGATATGGGAATCGACAAGAATCGAGTTGAAAGAGAGAGAAAGAGAGAGCCTCCACAAATTCGAGGGGTGAGAGTGTGGCGGCACAATCTGTGACTGACCAATGACCGCCCGGGCCCTTCAAGTATATCCCAAGGGTTTGACTCGACCCAAATAGGATTATTTAAGATGGTTCGGGGTTAATCAAGAAAAGGGGAAAATATCACCGAAATTAGAATACGTGGATTTTTTTAAAATTGTGGATTTTTCATGATATCAACTCGCTTTCTACTGTAAATTCATGGTGAAAGGACGTGGGTTGTTCGGCTGGGAAGCCTTTGCGTCATAGCCCCAGTTCTGCTCCCACACATCAGTGGGCATGACTAGGTATGCGAGAGGGAAAGGTCTATTAACAAATTCAACCGTTTGTCCATACAAAACTTTTACAATTAGGGCTACGAATTGACCTTCAAAGATTTTCATAGCCAATTTAAAGAAACAAAGAAAAAATCACGAGGGTCATAGCAAAGATTCTCAATTACTGGGCGACATTTAACTACATCGTTCGGAAAGATATGAATCCCGGAAGATGATTATCTACCTAGGTTGTAGATAAATCAATTCAAATTCAGCTGAGCCTGGTCGCTTTGCTCTACACAAGGGGGATCCCGAGTAATCCAAGGAAAATAAAGTAACCGGCACGCCATCCCGCAGGCACCTAGAAGCGCCCGTGTTTTTTTTCATTTCTGGTCGTCATAAATATTTCGCAGAGGATAAAATTCTGTACTGTTTATTTAAGAAACCTCCTGGATCTTGGAAGACTTCTCCTCCTCAAGCTCGGGAAGATCATCCTGTATGTGTGGTTAGCGAGTCGTTTCATTTGTAGTATATATTCCAGGAAAATCACTCACATCCTCTTCATCCTCAGCACCCTCAGCGCCGGGCATACCAGGCATGCCAGGCATGCCACCAGCACCGCCCATAGCACCAGCCAGGGCGCTCAGGTCGGGCATGCCACCCTCGCCGCCGCCCATACCGCCGAGCTTGGAGAAGTCGATGTTGCTCAGGCCACCGCCCTCGCCGCCGGGGCCACCCTCGCCGCCGAAGCCACCGAAGTTGTTGGCGTAGTCGTCCTCGGCAGCCTCGTCCTGCTCATCCTCATCCACCCACTTGAATCAGGTTAGCCCACCGTTATGTGGCCAGTATCCAATTAAGGCCGTAAAGCACATACCTTGTCGAAGTCGGTCTTCAAGAAGTGGACCTTCTTGCTGTCCTTCAGCAGACGAGGCCAGAACTCCTCCTTCAGCTCCTTCTTGCGCAGCACCAGCTCAACCTCGCGGTCGGTGTGGTTTACTTTGCTGTTCTCGGGGTCGATCTCGCCGAAAAGGTCCAGGGAGACGGAGTATGTGACACCCTTGCCGGAAGGGCCAGTGAAAGAGACATTGGTGGGGTTAAGTTTGAGGGAAGCCTTGTCCTTGGGGACATCGGCAGCCTTGAGGCTCACGTAGAGGTAGTTGCGCTCGGCATCATCGGCCGAGGAGCGCTGAGCCCAGGTGACTAAAAATCAACAATTCTCTTGTTAGCCATTTCTGGATTTTCATCTTTTTGAAACCCTCGACATCACACCCGACTGAATTGCAAGACACCCTTCTCCGCCAACTTTTCAGGGACTGAAATAACGTCATAGCGGTTGTCATTGCAAAATGTGCAGGTCCGAGTGTTTGGGGCAGGGCGGGGAAGTTAAAAGCTGTCACATCCTACCTTCGGGGTGCACGGTAGCCATAGTAAAAAGGTGAAGGGATGGTTATCCGGAAATATTTCAAAGATTTAAAAGAAAAGAGAAATGAAGCTTGGAGGAGATGGGATGCTGAGAGTGGGAGAGAGAAAGAAAGAGATGCTCACTTTGGACGCAGTACCGCTTTCACCAGTGCTAGAATGTACTGGAAGCACAGGCGGGCGCTGTTTGTCAGGTTTGCTCTCACTTCGAAGCCTTGTTTCTCAGGCTCATAACGTTTGTGCATTCGCCCGTGAACGTCACAGGCATGACTAAGCCAGTTCTTGACCCCCTCCACCAGGTTGCCGCAGACATCGCAAACCCAAATAAGAAGCACATAGGGGACGAGTATCCATATCGAAGGGCTTTCTGCATAATTCTGTGGCTACCTCGATACCAAATCGTCAAGACCATCCGGAAATCCAGCCTTTGATCCATGTCACACGCATAGACAACACCAAACACCCCACGTCATTACACACGTTGAACCTCCGATCTACGTTTCGTCCAGATCAGCTTAGACAATTCAAAGTACTTCCTTGACCTCTTGAAACCCTTCCAGAGCCATTAGATATATCGTCATGGAGACCTTAAAGGCAGTCTTCTTCGGGCCTGACCCTCAAGTCCAGGTAGGATAATTTGACCTTCTAGATTCAACAATCGGTTAACACCGCATTCAATTTGCTGACTGGTGGAAATTCAGATGAGAAAATGCAATGCCCTCATTCGCGCAAACACACGACAACTCGATCGGGATCTTGCTCAACTAAAAGCCCTCGACAGTAAGACCCGACAATACATCCTCAATGCCTCCAAGCGAGCCCAGCGAAACCCGTCACAGGCCAAACAAGCAACTAGCGAAACCAAAACCTTTGCTCGAGAACTAGTGCGGATCCGAAAACAATCAACAAGATTGAATACCAGTCGAGCCCAACTGCAGAGTGTTGGGATGCAGGTCAATGAAGCTTTTTCCGTTCGCAAAATCCAAGGCAGTCTGCAGAAGTCGACCGCTATCATGAAAGATGTTAATACACTGGTGCGAATGCCTGAACTGTACTCTACTATGCACCAACTCTCTACGGAGTTGATCAAAGCTGGGATCATCGATGAAATAGTGGAGGATGCTATGCCTGCCAATGAGTTATTGGAAGAGGAGGAGGATGAAGCCGAGGCAGAAGTGGACAAGGTGCTCCAAGAAATCTTACAGGGCAAGCTTTCTCAGGCACCCGTCAAGCTAGAGTCGCCTATCGAGGAGGCACCCGTGGCCGAGCCCGAGTTCGAGGATCAAGAAGCAACCCTTGAACAAATGCGAGGTCGGCTTGAGGCTTTGAAGAGCTGATGGATCATGGATTGCATTATCGTCTTTTTTTATCGCGTGTATTCCCCCTTTCCTTAAAGCGCCTCATCTGCCCAAGCCGTCTTGTTTATTGAGTTCCATTTGGAAGGAGTTCAGAGTATGATTCAATTATCTGTATCTACAGGCTGGACCTAAGAACCCATTCTTAAACGATTATGTTGCAATTTCATTTATATGTTTCAAGCTTGAGTGTACTGTCAATGATTCTATTCATTAATTAAAAGTAAATATATATTTGCACATAGCAGCTAGCGCTCCCTTGGCTTGCCTTAGGCTTGTTCAGAATATGACTCAACAATAGGCTTTGACTGATATTGTTGTCCACAGATGGAGTGACATATACAAAATTATACATAAACCAACGCTATGTAAATTGAATTATTGACTTTCATACATATTTGAACCCCAAATTCAAATTGATCACCGGCCAGGTTTGTCCCGTACTGTATTGCCTTGACCACTGGCCGTCTTTGCATGGGTGTACTTCGGGGGCTCGGCGATAATGATATCAGCCTCTTTGCAAACAGAGCAAACTACGAGGTGCCCGACTCGCCAAAAATAGCCTAGCGCGCCGCCCCGGTGATTCCCTCCCTTTCTCCTGACCCCATTCACCCTCTTTGTCCTCACTGCGTTGGTTTTTCTCTTCATCTCGATAGGAAAGCCTTTTTCATCAACGTCTTCATCTCTCTCGACTATTTTTTCTTCTCTCACAACCACACGCAGACTATCGCGTTTACTCCCCACAGACGCGTCCTTATCGCGACTTAATACCAGTGAACGATCTGCCAGCTTTTCTCTCATCCTTCCCGCAACAACATCATCATGTCTGCCAACCTCGATAAGTCGCTGGATGATCTCGTTGGCAACCGTCGCCAGAGTGCTCGCCGTCGTGGTAACCGCCGTGCTGCTGCCGCTCCCAAGGCCTCCGTGGGAGGCGTGAAGAAGTCCGCCAAGGCTCCCAAGGCCAACGCGAAGGCTGTCCACCCTACTCCTGCTGCTGCTACTGCTTCCAGCAAAATCATCGTGAGCAACTTGGTATGTCATCGCCAAAAGCCTCAACACTACTGCGCAATCAAAGCTAACTTCTCCAGCCTGCCGATGTGACTGAGGCCAATATCAAGGTATGTTGATCCAAAGGCCTGCGCTTTGGCTGTGATCGCCATCTTTGCTTTCGAACCAGAGGTTCAACAACCTCCGATTCAGTGTTTCGACCTGTCACTCCTCATATACCCCCCATGGTAGTTGTCGCTCAGCGCATGGCAAAGACGGGTTGCTCCTTCCAAAAATGCTTCTGCGCACAGTGGTTGGCATCTCGCGAAGCAGGAAGTTGAGCACCGTCTGAGTACGATCTTTGATGAAGTTTTGCTGCTTGCGTCGATGCTCTTACAAGAGCGATCCGCTTGCCTTGCAACTCTTCAGTACTATGCCAAGAACAAGGATTGAGAGATCCTTGTTCTGACTTGCTTTTCGCAGTCTCGCTCCACTCTTTTCCTACTTCTTGTTGTGAGCTTTTGAGGGACATCAGCGAGCGCACCAGTGAACCATTGGAGATTTTAGGGTGAAACACCCTGCCGATAGGCTTGTCTTCGCGAATTTTTCCGGAGACCACTACTTGTGGGGTGAATCCCACATAGTGACATAAGACGGTGACACTACATCTTATCTGCGACCAAGCCCATCAAATAAATAGCGATCACGAGAGCGCATGATCAAACTCCTGGCAGGAAATACGCAGTGGGCGTGAGCGTGGGCGTGCGTTTACAAAAGTATTCCTGGGAGAACATACCTTGTCGTTCGAGGACTAGTCGCACACAATCATCAGATTGATGTACCGAGGGATGCTTATGAATGATGTGGCCAAATGTCGGAGGGGGTGTGGGTGTCAACGACCGTGAATAGTGCAAATTATCCAAGAGCGGGGCACTCTTGTACATGATGCTCTCTTAACAATGACTTTGTATCTGGGATTGGGGCGTATTTATGGATCGCCGCTGTGTGCTCGCTGATGCTCTCGCCGATGGATTGTTTCGTTCACAGTTTCGCCGTTGTTTTACCTTCAACATTCGATCGCCGTCGATACAGCTGAATCTGTCAGACGAAAATACTGATCGTCTCTCTACACTATAGGAATACTTCACGAAGTGTGCAGGTCCCGTCAAGAGGGTCATGCTTACTTACAACCAGAACGGTACCAGCCGCGGTATCGCTTCAATTATCTTTGCCAAGGCCGACACTGCTGCTAAGGCCGCCAAGGAATTGAACGGTCTGCTTGTTGATGGACGCCCCATGAAGGTCAGTAAAACCACACTTTGATAAGCCTGAGTCGTCAAATGACTAACAGCGTCGAATAGATCGAAGTCGTATTCGACGCTTCTCACGCCCCCGCGGTTCCCGCTTCCAAGTCACTTGCCGATCGTATCTCTGCGTTAGTTTCTATCGCCCTCTTCTCACCCATAATTCTCAACATATACTTATCGATATAATAGCAGCCACAAAGCCAAGCCCAACCCCAAGCCCGCAACTGCTAACAAGGCTGCCAATGCTACTGCTGGCCGTGGCCGTGGCCGTGCTGCACGTGGCAAAGGCCGCAACCCTGGTCGTGGCAAGCCCAAGTCTATGGAGGAGCTCGATGCTGAAATGGTCGACTACTTTGCTGGTGGTGAGGCCCCTGCCGCCAACAGCGCTCCTGTCAACGGTGCCGCTCCACAGGCCAATGGTGGAGAGGACCTTGGTATGGCTGAAATCTCAGTAAGTAGTTCCACGGTGTCGTACATATTACGGATCTAATGCTAACCAAATAATTAGTAAATTGTTTGAACACATTATTCCCGACTTTTCTGCTGTTTCTGCAATGGGCTTCGGAATTTTTACTGGGGGAATTTGATAGTTGATGCGCAGGTCATATCTTCTGCCGTTCTCCTCGTTCCTTTATCTCTTCTCGCTTCTGCTTCTGCGTGCTTTATTCACAATTTTCTTTTTCAACTTTCTCTCAGTACTGCACCTAATTATTTTAACTTTTGTTGCAGAATGCATAGGCAGAGGGCATGTATCTACAATAACACAAAGAACATCCAAAGGATCACAAACATCTTCTAGCTGTATATTATTAAGATCGTCAACAACTTCAAGGCTATACACCCTGGACTTTCCAATACTGGTCAAGAAGTTTTACACTTAGGAAAAGAAGCTTAAGAAGCATTCTCAGAATATCAAAAAAGGCGATCGGTTTCTCAATGCTATGCAGATATCAAAGCCACAGAAACATAACTCCAGACCCAGCCATATGTCCATGCCAAGAAAAATAACCCAATTGACCTAACTGTACAAAAAACATACCTCCTTCTCAAGCGCAAGAAACCCACCTAATCTAGAAAACCCCAGCACGCGACATGACATCATGAAATTGCTCCAACGTAACCCCCGCATTCAATCCAGCTCCCCCATTCGCCTCCATTATCATATCCTTGAGCAAATTATCATCAACCGAATCTTCCTTCAACTCGCGCGCAATGCGCCGCAAGTGACCCAGCGAGATTGGCCCAGTACTCCCTTTTGTAAAGAGGTTGTATGCATCATCTACCTCCGCAGCCATGGAGTCGTCGTCGCGAGAGCGCAATTTCGCAGCTGCGACTGACACAAACGGACTGTAGGGTATGTATCCTGTGAGTGTGGGGTCGAGTGCGGAGAGAATCTCTGAGAGTTCCGTTGAGTCTTCTGGAGGGAGGCCGAGGGCCCTAGACAAGTTATGGACGTTAGTAAAGCTGTTTCAATATCATATTGTATGTTTGTAAGAATGGAGAACCGGGGTTAAGTCGGGGTCCCATACACCAGAGCTTTGCGCACATCCTCCCGTGGAATGACACCTTCTTTTTCATTTGGAAAGTCCTTATGCTTATCGGCGAAGAGTTGGAAGACCTCTTTTATCTCGTTCTCTTCTTCGGCGCTGATATTGTTATCTTTTGCGAGTTTGGAGGGGCGCGCGCGCTTCGGACCTGCGGAGGTGCTGGGGGGCGCTCCGCGCCTCTTGGGAGGCTGTGAGGAAATCTTTAGTATTGACACTTCGAATTGTAGTTGTGTAAGGAGAAAACTTACCATATCGCTCACAGGGAGAGAAGACTCCACTTGAATGTTCGGTAATTCGAGATCAAGCTGTGGGAGGATGTAGTGATGTAGATCAATGAATGCGACGGTGTGGAGATGAATACGGTGAGAACTGGCATAAATAGTGAGTCTATATGGAGCTTTTCGAACAGTCGTCCTTTGGGACATTTGGTCAAATGAAAATATACCCAGAACGTTGACTTTTTATTGATTGACAGAGATTGTTTGACGTGAGAGGCTATTTGGGAATGATTACACTTCGTTCAACCTCGAGTAAGGACAGCTTTTCTTCTTCTTATTCTTTCTTTCTTGCTGGTTATGTGGGCAGCCACCCCGACAGTAGCAGATGGCACAAACATCCCTGATGACTCAAAGTTGAAAATCTACTTATATTTTACTACTTCATGATCCTTATAGGTAGTGTTACACGGTTAAGGCTCTATACCTGGAGGCGTAGTAAATATATGAAAAAAGATATTGTATTATTCTCACAATGTCCACTGTTTGAATCCCCCTCTAAACTCACTTGTTAGTATAGTGCAGAACGGCTATAGGACTGCCCTGGTATTTGCATGTGTATTAATGCATCCAGTATATCTTAAATATGCACTGTAAAACTATTTCACCACTTTTCTCCACGCCCGCCGGTGGTGCCATGATGTGAACACAAAGAGCTAGGTGAACGTAATACATAAATCCATCATCATAATCCAACGCTTCTAAAGCCGATAACGTCAACGCTGATTGCCCTGAGATCTGTTTATGGATTTGAACTCTCGATCGCTGACTCCCTGGGTTTAACTGTAACATAGAAAGGCTCGCCTGGGTACCGCAAAAATGTCCTGCTGAACCAAACCAACTCAGCGTTAGGGTTGGTCGCGGACACCTTAGAGCATAAGTTAGTAATTTGAAGATGATGAGGCATATGACTGGAACGAGATGAAGATAACAAATAAACATACCTCGAAGTGCATCAAAAGTGTTGCAATAATCTTTCTCATCTGCGCGATCGCAAAATGCTGGCCGATGCAAAGATGCTTACCCATTCCAAAAGTCATCAGACCGCGATCCATACGGCCTAGGCTCTCTTGGGAAGCCTCTGTCCATCGCTCTGGTCGAAAGTCATCGCTATCCAAGCCAAAAACACTTTCATCACGATTGATAACACCTGGAAGACAGCCAACTGTTGTTCCACCTGGAATAAGAGTCCCACTCATCTCTAGTCCATCGGATGGAGTGACGCGGTCAAGATTAAATTGGACAGGAGCAGCAAGTCGCAGGCTTTCCTTTATCACGGCATTTATATATGGGAGCTTCGCCAGTTCCTTCAGAGTTGGAGGATAAGAGAGCTCCTGCATCTCAGACGCTTCCTTCATTTCGCGCTCAATATTATCCAGAATATCTCGATTTCTGACGATCTCAGACAGTCCATATGTAACTGTGAATGCAGTAATATCCGAGCCTCCAATAATTGTGCTGAGTGTCATCCCAAGTACCCGCTCGGGAGAAATCATATCTGGTCGCTGCTCTCCTGCCTCAATGTAGAGGTTGAGGAGATCGATTTTCTGCGAGTCGGGCTTTTCTAATCGTGCATTCAAACAGTCTCGCCCCAGACGAACGATTTTCCAGTTCAAGCCGACCAAAAAGCCCATTGTCCAGGATAGCCAACTCATGATAGTTGGAATTGCGTGGACACGCGCCCACATTTGAGTGATAACTTTGGTAATGTGCAAAGATCCATCTACATCGATACCGTGATCCATAAATCCGGGTTTGGCGGAAAAGGCTACATCGTTCATCATGTCGGCAAAGTAGTAAACGAACCATTCCCCTGCATCAAAGTTGCCGCGTTTCCCCACTTGATTAATGAATTCAAGAGTAACCTGGTCTATCTTAGACTCATAAGTGGCAACTGAACTAGGGGTAAACCCCTTGAGAACCATTCTTTTGACTGCTGTGTGCTCATTTTCATCGAGAATGGCTTCCAAGCCGCTGATGCTCTTGCCCTTGTACCAGAGAACCATAGTTTTGAACAAACTCCCCTGGATAGTATCTTATGTCAGTATCTAATTCCCTCAACCAATTTTAAGTATATTTGACCTACCTTGTTCAAGACTGGATTTGTCTGATATACTTTTTTCGCGTTCTCGGCGCCCCCCACACTGAGACTGTTCGGCCCGTTGCGAACGAATGGTCCATGCTTTCTATGCCATTCCAGCATAACATCCACATAGTCTCCTTTCCAGTGACGATACACTTTCCACCAATCTGTGTACCGAGCAAGGGTCGGTCCATGGAATGCAGCAAGTTTCCTGTCAACCTTGATCAAATAAAAGAGATACAATATTCCCAAAAATATGGTAACAAATTCCATCGACACCATAATGGCCAACTTGGTGGGGTTTGATTGAGTCGAACCAACAATCCAATGTGGGAAAGGCAAAAAGTAATTCACCTGCCTTATATGCTATGTGTCTTATGCATCGGGTCTACGGAGAGGGGCACATTATCTGAATATGCAGCCAGGAATGCAACATGAACTTACCTGCCTACTAGTACCAATTTAGGGAGGTACCCAGAGAAGTAGGTATCGATGAATGTAATGGCCATCTGTATACAGTACAGTATGTATGATGACTGTAAAATTCACAAAGAGCAAAAGCAGGAATACGTGCCCGCTGCGAAGGCAATGTGGAGACTGTATCCACTTCGACCCAGACACGGGCCCGTTCCCCTGTAGATTCTAAGGTTCCAGTCGTCTTGAACAGTAATGAATTGGGAGTTATTTATCGAATTTCCAAGTATCTCGAGTTCGCCACAATTACCCCTCTCAGCTGATGGTATTGCTCTCAATTCGAATTCAAGGTCGTTCGACTACTCAACTTCACAGAGGCATTCGTGAGGCGCATGGCGCCATGCATATCCCACATCTTATAAGCGCAGATTTCTTGAATCCTCTGGCCCCTGGGGCGGCCCCCCAATTGAGGCAAACTAGACGTCAAACCAATCTTTGCACATATGAATTATGAATCAGACACGAAAAAGTTCGACTTTCTTGAGTGCAGGCCAACGGCTCCCCGAAAGCAAGGATGGGACCATGGGTGTTTCTTTGAAAAAATCTCATTTAATGATTTTATTGCCGTTTAGAAGCCCCGAGGGCCTTGAATACAGTATTATTCGTTCACAAGATACAAAGAAAGCTGTCTCGTGTCATTCTAGACCTCTATTTCCAGGTGGAGTATGAGAACACCCCAGTCGGTTGAAATTTTGATTTACTATAGGCCTAGTGCAACCCGGTTTAGGGCGAATGCACGACAACTGGGGGCGATTTCATCTACGGGTCAAATCTCATCCTGCAATTTAAACCGATAATACCATGTGGGCGAACGTGAATTAGTTTCCCATAGCAAGCGGCCCGTCTCAGGAGCCATGGGGATCACCCGTTTATCGATGATGGGTCCACTTCACTCGTGGACTGCGATTATTTCAAAATATCTACTGATGGTGGTACTGTCCTCCACAGATGATAATCTGTACACGCAGGACAGACCCCAGGAGACGGGCTGAAATATTTCAAATAGATTGCAGTTCTATGTATGAAGACCCACCTAGAATTCAGGACAAAGAACCGTTGCACTGGTTTTCTTTTCCGTATGTATCTGTGGCTTCATGCACATGTGGCAATTAAGACGTGCTCCGAATGTCATAATTTCAGGATGTTTTCAAATCGATGAGGGAAGTGTCGCGATTATCACCCGCTTTCTGGAAACATTTCCCTTCTTTTATGCACCTAATGCTGCAAGGCCACGAAACAGAAAGCCCGATACCCACCAAACTGGGATCATCACCACGTTTTCGATCTAATGCAGCTAAGGAAGTTATATCTTGCGCTTTTCGCCTATCAGCGAAGCTACATCCGAATTGAGTAGGAGATGTACTACTCCGTACGTGTCTCATGATATCTTTACAGTGCTAGCCAGAGCTTCTTAAATTCAAGGATATTTCGGGATTTCTGGACTCACATGGACTTATGGAGGAGCATGCATAGCCGGTACTATTGTATCTTATATGGCATTAGTATATATAGTGCCGATGTCTACCCCGAGCGCATGATTCTCGAAAAAATTGGAATCACGTGTCCATACATTCTTGTGTCTCTTCAAAATTATCCTTAATTCAAGCTCAAATGTTACACAAAATGGGACCCTATACGGACATATATTCATTCTTTGCCGATGAGAGATTCTCTTGTCTGGATTATCTACATGACTCGGAGCTTGATACAGCCAGTCGCTCTCGCGTCTGCGAGCAGATGGACGACATCCTGGACTTATTCTTTCGAGTGACACAATGTACATACCTTCGTTTCGAGAAGGATACGCATTTACGGAAGGAGCTATGGGAGTGGGCAGAGAAAGAATTGACTCAAGCCACCTCATATGACATAGAGGCTCTCAATCCTGTCCTCGAAGCGGCCGCATCATTCACCGAGTCTTGTTACCCTCTAGCCTCGAATGAGATGAGGTTTTCCATGTCCAAGGGAACAGCATTCATTGTGGCGTTGGACAGTTACCTGGTCCACTCAAATGTGAAAACGAACCTCGCGGAATCCCAAAACCGTCTCAACGCTGGCCTCGAGCCCCTCGATACCTTCTCAGCGGCCTACTCCACTTTCACAAAGAGCGTTGCTCAAATGTATGGCTCAAGCAATCCATTGGTTGGCACACTTGCCGCTAATGGATGGAATCAGCACGTCGAGGGCTGGTGTTTGGAAGAACAGATGCAAGAGGCGTATAAATACACACAATCGGGTGGAAGCGCCTCCCAAAGTCTCCGCATATGTCATTTGGAAGACTTCCCATACTATCTCCGATCCATTACTGGTGTACCCATTCCGTATATTACCGGAATATTCAAGCCAACCCGGGAGTTGGAGGTTCCGTACACGCTTTGGATGTCTTGTTTCCCCGCACTAAAGGTTTTCGCTTGTCTCACCAATGATTTGTTTTCGTATCCGAAGGAATTGGTTGGCGGCGAAGAGTTTAATTACATGAACATCCAAACCAAAACAAAACAAGACGCGGGATGTAAATCTCAATTTGTGGAGAACATGCCGTGGACCTTCAGGGATACTTTGTACGAAGCTGTGACTCGTGCGTCCAATTGTGTGCATGCGATAGACGAGGTCTTTCTTCCGCAGCGCTCCGGGTCTAAACCAGGGGGGCCCGGTCGGGGTCTTGACTATGAGTTTCAGTTGGCGGCTACTTTGTGGTCACTATTTAAGCAAGGATACATTTCATGGCATATTCGGTGTCCTCGATATAAGCTTGAGAGTCTCAAATCTCGCTTTGAAAGTTCTGGGCAGGTTTTCTGAAAATTTCCGATAATTATGGGTGGCTCTTTGTGTTTTTTATCTTTGTTTATTTTCAATATTTCTTTACATGCAGCTTGACGTCGTTAACGGGCCGATTTTAAGACTTGGATTTCAAAATTAAATTACATTTCTTCTTATTCTCCACCGATTGCATATGTGGTACTTTTTGACTTGCCCGTTGCGCTTCTCATTTGCAATCCCCGAAACCTAACAAAGGATTCCAAGGTTGGAGTCTTAGAAAAAGCCCCGGAGCGAAGATCATAGACGAACGCGGCTTCGTGCAGATTCCTGTTGCGCTGAACGGGTTCAATCATACCATTGCGGTTCGTATTCCGTACTCCATATGCCGTTCCTAGGAAACCTGCTTTGCTCTAGAGTATCCACGTTCGCTATATCTACGTAATTCCATTTTAGGGTTGACTTTAGGCAACACATTGCTGCTTGAACTCTTGTTTTTCTTTCCGGAAAATAGACCCATTGTTACCCGCCGTAGCGTATCACCATAGCTTACTCAGTCGTGCATTAGCGTCAATCGCATGTATACCCCATCCCCTGAGACAGGCAGCTTTTAGTGCTTTCGCTATGAGTTAATACGCACACAGACTACGCGTTTTAGTTGCAAGGTAATGTAATACAGATTCTTTATCGTAATGGAAATGATGGTAAACGCTAATTAAGTTCGCCCGAGGTCACCAAACGCCCATTGAAACAACGGACTACTTGTCAGCGAAGACAAATCGGTGGTCTGGATCATCAGCTGCATGTCCCAGCTCGCTCCGATCTTCTTGCGCTTGGTAGAAGACCCCGCAGAAGGTGCAGCTCCTGCTGGCATTATTACAGTCAAGCCATCATTTAGCCCAAAATGCATTTGGAAATGAGAGACGCTCCCTAAGTCCGGCCCGAAATCAAAATCATACACCTTCCAGTCTCGCCAACTGGAGACAGAGAAATCTGATGCCTGCATATTGATTGCATTCCAAGCTTTTTGTTGGGGCAAGTATCCAAATAGACTTCGCACATAGCGATTGTCAATGGCCAGGACACTTTGTCGGATTCGAGCTGCAGTCATGCTGATTTGTACCAAATCTTCGGGTGTGATGCCCAGCTTGCCAGCCTGAGAGGGGTTGCGAATGTGTAATTTATCCTCTGATGAGCCCAAGCCAACGAGAGAGCGGACTGCAGTAATCATGTTTCCCAAATAGTGGTCCGGGAAAGGCGGCTCGACTCGAGAACGCAGGTTGACAATCGTGGTTAACTCAGTATCATGACTGTCTTTTTTGCTGTGGCATTTGCCCCGACATATGGCAATAAGAGCGGACACAACATCATTACTCGATACGTACGATGGCCAGTCCGCACATTTTGTATCGGAAAGAATCCGATTACATGCGTCTCTTAGATCATTAAGTTTTTGGGCTGATAGCTGAAGCCGACAACTTGTCAAGTTGGTGGCAAATGATTCCACCATAGTGGACCATCCAGCTGATGAAAGACACGGAACGGTTCCGGCGGCATTGTATGACTTTGAATGGTCGATGTCTGCATCCACACCAACGCTGAGAAGGGCCATACCCTCTCGTGAAATCTGATCCGACAAAGTGAAAATCGGCGAACTCAGATCACGATTGGGTGTTCGACAACACTCAGCTAGCGCTTCCAAAATCGTCCCTGCACCACTGCCATCAAAAAAGGAATGATTGATCGTCATGGCTAGAAGAATGCCGTCTTCCATGACGTTGGCGGCAAATCGTACGATTGGTCGTCTTTCCTGTGGATTGATGAAATCAGGCAGCGGCGCGCATTTCTTTGCCAGATGTAAATTTTCCATACCACTCCTGACTTTTTTGGATGCAATCTCTCTGAGAGAGAGTTCTGGGTGGTATTTTACTTGCAGCATTGGTAGAGGATTTATCTCTTTGTCCGGATCCACCACGGACTGAAGATTCTCATGCCCATCCGCCTTTTCGTGCAGGATTATATCTCCTGCTAGATATGGAAGACGATGTAGAAGTTTGACGATGCCTATCTTGATTGATAGAAGACCATCATCTATATTTTCTAGCGCAAAAGACAGAAAAAAGGAGACGTAGATCTTTGGAATGGTGTGGTCCAATGGGGACAAGACGTAGGGCGGTACATCAAAGGTGACCGTCATGGTTCCAGTTCGCTTTCTTCTTCGCAGGAAGGAGTGGGCTGTGGATGAGAATATCTGCGGGGACATTGTACAAATGATCGTTATTTTATAGAGTATGCTGGTAATCCTGTATTCCCTGTACAGTGTATACAGCCGAAGTATTCCAGCATGTGGATAAATCGGACATTACAACTTGAACCACATCCCGGGTGCCTCAGCCTTGGAAGCGACTACCACCATCTTGGAATTTCCAGTATATGCATCTGTCTCAACTGGGTAGGCGCGTATGGCACCTGTACCAAAATAATGTGCTCTGTAAAGTACAGTAATGATTCAAATTCGTTTTTATCGGATCATATTTGACCATGCATAATATGTGGGCCTGTCTACATACTTGTAAGCCACTGCAGTAGCCCCCACTTGCCAAAATAACTTCCCCTATGCATGCTTAGCCGTACATAAGCGCTTGGATCAGGACAAAGAGAACTGCCTATAGCATACGGTATTATATGGCATAAATGTAGTTATCTGATTCTATTGGCCCGCGGAAGAGTGTCAGAAGATCCGAGAGCCCAGGTCATATTGGAAAAGACGGGACTTAACCCTACCATACTCATCCGTACTGCTCGTGTGCGCTGTACAACTTGTATCCCCGCACTTTTTCTGAGCTCTTATTTTCCGCATTCTGAGTTCGCAATTAGACGACCCACAAATCTTCATTTGTAAATACCGGTTGTAACAACTGTTTCCCTCAGGCTGCCGGTGCTCCCACTTTCCCACTAAAACTGGGGCGATCAATCTAGT
Source organism: Penicillium angulare (assembly GCF_028827245.1). NCBI lineage: Eukaryota > Fungi > Ascomycota > Eurotiomycetes > Eurotiales > Aspergillaceae > Penicillium > Penicillium angulare. The sequence continues at coordinate 1,809,159 of NW_026623163.1, forward strand.
AGTATTTATCTTGTCACCGCGCCTCAAACATCACCTGAATCTTCTAAGTACATACTTTTATGGAATTCGTTTTATTACAAACTCTTCTCAATCACTCTTTTTTGTGCTTTTCATATTTATACTACCTCGACCTTTAGTACATATAGTTTTCCTAAGTTTCTGTCTTAGAATGTAAAATTGTTGCCCGGGTGGGTCTAAATTCAATTTCAGACTTGGTTTGGGGGCGGCCTGTCGCTGAGTGGAAATTCCAATACTTCCAAATGATCCATGAGTACATAAATGCCCAGTGAGTAGATTATGAAGGTAATCAACAACAGGAACTCCGCATTTAAAGCGATGTATACGAGGTCCAAATATTTGAGTAGATACTCGTCAGTATGATGTTGACATATTATCATCTTTATCACGACCTGCCAAACGCTTTTAAGGGGCTGATTGGTGACCTCGCACTAAGTTTAGTCATCTCTTCACATAACCTTGGAATTAAGCATATTTCTATTTACATGTATGCACCATCTTCATGTATTTAGAACGCATCAGTCCACATAGAGTTTAGGCCAGATATTTAGTCACGTGAAAGCCACTTCAAACATTTGAAGGTCGCAAGGGCTGATTTGACCACTGAACAACAACGAGCAGTGAATGACACTTGATTTGAAGACTCACAGAAGATTAGTCTATTTAAACCAGCTAAAAACAATTAGACAACAAAGAATATCTCTTTTCAAAACTTCCTATTTCTCAATACAGTAGGAAAATCGACAGTAGAAAACAATCGAAGGCCCCCGAAATCAGAGCTGACGTGATCCGACCGCTGCCTGTGCAGCTCACAAGGTTATCAACTCGATTCGGCCCTTATCAAATTCATCTCGAAATAAAATCAAGACACACCAGCCATGGATGTTGAACTCTATGTTTATGACCTTTCTAAAGTGAGACTTCTACAACCATGTTGCCATCGGGGTTTACTAACCATCTGCTAGGGTCTTGCGCGCATGGTACGTAAAAATGAGTGCCCACCCAGTTTACATTCAATATCTAGAAAGATAACTTATATGACATCATTTTCAGTACTCTGCTCCCTTGACAGGGACTCAGATTGATGCTATCTATCACACCGCCATCGTGGTCGGTGGCATGGAATATTACTTCGGCCAGGGAATCCAAACAGCCCTCCCTGGTTCCACTCACCATGGACAGCCGATCGAGAAGGTACACCTGGGGACAACAGAGCTTCCCACCGACGTGATAGAAGAGTATGTCAGCTCGTTGGCTGATATTTACACGCCAGAGGTGTGTTATCATGTATCAAATGCTGTGTGACAAGACACAATGAACTCTAACAACCACATAGTCATATGATCTGTTTCTGCACAACTGCAACAACTTCAGTCAAGATTTTTCCATGTTCCTCGTGGGCAAGAGCATTCCGGATAAGATCATAAACTTGCCGCGTACATTCCTGGATACCCCATTTGGACAAATGATGAAGCCTCAAATTGAGGCTGCTTTGAAAGGGGTTACCCAGGGAGCCGAACCGAGTCCCTTTGGAGGGCCGAGTGCTGCTCCATCAGCACCAAGAGCTCCACCTGTACCTGCGGCCTCTTTGGCATTAGGTACAGTGAGAAATGTCAGCAACTTGAGCCAGCTCGAAGGTGAGCTGGCCGCGGCATCAAATTCATGTGCGGTCATTTTCTTCACCTCGTCGACTTGTCCACCTTGCAAGGTTGTATACCCTACATATGACGAACTTGCAGCCGAGGCCGGTGACAAAGCTAGACTCATCAAAGTCGATATCGGCTCTGCCTATGATGTGAGCATGAAATATGGCGTGCGCGCAACTCCCACATTTATGACATTTCTGAAAGGGCAGAAACTCGATGAATGGTCAGGTGCCAATCCTGCACAGCTGCAGGGAAACGTACGAATGCTCTTCCAAATGGCACACCCAAGCCATCCTCACACCCAGCTTCGACTTCCCAGCCTGCAACGACCCATCACCAATTTTGTCATGTACAAGAAGGTACCACCACTAGAGAAGCTCCTACAAAAGCTGCCAGCAGAGTTCAAGGATACAGCAAGCATTGCATCTGTCATAGAATTTATCAAGGCTCGCCATTCCTCAAACAACAGCACCCCCGCTGCAGATATTAGGGTCCCAGATCTCCACGCTTTTGCAAATAATCTACAGTCGATTTACCCAACACTACCTACCGAGAGCCACTTCGCCGTTGTGGACCTCGTCCGCCTTCTACTCCTCGATCCCCGCGTGAGCGGCTATTTCGCCGAAGAGAAGGAGCACGCAACGATCCTCACTCTCCTCTCACCCCTCTCCGAAGAGGACCTATCATCATGCCCCTACAATCTTCGCATCGTTGCACTGCAATTAGTGTGCAACCTCTTCAGCACCCCTCTGTACCCGGAACAGCTGTGCACCTCGTCCTCGTCCCTCAAAGAGACTTGTCTCCGCCTCGCAACGAATTCGCTCCTAGACTCACACTCAAACCTGCGCGTTGTAGCGGCATCTTTTGCCTACAATCTCGCTGCGTTCAATCACAATTCCCGGTTTGACGGAAAGCCCGACCGCCTCTCTGAGGAGGACCAGGTCGAGTTGCTTGCCTCGCTGTTGGAAGCCACTTCGCGCGAAGACCAGAGTCCAGAAGCTTTACATGGCCTTTTGTTTGCACTTGGATTATTTGTCTATGAGGCTCCGATGGACGGGACATTGGTTGATCTTTGTCGTGCTATGGGTGCCAGAGAGACTGTTGCTGTTAAAGGAAAGATAGCGGCCTTGCAGAAGGAGCCTTTGTTGAAGGAGATTGGAGATGAACTTTTTGGCAAGGGCTTATAGATGGTAGTACTGCTTGGGCTTGAATACTGGAGTTGCAAATATTGAATTCAGGAACGATTTTTTTTCGGAATAGTTCAAATGATACCTATAGTCTCAAAGAACCCCATCTACAGGCTGAGCCTGGTACATCCTAACTGACGCTCTCATCCAGGGCAATAATATAGCCGAGTGAAGATATTAGACCCTCGATATTCGCAGTCATGTCGGTACCTATTCTGGAGAGGCGCTTTGAAGTCCTCATCGATTTTGTATATTCGTTGTTACTCCTAATTCTTTCTTCACTCCATACGACTCAAGCATGCCACTGGGAAGTGAAGGTAGTTTAGCAGTATTTAGCCGACAACACTGGAAATTCCACAACGGTGTATTATTTAGCAGACAATTTAACCTCGTTTTGTATCGAGTGTCATGCCAAGAGCTGATGACGGAAGGGCAAAGGGAAAAGCTTGACGGCAGATTGGGATATACGAAGAAGATAAACAGGGCTGTTGGAAAGACGGATACTGGTTCCCGAAGTCTGCGGCGGGATATTTGGATAGATATTTAGTTCCGAGTTTACGTTGAATGCCTATACTGTATCTCCTCTTGAATAAATACCCATTTGGGTTATTTCTATTGCACAGTCGCAAGAAGGCTAATTTCAAGAATCAACATAATATGCCACTATTCCAATGAACGCGGAACTATAACATGCCACCTTGACACTGGCGGTATGCGATCTTCAAAAAGCCAAACCAGTAACTCTTTTCGCGCTAATTCAATCCGAACCAGAATTGGTAATCGTCGGCGGCTCCACCTCGGGACCATGGTACAAGCAGCCCTGAGATCTCCCATCTTCGTCTGATCTTCACGGTTCATATGGATCAGTCAACTCCACATATGTCAGTGGTGGAATCAGTATGGGGTAAAAGTCCCAACTTGATGGAGAGTCATTCAGAAAGTCCCTGCAGAATCCAAATCGGGAAACAATACCGCCGACGTCGGGGTTTCATCCTCCGCGAGGCTCTCAATCCACAGACAAGATCATCCCGATGGCACGAAAACAACTTTGGAAATAAACCGAAAAAGAAAACTTCACCTCGCAGGTATAACCGCGTTTAGACCCATAAATATACATCTCCATAGAAAATCCATCCGAGTACACACCAGTGAATAAAATGAGCTAATCTGACTCCACTATCACCAGATAAGCCGTTTCGACAAGCATTTAAAATGATGTGAAACTATGAAACTAATAACAAAGCAACCAATCGCGGACCCCAAAAATGATGCAATTTGCATTTTTATCCAATGTAAGAATTTCTAATCTCCTTCCAGAAGCATCAATACTATCCGAATCTCGGATTCCATACATCTCCGCCATCTCCACGGGGGTTACGTACAAGGTGCCCCGAATAAGGCCAACCAGTGCAACGTGCAACCTCGTAAACAAACAGGAATCTTTCTTTGACACGCCGAAACGAGGCACTAATCAAAAAAAGAAAAATATAAAGAGTTACGCCCCGATATACGGCAAGTTGAGAGCCTCCGGGGTCTTCTCGCAGGTAGCCGGATAATAGCCGGCTAAAGCATCGGAGCATCTACCGGGTGGCAATTACTGCGAACGAGTCCGTGGGGGTCACGGTGCGGCGGCTACAGGAATAGAATGGATATGGATACTCTATAGCCCTAGCCCTAGTGCACTGTGCACATGTATCGGATTATTTAATATTATAGGATCAAATGAAAAGAGGCAAGCTCGGATATTGGTTGCCGCTGTTGGTGGTGTTGGTTGCTTTGAATAATCCCGAGGAGCCGGAGGTGTTGATCGCCAATGAAAGAACCCGGCATGAACACATGCAACGGGTATCACTTTACTATTACTGTGACTATTACTATTAACTAGGTCGTCTTACTATTAACATTATTAATAGTCTTACTAGGATGTTGGATGTCAGTTTTTAGTGTTTGTTGGAATCCTTCGTTCCAAATAATGATTTTTTAATCGCTTTAGTGTTATTTAGAGTACAAGTGTATACTTCTTCTAGCCCCTCGGTGGGAAACACGGCCCCAGTCTTATTTATCATCTTACTGTTGCACGTCATCTGCAGGGCCGTCCGTCAGACGCGAGTCACAGTCTTCGCGATTACTAGTATGATGATGGGGCTGGTCGGGCGGACCCCATGTTAAGTTATTCTGGGATATGGGTAAGCATGAGAAAGAAAGGCACGAGCACAAGCACAAGCACGAGCAGAAATGGAAAGACTCGAAGCAACGTGGGAGCGATAAATATTTAATTTATTTAAATTTAATGTTTATATTTTAATGTTTGATCGTCGAGGTGTTACATGCCAAATGGATATGCTACGTTGCCATTTACTGCATTGTATAGTATACAAAGGGAAGGAAAAGCGAACAAAGCGACAGAAGTATTTGGTAATAAGATAGATTTGTTGTTAAAAGCTATTGCTAAGGCTACCTAAGTACTAATACTAATAGTTGGCACTGATATTGTGCGTGCCCGACAAGTAGACAGCCAACGCACATCACTCACCGACACTCGGAAGAACAAAGGTGATGTGATTGTGGCGCGTGGCGTCCGCCCATGGCGTTGATGATCACTGATAGCGCGCAGTTCGCGCGATCGGAAAGAAAGAGAAGGATCAGGAGTAAAATAAAAGATAAAATAAAGCCACATGAAAAATGTGAGTGGCATCGACGAAAATGAATAGGGATACAAGATGGGGTATTTGGCGGGGGTATCTGAGCAGGCAAAAAAAAAAAGAAAATAACAATAAAGGAAATAAAAATGGCAAACGCTGGCTAATGGGAACACACATTGGTCGTGGAAAAATAAGAACCCTGGAAAATGCGGAAAATGGGAAAAACGAAAAGAACACCGGGTCCCGCATCGGGATGCAACGGTCAGAAGACCGAAAAGGGCAAGTTAAGCTACTCGAAAGCGCAGGATATCGAGGAATTATCGGATGGAACTCGAGAAATGAGTCAACGCTCAACCAGCGGTGTGGAGTGTTTTCTTGGAAGCGCCGACAGCGATGAATTAGGTAAGCGCGGGGATATGCGGAGATCTGCGATAAGGCGCCATGCATTGATTTTGGTGTCATTGTTGCCAAAACTCAAAAGCCAAGGCCCCCAAACGTAAACGGTCCGAAAGGTCCAGGCGGTATCCGTTTGCCTGCCTAATCGCTGGGGGCGAGGGGGCCTGGTCGTTCGAGATTAGGACCCCTCGTTTGAGTTGTTGGGGGCGCGTGGATTGTCATGCGTGCACGTCACGGCTCGGGGCAGTTCCGATGTATTGGATCCCTCGGGTGAGGGGCCGGAGGTGAGTGTGGAAGTAATAGTGGAAGTGAGGGTTGAGTAAAATGTGTAGGTGTAAAAATGACACAGGCTATAGCAAAGCAATAGCGAATAGAAGAGTCAAGAGTGACATTAGGTCGGACAACGCCTGCGCTGCACCAGTGAGAGTCGGTGAGCTTAGACAACCGGTACTTTGGATGCTGAATGGGCGCGTCGTTTGCTTGGGTAAACGCGGCGTTTCTTGTTACTCTTTGGTGTCACTGTGAGGGTGGGTCGCTCGGTCGCAACGCTCTTTGCTTGTCTTAATGCTTGCTGAGCGCGGGCAATGGCCTGCACCTTGGCTAGGAAGCGTGCGCGGTCCTCATCTTCGGCGGCGGCTCGGATCTGTGCAAGCTGTTGCTCCATAGTAACTGATGAGATGATATCGGCGGGCTCTTGTGTTGTTTCTTCTTCGGGGATGGATTGTTCGGGGATCCAGAGGAGGTCTTCGTCTGAGAGATAGGCGTTGTTTACGAACAAGTCACTGGACTCGCCGCTGGATAATGAAGCCCGGTTGGGCCATGAAGGGAAAGCACATGCTGCACCCATACCGTACTCGCTGGAGAACGAAGACTTGCGTGGGTTGATATCGTAAAGTGAGTTGGTCGGGGTGGGTGGTGGTGCTGAAGGGTTTGAGAGAAGCGAGTACTCAGATGAGCTACCACTGGAAGAGAAGCTGGCATGAACTGGAGCGGTGCTGGCGACTGGAGCGACCACTGGTGCCTTGGCGAGAGCCATATCGCGAATGCGCGATTGGATGGGAATCATATTGATGTTGTGTGAAGGTTAATCCCAGAGATAGTAGACTGGAGAGTGTGAAAGAATAGAGATGATATGGAGAGAAGATGGAAATAGTAAAAGAGGGCGGAGTGGAGAGGATATAAGAAAGGTTTGTTGAAAGAAGTGGGCCAGAAAATCGAGTGGGCGAGGCGTGTGTTTATGAAGATATCAAAGCCGGGGAAAGAATTCTAGACTCCCGGCTACACCCTTGCAGTCCCGACTGAGACAAATCAAAAAACCGAATAAATCGATTTTTGAAAAAGAAGGAAAAAAAAGGATTTTCCGAATTTCCCAAAAAGAAATAAGTTCAAACTGCGCGGATGCGGCTTCCGTGCAGGTGAGGCTAGTCAATCAGGATTCAGGGATCAGCAATTTTGGACCCGTCGCTCACAGATAAATCCTGAATAGGAAGAAATAATCCAAATCCAGCAAAAAAAGAAAAGTATTTTTGACTGCCGCCCCAATCGAATGTATCTCGATGTATCAACCCTTGTCGAGACGATTTGGGTTCTTTGAATTGATACTCGTCCAGAGTACTTTGTACCATCGGCAATCTGGGCTTTGGGGTTTGTAGCGAGTAATCTCCCTTTGACTTTCGATATTTCTAAGACCTTTTGTCAAAGTCAAAAGAAAAACAGCAAAATAAAAGAATAAAAAAAGAACCGCCCCTTGCGGTAGGAGTATTTGTTCCCCGAAAAGTCTGCCCAACCGGCTGCAGCGGGGGATCTGGTCCGATGAAAACCAGATAGATTGTGCGGTGTATGTCCGCTGCGATTCTAATCCCCCAATCAAAATACTCCGGATTTCACCGCTGAATGGTTCTTGCGAATAAGGGAAGAGAAAATCAGTGTTGTGGCCTTAAACAAGGCTATCTATCCCAACTCGACAGTTGTTTGTGATATCGAAGGCAGTGTGGCGGTCAAACAGTGACAATAGCGGTGGCATCAACACGTCAACACCGAATAATGGAGAGAAAGAAAGTACAGAGGTACAGAGGTACTTGATGATAGATCGATTGTTGCTAAAAGCTGGTATACGATAGATAGGGGAGGGAATACAAGGAAAGAAAGCAACATTCCTTTCAATGGGCAATTCATGCTCTTTTTCTTTGAACAATAATTAATTGAAGAATTAAGAGCGTTCACCCGTGTTCCACCATTAACCTATGCCTCGGGTTGAGTCTAGTAGGGCCCGTGGAGAAAATGGAACAAAATGGGGAAATTTGGAAGGAATCCTTTCTTTCATGGGGCCTGGCTAGCCTGACTAGCCTCTGTTAAGCTACGGGCTCTCGCCGAAAATTGGGCTTGGAGAACGGTTCCCGCGGAAGCTGCCCCGTTGATTGTCTCCTGTCTCCACATGTGCACCTCCACTCGGGAGACAATGGGAGAGCGTTAACCCGGATAAATGCATACACGCAGCTGGCCTTTTCACCCGTCAAACTACATACGGGATTTGGATACGGTGAATCAAACAAATAATAGATCTAGATTTAGATCTATCTACTAAAGGCAATCAGTGAGAAAGAACAAAATACAAAGGTGATAATAATAGTCATAATCTGTTTCGGTTAATATAATGCCGAATCTAAGAAACGCCGGGCCTTTCAATAACACGTGTTGAGTAGAAAGGAACCATTCGAAGTATCGGACTCCGAAAATCAAAAGGATCCCCCACTAGTAAATTAACAGTTCCTTTCTAGCGAAATTCGGAGAACCAGGATCATGGAAAAAAGATAGAAACACGGAGGAATCAACTTAGTCATGGGAAATCCATTTTTGCGCGAATCAGCGATCACCTATTTATCCGTTGCTTCACCATTACTTTATTCGGGTCTAGAGCTATTCTTCCCTTTATCGCCCTCGAACCGAGGCCCAGGCCTAGCTGGACCCGCCATTCTAACAAAGCAGTAAGTAGATTAACCGTTCAATCTCAATTGACAAGTCGTATGCAACACTCCGTATATCGCGAATCGTCGCATATCCCGGAGTAATACTCACCTCCTTTTCTTTTCTTTTTAACTAGTTTTCGCTTCATAACTGCGAGCCTATAACAGGACTATGGACCCAAAACCCGCTGCTTGGGAACACTTAGCGGGGCTGGACGGGCCAAGCAGCTCTTCCCCGGCCCTAAGTGGGGACTTGATCCGCTTTCCTGGGTTCCCCGACGACACCCTCGCTCCGGCCCCTGAATTGGGTCTATGATCTACGCTCTTCATAAGACAGGTCCACTCCCTCCAAAGGCCGGTTGTATTTGAAGGGACTTTTGTCCCCTCTACAGATAACAATTTATGCTTCGTACTTCGTTCGTCCTTATTCTAAGCTGGACTCATCAAATCCAACTCCGTCCCAGCTCCCAGGAAACCAATACATCCCATGCGTCATGTGCTCCATATTTTGTACGTCTGCGTCGACGGCCCGCCGGGTAACGGGGAAGACATTGATCCAAAGGCTGGAAAAGTAAAGGGGGCGAGATCTCTCCAAATCCATAGCAGCCACTGACCTCAGACAAGACTTTCGGTGGATTTGACAGGTTTCTCGGTACCTTTGCTCACGTCGATCATGATGGTTTCCCGAGGTTTGGTTTTGGTTTGGGAAGGGGCGGACCGCGGCCTTGAAAGTGTAGGATCGTGGTCGTTTCCCCTTTCCCAGTCTCTCGGTGTTTCAATTGCTTTTTTGTGCTAGTTACCACTCTGCTGGATATGGGTATGGAGCTAAGTATCATCGTGATTTTCGTGGTGGGGACAGGTACCCGATGTGGACCTCCGGGCTCTAACTACTGTAAATGGAGGTGTGTCTCCTGAATACTCCGAAGAGCTCAAAATTGATAAGCCCAGGGAGAACTCCGCACTCCGCTGTGGAGGGTCTACGGGTCTCCGTGTCAAATCCGCTTATTTGATGGATTTTACTTATTTAGTCAAGTACAGTCGATCAAGCCTGGAAGTACGGGGCACTCCGTAGTAGTACTCCATACATTGAAATGCAAATATGTGCACTATGTATGAAGATCTGAATGTGGCGCTTCCTTGGATCTAAGATGGATTGGCAAGATCACCTTCTATTGAGTGGAGGTCTATACATCATGCAAAGTCAGAAAGTAGCGATGCAATCTGAAAAAGGACAGGCAAATAAGATCTGAAAGTTGACATATAATATCCATTAAGAGTCCTTCACCCTCATAAATATCATATCTCTAACTTGAATGAGATAGCTTGATATGCAGCGTACTAAATTAGTCCTACCACCTACCTGGTTCGAGAATCCAAACCGGGATTACCCTGCAGCTAAATCTGCACTTCATATGCAAGATCTCTGATCGCATTCCAGTGGAGGCAAGGAACTCCGCCCTTTCGTTAAATCAAAAAATCCAACATACAATTGATGCAACAGCCTGAAAGAAGAAATCCGATGGACGCCTCTACTCTCGTCATCATCAACTCGGTCACATTCATCTAAACAATCTATAGGATAGGTATACAATAGTCACGAAAAAAGCCGAGGTCCCCGTACAAAGTACCTCTTAACTCACCGCTGCGATAATTTTCAGCCACAACGCTGCAGCTCCCGCCACACCTGCACGGGTTTAGATCCGTGCGAGAGCGAGAGGTGCGTATACGCACCTACTTCTGTACGCTGTACGAAGAACAAGGAAGCTGTCGACCAAAGCATGCACGATATCATACCCTCTCCGAGGAGCACAGTCGCGGATGCACCTCTCCCAGCCCGACCCATGGAAACCAGCTTCCCCCATGGGGGTCTTGCGCTCGGGTATCAGATTGGCTCCACCAAGAATGTGACAAGGGAGGCTGCACAGCAGAGCAATCAATCAGAACGCACTGCTGCTGCCCATTTCGCAGTGTGAGTAACTTAACCCTGCACCGGAGGCCTTTCCGCCGTCCCCGAGTAGACGATCGACGGGGCCCCGGTCGCGCTTCCTCACCGTATCTGGACATGTCGCGGGGATAAAAGTGAAAACTGAATCGAATCGAATTGAATCGGTCGATCGAATAAAATGAGGCCAGGGGGCTGACCTCATTATCGTATTAACGATCACAATAAGCCCCTGACTCATAGGGAAAGACCATAGAGATTCACGATTCAGATGCCACCGTAGCGAGAGCTGACCTCAGACCTCCTCATCACAGACATTTCGTGAGATGGTGTCCGGGGAAAGGAGGGGATCACCATATCATTGGTGCCAATACAACCAGTCAGAGCAGTTGCCAACACAGCACAACTTTTTATTGATTTTCTTACCGTATCCCACCTCTTCGGGGAACAGACCTAGACTACACCGTACACTATACCGCGTCTCTAGTGGTGTGTGAGTTGTGTTTCGGTCGCCGGGTAATAATATGCGTCGCCACCACGGACGCGTACACAGAGGCTTATAACTAGCAAAATCAAAACGCATCCAGGCCAGTCTGGCCACGGGATATAATTATCCAAGAATTGGAAGCTAAGCCAGTTAGTAACGATTGGATAATCTGCAACACCATCTTTCTCGAATTGTTCGACACCGCATCCAACTGCGCGCGCCATGTGCGAACCCGATGATTTCTCTGCAACGGCTTGTTGCTGGAAACGGTTTGTATTAGAGCGGACAGTGCATCCTTCGTTAATATTCTTCGAATTACCCTTTTCTTCAAGTTCTGCGGGTATTTTGTTTATTCTTGCGGTCGGAGGTCCTGTGTAATCGGCGCCAAGTGACTGCTTAAACGCTAAAGTGGTTGCTTTTGCATCGCCAAACCAAGGGTTTACGGTCGATAACTCGAAAGAAGAAAAAGAAGGCTTCAAAAGCTACCAAAAGAATAACTTAGGTCGACATGACAGCTAGGCCATCCCTGTCTGGCGCAGTCGTCGCTCAGCGCTACTCTGGCTCACTACTTTGCTCCAGGTACTTTGAGACAAACAAAGTAATGATTTGACGACATTCAATCATTTTGCTCGCCCATCTTGCTAAAGAAGGAACTCGACACATAAAATGGACGCTCAAAGGATGCCTCGTCCTGACCATGAGCACTCTCTCCATTTACTCGAGTGAGAGCGATGTAAGTTCGCAGCGACCTTTAGAACGGGATCATCGAGCGGTTAGGTTCTTGGATGGTAGATCAAGTCTTCGTCTGTGGGGCTGCGTATGTGGTACATTTCGCAGATTGAGGCCCCGTCTTTGTAGATAGCGACTCCCATGTGGGAAGGGCCGTCGCCAAGTTTGGCGTCGCCGCGACCGTAGATATTGATTGCGAGGCCGTAGTTCGGGAATTCCATTGCGATTATTGGTATACTAATACGATTATGGAGTCATATCAAATATAAACAGACTCTCGGGATATTTGAAGACTCTGCTTTCTATTTTTGGAGTCGTGGTTTTTCTCGTGATACCAGTCCGATTATAGGATAAATGCATTGGGACCAGAAACTTCGAAAGAACTGAATAGTATATCAAGTTGCTTTGGAGTTAATTTTTAAATAGATTGAAGGTCTATGGACTTTGCCCTGCTCCAAGACTGGGACGTTTGCTACATGGTTCAAGTTGTAGCCGTGGAAGCCTTGGAGCAGATGTATGGATTGATGAGCTGTATGTATATCTCTGGATTGTCAACCGACAAGCTTGATGAACACGGGAACGTAGTGGAGCGGGAAAAAAAGACTCATATGTCTATCTGGAGAGAGAGATACTGGAGGAAGACAAGGCAAGCGAGGCCTGCCACATGGTCACATGGAGATAACCCTATCTCATCAAAGCTCAACAATGTCTGCTTCTTTAGAGAAATCAAGTCCGCTGTCTAGTCTTTAGGATGCTCTTTCTTCTATTCTGGGAAAGGCCCCGTCATAGCGAGATTTGCGGGGTTGACCTAAAAACCGCGGAGTGGGAGGTATTGGATGTGATTTTGGAAAAGGTACAAACTAGAGACACAAGCATGAGCGAAGGTCCGTCGTTAACAATGATCAATAGTTCCTCAAAAGTCATTCCGCAAATCCTGAACTTCGAGTGTCCAGGGCAAGTGCATAGCTTGGGAAAACTCTGGAATGGCGACGCTTTTCTAGGCACCCTTCCAGACTTAGATCTGTGCCACATTACTTTCTATGAGAGTCACTTTGTGCTGTGGGTTCGAATTGATGAGATGGCAATCAAGGGATACTCCGCATACATCAAAGTCTGGCGACATCGAAATCGTTGGTGAAATTAGGCCTTGCTGTAATGGAAAGACTCTCCACGCTTCTGTTCCATAGGGTACCAACACCGAGTTCCAATTCATATGGCCAGGTCGACCGGGAAAATTACAGCGAGCTGAAGCTACAGGCGGGCTTACTCCACGCATCTCCTGCTTACCTCGTCTCACAGCCGGACAATGGTAGCTACGGGGTCTATTCTGACAGCACGACTTTGGCGACCACCCGGTTGACCTCTAACACTACAAGCCTCTATATTGTCCGACACGGAGAGCTAGCGGATGGCAGTACAGTCTCATACCGGCTACGCATTCCGACCTCAGTGGGTAATTTCAGTGTACCGCAGCTAGGATGAAGTCTCAGTCTGCATGGACGCGACTCGAAAATCCATGTGGTAGACTACGACGTGGGTGGCATCAGCCTGATCTACTCATCCGCCGAAGTTTTCTCTTGGAAGAAGAGCGGGTCGAAATCGGTCTTAGTCTTATACGGAGGGGAAGACGAGACGCATGAGTTCGCGATCCCGCAAGCATTAGGAATGCCCTCCACCGTCGAAGGCATCGGTCTGCATATTGCCTCAGCAGGCTCCTCCCATGCCACTGTGATCAAGTGGTCCGTCCAACCCGAACGCCGAGTGGTACATTTTGGGGAGCAACTCGAGATCCATCTTCTGTGGCGCAACAATGCCTACAAGTATTGGGTCTTAGACCTTCCTGTTGCGGGTGTTCTCCAGCGGCACGCCTCTCTTTCGCGCACCAATAGCTCGGTGATTGTGAAGGCCGGTTATCTCCTTCGGACGGCAGAGGTGGTAGATACGAGACTAAAGCTGACAGGCGATCTGAACGCTACCACCGAGCTTGAAGTCATCGCGGCTCCTCCCAATATAAATGTGGTCACATTCAATGGGAAGTGTGTAGATACGAAGAAGCTCGCTGGACGCTTGACTGGGTCTCTTAAATTCAAAGCCCCCTCGATTAAACTGTCTGATTTGGCTACTCAACAGTGGCATTATACTGATTCACTGCCGGAGATCCAGCGCGGTTACAACGACCAGCGTTGGACCGTTTGCAATCACACCCACAGTACAAATACACGGAACTTGACCACCCCTTTCTCTCTGTATGCTACCGACTATGGGTACCATGCCGGATCACTTATTTATCGGGGACATTTCACGGCCAATGGATCTGAGACAGCGCTTTATCTTCTGACAGAGGGTGGCTATGCCTACGGTCACTCGGTGTGGCTGAGCTACACGCACCTGGGCTCATGGCCGGGCAGCTCAGCCGAAATGTTCCACAACGAAACCCTAAGCCTCCCACATAAGGAGATGGAGCCTGGCACATCATATGTTATTACTGTGGTAATTGATCACATGGGATACGACGAGAACTTTCCTGCCAACACAACCTTCATGAAAGATCCGCGCGGGCTGTTGGACTATAGTCTCCAGGGCCGAGCCAAGGCAGCCGTTACCTGGAAGATCACGGGCAACCATGGAGGCGAGCAATATGTGGATCACAGCCGGGGACCTCTCAACGAGGGCGGATCGTTTGCAGAACGCCAGGGCTATCATCTCCCGGGCGCACCGCTCCATCACGAGTTTACAGCCGCTCTCGCGCCAACGAAAACGCCCATCCACCAGCCCGGGCTGGAATTCTGGGCAACCTCTTTCAATCTCAATCTTCCCGCCGAATATGACATCCCCATCAGTGTCGCCTTCTCCAATACCACCGTCACCTCGAGTGGGACCGACGCCTCATCTAGATCAGCGCAGTTTCGCTGCGTGCTCTTCGTCAACGGGTGGCAATTTGGCAAGTATGTGAATCACATTGGACCACAATCACATTTTCCAATACCCGAGGGGATTCTTAATCACAATGGCTCCAACTATCTAGCCTTGTCCGTCTGGGCACAGGATACGCACTCCTTCCAGCTCGCGGGGCTGCAGTTGCAGGCAGAAGCCATCATCCTGCGCGGATACGAGAAGCCCAGCTTGGTGCCAGCTGAGCGGTTTGCCCCACGTATGTTGACCTATTAGGTAGACCTTCTCGAGGTGGTTTTGATTTTACACATAGTCTATAAGCCATGTCATCTGCAAGCGGGCAGCATTTTCTGTTTTCACCTGCCGTATTCTAAATGGAGACTTTCAGAGATGGTAAAAAGCAAGATTATGATTTCAAAGATATATAACAATGTTCAATAGCCATGTCATTCTTGTTCTTCTTGGGCACTGCCAATGTAGAAGAAGATCTACAAGAAATCGAGATTGAAGCTATGGAGTCTATATTAAGAAACGGAAACCTTGTCTGACAGCCACCCCGGGCAAGCCATGCTCCTCGTTGGAGTTCGTGCTCGCGGTCAAATCTGTGCCCTCCTCTTGATCAAGTTGCTTGTTTAGTCTTCCAAGGTAAATGCGAAGAATAGTGGCAAATATGAAAGTCATAGCACACATGCCGATATTGACACTAAATGCGGTAACATAACGAGGCGAGGCCGAGTCTTGATAGTGAAAGAATTAATCGCTGAACATAATGAGGGGTTTTAAGAGAAAAGGACTTACCAGGGTACAGATAAGGGGTATAAATCTGGCACACGTTACTCATACAATTGATAAAGGCCAAAGCAGCTGCTCGTTTTGCTGCCGGGCGTGGAAGAACTGCGTTCGTTAGTATTGATTGCTCCTGATGGGATAAAGTCGGAGCTCTTACTATTTGAAATGTATCCAAGTGCAACAACATAACTGGAGTAAATTCCACCAAGCATGATGCACATTGCCCTAAAAAGAAATTGTTAGTGACTGCCTGATTCGCCTAAAGTAGTATATACTTACACATATCGAGCGGCAAAGTTATTTCCTGCCATAGCAAGGATAAAAGAGACAATTGCAATAATCGGTGGAATGCACATGTGAAAGTATCGTTCACCAGTCTTGTCGGCGTGCCAGGCATTGATCAAAACGATAATTGTTCCAATGATATATGGCGGGGTCGTCAACAGCAGCGTGTCAATTTTATCCCTGCCAAGTCCAGCCATCACACTTAAAAGTATAATAAATTAGTACCATTGTCGAGATAGTGATTTTCATAGAGATTATCTCTTACCTGGGGAAGAAAGTAGTCACAGCTCCAGCTGATGTGCAGCCGTAAATGAGACCAAGCAGTAGCCAAACCTTTGGATCCCTTGTCGAGTCAACATTGTTAGCTTCGAGACTAAGCCGCTGGTGTTAATTATTCCTCTTACATGATCGCAAGCTTCGCACCATGGAACATGCTTTGGTGTTCACTGTCTACCCAGTCATCTTCACCAATATCATCTTCTAGTCTCCAGGCAGCGAGAACCTTCTCATCGTCGCTTAACCAAGGAGTTGTTCGGGGAAGGTCGGGAACAATAAAGAAAGCAATCAGAGCGACAAAGATCTAAAATGTTAGTTGATGGTATTTACGGAGAGATCGATGACGGATACCGTAAGGGAACCCTCTATGATAAACAGCCACCTCCATGCTGCGATGCCCCTGGCGCCATTCAAACCACTTGTAATACCAGCGGAAATCAAGCCAGAAAATGCGCCCGAGATCAAAGAGCCCGCGTAAAGTAGTGCTGTACGCTTGACCAACTCCTTTCTTGTGTACCAGGATGACAGAAGGTAGAGACAACCAGGCTGCATATTATTAGCGAGAATTCGTCCCTAGGCAGCCGGGAGATACTCACAAAATATGCGGCTTCAATAAATCCAAGGAAGAATCGAACAGCTAATAAACCGGCAAAGTCCTTTGCCAAAGCAGTACAACAAGATATGACACCCCATATCACCATGCACCCCGGCAAGTAGATCGAAGGTTTGCCGAACTTGTTAAGAATCATATTTGACGGCACTTTGTGAATTAGCTCCAAATACCTGGATAGAAGCCACACATATTGATTTATTTACCTTGCATCAGGAGATATCCGACAAACAAGATACTAACGCAAATCTGTGAATTGGGGTCAGCGCTCCGAGTCACTTCAATTTTCCGTACGCATAACTCGTGGTTTTTACTTGATATTGATCACCGGTGAGATTCAAATCTTCCTGTAGGCCGGCCAACTTTGCTGCTGCGATGTTGTTGCGGTCCAAATAATTCAGGATGTACATGATCAACATCATTATCAGCAGGCGAATGTCAATTTTTTTGACTAGTGCTTTCGATCTTTCTTCTCTTTCTTCTGGAGTTAAATTCAATAATGCGACTGGGACTGTTGAGCGATCCTGATCTTTGATATTTTCGACCGCATATTGCTCAACATGCTCGTGCCCGAGATTCTTGGTATCGTCCATTATGGCGACCTGGAGATGGAATTGGTATCGGTATCGGGATCGTCAAATGTTAAAATGATAAGACAGGTGAGAAAGGTGTCGAGATAATAATTATGGAAAGGAGAAAGTGGAGGCACTCTGCTCCCTTTGTTTTTTTTTTAAGGTCACTGCTAATTCCCCACTGCCAATGTTCTGGGGAAAGTTCCCCATGGGGTGAGCACGAGGTGGAGAGTGAGCGGGGTATTCGGATATCCAAGGGCTGGTAGTGAGAACCTTGTAGAATTTAGTTAACTGGATTGAGAAATGAAGGACACGCTGGGCATTCATGTATTGGTTTTCCGGTGGAGATGATCTTTCATATCCGATTCTTTGCCGCATTGGGGGACGGATAAGTTAGCATCGCGTAGATCAACAGCCCGTAGGACGTGAGGATCAGATTACACACAATACTATCTAGCTAAACTGCTCTCTCATATGATAGACGGACTAGAAAATAAATTCTATTTTGGGAAGATTTTGATATTCCAAGTTGTTTTAGTGGATCCCAATATTCTTACTATGCCTATGCTTCTACCCATGTGCTATGTCTAGGGTCGATGCTCAATCGAGCCAGAGGAAAATAATTTTTGACTACATTATCAAACCAAAAGATTGAGTATATTGCTCGACGTGGAATATTCATTAAACAGAGAAAACGTACTACCCACAGTTGAAATAAATTCTCAATGAACGATTTGGCCGTTGTATTCGACTATCACCTCATGGCGTCATGCTACTGGAAAGACACGGAAATTTTAAACTATAAAGTGAAATGAAAAATACTAATGTATCTGTACTTCATTAAAGGAAGTAATTCGCCCTATATTCACGTGCCCTCTATCAATTTTGGAAACCATCCACCCTCACGCCTTCAGTCTCTTCTGCTCTGCGGCCCATGTCAATGCACTTTGCCGAGTGCTGGCCTCGCCGACTTCACCAAAAATATCAACGCCTAGTCTTGCGGGAAAGTTCATTCGATGGTGCTTTTCTAAAGACTGTATAGCATCGAAAGCATCGTCAGGCAGGACGAAGTCTAGTGAAGCCTTCACGTTAGATCATGCTCAAAGTCCATAGGATTAACCAGATGTACTTACCCTCAAAGTTACTGATAGTTCTTGAAGCCGTAACAGATTTGGGAAGAACTGCTGTCCCGCGCTGCACAGCCCAGCTGATCAAGACTTGCGCTGGTGTTTTACCCAGTTTATGGGCTGTGTCAATAACCAACGTATCATCAACCGCACTAGAGCGAACTATGAGTAAGCCACAATTTCAAATTTATTGGGCATCAACATACCGAGGAATATTGTAAATGTTATTTCCCAAAGGCGAATACCCGGTAATGACAATTTGCTTCATAGGAATGTTAGACTCAGGGGCATGACAGAGCCGAGGCAGCTTGAGAGAACGTACATTGTCTTTGCTCCACTGAAGCAAATCACGTTGCTGAAGGTAAGGATGTGCCTCAATTTGATTCACTGCTGGGCGAATCTTGGCGCTTTTGTAATGTTAGTTTCATGCATAGAGCTCGAATCTGAACAAAATTACATACGTCTTGAGCAGTTCTTCAATCTTTTCCCTTGTGAAATTGCTCACACCTATTGTGCGAATCTTGCCTTGCTCCACGAGGCGCTCCATAGCTTCCCAGGTATCCTTGATTGGCACATCAATAACATCAATAAGACCAGTCGCCGCGTCGATCGGTTGGGTGGTTTCGTTAGAGTGACGGAACGCTACCGGCCAGTGAATCTATCCAAATAAACATGGGTGAGGATCTCGGCCAAATAAAAGTTATCTCAAAATAATAAATTTACCAGATAGAGATCAAGATAGTCAGTCTGGAGATCATCGAGAGACTGATTCACAGCTTCTTCGACATAATCCGGGTTATGATGTGTGTTCCACAATTTGCTTGTCAACTATCCAAATATTTCTATTGTTAGTACTGCCTGAGCCTTTTTATTGGGCTGAGAACCACATACGAAGATATCCTCACGCGGCACTCCCGATACCTTGATTCCATCTCCGACTTGCTTTTCGTTGCCATAGACAGCAGCCGCATCGATGTGTCGGTAGCCTGATTCTAAAGCAGTTTTCACAGCGTCGCGAACTTCATAGTCCTTTGATTGCTAGTTGGGACAATGTAAGTCAGCGGCTGAGAATACTTTCATGCGTTTTTAAAACTTAGACATACCCAAGTTCCCAGGCCAATGGCGGGCATGCTATGGCCACTACTCAGTTTGAAGGACCGACCCGAAGCCATTGTTGCAGCTGAGTGTAATAGAGGGGATTGGTGTTTATAAAAATGAAGAAATTATAAGCAGAGCTTCGGATGCACTTCAAATTACAAACGAGAATTGTGAAATGTAGAATAAGTTCACCACCTTGGGTACAGAATTATAGATCTCGATTTCGCTCGCGGGGAAAGCAACCGAGGCTCGGATAAGTAGGGAGTAAATACAATAGAATCCGGATAAGCGGAAAGCGACAAATGCGAGAACGTAGTCTCAGGGCTCTTTCTCCGGCATTGGTTTGGATGTGATCCGGACATTTATCCGCCATAAGATTTCCCGGATAATGATATCGTGGAACCGACTCCCGGCCGGTCCGATACTTAGCTATACAGTACATGAACTACTTAGTTCTCTTCATGTGGCAAGTCTTATGAGTTCTTCATTGGTACTTTAAGACGGTATTGATGATTAAATCGAGCGTGCAAAGCTTCCTTTCTGAGAGGCAATAATCAGGTAAGATAGTTTACTCGCGGAGCCATCTTCAAATTGGAAGTTTTCAAAGCTTATACATTCTATCGATGGTAGTCAGAACAACAAGACAATGGCACCGATTAAACATATCGAATACTTTCGTGTACCTCCCCGGTGGCTGTTTGTCAAGGTCACAGATTTCGAGGGTAATTTTGGGTGGGGTGAAGCTTCGTTAGAGGGGCATACCGAAGCAGTTGAAGGCTGTCTCGATGCTTTTATCGAACGATTCGTCGGCTTGGATGCTAAGTACGATAATTTCGTCACGGTTTCCTAGAGACCTGCTCACACCGAATACTAGTGACATAGAACATATCTGGCAAAATGGATATCGCATGGGGTTCTATCGAGGTGGGCCAATCTTGATGAGTGCCTTGGCTGGCATCGATATTGCTTTATGGGACTTGAAAGGTGAGTAGTAAGGGAAAATAGAGGTCATAGTGGAGTAATACTGAGCTAACAATATCCTTTCTCATTTTATTTTCAGCTTCACGGTTTGGGGTACCTATATACGAACTATTGGGTGGCAAGCTCCGCGATCAGTTGAAGGTTTATGCTTGGATAGGCGGGGATCGACCAGGAGACGTGGAGGCACAGGCGTGAGTTTTGCTTCAAGCCCTTAGCCAATCTACTCAAAAATTCTTCGGCTCTGATGCAATTATTCTGTCTAGTCGCGGTCGCATATCACAGGGCTTCAAGGCCGTGAAAATGAACGCGACCGAAGATCTTGGCTGGTTGGACTCACCCTCGTCACTAAACGCCTCGGTGGAACGACTGAAGACTGTTAAGGCTTTGGGCCTTGATGCTGGTGTAGATTTCCATGGACGAGTGCACAAGGCGATGGCCATCCAGCTTGCACACAAACTAGCTCCACATGAGCCGCTGTTCATCGAGGAACCATTACTCTCCGAGCACCCAGAGTCTGTTGCCGCTTTATCGAAATTGGTCGCTGTGCCCATTGCCCTCGGCGAACGTTTGCACTCTCGCTGGGACGTCAAGCCATTCTTGGAGTCGGCATCTGTCAGCATTCTTCAGCCTGACATCAGTCATGTTGGGGGCATATCGGAACTGCGCCGTATTGCAGTCATGGCCGAAGCTTACGACGTGGCTTTGGCACCGCACTGCCCTCTGGGCCCCATCGCACTAGCTGCGAATATTCAGGTCGATGCGGTATCGGCTAACTTTGCCATTCAAGAAATGAGCTTGGGTATTCACTATAATGAAGGCTCGGCGGATATTGGAACTTACATCAAAAACCCCGAGGCCTGGACAGTACACGATGGAATGATAGATCTAATGCGGGGCCCCGGCCTTGGAGTAGAGATGGACGAAGAAAAAATCCGAGCAGCCGCCGTGGGTGCCAAAGCTTGGCGAAGTCCTTGCTTCCAAGGTCCTGGTGGTGAGTGGAGAGAGTGGTAACAGAAGGAATTCTACGTTCTGGTAGCGTGTGACGTGTTATTCTCAGTCCGCGCGCACGGATAATTTTCCGAAGAAAAATAAATTACAATTAATAAGTAGCCCACGGCATTGAAATTATATTTTCTATCTTGATATTAAATATCGTATTTCATATAGGTCCATATAAAACATAGACAAGAGACTTGACTGGCTCCTGTAGCTACACATAATCCGGGGTAGGGCCGCAAGCGAGCGGGTGCATATCCGAGGCGGGTAATATCCGAGAAATCCCAGTGAAAGAAGCAACTCGCACTGAGACCTGTCGCCTTGACTTGCAATATTTGCCTCCCCCACCTAAACAAATATTACCCGGCATTGACGAGCTGTGGGTCAACGCACAGTGGCCTCCTTCTCCGAGATTATCGTCAGTTACAATTGCACTATTTCTGTAGTGTTTCCGAAGCCAAGGCAAGAGTTCATGAGCTATGGAGACGCAAGAGGAACCACCGAGTAAACGCCGACGGGAGAAGCACCGAGTACGGGTGACCCGCGCCTGCGACAGCTGCAAGAAGTGAGCCATGCATTTCCTAGTGATGTGGGCTAAAGATGCGCTGCATTTCTGGTATTGCAGGGAAAGAGAGAAAGCTCTGCTCACATTTTACCTAGGAAAAAGTTACGCTGCACCGGGACGTTGCCCTGTTACGGTTGCAACCGCACTGGCAAGAAGTGTGAATATACTGCCGATTACAATCGAGGTAAGGTGCCTCTGGTTCGGTTCACAGAGCAGCCAGTGAATGGGAACAATGAGCAGCACGAACAATTGAATTCCGCGGTAGAAGCAGCTGGACTGGCTTCTTCACCTCGGCCACGGCTTGTGCAGAGCTCTGAGATGCTTGAGTCAAGCCAAACTGGTGATAATCCTCCTTCTCGTGCCTCTCTTGAGCCTCATCAAACAGATTCCGAGGGACATTACGTCGGTCCTTCCTCTGGAGTCTCGTTTCTGATTCGAGCACAAAGAAAATTACATAAATACTTGGCGCTTCCCATGAACACGCCGATATTCACATTTGGAGACTGCCCGTTACCTGAAGCTGAATCGGCGTTCATGCTACTACCTCCAAAAGATGAAGCTGACGCGCTCGTGGCGCGGTACTTCGATTTTGCGTTTCCTACGCATCGCTTTCTTCACCAACAGCAAGTCGAGGGTTGGGTCGATGAATTCTACAGGGCTGTGCTGGGATCAGAGGCTATCATTTCCGGCATGCAAGGAAAAAGGGCCGTGGTCTTAATGGTATTCGCTCAAGCTAAGCAATCACAATCAGAATTATACGGAGCATCGAATGACGCGTCTACGAAAAGGTCAGTCACTTAGTTCTAAATTAATTGTTTCTGATGACCCCCCAAATCCTTGTGAGTCTTCCAGAAGAGCTTATAGACGTTATAGTGCGGCTTATTTTGCGGCCTCTGAAAAGCAACTCTCTGCAGAGACCGGCCCTGTTCGTTTGACTAGTGTTCAAGCACGCCTAGCACAATGTTTCTATCTCCTGTCGCAATCTCGCATCAATCATTGTTGGAGTTTATTCGGGACAACAGCTCGGCTCGCTATGGCAATTGGTCTGCATCGCAACCGCAAGCGGGAATTCGGAACGAGCGTTGATCTTGTTGAGTTTGAGTGTCGAAAGCGCGTATTTTGGTGCGCATACAGTTTGGATAACTACCTTAGTGCGGCCTTAGGTCGCCCACGAATATTTCATGATCATGACATAGACCAGGATTATCCGGCTGTTATTGATGACCCACGCATTCTTCAACATCAAATTCTCCCCCCTGCATCGACTCGACAGAGTACAATGCTCGCTCCCTTATACCATGCCAAGCTCTCAGTTATCATTGGCCATATATTACATGATATGTACGGGGCTCAAAGGTCAACTTCTCAGACTGAAGCATTGGCCGCCGCTCGTCATGGAGCGAATCTGACCAACTGGCGTCAAGAGATCTCTAGATTCCTTGACTCTTCGAATGTGGACCTTTTGATATTGATATACCAACGGCAGTATACAGTGCTCAACTTAGCTTTCTATCATGCGCAGATTCTGCTCTACCGACCTTTCATGATAAAGCATCTTGGTTCTCTGGCGGACCCAGATAAATTACAAGATGACTCTCAAGGCGAGTCCATCAATCAATATATTAATATGTGTCTCACAGCTGCTACGGAAATCGCCGGAGTCATTCGTGATCTTTGTGAAAAACGCAGAATGTATAGCACGTTCTGGGTAAGAACCGAGCAGAATTCACGTGTCAAATCTAGAGGCTAATTATGCTTATAGTTTACTCATTATTACGGGTTCTCCGCTATCATGATCTTATATGTGCGTGTTATTCAGCTGGCTGCACAGAAAGATAACCCGGAGGAAGCCTCCAAATACTTACAGATAGGAGAGCAAGCTCAAAGGGATTTGACTAATTATGGCTCCCGATCGTCTTCTGTACAAAGATACGTGGTTGTTCTGGAAGAGCTTCGCCAAGAGGCTCGGGCAGCTATGAATCGGAATGAGCAACATCCACTGCAAAATAACATCAGCAATAACACGATTTCATACGATAATGCACCACAGGGTGTTTCTGGGGTGTTAGCCAATCGTCAAACAGATCAGCCGGACGGATTTGAATCGATGAATCGACAGTTAGATATCAATAAACTCGTCGTCGAGAATCACGGTGTCGAGCAACCTGAGGACTTGCAAGGTGCCAATTTGATGATACATCCTTCGCTCCACTCCAATCCTCCACAGTGGATAGATGGCGCAGTCGATAATAATTTTTCTTTGAATGGTCCTGAATTTGCAGACTGGGGACAACTCGATTCCTTAGCTGTCGCGGGGATGGGCGAATTGGATGTTGTTTTTTCTCACGGCTGGGAACTCAATGGCTAAGAGACGCATCAAGTCTCCAGATATCCATTGAACGGGCTTCAAGATGAGAATCTACACGTACAAGCAAGTTTACTGGTCTTGCGGGTTACGCGGGCACAATTCGAACGACCATTATCTTACACGGTATTTTCTGTCCAATTCCGGAGGATGCCATGAAATCGACTTGTTCGAGCTCCAGTTTTTGAATTTTTATCTACATATCCACATCGACAAATTTAATTTCAACGATGTGGTGCTGCTAAGAACACAAATCTTGCTAGCAAAGCCATAAAACGACCCCAATGTCAAAGACCCAGCAAGCCTTCCAAAAGGCACACCAGACCCATTGCCCCAGGATCGGGAACCTTGAACCACTCTGCCTCGGGTACATAGACAGCGCGTCCAAGAGATGCAGACATCCCCTTTGTGTTGACACGCCCCTTACGGGCCGCATCGATGGCTAGAGCTACCGATCTACCGTTTTGCAGAGATGATATGAACGGTTCCAAAGCGTCCATCATAGTGCGGTCACCTACACGGGCTGGTGTGGCTTGGCGCACAGCATTAAGGGCATTGACAGAAGCTTCAATCCATTCTGCACGCTCGACAATATGCTCTTCTGGCAACCTGTTACAGAAGAGAAGCAGCGGGCGCATTCAAGAAGATTGCGAAAAGCGTGCCCGAGGTACCGTCCATATTGTTCTCTACGACGATCCCCAGGGTCTCTAGATACCCCACAACATCGCCCTTTTGCTGGTATACTGATCATTGTTGACTATTTCTTGGAGAATTGCACGAGCGGTTCTTGCAAGGGTAGAGCCACAATCACTATCTCCCATTGCCGAGTCGAGTCGATCGATTTCCGTTTTGGCTGTAATTAGACCGTCACAAGCACGCTTAAGGGATGCTGTCAAGTCTTTCTCATTCACTATCAAATTTGAATTGTCAGATTGTTGATAACGATCGTGGCTTTTGGGACTCCTGTACCTTTCAGTTGAGATGTTAACCTGGTTGACATTTCTGCTTTGCTGGTATCAAGATTCACCTGCAATCGATTCTGTGTTTGAAAATGATCTTCTGGAAGCCTCAGCATGACTTTCCAACCTGGAGCTGAGGCGGGAGCATCTAAGGCTTTGAGTATCTGAGAGCTAGCCTTTAAAAGCGTGATGCTGAACGCCTTTCCATCCAGACTAGTCATGAAGCTGCCAGAGAAAATCCCCACAGGCTTGTAGTCTCGAAGCTCTGGTTATGTCAGATATTATGGAAAGTATATAGGACATGAGACTTGCTTACCAAGTTGTTGAACCACGATTTTTGTGATGGCTGAAAACTCGATGTTCGATGCTCCTCCCAGATTCTTCACCATCAGGCATATGTCCTCATCATTGGAGATTGATACGTAGGCCCGGTCTGAGTCGCTGGCATCCAAGAGTTTGTCGAGCATCTGGTTTACTAGTTCCCAAGTGGCTGGCTGTGGCTTGATCACATGGCATCCTGGCTCATTATGGATACCCATGCCGACTTCAACCTGATCCACATTCTCTGACAAGCCAGCTATTGACTTCCTCGCGATGTGAGCAATCATCCAAAGCAGCACCAATAGTGGCCAGGTTGTTGACCACATCTTCGCCAGCTTGGTACAGCTCCTTAAGATTCATCTTCCCTTGCTTGGCAAGAGCTCCAAGGACCTTCCCAACAAGTACTGTACCTGCAAGACCCCGTCTTCCAACCTTGCCACTCTTGCGTCGGCCGACTGCCACATCATCACCGACGACCAGTACGGCAGTGTCAAAGCCAGCAAGCCGGGCCTTTTCAGCAGCTAGATGGACGTGCAACACATCACCTGTATAGGTCATGATTACTAGCAGGATGCCAGCGGAGGCACCCACGCGAGAAATCGTACTTTGTATCTAGTGCACACTCGGAGATGCGAGAATTGATCCGGAAACAGCGGCACTTAGCAGGCCGTCGCCAACAAGACCTACAAAGGAGGGCTCATGACCAGCTCCACCACCGGAGATTATTGTGTCAGATTTACTCCATCGTGGAGTGGATTGATGATAGCTTTCAATAATCAGTATGGTTGCTATGTATTGAGATGAATGGGTAAGGAGAACTCCCATTCGTCTTTCTCTCGAACCTACCTTTGACTTCTTCATCATAAGGCAACAATGGGCTTGATAGAGCCAATCCATGCAAAGCATCTTGGACAAGGGTCGTCCCGTCATTAATGAAATGCTTCGTAGCCATGCTGATATCTTAGTGTGTCTTAGGGCCGTCACAGAGTGTAAAGACAAGGTGCTTGCATCCCTTTGTTCGGAGACGGAGTATATTATAGAACTTCAAGGTCCAGCGGGATTTTCCTATCTCGGCTCACTTGTCTTGGGTATGCCGAAACCTCACCATTCGCCCCGAAACTCCTCATTTCGTAACATAGATCCCCTCTCGGGCGTGTTCTGGACGGTTGTCTTGTTATTGGGATGTCTCTTTTCCGGCTAGACTTTCTAGCCTGGTTTTCGGCCATGTCCTTTTCCTTTCACGTATCCGATTCCCAAACATATGGTAATATTCCCTCACAGTCACGGGACAAACGATATTCTGGGGTACGGATATATGGGTGACCCGGGTGTGAAGACGCATGTGGGCCCGGAAAAGCTGATGCGGGTCAATTTTGCCTTATCCGATTGGCTTCTCCTCATCCCATCGCGTTTGAGGTTTGAACTATGGACACTCGGGGGAAACTCCGCCAACCTATTGGGATTGAGACACCGGGAGACCTCAACTAGTTCCTTACTTAAACATCTTGAAGTCTCAACCAGACTTGCCGCCTTGCACCCCATCATGAAAACTGTGGAGTTTAATAATACGTCATGTTACTCACACGTACCGTTAAGCCGGCGCTCCTGAACGAAGGCAGCAAAGGAGCTGAAATCATTCACAATCTTCCTCCAAGCCCACCCGTGGAAGAGCTACGAACACCATATATAATTGACGATGTTTTGAAAAGCCTAGTACGAGACACGCCTCATGAGCCTCTTGTAGGGTACCCCGAAAGTCCACATGGAGTCACCGATTATGTGTATTATACTCCAAGTGATCTGGACAGATTCGCAAATGGTGCTGTCAAGGAGTACAAACGAGCCGGACTTGAAGAGGTAAATATAATACTCGCCTATCGGAAATATGAAGATCACTAACTCCCATTATAGTTTTCGCACCCAACTGAGAACCGCGTAGTCTCCATCCTTGGCCCATCGAATCTCGATTACATCGTGTCTCTCTTTGCATTATCCCGAATGGGGTATTCAGTTCTGTTACTTTCAACACGTCTTAATACCACTGCATATGCCAATCTTCTCGCCCTTACCAAATGCTCGGATATTGCATACGCCCCATCTAGTAAGAAGACGGTTGATGGGTTGGTGGAGCATACCCCCGCCGCAACATTTGCTATCCCAGAATTTGCACGATACTCAAACGAATCCTCTGGATCATCCCTTGAAACACATAGCACGCCACAGACTAGCCAGAAATGCGCTTTCATCATCCATTCATCCGGCTCCACTGGCCTTCCTAAGCCCATTTTTCAGACTCATGGCGCTTGCATCTCCAATTATAGCACTAGTAAGGGCTACCGAGCTCTAGTCACACTGCCACTCTTTCATAACCATGGTCTTTCTACCTTTTTCCGTTCATTATTCAAACGAAAGGGCATCTCCATCTACAACGCTAATCTCCCGCTGACTGGGAAAAATGTGTTGGAGACAATGATGGTCACAGCCCCAGAGAGCTTTCACGGCGTGCCGTACGTCTTGAAACTCCTTAGTGAGACAGATGGTGGCATTGCTGAGTTAGCAAAATGCGAACAGGTCCTTTTCGGAGGCAGTAGCTGTCCTGATGCTCTTGGTGATCTACTAGTGAATTCGGGCGTCCGGCTGATCAGCCATTATGGAGCTACTGAGCTAGGACAACTGGCGACTTCAGCTAGGCCTCGGGAGGATAAAGCCTGGAACTATGTCAGACCATTTGAAAACGTGAAGCCTTTCCTCCAATGGAAGCTCCTTGAAGATGGTTCCTACGAATGTATTGTTCTTGATGGGCTGAAATCTAAAGTCGCCTCCAACTCTGACGCTCCTCCAAACTCTTTTCACACCCGCGACACTTTTCTCAAGCATCCCTCCATTCCCGATGCTTGGAAATACCTGGGCCGTATTGATGATCGAGTTACTCTGGTCAATGGAGAGAAGGTCCTTCCCGTGCCGATTGAACATCGTATTCGCCAGAGCGTATTTGTGCAAGATAACCTCGTATTTGGCGTTTCGAAACCGCTCCCTGGATTGCTTGTGGTACCTAGTACAGACTGCGAGGGACTTTCTGATGATGATATTTTGGATCGAATTTGGCCCGATATCCAGGCTGCCAACCAAAATTCTGAATCTTTCAGTCAGATCTCGCGCGACATGGTCATTATTCTGGATCAATCTTGCTCTTACCCGATGACTGATAAGGGGACCATGATTCGCAACAAGTGCTATATGGAATTCAACGATCTGATTGAGGCTACATACCAACGTCTGGAAAATGGCGATGTTATTAAGGGAGAGCGCCGGGCTTTAGAGCTGCCAGAGCTGACAAGTTTCGTACTAACCGGCCCCACAATTTTTCTTTCACAAAAATAATGAACCCTCGCTTACGAGGGTCCGCCACCCATATGGAACAGATCACCCATATGGAACATTTTTTCTAAATCTTACCACAACCACTATTATCATCTACCACACCACCAACAATGCCTAAAACCAATAAAGATATAGAGAACCAGATTCAGCTGGCAATAGAGTCTCTCTCTGAGCAATCTAAGCCTAATATTAGGAAGACTGCGCGAGAATTCGCGGTTCCTGAAGGCCGTCTTCGTCGGCGCTGGCAAGGTGGAAAATCGCTTTTCCAACGACAACCTAATGGCCGGAAGCTTAGTATTGCACAGGAGAAGGCTTTATGTGAATATATTGATTATTTTGATGCGGTCGGAGCATCAATAAATCGCCGTCAAATTGCTATTGCTGCCGATTCAATTCTGGAAGAAGATCATACCGACACCACCACAGATCCCCCACAAATTGGCGACCATTGGCTAAAGCGTTTTCTTAAACGGTATCCTGAGTACTATATACGACGTCGGCGAGCTCTTGATGTTGAAAGAGCTACTGCACTGGATAAATCCGTTATAGAGAGATGGTTTCAAGACTATCAACGTATAGTGGCTAAATATGGCATCTGTCAACAAGATATCTACAATTTTGACGAAACTGGCTTCCAAATTGGCGTCGGTCGCGATCAATTTATTATCACAAGACATCCAAAAAAGAAGCTATTTAATGGCTCAGTTACCAATCGCGAGTCTGTCACTGTTTTAGAGGCTGTTTCGGCTGATGGCTTTACATGCCCACCGCTGATTATTCTAAGCGCTAAACAAGCATTACTACGTTGGTTTGATAAAATTGAAGACGACGAGCATCTTGCTATAACTGATACTGGCTATATCAATGATACATTAGCATATCAATGGATTCAGCTGTTTCATAAATGGACAATTTCTCGTACCATTGGGAAAAAGAGGCTAGTTTTATGCGATCGTTTTGGATCACATTTAACGCGTCAATTTGTTGAATTTTGTGAGAAGAATGATATCATTCTATTCTTCTTACTCTCACATACTAGCCATATACTACAACCTCTCGATGTTGGAGTGTTTAGTGTATATAAACACTGGCATAGTGAGGCAGTTGAGGCGGCTACAATGACTGGATGCCGTAAATTTTCAAAGGATGAATTCCTACATTCAATCAGTGAAATCAGACGCAAAACCTTCCGGCCACATACAATCAAGCTTGGGTTTAGATTAACTGGCCTTTGGCCAATTAATTCTAAGCTTATTACCGATGAATTGGATTCGTACGATCCATATTATGATAATATATCCCGGGAAGATACACCATCAGTTAACTCACAAAATACTGAGTTTAGCACCCCAAAAACCGCTGAGAGAGTTCGAAGAATTAGCGATCGTATTAATCAATATGATCCTACTACTCAACGTTTTAAAGAAGGGCTAGCAAAGCTTGTAAAGGGTGCTGAGACTCAGGCAATGTTGGCTGTCCAACTGCAACGGGAATTCGATTCTACACAAGCTATTATGGGAGCACGTCACGCTAGATATGATGCTTCTCGCCGTTATACGCAAATCACTGGTATTATCAATTCAAGCCAGATCAAAGAAATGAAGCTAAAAGAATATAAATTGACTGAAAAAGCCGATCAAGAAAAGACGAAGCGGAAGTGGAAGAAGATATTGGTTGAAATTAGGAAGCATGGAAGAGCCAAAAAACGCCGGGGAAATTAACTTGATTTTGTATTCTAATATTAAAATGGCTGATTGATTTGTTTATTATTTTTAGTTAATTAATTAACTATATGGTGGTGTGGTAAATAGTAGTTGTAGTACGATTTAGCAAAAATGTTCCATATGGGTGATCTGTTCCATATGGGTGGCGGACCCTCGTAAGCGAGGGTTCATTATTTTTGTGAAAGAAAAATTGTGGGGCCGGTTAGGTGTATTTCAGAACGATTTGGGCTTTTCAGACATATCAGTCGACACCGATCTTTTTGAAGCCGGTATTGATAGTTTGCAGGCAATCAAGGCTCGTGGAATTCTCCATTCACAAATTGACATAGGGGCTGCCGCTCTTGCGCATAATGTTGTTTTTGATTGCGGGACTATTACAAAGCTAGTCGCACATTTACATGGACTGCGCACGGGAGAAGCAAGCAAACCAGAGAATGAGTTGGAAGCGATGTCCCAAATGATCTGCAAATACTCGACGTTCGTCAATCGCCCAGCTAGTAACCAAGTTGTGGTAATTATCTCAGGCTCGTCAAAACATTAAGCCATAAATCTAACTACTTTTCATCTAGATTTTGACGGGCACTACTGGTTCATTGGGTGTATACATCTTGTCTCGACTGTTGGAGCTATCCTCGATAAAGAAGGTCGTCTGCCTTGTGCGCGCAGCTTGCGAGCGCAGTGCTCTGGATCGAGTTCTGTCGAGTTTATCCTCGAGGTCTTTACCTATTGTCAACGCCTACAAGATAGCTGCATTCCCTTCGAACCTTGGTAGTGAAGATCTAGGTCTTCCATCGACTGCAATTGACGAACTTCGTGGCTCGTTGACACATGTGATCCACGCAGCCTGGGCTGTAAACTTTACTCTTGGCGTGTGCAGCTATGAGAAACAGCATATTAAAGGTGTTCAGAACCTTATAAATCTGTGTCTTTCCAGCAAGAGCTCTACTCCCGCCGAGTTTTACTTCTGTTCTTCCATATCTGCCGCGGCCGGCACTCCTCTTCCGGCTTATGTCGCCGAAGGTCCTATACCGGAGCTCGCCCATGCTCAGAATATGGGATATGCTCAATCCAAGCTTGTAGCGGAGAATATCATTCACGCAGCTGCTCGGAATACTGGAATGGTTGCAAAAGTTTTGAGAGTGGGCCAGATTGTCGGAGACACTGTCGCTGGGCGTTGGAACCCAACGGAAGCGATTCCCCTCATGCTACAAACCGCCAAGACGCTGGGAGCACTGCCAGCTCTTGATGAGACACCGTCATGGCTTCCAGTCGACGTGGTAGCGAATGCCGTCTTAGAGCTCAGTGGTGTCATTCCAAATACCAAGGCCAAGTGCTTTGCTCATGACCCTGATGTAGTCTACCATGTTCAGAATTCTAGAAATTTTCGATGGACAGAAGACCTTCTGCCTGCTTTGCAAAATTCTGGATTGAAATTTGAGATTCTTCCCAAGAGAGCGTGGGTCCAGCGACTACGAGAATCTGAGCAGGACCCTCAGAAAAACCCAACAATAAAGTTGCTTGACTTTTTTGCGGAGAAGTATGATAACGATGCCCCTGGTCGTTCCGGGCTGTCATTCGCTATGGAGAAGACGGAGTTGTGTAGCCCCTCACTCAATGGTGGTGTTGACTTGATTGATAGTGGCTTGGTCAAGAAATTTGTTAAAGCATGGGCGCCACAGTGGTGATTTATTCTTATTTATTTGCTATTAGAACATATGTACAATTTTCTTTCTATCCTACTACAATTACAATACGATCGACTATGGCCTCTGTTATATAGCCTCGAACCAATGAAACTTTTACTGTATATTCATTCTAATTTTGCGACAGTCACGGTGTCACGGTCCGGTCAGACACTGCAGTCAATAATTAACTTGAATTAGAAAATGTTATACCATTGAGTATCAAAGTGGCAATATTGAATGATCTAACAAGTAAAATAACATAGGTATGTATGTCTCTGTATATGATGTGATCCGTCGCTCTAATAATCACCACAACCCAAATATCCGCAAGAAACCTCGGGACAGCTTAGAGGCACAAAGCGGCAGCTCTGTGCGCTAATTTCGATATTTTATTGTGTGACTGCTTGAACTAAAACTGGGCTAGTGGCGGAATGTTCTAGTTGAATACGCCACCTGACTAGGAAGCGGCCAAGGGGCCGGCAAGGATTTTGGCCAAGAAATTGTCTATACTATAAAGGGCTTGCTAGTTCGAACGTGTAGTCTGATTGCGACACTACCGGAGCCGTGTGCTGAGGGGAAGGAACTAGTTCTTATCTTTCCATCGTCGGCAAAATTCGGTGAGTC
Organism: Penicillium angulare; assembly: GCF_028827245.1. Classification (NCBI taxonomy): domain Eukaryota; kingdom Fungi; phylum Ascomycota; class Eurotiomycetes; order Eurotiales; family Aspergillaceae; genus Penicillium; species Penicillium angulare. The sequence continues at coordinate 1,842,419 of NW_026623163.1, forward strand.
TATCAGCATTTACAAGATAACGATCTATAACTTATCCCGTGTCATTATCATGCACATGCATATGCTTGTCATAATCACAGCGAATCTTTAAAATTATCAAGAAAAATCCGATGTTACGACGGGTGCCTCTTGTACCACCACGGAGAGAATCACACCATCCTAGTCAGTTCGGAAAATCCGAGACCAGTTTACTGGTATACAGAAGCCGGGTTAGACCTGCTATTTCGAGCTAAGCTCGTGTATTTCTCCACTTCTAATTCTGGGATGGACAGAGCCCTGGAGTCTTGTCCAAAGCCTTATCTTTCCCCGCATTCCCTCAAAGTCAATTTTGCGACAGGTGCGATAAGCTTAATGATAATAAAAGGATTCACATGCCATACGATTTAGTCAATGACTTAAATAAAAATTTCCAAGCGTAACAAGGATACCCAGGCGACTTACATTCGCTATGGAACCCAAAGAAATGGAATCCAAAGAATTAGATACCGAAACGGTCAAGCCTCTGCCCGATAATGCGGATGAAGAGGTGGGTGAAGGGTGTTTGGATAACACTGAGCTGAAGTCCGAGGGCGAAGAAAATGAAAATGTTGAGTATAATTATGAATCACATCGATCACCTTTTCCTGAGGGTAAGTGCATCATGATTTCAAGTTGTCTGGGAAAACATGCTAGGATATGAATTGACAATCGCAAAAGTTAGAGCTGTTGTTCCCGAAACCGATGACCCGAGTATGCCAGTTAGCACTGTCCGAATGTGGTTGCTAGGTGTGATATTCACAATGCTTGGGTCTGGAATCAATCAATTTTTCTCGTTGCGATACCCCTCCGTTCATATCGTTGCTCTCGTCGCGGAGCTTCTGGCATACCCACTTGGCGTCTTTCTTGCGAAGACTCTCCCGATGAAAAAAGTCTCCCTTGGACCCCTGGGAAGCTTTATGATCAATCCAGACAGACAATTCAATATCAAGGAACATGCTCTGATTGTCGTAATGAGTAACGTCTCCTTCGGCTACGCTACTGCCGACGCCACAAACATCATCCAAGCCTCTAGCAAAGCCTTTTACGATTTCAATCTCAAGCCTGGTTTCTACGTGATGATCGTTCTATGTGCCCAGCTCTTAGGCTTTGGAGTTGCTGGTCTAGCCGCTCCATGGCTAGTCGAGCCAGCGCGTATTATCTGGCCAGGAGTCTTATCCAATTGCGCCATGCTGCAGACACTACATTCTCGCGCGAACTCTATGGCAAATGGGTGGCGCATCTCTCGTCTACGGTTTTTCCTATACGTAACGGCCGGCGGATTCCTCTGGTACTTCTTCCCGGGCTTTATATTCACAGCTCTCTCATACTTCACCTGGGTTTGTTGGATAGCACCCAAGAACGTCATCGTCAACCAGCTTTTCGGTATGCAGACAGGTGTTGGTCTCAGCCCGATTACATTCGACTGGAGTCAAATAGCGTACAACACGAATCCTCTACTATCACCTTCGTGGGCAGCGCTCAACGTCTTCGCCGGGTTTGCATTCTTCTATTGGATCATCGTTCCAATCCTCTACTACAAAAATGTCTGGTTCACAGCATACCTCCCACTAATGACAGCCGATGTCTACGACAGAACAGGCGCAGTCTACGAAACTGCCCGTGTCATTGCATCAGACCATACACTCGACGTGGAAGCTTATAAGAAGTATTCCCCTCCATATCTGGGTATGACATTCGCATTCGTCTACGGTCTCTCCTTCGCCTCAATTACCTCCGTCCTATCACATATTGGTATCTGGCACGCGCGCGATCTCTGGGCTGCCCTGAAAGGCCGAATTCAACTTGATATTCACGCTCGCTTGATCCGTGCTTCATATCGCCGGACCCCGTGGTACTGGTATGCTTCAATTATCGTGATAATAATGGCTATGTCAATCGCTATGGTCGAAGTATACAATACCAAGCTGCCTGTCTACGGTGTCTTCCTTGGCCTAATCCTTCCAGCCATTTACATGATCCCGTGCGGTATAGTGCAGGGTATCACAAACGTGGACGCAAATCAGCTTAACGTGCTTGCCGAGTTTCTGGGCGGATACCTTTTCGAAGGGAGACCGCTAGCAAATATGATATTTAAGATCTTGTCCACTGATGTCGTCGGACAAGGCGTCTACTTCGCAATGGACATGAAACTTGCGCATTATCTTAAGGTGCCGCCGCGGACTACCTTCGTTGCTCAGGGAGTCGCGACTATACTTGGTGCTCTTACTCAGGCTGGTGTTACGTTGTGGATGTTAGGCAATATTGACGGAATCTGTGAGACGGACCAGGCTGATAATTTTACCTGTCCTAATGGGCGAACGGTATATTCTTCTTCTGTTATCTGGGGACTTGTTGGGCCTCGACGTCTTTACTCCTCTGGGAAAATATACTCGTCACTGCTGCACTTTTTCTGGATTGGACTGCTTATGCCGTTTGTTACGTACTTTTTGTACAAATGGACACGACAACGTTTCTGGAAACTTATCAATTGGCCGCTGATTTTCGTGGGGACTTATAATGTGCCTCCGGCTACTGGAATCAATTATTCGAGTTGGGCTTTGGTGAACTTCCTTTTTAACCATGTTGTGCGCCGTCGTTGGTTTGCGTGGTGGACTAAGTATAGTTCGTCTTCCCTGATTTTCTCTTACATATCTCTCCTTTGTTCCTTTCTGGTTATACGTTGCTGACTTAGGACTTTAGATTACATTTTGGCTGCTGCGCTCGACACTGGTCTTGCTCTGAGCGGCATTGTTATTTTCTTTTGCATCTCATACCCTGGTGCTACCTTCCCTGACTGGTGGGGTAATAATGTCTATTTGAATACTGCAGATGGAGAGGGAGTATCATGGCTGAAGATGCCGTCGGTTGGGTATTTTGGACCAGCGAATGGGACGTGGACTTGATTGAGTATTATAATGGAGACAAATATTAACTATCATCCAAAATGATTAGAACTACGTGAGAGACAAGACTACATATTTTGTGCAATCGATATCAAGTCGTGAATTATACATTCATGCTCAGTAAAGTACCATAAAAATTGACAGAAAAACGGATATCATCACTCATGACCCCTTAGCTCCTTTGTAATCCAGCCTGAAAATGCTAAACAGAAAGACGAACCGATCCCAGGAAATACAAGGAAGAATTTAATCAGACAATATGAGACAGAATTATTTTCCATCTTACATCTCCTCCAATGCACAGTTGGGATGCATCACATAAAGAATCTTGTCGTCGGCGTTGGACTCTTGAGTGCCCTTCTCTGACATCATATTGGGTGCAACGCGCAGCAAAACGAGTTCCTATGTTCGAATGATTAGTTATTGGCCTTAATTTTCAGATTTGACAGCTTGTGTAAAGTCAACTTACCTTGACCATACGCTTCAAGACCTTGGTGACCAGGTCACGCTCGCGGCCATAGTCTTCTTCGGTGTCCATCTCGGACTCGATTTGTTCCAAGTACCACACGATCAGCTCCTCGTGTTCAACACCTTCACCCTGGCTGACTTCATCTTCATGCACACGGCGAACGAGCAAGTTCAAAATCTTCGCATACTTATCGTATGTGATCTTAGTCTTTGTACGCTCGGGCTTAGATTGAGCTGCAGGCTCAACTCCGCCTTCGGGCATTGGACTGTCACCCTCGCGATCCCGATCGGCCATCTCTTCGTCCTCATCAGCAGCAGCAGCAGCAGCATGGGCTGGGAGTTCATCGTCCATCTCTACGTCATCCTTCTCAACCGTCACGATACTTTGACGCAGAAGGTCATAGGCCTCGATGACGAATTTAGGAATGACTTCCTCAACACAGTTGGCTTTGGCGACAGCCTCTGACAGACGGATCAAAGACTCGAGCTGACGAACAGTGATACGGTATGAAGAACGACCAATTCCACCTTGGGCATCGTTGGCACGGAGCTCCTTGTACTTCTCAACGAGAAGAGACTTGGCCTCCTCGGTGAAAACGGGGCGGAAAGTACGCGCGAATTGAATGTATCGTTGGAGTTGCTCAGTACTTAATTCGGGCTCCACAGCTTCATCACGGTTCATGTGGACATTGACGATATGCTCAGCCAAGTTGCGGTCAACATGCTCCTTAGGCTCATCACGAACGACGAAGAACACGTCGAAACGACTCATAATAGGTGCACTGAAGTTGAGGTTCTGACGGAGAGTTTGTTTGGGGTTATAGCGACCGCCGATGGGGTTCGCGGCGGCGAGAATGGAGGCGCGAGCATTGAGAGTGGTGTGAATACCGGCCTTGGCGATGGAGATAGTCTGCTGTTCCATGGCTTCGTGAATGGCGACCTGGTCACTGATGTCCATCTTGTCGAACTCGTCAATGGCACAAATACCACCTCCGTTGGCAAGCATCAGGGCACCGGCTTCGATGGTAAACTCGCCAGTCTCAGCATCCTTGACAACTGAAGCAGTCAAACCAGCAGCAGAGGAAGCTTTACCACTGGTGTAGACGGCACGTGGGTGGAGAGAGCAAATGTACTTCAAGAACTGACTCTTACTTGTAGCTGGGTCACCAACGATGCAGATGTTAATGTCACCACGTAGCTTGAGACTCTCGGCTGATGTACTCTTGCTCACACCACTGATCAGCTGAAGCAGAAGGCCCTTCTTGATTTGACGATGACCCCAAATCATAGGGGCAATTGAGTCAACAAGTCGTGAATAGATGTATTCCGAGTGCACCAAAGCCTTCAAGTCCTGCACCTCCGCTGGGGTCAAGCTTTGAAGGAAGGCTTCTTGGGCCTTGTCATCATTCATGTCAGGATCAACATTCTGGTTTAGAGAGGCCAGGATGTTGTTAGATTGACCGCTGAGTTGCTGCTCAGGCTTTTGGCCGGGAGTTGTTGTGTCGGGCGTGACCATGCATGCCAGGAAGGCGAGACGGTAAGTCAGATCACGGACACCAAGAGCCTTCAGGCCAGAGACACCGCCACCTCCAACCTCGCTACCACGGAACGAGCTGTTATCGCGAACGGCTTCGGGGCGCACTCCAGGAAGTCCAAGCTGACTTACGTCAGGAACGACAATCAATGTACCGGTAAAAATACAACGTTCACCGGCCTTGGAACGGTCAACCATCTCACCCCTCAGAATAACATCCATTGTACGTGGCATACTACCGGTCGGAATTTCGTGGGATGATTCCTGAAGCTTGACCTTCTGCCAATCAACGAAGGTACTCTTGCCAATATCCAAGCGCCAGCCATTGCGGTTACCGCACACTGAGTTCGGACACTCAGTAGGCTCTGTGTACTTGAAGGTCTGCTCCACGTTCGGCACAACAGTTTTACAAGCCTCGCAAATGAATGTACCCAGCGACAATTCTGGCCGAATCTCAGATGTTCTCGTCACAGTACCGGAGACAGAGAGCAACCTTCCAATTTGCGATGTTCGTAGTTGGCGCAATCGAGAGACCAATGGGAGGTTATAGAAAGCCAGGGCAAACAACTTGTCCGTCTGTTGGTGGCGAGTCTTCTCACGAATTTGGCGCTCCAAATCTGGGTTGTCGGTGACATTGGCGTAAGCGGATGCTACAGAGGCACTCGAGTGGGTGGAAGCGGTTGAGGCCAAGCGATGGGAAACAAAGTATTCGGGCTCGTACTTGGCGACGAGGTTGTGGAGAGCCTTGGTAAGGAAGGGTAGGAAACGGTAGTATTGGCTAGCAATGGCGTCGGCCAGAATGGGGTTTTCCAAGGACGTCAAGTGAGTGAAGTCCACATAGAGGGTAGACAACTCGAATTTTTTCATGCCTTTGATTTGGGCAATGTAGTACTTGTCACTCAAAACTTCACCGGATGAAGGCGGCGTAGATGATGATGGCTCTTCCATAAATGTTTCGAGGAGTTCTTGAAATGCTTGCTGCACTTTTTCTCCGGCTTCATCGATCACAGGTGGGGGACCTGGCGCATAGGGATTCCTTAATCGACTGACTGTTGACGAGCCACCAGGACCAACCACTTGATCATCTGGGAATGCGTTCATATCACTCATGGGGCCATTGCTTTCGGATCGTCGAGAGCTGGGCAGGTGGTCGGACCGGAGCTGTTCACGGGAACCCGACCCAGAGCCCAGCTCGGATTGAAGAACGGCATCGAACAATGTCGACATTGTGTTGGAGAGCAGAAGGGCCTATGGTAATATTATGAGGCCACAGCTATAGTTTCAAGCTCTCTCACAAGTGCTGTGAAAATAAAAGGAGGGTATTGGGGGGAGGCCGGGAAGGTGGGATACAGAGAGAAGAAGTTGAGATTAATCCACACACATGGAGAGACAGGGGCCACGCTTTTTTTCCCGGGTCGCGTAGCAACGCGTAGCACGCGTTAATTGATTTCTTATGTAAGCTCGTTACGGGACTAGTCAATTGAGCAGGATACTTACACCTTATCCCTCAGGCATCATAGGACATCATCAGGCAAGAATACCTCGGGGACCACACTAGGCCTAAACAGGTTATAGGGGAGTCCAACCTTGAACCCAAGCAAGAAAAAGCTTCCGAACTAAACCGCTTTGGTCACGAGTAAAATCCGACCGACTGCATCACTGGAAGATTTGCCGACCAATAGAATTACTGAGAAACTTCTTCAACGCTTCTTTGACCCTTCGAAGCAGCTGGACAGGATCAACTTCTTCTTCGGGTTGCCAAATAGGATCCACTTCAACACGTTGCGAGCCTCTTTTGGGTAAGAGTAATGTTATTCCCCCTCCCTTTTCTTGGGTCTCGGGGATTTCACTCGGCATCGAGAAAAAAAGAAAAAAGAATGATTACCCCATGATTATTCTATCATTATACGATTATAATAACTACAAATTTTTCATCTTAAGCTTTGGTTCATGCTTCCTCCCCTTCCCTCTCCCCATCCTTTGCTTTTTCCTATTTCTTGACCCAGGACCTTTCAACCCCCTTTATCCATTACTGTGGGGCAATTGGGAAGTGACGCTGTTCGCACGGGCGGAAGGGAGCCGTGTTCGTTGTGCCCCACGCCGAGTCATCCGTGGATGACTATTGCTGGATGATCAGCTCCGTCACCTTGCATCGCCGGAGATTATAATTGCCCTTCTCTAGCGCTATTACCCTCTACTCTCTCTCAAAACCCTTTCCCCTTCGCGATTTCCCCTTGGAAACGATCCACTCTGATTCAGGGCCTGCGATGGTGCCCAAACCCCGATTTCCAACCTGGAGGAATTTAGGCGGCTGTTGGTTCGGTATGCTGCTGTAGTGGCAGCTTCATCGCATTCGATCCAACTTTCAATAAAGACATGTCGGCCAGCGAGCACGAGCTGAATGTGTCGGCTAATCCGGAGGATGCCCCTCCGATGATTGCGTCAAATGTTGCGGGTATGAATCAACCATGCGGGGATTTTTTCCTCATCGCGAATACTCATCTCGATCTGGATATACAGGATCCGCAAATGATGACTCCCAGGTGACCAAGTCGAGACGGCGCAGGCGACCTGCGGAATCCGAGAACCAAGCGAAAAGTCAAGCCTTTTACTTTGTCGACTCCAATTCATCCTCGAAGGAAAAAAGAGCCCATGTAATGCGACACCACGTCCAAGAGAAACGCAAGCAGCGCAAAAGGTCCCATGGCACAATCCCTTCACCACCGGAACAATTACAAGAAGCGTCCTCCTGGCAGGCCAGGAAGGATTCGGGATATGATACGGAAGATATACAAGACCCCGCCGTAACCAGTGCGCCTGGTCTTTCTGGACAAGATTCTTCGGTATGCATCGAAAATCTCGGGCTCCCCAAGGCTTGGCCAAGAAGCCAATGACTGAGGGCCATGAGCCCCCATCTATGGAAGTAATGAAAGTTACAGTACTTACTATGTGCGCAGCTTCCTATCCGATTCTCGGCCGTCAATCCACACGCGCAACCGACGCCCATGCAGTTCGATCCGGCCGGCACGATTGTCGATACATCTCCAAAGGATCCATCCTCAGGCATTCCATATGCCCAATGTCCCGAAGACCTGGAATTGATTGACTTTTGGACAAATAAGTTAACTTACTGGTCTGGACAAAATCCCCTCATCAAAACACGAATGTTTCAAATCGCTTCGCAGCATATAGTGCCCTTTCAAGCCGTCATCCTTACCTACTGTGCTCGCGCAAAGGCACAGGTCCAAGAAAACCCGAATAGCGACGAACTTCAACGTCACGTTATCCAAGCTCGGAAAAATATACAGGATGGTACGACGGGTTCTTTGCAGGTTCACCCAGATCACCTAGTCGTTGCCCTATCGGGCATGGCCCTTAGCGAAGATCGATTCGGAGACAAACAGGTTGCTCAAGCTTATTTAGAGCAAGCTTGTCGGATTATGCGTCCGCGCTCTGGAAGTAACATTCCCGTGGAGGCATTTCTTCACTATGTCCGATTCATTCTACCCTCACCGAATCTACCTTTAGAGCCTAATGCATTGCAATGGCTGGTGGCGTTCTTACGAGGCGCAGAGCAGCTCATGCATATGCACAGTGCCCCAGAATATCACGCACAGGCGCCACAGCGGCTTGACATGTTTCAAGACTGTCAGCTGTTTTCATTACTATCGAGTGGACCTCGACCATCGCAAGTGCCACACGCGTCACGCATGTATGTGGTCCGGGACCCTCAAACCCAGGAGGTCAGTCGAACCACTGCACTCCTCTACATTACTGCAGCTCTCTGGGATTTCAAAGATTCAGCCGACCAGACCAATCGGTATTTAATCTATCTAAAGAACATGGTTGAACAACACCAGCTGGCTCAGCACCCTGCCTGCGAAACACTTTTGTGGTTATTATTGGAGCAAGGCTGTGATCCTGACCTTCGAAACCCTGAACGAGCATGGTCCGTTGGCGAGATTTTGAAGACTCATCGGCTTCTCCGACCTGAGCTACAGTTTAACTTTAACGAGATCTTGATGAGCTTCTTGACACTACGTTCACCGATTCGCGGCATTGACGTGTTCGAAGAGGAGCTGCAAGATGAATATAAATAGTAACGCGTTGTATGAGAGACACAAACACAGAGAGAGAACACAGACATTTACGCATGAGATCAATCACATAAATTCTATTTGGTTCCGCTTGCAGATTGCATACACCGGCATAATCTCGGTAGTTAAGATCTATGAATCAAATTGATGCCGCTAATGGAGGTGAACGTGGGCTTGGCATGACCCGAAAACCAGGACTAAGTGTAATCGTCATGGATAACCACAAAGGGAACGAACCATGGCCGTGCACGGGTGTGGGCCAGGGCAGAGAGGGGGGTACAGGAGAGTACGGTCTCGGCAAGGCTCTACATTACCAGGTACTACTGTGGGGGTATGTATTTGATATCAGAAAACTGCGAACCAGAAAAGACAAAAAAGCAAAAGTCCATGACCTGTCGACAAGCTGAGAAGATGCGGTGGACACGACGCGGGTGCTTGGTGGGTCCCCATGAGCCCAAGCGGAGACCGAAAGCAAAGTTCTCCGAAAGTACCTTTTGCAGCCTTTTCCGGCCATTTGTAGCAGAACCCGCATCTGTTACGCGGCTCCTGTACCTTCCAGGTACATACAGGCACCAACCTCCTATCGCGCGCGATTGTTGTCGATGGTGTCGATCCTTATCGGGATCATGATTATCATGATGATATCACCGTGTCGATTTGATCCAGCATTTCTCCCGCCCCCTTTGCCCCTATGACCTTCCATTTGCATTCCGAGGAAGGCGCAAAGATTGGCTGTAATCTGGGGTGCGTTTGACGTGTGGAACTCATTATGATCTAAACGGTATGTCTGTCGTATGTTTTCATAGGTTAGTCTGTTCTAGGTATGCATTATTCAATTATTCGAAACTTTGTCTCAGCTCTCCACTTTGAACCACCGCAAATTTTTTCCTTACTAGGGCTGAACTGGCTGAATTGGGCAAGAGAATTCTCTACAATCATCACACCCATGGGAAATTCTGATCCTCCTCAATAGTGCATCCCACTAGTGGTTCTTAGCGTGGCTCGGTCGCCCGATCTATTGGGACCAACTCAGCAACTGAGCTGCGTATCCATGGTGCTCATCGGCGATCATATTTTCGCGAGCCTTTTTTTGTCTAGTCACAAGCAAACTACCACACTAGCTTCGGTATGTTTTCTCTGTAGCTTTTCTTTCTTTTTTTGGCTGCCTTTCTATGATAGTGATATGCACCCAGTAGGTAGCACATCAAATTTGAATGTCATCAGGGAAGTCAAGAGAGAAAACCCCCTGGATTCCTAGTTACAAGTGATGTACAACAATCCCTCTTACGCATAGTCAGTCTCCTCGGGTTTCATGTCTGAGTTTGTTGTTTAATGTGATATGTATCCCTTGCGGGGCGAAGAGGTTTTTGCTGTGGCTTGTGCCGTGGCGCGGACTTCTCCGATCTCAAGCTTGTAAGCAGGTCAATTATGTAAACAAGGCCGAACAAATGAAATAAAAAATGAAATGAAAAGAAAAAGAGGTATGGATCCCTCAATTGTGGATTGTACAGCTCACCGAGTCATCGATCATGCTCTGGTGCACCATAGAGACGAACCTCCCTAAGCCGATCGTAGGATTTGCAGAGATGATCCAGCCAGAGTCCAAGTCTGGATCGGCCACTCGCCACACGTAATTTCGCAGAGTGGAGTCAAGCTAAGGAGCTATTCCAATTAACTCGGCACAGATCAGAATAACACGAGCGGAGGGAAAACCCCTGCTCGCCATAAAAAATTAATTAAAAAGAAAAAAAAAAACCTTGGTTACGTAGTTTTACTGCACATATCCACGATCGTCGTGGTATCTGGGATGCCCCTCCCAATCTCTAAACTTTAAACTTTCTCTCTTTAATCTTCCTTTTTCTCTCCTTTCCAGTCACTCTTTGCCTCTCCTTTCTTTTCCCCCTCTCAACTTCATCTGGGGATAGTATCGTGGTTGCACCCCTTATACGACAACACCACGTGCACTTCGACCTGTGCATATACTGTGACTACTACTTGGAAATAGTCATTCGGCCACAATGAGGGACTACATCGGTACCGTCGACCGACTGGTCGCTCGCGCCAGCGACCCAAGCGCGACCTCCAGCTCCGCGTCTGCGTTCTTGACTACATTGGTCCCCTCTCTGATCGTGTTTGTTGTGATGGTCTTGCTGTTCATTATGCTCCGCAAGACACAGCACCGCATGTACATGCCCCGTACTTATATCGGATACCTGAAGGACTGGCAACGCACCCCGGATTCTCCCACTGGTTTCTGGAACTGGGTCAATTCCATGTACCAGCTGCCCGATACCTATGTCCTGCAACACCACTCTCTCGATGCATACCTCTTGCTCCGCTTCTTGAAGATTATCTCCCTGATTATGTTCGTGGGTTGCTGCATCACATGGCCTATTCTGTTCCCTGTCAACGCGACTGGTGGTGGTGGACAGACCCAATTGGATCTGCTGAGCATGTCCAATGTTTCGGACAGCCAGTACGGTCGCTACTTCGCGCACTGTTTCCTTGCGTGGATCTTTGTGGGCTTCATTTTCATTATGATTACCCGCGAGCACATCTTCTATATCAACCTTCGTCAGGCTTACTTGTTCTCGCCTGCTTATGCTAGCCGTATCTCCTCGCGCACTGTTCTTTTCTCCTCTGTGACTAAAGACTACTTGACTAAGGAGAAGATCACTGCTATCTGGGGACCTAGCAAGGTTAAGAATGTCTGGTTGGCTACGGATACCAGCGACTTGGAGGATAAGGTTAAGGAGCGCGATGATGCTGCATTCAAGCTTGAGGGTGCTGAGACCAAGCTTATTGTTCTTGCCAACAAGGCTCGCGCTAAGGCTCTGAAGAAGCAGGGAACTACTGAGGAGGGTAACACTGAGGAGGAGGGTGTTGGCCAGTTTGACGATGAGTCTGGCTCCGTTGCGGCACGCTACATCCAGGCTAAGGACCGTCCTACTCACCGTCTCAAGTTCCTTATTGGCGAGAAGGTCGATACTATCAACTGGGCTCGTTCCGAGATTGAGCGCCTTACTCCTGAGATTGAGGAGTTGCAGGCCAAGCACCGCGCTGGTGATGCTCCTCTGGTTTCATCTGTCTTCGTTGAATTCTTCCACCAATCCGATGCTCAGGGTGCTTTCCAGTCTGTCGCTCACAACCTGCCCCTTCACATGACTCCCCGCTACATCGGCCTGGACCCTACTCAGGTTATCTGGTCCAACCTCCGTATCAAGTGGTGGGAGCGCATTGTGCGTCACAGCGCTACTACTGCTTTCGTTATTGCCTTGATTATCTTCTGGGCTATCCCCACCGCCGTTGTTGGTTGTATTTCGAACATTAACTTCCTGGTCGCGAAGGTTCCGTTCCTGAGCTTCATCAATGATGTTCCCAGCGTCATCCGTGGTGTCATTACTGGTCTTTTGCCTTCTATTCTGATGGCTGTTCTCATGGCCTTGGTTCCTATTATCATGCGATTGATGGCCAAGTTGGGTGGAGATCCTAGCGTCTCTGCTGTTGAATTGACCACTCAGAACTACTACTTCGCTTTCCAGGTTATACAGGTGTTCCTTGTCGTTACCCTGTCATCTGCTGCCACCAGTGTCGTCACTTCCATCATCTCGAAGCCCGCCTCTGCGGCTACCCTGCTTGCCAGCAATATCCCTCGTGCTTCCAACTTCTATATTTCATACATCGTCCTGCAGGGTCTGTCCTTCAGCGCCGGTGCCCTTCTGCAGATCGGTGGTCTGATCGTTGGCAAGATCCTGGGTCGTCTCCTAGACAAGACTCCTCGTAAGATGTACACACGTTGGTCCAACCTGGCTGGCCTTACTTGGGGCACAGTCTACCCTGTCTTCACTATGCTTGCTACTATCGGTATGTCTTACCACCTCTTTCTTATTCTACGCTCCTTCCATTCTAATACACATTAATCAGGTATCATCTACTCTTGTATCGCACCTCTGGTTCTGGGCTTCGCCTGTATTGGCTTGTACCTCTTCTACTTCGCCTACCGATACAATGTGCTGTATGTTTCCAACGCCACCATCGACACCCAGGGCAAGGCCTACACCCGTGCTCTGCAGCATCTTACCGTCGGTTGCTACCTTCTCATTGTCTGCTTGATTGGTCTCTTCGCAATGGCCAGTGGCTCCAACCAAATCGCAGTTGGACCTTTGATTCTCATGATCATCTTCCTCATCTTCATCATCCTGTACCACCTCTCAATGAACGCCGCCATGGAGCCACTCATCCACTTCCTGCCCAAGAACCTCGAGGCCGAAGAGGAGGGTCTCCTAGCCGCTGACCGCAAGCAGCTTGGCTCCGTCGATGAGTCTAACGGTGCCGGTATCGCCAAGGAAGAGCACAATGGCGTCTCCAACATCGACAGCGGTGTTGGCAACGTTGACTCCGCCGAGAAGGGTGTCAATGGCTCTGCCTCTGCCTCAGCCTCTGGCATTTCCGGCAACTTCTTCACCCGCTGGGCTCGCCCCGATAAGTACTACGACTACGCTACCCTGCGTCGTCTTGTTCCCAGCCCACTGGACATCCAGTCCTACCCCGAAGAAGCCGAGCGCGACGCCTACTGCCACCCCTCCATTACCGCCCAGCCCCCTCTTCTCTGGATCCCCCGTGACAACCTCGGCATCAGTGCCCAGGAGGTCGCCCACACCAACCGTGTCATCTCCATCACGGACGAGGACTCCTGGCTCGACGAGAAGAACAAGATTAACTGGAACATGGAGAAGGGTCAACCTCCTATCTACCAGGAGAAGATCAACTACTAAGCTATTCTGGCCAATTGACATGATCATTACATAATATCGGTCAATTTGTCCCGATGGCTTGGATATACCCATATACCCATCATCTATGCTCTGCGTACCCGGATTTTGGATTCGAACTGAACTTGGTCTATTTTGATACCCAGCGACTCAGCCATTCAATTGTCTGATTAGCTCTGATTTCGGGCTTGTGCCCTAGATTCTCATATCTCCGAATTTCCTTTCTGTCTATGAACAACACGGTGGAGGAGTGATCGAGTAATGCTTCTCAGTCTGGATGTCTGTCTACCTGGCTTCAGACTTGGAGCTATTCGCCTCCTCCCCATAATTATTTAAATTCTTAATATATGGCTGATGTGTATGCGTCATGTCCTTCATAACCTTGAGAATGTTGCCATGATACTCGTCTTGGTGTTCACGTTTCATGATCGAGTAGTTACGCAAATGAAATGTATATTATTCTGTCTCATCTTTCCCTGGCTTGTTGTAGCACCTATTTTGTAGCAATATTTTCTTACTTGAATCGCTTCTCCTATTGTATATCTAGGAGTGATTCCTTGGTATAAATCTCTACCATCCGAAGATGAACGGGCTAATGGATAGACCTTAGATACATATATCGCTCTACAACTTCAACATTTGAACTTGACGGTTAACGCGCGTTGCGGAAACCTTGGAAATCAGCGGTGAGAACGATCATCCATTAACGCTGACAGTTAGGCAAACCCCCAAACATAACTTGTGTCAAGGATACGCCCCAATCATCCGAGTCTTACAGAGTACTTGAATACCCAAAAATGGGCCTATGTGTATATCGTCAAGCATTTACCCCGCTGCCGTCACGGTGCACTCCGTACGATCCTCGGAATTTACTCGGCCTACTGCCAGTGGATATCCCCCCAAAGCTACATGTAGAGAACAACCTTGGAAGAAGAGTAGGTGGTGGAAAGTCCTGAGGTCCTACTTAATCTATAGCGGGGTATAATATATCATGATGTATACCCAATTTTAAGTCGGATCCAACCTACAAGAGGCAGTATACTCCGTCCAGTATGACAACCAGCTTAAAAGCTGCATGTCTGCAGTGATTTCAAATTGTGAAGAAAATCAGCAGCAAAGTACAGAAACCACAGAAATCACTAAAGTAGTGTAGTGCATTCTGCATTCTGCATTCTGTATGCACTAGCTACACTGGGCGTATTCTGCAGCCATTCATTCAAATACCCACTCCTACCCACTTCCCGTCTGCAAATGCAGGTAACACAACAAGCCAGTCTCGCCACATCAGAACATCATATTGCATTAAGTGCATACCCTAAGTGAAAATCCTTACTGCCCTCTCAAAATTTTACATTGAGATTTGATGTATGATAAAGAATGCATTAAGTACTGTTTTACAGCCCACTGTAAATCCTGGGGGACACTCATGATATCTTAATTAGCCGACCGCAACAGGACTTTGTTTATTTTGATCAACAGACAGGAAAATAAATAGTTCAAGTTTCCGAAACAATTAT
The DNA here is from genome assembly GCF_028827245.1 of Penicillium angulare. Lineage (NCBI taxonomy): Eukaryota > Fungi > Ascomycota > Eurotiomycetes > Eurotiales > Aspergillaceae > Penicillium > Penicillium angulare. The sequence continues at coordinate 1,857,728 of NW_026623163.1, forward strand.
GGAACCGGGGTTGTTTTGAATCTAGCCTCGGAGCAAGGGGATATTTCATTGACAAAGTGCCACTATCATCATGGACAATGCTGTGGCAGGTCTTTATTGGCTGAGTGCTTTTTAGACTTATGTACAGGGATGTTCTGGGTGATTTGATGTCTCTATCCATCCTGGGGTTTGGCGGGTAACTTTGCTTCAGTACGTGTAAGAGACGATACCAATACGGTAATATGTATTTATGTATTTTATGATACCGTCTTGAATCTTCCAGCTTCCAAAGTTACTAGCCAGGGCTAGAGCATGACCTGACATGTAATTTATCTTTTGTTTATTTACCAAGGTTATTTTATCAAGGAGACTTAAGAGGTCAACTCAATCAGCCAAGTTTAATGTGATCCTTCGTCCCAATCCTCCGGACATCTACCGTACTGTGTGTGCTGTGCGAATCATAATCAATCGTATCATCTAATGTCGGAATCACCTGAATTTTCAAGACTACATTACATTATCACATCATAATCTCCTTCAAAAGATCACCTGGCACTGCTACAGCATGTAGAATTAGTATGCCCCTTTTATGTCCAATGAAATACCCGTCCCGAAAATCCATGTCCACTCGAGTCCTCTACCCACTACCCCTAAATACTTAATAAAACTCACGCTTCATCAACCCAGTAATTCCAGCTTGGAAACTTCAATTCAATACTAATTCCATGATGCCATCCCTGTCAAGTCACGCCACAACCCCTCCCGCATGGTACTTTTGTCCTCCGTAAGACACACCTGGATATATCCTCCGCTCTCATTACCTACCAGAAGTGGAGATATTATGCGACTCCACCGCAAATCCTCAAGTTCAGCCATTCACAACATTTCACACGGCCCGGGGAACTGGGCGCGCGGGGCTAATGGGGGCTGGAGGGGTTTGTAACTTGTGTAATAAAAAGGTAGTGTTATTTTTCTGTGGATGAGGGTTCCACATGGAATATCCCTCCTGTATTTTAAAGAAGTCAGGTATTATTCGATTGATTCGTCTGTGTACCCAGAATTTATGATCTGGATATCTTATCTTTGGGAATTGTGGACTAGTGTATTCAGTATTCAAGCAAGATACACGGAGTACCTACATAGCCATTTAGGGCCCGGAGCTGTTTAGCGAGAAGACAAGGATCATGATATGGAACGCCACCCATGTAGGAGGCCGCTAGCGAAGGAAGCCAACCGATTTATGCATTTTAATAGGCTACTGCGGAAATGAAACAATGACACTTCGGATCCCTGTTCAACTCCACTTGATCGACAAAGGTACCATAAAACCATGTCTGGACTCGGTGGTGGATGTCTGCAACTTCAAGTTTGCCCAGGTGCCTCGTGGGCAACCGCACTATTATGATGTATACTAGTATTATTGTAGGATAACTTGCATACGATGGCATATACAGTATATTTCAGATCTCTGCCAATTCTGTCTTTAATGCTTTTGGTTCGTTTCAAGAAGTTGGCTACTATAACTCAAATGTTTATGTATACATATAGAAGTGATTCGCTAAGATGCCATGCATGCGCCTACAATTGACATTTAGTTTCAAATACCGATTACAGCCCCAATTCGCTTCCAGGCCCAGAGCTCAATAATTCGACTACAAATACAATGTATGCACTCGAAAATCTCTACCCAGTGGACCTTGACCTCAATCACTAGCCCAACGTCGCATGTGCACGGTAGTCAAATCCTCCCCCCCCCACTAGACATTCAAAACACTAGCAGCCGTTGGGTATCCATAACTTCGACCCAACGCATCAAAACGTCAGTCTAACGGTCAAAATACTGGAGCTACCGGCCTTCCACTGGCATTCTGTGCAAGGATCGTGGGGATGCCCCTCGTTGAATGACGAATCAGGATTTCGCATGCATTTGACAGCACACAGTGGACGACAGGGTTACATGTAGACGTAATGGTATGCACTGTCAGCCGTGTAGTAGAATTGCAATATAATTCGTGTGGGCTGTTTAATGTTGGATCCAATTAGGTGTGTATGTGATGGGAATGGATGGAGAATGCATGTAGATTGATTCATTAGAGAGCAGGGATGATACTTCCGCTCCAAGGTTAAGATCAGGATTTGGTTTTGCTTGGATACAGTATTTGTAGGTATTTCGCAGGGTTGCTGCATGTTAATTAAGTTGTTGGGGCTTAGGGTGCATGAGTATTTCCTTGTTGCGGTACGTGTAACCGAGAGAAAGAGACGCGTCTACGCTTCCTCTTTCCAAGGTGTATGGAATGATCTGTGGATTTGAAGTTGTATGAGAGAAATTTCATTTTCCTAGGTACGTAGGTTGTAATAATGATAGATACTGGAGAGCCCTGCGTTAAATAACCCCCCAAAGCAATGCAAATGTAACCAACAGGCCCAAAATAAAACGCCGTGAGCCAGCGCCGTGTGCTCCAGGTAGATAAGTAGATGCAGCAAAATGAATAAGAGACAGGTATAGTGCACCTAGGTGTGAGTGATCATCTCAAAAGATTGTAGGAAAGTCGAGAGCGAATAGGTCAGGTAAAGCCAGGAAAAGCGGCAGTGGAAAAAATAGTAGAAAAATAGGTTGAAGACGCCTGAACTTGAACAGCAGTCCCTTCGGAGACTGGAATTTCGCGCCAAAGAAAACCAATTAAATGACAGCAGGAAAGAAGGGAATAAAAAGGTATATTGGGTGAATATTGAAGATTTCGACCGGGGAAAACGCTTTTTGCTGGAAATGGGTTCGACACGCTTAATCGCACATAAGAGGAATCGGACAAGATCGTTGTTTAGATCCGGACCCGTGAAGCTCGAAACGCAGATAGATCGATGGACTCAGCCGAGGTAGAAGAGTCATCGTCGACTTCAATGGGCCCCACTGCGACGGTTGAGGGTTGCTTGCTTGCTTGGGTAAGAGCTGCTATCCGAGCGAGTCGAGCAGCTGTGGGAGTGGGAGGTGGTTTCGCTAGTTCCTCTTTTTCTTCCTCGGTCGCTTCCTCCTCTTGCTTCTTCTTTTCCTCTTCAAGTCGGATTACTTCTGTCTTGACCATTTCCAGTAGCATCTTGAACTTCTCCTCCACGCCATCGAGTTCTGTTCCGCAATCACCAGACCGGAGAACTTGGTACGCGGCCGTTTCGCAGAGCCCATGCGCGAGCTCTAATTGCTTGTCTGCAAAGTCAAAGGGTGACTCCTTGCCCAAGCCGTTTGATGTCCCAGTTACACCAACCACTCCGGACGCGGTCCGTGTGCTTCGAACACAAGCCAGCGAGGCCATGGATGATTGTTCCGCTCCTCCAAACTGACTAGAAAGACCAGCGCTGCGGTTGAGCAAGTTCGCGCGAAGACCTCCACGAGGCATCAATGACATCTTGCCGCGGCGGATGTTGTTCCTTGCCATACCGATGTCCTTGACAGTCTCTTCCAGGGACTTCTGTGTGTGGCCGTCATATTCGATGATGACGCTGTGGCGGGTGCAGACGAAGGCGTGGCGTTCACCGGAGTCGATAGAAGGGGCTTCATCTGCACCGCGTTTACGACCTGCTTGTTGTGCTGGGGCAGTTTCGTCCTTCGGGGCTGTGGTTGTGGTGGCGACTTCTACCGCTTCGGAGGCGGGAATTTGTTGTTGGGCGATGGGGATGAGGTCCTCGGTGTGAATGGAGCATACGGAACTGTTCTTTCGGCGGCGAGGTTTGTATGAGGCGTGTCGTCGATAAGCCTCGGTGAATTCGGCGTGTTTGGCGAAGGTATGTGCTGCCAGCTCGGAGACGCGGGTGATCCATGCGGGCAAGTTGGTTTGAAGATGGGAGAAGGCTCCCAGTGCATCCATGGGAGGTGCAGCCATTCCAAAAGATCCGGTTCCTCCTTCCTGGTTACTTGTTGATTTGATATATATCCACCGGGGGCCTTTGCAAGGCACAGATGGGTTGGGAAGAAGAAAGGAGAGGGCGGATGTATAAACAGTTTATGGTTGGAAGGCGGCTGTTCGTTTCGTCGTGGTTATCGTATGCGAGAGAAAGGGGGTGTTTGGTGCGGGGGTGATGGTGAAAGTGCGGGCGCAAGTTGTTAAATAATGATCTTCCTTGGTAAGGCGACAGATATACTTGGACAGGACTAGACGGTGAATGCTGGGGAGGGGTTGTTGAGAGAGAGAAAAAGCGACCCCAAGGACTTGGGACCAGAAGAATCGAGAAATGGGGAGTCGAGCGGTATCGTAACCGTACAGTACTGAGATACATCAATTACGTTAAGGACTGAGTTCCAAATGAGTTTTGGGTCATGGCGGAGCTGTTCGGTACGGAAAGGATCTACTCCGCCTCCCCGATTCTGACCTTGGAAAGAAGTGCGCTACACCAGTGGTATAATCTAGACATCTAGAGATTGATCCATGGATATAGAGTATGGGATATAATAATAATAATAATAATAATAATAATAATAATTTAGAATATGGGAGCTTAACTCTCTATACTTTGTTGTTCTTTCCTTTATAAAATATTTTTCTTTGTTAGGTTCCTACAGCCGAAGAATACAAGGAATACCACCTGCATCTTGGCAATCCTCATTGTATTTTTCTACCCTACGCGGCCTAAACTCTGAAAACACCGTGATACTGATTTACAAGGAAGTTTAGCTCGCTCTCCTGCATGTCTGTGACACTTGATGAGCGGTGAGCAGGGGATCATGCAGGCCATTGACACTGACACTGACACTACGCTTAGGGTGTCATGATATGCATGATCCACGTTCTATCCCTCGACAGGATCACCATGACAGGCCTCAGACCACTAGTATAGTCTAGCGAATGTTAGTGTTAGTATCTGGTCATTCCATTCCATTCCAAGCCAAGCTTAAGCACGGGGAACTGGCAACAAGCCCGGCAGCCGCATTACTATTGACATTAGCAATGACAAATACCCAGTCGAAAAACAAAGCAACCAGCACCTGAGATCAACATCCCTAACCTACCATCTTTCCAAAGTTGGAAGTATCCGTCTACTCCGTAGAGATGAGCATGCATATTATTGTAACAGAACTAGACTCGGCAAAGACGATCCACCAGCAAATTTCATCCAAACAAGATAAAGAGTTGCGACCAGGATGTCGCAGAATTCACTCAACCGAGGCGGGAACCATTCCTAAGAGGGATTTGACACGTAACGGTCGGGGATCGGGGTCCATGGGGAATCACGGGGGCCATTCTGGATTCTGGAGTGAAAGAAATTCCCCAAATTACAGATTAAAATCCATCCCAATCCACCAAATGAAAGAATGTCTTGAAATGTTGATTCTGGTGGATATTACCGGTGCCACGAATCCACCTTGTACGGAGGCTGGTCCTTCGCGCGGGAAAGCCCGTGAATGGGGCCCCGTCGCACCGATCAGAGCCTGTGGTTGGTTGATCGGTTCCTCATCTCGAAGCCTCGGTCGCCCGGGCTTGTCACGTATGTGGTTCTGTACGTACGGGACTCCATACACAGGTCCTCGAATGTTAGGACTTGGCACGGTATTGCAGTCGTATTATTCACTTCTGGTCACTCCTATCCATCACTGGGAGGGCCGCAGGGCGGTTGCTGTTGCCACTCCCGTCTAAGTTTTGAATTTTCCATGGAAACACGTCAAAGCGTATTTGATACCGACCGCTTCGCGATGGTTAATGATTGGATGAATCTGTGAACTTGAAGGGATAACAAGGCTTAGGACGACTATGGGAAGGGAGCAAGGGCCTTGGACTGTCCAGAGATGAATGGTGGCTTAATGGGCACGAACTCCACGTGATACTTCGCGTCGTATATCGAACTGATCATCTGTTAGTGTCAAGAGTTAAGAAGGAATGGAGTGTAAGGGAGTCTGCTGATATGCAGAACGAAGTGGTCATTAAAACTGATTAAAACATTGAAAAAGACAACAAAGAAGACGAACACATGAAAGAAAGATCTCAACTCCAGTATTAAATCGCATTCCCAGCATCAGATCTCATTTGAATCGTTCATGTCCAGTCACCATACAGATCTCAGAGATAGGAGAAACCCCAGTCACACAGGTCAAATTGGCTCAGGCACAATGGATTTCCGTCAAAGGCGTTCGTCATTCGTCATTCATAACCACAAAAGAGATCGATGTATTTGTATTTCATTACTGTCCACCCCCCCAGGCTGCTTTCCATTCTTCAATGTGATCCAGGAGTTCTCTGGTCGAAGTGACGACAGCGGTGTAATCAACTGCCAGCTGGTTGAGACGCTCTTCAAGCCGTCGTGAGTAGGCAGAGTGGAGACCCAGTCTCATGGAACCCTTGAGGTTGTCTGTTGGGTGATCGGGCATCTCGTATTCGGTGAGAACAGTGTTCGGTTCAGGCTCAGCTTCTGTGACTGGCTGAGTAGAATGGACGCGCTTGCGTTTGGTGGGGTGAGAGTCGTGCTCGTTGACGGAGGGGAGTGGGGAGGGATCTCGCACAGCCTTAGCCTTGGGTTGGGCCTTCTTCTTGCCCTTGCCCTTGCCCTTGAACTTGCCCTTGACAGGGGCATTCTTGATGCTTCGGCTCTTCTTGTGGGCCATGTTGTCAACGGCTGATATAGTAGGTTGAACAATGGCGGCCGCAGAAGCAACCGCAGAAGACGGACAGGGCACAGAAACAGCCACAGTAGAGGACGGGGCAGCAAGAGAAGAAGACGAGGGCCCAGCAGCAGAAGCTGAAGTAGGAGCAGAAGAGGAAGGGGCAACAACAGATGAAGATGGATAGGTCTGGGGAGTCAGGTTAACGAATCTTCTTCGTCGGGGAGGCATTTTTTGTGGGGGGACTTGGGAGGTTGAGAGGTTGGAAGTGAGAGAAGCGACCTTGAGGGTTGAGTCAACTTACCATTCCGCCTTGATCTGCCTGTGCGCGTTCGCCAATCAATATATGTGCCCATTGCACTACATAAAGAAGCTCTACTTACAAAATTCTCGCTATTCACCTCGTGGAGGCACTTCTTCTTTTTATGCTTGCACTCTGCGCAAGCCGGGGTACGGCGACGGACCACCTTGGCGTGGACGGTGGTGTCGACTACAATGATCAATTATAAAAGAACGGTTAGCCACTGGACGCAGAAGTCAGCAAGCAATCATCGTTACCAGTCTCCATGGTGAAGGTTGTTTTGGGTGGTCTTGATGGTGGGTGGGTATGGGGCGAGGGAAGAGAGGGGAATAATCGCCCACAAATGGAGAGCAAATAAGCCTACCCTAAAGACACCCTGAGGCTCAAAATGAGGTATGTTGCCTAATATTATTGCACATTTGAATGGAATTGACTACAATACCATATAGACCGTCATATTAAGGTATCTGGGTGAATGGAACAATAGTATCGATATGGAATAATAGTATTGACATGGAATCTTCCTGTGGAATCTTCCTTTTCAATTTAATTCACCTCCCCAAAAAGGTCATTGAAGCCTAAGTGCCTCATAAGCATCCATCCCCCTTTGAGAAGAACAATGGAATGGTGTTCCCACTTCAAAGAAATCCATTCAGGTCTTTGGTACATATGGTGGCCGATACATGTAGCGTTTGTCAAGAAAAACACCTTAGTCTTCACAGATGCGCTCTTAGTGGTTCGGTTTTTATTGTGGGCCATGGCGTCGGAGTTTGAGGCTGTTGTAGGTGCAGAAATTGCAATGGTGGAGGTAGCAACAGCAGCTGAAGATGGTGCAGAGAGAGCAGAAGCGCAGGGCGCAGCAACCGCAGAAGAGGGAGCGGGCACGGAAGAAGCAGGCAAAGGAAAAGACAACAAAGGAGCGACAGAGGAGGAAGATAGTTGGTACTGAGGAGTCAAGTTAATAATCTTCTTCGTAGGAGAGGCAATTTTTTTGCGGACATAGGAGGTTGAGGTTCTTCTTGTAGGCTATGGCGTCGAAGGCTAAGGCTGTGGTAGGTACAGAAATAGCAACAGTAGAGGTAGAGGTAGCGACAGCAGCAGAGATAGCAACTCAGAGGTAGTGACAGCAACAAAAGATAGTGCAACGACAGCAGAAGCGTAGGGCACAGCAACCGCAGAAGAGGATGCGGGAATAGAAGACGATGGAGCAACGACAGAGGAAGATAGGTACTTCTGAGGAGTCAAGTTAATAATTCTTCGTCGTCGGGGAGGCATTTTATACGGACATAGGAGGTTAAGAGGTTATAAAGACCTGTACCTTATGGACGCCTTGTGAATCAACCTCTTCCAATATCCCAGGGGCAGCAACTGCAGAGGAAGAAGATGGGGCAGAAAAATCAGATGAAGAAGAAGGTATAACAGCAGAATATAGATAAAGATGAAGAGCCAATAAGCCTACATTAAATAACTGAGGCCTAAGATCAGGTATGTTACCTAATAAGATTGTTACTAATATCATTGTATATGAATGCAATTGACTAAAATTGGCTAAAAACTAGCTAAAATAACATCTTCATCGTTCTATTGAGGTATCTAGGTGAATTGAACAATAGTATTAACATGTAATCTTCCTCTTACTATAATTCACCGTCCCAAAAAAGTTATTGAAGCCTAATGCATAGCATTTCTTCTTCAAAGAAATCCATTGAGATCTTTTGTACACAACTTTACATAGGCAGCCAAGGGAAAAAACCTCCATTTTGACCTATTTGAGACTGGCAAAAACTACAATACCTGTAATATAGTACCATTATATCTCTCAAGTGCTCAAGGGCTCGTCTTGTGTTTTGGCTCCTTCTTCTGCTATTACTGCGCTCTCTTCTTCTTATGTCGTTGCTGCGGCCTGTACTTCCTCTGTCGTGGCGCCCTCTTCTTCTTCTTCTTCCTCCTCTCAGCTTTGTTATTTTCGTTTGAATGCACTAATCGTCGATTATATCTTCTTGCCAGGCCACGTAACACTGCGGTTGCTACACCCTATACTTCTGCTGTCGCTGCGCCCTCTTCTTCTACCGTTGCTGCACCCTCTTTCATTCTTGTTGCGCCCTCTGCTTCTGCTATTCGTTGGGTGATCAGGCACTCATTGAGGGCAGTCCTCGGAGTTTTAAGCTCAGTTTCCTGGGCTGACTCGGTCGCAGTGGACGCGCTCTGTGCGTCTGGCGGGATGGGAGTCGTGCTCTTCAACAAAGGGGAGTGGGTTATGATCGCGCACAGCCTTAGCCTTGGCTTGGGCCTTCTTCTTGCCCCTGAGCTTGGACTTCATGGTGCCGTTATGGGTGATTCGGACCTTCTTGTGGGCCATGGTGTTGGAGGCTGATGTTGTGGTAGGGGTAGAAATCGCGACGGTAGAAGAAGCAATAGCAGCAGAGGAGGATGCAGCAACGGCAGAAGAAGAAACGGGCACAGAACAAGAAGACGAAGGAGCAGCAACAGAAGCAGAGGGATGTTTAAAGATAATTGGAAAGACACTGATGATTAGAAGGACAAATCAAAAGATAAGTAGAGAAACATATCTTAAGATAGCAGGATTGAAGCTTAACCACCTGAGCATGTAATTTGGCGGTACCCGTAGACTACAGTACCAGCCTTCCAAACTTGGAACCTTTGAAGGTTGAAATGTTGTAGTACACAGTAATGATATATCCCTTATCTTTCAAGGTTGTGTTGTTGCTTCTTGTTCCGCCCTTACTGCGCCCTTCTTGGATTAGAAGACGTGATTCTGTGTTCTCAGTTGACGAGAGGGAGGTGTATATTACTATGTGAGTGACTTTGAGTGCTTTCCTGGGTGTTGAAAAGACTGGATAAGAGATGTGATATGTGATGGAGGAAAGGCAAACCAAAAGGTAGAAGGCAGGTGGTGTCAGCTGAAGTGAATGAAGATAGAAGAAAAGAGACGGGACGAATGGGAAGCCGGGGGGAAGATGGAGATAATTCACCCAGACAGCCATACGGCTCTACGAGAGAGAGCGCGTATGATTTTCATAAGAGAGCGCACATAGTTCTACGAGAGAGCGCACCCTTTAGCAAGTCAAATATGATCTGCCCAGGTGGCTGCTGTTGTATTTGATGCTGAGCTTGGCGCTCAGCGCGAGACGAAAAGTCCACGAGTTCCCCTTCAAAGACTACGCACAATCGTGGTCTTTTCGCCGTCACCCAGCCATACTCCATACTCTCGGGTGACGGCGAATTACCCGTCCTGGGTTAGCTCTCCCCTTTAGGATTAGCACTTCAGGCGTCCTGCGATCGCCGTACGTATTTCAAGAGAATATGGAGGAAGACAAAAATACTCGTTCTTTGTTCCTGCGTTGGTTTCTTGCGGATATCGGTCCTGCGAAAATCGAAAGGGTCTGTTAAACTCGGTGGTTAATGTACAACCCTATTGCTAGGATTAAAACACAGAAATCCCGCATCTCTACTTTTTTACTGATTTGCCACAAGCCATAGCATCCGCAGATAAGAAATGGTCCCTCTACACAGCTGTCTATCTTTCCTTGAATATAGCTCGTGTAGCCCTCCCCCGCTATAATGAATGTAATATAGATATCATCGCTATTTCGAGAGACGACTAAATGCCTAAAAGGGGGCTTATATTAGCTCTATGGAAGCGTACATAATAATTTCGAAGTAGGTGCTTTTTTAAATTCCATCAAAAGACCCATTAGCGCCATAAGCTTGTATAAGGTTGAATAGTACTTACACAGTCTCTTGTACGAGAATCTTCTCCAGCCCTTTTTTTCGTTTTCGCTTCAACTTGACTTCGATACAAGCCAGGAACCCTTTGTCTATAACACGACGGAGAGCACCATCTGCTACAGTATTGTAATTTGCTGCGGCGAAACATACATGTAGCCATACATAGCTCATTGTCCACTCGACATTCATCGGGTGGCCGAGATAAGTGACTGTCTCTAAAAGCAACTGCAATGCGACATACACAATGGTCTCATCTTCCGCTTCAGTCTCCAGGAACATGCCCCTCTCATTCACCCCAGGCTCAATATATCAGCATCTAGAAGGATTTCCTTTGGAAATAAGTAAAATGCATAGGAGAAAGGGTACCTTCTTCATAATGCTCACGATATCTGCAGTAATCTCTGGGTATTGCTCTGCTTCAGCTTGAGCCCCATGGCTAGTAAGGCCACTCTTCAGATATTGAACAATGATTGTGAGGTGGAGTATATGCATCTCAAGTGACGATAAATGAGGCTGGTGAATTCATTGGTCATCTCAGAGATAAAGTCTAATGCAAGATGATTCTTGCAGTAGAGCTTCAAAACCTCCTTTCGCTCGTTGTTTGAGCCTCGTCCTGTTTTGCTTCCTAATGTCTCGGTTCTTCTTGCTGGCCATGTTGTCGATGGCTGAAACTTGAATTCTGGGTTGAGCAACGGCAGAAGTAGAAGTAGAAGCAGAAGAAGGATAGTAGGAATAAAAAATATGGATATAGTAGTAGTTTTGGTTAATCTCATTCGACTAGAAAGCCTAGGTAGTAGCTTTCGGTCGTTACTTGATTTATCAACATATAGCCTTGCTATTTCATGTCTTCTTAATTGTCTTCTTAATTGTCTTCTTAATTGTCTTCTTAATTGTCTTCTTAATTGTCTTCTTAATTGTCTTCTTAATTGTCTCCCTAACTATCTTGCTAATTGTCTCCGAGAGACTTATTTCCGCTGGCCGCTATGGACCCAGTAGGCAGCTACAAGAATCTTATGGCCACAATTCAGTGTGTTCCCAATGGCCAGAATACTGATCTCGTGCACTTTCCAAATATGTCCACTTTTCCCGTTTAATATCTTCCTGGTTAGACAAGTCCAGCTGCTCAACCTCATCAGGAATGATTATCACAACCCTGAAATTAGCACGGGCCACTGGGTCGTAGAGGTCGGTCACTTTTTGTCCCAGTCGTAAAGCGTCATCACTAGGCAATTGAGATCGGGGCTGTCCAGGAGGGGGACTGCGAAAGGAACCTGGGATACACGTTAGCCAGGTGACGCCCCTAAAGAAAGCATCGTAACATACCACGCATGATCGGGGAGTGGTTCGCAAAATACTTGGTCACAGCCTTTTCCCAGCTCCATGTGTTAACATCCCCTTCAAATCCTCCTTTGGTCCTCAAGTAATCCTTAATCTGGCCTCGAGAAGCTTTTTCGCCTTCATTATCCTCAACACCAAAGCAATCGCCGATAGAGAAAGCCCTTCCCTTGATCCGCCATTGAACCATTTTATCCTTCAGCCAGAACATAGCTTCAATGGCATGGCCCGATGAATAAAGCTGAGGCAATTTCTCCATCCGAGAGTCTGTTGTAAATGTCAACATATCACTCTCGAACACCAATGGGTTTCCGTCATTTGCGACCTGATTTTCCATGTCCTTTTGTCCGCTAGGATGAAGTTCAAGCTCTGGGAAGAAGCCACGGCAGCCACAGGTACGGACCCGAGGAACGGCTTGACCGTTTGAGTCATACGTGACCGTAGCTATTGAGAACTCGTAGCCTGGAGTTTGTTTGAGATGCGATGCTAGAGTATCCCGCCATGGGGCTTGAGCGTTTCGTGGCTGTGCCATTTGAGAAGTGGTTGATAAGAAAGCCTTGGTCCCTCTGTGCTGTAGGAATTGGTCAAATCGTAAATGCGATGAGGTTGCTTCAAGACGCCTGGAAATAACCCGAATAGAATTGATATGGCTGATATTGCTGGAATGTCGCATGTGCTACTTAGTTGTGGATGATTTTCGCGTTGTGTTGATAGTGCTAGTGGCGCAGATTGATTCAAAGCGTTTTGATTGGATACTTCGAAGACAATCTGATTATCGGAAAGTAAATGGCAATATAAAGCACTAGTGGCTGGGCAGTGGGAATGAGCTCGAAGGATTACCCTAGGCAAGAAAGGAAACGAGTGCGATTGAGAGTGATGTGGTGATGTGGTGTGGGCAGTGTGGATACGGCGGTTGGCCCGGCCGCCCGGCGGGGTAGTAATTACCTAACGTCAATGGATTTGAACATTGAAGACAATCATGAACTTGTAGGTTTTCTTGAAGAAACTTCTATGCATAACAATATATTTTGTTGTGACCTAGAATATCGGATTTTAAATACATAAAGGATTCAAGGACATTTATGAAGCAGTCGGAAGCGTCCGGATAGGGGGTGTTATACAGTGTCATGCCCACGCAATCAAAACGTGCGGATGGCCCATGCGTGTGCATGATGATTAGAACAATGCAGTAGTATGCACCAGGCCCCACACATTAATCAATTGGCGTGGAATTGCGGTGAACCCTCTTCCAAGATTTTTGGATGGGCTCGGGGCGGAAAACGGGCAACTAATAACATTGATATTCATACTTACTGTATGGAGTACAATTTGCCCAAGCTAGAGCCGGTCTGCCCCACTGCAGCCTGAGTGCATAATAGGCCGAAGGCTACGGAATACATATTCATGCGCCCGGCATAGTCAATTCGGCATCCCGTACTGAAATTGAGTTTCAATGTTCAAATTAACGCAAGCTTCAGATATCAGCAAGAGGCATACTGAATGACTCCGACAATAAAATCAAAGATGCGATTAGGGGATATCAGCCACTCATTCGACTTCCGTAAATCATAAAGAGGTGATGCTAGTCGCGAACAGCAAGGGAGTAGCGTAGCAAGACTATTAATTCCGAGTCATGCCAGAGCACATGTGGCCTCCCACAAACGGCTTTTAGCCGACTAGTAGTACCCGGCTATGTGGTAAGACCCGCTTATACTTAATTTCTCAACTTATGAACTAACGTATATCTCGATTAAACCGGGCCTATATCCATTTACTCCACGGGGCTGCGAGAGAATCCTGCCAGCTGGCGTTGTGGAGCCTGAGTACCTGCCTATGGAGTTACTGAGGGATTATTTGTACTTATGAAAAGAAAAAAAGTTTAAAAGGACTGTCTTCCCAGCAAAACCTTTCAGCAAATATAATGGTGCTTTGAAACTTGCTACTTAAGTCTCGGAATAAATTCTGATCAATAATATTACATGAGATGCGTGTCCAATTAAAAGAGCGGAGCCCAACGGAGAAGATGTCCGAGCTCACCAATGGAAATACTGAGACATATGAGCCAATGGCCATTGTCGGTATGGCCATGCGTCTACCGGGAGAAGTATACAATGGTGAGGATTTCTGGAATCTTTTGGTTGAGAAAAGGAGTGGAAGCTGCGATGTTCCCAAAGATCGATACAACATTGATGCCTTTTACGATGCAAACGACAAACCCGGTACCGTGCGGACAAAACAAGGGTATTTTCTCAATACCGTCGATATCCAACAATTTGATAGTAGTGTTTTTACAACTTCTAAGAAGGAACTGGAGCGGCTGGATCCGCAACAGCGTCAGCTGCTGGAAGTGTCCTATGAATGTCTAGAAAATGCAGGCTGCACCTCATATCGCGATAGCAAAATTGCTTGCTACGTGGGTGTATTCACAGAAGATTGGCAAGATCTCAATGCAAAGGAGACCCAACATATGGGTGGATATCGTGTGACAGGATATGGAGACTTTACATTGAGTAATCGGGTTTCCTATGAATTTGACCTTCATGGCCCTAGGTAAGCCTCCTCTCCGTTCAGATAACTCCATTGACAGCAAAATAATGTTCCTCCAGTATGACGGTTAAGACAGGCTGTTCATCTTCACTAGTTTGTCTAGATTTAGCCTGCAGGTCTATCCAGGTAGGTGAATGCGACGGGGCCTTAGTTGAGGGTGTCAACATGATCTTTTCCCCTACTATGACTCTGGCCCTCAGCGACCAAGGTGTACTATCACCTACTGGATCTTGCAAGTCATTTGATGCTGCAGCAGATGGCTACGCTCGTGGAGAAGCCGTCTCGGCCATTTATATCAAGAAATTAAGCCAGGCACTAGCAGATGGGGACCCTGTTCGAGCCGTAATTCGCGGCACTAGCGTTAACACAGACGGTCGCACTCAGGGTATGTTGACACCAAGCTCTATTTCTCAAGAGGCCTTGATACGTCGTGCATATGAGGTCGCAGGTATTTCCGACCTCTGTCAGACCGCTATTGTTGAGTGTCACGGGACCGGTACTTCAGCCGGCGATCCCCTTGAAGCTGCCGCTGTTGCGAAATGTTTTGGTGAGAAGGGAGTTATCATCACATCGGTCAGAACTCAATAAATCAATCCGGCTATTTGAGTAGCTCGAGCTGATATTTTATTTGGTTGAATAGGTTAAACCCAATGTGGGACACTCCGAAGGTGCCGCCGGCTTGACAAGTCTGATCAAGGGTGTTTTGGCCCTTGAGCACCACCAAGTGCCCCCGAATATCAACTTCAGCACACCCAACCCAAAAAGTGAGTCTTGACTTTTATATTCAACGTCGAACGGAGACAGAATGCTGACATCTTTTCTTGTTCTAAAAAGTCCCATTTGAGGAGTGTAAGCTTCATGTCCCCATTGAGCTCGAGCAATGGCCCCAGGGCCGTGCAGAAAGGATCAGCGTTAATTCGTTTGGTATCGGTGGTGTTAACGCGCATGTATGTTCTTGACCGGCTCCAGAAAATCTACATCTGCCCCCCAAAATTCGATTACTGACGACCACTTGGAAGGTTATTCTGGAATCCGTTGAACAATATAGCCTTCCGGAGCCCAAAGAGCACGAGACAGTTGTTCAGGAACCACTAAGCCAACAGCACCTAATGCTTCTCTCCGCCTGTAGCGAAGAATCCTTGAAAGAAACAATAGAAAACCATCGCAAGTATACCCAAGACAACGCGTCGTCTTTGCGCGACATCGCATACACACTGTCAAATCATCGGTTGCATCATGCCTATCGCGCCTATGCCGTGGCAAAAGAAGCATCCGACTGGCAAGTTTCAGCTATCGAAACCGTCAAATCCAAGCCAACCATCGCCTGGGTATTCACAGGACAAGGGGCTCAATGGCCAGAGATGGGTGCTCAACTGATCGATACGAACCCCGTTTTCCAAACGTCTATCAGGAATTTGGATCAATTTTTGTTGAGTCTGCCGAACGCTCCATCTTGGACAATTGAAGGTAAGTTCAGAAATAAACACAATCTCGTGAATTCAAAGCCCTGAGTACTAACATTATCATTATAGACGAGATTCGCAAAGTGGACGGGGTCAGTCTAGTTCATAGAGCCGAAATGGGCCACCCACTCTCAATTGCCCTACAGATCGGCTTGATTGACGTTTTAAAATCTTGGGGAATCGTGCCCAAGCTCGTTTTTGGCCATTCATCTGGAGAAATGGCTGCTGCATATGCTAGCGGCGCTATTACTGCCGAGGGAGCGATGGCCGCCGCAACTTTCCGGGGAATCAGCAATACCGAATCAACGCAGAAGGGATCGATGGCGGCTATCGGTTTAGGCCGCGCGGATGTGACCCCATATCTCGAGTCGGGTGTTGTCATTGCATGTGAAAACAGTCATATGAGCGTAACTCTCGCTGGCGATGCAGAACCGATGGTCGCCGTTGTTAATCGCATCAAGGCTGATCACCCTGATATACTTGCTCGCTTCCTGAAAGTTGAGAAGGCTTTCCATTCCCGTAAGTTTTCAAAGCCCAAAATACCGCATTGCTACCACTGACCGTTCCCTCTACAGATCATATGAAGGAGTATGGTGCCTCATACCGAGAACATATTGGACCTTTCATCACTAGTGTTGATCCAAAGATACCATTCTACTCGGCAGTTACAGGAGACCGGCTGACAGGTAATGGATGTCTCGGGCCTGCGTATTGGCGCCAAAATATGGAGAGCCCCGTGCTGTTCAATTCATCTATGCGAGCTGTTCTGAGGGATCACAAAGAAAAGTTGGTCTTTATTGAAATAGGCCCTCATTCGGCTCTCAAGGGACCCATGGGACAGATCCTACGAGACACCAGCCGGTCCGAAGAGGTCCACATTGGCACATTACAGCGAAATAAGAGCTGCCATGAGAGTTTGCTGCAATGCGCTGGTAATTTGTTCCAACAGCATGTTGCCCTAGATTTCGCTTCTCTCTTTCCAGTGGGTCGATGCGTCAAAGATATGCCCCGGTATGCTTGGAAACGCGACGCCTCACACTGGTCTGAATCACGCGTAGCCAACGAGTGGCGTTTCCGCGAGTATCCTCCGCATGATCTCCTAGGTATTCGAGTAATCGAAACGGGCAGCCAGGAGCCGCATTGGCGGAATAGACTGGCTTTGGAAAATGTTCCATGGCTTGGTGGACACGAAGTCAGCGGCCAGACCGTTTTTCCCGCCGCAGGATACATCAGCATGATCGGGGAGGCTCTGCGCCAGTTGAATAGTGGGACTGAAGGAGAGTCCACCTACAGTCTTCGGAACGTCCGTATTGCCTCGGCAATGGTGCTTGAGCCTGAGAGGGTCAGCGAGCTACTAACTAGTCTGAAGCCAATGGCCCTTGACTCGTCAGATCAGACTCCCTGGTATAGTTTCACGATTAGCTCGTTTGACGGTAACAATTGGGTGCGAAATTGCTACGGCGAAGCACGGAAATCAGTCGAAAAATCATCTCCTTTCTTACTGGGGCCCGAACAGATCATCGAGTATCCGCGAAAGGTAGATGAGAACTACTGGTACAATATATTGACTAAACTTGGCTTTGAATACACCGGAGCTTTCCGCGGGCTGCAAAAAATCACATCTGGAACTGTTACTAGTCAAGCTGCAGCAGTTGTTCCATTCGACGAGAAGCATAATCAAGGTGATCAATATCCTGTGCACCCAGCAGTAATTGATCAGTGCTTTCAGATTTTCACTGTAGCAGCCGCACGAGGACGAGGCCGTGCTTATCGCCAAATTGCCGTGCCAACATTTATCGAGGAGATTGTCATTGCCCCCTCCAACAATGGGCACTTGGACGCGATGGCAAATATTGATAGTTATGATCGGGGATCTTTCGTCGGTCACTTGAGCGCTCAGAGTGGGGGAAAGGCAGTTCTGAGTCTCACTGGATTTAAAGCCACAGCACTCAGCTACGCGGAGTCCGCATCTGATGAACTGCCTCTAATCAACCAATTGGAGTGGAAGCCTCACAGTGATTTTGCGGACATGAGCAAGTTAATGCGTCCTCGCCAGCATTGCCCCTCAGAATGGCTACTTCTAGAAGAGCTTATCCTGCTATGTATGCTGGATCACCAGAGAAGATTAACCTTCGAGCTCTCAGCTGAGCATCTTGTCAAGTTCCTCGCATGGCAACAAAAGCAAATTGATCGTTACCGTAATGGACACAATAACCTCGTTCCAGCTGATCGACGCCTTGAAGATCTCGATGAGGAAAATCTCTTGGCTCGAATTGAGAGTATTGCCGCACAGGTCAAAACATCGCCATATGCTGTATTCGCCACGGCAATTCACAAATTATTTCACTCCGCGACAGCTATATTCAAAAACGAGGCTCATCCACTGCACATTCTCCGAGAGGAAGATGTTTTGAGCGAGTTCTACGCGGTGGTAGATGGATTTCTTGACTATGCAGATGCAATCCAAGTTCTAGGCAATACTAATCCCCAACTACGAGTGCTGGAGATTGGTGCTGGGACTGGAGGAACGACCCGAAAAATTATCAGTGCGCTTACTTCTTCGTATGGAGAGCGACTATACAGCAGCTACACTTTTACTGATATTTCTGCTGGTTTTATGACCGATGCGAAGGAACTCTTAAGAGAATATGAGGGAATTGAATTCATGGTATTTGATGTTACCCAAGATCCTATCGCACAGGGCTTTGAATTGGAGAAGTACGATTTAATTGTTGCAAGCAACGTGAGCTACCCAGTTGTAGGAAAAATTATTTTGGAGCTTTCAGCTAATTATTTAGGTTATCCATGCCACGCCATCGTTGCAGGAGTCTTTACGTACTATTCGCAGTTTGCTGAGCCCTGTTGGATGTCTTTTTTTGCAGGAACTCACTCCTGGTGAGTTTCGTTTCGTTATTGAGCATTGAAATAAGCTAATAAGATATACAGAGGCTAAGTTCTACGACTACGTCATGGTAAGTTTCTTTGGCTTTTGAGATCGATCTTTCCTAAGGCAATTGTTAACACAGTATCTGATTTCAGGGATATCTATCGGGATGGTGGTTAGGAAACGAAGACGGTCGTACTGATCAACCATATGTTACCGTAGACAGATGGTCTACAGAACTGGTCGCTGCGGGATTCCGAGAACCCGTTTCAATTTTAGACGGGATTGCCCCTTACCACAGCAATGCAGGAATTCTCGCTACGGTCCAGAGCACACAGACCCCAGTCACCCGCATTACCTTGCTCTGTTATGATCCAGAAGGCCCCTACGTGCAGGAATTTCTTGATCGACTGCTAGACCTGGAAATTACTACCGATGTCTGTAACTTCGGGTCAGACCTTCCGCCGTCGCAGGACATCATTTCCTTGCTCGAGATTGAAAATTCAATCGTGCACGACATGTCCGAAGAAACTTTCAAGACGCTCCTGAATTACCTACAGACGCTGCAGAGCAATGTGCTATGGGTTACCCCGGCAGCTCAAGTAAACTGTAAGGACCCCAGATCAGCTATGATTCTGGGTCTAGCGCGAACTGCACGAAACGAACTTTCGATTCCACTATATACCGTTGAAGTGGACAGCGAGACAGCAAAGTCAGTTGGAGCAGATGCTGTGGTCCAAATCCTTCTTCGCATTAATACAGTGGGTCTTGATTCAGAGGTAATGGACCCGGATTGGGAGTTCGCTATTGTCAAGGGAGAGATTCTTGTGCCTCGTTTGCACTGGCAGACGGTGTCTAGTGCACTAGACCGTTCACACCAATCAGACTTTGCTACCTCTCAGCGTATCACCATCGGAACACCCGGTCTACTTCACACAATGCAATGGGAGGATCAGAAGATTGAGAGCCTGAAAGAGGACGAAGTGCGAATTCAGACAAAGGCTGCTGGTTTGAATTTCATGGTAAATCGAGAATTTTCGCTACAAAATTCGTATGCTAATCATGTTCACTCTGTAGGATGTCCTTATCAGCCTCGGTGTTATTAGTATCGGAGCCAGCGACATGGGGCTCGAAGGCGCTGGTATCATTGAAGCCATTGGGCCTAATGTTAACAATCTTGCGGTTGGAGATAGAGTGCTTTATATGTCAACTGGATGTTTCTCTACTTCCTTCACTTTGTCAGAGAAGCTATGTATTCGGCTAAGTAATGATATGAGTTTTGTGAAAGCAGCCTCGCTGCCATGTGTCTACGGTACAGCTATCATGGCGCTAATTGACAAGGCAAATCTTCAACCTGGACAGGTACTTTGTATGCAATCTTATAACAGAATCCATTTGATCTAACAGCTTTCTAGTCGGTTCTTATCCACTCCGCAGCTGGCGGTGTTGGTTTGGCGGCCATTCAGATTGCGCAGATGATTGGCGCGAAGGTGAGTTTCCTTGAATCTGAGATAAATAAAAGGAGAAGCACCTGACAGGAATCAGATTTACTGCACTGTCGGTAGCGAAGCCAAGATCGAATACCTGGTCCAGAATCACCATATCGAGCGCTGTCAGATTTTTAATTCGCGCGACTCATCATTCCTTCGTGACATTATGCAGGCTACTGATAACGAAGGTGTGGATGTGGCACTCAATTCCTTGTCAGGAGACTTGTTGCACGCAACATGGAACTGTGTCGCCAAGTTTGGAACTATGGTGGAAATTGGAAAACGTGACTTTCAGCGTCGAGCTAAGCTCTCTATGGAATTGTTTGAGGCTAATCGAACATTTGTTGGGCTTGATCTCAGAGATCTTAATCAACAGAAACCAGAGAAAGTGGTTGAGTAAGTGCTTCCTTTGATATGTGTGCGTTTTATCCTGCTGATAATTTCCCAAGCGTGTTGAGGCGATGTGTGCGATGGATCGACTCTGGAAAGATTACCCCCGATGCTGTTACAAATACGTTCCCCGCTTCACAAATTCAAGAATCATTCCGGTTTATGCAGGGTGGTCGTCATATCGGAAAGATTGTCATAGAGATGCCACATGATGCGAAGTCTCCAGAGTCATCCAAGATCAAGCCAGTTTCAACCCTGCGCCCCGACCGCACATATTTCCTTGTTGGTGGACTAGGCGGTTTAGGTCGAGCGGTGGCGACATGGATGGTCGAACACGGAGCACGCTATTTGATATTTTTATCTCGTTCTGCTGGTACTCAGAACACGATTATTCGTGACTTTGTCCAGGAACTGCATTCCCAGGGCTGCGCAGTGCAGCTTGTTGCAGGGAGTGTGAGCGAGAAGTCTGACATTCAACGAGCCATCAAGAACGCTGAAATGCCAATTGGGGGTGTAATTAACATGTCCATGGTGCTGAAGGTGAGTTTAGCGTCTCCCCAGAAGCTCATTATTTGATCTAATTCTAACGATCTTCTTCTCCTTAGGACATTCCTCTATCAGGCATGACGTTTTCTGACTGGATGACAGCAGTTGAGCCCAAGGTTCGTGGTACTTGGAATTTGCACGAGGCTTTAGAATATCAACCTACACCACTTGATTTCTTCATTCTATACTCATCTTTCAGTGGTGTTGCCGGACAAAGGGGCCAGGCGAACTACGCTTCCGCCAACACCTTCCTTGATGCCTTTGTCCAATACCGTCACAGCAAGGGACTTGCCGCATCTGTCATCGACATTGGGGTAATGGGTGAAGTTGGCTTTGTTTCACAAAACAATGATACCCTTGAACGCTTTGAGAAAACCGGTATGCATTTGTGCAAGGAGCAAGACCTTCTTGACGCCATGACTCTGGCTATAGAGCGCTCCTCCCCCAAGCCACAGCCGGATGCGAGCGTAACCACCTACCAAAACCCCTCACAGATCATGCTTGGTCTTCACACCACAATCCCTATCACCTCGCCCTCTAACCGTGTGGATTGGAAGCGTGATATGCGCACCATAATTTACCGCAACATCAATAGCGGAAACGAGGGTTCCTCTTCCCCATCATCATCGGACAAGAACAGTGACTTGAGAAATTTTGTCGTGGTTGCTACTGGTAATCCAAATCTACTTGCAGATGATCCAGAAGGTTCTGCTACAATTATTGCGCAGGCACTTGCTGTAGCTCTAGAAAGCCTCCTCATTAAAGAAAATATTTCGCTAAACGATTCGCTGCCTGCTTCGGGCGTCGACTCGCTGGTTGCGATGGAGGTGAAGAACTGGATTAAGCAGCAATTAAGTATCGAGGTAAGTACATTCACTTTGCTTCAAAACTCACCATTGATTGCGTTGGGTGAGAATCTCCGTGTATTACTTGCTACAAAGTTGGGGCTACGGATTTAGAAACTATCTTGTAAATAACCCTAAGATACACAATTCAGTTGAATTAAATTTCTAACATGACTTATTAATGCACCATAATCATGCAAGTTTTGGAACATAAACGTTGAAATATCATGTAAAAAGCTATCTTCTCCACGTCCTTATTGTGAATCAAGCAACTTAAAGTCCTTTCTCTCTGACATCCACGAAATATTCTAGAGACCCTCCAGGTTTGAATGCAATATTTCCAAGATATAATTTCCGGTAAATACATACAGCGTCACAAAGTCCAGAGCAACACATGAGGAACACTATTGGTTTCTCGTGGCCAAGCTTTTCAAACACCAATCCGATTCAAATTAAATGAGTCGTGTCAAGCATGAAAATTTGCCAGGCATTGATAATTCTCGCCTTGAAAATGAGTTTCCGGACATTACAATCAGCCACCATAATGCATACACAATCCTGAAAGAATATGACCGCAGACATCCCCGTGATGCTGAAAATTCAATTTCCATTTTGTTTTGATACCTCGGCTTTTTATACCTGAGCATCAAGGAGTACTCCGGGTCAATAAATTTCGATTTCTCCTTACCCCTGGTACTGTTAAGGTGCCGATCTACTTAGAATATTTACAAGAAATCAAAGACTAATATCTGTCGATATTATGCCTCGCTCCCTTCTGGGGAACTTCCAAGTTTCTGTTCGGCTGACTTGGAATAGTGCACAGCATAGCCTAGGTCCTATATAGCAGCCTCGGGATGTGTGCTATTGGCCACTGCAATATAGCCACGCCCCAACACCCAGCGCAACGGCCGATAAGCCATAAATATTCCGAAACGCATTTTTCACCATACGATCAAGGCTATCATCCAGCTTCTTTTCAAAATCTCCTCCCGATTTGTTGTTATCTGGGAATGGAACATCTGGAACTGGTTTCCCCAAAAACTTGCAAAGCGGCTCCCTAAACCCACATTAGCAAAGTACTTCCACGCCCAAAGACTCAATCTTACCATCCATCCTGAACAGTCCAATCTAGATACTCCCGCTGCTGTTCCGCCAAAGAATCTTCTAACCGACAATAATGTTCTTGAGCTACCCGCTTCCCATTTTTGTTGAAGTCATTTTCATAATACACCCGCTGAGCCAGATCAAAAGCCCACCACAGCCAGCACAAATTAGAATCAAACCAAGTCAGAGTCCACAAAGACCAACTAAACGCCGCCATAATCGTGGATTGCATACTGTCATACCATGCATCGATATTCCTTCGCCGATTCAGAATTACTTTCGCATGCGGATAGAATTCCATGAGCTCCCTGCCGAATATATTGGCTGGACAATCGGTTACCGCTTCGAAGTTGGCTAGGACTGAGTCAAAGTCCACATTTTCAAGTGGCTTTCCTGCAAATTTGCGTCGCATCAAGGGCACCCAAAAAGCACAATCGCCACTTTCATATTGAGTCTTTTGTAAAACGAATCCGTGATATACATCCGGGTAACCCAGGATCATGAGTGCGGAGCGTAAGGAGTCGGTACCACTTCGGGATAACCCTAGACAAAGGACTTGCATCTCTTTGTCTTGACTGCGGTGGTGATCGGGTGGTCTGCGTGAGAAAATTGTTCTCTCAAGTATGATTGATGGGAAGTGGGAGAGAGATTGCATTGTGACCGATGAAGAAATAATCGCTGGCTTCGAGACTTTAGTCGACCGTGAAGAAAATGGTAGTATTTATACTACTTCAAATTGAAGCGCGAAGGACCTGGCCGCAGCAGCTTCTCAGATGCTCGAAGAAAAGGGCCTGAAATTCACCACGTTGGGAGGCCTGGAATATCATATGATACCGCCGTTGGACGCCTTAACCCCCACTGTGAGAGGATCTTCAACGCAAGGAGGCCAATGTCGAATCGGCAAATCAGACAATTCGGAAAATGCCGTCGGTGAATGTGCTGCGTACGAAATACTGAATATGAGAACAACTGGTTAAGCACCCGATGTAGCTAGGTAAACAGCTTAGTAAAATTTATTATTCTCTTAACATTAAGTGGTATCCAAAAAGTTTATGTTTCTCATAAGAATCGCCGTAGTAACACTTGGCATCAAAATTACTAACTGTGCATAGACTTCGTAACTTCATCTCTGTTCTCTTTTGAGTATCGTTGATTGTTAAAGTGATAGCATAAAGCCATGACCCCAAAGGAGCATCGTAAGAAAAATAGAAAAAGAAAATATAGCGTCATCCTCATTGGGACTGCTATTTTGAGTCTCATGGTTTGTATGGTGAGTTGTCGCGGACAAGATAAACTTCACCTACAAGCACCGTGCATCCTACAGCCATGGCAATCGCAATAATGGGAAGGTTGACACGTGCGAACTCCAAACTTCCAACTCTGATGTGTTTTCTCTGCAGAATATCTCGCCACAAAAGTCCAGCCAATGATGCACTAAATGCCGTACTGAAAGCACCGTAGTTGACACCAAGAGCCATGCTATAGACGGTAGCCCAGAATGTGCGATTGCTAATAGGAATGCCATTTACTTCGTGAATTTGTAGCCATGATTGAATGACTCGCGACAAGAGGATCGTTGTGCCGATATTAGTTCCTGCGAACTATTTTCCGAGAAGGGACCCAAAATATTAGCAAGAGATATACACATATTGGGGGCTTGATTTAGACTTACATTGCAAAGAATTACGGACAAGAATCCCATGCCGCCAATTGCGCCCACGGTACCAGTCTTGGTTACCCAGTGATCCCATCCGTATGCGAACACCGGGACCCAACCCTTAGTCACAAGCGCCTGTACAAGCACGAACATAGCCAGCGCAAACGGTACTAGCGGGAAAGGCATGTGGGAGACAACTACAGTGACAGTTGGGAAAGTCTCCTGTAACCACTGGTAGGAATCGGCAGCGATTGAGACTAATGTGGTTCGTTTTTCGGTCTCAGCTTGGTATGGCTCATCATGTTTCTCGACATCAAGGGCGGAATGTGATAAATCCACTGGCTCGGGAGAAGATTCCAAGGCCAACTTTTGGGTATCTCGGACAATGACACTATCAGGCGATTGAATTTCGGGGAATCGCTCCTTTTCGATCAGAGCGGATGTTGACAACGGGGTCTGAGAATCCTGGTTAAGGGCCTTGGAGTTGAAACTGCTATCCAAGGCATCAAGCGAGGTACTGTCATCTGCAGGGCGTGATGTATTTCGTGACTGTTGAGAAGTCTCTAACGGACTTTGCTCGGGCGAGTTTTGGAGAGAGTTTTGCATAGACTGTCTTTCTCGCTCTGCTCTTGCAACTTCGATTTCCCGTCTGCCCTTTGCAGCAATCTCTCGCGTCTCATGCCTGTGCATCCATCCAAATATGACATCCCAACAGAACATCACAAACGCAGCGGGCAAAGTGACCCAGAACACAGGGTGTTCTTTACCAGAGTTACTGGAGGCATTAATAGCCAATATGGTGACGAGGGTGGCAGTCATGATGACCGCTCCAAATGCAGCACCTCCTTTATCAAGAAATGGATTCATGATTTCTTCCAACGAAAGTAGCTTCCCTTGTTCATTGTTAACGTCCTCTTCTTCCTCCGCAGTCCCCCTAGCATGGGGGATATTGGGATTGACGGGCTTCCGATTCCTGGCCTCTTCAGAAAGCTCGTGCATTTTGATAGAGACTGGGATGAGAGAAACATCTGCAAATAGAATATAGAGCAAGAACGGAAAGACGACGATGGCTGTGACAACAACTGGAACAATCATGTTTGCAGTGTATACGATGAACTTGATTTCAAAAGCTCCCGCAAGGACAAGATTTGTTGGATTTGAGGAGACGAGAATGGCCGATGCAATATTGGCTATGGCAAACTGGGCATGAATCCAAGCTCTCGGGTGAACAATATTACTCGAGACTCGAGTCATGTAGGCAAGGAAAGCCGTGCCGGAAAGAATGATAGGGTCGTTTCCAATGAATGTACCGAGACCAAAGAAGAAGGCATATAAGTAAAAGAAAAGTCGATGACCCAAGTCACCACTTTTTTGTAGAACCTTGAAGGCCAGGTATCGAATAAGTCCTGAAGCATCAATTGAGATAGCAATATAAGCCAGGGTAAGAAAGAACACCATGATGTCAATGGGTGAAATGTTTTCTGCTCCAAGTGTTCCATCGTGAACTTCTTTTTTCCCAATTGCTAGAATCGCTAAGAGAAAGAGATCTGCTATGAGTGGTGCGGTGACGAAATTCAAAGGAATATGGAGCTTCATGAATCGGCTGGGCTTCTTGCCAAATTGAGCATTGGATTGCCGTCGAGGTGCAATGCGCAAGCAAGCTAAGCCATCCAAAATCGCATTAACGAGTCCTCGAGGGACATATATAGGAATGTGGAAAGGAAAAAGTACGATGATATCTACATAGAGTTAACGACGAACGATCAAAGCAGAATTAGTATACTTGTGGGCCATGCAGGCCCACTAGGTGCCAAGAACACTTACTAGTGATAACAAAAACGATAAGAGTAATTATTGACCGCCAATTTTTGATTTGGTTGGTATCCAGGCTGACTTCGTCGGACCTTTTAACCGTCCCCAAGGGACTGTGGGTATCCATATACATGGTCGCGTGGGGGTTTCTGATACAGTGGTTTGGTAGGGCATATATGTATCAACGATCCTTTTCAAGTGGCATTCGATTAGCTTTTGACTGATATAAAGCCGCAACGAGGCATGAAGTTTTCCAAGGTTCCAAATACCGGAATGTAAGGGACGAAGGGTAATTCGCAGGTCAATTTTTTGGCTCGTGTGACCTTTAGCGCAGAGACATTTTTTTTTTCGGCAGCCGACAACAAGGGATAATGCTTTGGCGATCGAAAGCTCCGGATAAAACCAACCCCGTAAGCTTATTTACAAGCTTTTCCTGTGGTCCAAGGGAGTCGAGATAAGAATGTGGTTGATGTTCACGATAGATTGGGCGTCATTATCGCATCAGCGGCGCCCAACAGATTTTCGCGACCGTTTATCGCTTCGTTGCCAGCAGAAGAGCAAACACTCCGGTCGCTGTGAAAGAAAAAAAAAGAGTCTGGCAGAGGTTGAAGAAACAGCCCATATGATTCCAGAAATGGTCGCGTTAAGAGGTTTAAGTTTCACGATCAGTTCCGCAATCTATGAGGCTGTACCGCCATATGACGGAACAGTCAAGGAAGAAATTTTCCTAGAGAGATCTAAGCCTCAAAGACCACACAGAAGGAGAATAGGCAATCAAGAAGAATGCAGCCGACACGAGCATGCTAGACCTGGATTGATTAGTCTGTGCATGGACGGAGAACAACACGCGAATAGTAGAATAAGGCCAAAGACAGTCAGGCCAAGGCCCTTGGGACGCCCCGAGCCCCGCACTGCTACTCTGACCATTTGACTTGGCGCTCCAATCCGCTTTTCTGTTTACTCAAAAGGAATGAAGCTGGATGATCGCAGCGGGCAGAACAACTGGACACTACACCATATTGTTCTCGAAAATCCTTCGGTCGCAAAAAAAATTCCAGAAGTTGAGCGGGATCTGCCAGAAAGTATAAAAAGCGCCATGTAGGCACAGCCACTGCGCGATATTTACGCCCAGCAGGAAGCGCTACCAATCAGGAGGTGCTGCGGATCGTCCAACTCGTATTCAGCGCCCGGGCTCATGCTGGGATCGAAGCCGTCCACCACGGGAGCATTTCCTGTTTTCAGAGACCAGTTTGGCGATGGGATATCCCTGTGGCCGTCCAATCCCCGCAAAACCGAGGCTCCTGGATCTTCAAGATGAGGCTACTTGCTGACGAAAAGGATATGCGGCGTGGCTCGTGCTCTCTCGCCTGGGTGACGGGCAATTTCGTCCACCAGAAATAATAACACCTCTGTTTAAGGAGCCTCGTTTTCCCTATTAGAGTCTTTTGTAACACTGTGATAGCACCCCGTCAGCGCTATTGTGATATATGCCTTTGCAACTATTGTTCTCTAGCCTTACCGCTGTGGGAGGCGGATAACACGCAATGCCAGCAATACCTTTTCCTGGGGAGTTTTTGGAATCTACACTAGTCCACCGTAGTACGCTCCCGCCAGCTTCAAACTCAACAGGCCCGATTTTGGAAGTCGTTTGTGCTTGGCCAGTTTCTGGGCAATATGGGCCAGGGACACGATACCTGTATGAGTTTTGCCTCTCATTGCTTTATGTGCTTAAACAATTGCTGACATCTTTTGCAGATATTATATTCTGGCCGCAGCTTGCGTCTTTGCACGCAAGGAGGAGTGGATTCGTAATGCGTGTCTCGCTGCAGTATTACTTTTCCCCGCAGTCGCAGCGCTCCATGGCATTGTTCTTGCAGCGATCCATATTGACGGTAAGCTTCCCTGCATTTACACAGCCCTGAAATATTTACCGCCTGTAATGCTTGATTGCAAATTTTCATCTAATATGCATTGCAGGGGCCGTTGACATGGACGTGTACGGTGCTTTCCAGCTATGCGCGATTGGCATCTTAACTGCACCAGCTACCGTGCGACTCTCGAAAACTTACTTCAACAACCCAGGTCGAAACATCATATTCTTGTGGACGGTACTTCTTCTTGCCGGACTTCTCAGTCTAACTGTGGAGTTCCTTCGTATCAAACCCATTATCTGCCCAAGTGACGATGCGGCAACGACAATCTGGGCTGAGACGAAAATGTTCTATTATAACAGCACCTGTGGCCTACAATGCACAGAAGATAGAGGTCCACAATCCCCCCTTAGACAAGGATCAGCAAATAACATTTACGTGATTCCGTCGCCCCATCAGCTGGATTTTGATACGGCAACTCTCCTTGCGGCTGCCTGCTGCATACCAGCTATCCTGTCGTTGGTATCTACGTGGATCAAAATTCTTGATAAGAATTGGGAGAAACTCTCTAGAGGAAAACGAAGAGAAAAGGACAATGAGCCGATTGAAGGCACGAATGGCGCTACGCCTATCCAGATGACTGGGATTGCGGAGAAGATTCGAGGCTGGTTGACCTTGATTGAAATACCCATTTTTGTTGCGGGTGTTATAGCAATTATTGTGAAAGGGGAGATGAACTTCTGGAGTGAACCGGTTGACTATCAAACGGAGCCTATTGCAAGTATAGGTGAGCAAGCTACCCGCTTTGTCCTTTGCACCCACCTTTTTGAAAATGGTTCGATGAACTGACTTTCTTCTACCAGGGCAATGGGCACCTATTGTCGGTACCGGACTCGCCGTCGTCGGATCACTCTATCTTATATTCGCCGCTGATATGGAAGCTGAAGAGAATAAAAAAGATAAGCCTACAGACCAACAGATAAACCGATGTACCGAATGTGGCGGCAATGGTATCTGCCCAAGCACCGACTCTCTAGAGAATTCCAGACGAACCTCCACATCTAGCTCAGATCGACCACCATCCGAGATGGAGCGATCTGCTACATTTTCGACCATCCACCAAGCCATGAAAAGTCAATCTGGACCCGACCCAGGAGGAAGACGCAAGGTCGCGCAATTCTTCAACGCGACAAGTGCTTACTTCGCGACAAAGGCTCACAAGGATTTCAAAGACACAGGTTTCGAAGTGGAACAAAGAACCAATTTCCCCGAGATCCCAGGCGAAGTCTTCCGCAACAAGGACTTACATGAGATCAGGACTGTTTACAATACTTCACCTCTTCCGCGCTCACGAGCAACAAGCTTTGTCGGAAGCGATTATTCGAATGGAGAAGGTAGCTCGAATGTACCTAAACGGCAGCTCTCACTTCCTGCTCGACCACCGCTAGCTGCTACAGGTGGTCGACAGCATTCAAATACGTTACCCGCGGGAGGGGCGGGGCCTACCTTCCTCGAGATTAGATCCTTGTACAGCAATATACCACCGAGACAGTGGAGTCCCACGGATGAAACTGCGATTGATGAGCAGCATGAAGCTAGTCGTGCGCCTTCTATATCTGAATTTCATGCTGCGGCTCTCTCTAGCGGGCCCACCACGCCTAAAATAGTGGTTTCCTCTGATTAGCTTACGCTAATATGCGACGCCTTATGACCGACATGACTTCAGGTTTCTCTCCAATACAGAGATGTATTTGCATGCCACATATGTACGTCTGAATATCTGCATATGTATTATAGACTTGTATAGATTTGAATATACATCGCTTTCACCAACATTGATGTCAACCCCCTTTTACGAAGGAATGCAACGGATTCAGAAATATGTACTCAAATTGAGAAAAACTAAATAACAGACAATCATACAGATCTATGAGGCACTTTCTCCTGATGTGTGATTTGCCCCATTTGCCTCTGGAGTCTCCGGAGTCTCCTCACCCTTCTTCGTGGACTGAATACCAGATGCACCATAGACAGATATGAACGCCATTCCCAAGAAGGCAGAAACACAAGAGAACACCATAGCCACAATGCCCTTAGTAGTGAATCCAGAAGGCAACCATGCAACTTGCTTATTCTGCCCCGTGAGATCAAGGAAGTCCTCCGTATTACCCGCTGCATTACCCTTGTACGGAACTCCGGCAGCCTCGCAAACATCATAGGCCTGTTGAGGGATAGTCGTTCGCTCCTGAATCTGCTGAGGGGCTTCGATAAATGCCATAGCCAGACCTTGAGATAAATGCCAGTCGATGTGGCAATGGAAGAGCCACACACCGGGATTATCAGCGACGAAGCGGATAACAAAGTGGCCCTGCGGTGGAAGGACCAAAGTGTCTCGTCGAGCGGGGTAATCTGGGAATGGAGGATGATCCGACGAATCAAAAGGAACCGGATCGCCATCGGCATAGTCGTAGAAGTGCTCTCCATATCCGGGCGCCCGATTGATAACCTGGAACTGGTGTCCGTGAAGATGAAACGGGTGGGAGCCGGTATCTGCGTTGTTCAAAACAATTTCCACGACTTGATTATGTTCCAAGACCGTTGCGTGTGTGTAGTCGCCATAGACTTCTGCATTTGTAGCGAGATCACCAGCTGAGAGAGCCGTGTAGAGCAATGGAACTTTAGGCATGGTGTAGGAGATGTTGTTCAAAAGTGCATAGCCAGCACCGTCGTCGAGGTTTTCCATGTAAACTGTTACATCGATGGAGAGATCTGGATCTGGAAGAAGAGGCATTTTATCGTAAGGCACGAGCTTCGCGTCATCATACGGATCTAGGTCTGTACATGAAGCCACTGTGATGTCTGCCTGTGGGTGCGGAGCGGATGCATTGTATTCCAGCCAATTGGTTTGGTTTAATTGAAGGTCGGGTGAAATGGTATCCAATAACTGGGAATCAGCGACTGTCACGATCGGGTAATTCTTGTCTGTAGAGTTCTTCATCGTGACGAGAACGGCGTAGCGCTGAGCCGTGGCGATATAGAGAGTACTGGCGTTTGTTGGCTCCGTGTAAACTCCGTCAATCTCGACAATTTTGAAGTCATGATCCTCGATGTAGAAGTATTGCGCAACGAATGCCCCGATATTGATAAGCCGTATAAGGTAAGTTTTACCAGGTTGAACGGGAAGACTGGAGTGCAGGGTATCATTGAATAGAAAAGAATTAGGGACAGGCTCTGCGCCCGTCGGATTTTTGTATGTGATGAAATGAGGCGCAATATCTTCAACAAGCTCATGATACCAGTCGGTCAACGTGACGGTAAATTCCTCATCGTATTGATCATTGAAATATGTCTCGTTATCGTGAACAATCAACGCTTGACGATAACCATCCGGGTAGCAGTAGTCAGTATGGCAATGGTACCAATATGTTCCACTTTGATTGATGGTGAAGTTATAGGTAAATGAAGAACCTGGCGGAATGGGACACTGAGTGACCATTGCAGGGCCATCCATGTCGTTGGTAGTGTTTTGAAACATCCCGTGCCAATGAATAGTGGCACTTTTGTCTCCTAGACCGTTGTACATATTGACCACAAGTCTATCGCCTTTGTCGACCTCGATTTTAGGTAACGGCCACTGGCCATTGATGCCGACCACTTTGCGCTCGTACAAGCCATCTGGGTTGGCCATTACCCAGGTGACATTAAAGTCATGAGTAACGGTCTTTGCTTGGACGCATTGGAAGAGACAGAAAAGCGCTACAATGCGCGACAAAATGTCTCCTACGAGATTCGCCATCTTGAGGTGAGTCCTCGATGTCTGAATGTGTGAGGAATAGTGAAAGTTAAATGCGTCGAAAGCTAGTGGGAACACTCATAAAAGACTGCACATCCTAGTGACGAAGAGGAACGCTTTTTTCTTGTGGCGCAAGAACCGAGCTTGTGGGTTGGACCACTGAATTGCTGAACCTAGTCCCGAGATAAGATTATCGATCTGAAAATGGCCGGCTCGGGCGCTTTTTTTCGTAGTGGGGCGCGTATTTTTGAAAAGAAGTCGGGAGGGAAAAGAAACGAAAAACCCATTAGAGTGGCTCAGACCTCATGAGTGGAGAGAAATGGGCCGAGAGACGGGCTGTTGAACTTTCGTTATTGTCTTCCTATATTGTAATTCACGTGGTCATCTTCCATACCATTCACTAGCAACAAACACTGCCTCGTGTATACAAAGACTCGAGATAGGCTATATGCTAGTAGCTGTGACCCTGGAAGAAGTGAACCTCGTTGGTTTTGTGCGCCATCCTTAGACCGGTAGCTCATGTTTCAACCGGTTCACAGTGATATTTTTGATTACCGACCTCTTATGACTCTGAGACAATGATGATCTCCATCTAGCCCGGAATTCATAGGGATGCAACATTTCTTGAACCCTTGGGAGAGTAAATTAGGAGTGGGCCGACCAATGAACATCGACGCTCAGGCCTTGGGTCAGTCTCCGCTAAGCTTTGCTAAGCTGTGATCAGGGTCTTGGTTCAAAGTTGTTTTGCAAAATTACGGGATATTACAAGATTTCAGTCACTTTGCTTCACTAAAAATAATTTGAATTTGTGCGGGAACCTTGGCAACAAATCTGTAGCCTGAATTTCTAAGTTGTGTGCGATCTAAATAATATGCCCGTGGGTTTGCAAAGTGCAATCCTTGATCCTCAAGAGTCGGCGCGCTGAACAACAGTTGAAACACCTCCTGCATTCTTTTCATCAGTACTAGTTTGTACTTGCACACCACCGCTACCCTGGACTTCATGGAAAGCTTCAGGTTCCTCGTAAGGCCGTCGAAGCACAAAGGCTTTTGATCGTCCCTTGACAGAAGCGACCTTTTGCATTGCCGGGTCAAGGAAGGGAATGGGGCCACGGCGCTCTCGGTAGAACATCAGCCCATAGCCGACCATGACGGCAACCCAGTATATATTATAGCCAATGACCGAACCATAGGTGGCTGAGTTTGTCCATCCCAGCAAGGCGTTGAAGATACCCCAGCCACCACCGCCTCCAAGCTCGGGATTACAGCAGTTGACATGCCAAACACTCTGTTTGATGTTGTAAGATCCCGGGCCAGAGCCAGTCTCAGACGCATCCCCACCAATAATTTTGTTCCAAGCATTGTTCTCAAAATACCAGATACCACGAGAAAATAGTCCAGCGGCAACAAGGTAAAGGAAACAGGTTGAAATGATTAAGAAGATCTGCATGGAGGTTTCGCGTCCTCCCCTAGATGGAATGTCAGTGTTTCACTCTCTTCGACTGTAGGGCAAGTCCACATGGAAGGGAACTTACTTGTAGATCAGATAACCCACGAGGAATCCAGCTGCCAGACCACAGACAACAGCAAGGGGAAAGGATGACGCGGGAAGTCCCAAACCAACACCACCAACGTAGACCACAGCCTCCAAGCCTTCACGGAGTACCGTGATAAAAGGGAGGAAGAACATGACGTATTTTTCCATCCATCGCTTCATGCGACCATGCCGAGATTCATCGGGATTTTGGTCATGCGCCAAAGCTTTAGAAAGCTTCAAGCGCCATTTGTCCTGGAGCTTGGAAACGCGCAGCAGGGCAGCACCCATAATTGTAATAATCAATGAAGCAAGAATACCCAGAACGCCTTCCCAAATGTCCTCAGTGCTGGAGAAGGTATCGGTTCCTAATCCATAGAATGCTCCGATCATGCCGCAGCCGATCGCAAGACAGAGAAATAGACCCAGAGCACATCCCCACCAGACTTGTTTGACCAGCCGTTTGTATATCGTCCGATCCTCGCCTTCACCAAGTGTTTGCTTTAAAAACGCCAGCAGAACCGAAACGACCACCGTCGTTTCAAGGCATTCTCGGAAAATAATGAAGAAAACTGTTGCGATCGCATTAAGTTAGCTAATTGTGCATCTGGAGGTTGGTTGTAAAGAATGACAAACCCGTCACGGCAAACACTTGGTTGTTACCCATATTGATCTCAGTCTTTTGATTTCTGCAAAGCTTGAAACCTTTGGATTGTCCGTCGAAGCGAGAAAAAAAGGTGACTTAAAGTTTCAAAGGTGGGAGCTGGAACGATTGATAAGGTCGCTACTGATCATTCCATGGCTGCGATGCTCTCTGTATGCAAATTACTAGTGCGTGACTGGTGGGTCCGAGAGAGAGAGGGGGGTCTCGTATTTGATCAACCGTTTCCCAATCCCTTCACGTGGGCGGTCGATCTTCCATGGACGCGTGAAGCGTTTTTAATTATCCTGAGTTACAAAATGAAACAACTAGAAAAAGCAAAGCAACACAATAGAATATGTGCACTGACTCTAAACAACCCCAGTAATCAGTGATCAGCAAAGAAGGGGCCCAAATATGTTGAAATCCCGCGGCGAAGAAGGTTCGCGCGCATCAAGTGGAATTTCTCTCTCTCTCTCTCTTTTTTTTTCAAGAACAAACCCAATCTCGCTGTCTCCATCCCCGCACCCGCTACTGACGCAGAAATATGCAGGCAAGACAGAATGATTCACCGTCGGCAATTGATTTCAAATCAAGCTGAAATAAGGGGCCGGTGTGCTATGGATTTTTCTTTCTGCCTCCGGAAGCGCCATCTGCGAAGATTGAATATCGTACGATTATCTGATTGATATGGATTATCTGATGGATCGATATGATTGATTTGATTGATTTGATTGATTTGATTGATTTGATTGATTTGATTGATTTGATTGATTTCCGCGATACGAGTCTGGTTCACTTTGTGCTCGGATCCGAGTTGCCCGCACTAAGAAATCTTAATTAACTTGGGAAACTCTATGCCATGGCTTGCTTCTTTTCACCGGTTGGGCTCGGCCACCTGGTGGCGTTATGGTTTCCGCGTCTTTTTCCCCCCTTTTTCCTTTTTCTATGGATGACATTTACTTGGGCGAAAGACGTAGAGTTTCAGTGATGGCTTCCTCTGCACAATTTTGTGCTTTCCATTTTGGGAAATTGCTTAAGCCCGTATACACGAGGGAAATTCGACACTTTGTACAGGCGAGAAGGGGGCGTATAGGAAACTATTACAAAATAATTGACTCATAATATTTTATAAAGAGGTTTGCTTAATCATTCTAGCCGTAATTGTTGACCCTGGACCCAATCCAACTCGAACAGCCGCGAGTCATATTGATATGCGTTTCAAACTCATCGACAACCCTTTAGTAAAGGGTCAACTTGTTGATATTTCAGAGTCTCGCCTCTGAAATTGGCCACTTGTAACGAGGTTCGCACTGTATTTCTGATTTGACGACCGTTTTAACTCTACCGCAGCGAGGATATCAACGTTGGTCTTCAGGTCGCCAATATCGAGATTGGGTTCTGATCGCAAGCCGTTTATGAAACTTGAATTCGACCCAAATCGCATAACGCTCCTTGACGTCCAGTGTAGGGTAGTGGACTGCTAGCTGGACTCGGAATTTGAAAGCACCGTCAACTTGAAAAGTTCCAATTCGGTTAGACATCAGAATTAATATCCCGTCATAGTATTCTAGGACACGGAGAAATACTGAGACTAGTGCATTTCGCTGAAGGTCAGTCTCCCGACCTTCTTCCGAGAATACATCGGCTTCATCAAGAAGGACAGCACAACCCCACATGGTGCCAATATGAGAGACAGATTCGCTACTTCATCTGCATTTGTACCAATATCGCCGCATGTTACACGATAACGTGGCTTTTTGGTCAACTCTGCCACATATTCTGCTGTGGGTGTCTTCCCTGTACCAGGACCTCCGTGGAGCAACATCATGATGACAGTCGCGTTTGCTTTGCCTTTCATAATATCGGTTGATCCCGATGAACATCAATGGACGGATGGGGGGAAAGCTCGCGCTCGGGAACCAACTTGAAGAATACACGAAGTGCAAGGGATGGTATGGATATGCCTGCCCGGTTCGTCCCTATAAAGCCAAGGGAAGAAAAGATCCCGTACAATATCGCAGCAATGATCTTCCAGCTTTGTGGTTTGCGATACACCAATCAATTCCTATTTCAGATCCACCTGTTCGATGAAGAGTTCTGGATGTCCACTACAGGGCTGAGATGCTATGTATTGGAACTTATTTACAAAGCCCACGGTCGCTGATACGTCATCGCGATGAGCCATACATCGACAGAGAAAGAAAATGGATCCAAACAAGATACCACACCAAAGAAACTGCCATACGAGACAAGCGCCAGTCAAACTTTGAGTCATGAACCAGCGAAAAAGCCTTATACTGTGCTATTTGAGAGAGCACTAATAGCAGCAATTCTCATCGTATCGACAGTCAATGGTAGTGCTTTTTTCGCGAATACGGTTTATTACCCAGCGCTCCATTCTATATCGAAAGATCTCAACATTCCATTCTCCATGATGTATTTGATAATAGTCGTTTATATGGTAAGTGAATGATTATTGCACAGCAATATAGTATGAAAATTTATCTGACCGTATCACTGGAGATTATGCAAGGTGTAGCTCCTTTATCACGTCACGGGGAGCTTTTCCGACCGGAGTGAGAGAAGGCCTATACTGCTCATATGTATGCTCATATTGATGATAACCAGCATTGGGTTGGCCCGCCAAAATAACTTTGCGGCACTCATGGCTTTGCGGCGCATACAGATCATTGGAAGCTCTGGCGCATTCGCGCCTGAAGTCGCACTAGTGGTCGATATTGTTCCTCGCTCACAACGAGGGAAGTACATGGCATACATGACCATGGGAAGCACAATTGGCACATCTACAATTATTAGGGGTGCTTTAACAAAGGCCTTAGGATGGCAAAGTGTCTTTTGGTTTCTAGCCATATGCGCCATGATGGTAATCGTCTTGATTACAGTTTTCCTTCGGGAGACGTGTCGTGCAGCTGTTGGCAATGGGAGCATACCTGCTCCAGCTTGCAACAGGCCTCTTTATATCACAATGTACCAGCAGCCGCAGACTTTGAGACTCGAACGATATTTTCTTCACCCCCGGGGATATTTGATTGTTTCAAATTTCTTTTTAACAAACAGACGGGCCTGCTTATATTCTGTTGGTCCTCAATGTGTTGGGGACAGTTCATTATTGAAGTCAGTTTACCTAAGGTACTTGGAGAGAAATATCATCTTGATCCCTTACAGGTAGGCCTATGCTATATTCCGTGGGCATTTGGAGCCATTGCAGCCCGCTGGAGCGTGGGTTCACTCGCCGATTGGAACTTCAGACGCCTTAGCCGGAAGGGTGGCATAAATGTACAGCCCAATCAACAAACCAAGGAACATCTCAAAAGTTAAAACACTACCATTGGAAAGAATCCGGTTAGACATTGCAATTCCGGCGGTTTATCTAGTTACCGCCTTTACAGCTGCATACGCCTAGGCGGTGGTTAGCAATGTCCATATTGCGTGCCCCCTGGTTCTTTTGTTTTTTCTCGGAAATGCAATTGCAGGTGCGGTGAGTACTATTTCTGCACTTATCATGGACCTTAGGGCATACACACCGGGAACGGCAAGAGGAGCAATGGCGATCTTCAAGTGTCTTCCAGCTGCGGGGATCACTGCTGCTATTAACCCTGCGATTGCTTCTATCGGGTTCGGCGGACTGGGGAGTATTCTCTGTGGCTTCTGGATTATTTCTTCTTCCGTTTTATGGATAATTTACTTCCAGGGGAAGAAATGGAGGACTAATGGAGACTTGTAACCACAGATACTAGTCACAAATGTGGGCGCTTCCTGTACTAGCGCAGTTAACAGCACATCGAACACTCGCTGAAACAAACAGGTAGCTAACAAGAAAAGTTACATCCATCGCATTGCCTTACTACCCCTCTAAATTTCGTATTTAAAACACTTGTTGCAACTGTCATTTTGCAGGTCTAAAGACCAGTTTCTAGGAACGCCCAAGAATACTCAGCATAACCTCTCGCAATTTCTCAACACACTGTCTCTCGTCATCCGGGATTTTATTGCATCTCCAAGAAACAAAGCGATCAGGGCGAACAAGAACACATCCAGTCTCATCTACATTGCGAACCCGTGCCCAATCAAAATAGACATCTTCGAAGTCCTGACGGAAGCCGATAGAATAAGCGTTGATGGATACACCGAGCTGCTTGCCAACCTGAGATGCTGCTTCCTTCCAAGCCTTGCCTCCGATTCCGGTCAATAAGGCAAAACTACCATGCCCCGCCAGATCAATAGTCGAGATTCGCTTAATAGGAACAGCGTTATTCAACCAGACGTGAGGCATGCGGCATCCGGGGTAGGTGCTTCGGATCAATGTAAGATCGAGATCTTCGGCGACCACCTCAGGAGAATAGAAGGAGGAAGATTCGTCAACAGTATATACGGCAGTACTTTGATAAAATTGACCCATCTCTGTGCCGAGAGCGTGATATTCGTGCTCTGTTTCTTCGATCGCAGCTTGAAGAGCAGCTCGACGTGCGCGACCATCGGAAGTAGAATGGGTTAATTCATTAAGTGCTCCGATTCTGAGCTCAGTTGTAGGCAGTGTTACGCCGAGTGCTTCCCAGACGGGGCCATGGTGGCGGAATGATGAGTTGGCCCGCGTGACCACTCCTCGGCCAACAGGCTGGCGTTCTGTGGAGTATGTTTCGAGGATAGAAGGGGATGCTTGGCCTAAGATATTATGTTAGTCAAATTGAGATGGCAATGATAGGGATGCTTCTGTTTTGAAGGAGACTTGCCTTTAAGCACGTGTGCAACTTTCCACGCCAGATTATATGCATCCTGAATACATGTATTGGATCCGAGTCCATTGGAAGGAGGGTGCCGGTGAACTGCATCGCCGAGACAAAATCTGGATCTAAGTCAGCCATAGTCCCAGAGACAAACTTCGAACACAACAATACTTACACTCGACCATTGGAAAAAGTCTCTGCCACAACATCATTAATACGCCATTTCGATACACCCAAGATCTCGGTGTCAATCGAGTCATCACCAATAAATTCTTTCATCCGACCGAGCCACTGCTCATTTGTAGGCTCAAAGTCGAGTTCTTTTCCACGCTCCGGAAGAACGATGAATAACCATTCATCCCAAGGCTTTACCATACGAGCAATGCAAGCCCAACCAAAGAGAGGATGCTCCCTATCTGGTTGTAACAGCCAGTGAAGATTTCCTGTGCGGTATTGCATGTATCTCGATAGGTCGGCCTTAAGGTGAACATTATAAGCTAATCCCTGGTCGGGACTGACATTTAACTCAAGTCCGGCTTGTCGAAAGACCTCGCTTCGAGCACCATCTGCACCAAAGAGGTACTTCGAGCGAATCTTGTATTCTGACCCTGTAATGTTGTCGCGAAGAATGGAGGTTATCCCCTCGTTATCTTGCGAACAGCTGACAAAGGTAGTGTCAAATCGGCAACTGAAACCATTGAGAGTAGCGTGTCGGACGAGGATGGGCTCAAGGAGGGTTTGGGGGAGGTCGACTGGGTCGCAAGGACTGGCCGTCTCGTAGTCACCCTGTCAATCTTTTAGCAAGATAATCTTTCAAGAATGGGCTCAAGTTTCAACGCACCTTACGCTTGGGATCATGCCCCCACGAATGAATACGTGCATATTCCTCTCCAGCCATGCTGTATGCCCATCTTGTATGCATCATGTTCATGCCACTGGTCGCGAGTCGGTTGCATTCAACGTCAAGCCCGATGTCTCGGAGACACTCTGGGCTTCGTTAGCGAATAAACTTTCACCGTTTCAAGCTATGACTTACCCATAGCAGCCATGTTTGTGATGTGTGCTCTTGGAGTGTCTGCATTTGTTGGCGATGCACTGACCATTAATCCGCGGATACCTAGGTTTTAGTTAGGTTGCAAAGCATGGAACAATGAAATTGAACTAATCTACCAT
Organism: Penicillium angulare; assembly: GCF_028827245.1. NCBI lineage: Eukaryota > Fungi > Ascomycota > Eurotiomycetes > Eurotiales > Aspergillaceae > Penicillium > Penicillium angulare. Next base: position 1,898,169 of record NW_026623163.1, read on the forward strand.
AAGAAGCGAGAAAACATGCCAAAGAGGCACCAGCGGGACCAGTCCCAATGATCAAAATATCTGTACAAGTCACGGACTTTTTTTCATAGTGGGCGCCGTCGTCGTTGCTTAATTTCACGATAGTCATTTTTTGCGCTTGTGGGCGAACTCAAAGACCGACAGACGCAAAGCAATATTTCAACAAACTGGACGAGGGGCAGGGGGCTATTTGAGAAACAGACGTCACTAATTCTAAAGTTGAAACACGACTCGAGCTTGCACGCGCGCTGGCCGAGAATATTTCTTTCTTTTTCTATGACGCTTCGTGGCCGAGTGGAGACACGGGTCCCCAGCGTAGGCATCATGCGACAATTCTCGTGTTTTGGCCAAGGTGCAAAAGTGGAATGGATCAGACACGGACAGAGTTTAAACGGATCAAGACTTCAATCGTTCCCAAAGTAGTAGGATCGCTTGTTGTCAACGGTTAAGACCTGCGCCACGGGAGAAAGCGGATCCGATCGTCCATCTTATCAGATTATCTTGAGCAAGCGGGAAGAGACACGGAATATTGGTCGGCAAATAAGTTTTGGTTTTGAGCCGTACCCACATTCGGCAGTTAATGGAATTGATCATCAAGATCTACTGCGCGAATATCCCAAGTTACAAGGTATCTACATGGTACCCCCGCATGATGATGTATTGCAATGTGATGAACTGCCGAGAGGGCCGAGAATCAAGCAGGAGTGCGCATGCCCGCTATCATAATCATGGGGAAATCAATATTTGAGCTAGCGCGTCAATTGTATTAATAAATCCCAATCTCCCAGGAAGACTGGACATGACATTCACAGACAAGAAGCAACATGTTTGACACGAAAATTGGTCTTTTGATTGCTCGTCGAGCCCTCGCCCAAGATACCCCAGGCCAACAGTTGGTACGTATAAATAGCACCCGTGAGGTCTTGCTCCATAGTTAACAGACTCCAGGCTTCTCATACAATATCCGATGCCAAAATCTCCCTTCCTCTGCCTTACATCAACGTATCAATATTATCAACAATCTGTGGAGACAGGAAAGGTGTCGAAATATTCAAACGGCGAGACTAAGCAATCACAGAGACTTCATGACTGATTGGCGCCAGCATAACATTTGAACAACATCAAGATTCTGAAGAGACATCAGTTAGTTTTGATACGATGATGCAGATATTCAATCAATCTTGTTAAGAAGTCGAATAAGTTCCACCTTGATAGTTATGGTGCATATTGGAACTTGGGTAACTATTTCAGATGGTGTTGAAGTTTGAATTTCAGGATACATTATGATGATCGAGGCAGTTATGTACATGACCTTCAAGTCCTCGATACACACTAGTACCTGTTCTAGGAGGTGAACGTCTGAGCCTCGGAATTATGATCATGAGGATTCGGCCTAGATACCATGTGCGCTCAACTTATTTCAAATGTGTATGAATTATGATGTTATTATCTGCCTAGCTGCGCTTTCACTCGAAATCGATCCGACTCTTCATTTAAACTGATGAACATATATAAGTAAACATCTCAATCCTCGCTGACATTTCTTTGGATATTTGATGGAAATTCTGCCTTCACTATGTATTCCCCATGTACGAAGGAAGGATTGGGTGCCGAGAGTTTCAAATGAAAGATTAATGCGTAAAAAGTGCCCCGTACGTAATTGAGACAACGAAAAGAAGTTGCCTCCACTCGAGCATAAGGCCACTCGGAATGATCTGGAATCCTCCTGGTAAAAGTTGGCACCCATTAAAGTTCACTTCCGCGGCCCACTTCTTGATTTTTTCCCGGGATGCAGGATCTTATCAAATGGCTCAGGGGCAATTCGGCAGATTATAGAAATATGTGCAAGTGACCGAGTCAAACAGGACTGGAAATAATAATAATAATAAAAGTAAACAAAAAAAAAAGAAAGAAAGATGACATTTGTTCTCTTCTATTTGTACATTTACCCAATACGGTCTATGTGTAGCATCAGGGTCCCTTGGCACGCCATCTTGTTTGAGAGAAGTGGGTCTCATTCTCCTTGTCGGTGAATTTCTCAAGCCGTTTCTCCACCGTCACTCATGTCTAATAGCCAGTCACATATTGCGAACATTGCGCTCATTGATCGCCTTCCCCGTTTGGCCCGATCGGCGACCCTGCAAGCCGAACTTCATGTGTACAGTAGGCCGGGATCCTCGGCCAGGATCAGTATATGAGCCATCTATGGCCGAACCAGCTTGAGGGCCCTGATGAGACTCTCCACCGAGATCCCCATCCATTGGACCAATATGGAAAGAGAAATCAAATGAGAAGCATTCATCTAGTGTATGCTCCTTACCCAGATCTACTCAGGATAGCTTGTTCCTCTGGCTGACATACAAATGGCCCCGGTCAGAGACCCGGGGTTATCTAAGTTCCAACCTTTTAATTAGCGTAAGCAGTTTGTCAGCCGGATATATGACCGACCGAGCGATTAAACTCGGTCTCGGTATGCCGAAAGTGTTGCAAAGGCTCATGTTTCGGCTACAATGACGGAATATAAGTGGATCAACGAAGAGAACTTTCTCTTCAAATGTAACAGATCAGCAACGCCAAGGGGCTGAAGAATCATTTGTAATGGGTGACAGAAATCAGTGTCAGTTAGTCATGAAGCAAGTCTTTCGGGCCAGAAAGATGTACCCTGGTATGTAAGGTTATAAATGTATCGCCTTCGGTGAGAAATTGGCACGTCGAACTTTATTCATTACTTCGTTTCCCATACCTTGTCATTCACTATGAGAAGTTTGTTAAGTCTAGCTCTCCTGCCTTTGGCAGCTGCAGTTCCCCATGCTTCACGCAACTCCGAGACTACCTATGACTATATTGTAGTTGGAGGTGGAACCAGTGGCTTGGTTGTAGCCAATCGACTATCTGAGCTTGAAAAAGTGAATGTTCTTGTCATTGAAGCTGGTGGCTCAGTGTACAACAATCCCAATGTCACCGATACCGCCGGATATGGAAATGCCTTTGGTACTGATATTGATTGGGCATACGAAACAGTCAAGCAAGAATGGGGTGGAGGAACCAAGCAAACAGTACGGGCTGGAAAAGCGCTGGGAGGAACCTCTACCATCAACGGAATGGTCTATCTTCGTGCCCAGATAAGTCAGATCGATGCATGGGAGAGGATTGGAAATGAGGGCTGGAATTGGGAGAACTTGTTCCCTTACTATCGCAAGGGGGAGCAGTTTCAGGTTCCAACCGATTATGCATTCTTGGAAGGAAGCGGTGTCGCCTATGACCCAGCTTACCATGGGTACGATGGCCCTCTGAAGGTGGGCTGGACCTCGACACAATTGAACGACGGTCTTGCTCAGGTAGTGAACACTACTTACCAAGATATGTCGGTTCCTGTGCCATACAACAAGGATCCTAATGGCGGACAGATGGTCGGCTATTCGGTATACCCCAAGACCGTGAACTCAGAACTCAACATTCGTGAGGATGCTGCCCGAGCATACTACTACCCTTACCAGAACCGAACCAACCTTCACGTTTGGCTTAATTCTAATGTCAACAAGCTTGTTTGGAAGAATGGTACCAATGTGACCGCAGAGGGCGTAGAGGTTACTTTCTCCAACGGCACAACTGCAGTTGTCAAGGCGTCGCGTGAAGTGATTCTTGCAGCGGGTGCACTCAAGTCTCCACTTCTCCTCGAGCTCTCTGGAGTTGGAAATCCCGAGTAAGTAGGAGAATCGCTTATTTACCAAGAGCCTTAGATGCTGACATTCATACAGTATTCTCTCTAAGCACGGCATTGAGACCAAGATCAACCTGCCAACTGTTGGTGAGAACCTCCAAGATCAAATGAACAACGGACTCGCCTACAACTCCAAGAAAAACTACACCAAGGCTGCCTCCTACGTCGCATACCCCTCAGCTGAAGAACTTTTTACAAACGCAACTACCATTGGTGCTCAGCTTCTCCGCAAGCTTCCTGCTTACGCAGCTCAGGTTGCATCAGCCAATGGTAATGTTACTCGGGCCGCTGATATTGAGCGTTTCTTCAAAGTCCAGTGGGACTTGATCTTCAAATCCGGTATCCCTGTGGCAGAAATTCTGCTTGAGCCATCTGGTTTTACTTACGATTCTGAGTACTGGGGATCGGTTCCATTCTCCCGTGGCAACATTCACATCTCATCTGCCGACCCAACTGCCCCAGCGGCCATTGACCCGAAGTACTTCATGTTGGATTTCGATTTCCATGCCCAGGTTGAGTCAGCTCGATTTATCCGTAAATTGTTCAAGACCGAGCCGTTTGCCGATATGGCAGGTGCTGAGACAAGCCCTGGTCTCTCAACTGTGTCTGCGAATGCTAACGATGAGGGATGGTCTTCATTCCTTAAGTCTAGCTGTATGTGCTTTTTCTTTCCTTCTCCTCCTTTTATCTTTAGATTACCACGTCATACTAACGTTTACATAGTCCGATCAAACTTCCACCCGATCACTACTGCGGGCATGATGCCTAAGGAGATTGGTGGTGTTGTAGACACTTCTTTGAAGGTCTATGGAACTTCCAACGTTCGTGTCGTCGATGCGTCGGTGATCCCATTCCAGGTTTGCGGCCATTTGCAAAGCACCATATACGCGGTTGCTGAGCGCGCAGCCGACATCATTAAGGCTCAGATATAAAAGGGGAACCGAGTTAAAATAATTCTCACGCGCGCCCACTCATACTACTTTGATAGAGGCTAAGAGACTGAAGAGTCTTTTTGATGTACATAGAAGTATCTTATTGGCAGGTTTTGCAGAAGCCCACCGATACAGGCTATTATGTCTGAATTTTTGGATATGTCCAATATTGCGGAGCAAGAGTCCTGCCAGAGAGCTTACGCTTAAAAGAGCGTGAAATTCGTAAAAATCCGCATTGATTGATATGTATTCAGAACCGCGATGCATGCATTTCCCCCCACCTAGCTATGTGCTTCCCCAATGACTTCTGACACCATCAACTAACTCCCACGCAATACACTGAGCACATCTCAATTATACTTGACCCTAACAGGTATCTCAGAGTCTTCCGCAAGTGTCGACCACCGACTCTTGTAGACACGGCCTTCCTTCATAACAGCCAGTACATGTTCTTCGGGTTGATCAAAAATAGTCACATCTTTGAGGGGGTTTTTGGAGAGAACAACCACATCAGCGTGAAAGCCCTCTTTAATTTGACCAATGGAATCTTCACAGCCCATCATCTTGGCAGGATTGATAGTCGCGCTGCGCAAAATCTCTATTGGCTTCAAAACCTCTGACCGTAAAGCAAATTCTTGTGTTTGTGCAGAGCCCAGTGGACCCAGCAGGTCAGATCCATAGCACATAGTGACTCCGGCCTCAGAAGCAACCTTCAAAGCTTCCAAACCAGACTTGAGAACCTGTGAATTCTTAGACTGCGACTCTGGTGGCAAATATCCCTTCCAGCGCTCAGATGCCATTTGTGCATATGCAATCAAAGTCGGGGTGAGATAAACCCCCTTATGAGCCATCATCTTGGCTGTTGGTGGATCCACAAAATTCCCATGTTCAATTCCTTTGACTCCATTGTCGATACAATGCCGAATAGCCTTGACCGTGTAAGCGTGCGCAGTAACGAATGTGCCAGCATTATTCGCACATTCGACCATGGCTTGAATCTCGGAATCAGTGAACTGAAGGTGTTCTAGACGGTCGGTCGGACTGGCGACACCACCCGAGCCCATTATTTTAATGAAATCAGCTCCGCAGCGGATCTCCTCGCGTACTGCTGCCATGCACTCGGGAACCCCATTGCACATACGGCCAAGATGGTTGTTGTTGTGAGTGCCACCGCAGCAGCCAGTGTTATCATGTGCTGATCGAAGATCGCCATGTCCGCCAAACTGAGAAAGGGCATGTCCAGAGATAAATATCCGAGGACCAGGAAAAACTCCCTCGTCGATGGCTTGTTTCAGAGCGAGCTGTGCCCCGCCACAATCACGAATGTTGGTGAAACCTCGATGCAGCATCTGGGCTGCAGTATAAGGTTGTCGTAACAAGTGAACATCGTTTGGGTTTCCGAATGCTTTTGAAAGGTCACTGAATCCAGGTACAGCACACAGATGTACGTGCGCGTCGAACAAGCCAGGACAAAGATAGCGACCGTCACAGTCGATGACCGTGAGATCGGCCGGAAGGGGCTCTGGAAAGGAGGAAGAAACAGATTGAATTTTTCCCTGTCGAGTAATGACAATGCTGTTTTCAATTATTTTCCCAACTTTTACATCGACCACGTTGGCATTCTTGAACAAATATCCTTGTGGCTCCGGACGGGCCCAAGGCTTTATATCTGAGCCTGGCACTGCGGTGTTGTCCGAGTCGGGCATGGCTGGCGGCGTATCAATGGGTGTTGAACCGGTAAATCAGGGTTTGTCTTGATGAGACTGCATGTAAGTTGCGACCGACTTGAAGTACGAGTTCGATGATCGTTATCTCAGAATAGGCTATCTTTCCAAGTTTTGAAGTTGTTGATTGCGCGGAGAGATTGCCGATGTTTGGCCACCCGACCGAGCATCCCCGCTTGTGTTATCAACTGCGCTGGCTGATCCTTGCCATATTAGTCTGAAGATAGGTTGATCACCTGGGGAGGAGTCGGCAAGGAGCCCAGTCTACCGTGTTTACTATTTTTCTTCGACAGACAATTCTACCTTTGATCATCAAGTGATCACTCTGCTTTCATATCAAAACTTCAATCTACAATCTATTGAATCCCCCGGCCAATACGGCTTAATTGAATTAAAAGCCACCGAAAACGCCAGCTTGCTGCTCCCTCGATGCCTACTAAAGACGATGATAATCCAGGATATATCAAAGATGGAAAGCATCCGCAAAGCGAAGGCATTGTCACAGAATCAGAGACGTACACCCTTTCAGAGGAAAGAGCAGTGTTGCGAAAGATTGACATGGTTATACTACCATTTGTGAGGAAGATTTCTATCTCTTGCTTCTAAACCTATCACCGATGATTAACCCCTCTTTCTGGCAGATGTGCTTCGTTTTCTTCCTACAATACCTCGATAAACAAAGTCTGAGTTATGCTGCAGTGTTCGGGCTAATGGAAGATCTAAATATGACCAGCTCAGAATACTCATGGTGCACTTCTATATTTTATGTTGGCCAGCTCGTTTCTGAATGGCCATTTATTTATCTCATGAGTCGACTTCCTCTGACCAAGTTCGTTGGTACTACTGTGTACGTTTCCCTTGGTACTCCAAGTTAGCATTGAACTTCCCACTGATTCACTGCTGAAATATCACTAACACCGGCTGAAGCATAATATGGGGAGTCATCTGTATGTGCCTCGCAGCACCGAAAAACTTTGCTGGATTCGCTGCCGTGAGATTTCTTCTCGGATTTAGTGAAGGTGCTGTATCGCCAGCTTTTGTGACAATCACAAGTATCTGGTATCGCAAGAAAGAACATACTACCCGAACTGCTTTATGGATTACTATGAATGGATTGGCACAGGTGTTTGGCTGTTTGATAATGTATGGCATAGGCAAGAACACATTGATCACAATTCAGCCGTGGCGAGTTTTGTTTCTTATATGCGGAGCAATGACCGTTGTGGCTGGAATTGGATTCTTCGTATTAATGCCAAATGGTCCAAATGACGCTTGGTTTCTGAATGAAAGAGAGAAACAAGTCTTGTCATTACGTCTTGCCAGTGACCGGGAAGGAGGTGATAAGACTGCATTCTCTATGATGCAACTGAAGGAAGCCTTGTTCGACCCCAAAGCCTGGACCGTCTTCTGGTTTGGTGTTCTGGTCACCATGCAGTCACCGGTGCTTACTTTCGCGTCTCTTGTAATTGAGTCTATTGGATATACCAAGCTCCAAACGGTTCTTTACACGGCACCTTCTGGAGCGCTTCAAATTTTGCTGTTATGGATTGGAACCTTCCTGGTCTTTCTATTTCCACGACAACGAAACTTTGTTGCTTTGGCATTGATTATCCCGCCTCTCATTGGAACTGTATTTCTGTTCAAACTCACGTTGAGTGCTGAATGGGGATTGATTGTGGCATCATGGCTCGTGAGTTTCCCGGGTACCGATATCTGGAAGAGGTAATCGCGCTAACATTTCCATGCAAGTCTTCTTGTATAACAGCTGTAATGTCCATTTTGCTATCATTGTTCGCATCAAATATCAAAGGCAACACAAAGCGAGCTATCGTCAATACAATGTTCTTTATTGGATACTGTGCCGGTTGTATAGGAAGCCCACAGCTTTGGACGAAGTCGCCACGCTATGCCGAGGGGGTGATCACATCAATTGTGACATGGTGCCTGTTGTTCGTGTCTATTATTGTCTATCGTATTTTATGCATACGCGATAACAAGGCTCGTGACTTACTGGTCAATTCTGGTACTTACGAGGGGGCTCAAGATGTTGAACTTGATCATAATGGGTTGCCAAGAAATGATATAACCGATAAGGAGGACAAACAATATCGTTATGCGCTATGAGAAGAGAGGGGGGCCTCTTTATATAGGCACTATACGTGATGTGCAGAATTCTAAATTCAACGGCTCCTCGCCTCTTTTCATCCGCCACTTATTCGTTGCCTCCAATACTCCTGGTATTCCAGCAATCAACCATCCCCACTTCTCCAGAAATCCTTCGGACATCTCCCATCCTGTTATATCCCAGGGTGGAGACCAAGCGATCATGCCGCGCCGCATGACCTCATCATCGGGGAACCCTTCATACAGCCCACCGAAACAGTCCTCCCATAGATCTTCTTCGTCATAGGTGCCACTGGCCCGGATCAGGCGATCTCGTCCTTCAGGACTCGGCCACATATCGATCCAGTTGCCATGTGGCACTGTTTGTTGAAGGGTTGTGGGTAAAAGGGCTAGAGGTAGTCGTTCCGGATTAGTAGGATAGGGTGTGAGATGAATAAGTTCCTCCTCGCAGTCAAGTGGTGTAACGACCTTTCCTCTGACTAGACTGCTATTGGCTGCCATGGCGCGAAGGGCGTTGAATTGAAGAAGCGTTATAAGGTGATCTGGGCAGAGAGGAAAGATAAAGCCCCTATATCGCTCCTTTGAAGAGACTTCCCGTAGCAAGGGATTTCTCGCATTGTATAATTTCTTCGCACGGGCTGCTGGGACGACAGAGATGGATTGCTTCTCAATGTCCCAGCACTCCACTAGCGCTTCTGATTTGACCAGTGTGCCGGCTGTGTCATTGAATCCTTCGGCTTTTTTCGCTAGTGCCTTGCGTTTGCCTACTATGTTGTTACTTTCGATGATCTTGTACTTGTCTATCGGACCATCCCTGACTTTTGGTTGGATCGAAGAGAAAATAAGATTTTACTTACGGTATGCCCTTGTGTTGAGTCTAGTCTGTGCTCTTCTGCGGGCTGCGGCATCTTTGATACCTGTCCAGTCATCTTCCTTGTTTATCGCCTACACGCAGTGAGCAAGGTGCATAGTCTTATTATTGAAAGCGGGCGAGTACCCACCTCGGCCAACTGCGGCATCGACGCGAGTTGAATTTGTCCCGGTGTTGGATCTGTAGACTGATAGGTATTGGCCATGATGCTTATAGATGATGGCTATGGACATATCGGTAATGAATTTTGTGGGTTCATTGGGAGTGGCTAAAGTGGTCACGGTTCATGCGACCTGCTCACAATAATGGGCGGTAACATTGATCTGGCTCGGGAGTGTGCTAAGCCTCCTATTTCCGCGGTCGAGGCTCAAGATAGCCCCACATAAACCAGCAGCGCAACGTGATTCTATTGGCTAATACTGAGGTCTTTAACCTTAACAGGCCTAGCGTCATGCAGCCTGCTCACATCCCAAAGCGGGGTTGAAAGATTACAAGGCTCCAAAATCCACCCTTAGTTAGTTAACGCCGGGGATTAGTAAAACTCTTCCGCCAATTTACAGAATGAATGCTGGAACCAAAGGAATGCACTTGCAAGAACCTCCAATTCGGTTGAGAGTCCCAAGGGTCCACTCTTAGCATGGATTGCATGAGTTCTCCGTCGATCGCAGTCAATCTTTATTTTCATTTGAAGGAATGATGAAGAACAGAATCAATTGATCACAAGAGAACATACAGTTTTAAGATAGCGATAAGTTCTATCAGATGAAAAAGTAAATGGTTTAGTTGCCCAATGGTATAACGCCTGTGAAAGAAGGAACTCGGCCCCACCCTTCATGCGGGCTGCTCACAGCTCCATTCAGCTGCTTTCCATTGGCCCATCCTTCAATAGGACCAGTGGATCCTCATGCAACCTGCTCACCATGTCTGATGCTCACATACAGTGAAAAATCATTCAAGGCCCGGTATTGTTGAATATAAATATGGTAGAAGCCCTGCGCTTCATTTCAGGTTCTCATACAATCAAGCACAGTCAATTCAAACGATTATCCTATATTCGATCATCAGCTTCTGCATATTCAGAACCCATATATTACTTCAGTCGACATGACTTTCCATCCAGATACGCTCCCTGACCTCAAGGGCAAAGTGTTCATAGTCACCGGCGGAAATTCTGGCATGTAAGTTTCAAGTTTCCTCAGACTCCAATTCAAAGCCCGTGATCACTGATCTCTTCAATCTATAGGGGTTACCATACCGTAGCCCGGTTGGCAGAGCATGGAGCGCACGTTTATCTATGCGCCCGATCCGTCGATAAGGGCACATCAGCGATCTCCAGCATCAAGGAAATACATCCTGCAGCTAATATCGATCTTCTACAAGTCGATCACATGAACCTTGCCAGTGTCGTCTCGGCTGCCAAGCGTTTTCTCACCCTAGAAACAGCCCTACACGGCCTGGTCAACAACGCAGGCATAATGGCCACGCCCTTCGAAGTAGGCAAAGACGGCCACGAGGCCCAATGGCAAACCAATTACCTTGCACACTGGACTTTCACAGATTACCTCCTTCCTCTCATGCTGGAAACTTCCAAAACACTTTCCCCGGGCGGCGTACGCATCGTCAACATGAGTTCATCGGGCCACTGGGGCGCACCGAAATCCGGTATCAATTTTGAAGATACAACTCTCAAAAACGACGGACCGTGGGAGCGATATGGACAAAGCAAGCTCGCCAATATCTTGCACACAATAACTTTGCACAATATTTACGGCCCTGGGTCTAAAAGTGCGACAAACGGAAATGGTGAGATCTGGTCTTCATCCGTGCATCCGGGTATAGTCGAGACAAATCTTGGCACGGCCGTGAAGGAGTCGGGGTCGAAGATGAATTATTTTTTCTCGCTAATTCGGGCCTTGGGCGGATTCATGACTGGTGATAAGGGAGCGTGGACTAGCGTGTTCGGTGTGGCCAGTCAAGATATGAAGGCAGAGCAGAGTGGTGCTTATCTTGAAATTCATCACAGATGGATGGAGGCCCCATGGATGAGCCGCGCCGCGAAAGATGAGAAGCTTGCGGAGAGGTTGGAGGAGTGGACAGCGGATTTGATGAAAAAGGAAGGGTATATCCAGCGATTGCAGTAACTGAAAATTTCTGTGTTTTTAGATTGTATTATTGGAGTTCTGGGATTTTCATATTTGCTTGAGCTATCTATATCTCGCTTGGATCTGATACCATTCTTCATATAATCCGAGTTCCTACTAGTATTAACTCCAACTTCAACCTCAGACATGAAATCATGGTAAATCATTTTATATTTCAAGCATTGGAGGAAGTAATAAAAAGCTTTGCGGTTAATTATGAATTTCGAAGAACACTATTTACAGATATAGAAATATCTAGTACGTAATACACCCAGGGCTATTACTATAGATAAACAGAAACTTGAATGTAGCATCTCTTCAAATGCCGATAGCAACTTCATGCATATGCAACATTCAGCTTTAAACGTTCAGGTACTAGGATATAAACAGTTATGATACATACTATAGCCCTCGAGGTGCACTGAGCGACTATTTAGTTCCGTAGGTAGTAGGAGCCTTATTTTAACAAAGCTTAAGCCTTCAAAATGTCAAATTGGTGATCGTTAACTCGACTAATCTTTGGTCGGATTGTCGCATTGCACATCTAGACCCGAGCAGGTGCAAATCCCAAAGTACCATCGTGAATGTTGTGGTCAACATAAATTCCGTGGAAGAAGGCTGTGAAATCTTTTTAGTACCAAAGATGAACGCAAAAGTCGAGAGGAGAAGAAAACCTACGTTGACCGACAACCCAAAGATTAGACAATGGCATCGCATCGGTTCCTGAAACAATCGCTGTACAATTGTTGTTTCCATTATCCGCTGCAATCCACTGGTCCGGCTTGATGTTGAAAATGGAGCTCTTATGGCTGACGAGACGTGAATTCTTCTTCGTAGCCTCAGTGGCATTGTTGCGGGATGGAATTGAGAGTCCCAGCTGAGGAGGCTGATCGCAAGGGAAGTATCCAGTGACAGTGGTTCCGGCAGACTCAGACTCCTGAACATTATACTGGATAGAAGCAGCTTTGAATATTTTCACGACGTCATCGACAGGTCTGTTCCTATATCAGTATGGCGATTGATGGGTAACAAATAATTGAAACTTACCCGAGAATGGTAGCTGTTCCAGTATCCAGTTCAACAAGTGCATTCTTCAGTATTATCTTATTTTCAAGAGCGATATCGGTCCACAAAGCCCATTCCTGGATGATGGAGCTAGTTGTGAGATCTCCCTTAAACAGGCTCTTATCCAATTGTCCGAGGACCTGAGTACCCTTCCCATTGTCTCCCAAAGAAATACCGAATCGACAAGCATCCACCTTTCCTTGGGCACATATGGAGTGAAAGAAAGGGAGGGCTCCATGGAATGATGATTCTTCGAGCCCTGCGAATCCAATAATTCCCTGTCTGGGAACCAAACTCGTTCCATCGGGACTTGCGTTCGCCGTGCCCACAGTTTGGTGAGCAGTCATCGAACCAAACTTCACTGTGTCATTGTATAGCTGGCCGGTGACCTAGATAAATGTATTACAATGGTCAGTGAGTTTCACCTTAAATGTGTATTATTTATGGTACATACAGTTCCCGTTCCTGAGCCATCACTTTGAGTAGAGCCGTAGGAGATGGTGAAATTTTTGTGGGTATTGACAGACCCGGGGCCTGGACGATAAAATCCAGGATTCACAATCAGGTCACTGGACCCAGTGTCGATTAGAAGGCTCAGATTCTTTGAGTTGCCGACGTCGAAACTACCAAACCAAAAACGCTGGGTTTATCGTCAGCAAGGAACCTGCAGGTGGTTGAAGAAATGCCTTACGTTTGCCTCCGTGATTGTGTCAACATCGTATTTTGATTTGATATTTGGCCCCGGACGATGCTCCAAGTCGACATGTGAGGGCTTGTATTGGGGAACTGCCTCACATGTCGAAATGAACGCTAACGTTCCGAGAAAAGTGGATTTGATGAACATGGAGAAGAAGTGGAATGATTATAGAAAGGTTTGTGATTTGAAATTGCTCCGGGAAATGATTTCAAAGAAACTACTCAATTCAATATGACACTGTTGTATTTATATTCACCGATTCATTTAGCCTCGACTATGCCAAGTTTCTTTCGGAGCCCCGAAGGTCTCCATATCCAGAATGCCCCCTATACTTCGGCCCCCACCACGCTCGCAAATGAACACAAAGACAGTTTGATTATGCCTTGCTGCTCGTTTTAGAAACACGCTACTGTCAAAGGATTGTGGTAAATTGATCCTAGTATCCTGTGACTGGATACTTCTGACACTATTTTTTTGGCTTATTTAGGCTTCTTCAAAATACAGACATGGCGTCGAGCTTTAAACCACTCAATAGTGCTGACTCGGTTACGCTAATCGAATTCGTCCTAGTTTGCAGGGCTGAAGGGGCGGTGTTTTCCACTGCGGCTCAATCTGACAGACTCTTATGGCATCGCGAAGAAATTTCGTGGGTATTTGATGATGCTAATAAAGAGGTCCATTCTCGAAGGTTCAGACCAATATGCTCGGGGCCAATCGCAGAATCTCTAAAGGCCGATCCCGCAATGGTTGCATTACCTGCAAGTGAGTCCCCACATCCCATTCCCACATACAACCCTCTCCCCTGCCGTTACCTAGCAGCTTCCTTTAATCAGATACTAATGTCGATCATGGAACAGAATCCGCCGGGTCAAATGCGACGAAGAAAAGCCTATATGCGATAAATGTTCGTCGACTGGCAGGACCTGTGAATATCCGGGCTCTAGGATTCCAAGCCCCAGACCAGGGGTCGGAACGAAAGACTTGCGTATCGTACAACATGTCCCACATATTCAGCGACCGATTCGCATGTGGCAAGTCTCTCAATCTACAGACTTAGTGCAAGAAGCCGAATATCGATCTCTGGAATTTTTTCAACTTCATACCACAGAGTGCTTCGGTGCAAATATTGGCTCTTTTCTTCTTCGAGCCGCTCACCATGAGCCTATAATAGGAACAATGGCGATCGCAATCGGATCATTGCATCGCTCTTTTATGTTCGATCAGCATGTATCCAGCCCGCCTTGGGATAACACTCGATTCACCTTGTTTCAATACAACAAAGCTATCAAGCAGTTGGTAAATATTCAGCCTCATACCTCGCCTCAAACAAACGACACGTTTTTGATAGCCTGCATTTTGTTTTTCTGCTTCGACTGTCTTCAGGAACACTACAGGTCGGCTTTTCAGCATGCAATTGCTGGACTCAAGATTATTAAGCAACAGCAAATGATATCGGATCCCTCATCACATATGTATATGCCACCCGAAACAATAGCCATTCTGTTTACTATAATCGACAATCAATTGCTTGAGATACAAGGAGAGAGGTCGCTAGCAGTGGAACTACGGCCATGTATGTTATCATCTCATAATTTGAACTATGGCATACCTCAACGAGCCTCCAGCCTTGATGAGCTTATCACATCACTCCAGTTGGCCTACAACCGGTTCACACGTTTCGAAGCTTTCTGTGAAAGCTTAGAAGAGCTGTCAAAAAGTACTAGTACATCGTCCGATGAGTTAGCACACGATTGGTATTCAGAGAAAGAACGTACCCAGATATCCGAATCCCTAAATTTGTGGATGGCGGCTTTTGACGATTGGTTACGAAGACAATCGCCCTTCGAGCTCCCGGACCAAGAGAGAGACACCAAGATCATGATACTTAAGATTTGGAGAACTTTGGTCAATTTTTTAGTTCAGATCGACTGGCCATTCACAGAGCTCGCCTGGGATGCCCATACGGCCCATTTCGAAACAATGGTGACCCTCGCCGAGAAAATGCTTGATATCCCATCAACATTCTTCCCTCCCTCCTCTTCAGTGACGATCGATACATGCCAAAGCCAACGCACCGCATCATTACCATCGGCCGTCAATAACCACCGTTCAGCCTCCCTCCCACCTCTTCGCCCCAAACCCATCAAACCAGTCTCTTCTATATTTTCTCTCTCCTTGGGCATTGTCACTCCACTTTATATGTGTGTGACACGGTGTCGAGACTCCGGTATACGCTACCGCGCCCTAAATATGTTGATATTCTGCCAACGTCGCGAGGGACTGTGGGATTCCGAGTTGGCAGGCCGAATGGCAAAGCACACTATAGCTATTGAAGAATTTTCGGCCAAAATAGAGCCTGGGACTGTCTACGTGCCCGCGGATATTGGCATGGCGGCCCGCGTTCAGACTTTAAACCCGGAGTTTGAAAACGACCGGGGGATAAAGGTAAGCTACAACCAGGAGGTGCAGGGTGAAACTACCCATGTCGAAGATCTGTTTTCGTGGTAAATAGTATACGGTATAAAATGTCTTCAATATTCGTGGGGGTGATTAATCTTGACAACTTGAATTTATCGGTCGGATTATATAGTATAGTCGGGATCCGTACAGGATAGCGGCAGCCATGTATCGTCGGAGCCCTGGCGGGCCATCATGATCGTGAAACCCGTCGGGATAGCCCCCGGTGGCCGTGTTGATCTCCGTGCCGCATTTGTCCCTTTATAAAGTTTGTATTGGTTACATTAACTTTTTGTTTGCGACTCGCTTCAATATTTCGACTGCTTGTTGGAAAAAATGACGAATCAGCAGATATATTTCTCCCACATGGAGACGATAGTGAAGACCGGTAGCCGTACTTAATTTTAGCACTAGTGCTGCGACAAAAAGATTAGTGGCTGCGGGGGTATTAACCTTGGAACCATCATCAAGTAGTGACCGGAAAATAATTGGTGGAAGCGTGCGCCATAAAATTTAGAAATTCACCATATCATGCAGCAGGCTAGGGCAGCTACATTGTACATGAGAACATGTGGAGGAGGGAACACAACAATTGGCCTTCGCGAAACAGATCGGCAATCGTGTTTAAATGAAAAAACTTGTGGCCCTTCGTAGGTAGGCATTCAGTATAGGATTTTAGTAAAGCAGTTGGGTTCAGTGGGATCCAAAGAGATCCAGTCAACAGGGTCCAGGTTCGTGATCTGAGTCTTTTGTGGAGGGCCGCGTGTGTGGTGTCAGTGTTATCCCCAAAATGGCATAGATGTGAACAGATCTGCTAATCATCCATTCATGGGATAACGAGAGCGAATCAATCTGGAGGCCTGAAGGGTGGGGTTAGTATGTACATGTATGCGACCGACGATCCCTCGGGAGCAAAAACCCAAAGACCCTGCGCAATCAAAGTAAAACCCCAGTGGAGAGATTGGAACACATCCACATTTGAGAGATTTGATTCCGTATATTGAGTCCTTATTATTCGACCCTGAAATTCGTTGGAACGGAGCTCATATTCAGACTATTTTTGGGAGTCACACAGCATTGAGCCCCGCCATCTCCAACCAAGACAAGATGCGGAGGATGTGGATGCCAAGCCCACTGGGTGGTGCATCCTGGCGTATCACGATGCAGGGTAGTCAGCCCCCGTCGTGATGGAGCATCCAGAGCTGACGTAGACAAGCACCCCTGCTCGGCTTGGCTTAGTGTGGGATGAAGGGTTCCTTCGAAAGGGCGAAAGGGTGGCAGGGCAAGATAATCCACCAGGGATGGGAGTACCGGTGCTTTTTTTTTGCTTCCTAGATGCAACACCACGGTAGAACATTCCGTGGTGACGAATCCTTTTGGAACAAAGTTCCGTATCCCGTAAATTCAATCCAGGTGCCTTGTACCTGTCAGTAAGTGATCGTTTTGGAATTGACAGAATATTCGTACTTTATACATACTCAGTACTCGGATAAAAAGGAAGCCACCAGAAAAGGTGGAGTATAATGGGGACCATAGCCTGTCATCCACTGGCAAGTGGGGATGACAAAGAGAAGGCGACGTCAAGTGTAGCCGCATTTAGTGCTGAACGAGGCCAAAAGCAAGAAAAAGTCGAAGAAAGCGGGTGGTAACTTACACTTTTGTACTGCATCGTATTGTTACCGCACTTTCCCCAATCCGGACCTTGGTCTGCCCCGTGGGCTCAGGCCATTTCTGAGACTTTCCCCATAGTTAACGTCTTTTCAGACGAGTCTCGCCCCCCTGTCACGCCTGGTATTACGTGCCGTGCCTCGCGTCTCCGATTTAAAGACTCCCTTATCACCTTCCTTTCTTCTATTCTCTATCGCTTCACTTCGTCACTCGTTCAACGTCCTTCGCTCTGCTCTCACGGGCACCCCCGCCTTTTCATTACTTTGCTGGTCATGCTCTACCGTTAATTACTCACTTTTTGAAGTCCAAATGGGCAAGTGTACGTTTCCGCGGCTATCACAATCCTTTTTTTAAATCCACTCGGGTTCGCTAACGTTGTCTCACGTAGGGCGTTATGGCGTCGTCTTGGACGCTGGTTCGTCTGTATGTCCGATTCAATCAAGCCGAACTCATCTCCACTGGGATCGTGTCGCTGATCTGCAACCGTTTAGGGGACCCGTGTCCACGTTTATCGATGGCTGCGCAATGCCACTGCGCGCAACAAGGCGGACGAATATGACCTGAAATCACTTCCGGAGATCAAGACCAAGGAGGAATGGGTCAAGAAGATTCATCCCGGTGAGTCCGAAGATATAACGCGATGAGATAATCCCAATTCCCTGACCGCGCTAATTCCCTTAAAGGTGTCTCTTCTTTTGCCAATGCACCCGAATCCGTCGGCCCCGATCACCTCGCACAACTTCTAGATCATGCAAAGACTATAATTCCGAAGGAGGATATTAAGGAGACCCCAATTTTCCTCCTCGCCACGGCTGGTATGCGACTATTAGGAAGCCTGGAACGACAGCTGCTTTTGGATCAGATTTGCTCCTATACGCGTGCAAGCACCGATTTCTTGTTACCCGACTGCGCCATGCACATCCAAGTCATTCCAGGTGTAACGGAAGGACTCTACGGCTGGATTGCGACCAACTACTTGATGGGTGCTTTCGACTCACCCCTGCTTCACGATCATGGAAAAGGACATCATACTTATGGGTTTTTGGATATGGGAGGCGCATCGGCTCAGATTGCATTCGCCCCTAATGCAACCGAAGCCGAGAAGCATGCGAATGACTTGAAATTACTCCGACTACGAAACATCGATGGATCCATGCAAGAGCACCGACTCTTTGTGACCTCCTGGTTAGAATTCGGTGTACATGAAGCTAGGCGCCGCTACCTTGAACATCTACAAGAAGAAGCAATCGGCTCGAATGTTGCAGAATTTCCGGATCCGTGTCTTCCTATTGGTCTGCGCACTACTTTAGATGGCCAAGACGTACCGCCAGGCGTTGTTGCAGGCCCTACTTTGCTCGGTACAGGAAGATTTGATGAGTGTCTACGGCGGACATTTCCCTTGCTGGACAAGGATGCCCCTTGCTCAGATGCTCCATGTCTGCTGCATGGTACTCATGTCCCGGCGATTGATTTTGACGTCAACCATTTCATCGGAATTAGCGAATACTGGCATACGACTCATGAGATCTTCGAGATGGCTTACAAAGACAAGGCATACGACTTCAACACGTACCAAGAGCGGGTTCAAATATTTTGTTCACAAGATTGGGATTCGATTGAAAAGGGAATTCAGATTGAGCAATGGGGCAAGAAGGTAGACCGCCAAAAGGCAAATGAGGTTTGCTTTAAAGCGTCATGGATTATCAACATGCTGCACGATGGTATTGGAATACCTCGTGTCGGCCTTGAGAATACTTCAGGCTCCTCCCACAATGGAACCAAGGAAGTCCTATCTCAAGGTCGTGAGAAGGGTTATCTCGATGCTTTCCAAGCTGTGAACAAGATCGACTCGACTGAAGTCAGCTGGACGTTGGGCAAGATGGTGTTATATGCTTCATCACAGGTGCCAACAGGAATCGAGGAAGCTTTACCCGTTGGATTTGGTAGCAATGTTCCCGGCATCCCAGAGGACTTCCAATATCCTAGTGTTCAGCTCTTGCCTGATGGCGATGGGTTCCACAGCGAGCATTGGCATGACGCCCTGTTTGATGGAGATTCCCCTCGTCGAATCCCCGGCTTCATTTTGTTCCTATTCATCATAGTAGTGGTGGCGTTCTTCCTATGTGGTCGCAGCCGCCGCCTGCGCATGTACCACCGCATTAACAACATCCTCCGACGTGGAGGACCGTCACATCCCAACCACCCAAAGAAGCGGAGACCTTTCATGGGAGTGTTGCCATTTTTCAATCGCAGTGCACCCTCTTATGAGCGTGTCTTAGAGGACGGCGCACACGAATTTGATCTAGGTGGGACCGAATCGGATGGCAGTGATCTAGATGGTCGTGCTTCTGACATTGACGGGAACCCCCGACCTCCAAAGCGTGCATCTAGCTGGAGCAACAACGGGAATACCCCTAGCTTGAAGTATACACTCGACAATAACTCATCGGGTACGATCGGTCTTGGAATCAGCGGTGGATCGGGTATTGCAATGGATCGGGCAGGCCTAGTGGTTCGCACAGAAAGCCGGGATCATCTAGCCCCCATTGCTTTAGGACCTACCACAAATGGGCGCCGCTCAAGAGCTGGCAGTCCCACGAGATCTCTTCACCAGAAGTCCCCGGTCATAAGTCCTCTTGCTGATGATTAACGCCACTGAAATATGCCACATCCCCTCTCACCAAACTCTACCTATTAAGATATACCGTATTATACCCCGTCGCATCGCATTTTCTACTGGGGTTCACTTCTTGGATACGGGACCAGCTCGACATTGTCTGGTTTGGCTTTTTTTACCGTGCTAATTTCACGGATCTAAAGTGTTGTTGTGGTACAACGACGAACGCTCTTCAATTCTTGGTACAATATTCACACCTGTGCTTTGAGGTAGTACGCTTCTTTCAGTGCTTTTTTGATCTGGTCCGGGTGATTTGGATGTAATGGCAGTGTACCATTAGCACTCTTGCGAATGCTTTTTAATGAATATAGACTAATCCATTGATCAAATCTAATAATCCCTCCCAATACTTGATGTAACTGTAACAATTAAATTGTATAAAGCACTTGAGGGATCCTTGCAAAACTAGCCTTGGAGGTAGATTGATATCAAAGTAGAACCTCGGAAAACAGTTATGGATGGAGGTCACGTGGATGCGATGGCCAAAATACCGCCCGGCAGAAAGGGCTGTCCGAGCTAATCTTCATCAGACAAACTTGCGACAGCCCGCTCAACCATTGTCACTTCGTCTTGATTTTCAGCATCATTGGATTTTTACGACAGTCTTGTGCGCCTGTGATATTCTAATAGAGCAATTTGCCTAGACTTAATCCTTCTCTCCCCGCGCCACAGCTTCGCGAAAGCACCAACCGCCACCATGCGATTGACTGTCGAGCTCATTCAGAATTCCCTTTCCTACATTAATCCGCTCACAGACCGCGAGCTGGATCTTCGAGGTGCGTTACACCATTCCACACATACCTGAAAAGGACAGGTACTACACATTTGAAAAAAGAGCTTCATTCATATCGTCTTTATACGTTGGGTCGTGTAGGACACAAAATCCCCGCAATTGAGAATTTGGGTATTGCGAAAGTAAGTTGACTCCACCTCTTATGAACTATTATACCTACGGCTATGTCTGTGATGGAATTTATATTCATAACCTAGCTCCACCGAGAAACGATTGTATACTGACGGCTACCAGGACCAAGATACCATCGACTTCACCGACAACGATATCTCGTCTCTCGGAAACTTCCCCTTCTTCCCTCGCCTTCATACCCTCCTCCTTGCCCGCAACAGAATCAGTCACATCCAACATTCTCTGGGATCATCAGTACCAAAACTCTCGACTTTAGTCTTAACTTCAAATAACTTGTCCGAACTTGCGGATCTTGACTCCCTTCGAACTTTCACTCGCTTGACACATCTTTCCTTGCTCGAGAACCCCGTCACCCGGAAAGAGGTTCGTTTATCACTCAACTCGTAACTGGACATCATATCTAACAAGTGCTTACAGAACTACCGGTACTGGGTTATCTGGCTGGTCCCCTCCGTTCGTTTCCTCGACTACCAGAAAGTGAAGGATGTGGAACGTACTAAGGCAAAGGAGCTGTTCGGCACATTCGAAGAACCATCCGCCCTTGCCTCAAAGATCAAGGGCATCAAATCCAAAACATTCGACGCCTCTATCACCGCCGGCGCAAACAATGCTTCAAGCGACAAGGCCATCCGCGTGAAGCTCACAGATGCCGAGCGCAAGCGAGTGGAGAGAATGATTCGCGAAGCGAAGAGTATGGCGGAAATCGCACGATTGGAGAAAGAACTCAACGAGGGACGGATACCTGGTGGAGCTCTTGGGGCAGAAGATGGAGACGGAGACGAGCAGATGGCACTCTAAGTTGGAGATTCAGTTCTACCAATTGCCTTCTGGACATACATTTGTTGCTGCTTTGCCGATGCCTCTTTGACACTGCGGAATTTCCTTCTTTAAAACTTTCTATCACGGCCATTGGGATTTTCTCGTATTATACCTACCTTTCACGTGGGGTTATGTGTGTATCATTTTTGGGGATTTCATTTTCTTGCCATGGGTGCTCATGCGGTCGATCTTTCAACTTTCAATATACTAGCATTGTGGGGCTATAGCGCCATACCAAAAAGCCTTTTGACAGACTTTCTACTCTTATTCCTGTGTCTTCACTTTGGCTACCGCCTGGGTTTGATCCGGCCGACCGATCCGAATAAGTACAGTAACATCTGTGTATAAAGGGGATAGCGTTCAACCCCACGAGGTAAAGATCGGAGATATGTTTTCAAAGCCCTCTACAGTAGTTTTCGAAATCAGTCGTACCTCTACACTCTTGCGACTTCTTTCCCGGAAAATACTTCCGCCGCCACAGAGCTCTGGCTGGCAGGACAGCATGGGCCTCATGTCGCCTTCTAAAAGCGTACTCCTACTTTATAGCACGCCTCGGAGGCCTTACGGCATGTGCCTAGCTTAGATGGACACTGCTATACACAATCGGCCGCTTCGCTCCTTCCAGCTCTTTGGCAGCCGGACCGTCTACAGTATGCTGGAAGCCAACCTCAGCTGATACGATGATCGACGGGGGCCATCTTTCAGCAACCAAAGTCTTCGGGTTTTGCCTGCCACTCAACTCGCTCCTCAAAAATCTTGAAGTGCCTGGCGCTTACCTCATGGAATATGAATGGAGCGGATAAAACAGCTCAGAATGGTCCTATAAGGCTCTTTCAGCTACGTCTCAGAAAGCTCAACGAATCATGGATACCAGTCTCGAGCAAGTGATGCATACCAGGCAGAATCACTATCCCAATGGGTCCGCGAGATAGGAAACGAAACAGTATTCGGTAGTGTGGCAACTAACGAGTCGTATGCTACTGTTAAATAGGCGTGGCTGGCGCTACGGGCTACTACCTTGGTGCTACCAGGAAATGTTATGTTTTTCTCGACCATGTTACTCAACAAAAATGGCTAAATGAGTCCGTAGAAAGCATCGGTTCTCCCATTACTCTACCACGGGTTAGATTATGAGTTTATAGAAGAAGATATAGACTTGGTCTCAGCTAGTAAGATGGAGCGTAGTGCGAGCATGGTCGATGTGAAATCGGGAATTTCTGATATGCATAATTGCTTGGTGCTTCTTTCAACCTCGCGGGAGTCTGAATGACCAGCTTATCAACACTTCAACAAAAGAATCCCAGAGGCTCTTGTGATAGCATAGCTCCACAGCTAAGAAGACAAGGAGTCGACAAGCAAAATGTATGTATCGTGAAATCGAGTATGCTGACGCTCGCCTTGAGTGAGTGATCATAGCTGGTGCTCTGCTTGAATCCTGGTAGGATTGGAGACATGCTACGAGGTCGGCTACCTCGGTAGCTACTAATCAGAGATCGGGCTCAGTGAGCAGATCAGGTTTATGCCGGTGTGATCACTGACCAGCTCAGGCCGCCTAGGGGCGTGCTTAATTCTGCTGGATATTCCCCAGCGCCTGAAGCTTCCTTGAGAAGAGAGCATGAAAACTAAGCTAATGAGCACCTAATCTCGATAACATGGTGCTACTATATCTCTTAAAATATTTAGATCACCCCCATCATGCGAAGAGCTTCCTTATCAACAGTCATTACCCCTGAAAGAGAACAAAACACCACTGGCAATAGCTTTAAGGTTTGAGCAAGGTCAATCAGAATTAATATAATCTGACATACTTTGTAGTGGAGGCGGGATAGGCGAGGTATACGAGAGCGGGCCATATCCACTGCCGACGCGAAGTATAAATATGGTTGAAGGTTTTTCCAGTAGAAGCTTATACTATACGGAGGTCTCCGGGTTCAAGCTATTAATCCATACGTCCGTAATCCAAAGCTGAATCGGCTTATCCGAGCTGTTTCAGAGCAAGGAGGACACGAAGGTGTTACGGGACTCAAATATTAATGTTAAAACTGACCGGTACACATGCAATAGACATTAATCATGCTTCCTAACTGGTAAATCCTGACGTTATGTTATTCACTTTCTTCGGGAATTTATCTATGTAAGACGCTTTGAACGAATCGCGATCAAACCTGTATTTGTATAGGTGTGTTGAAGATCTGTCGCAAGGCGTTCCATATTTTGACTTGAAAATACGCTACAAACGCCACAGGTGCACAATCCTTATTGTACCCCATTAGCTAGTAAATGAATCACTTGAACATAATTAGTCTTGGCAGGTAACTTTCGATAGATATTGTTAAACTACTCAGCCACAAAATAATTATTCAATGGTGCTTTGAACACAAGATGAACCCCCCTCACGAATATAGTCGACCGGAGCGCACAATCGAGGGCATTGAAGACCGTGCCTGTTGCTCCAGGGCTTCAGACCAGCCCACATAACGGATTGTTTGGACTGAACTTGCTTACAGTGGGGACTGGGGCGCGAGTGGAAATCCCCCTAGCGCGTTAGCGGAGAACGCGGACTCGCATCGATCAACAAACCCCGTTCTACTAAGTTGGTGGCGCGTCAATCACTGCCATAACAAGCATATAGTCACCGTTTGGTCAAATAAAACGCCGATCAAAGATTCTGAAAATTGGATGATTTCCACTTCGTTTGTATCCAGCGTCTCCGGCGTTCATCCGGAGAAGGATGTTTGCCTGCAGCCCTCTCCCCCTGCATATGATGCCTTACCGTGCACCGCTTCCTTCTCCGTCCTCCGCAATGCGTCGTGTTCCTTTGAGACTTCGAAACGACCTTCGCTTGAGGAATTCCGTGGAATGCAAGTGGAAGAATCGGACGGTACGCGTGGGCCAAGATCCCAGTCGATAGATGGCGCGCTTGGGCCCTTTGCTAACCAGATGAAAAACTATTCAGCTCATTATAGAGTGGAGATCATTAGTCTCCACAATTAAGACACAAAGATTTGCATGCATACTCCGTACATGCACACCAGAAATGAGTAATACGATAATTGAGCATAGATGCCATTCCACGAAAGTTCAATGGTAAAACACGGGCCTGTAGCATTCTGTGGTTCCAGAAAACCTTGATGACGCTCTTTGACATCTCGGGAACCAAAAAACAGCTGCCGCGTCTCCGCATACTGTTTATCTGACTGAAGACGACGCATTCCTCCTATATATACCCCCGACGACGGCTTTTTGCTAATTCCATCTGCCCCTCAATTGCAGATGGTCGATCTCCGCGATTGAGCCAGTACCATGGCTGTTGAAACAATTGTCCCCGCATTGCCACCACCAGCCGGCCAGACGTCAAACTTCGTGAACCCGGATTACAATGGCACCAAATTCCTGGTGGTGAACTGCATATTTTTACCCCTCGCTATTATTGGTCTTGGGGTGCGAATATGGACACGGCTGTTTGTCGTGCGAAGCTTCCGTGCGGATGATTGTGAGTAGCGATGCTTGTATCTATGGAAGAATTCGTTGTCTAATGACACATTGCAGATTTGATGGTTCTGGCGCTCGTATGTTCATACGATAGATCTCCCAGCGGGGGCACTGCTAACATATTATGATATTTTCACAGCTTTCATCATGTGTTCTCACTGGTGTGACTTTAGACAGTAAGCTCAGCTACTATCAAATGTGTGTTGGCATAACTAACATAGATATCTGTACAGTGCTTAATTGGGGCCTGGGAAGACACATGTGGGATGTACCTGCCACTTATTTCTCACCGTGGTTCAGCAAGGTTTGTATGTTCACTTTCTATAAGATCTCAGAGGTTGACACAAGGTATTCAATAGTTCAACCTTATCGCTGCCATATTCTACTGTGCCGGTACCGGATTCACCAAATGCTCCGTTCTCATCTTTTATCTCCGAATCTTCCCCAGCAGGAACTTCCACATCGCCGTTTGGGTCCTCATTTTCATTGCAGCCGGATATAGTGTCGCCAGCATACTCGCCAATATTCTCAGTTGCCATCCAGTAGCAAAGTCCTGGGATTCTACCATAACCACTGGATATTGCATGAACAGGCCTGTCTTTTACTTCGCCAACGCTGGACTAGGCATTTTTACAGATTTTGCTACCGTTGCGGTCCCAATGTGAGTAATCTACAACATCTATATCGTCTAGTCGCTAACAATAGGGGGTTATAGACCATGGATTCGCCGATTGCAAATGCAATTGCGACAGAAGATTGCTGTGTGCGCTATCCTTGCGATGGGATGTTTGTATGTTTTGTGAACGTTACTCATTCACATGACCTAATTCTAACATTGCTATAGTGTTGGTATTGTCAGCTGCGTCCGTCTAGCTTCTTTGTACACCCTTTTAACAAGTATTGACTTAACATGTAAGATTGCTTCATTATGTTGATCTGAGCTGCCAGGATTGACGTTAACATTTAACAGGGACAACTACTGATGCGCTCATGTGGTGCGCAATCGAGTTGAACCTTGGCATTTTCGGCGGCTGCGTCACAGCCATTCGACCATTTATTCGACAGTACCTACCCCAGCTTCTTGGTCTATCCTCTGGAGGGGGGTACGACTCATCTCAATCTCGAAAGCAATCTCATCCACTCGGTTCAATGCCTAGAAGCCCACGACCCGACTTTTCAGGACGAGACAGCGCATACATCACAACACTCTCCACCAGTCGTGCAGCGCCAGATAATGATAGCGAGGAGCATATATTGTCTGCGCAACATACCAACCCCAACAAAGAGATGGATGGTATCATGCGAACACTCGAGTTCGACGTGGAAAACTCGGCAAGTATGGCTCAATAACCACATAAATGCCGATGTGTATAAATAAGCTCTCTTGCCTATGTATATTAGTGTCCAGGGGCTGTATATTGTAATGAAAACAAATAATATGAAATTAATCAAAGCATAAACCAGTTCCGTGGATTGAGTCTTAATAGTTCACACGATAAACTTCCTCTTAACTATTGTGGATCTCAGGCTTTCGCTCGGCAATTCAAGTTTTGGCGGAACGAACCCCTGATTCAACCATCGCTGGGTCGCATCCATACCATGAATCGGAGTAAAACCGTGGATTGCCGTGAAGAAATACGAGAACCACATCCATGATAACATGGTTTTCATATTCATAGCCGCCGATCTGCGAATCATTCGATTACCAATGCACGTGCACGTACAAATGTGCATTGTTTATCCCAATTTCCCTGGTTTGCGACATTCTGTTCCACCATGAACCGCACTAAGTGGATTCCCCACAGACCTAAATGCTCCCGTTTCCCAAAACACTTGAATCACCGGAGCTAAGCCGGCTAGAGATGGCTGACGCAGTTACAACGAGACCGAGTAAGATTTGCTCCAGAGAATATCGTTGGCGGGAATACCGGAGACTTGAGCCTAGAGCTACATCTGTCACTTGGTAGCTTTAATCTTCCTCTCAACTGGTGTTTGGGTGTTGTTTCTTGAATATATTCATTTCCACGCCTTCATAATGCGTGTGAGCTCTCTTCTGTTATCGCTGGCCGGCTCGGTGACTACGGTCGCAGCTGAGCCTTCCAAAGTTGTCGCCAAAAACTCTCCATCTGTGAAAGCTGGCTGTCAAGCCTTGGAGAAGCCCCTTGCTGAATCGGTGTTCTTACCCAACACTGCTATTTACGACTATGAAGCCCAGAACTTTTGGTCAAACACTGAGATTTTGACCCCGGGTTGTGTGTTCCGCCCACAATCGAGTGACGAATTAGCTGAGGGTGTGAAGGCTCTTGTTAATGCTGACGCCGAATTTGCGGTGCGTGGTGGCGGCCACATGGGTATTCGGGTAAGTTTCCCCCTTTAGATTGCGCATAACGACACAGAATGTGGGAGAAAGATATGATATGAATGGATCTGACATATTCCAGGGCTCCAACAACATCAATGGCGGTGTCTTGATTGTAATGTCAAATCTGACTACCCTGCAATTGAACGAGGATAAATCAGTTCTCTCGGTCGGCCCCGCCTATAGATGGGAGCAGGTATACTCCTACCTCGCAAACTATGACTTGGCTGCTGCTGGTGGTCGCCTTGGCCCTGTTGGCGTGCCAGGTTTGCTTCTTGCTGGTGGCGTCAATTTTTACGGAAACCAGGTTGGCTTCGGCTGCAACACTGTCATCAACTACGAGGTTGTTCTGGCCGATGGGTCACTTGTTAATGCCAACAGCACCCAGAACTCGGATCTATTTTGGGCCCTGAAGGGGGGTAGCAGCAACTTTGGTTTGGTTACTCGTTTTGATTTGGAGACCATTCCGTCAACTCAGGTGTGGGCTGGCGCTTATACCGTATCAGCTGAATATGTTGATGCTTTCCTTGCGGTATGTCTACTAGTGGTAAATTTCAGGCGTGCGTGGTGAATGACTGCTAATATTCTTAGGCTATCGCAACATATGCTTCCGACATTTTCGACACCAAGACTCACATCGTCCCTGCGCTTGTTCCTGGGGATTCGACTCTCGCGTCTGTTATCTTGTTCTACGACAGTGACAATACAACCTTCCCTGACATTTTCACTCCCTTCACCAAGATACCTAGCGTCAGCAGCACACTTGCATTCAAGACTGTCGCGGAATTTGCCTCAGAGCTTGGCGCAATGGTTGTCCCTGGTATCAGGTAAGGCTCGACCTACACAATTTTCTGATTGACGTCAAGCTAACAAGTTATAGTGACGTTTTTGTTGCTGGAACAGTGAAGGGAACGACCTACGATGAACTTTACCAAGGTATAAGCATCATCAACACGACCTTCTTCAACGAGCTTCCTAAGCTCTACGCACAGGTTCCTTCTGCCAATATCTCGACCATTCAGCTAGACTGGCAGCCAATTGGCGCCGACTGGATTGAGGCGTCCGAATCTCGTGGCGGTAACGCTCTTGGCCTTGATTCCTCCCAGGTGTACCTGTGCTACGCCGAAGTCGTCGAATGGATCGGATCGGCATATGATGATGTCGTCGCATCATGGGTGGAAGAGACCACCTATGCGATCAACAATGCCACTCAAAAGGCCGGATTGTACCATGCGTTCAACTACATGGGTGACGCTGCTGGGTTCCAGTCGATTTTCCCCGGATATGGCGCGGGTAATCACCAGAAGCTGATCAAGATCGCCCAGAAATATGATCCCAATGGTGTATTCCAAACGCTGATGCCTGGTGGTTTCAAGGTCTATTGATCTAGTACACAGCCACAAGGGTCTGTTTAGCCTCGTTTCGTGACCGAATGTGGCAACACTCAGCCGTGGGTGACAGGGCTCTGATATAAATAGATATACAATTCTATATTAGAAAAGATTCAGAGGGTGTAAAATCCTGCTCTTATTTCCAAGAACCATGTGGTTGGCCCCGAGGTCTTCGCACCTAGATGTTGAAGGATCTCTCAAGCTAAGGTTATACTATGTAAGGTATTTTCAATGTGGGGCGTGACTACGAATAGTGCTCCCTCAAATGTTCAATGTAGTCAGAAGTAGGTTTGGGAACCTCATTTTATCTCGTTTGCTGCAGTACACCTTACACATTTGGGTTTTTGAGCCAAAAAAAGCCCGAGACTTCAACTGTCTCCGTGAGATCATCAGCTGGCGCTTTTATGCTCCTTTGACCACTTACTGTTGCAGCAATCGCAGATCCGAATCCTTCACGAGTTACAGACTTTTGTCTGTAGTGTTTTGATATCATAACAAATGTTTTGGGTATTCAGCAGGGTGCAGTAGCTCGTCAGTGGGTGCTCAATACTCGTAGACTGAAAACTTTGACTTGTTTTCTTGACAAAAGAAGGCTGAGTATGTTGGCGTTGGGTGTGTATATACATGGAGTGATAGTGGTGTGGAGTTCCGGACTATTCATCGGCGGAACAACTTGAACCTCTCAAGGTTGGTAGCATAAGTATTTGTACAAACCGACCGTGACATGAAGACATGGCATACATCCTATTAGCGTCTTTTAATCTGGGCCTTGCTACCTATGCCCACTTTGGCTACTTCAATTTCTATTGGAGACGTTGGGCAATGATATTATCGGATAGACCGATGTGTGTTCATCCATTCGTAAACATATAAAACCCGCAGACACGTTGCTTTTTGTGAGGCGTAAACGTAAAGGTGTGACAGCGCACATCCGAGCAATATGGTAGACCTTAGAAATTTCTCATCTGCTTCTCATTCGACTCGGATTGCGGGGTCATCGCTTTCTTCCTGCTCCCGTTTCTCTCCCCACGGGCATCGAGGAGTTTCAGCTGGCCACAGCTTCTTGTAGATATACTGAGCTTGGCTCCACTCGTCCCAGTAACCATCAGAGCTGAGAATGAGAATAGTCAGTAAGAAGATGGCTTTGACCGTTAAATTTATAGGATATGTTATTCATACCTGACGTCAAAGCTCTTGGGTGCCAGCATGTATGCTCGCAGCAAGATAGTGGTGACCACATCATCATAGGGCTTTCGCGCGGTCTTGCAGAATGACCAGCCACCTTTCTTGATGATGAATGGCTCGTGTGCATCATCGCCGACGCCGTTGATGTAAATGCCTTTCTCGGCGTCGATCTGCACAGGAGTCACTATCTCGTCGTCGTCGGTTGGACCACTGATGTCGAGGTTCTTGGCATGATCGAGAATCAAGGAGACATCCTTGATGAGATGCAGCCAGGCTGCCTTCCACTCCCCGGAATCCCAGTTGAGAACTTGGTAGTAGTGTGTGTATCTTGATTGTTCATAGAGGTTAGAATCAAGTCTCAGAAAGCTGTTTGGTCATTACCCACCCCATGCTTGATGCAATGGATCACTTGGATCAGTGAATGTGTTTTCTTTGGGTCAGAAGAGTATTGAAGATAGATGGAGGATGTGTTGACTTGGGGAATTCGCTGTAGATAAATACTCCAAGTTGGTCTAAACAAAGAGATGGTTGAGATTCAAATCAGGCAACCGTGAGGGGTGAGCCTCATTGGCGCCTAGAGATGTACATGGGTGCCGGGAACTTGTGCTTTCACCTTACAGTTTGCACGAACAACTCTCTGTACCTAATGTGAATTTGTTTTATTGTGTTTTGTTGCTGTTGATTTTCTCTATACTTTGAAGCGATGAAGGTTGTCGATTCTTAAAAAGTCAGGTACGTATAGTCATTCTCGAAATCGGCTTGACCACTACACTCACTGAAACTCCAACCATTTCACTCCAGAAATGATAATAAAATCGGATTCTGATTCTCAAATTCAAGTTTATTCATGCAGCCATTTGATGTTCTGGAGACCTAGTAATAGTAAGAGCCCTGGATCATCCATATGATCATATCCGAGTCTAGAGCGGCCCCTTTCCGCACCCAGGCTTTCAAGTTGTCGGGAAAGTATAAACTCGGGAGTTACTACTACAGCCTGAGTCAACCCGAGAACTTGAAAATGGACAATCCCACTCCTGCAGGTGGTAAAAAGAACAGTAGAATCAATTTCTTTGTTCATATAAAACTATAAAAGAACCAAGATATGTCATTTCAATCCCACCGCATTAGTTATTATACTCTTTTTCATCTCCCTATAGGAATTTCAGCCTCTAGAATTGCTTTAGTTAAGATATTACGGGAGACGATTAGACCGATGTTTTGGAAAAACCATTTGAAAGACGTGTGTAGTATAAAATAATGTTAAACGCGTATTCAAAATGTACCGCCTCTAGTAAGGAGTGGGATTATTCATCGGGGTGACCATAGTATCCGACGCGCTATTCTCCGGCTAGCCCATGTCCTCGGCGATTTCAATATATGATTCATGAAAAAAAGGATTACCCAATGAGATATAGTGAATTAATATTCAGAAAAGACAAATTATGCCAATCGAAAAAGTGGAACGAATGGCAAGGATCTCCACATACGGCCTCCCTTGAAAGTCATTTCACCGATTACTTTACCTAAAAATGTAGCTAAGTGTTACGTATATTGGGCTCCTTTGTAATCGGCCAGGAAATGTTTGAACTCTTTATACGAAAAAAGATATTGCACTTTACCTAAGGATTCAGAACTGCCGATCGCATTGCCGAATGTCCCAGATTAGCACACTGACCTCCACACTGGAATGGGGGGGGGGCGGGTGATTTAGCTCATCCATGCAAGGTGCCAACTACCCCAGATTTTATCATAGGGTATCAGACGTGCCCAGCGAATTGGTAGTGATGTAATTGCAGCGCGGAACACCTAGTCGAAGCCAAGTCTTGAGTTTTGATTGGACAGCCCTACTCGCAACAGAATTGAATATTTGAACTACCCGGATTCTACCAGTCTTTGGAGACTTTTCATTGAAATACGACAAAGCTTGAAGCTCGGCAGTTTTCATTAAGACACCCACATTCAGCCCAACCTTCACTTTGTGGGGAAACACGGAGCGTCAATGGGAGTGTCTCCACTGTGTCTCCACTGTGTCTCCACTGTGTCCCTCATGCCCCACTACCGGTACGAACACCGGAGCTCAATGTCGTCCGACAAAACCGTGACTGCTGCTGAACGAATATTTCTAGGTCCGTTTTAACTTAGCTGAAATTCTAATTCTACTCAGTAAGGTTCAGTTCCGCAAGGCACTTGCTTTGTAGGAAATTTCCGCCCGTCACTATCTGGGCATGGTTGATATTGGCGTCTATAGAAGCTACTACAAGGTCGACATCTGGCATCACCCTAGCTTATCCGACGGATGCAGGGACGGGTTGAGCCTGATGTTCGCTTATCATTATACGATCTACCCCGCCAGCTATTTCAACCCAACCGCCCGGCTGGTCAACGGACATCCTGGGAGGTATATATATTCTACTTTTTCAGGTACACTCCGTCGATTTACGATATAGTAGCAAACATTCAATGAATAGGCTTTTCCATAGTTGGTACGTCCCATGAAAAAAGGGCAATTGAGTCAAACTCTATAAGATTGGAGATTACCCGGCGGCCGCTTCCGTACTAGATATCATTATCACCCCAGGAACTTGAACAAACTAGCGCCACATTAGTGCGTACCATGATGGAAAGTGTGGGGATGATGCTCGGGTCAATTCCGCATCAGCCGCCTTAGCCTCTAGCTGGCACTCTGTATTTTCTTTATCGGGATGTGGAGGGATAGTCATTAACCGAGAGACGACCCGGGCATCATATTTGCTGGGGGGGAATGCGGGGAATGAGGATCCCTGAACACGATATCGAGAGACGAGAATTTCCAGGTATAAATGTAGATCGGTTCGCCTTCATTTCAGGTGTATAATCACCAAAGACAGAGTTGAAAAACAATAAAGTCCGGGAAAGTGTCTCTGCGTCTCCATGGCACCAAGTAAGTGGCCAAACTTCCCTCGAGCTCTGGCACTTGTGGCTAGTGTGGTTAGCTTCAGCACGGCCCAGGGCTCAGAGGAGGCACGATGGCCGCTACAGACATACAAGAGCTCCTCAATTAAAACACCATATCTGAATGTCTCAAAGATGGGCCAGACCGAGCCTGGGTATCTATTCTTTGCCCCGCAAGATATCCTACGAGGCACTGGTCATCCTTCCATCTACTCTGATGACGGACAACTTGTATGGCAGGGTGTCAATGGTAACCAGTCCGCTCTACAGCCTCAGACTCTTGATGGAGAGCCTGTGATCGCCTACTGGGAAGGGTATAACGGTGAGGGCTTCGGGTTCGGCCACATTAGTATCCTCAACAGCTCATACGATGAGATCCATCGTGTTACTTTGGATTGCAAAGAGCAGAACTTTGTGACCATCTTCGATCCTATGATATTCAACTCATGTATCGACATCCATGAGAGCCAAATTACCGACAACGGAACATTACTAGTCACTGCTGTTAATGTGACGCAGGCTGATCTAAGCTCTGTTGGAGGTCCCAAGGACGGCTGGATTCAAGATGGTATTATCTATGAGATTGATATAAAAACCAACGAGGTCCTCTTCCGCTGGAGCGCATATGAGCATGTCTATGAGGTCCCTATGACCTACGATATTGCTCCTTTCGGAGCATCAGGTGCCGGTACTGGCACAAACAAGACCGACCCATGGGGTTATCCTCATCTGAACTCCATCGCTAAGTATGGAGAACACTACCTCGTGTCATCACGTTACATGTGCAGTATCTTTTGGATCGCCCCCGACGGGACCATCGATTGGCATCTTCATGTATTTGCCCATCTCTGATTTCTCTCGTTCACCGACATCAGATGTACTGACTTGTCATGACTAGGGTCGAACCGGTGGAGACTTCAATCTTACCCTCGACACAAGTTTTTGTTACCAGCACGATGTCCGCATTGAGTCGCAGTCTGCAGACAGTGTGACGCTCGGGCTTCATAATAATGATAACACTGAATTCACAGGAAGCTCCTCCTTCACGACAGGTATGGTAATAGAACTTGAACTCCAGGGTTCGAAGAAAGTTACCCTTAAGCGCCGAATGTGGGATGCGGGAGATCCAGTATTCGCTCAATCTCAGGGTAGTTATCAAGCCTTAGGAAATCATCATGTTCTCCAGGATCATGGTGCGGTGCCTAAGATTGAAGAGTATGATGAGAATGGTGCGACTGTAATGCGTGCTTGGTTTGGTTATGAGGATACTATGCAGACATACCGCGCTTACCGATATCCGTGGACTGGTCACCCCTCAACAAAGCCGGATGTGGTGGCTTGCCCATCTGGTGATAACGCTGCCGTGTATGTGAGTTGGAACGGAGCAACTGATGTGGACGCCTGGAAGGTATATTCTGGGTCTCAGGTTAAGAAGACAGCGCAGCGAAGTGGATTTGAGACTAGTATTCTTGTTAGCGGATTATCAAAGGGCGAATCTGTGGTTGTTGAGGCTGTTGGTGGCGCTGGTGATGGCACAAAGTCTGCATCTACTCGCGTGGGAGTGAACTGTTGAATG
This sequence comes from Penicillium angulare, assembly GCF_028827245.1. Classification (NCBI taxonomy): domain Eukaryota; kingdom Fungi; phylum Ascomycota; class Eurotiomycetes; order Eurotiales; family Aspergillaceae; genus Penicillium; species Penicillium angulare. The sequence continues at coordinate 1,932,942 of NW_026623163.1, forward strand.
CTTCCAAGAGTTTAAGTTTCTCAAATTCTAATATGTGAATATTCTTGCCACCATAATAATGCTGCATTATTCATGCGAGTTGAGCCTGCATGCAAATAAACAGATATGATACTTTAATCATGACAATAAGCTTTAGTTACCTAATGTAATATCACTTTTTTAAGCATGATTCCCATCGTGCCTCATCGCCTTTCATTGTCAAAAGAATATGTCTAGATATATGTATTGTTCAATTGAGGAAGAAGAATTATGTCCAAAAAGCGTGCCAAGGCAAATGACGAAGGGGTATTATATTATGAACAGTTTCCCCGTTATGGTGTATAAGTAATGTAAGTTAAAGCCGGCACTGGGGTACATGCAGGTACGGGCATTACAGCTTCGAATCTGTACCAATGGCCTTACGGCGCATTTGCTTTGAGGAAACATCGGCGGCTGCAGGTGCAGCCGCGTTGTAGAAAAGTTGTCGTCCAACAATGTCAGACATGGTCAAGACACGCGAGGAAACAGTAGCGCCGTCACGGCGATTTTTGCTTTGCAAAATGTTAGCAAATATACATAGCAGTATAGGAGATGTCCTGATCTTACCCTTCGCGACGGGATTGCGCTATAAGTTCCGTAAAATCCCACAGTCGGCCATGGGGCAAAACTTTGCCTGTATTTGGATCTCTCTCTGGAGCCCACTCTGGTGCAAGTTTTAACGTAGGGCCTGCCTTCGAATCCTTCACTTTAGCAACAAGAATTATGCCTTCTTCTTCAAATCTTTGATATGAGTTCTTAAGAGTCTCCTTGTTGACAGCCTCAAAGTAAGAAAGATCCCCTTGGTGGTACAGAGTTTTGCCAAGCTAAAAGAGGTTAGTTATTTTGAGTATTACAGAAATTTGGAACTGGCGATCGCTTACTAGCTGTGCACTATCTTGCGCCTTCTTCACATCAACCCAGTTTTCCTTGGGGCCGTCAAGAGAAGGTGTTAAGCCAAGCAAAGATACGGCACAGAGCCATGATGCTTCTATGAAGGGCCAGATGAGGAAGCAATAAAAATCATAGTTTTCGCGACCGCAAAGGCGTTCGGCCTCGCTTAGTTCGACGTATTGAGGCGTACCGGAAGCATCGCGAGTAACATGAATAACGTTGTCATCCACTAATCCCTGCAATGTTTTTTCTAAATTGGTGGTTAAGCCCTCTGGCGGGAAAATGAATTCTCCACGGAAAAGCTGTGCGATATGGTTAGACATGCTATTTGGATAAGGTAGAGGCGACATACCTGGGATAGAAACAAGACCTGGTTCCTCAAGGCTTCATACTCGATGCGTTGGTTAGTGGGACCGCCACCTTGCTTGATTTTCGTATACATTGCGACTGATACCAAGGCTTCGGTGATGAACAGATGAATGAGCATGTTTCGATAGAAGGATAGCTGGAAGCGATCAACAGCATAGTAGGTTGGCTCCGCCAAGCCTGGGATTGTGCCGACTAGTTTCGGTCCTAAGACATCAAGAGCTCGATCTACAACCGTTTCGGTTGGTGAACGGTAAAAATGAGCAACTCGGCCTCCCTTAGCGCGAACGCGGCCACAAAGCCAGTCCAAGCGTCGGACGAGTTCAGCTTTCCCGACTCCTCGACCACGTAGAGTCAACAAAACAGTACCAACAAGCGCAGTTGGCATCATCACGGAAACGTCGTTGATTTCAGATAGAACTCTGTAGCCCAAGGTTCTTAGAATTCGGCCTCGCTCAGCTGAAGCTAACTTCTCGTTCGGCTTTAGATCTGCCATGTTGAGGCGAGTTATCTGCTGTCCCAGGAATTCGCGCAAACTCCATGGCTCGTGGAAGCGAATATCCACACGGCCCAATTTGAGAGATAAAACCGAAGATGACGAAATAAAGTCAGCTAGATTCTCCTTTTGTTTCGGTTGTCCTAAAAGTTCACTGATATATGACCTAGAATATTGTTAGACTCATCATAAATGGTGCGTGCGGTAATTTTTCATACTCGGTTTCAATGACTTTGTCGTATTGTGTGCTGACTGGGCAAATAATTGTATCCTCCACCCGGCCGGATAAGACACTGTCGACAATGAAGTTGAGAATTCCGAACTTGGGAGAAAGGAGTTTTCCTGTTCTAGAGCGGCCGCCCTCGATAAAACACTCAAAGTTGAATCCTTCTTGGAGGAGTGTGTCAATGTATGCCTGCACAACGGTTTGGTACAAGGGATCATTTCCAAAGCTGCGTCGAATCCACATGGCACCTATACGGGTTAGAGTGAGAGACTAAGAAATGGAGATGTCGTAACTAACCAGCATGTTGTAAGAATGGACCAAGGACCGGGATATTCAAGTTGTCGCCAGCAACAATAATGGGGAGCCCGATGCCCAAACGATAGCAAATGATTTGCAAAGAAACATAGTCAACATGAGACTTATGGCAAGGCAGGAACACAATAGACTGTTTTTTCTTGGCTGCGGCTTCAGCGACAGATCGAAGACGCAGAACCTCTTCGCTGGAGACATGGATGCCCTGGTGGTAAGCGCGGGTAAGAAGCTGGGTACACATGTAGTATGCGGTTCGAATGAACGTCTTGCTTTCCATCTTGCAGATCATATTGTCCATCATTGTATTCACCACTTCCCAAAGACTGGACTCGATTTCATGACGGCGACGAGCTCGCTTCTCATCGAACGTTTTGCCTTCATTAATCGCGATCAAACCCTCTTTCTCTTCGACTGTCAGTCGACTGAATGCCAGCTCCCGGACTTTCTCTTGCAGCATAGTACTTGACACTATGGAGGATTTCATTCGCTCTGAGAAGCCGGGGTAGAATACCGGTTGGCCGATGGGGTCATCGTACGCGCGCCAGCCTGTTCCCGACATGTATAGACTGACTTCGCGGAGGAAATCGAGGGGGTTTTCGCGAAAGCGGGCCATGTGGCTGACGATGTTTCGTTCGGTGATCTGTTCATGCTGAGCTTCGGGGCCACCTGTGAAACCAGATGGGTGGATTTTGAGCTGGCTACCGGCAATCTCCAGGTCAGGAGCGGAATGGTCGTCGTTGATCGTTGCTTTAGGGGGCGCCATGATTGGGATATGACGGTCGGGAAAGGGAGATCGCGATAAAGCTACCTAGATCATATGTAAAAGTAAGGCCCATTGAAGGGTACAGGTTGCGTCAAGGTTCGAATGGAGTGAAGAATGGAGAGGCGCTGCGGGACAAGGCCATAGCTTCGGAATCGAATCCCAACAAAAACGGGGGGAGATCATCCCCGGAGTGACTTCACGGGTTGTTGCTTTCCCCACAGCCGAGGTGCAAGTCACGTGAAATGCATGAATTATCGGAATTTTAGTCATGGATCCAATTTAGCTTCACTTCAAAAAGCATCTAGCGTCCATCTCGAAGTACATGCCCACCATGTCTCGTTTGGTTAAGGGTGTTCGATCGTTTTCCTGTATGTTTGCTGATATCAGTGAAGTACCATGATCCCGAACTTACATATGCTTCCTTATTTAAGCTGCTGCATCGTCGCTCCTTGCCGATACTACCGCCTCGACATCGGCCCGTCAACCTAAATCCTTTCAAGTCTTTCGTGATGTGCCTCAATTGCGCCAATTACGTCGGAAACTACTGCAAAATGAACGAACAGTGGGCTTCGTGCCTACTATGGGCGCTCTTCATGAGGGACATATCTCTTTAATTCGAGAAGCAGCACGCGAAAACACGGACATTTTTGTCAGCATCTACGTCAACCCCACTCAGTTTGGTGTCAATGAAGACCTTTCTAGCTATCCCCGAACCTGGGACAGTGATGTGGAGAAATTGGAGAAGATAAATGATGAACTGGCTCGGGTTCAGGCTAAAGCAGGCCCAGGGCAAGCCACGGGACGGATCACAGCTATCTTCGCACCAACATCCAAAGTCATGTACCCTACATTACCTCCATCATCCGAAATCGACGGCCAGGGTTCCTTCGTTACCATCACCCCCCTTTCGACAAAACTAGAAGGGGGTTCACGACCGGTCTTCTTTCGCGGCGTCGCAACAGTTTGCATGAAGCTCTTCAATGCGACTACTCCAGATCGAGTCTACTTCGGGCAAAAGGACGTACAACAGACTGTCATTATCAAAAGAATGGTTCGGGATTTCCATATTGGAACGGAGGTACGGATCATAAGTACGGCGCGTGAATCAGACGGCCTCGCGCTGAGCTCTCGAAATGTGTACCTCGGCGACCGTAGACGTGCTGTGGGACTTGCTATCTATCGAGCACTCAAGGCCGCGGAGGGGAGTTATCTGGCCGGCAAGACCTCGCGTGCAGATATCTTAGGAGCTGCACGTGCTATCACCGGCCAGGTGCTATCTGAGCAGAACGCACTTTCGCCATCAGAGAGGGCCCTCTTTGAGGTTGACTATATTTCCCTAGCTGATCCCGAGACCCTCGAAGAGCTGGATGTCGTCGAGCCTACCAAGGGAGGTGTTCTTAGTGCAGCTTTGAAGATGGCACCTCTAGAAGAGACCAATGCTGGTGAGAACTGCGGGCTGGGCGATGGCAAAGTTCCCGTGCGACTTATCGATAACATCATCCTCCAGCCTCGTTCCTGATCTAATCAGCCATAATACCTACATGTACATATGCATATATAGAGCATTCCAATAATGACCAAAAATATTCGATTATCCAACCGGTCTCCAAAGCGGTAAGTAGGGCAGAACTGTAGGGCTCGGGCCGAGATAATTCCATTTCTTGGCGGCAGAAAAAAAGTTGCGATAGCAACTTATCTCTTCTAGCGCTAGAGATTTTTCCCTCCAACCAAAGCATACCCGACCACCGGGAAAATACGATATTTAATCATGGCGGACGATGGAATGCTTCTGAATTTCGCCATCGGCGATAATGTTATCAAACCTGAAGCCAAATTCAAGGGAGGAACATGGCGCGCTCGCCTTTCAGCGAAAAAGCGCTCACAGCACATTCCTGGCGAGAACAGCGATGGGAGCAAACGCAATGCCGATTCAAAAAACCCCAATAAGATTCAAATTCCTACAAATAGACCTGCCAAGCGACAAAGGACTGGCGACTCCGACACACGAGATGGCAACCGTCACCGGTCGCAATCCCAACAGCAACCACGCCGGCATCCTGGCCAATTTGCCTCGTCGCTCTTCACGAGCAACCCCGAATCGAAAACTGCCGATGAACCAAAACCAGAAGAAAACGTCGAGGATGTGAAACCAACAAACGCCGCCTTGGTTGATGGGATCGATACTTTTACTTCTCTAGGCCTGTCGCCTAACCTAGCCGCACATCTGCTTACGAAATTAGAGTTAAAGGCACCAACTGCGATTCAAAAAGCTTCGATTGAACAGTTGTTGAAGGAGGAAAGCGATGCATTCATCCAGGCTGAGACTGGTTCAGGAAAGACTCTTGCATATCTACTTCCACTCGTCCAACGCATAATGGATCTTTCGAAAGCAACCAAAGAAGCCGGTCTTCATCGTGACAGCGGCTTGTTCGCCATCGTCCTAGCACCAACTCGCGAACTTTGCAAACAAATATCTGTCGTCTTGGAGAATCTCCTCCGTTGTGCCAATTGGCTCGTCGCTGGTACTGTTATCGGTGGAGAAAAGAAGAAATCAGAAAAGGCTCGCTTAAGAAAAGGACTCAATATCCTGGTTGCCACTCCCGGTCGTCTAGCCGATCATCTGGACAACACCGAAGTCTTGAATGTCAGCAATGTCAGATGGCTAGTGTTGGATGAGGGTGATAGATTGATGGATATGGGTTTTGAGGAAGAACTACAGGGCATCGTTAAGAAGCTTGACGCAAGACAACGACCAAGCCGGATTCCCGGTGTACCAACCCGCAGAACGACAGTTTTATGTTCGGCTACACTGAAGATGAACGTACAACGTCTCGGAGAGATTAGTTTGAGCGATGCAATGCATATCAAGGCTAACCCAGCCGATGAGGATGAGGATTCTCGAAATGCCAAGGACGAAGATGCTTTCCGCGTTCCCGCTCAATTAAAACAATCTTACGCCATTGTTCCCGCCAAACTACGTCTTGTCTCATTGACGGCCTATCTCAAAAGAACATTTATTCGCAAAGGATCTGTTATGAAAACGATGGTCTTTGTTTCATGCGCAGATTCAGTTGATTTCCACTTTGAAGTCTTCTCCAGAAGATATGGCGACAGGCGCAAAAAGTCTAATGATAATGACGACGAGAAGGAAAGCAAGGAGAAGGAAAGTAAAGAGAAGGAAAGTAAGGAGAAGGAAAGTAAGGATGAAGAAAAAGAAGAATCCACGCGAAAATCTCTCTCCTTATGGCATTCATGGCACTATCGCTCCCGCCGAGGCATTCTCCACCCCAACAAACCCTGTTACGATCCACCGACTCCACGGATCATTACCTCAACACGTTCGAACTGCCACTCTGAACTCCTTCTCTCGCAGTCAGGAAGCCTCGGTTATGGTCTGTACTGATGTCGCTGCCCGTGGCTTGGATCTGCCCAATGTCGACCTTGTTATCGAGTACGATCCCGCCTTCAGCTCAGACGACCACACCCATCGTATCGGTCGTACCGCCCGTCTGGGCCGTGATGGTCGTGCCTGTATTTTCCTCCAGCCCGGCTGCGAAGAGAGCTACGTTGAAGTTCTCAAGCGTGGTTATCGTGATGGAGGCAAAGCGCTTACACGAACCGACGCAAACGAGATTCTGAAGCGCGGCTTCGGCGTCACTCCCGACTCAACATCTAAGAACTGGGAGGAGAAGACTACCGATTGGCAAATGGATGTCGAGCGGTGGGCTCTGGATAATCCTGAGTACTTGGAGATGGGGCGTCGTGCATACCAGTCTCATGTCCGCGCTTATGCAACCCATATTGCTGCCGAGCGAAAAATGTTCGATATCAAGGAACTTCACTTGGGACATCTTGCTAAGAGCTTTGCTCTACGCGACCGACCGGGCAAGATCAATGTGCCTGGCCTTCGCCAAGGAAAGGAGGATGCAAAGAAGGACTTCAAGGCAGCACGCAGTGGTGTCGCCGGTAACAAGAGAAAGGCCGACGGCGATGCATCTGCTTCCAATACAGATGATGCAGCACGCAAGATGAGAGCCAAGATGAGGGAACAAATGTCTGGAGGAGCAAGCGAGTTCAACTTGGCTTGATATATTATTGTACAAAAGCATGAGCATTATTCTTTTCTCAGTAGATATCCCATAATGAAATTTTTCCATCCTTGGACCCTGCTGCCAACCAGTGCGTTTGTTGTATTTTCTGATTTCTTTGGTCTTGAACAGCCGCCAAGGAGTAGTCAGATCTCTCAAGCGATTGCCCTTCACCACCGACCTCGGTCCTGCTCTCCGCTCCAGGATTTTCAGGACTATTTGCTTCTGGTGGTCGTGGTGCAGTAGCAGTATTCCCAAATGCAACAGAGTAGCATCCATCCTTATGCCACTTAAGTACAGCAAGTTCCTTCATGGTTTTACCAGAATAAATCCGCACTCTGCTGTCCCATCCCGCAGTAGCAAATATCTTACCATCACTCCGTAATTTCAAGCCCTGCTGCCCAGAATGCTTTGTATTAACTGTTTTCAGAGGTGTCTCTTCCTTATAGTTGATGATTGGGATATCCCCCAGGACCTCAGTCCCAGGAACGGGATGCTTAATTATCAAAGCATCAGCAGAAGAAGAGAGGAAATAATCTTTCGACGGGGAAACATCAATCGAAAGAACAGGTTGCGTATGTGGACGGCTAGCGTAGAGCCTTTCCCATTTTAACGGGTTTGAAGCAATATTTTTAAGTTCAAAATCGGCTGGGGCTAGTGGTCCTTTGTGGAAGAGGATCATTACATGTCCGTCTTCGTAGGCGGATGCCACATAAATATCGCCGGAGGAGGCAACGAAAATGTTGACCGCCATTACCATCCCGGTCTTAACAGCTGGATCTGATGAGATGGTGGATAAACGGCGCTCAGTTGGCAGATGGAATATATCAATTCCTCCAGAGTCCATCGCATTTGGTACTGCGAAGAGAGTAGTAGGCCGGGATGTAGAATCGGGCTCATCTTGCACATCTTGCGATGAGATGTCCGTAGTGTGGATAGATGTCATTGAGAAGGCGCAGAAATTCAGTGCATTAACAGGCATAGAATGGAGTAACCAAGGTTGTGCTCTTGTCTCTGTAGAGTTTGATTCGGCGCCTAAGTCAACAGGAAGAGTCTTATCGAGGTAATCTTCATCATCCACCCGGATCTTCCAAACACAAAGCTTGTGGTCACGACCATGTCTATTTCTCTGATTAGCGGACAGATGCTAACTGATTTCAGTTGGAAAAACCCTACGTGTAAATTTCTGTGATTCCAGTGTCATATTTAAATCCTTTCACTTCGAGTACTGCGCCTGCGTGTGCTTTCCATACCGTCACTGGGCGTTTTGTCGCTAAATCCCAAATAACGACCCACCCATTGGCATCCCCGGAGACAAGTCGTAGGTTTTGAGCAAAGATGTCTAGCGCGTGTATCGGAGCACCATGGCCTCGTAGTATGTATACTGGGGCTGCTGGGCCATTCTGCGCCTGATTTATTTGGGCGGCCATTTCCTGTCGATGTTGCACAGTCGAAGTTGCCTTGAGCCGCGCGCATCACAAATGCACAACAGCGTACCGCCTTGGCAGCACCCACCTGTACCATTACTTTGCTAGACTTCCAATTTTCCAATCTTGGGTTTTCTTTACAGGCTACAAGTGTCACGTTTATTGGTAGGATTGTTTTTAGAATATTATCCAATTTTTAGAGCCTTGGAATTCCACACCATGATGTTCCAACCCGAGGAGGTAGTCTGGAGCCACTCAAAACTTCAAAGGTTGAATAGATACATCCATTGTATCGTGAAGCCGAGAGCTCGCCTTCTGGGCAGCTCGTGCCATGATCCACTCTAATGAGTCTCTGCCAACTCATCATTCTCAGACATGCGAATAGCAATAGCCGTATACTCATCCAAATCCTCGACAGGGAGACCCAAAATATCATTGTGGACCTCGCTCGTCAGAACAGCACCATCTCCATTCGGGAAAAACATACGACTGTAAAGCATCTTGGGGAAAAGAGCATAGTTTCCTTTGTGGACGGCCTCATGCCCATCAGTCCATCGCGCCTCGGCAGTTTCGTGGGTGATAGTCCAGTCAGCATCAGTGGTACCAGTGACGCGTTTCGCGCTCTCAAACATCTCAAGCTGGTTGACCCGGAAGCTAGTAACATAAACTGAAGCATTCGCGAAGTGAGACACGGTCGGCGATTTGTCGTTCTCATCGTCTGGGAGATTCTTCAAACTAAGCAGGCTGGCGATGGCTCGGCCACATTGCGGCCAGGTGGTAGTTGGGATTTTCACAGTGCCGTCATCGAACTGGATGAAGGAGCGATTCTTGAAATCGAAACCATAGCGGTATGGCCCTCCGCCGAGACTGAACTCGTACCAGAAGCTGCAAACCAGGAAGATATACGAAGTGTCTACAAAAGATTTGAATTGAGTCTGTATTTTTTCGCGGCTTTGACTCAGTGTAACGCCATCACATAGCGGGATGTTTCCGTCATCGATACCAAGCCAATTGGGGAGAACATATGGTATTCCTGCTTTGGCAGCTGCCTTCGAGAGCTTGCTGATGGTGTCTGGTGGAGCTGCCAGTGACATCGTAATGATCAAAGCCTGCTGGCCACGGAGCGCTTCTACTAGCTCAGTGTCGTCATCATCGTTATAGTCAACCTTGACTATTTTGAGACCATCTGGAAGCTTGCTTGAGCTGCCCGGACGAGTAATTGCCGTCACAACGTGTTTGCCTGTCTTCAGCAAGGGCTCAACCAAATATTTTCCAACTTGGCCGCCTGCCTACCTTTGGGTTAGACTTGAGGTTATTGCAGAAACAGATTTAGTTACTTACGCCGACGAAAGCAATCTTCTCGATGGTATTGGAAAAGCCCTGGGGCTGGTCTTTAGCATAAACTAGGGCCATTGTAGTAGTTTTGTTGTTCTGCTGTCTTAAACAATGGAATTGAATGAATATTCAAAAACTCTAGATACCTGGTGATATGAAATACTCTTATAGCACTTTAATCTTCGTATTGAGTTCTGACAGATGTAGTCCAATGGATATAACGGTCTTTATTGTGTCCGAAAAATATCCTTATACTACCGGAGATTAGGCCCCACTCAAGCACTAACTCCGGATCTACTAAACCCAGGCTATGCACAAGTAGCAAGACAAGGCTTTAATGAACCAGGAGAACGGAACGATCCAATCAAGTTGACTATCTGCTTCTAAGTTATTTAATATCTTATCGCCGAGAAAGTCTGCCTCTAATGTGCTATTTACTATCTTACGTGGCCGGCCTTGATTGACCTGTTGAGACACCTAGTCTATACTAAATATACACCATGAGCCAGCTCTTCTGCAATTTTTGAGCCTCAATCATGCGTATTACAAATTGCTGCATGCCAATTAATAGAGGGGGATTTGAATTAGGTCCGGCAACGAAATATTCTATCCTCCGAGATATCTTTTTTTATCATTTGGTGGTGATTTTGTCTCACAATATCGAATCGGTTCAACTACCAATTTCTCTTCTCAAAACTTATATGAGGTTTATTGTACATTGAATTTAATTGAAGCGAAACTGCAGTAATTTAAGAGTATAAACAAATGTTTTGATCAAAAACTCCAAGCGGGCAGGTTGATCATCACGTTGATGGCGTGCCAGCCAGGGCCATACTAGTTCATCCACGTATCAAATCCGGTCTCTTCATAGTACTCGTACAAAAAAGTCTAAACTCCTATTAATCATCACATAGTACTTTTTGTATCCGTAATATGAAACGGATGCAACCAGGAATACCGATCCTTGCACCAAACCTCCTTAGTAGGGATCCATTCTTCACCATCCAAATCCATCGTCCCGGAACTCACAAACACAGCATCTCCTGGAACCCCATTAACACTTCGCGCCAAAAAAAGACTTGATCCACAATTCGAACAAAAGGAGCGATTAAGAACATTCCCCGAGGCAGTCCGCTCATCCACAAAGACCTTAATCATCTCTCCTCCTTCCAAAATACGAACTTGCTACAAATGAATCAGCCAAGCTGTACAATCTGTAGTGCTAGTTAGACTTCCAATGTTCCAAGGTTAACTTACAGATTTCACATAATAACTACTTGCTAAGAAGGCCGATCCGCTATTCTTTCGACAATTATTGCAGTGGCATATAAGTCCTAGCACAGAGGGGCCGGTAATTTGGTATCGAATCTTGCGACAGAGGCAGCTGCCTTTGATGATTTTTTGTTCCGTCATGAATGATATGAGTAGAGACAGAATGATCTCATATCTTTTGCTGCCGGGCCGAGGTAAGTTGAATTCAGATAGATTTAGTTGGAAACATGCAGGCCAAATAAGTTTTGCAAGGATTATTTAGCCCCCGGAGCGGGGACAGGCGGGGGCTAAAGTTTTCAAATTCGACACGGATTAAAAACGATGATGAGCTAGCTACTCTCCTGATTCAGATTAGGATTTTGAAACGAAAGGCTCGGAAGGCTGCCGGCCCCCTGAGGACGGGTTGATTAGTCGTTGGGTCGACTGTGAATGGATGTGAGGTGAAACTTGATCCACAAGGTGCGAGCTTGTGGGACGAATTGCGCACTTATTGCAGTCTCTAGTCGCATGATTCCCCAGTTCTCGACATGCATGTCACTTGCCCGCGGTAACTGCTCTTCAGGGTTTGAAGATCACTGAGTGGTGGAAAGTATGTTTGCGATTCAAGAAAATAAAGAGATTAGCCATATAATGACCGTGGATGATTACAACTAAGCCTTAAATACATACTTGGGAGCCGCGGCACATGTGGGGCCGCATATGGACCGTTGTGACGGATAAAATTATCACGGCCCACAGTCCTTAGTTATGCACCTATTTCAGTGTGTTTTGGTTTGTCCGCGTCCGGGGATGAGTCGTGTTTGGGTTTAGCTTGAAGATCCATCGGTATATTGACTACACAGCCAGCCTGGGTTACCAACAACAGCGACCAGACCTTGAGGACGAGTATATTATCGAGCAATGGTATAGAATCATCGAAGCATATACCCACCGCTCGCTTTCTGATGAAATGGACAGAGTGATTGCGGTATCGGGAATGGCAAAGAGGTTCGCCGTGCTACTAAGACTGTATACAGCCGGTCCTTGGGAGAAATATTTCTTAAAATACGCACTGACGTGGCAAGTCAATCTTGCAACGCCTCCCCCAAGACCGTCTAAATACACAAGCCCGTTTTGGTCTCGGACAGCCGCAAATGCACCAATTTGCTTTCAAGTTTCACTTGCTCATTCTCCCTTCCTGGTTAATCTGCTGTCTGTAGAATGTGCTCCTATGTATGAGGATGCTCCATTCGGGGCCTTGAAAAGTGGGACATTGAGAGGCAGAGACCTCGCCATCAATATTAAGTGGTAATACAACGGTAAATCAATATTTTGGAATTCTTCCTAATCCAATGGAGATACATTCCAGTGGACGCTAAGGGTTATTATGTTGACCCGAATGTGTCGATTGGATTTGATGCATGAGAGCCCGGCACGACCTGGAGCTCCGTGGCTCTTTTGGGGATAAATCCCCCCGCCAGATGTAATGGTATGACCGGTATAGTATTGGTACAGCAAGGTCAAAGACAGTATCCAGATTGGGAAACTTCGATACAGTCCCCTGGAAGCAGGATAATCTGGGAGATAGCGTTGCAGCAAGGCCTCCAAACTTGCCTCATTTTTCGCAGTGGGCAGAAGAGACCTTTGAGATTATCTAATGTCTTACAATGCTCTCAATATTCTTTTTGAAATAGCAGTTTTCTCTATTCTTCTTTCATTCCTTTCCCTCCCTTGATGTCGATTCACCGGTACCTGGTTAAAACTATCCGGATTCGGATTAAGTATTTAGACTTGCTCCAGGGTTGTAGACATGACTTATGGCACATTTTATTGAACTTTTTTGATTGTGCTCATGCTATTCAATCATTTAATGCGTGTATGGGGTATTTAATAAAACAAAAACCAGAAGTAAGCCGACCCGGAAGCTATATGTGATATCAAACAAGAAAAGAGTTATACTGATACTGATCAAGGATCTGATGGTGATTCGGAGGCACATAATACCCATGATAAGGATTACCTTCCAACGAGAAGTCACCAGCATCGAATAGAGGATTGGATATTCCAACATTGAAGCCCGAATCTTCATGGAGCGGAAGTTCTGGATCCAAATTATGGAAATCGGTATGCATCTGAGTTGGATCCACAGTGCCTGGTTGCTGAGACCAACCCCAATGATGCCTCAATGTTTCCTTGATCAACTCAGTATGCCAATGTGTGTTTTTTGTTGTCGCATCGAGTATACTCAAGGCCTCTTCCCGCGAGGCTTGTGTTTCTAACAACTCTGCAGCAATGGCAAGGCAATGGATCGCTATATTTGATACGCTTTGATCTTTCAGGTTTGCAGCGAGGCCACAAACTTCATATGCGTTAGATTGCTGTGCTTCTTTCATCTCTGGCTCGGTCGAGCCTTTTATTGGGTGAATACCGGCCAAGATTATACAGGCCGTGTGATAGAAAAACTGGGACATGATCGCCGATCGCTTAATAAGCCTGGAATGGAGTTAGTCGTGTATGGAAATTGAAAGAGAAATAGAATCTTACCAGGTTTTCGGAAACCCAGATTTGGATCCATGCCATGGCTGCGGAAGACAGAGTGGCTTCATTGACCGCGGTATAGAAGTGATCCATTGTTCACACAACGCATTGTAATGGTTCCATTCTGGCACAGCTTCATTTAGTCGAGTATTTCGAGATCGAGTGTCAACAGCAGACTGCAAGTGTTGAATAGCTACCCGAAAGTTGGCGATTTTTGCGCAGATATAGATGATACGATGCAGCCAGTGATCGTCTCCTTTCCAAAAAGGTTGGTTCTGCGCCATATTCATATCCACTCCCCAGGTATCCGGGTCCCAGGATAAAGGCCAACCTTTGTATAAGCAGCTCAGTAGCTCCATGGTCACACTGATCCAGAAACATGTTCCACCCAGGCTTGGTGTTTTTGCAGTCCAGCCGCACTCCCGAATTAATGCTCTCGATCCGGCTATGTGTTTCATTACTGACTGCGGACACATCGCTTCGTAGGTACTAAGAATTAATGCAGCCGTAGCACATAATACTGAATCGCGGTTGGGATCCCGCATCGCATGCAGAAGGTCTTGGGTGGCTGCCACGTAATAATTATGGGCTTTTTCCGGCCCAAAAGAAGGATCGACGAGTGAGATATGTCTAGCGCCGCAAGCTAGAAATGCTTTGAGTAATAATGGCTCATCAATGGCATGCAGGGGTAAAATTTGTGTGAACTAAGAAGTTGTCAATTATAAGTTAAGAGAAGAAGAAATCGACTAGACACCAAAACTTACATGTCTTGTTACATCCATTGAATCCATATCAGGACCGACATCTTCTACGAAAGTCTGAAGAAGATATATTTGTTCAGGATCAGCCAAAGAAGCAGGGCTATACTGCTTCAAACCCAATTTATGAGAAAAACTCGACGTGCCATGTGGGAGTAGTTCATCTCCCGGCACAAGATGGGCACCATGCCAAATATCCGACCCGCCCAAAAAATCATTTGCAGCAGACTGCGGCAGATCAAATCCAAGCGGATCAAACGAGTGAGCAACAGATTGAAAAAGACTCTCCAACTGATCGGAACCAATCATATTCAAAGCCTCATGCTGAATCTGTCGTCGTTCTTCGATCGGACTTTCCGGTTGAGGTGGTGGATACCTCTCAAAGCCACCGACATATTCAGACGCTATGAATCGCGAGTCATCACGAAATGTCAACTTTGCACCCTTGGGCCGCGCAATGATATGCGGAGGCGCAACAGTTTGTATATCAATAAAGTTTAAGCGAACACCTCGATGGCAAATCCTGTCTGACTTCCGACAATTCAGACATCTTCCTAGGGCCTCGTCGCATTTTAAATGTCTTTCGCGGCATGTTAAGCAGCCTGTGCGGGTGCGTTTTGCCTTCGTCTCTGCTATTTCGGAGGACTTTTTGCGATTCGCGCTGGATGGGCGGGGCGAGTTGTCCTTTTGGCTTGTTGGTGTCGCCGCGGAGTCTCTGGGCGACTGTGACTGCGATTTTGACTGAGCGCGGGTGGTGAGATTCATTTTGAAATTTTTGGTAAGGCGTAAGTTTGGATCTTAAGACACTTTCTCGGGCTTTTGTTTCAGTCTCCGGCTCGGACTGGGGCCACAGGCTGTCCGGGCAAAATATTGTTTCCAGGCACACCAGATCTCGTTGCTACGATCACTCGAATGGCCATGTTCACTCTACGTATGCGACGGAAAATTATTTATTGAATATGCGGTGGAACTAGTACAGCTGACGGAGAGCCTCTGGACGCTGGGTACCCCAATCGTTTATGGGCGGAAAGAAAAGGTCGAAGGGCGGGCGATCGCAGGAGGGGTAGGCGGGGAGTTGACGATCTCTGACAATGAGGTCAGTGGTTGCCCAGAAGAGTTAAAGTGGGAATATATCTTAAGAAATACATACCCGCTCACCTTATAGGCAAAAATTAAGTCCAAATTTCGCCAACGACGATGTTCAAGAGCGTGAAAGTTGGGAAATCGGTGCGGAGAAAAACGCGGAGTCCACGAGGAAAAAAAAGTGGAGTCGGATCCAGAGATAACTAATGGGTCCAGGTCAGCATTTACTTAATCTATTCCTTGTTTCTGAATTATTGACACATCGTAGCAGATTTGAAGTATTCTTTTCTAACAAAGTATTACACTTAATATAAGAAAAGCCTGATTTGTGAGATTTACTCTCTCATGGTATATCCCCAAAGATTATACCTATTGGGCATTCATATACTTTTATGTCTTCCGTCTTAATTGGGGCAAATGAAGGCGTAAATGCATTAATAACATGACAGCACCCCAAACAGCAGCAGAGAGAAATGTGACACGAAGGGCCATAGCATATGAAACAATCACTGGGCAAATATTAGCGGTCATTCTCAACGTTAAGGGAAAGTCAAATTCGAAACTCAAGGACTAACCTTGCTGCCGATGTACCGGATCTAAATCACCGATCGAGCGGATCGACTTGCGAACAAGACCGATAATATACTCCTTATTATCCCCGGTCACCTTCCGCCCAAGTTCATATAGCAGAGAATTCTGGAAAATCCAACTACTAATAGCAACTCCCATGACAGCACCCAAATTACGCGCCAACCCGAGTGTCGTAGTAGCCACTGCCTGGTCGTCTTGTTCACTGGTGGCCAAAATAGAGACCATCAGACTAGGAAATGCGAATCCTTGACCGAGGCTGTTAAAAGAAACACAGACCATAGCAAGCGCAGGCGGAGTATTGGTGTTCATGGAGGTAGCTAAGCAGCCACCCAATAGCATACAGAAACCGCCAATGAGAACAGTTGGCTTCATACGCCGCGACCAGGTGATTAGAAATCCCGTGCCGACACTTGAGGCAGTCACAGCGATGGAAGCAGCGACGAGACGTAGTCCAGAATCAGTGGGACTCGCCAGCTTGACGGCCTGGAAATAAAGTGGCGCATTGAACATCATAGTGTTCACAGACATTCCTCCGAAAAAGTTGCCGAAAATAATATTTGCACGAGGATTTTTTGACAGAAGCTCTATCGGTAGAACGGGGCGAGGCACAGTTCGTTCATAGCGTATTAAGATAATAGACAAGATGACCGATGCTACTAGTG
Organism: Penicillium angulare; assembly: GCF_028827245.1. Taxonomy (NCBI): domain Eukaryota; kingdom Fungi; phylum Ascomycota; class Eurotiomycetes; order Eurotiales; family Aspergillaceae; genus Penicillium; species Penicillium angulare. Next base: position 1,949,747 of record NW_026623163.1, read on the forward strand.
AACCAATGACTAGCGGGTGCGTCCATGGAAAGACATTTCCTCCCAGATTCAGCCCCATGATCAAAGCAGTGACTGCAAGAACAAGGAAGAAGGAGCCGATCAGGTCAACACTGCGAATAGCCTGTATGAGAGATTTCCGTTCTGGTCCTACATGCTTGATTCCAAGATCGGCTGGGACGGTACAAGCAGCTGTGATGAAGTAGATGAATATAAAAGGTAGTTGGATCAAGAAAGCATTTCTCCACCCGACGGTGTCGCACAGAAGTCCACCAAATGCGAGTCCGAGACAACTACCAATACCTAAACATAAGTTGATATATGACTGGTAGACACCACGATACTCGATATGCACAAGATCACTCGAGAGAATTTGGCCCATGGAAAATACACCTCCAGCACCTAGGCCGCAGAGCGCACGAGCTGCGATAAAACTACCAATGCTCTGTGCTAAACCGCACCAGGCAGTGGTGAAAAAGAATATGGCAATGGAGAAAAGATACACAGGCTTGCGACCGAGTGCATCTGAAACGCGTCCGAAGAGAGGCATAAATGCCGTAGAGGTGAGTAAAAAGGCAGTCGATAACCATGATGCGCTGTTGGCAGCATGGAAATAAGATGTGATAACCGGGTGACTCGAAGCCATCAGGGTCGAGTCAAAATAACCAATTACGTACCCCAGCATAGTACCAGAAAAGATCAGCCAGAATCGAGTGGGTGAGACGCCGATGAATCTTGACTCATAAGAGTTATCTTCATCGTGTATGCTGCCAGTGCCGGCAATAGATGCATTGCTTCTCTTTACCGAGCTAGTTGAAGGGATTCTTTCTAGTGTTGGCTCAATGTCCAAAACTTGAGATGTTGACTGGAGAGTACTGAAGGTGGGGAAGTCAACGTCCCCTTCGACCTCTGTGGTGGAAGAGCTGCTTTCAGTACCATAATGCTCATGCTGCACAACACTGTGGTATTGTGTGCTGGTTTGGTAGCTAGGATTTTCTCGCAGAAGCGGGGTTTCCTCGGAGTGGCCCTCTTTGCCAGTCATAGTGGGACGCAAGAATGAACCAGTTGAGATGAAACGAAAGAATCAATCGACCCGTCCCATGTAAAGCGAAATAAGGAGAGACGGGGATGAAGCCGAGAAAAGAGGTAGCTTAGTGACCTCGGGAGAGATTGCGAGCGATTAGCCGGGAAGAGAATGGGGAATGGGGAATGCGGAATGCGGATAGCGGGGCTATTAAGTCACTAATGTACAATATGTACACAGTACACTACACCTCTGGCCAAGTCAAACATAATATTACTCGTCGGATTTAGACCTGCAAAAAAATTTATTGATTTTCACCATGCTGAAAATCTCATAGTGGCGATGTTCAAGACAATTGATTGGCCAAAAGAAGATAAGATCGGATCGGCAACCGGCATTCTGCATAAGGAGTGACACCTGGCGGGGCTCGTGTCCTCTTTCCTCCTCTCCAGATTGTCTCATTGCAAGTTGCGGACTACAGGAAATTGCAGTAGATCTTACTGTTCCCTGCAAATCACAGAAGTCCCTTAGAACAGGTCTCAGATCCCTATAATAGACATATCATGCCGCCACATCATGCGCCCGCCGCTTCGGATCGCCACCTTGGAATGCGGCCCCGCGCCTCCAAATGCTGATAAACAATATAATGGGTTCGGAGGCATGTTCGAAGTACTGCTTACAAGCAGTGCGAAAGCACTAAATCAGCCTGAACGTTTGAATCCCGAGAACGGTCTGGAAATTTCAGAATGGGACATCTACAATAACAAAACATATCCCCAGCTGGAGGACATTGATGCCGTGCTTCTTACAGGTTCAGGTTGGTGTACCCATCCGCTTAAATGTGCAAAGCGAGCTAAGACAGTGCAATAACATACGTACTGACACTTGCAATGGAATGTAACAGAAGACGACGCGTTCGAAGATGTTCCGTGGATCAACCGGCTCGTGGAATTCACGCAACAAGTCCTAGCACAAGATCGGGTTCGCATTCTTGGAATCTGCTTCGGACACCAAATTGTCGGTCGTGCGTTAGGAGCGAAGGTTGGACGAAACGATCAGGGCTGGGAAGCTGCTGTTTGTGACGTGGACCTGACAGAGAAAGGCAAAGAGCTGTTTGGATTGGAGAAGCTTGTATGTTGTTTTCTCTTTTCTGCGTATGGGTTCATGATAACTTACCGGGCTAACTATTTCCTTTTAACAACAGCAAATTCAACAAATGCACCTGGATCTTGTTTTTGATTGTCCCCCAGGTGTCACTCTGCTGGGCTCTTCGCCACTTTGTGCAGTGCAAGGAATGTATACCCCGCGGCGCTTTATGACGGTTCAAGGTCATCCTGAGTTTGAAGGTGAGCTACAGACGGAAATTATAAAGTCTTTGGAAAATAAGGGCATCTTCAGTGAGGTTCAGTCGCGGGATGCTTTGGATAGAGTCCATATCCCGCATGACGGTGTTGCGATTGGATCGACTTTCCTGACGTTCTTACTGGAGGAATGAATGAATCTGAAACTTGAACTAGTCAGTGTACATACATTGCCAGTGGAGATTTCGATATCTCGAGCCCTGGGAAATCCGAGTCTTCATTGTAGTGGTGAGCTTGCACCGGTGCAGTACATATTATATCGCTATATACGAGAACCTTGGAAGATCAAATATTATTGCAATTGTGGATAATCACTGGAGATCTAACGATGTCCGAAGGGCAAGGTACAAGGATAACATGGTGTCTGAAGTTTGTTCCAAGGATCATCGTATCACGAATAGTGGTGCTACAAACTTGAAGAACGAGCGTACGAGCAAACAGCGTTTTGGAATGTTCGACTTTGTACTTAGTATATTAGCATTCAGGATTCACAAAATGGAGACATCTAATGTAATGTAATGAATACCCGAAGTCAACTTCTGGGTGTCACATTAAAAAAAAGGTACAGCTAGACTAGCTACCTATCATAATCTCCAAGGATCCCAAGGTTTCTGTGATATTGCTGAGCTATCAAAGCCCAAACCTTGAGTCCAAATGCATATCGTAATCCGTTGGGGAATGCTCCAGGCACTTCCTATCATGCGAATAATTCAAAACGCCTCCCGAGCCAACCTCGTTGACTATGATTCATGTGGCAATGCATTCATGACAAAAATAAAATCCCACGTGCCAGATGGTTTACGCTAACGCCATCACAATGCAATTGATCGCTGCAAAAAGAGAGGGATCTAAGGCGTACAAAAATCGATTGGGGTATCGCTGGCCGGGTTTGTAGATTGGCCTCAAGACGAAACGAGATGCCAAGTTAAGCTTAAGCTGAACGAGACTTTGAGAGACGACCGCTTCGACGGGGAGCTTTTGTGGACCCTGCGTCTGATTGGGAATCGTCGTCGGACTTTGCCTTCTCGGCCTGTGCGGCTTTTTCGGCATCTGCTTTCATCTGTTGTATGGAGTGGTCAGTATACTTGGCTTGGATTGGCTGGAGTCGATGCGTGGGGGACTAACCCGCAGATTCAGTGAGACGACCTCATTTTGGTCGCCTCGGATTGATATTCCCAGCGTCAGATTAGAGACGAGACGTTTCCTCGGCCTCCCTCGTCGAATAGCTGGACGTGGGTCCTCGGAATCTTCACTGTCGTCGGCAGAACGCTTGCTGCCTGTGCTGAAGGGCGAGGATGAGCGGGACGCCTGAACACTCGGTTTGAGCGAGGGGACTGGGATGACCTTTCTCTCGGGGTCAGGTTGATCTTCTAGGAGAGCGGCAAATGCTCGGTCGATGTCGCCGCGGCATTTTTGGAGCATGTCCACGATGGTTTCACGGGGATATCGACCCCCGAGGCCATCTTGAATGGATTGAATGTCCCAAGGAGGGTAGACGTCGACAGCCAGGCCGGTGTCATTTGCGGGTAGAGAGTCATGTGATGTTGGTTGTGTGTCGTTGGAGGATGTGGAGGAGAAGGAAGAGGATGGAGAGAGTGTGTTTGTGGGTCGAGCGGCGTTTGGAAGAAATGTGTTGTTGTGGTTCATGTCAGGAACCACGGATTGAGCTGTGGAAGTATTTGGATGAGGCTCTTTGTTTGGATCGCCATCACCATGCGGAACAGATAGGGGCTGGGGCTCCAGGCATATTGATTTGGAAAGAAGTCCTGTGTGGCAAGTATTTACGCGTCGTACTGAAGAGTAGTGTTTGAAATCCTGGTAATGGTCAGTTGAAACTCAAAAAAATAAACTTTGATCGGATCAGAAGATAAAGCTCACATGAAAGGCGACGTGAACAACTTCCCGATGTTCACCATGCAGGGCATGAACATCCCGAAACGTCTGAACCCCATCCATTGTGTAAACTTTGATGTCGACCTTGAAGACTTGGCAGAAAGCTTGGAGGTGCTCGGAGCTACCCCATTCGCCGTTCTTGCGGGTGGAAGACACCATTTCGTCGAACCGCCGTTCCATATCCGCTTCGGAGGGGCCGGATACATCAGCAGAACGCGTAGCATATGCAGAGGTGGTAGAGCGTTTGGGACGGCGACGTTCACCACCATGGGCAGCGACAAATTGCATGAAGTAAGACTTGTTGTTGGCTATGTGGGCTGCGAGCATCTGTCGGATTTCGTTTGCATGGTCGAACGTGGCATACAATTGGTCTGAGAGGGAGTAGTAGAGGCAGTTTCCTGTGCTCGACGCGTCAGAACAGTGATTTTGAGAGGTCTAAAGCTTCCTTCCAAGAGCAGAAGACTGTAAAAAATATAATTGAGGTATAATCTTACCATCTCCTTCTGTGGGCAGTGCCACTAGACCGCGTTCCTGCAGAGAGGGCATCTCTAAGCTCTTGAGATCCATGGCTTTCTGTTGACGCCCGGCGAGGATATCTTCTTTACCCAAAAGCAAAGAGACATCATGGGAATGAGAAGGTGTGATTGTATCTATTGAAACTGACTCTGAGGTCGCGTTGGGATATTGGTGCTGGGCAGCCTGTTGGCCCGCAAGTATGGGCACGATTCTGCCACCGTGTGTGAGGAGAGACATGGTGAAAGGAGCCCTACCCAGACGGGGCCGGCATTTATGGAAAGATGGATTTTAGTGGATATGGAGATTCAAACATTTCAATCCATGGAAACGGATATGAATGATTAAAGAATAATTGAGATCAGAAAGCAGGTTGGAAAAGGAAAAGTAAAAAAAGAAAAAGTTTCAATTAACCCGCAGAGTGAATAAGCCCTGCGGGTGCCAGTGCAAGATGAGAGAAAAGGAATTCCCAGGACCCAAAACTTGAGTGCCGAGTCTGGGGGCGGTGAACTTCCTCGCCCTTGATGATTGGATCACACGTGAGGGTTTGCCTACTATGACATCGGTGACCGCGATCAACCCAGTTTAGCTGCGGCCCCCTCACTATATGGGGCTCAATTCCTCGTCATGGGTGGGATTGGCTTTCCTAATCTCTGTATCATCTGATGTTTTTGTTTTACCCTATATACACAGAAAACAATATATCAGAGAGATCAAATCCAAGATGTGATTCATTTACTTCCAGGGCCACAGTGGAGACTGAGCTATGGAGAACGGGTCTTTACGGAGAAGGCTTGCCAAGGTTGTGGAAAACAAGTCTGTTTACAACAAAGTCGAGTATTTTCAATGTTAAAAACATGGAAATATTCAAGGTAAATAGAAAATTCATTTTTGACTCATAGCAGCTCTTAGAATGACGATATAGGGCTTTTTTCAGGGCTTTCCCATAAGCTTTCTAGCTCCACGATTTAGGAATAGAATCTGCGGAGTTGGAGATGTATTGGGGTTTGTTTGTGATTTGTATCGTATTGTCTCCACATTGAAAAGCTTTAGCGCGTTCTTGATTTTCTTGTACGTTGATTCGCTTTCACACACACCGCCTCTTGCGCCGCCACTTGAAATAGTAACCGGGGAACTGTGTGATTTCAGCGATACTAAAATACGTAAACAAATTACCCACGCTCCCCATCTCTCTTATCGACGTTACAAATCGCTTGTCGATAAGGAAAAGAGGAGCATGGAAGCGGAGTAAACGCCGCTCACCCCGCTTGCTTTTGTATCTCCACACTCCTTGACTCACTTGGGCGTTGGTATATCGAAGCATTGCTCGTCCAATTCTATTCTCTTCATCTTGGCATATTCTGTTTTCTTTGCGCTATTTTGATGTCGTGCAAACCCCACTAACTCGTATTCGCAATGACTAACAATATCGTGGTTCTGGGGTAAGAATCCTTTAATTTCCACTGCAGCAAGGAGGTATCAATATGTCTTGTACGCAGCTGACATGTTCCAGGGCCGGCGTCTCGGGTCTAACAACGGCATACCTCTTGTCACAGGACCCGGCAAACAAGGTTACCGTTCTTGCAAAGCATATGCCCGGCGACTATGATATTGAATATGCGTCTCCGTGGGCTGGAGCAAACTATATGCCGTATGTCTATCCAGCCATCTTGTATCAATTGCTTCCATACTCAATTCTTCTAGGGTTGGCAAAAAAGGAAGTCGTCATCAGGCTTGGGAAACAGCTACTTGGGCTCCGCTGAAAGAACTCTGTGAAAAGTACCCCGATGCAGGTATTCATTTCCAAGGTATGATTCGGGTATACTTTATTCATATTTCAACTCAGCGCTAACCGATGCGAAGACACACTCATTTATAACCGGAAAAAGGATCAAGGCACTGCCGCTGGCAATTGGTTCGCTGAATTAGTACAACCTAACCCATGGTACATGAATGTTGTCCGTGATGTATGCTTAAATTGACCGCAAAGAATCCTCACTCAGTTCAGGTGGTTAACCGCTTATCTCACAGTTCGAAACTCTTCCCCAGAGCGCGTTGCGATCTGACATGGATAACGGTCAAAAGTTCACATCTGTTTGCATCAATACAGCCATCTATCTCCCCTGGCTTATTGGCCAATGTGTGAAGAACGACGCAGTATTCAAAAGAGAGACGTTCAAACATATCTCCGATGCAGCCAATGCTCATCACACGGGTCAGAAGGCTGATGTAGTCATCAACTGTACCGGTCTATCATCTAAGACACTGGGTGGCGTTCTTGATGAGAAGTTGTTCCCAGTGAGAGGTCAGATTGTCGTGGTCAGAAATGATCCTGGTGAAATGGTGTCGGTCTCTGGAACAGACGATGGTGAAGACGAGGTGACATACATCATGACTCGTGCTGCAGGTAATTTTCACCCGATGCTCTAAGTCCCACACTACGAATTGTAGCTAACTGGCTTTAGGTGGCGGTACAATCATCGGCGGTTGTTGTCAAGAGAACAACTCGGATCCATTGCCAGACCCTAACCTAGCTACTCGAATCATGAAGCGCGCGATTGATATTTGCCCGAAGCTAGTTAAGCCCGGCCAAGGTATCGAGGGCCTTGATATTATTCGCCATGGCGTGGGCTTGCGGCCTTATCGTCAGGGTGGTCCTCGAATTGAGAAGGATCTGGTGGACGGGGTAAAAATTGTTCATAACTATGGACATGGCGGATTCGGTTATCAAGCTTCGTTCGGCTGCTCCGAGGAAACAGTGCGTCTAGTCAAAGAGGTGTTGCAGAGCAAGCCTCGCTCGAAGCTCTGAATGACTCCAACAGCAGCAAAGACATTCCAAAGTTTATTAAATTTTCCCATTCATAATTCACACTTATATTGCATCAACGTTCAATTATTTGAATTTTTGCTTTATTCCGCGAGAACATAGTATATTTCATGTTATGCAAACGTGACGTCAAATTTTCTAAGAATTGCCACAAATTCATACTATATCTACTACCCTTCTTCGAGGAATCAATACCTGAGAGTTAGTACATACGGTCGCACAAAATTATTCTTTTATTATCTCGTCTTTCCAATATTCTTACTATCCGAGCGTCTTAATTGAGTCACTATGGTGGCAACAGCCAGCGACGAAAACCATGACGAATACTATGAAGACGAAATCGCACCACCGATCCAGTCAATAATTTCAAAGTATGGCCAGCCACCACTAGCTGGTACATCACTTGCTAGCCAGCCTGACTCGCATGCCGGCCCTGACACATTTCTAGCAATGATACTAGATGTAATGGTCAAATCACGACCAATATCCCATGATCTTACCCACAAATACTCACCCACCTAGTCAACGCCAGTTACCACCATATAGACATACTCTTCATCACCACATGGGAGGAACGAACAAGAGTTTTGAGTGAAGGGGGATACAACCGATATCGAGAACAATGTGCGACCAATCTGGGAACTTTAGCAGACTTTGTTTCAGAATGTTACGGTATGTTCGCAATAGTGGGTATTAAATCAAACCCTCTGAGCTAACTGGGTGACTGATAGATGGGGATCTCAATAATCTGCTTGAAGCCGCACATGGAGATCGGGAGGAGACTCGAACGTTGGTGAAGGAGATCAAGGGTGTTGGGGATCTTGGTGTGGAGTTATTCTTTAATAATGTGCAGGGTGTTTGGCCGTCTATTGCACCTTTTCTTGATTCAAGGAGCTTGAACACGGCTGATGAGATTGGTATTGGGAGAGATTTGGATGCTATCTATGGTGTTCTGGGGCATGAGCCTGAAGATATGAGTTTGCTTGCAAATGGACTGTCTCAGGTTCGTCTTGAGAATAAGCGAGTTTAACGACGAAATGAATATGTGTGGACATCAAATTCTCTCGCGAATCGTCGAGTCTCTTAATCCCGACTAGTTATGTGACAGGCACGTATAAATTATGGTGTAGGTATAGCTTACGGGGCTTGATCTGTTGATTTAAGAAACCTACACTTAATTGATACAATATACCATGTTAGGTCTAATTATCTTATAGAATATAGATTACGGAGTTGAAGTAGACCTAGTAAATGTCGCATTTGTGATGACAGACGCCTAAAAGCTTGACGATCATCTCCCAAAATAGCACCCATGACATCCGTGGACAAGAATGGGGGCCACCTCTCAGCCCCTCACGTGACTAACCACTGCTGATTCAGCCACACGAGGCTTGGCGAGACCCGCTGCTTGCGACAGCCCAGCTCCTCGCGCTGTTCAGGCTTCTTTCATCGTGCCCCTGTTCTACTCCATTCTTGCGAAAGCCCAGTCTTGGCTCTTATAACCTCTCCGCCCACTCTCCCCTCCTGTGATAACCTCCTCGGCATTCTTTTAGGTATGTTCCCAGCCCAAGGTCGTCGAAACCTCCGCATTGCATCGCCGGTGCCACTTCCGACTCCAACCCCCTCAACCAAGACGAACCATTCCAACTAGGCTGAAACATACTAATAAGCAACTAGTGAACTCAAGAAGTACTTGACCCATCTCTTTCCCGCACTCCTCGCGCCTTATCGTTGCTGGATGCCTTGCTCGTTGCTTCGATTCTCAGACCCTAACCGTTGCGGGAACCTATAGACTTACGACTTCATCAAAATGGATTTCTCTAACATCTTGTATGTGTTTCTCCGCTTAGAATGATCTTCGGTGGATCTGGCTTTAGTCTCAAGATGGGATTCAGCAGTGAGTCGAGGGCTTCAAGCTAACAATTGCTCTAGCCGTCTCGTTAACATCGCCGTCGGCGTGGTGATGGTGCTGGGCGGTATTAGCCAGTTCTTCCCAGCCTCCATGAGCTCCGTCATCGTCGGCGGGTACGTCATTGTATTCGGTCTGGGTACGTTGATTCAATTGCGCTTTTTTCTTACAAGATATACGAGATAAGAGATCATTGCTAACATCCCGACACAGTTGTTGCTGGACTTGAATTCATGCCCAACGTTCCTGACTACGCCTACCGTTACGCCTCTTTCCTGTTCTCTTTCCTCGGCCGTGGTATCTGTAAGTTGCAAGCCTGGTTGCTTACGGTTGCGATTCTCCCACTGACCTTCCGATCCAGTCTACATCTTCGTTGGCTCCATTCTGCTGCACGACCTCATCCTGCGCGAGATCGCCGCCTCCATTGTCGGTCTCACCGGTGTCGCCTACCTTGTCCTTGAGTTCATCCCATCCATCGAGCCCCCCTCAAACATGCGCGAGTCGGACCAGGGTTGGGGCGCTGAGCAGGTCTAAGACTGCTATGCGATTGCCCGCAACGAGCATTAAAACGTCATTTCCCGGCTGGAAGTGACAATATGGATGGACAAGAGGGTCGGTGCGTTAAGTTACCCTCTCATTCATGGATAGTGCATGATTGTCAGCGTTGGATTTCTCGTCATGCGTTATATGATCGATGAACGTTGCCATGACAATACGTATGTTTCCTCTTGGTCTCTTGAAGAAAAAAGCGGCTGAAGTCGGAATACTCGGTTTGTCGCGGAGAAGAGACCCGCTTTTGTTTGGATCACTCTCTTTTCCTTTTTCCCCCTTTTTCCTATCTTCCTGATTTCCTTTCGTCTACTTTCGATACCGATACCTGTGGATGTGGCTCCATTTGGAAGACACTGTATTATAGTTGAAATAGGTGTGGCTAGACCATGGCGACATTGAATGTTTAACAGTATAATATATTGGATTTGTTATGTTTAAGTACAGATCTCTTGGGTTTGAGACTAGACGAAAAATAGAAAACGGTAGAAGCTTGGTCGTGTTCGGGTGGGGCCTGCTTTTTAAGGGTTGGTGTTCACTGCATGATAATGAGCACTAGGCTTTTGTAAATCGCGTGATTGGATACCTGGAGAGAATGGGTTTGATAGCGACCCTCAGAGGTATGAATAGTTTATTACGCTACTATAAACTAGAGACTGACTAGGGACGGACTATGCACTATATACTCCGTGCTTCTTATAGTGAGACCATGTGACTCTCCCAAACCATGGATCCAGACCAATGACCTTAGACAGCGAGATCACGTGCACTATTGCCAGCCGTATGTCATCGGTGTCGCAAGATGCCGACGCCAAGAGATTTCTAGTACTTCTGGACTACGATGGGGACTTCAATCTTTATTCTGCAACCTAGATTGGTACGTTTATTCCTAAATGTCAGATGTCAAACGTGAAATGTGAGATGTAGGATGTGAGATGTAAAAAATAGGAACAAAGTACGAACCGTGCGACCAGATCAGCACCCAATACAACCTATCTCGGGGCGTCTAGTTGCGTCAAGTCTCGTCAGTGAGGTCAGTTTCGTCGGTTCTTTTTTTTTTTTGTCGAACCGAAGCCGAAGTGGTCCAGAGTGGTCCCCGAGTGGTTCAGGTGGTTCAGCTGGTCCAGTACAATCTTTTGTGTTAGTAAAAATGGAACAGCGTGGCCTCACACCGGATGGAACCCGCCACTCCCGAGAGCCAACGAAATCGCATATATTGCTGCTTACAGTAACCGGGAATCAGGCTCCGCCAATCACGGCCACTACAAAGCTGCTTGCCTGCGCATTGGCCCACCCGCACCTCTCTTTGGAAGGTGAATTCCCACAGTATTTTGCCCCCCTAAACTTCATCAGGAGTCGGTGGAGTCTTTTGCACTCGCGATCTGGGGAGTGACAGTTGCAAGAATCGGCTTATCGGCGATCAGAGATTTTCGGCAGTGGAATGGAGTCGAAAAAAAAGCAAATATGCAACATTAAATTCTGACAGATGAGTTTGAAAGAGAGGGAAAGAGGGAAGGAAGCATGTAGGAGAGAAAGACCTAAAGCAGTGTCTAAAGGAGAGATTAGATGAGATAGCGCCATGCGATTAGACTGATAATGATAGTTTCCGTCGATCCCCCCCTTCGTAGATCGATAAACCCAAACTCCCCGTAATAATCATCTTTCTTAACCCATATTTCGATAAGTTTCTTTTTTCCTTTCCACATCTCGGTGAACTTTGGTCAAATCATCATTCCACCTTCTCTTTCTTTTCTTTTTATTCCAGAAAACGAAAAACGACACAACGAATTACAATCTCCCTCCTCCTATCTCCCGCCTTTCATTGCGCCATCGTCCGTCTCAAGTCCCTTCTCCGTTCTCCTAACGCGGTGTGATCACCATCCTGCAGGCCCCTAGGGGACTCGGTCCAATCCTAGTGTCTAGGCGCGTCTCCGGCCTCCCACTTCCGAAAGAACTTGTCCTTCAAAATAAAATAAAATTGAAATCTCAGCCTGGCGTTCCTGGTGCGCTGTCAGCTGTCGCAATCGCTCCATCACCTGACCGATCCGGACCACTGGGTCGCCACACTCTTTGATATTCGGTTTTTTTGGCGTTGCCTCGTTGATTGGCATTACTCGCAAGTCTTATTGCCCCATCCTTGTCACTCCTCAATCCTGGGGCTGCCCCTCTTCCTGAACAAACATTCCTCTCCGTCTCTCCCCGTTTTGCGGCTCCCCAGGCTTGTTCCCTCCTGCCGTGCCGCCTCTACTACTCGCCGACTCGCCAAACAGCTTGACCGACATTTGCTCTCTGCGTCCCTGTGGGTGATACGGTGAATTCTGCTTCCGACTGCGGTGCGACATCAACCCTCACTTTCAAGGATCTAGAATTCTCTCTCCTCGCTTCCGTCGTTTCGTTCCCTGGTTATCTCAGCACTCCGCAATCGGGGGCCTATACTTTTTTGTGACTTCCCCCCAATCCTCGAAATCCTCGAAAAAAGGACCTTGGGCGACGAGGTGGTGATGCTAGCATCCATCCCAATGGAACAGGTGCGGTCGTTTCCCCAGAACCCAAGTGTTCCACTCCGGCAACCATCGGCGGAGGACTTGGATGCTGCTCAGCAGTTAATTTCATCGGCGCAAGCGGGTCGCGAACATTTGGCGGATCAGTATGGAGAATCCCCCATAAAAATGTCTGAAACTCCCCCGCGTGATGGGCCGGGATCAACCTCGAGTTTATCAGATGGCCGATTAGAACATGAAAAGACGTCCCCACGGGGTCAGAAAGACACCTCTTTCCTAGGGCATTCATGCAGGTAGGTCTCCCTCATATAGCAGGATTTCGTGAGTGTAGGCACCTAACATCTGTCATTAGCAATTGCGGAACAAAAAGTACACCTCTTTGGCGGCGCTCCCCAACCGGTGCGATGATTTGTAATGCCTGTGGTCTTTACCTGAAAGCTCGCAATGTCGCTCGTCCTACGAAACGAAATCGCGCCCAACAAAATCCCGATGGCCTAGAAAAGCATACTCCTCCTATTCCCCACACGGATTCACATACATCGGGTGGTTGTCAGGGGTCTTGCCCTGGTGGTGGAAGTTGTAATGGTACCGGCGGTGCTGAAGGATGTGATGGATGCCCAGCTTACAACAATCGCATCTATAAATCTGCACCACGAGCTGGCCCCCATCCATCTTGGGGTCGTACATCCGCCCCTGACGCGGAGCCAACGCCTCCCCCGGCAGCAACGGCAGCAACGGCAGAAACGCCCATTAAAAGTCCATCACTTGATAGCAATGGAGCTTTGGTTGCTTGTCAAAATTGCGGTACAACTGTGACTCCACTCTGGAGACGGGATGAACATGGTCATCCCATCTGTAACGCCTGTGGTAGGTTTAGATTTATACTTGCTTTTTCTCGCTGTCTTGGTATCAGCTAACATAAATTAAAGGGCTCTATTATAAGCTGCATGGATGTTATCGCCCCACGACTATGAAAAAGTCCATTATTAAGCGTCGCAAGCGCGTCGTCCCAGCCCTCAGGGATCAATCTCCTACGGCAGCTACCCAATCCTCCAATGGCTCATCAGCCTCACCCGAAGCATCCCCCGCGGCCTTGTCACATACACAAGATGAACACTATCGATATATGAGTAATGAACCCGATCATTATCATGGCCTGCCCGGAAAAGGTGCATACGATGATGCACGACCATTACCCTTCGCCCCGCCCCCAGTGGACTTCACTGGCTACCACGCAGCTCCCATGCATCCTCAATTCCCCAAACTCCTTGATCCCGAGCGCCTTGGACATTCACCTGTTCAATTCGGACGACGATCCGCATCTCCCAACTCCCTCGCTCTTCCCAAGAAGCGTACCCTAGCCGAGAGTACAGAGACACTTCCAGGTCCAGGCACACTCGAGGGAGGATCAAATCTATTACCACCAATCATGTCTTCCGCCAATCCCTCGCCCCCAGGTCGTCTGAGTTCGATATCCTCTATTTTGAACCAGGCCGAGCGACGTGATGATTCCCGCATGGATCTTTCGCCCATGGGCCACCCACAGCCTTACCAGGCTCCCATGCATGCGACTCAACACGAATCGCAAGCTTTGCCTGGTATTTCCTCATTCGCGGACCAATCGGTTGAACGACGTATCCAGCTTGAGCGGGAAGCTGAGCAAATGCGTGAGGCATTGCGTGCGAAAGAGCGTGAGCTAGCTCAGATAGGCCGATAACAACGGCACTTCAGCAACACTTCGACGACACACGAAATTTACGAGTTCTAATATGGTTACGGATTGGGAGGGAGGTCCTCTAAATGTTTTATGCGGCGTAAAGCTTGGAGACTCGCGCGAGATACCACTAGTTTTGCTAGGATTTATTGTTCCCCATTGTGCTAATACTATCTAAAAAAACCAGCAACGACAACAACAGCTTAAACAAAAGTGCTTTTTAATGTACTTTACAATGGAATTGCTTAGATTATTCTTATTATATCTTCTTTTCTCCCTATTAGAGAGCCTTTTCCCTGTATCAAGAGAACCCTTTCGGTCCGACCCGAATAATGAAGTCATCATGACTTGAAATAAATTCCACACGCACTTGATCACTTCAATCCACGTCAATCAACATCATTCAACATCAACATCATACCATTCATTACCAACATACATTCATTACCAAGATAACATGTCCCCCAAAGCATTCACCCTAACATTCCTCGGCGACATAATGCTAGCCCGCCTAATAGACCAACTCCTCCCAAACAGCACCAACACTCCAACAGACGCCCACAACGCCCGAGTCCTCAAATCCAAAAATCCCTCTCTAGCAGAATACACCCAATCCTCACCATGGGGCACGACTCTACCCCTCCTCCACTCGACAGACCTCTTACTAATCAATCTCGAAACCTCCGCAACAACAACCTCCCAGCAATGGCCAGATAAGAAATACAATTACCGTACTCACCCGGCTAATATACCGGATGTTCTGCACGTCGCACATGTCGACTACGCTAGTCTAGCGAATAATCATATTCTCGATTATTGTGAAGAAGGTCTAATAGAAACGGTATGGGCAGTTAAAGAGTCGAGGATCTCATTTGCCGGAGCTGGTGAATCGGTTGACGAGGCGTTTAAACCGGCTACGTTGTGGCTTCCGAATCCGCGTCGGACTCATATGCAGGAACATGAACATGAACATGAACAAGAGCAAGCTTCAAGTTCAAGTTCTAATTACGCCGTTCATGTATACTCTGCTTCCGATCATCCTATGGAGTGGAAAAATATCCCTACATTCCATTTTATAGATTACTCCCCAACCACACGGGCCCGAGTAAAAAGACACCTAACACACTCCTCAACAATACGACACGATACCCTCTCCGACTCTTCTGGATATTCAAGGTCAGAATCTGAAAGTCCAGTGCTAAAAATATTCTCCGTCCACTGGGGCTCAAACTATAAATGGACTCCATCAGACGAGATCCGATCCTTTGCGCATTTCCTCATTGACGAGTGTGGAGTTGATATTGTACACGGACACTCTTCGCATCATATACAGGGTGTAGAGATTTATGCGGGAAAGGTAATAATATATCGGTGTGGAGATTTTGTAGATGATTATGTGCTGAGGGAGAAGTTTCGAAATGACCTTGGGGCTGTTTGGAGGGTTATTGTTTCTGAGGTTCAGGGGCAAGGCCACGGTCTTAGATTGGATCAGTTGGAGATATTTCCGACGAGGAATGAGGGATTTCGGGCTTGTTTGCTTGATTCTAAGCATAGGGATCATAGGTGGGTTAGAGAGAAGATTAGGGAGTTGAGTTTGGGGTTGGGAGGTGCCAGTGTTTGTCGGGATGAGTTGGGGGTTGATGGGCAGGTTATTTTTGATGTAGTATGATTGAATTGAAAGAATAAGAAATGTAGCTGTTCGCTGTAAATAATATGTCCAAGTCAAAAGTCCACCCAAGTGTTGATTCAAGAATCTTTGTTAAGATTGAATCCGAATATACCGTCCCAATGCAATCATAAAAAGCAGGTGTTTGCTGTGCACACCTAGAAATAAAATATACAAAGAAGAAAAAGAGAGGAAAGAATAAAGAAGAAAAAGAATAAGAGCTTGAAGAAGCTTAAAGAACGATCATGATGAATCCATCACTAATCTCCTTTCACTAACACTCTCACCATGCTTAGCACTTTCTTGCATCACCGTCATCTCAGTGGTAACCTCAATACCACCAAACGAACTGGGACTTGACCTATCTCCAGGCTTAACATTGATAGAGTATACATCATAGTCCCTGTCATCGGTCTGACTGAACAATTGACTAGGCTGTCGTGCCGAGCGGCGACTAGCGAATCGATTCGTTCCAGTTTGCTGATTGCTTGTATAACGGTTGTTGTAGCTGTTTGTCGACAACAGCTTAGGGAATACCTGGCTGATAATCGGGCGAAGGAAAGGAAGACTAGCACAGATAATGGCAACGTTGCACTCCGCTGCAGTCCAGTATGAGGCGTCGACATTAGCGTATGATGTATCTGTGCTGCTGGCAACGGTTCGCAGTCCGGAAAGGCGAAGAATACTTGTGATGACCACACTGGAAAGTCTTAGTATTTGATTCGATCTAAGTCTGAGAATCATAGTGAGACTTACAAGATACCCATGGCAAAAACGCCCATCAGTGCGATCTTCTGCGTGCGCGGAAGCTGTAAATGGGATAGCAGCGGCATTGGAAGGGCGAGAAGAGTCACGTCTGTAGCGATGTTCATGGCTGCATTGAAGAACCAGAGGGCTGAGAAGTTGAGACAGCTTCCTGGTATTGTGCGGTCCCAGAATCGAGCGACGGGGACACAGTTCACGTAGCCGCTGACAATGGCCCAGGCGGAATATGTAGCGACGATTGCCATGACGATGTAGCAGGCATTGCGAAACCAGCGAGCGGGGAAAATGCGGAGATATTGGAAGAGGATGGAGAATTTGGTAAATGCTAGACTGGCGTTGTACATTGGGATGGCGGCCCACAGACACTGTGGTTTGTTAGCAAGCTGTGTATTTGAGGGTGGAATTGTCCATAGCTGAGCATACCTTGAGTTGTTGTTGAAGAACGTGTGAGGGAAGGTAATCGTCATGGATTCCCATTCCATAGCGAAGTTCTATATTTATTGTCAGTTGCTATAGCTTGGCTTTAAGACGATGAATGGTAACATACGAGCACCAACAAGTCCGCAATAGACGACTGAGAACACCTAAAGAGAAGAAAATTATCGTTATTGAATGGTCTAATAAATTGTGAAGTATAGTGACATACCATTGCAATTAGAATGGCCCAGTCTTCTCGACCAGTACTCTTCATTAACCCAACTCGGGCATATACTCGCATAGCAACAACCAATCCAGCCAGCGAAGTGAGAACTGCAGTCACCACCAACGCTCGCTGACCACGAGAATGACCGTGGTCATCGCCACGAGGCACCAGTTCGTGCAAAATATTGTTCATATTGATTGGCGACATAAAGGAGAAACCGAATAGAAAAATCGAATGTATTCAAAAGAGTGTCGTCGAGAGGGGAGGACTTTTCCGTCCAACAAACAAATCCAACACAATCATCGATATGCTATATTGCTGTACCAATAGAAGTCCCCTCTTCAAATCGGCTAAAGTCGAAAAGTCTGCGTTACGGTCAAAGACAACACATCCCAAAATGAGCGGGGTTGTTTCTTTTGAACATTCTGCACGGAGTAAGGCCTCAGCGCCCAGTGGAGTCAATAAGACTATTCATGCACAACTTGAACGAGGATCCCTGCCGTGGCTTGGACTTGGAGCTCCGCAAAGTCCGGATAGTTTCCCCAATAGCGCACGATCCATCAACGATCTCAAGGCCAATTCATGTTTTGGGGACCGCGGACTTCGGCGCAACTGCGCGCCATGTGGTCCTTGATGGGGGCTTTGCCATGCTCAAGACGTCTGAATGCACGGAAGCCCGCCATCGAACACTCTAGCGTCAATTTACTACACTTTGTTCCCCACTGCATCGTCAGCCATTGTGGGCGGAGCCCCACAGTCCACCCGGCTTTTGTGCCTGGCATTACTGTGAAAACTCGGTGTCACTGGAAACAAACCATGGAACGTTGGAGCTGTCTTCTCAACTTCCCCTGTCGAGCGTGGGTGTCTGAGAACGGGCCTCTTGTGTTATTATTTCTTTTCTTTTTCTATTTTCTAGGTCCACTCGTGTGATACGAGGTTGCATTCCCAATGGCTGTATCTCTCAAAATCTATGAATTGGATGCTAGATCTTTGCTAGAATGGGAAGAATGTTGGCTTACGGACTGCTGCCGATGTGTACTCCGCTTACTCCGTCTTGGTGCTCCGTCCTTTGCGCCTTTGAGGTATGTGCGATTGTGGAAAAAGACATGTCACATTATGGGCGAAAGCCGTAATATGGAAAACAATTCCAGAAACAGCGTAAATTACTCACACCGTGCTACCAAACCCCTTATCAATTGAGCTAAGAACCCCGAGCTGTCATTCCCATCGATTGAAACCCTTTGAACCATGATTGTCGCGTGGATCATTGCGTTTCTCGGCTAGCCCTGGAAATGATTTGCAACATCATCATTCCAATTAGCCGAGACCAATAAATAGCCAGCGCTTGAACCCTTTGGTTTTTGTTAGTGCTCCCCGCCTTGAAATCTGGGGCTCTGTATATGTACTATTGAATACTAGTGCAAGCGAAGTCAAGTTTTGACGATCAGGCGTTGAAATTCTTCTCCTCCTTCTTGGCCAGCCGTCTTAAGCCCACCGCTGTCAACCAGACCCACCTAAAGTTGCCACTGGGAATCAATAATGCGGCTGACGACCTCTACTGCGGAAACCCAAACCCGATTTGCACCTGCACACATGCAACAGACATCACACAACAGCATGTGCATTGACAGCAGTTCATCATTCATGTACTCCGCATTGAATGACTACTAGGTCCCTGATCACATCATTACTATCCCTGTATGTGACTTTCGAACTAATGGAATAGATTCACCTCAGTGCTCCACTTATCCCGAACGTTCGCTGCCTTGGATGCTTCTCAGGGTTAACAGGTTGTTTGCCGACAAACAATGATCGTCAACTAGAATCTGGTGGCGTTTCCAGCGTCACGTCACGCTAGTATCTCGGTTTAAATATTTTTCTTGGGTTGTTACATTCCCACGAATACAGTCCTTAGCTCCCTTTTGATCAGTCGAAAATACAAAATCAACTGTTTGCATTGACTTGGAACAAACCCCTTGCAATGCGGTTCCCACTCTGAAACCTATGTTGATCAAAATTAATTAATGTTCCTCACAACTCACTGCCACGTCAATGACTAGCCATCTAACAGTGGATGACCTGAGACAACCATATAAAGCGCCTGTCGATTGGGTTCAGTATAGCGGGCGATGCACCGAAAACACTAATAACTCGCGACCTCGGTATTAGAAAGATTTGGAAGCCATGTGGACCAGGAAGAGTATCAAGTCAGATGACCTCGATGCATGAGAGGTGCCCTTTACAAAATTAGAACGGTCGGAAACGGCATATCTTTTCGGGCGCAACATAGTGTTTCTTGATCATGATACGATCTAATCGGGTTCTATAGAAAGTCCCATGCTAATTAATCCGGTGGTGGGATTTCAATATTATGCACCGGAGACTGAAAACATTCAATTTCTCTTGAACTCTCTGTCTACTTAGCAATGCGGATAGGCAGAACTTGGTTGAACAGCGTAGCCCCAGGGTGACAAAGGACAGGGATCGCGCGTTTCGGCGGGCCAGAGTTGAGCCAGACTTTTCTTATAGTTCGAATAAATGTTGATGTTTCTTAACTTAGAAGAAACATGCGGACTGTATATGTACTGAGAATAAAATAGGTTTGAAATTGATTCTGATAGCCTGAGTGCCGCTCTACGTCTGACTTCGACGAGCCTCGTCCCCAGTGAGCTCGTACTACTACGCGACAACCTCGATATTAACCTTTCAAGAACTTCGATGGAATGAGAAATCCTCTGGTCTGTTGCTAGTAATCTTCATTTCATTATTTCACTATCCCTGGAGTGGTAGGGAACTCCACATTCCCCGACCTCTCCACCCCCACAGTCCAGTCTTAATTCCCAGGAACGTTCCGGGGATCCAGTGTTTTATAGATTCAGTCAATACTATAAAGAGCCATGGACAACACGTTGAATCATTTGTGTAGTGTAAACTCACTAAATTCGCTATAAATCTGTCTTTCTCCATACAGATCATGTTTGAAAGTTCCTATCTCAATCTCCTTCCCCCATGGAAACATTAAGATGGCTGGCTGGGTGATAGATGCAGCAATATCACAAAAAGCAAAATTGAGAAAAATCAAAAATTGAGAAACAAAAACTCAGATTACACCTTTCTCTAAGCTATTATCTCTTCTTCAGAGAATATGACTTGATGAAAAATCTCACAAAAAGAAAAATCAACGGCCAGATATAGATAGTTGACACGTAAATGGTGGCTGCTTCCCCACTGTCACTCAAGCATGGGATCATCGTGTCTTTGGGCACCAATCTTGTCGTATCACCATGGCTAGCGGGTGGGCTGAAGTCCAACACCGAATCATTTTTCACGGCCATTTGTGACATGTCCAGAGGAGCTTTGTAACTCAAGAAAAGAAATGAGGTCCCAAATATCATTCCGATAAAGAATTGTGCAATTTGGATAGTGGTCAGACTTCGTTTCACACGAGTTGACACAGAATATCCAAGTGTTTGAAGAGCAAAGTATGTGTACTGAATTAGACAGATTAGCATGATTATCAAATGCAGGAAGAGGGCCGGGGAACTTACCATTAATGTGTGGACTAACACATTTATACCTGCAACAAGTGCACATGGCGAATCATAAACAACCGTAGCCCATCCGCAGAGTATTATACCAGCATGGTGATATGTCTGTAGCATTGAGCTCTTTTTCCCCTTTGCAAGAATTATCAATGTATCGATGACCTCGTAATATTTGCTCATGTAGAAAAGCCAGCCAATATAGTTCCAGCCAGCCTCCCAAGGACTGATTGAATGCGATAAGACTATAGATGGAAAGTCGTCAGGATTTCCATGAGAAAAGGATAGACACAAATTGAGCTTGAATACTCACCTCGGTATTCGCTTGATTCCGTTTGGCAAAGGTACTCTGCAACATGAGCAAAGTAACCGTCGTTCAAGTTGGAATTCGTCGATCCGGATGGCCAATAGTGAATAAGAGTGTATACAATCCCGCATAAAGCCCAGCCTGAGAATAGTGCTAACAAGGAATTATGTGCTACTACAAACGTTTTGAATGCTGAAGTTTTGCTGAAAGCCCATGGTCTATAATTCCGACTTGCGTTGACCGAGTTCATAAATAGAACTGCTGTCACGTATAGCGACATAAAAGTGATGACATACTCTAGCTGAAATGAGATGCGGAAAAGGCCAGGGTCGATTTCAAATGGATGAAAGAAGGATCTTGGCATATTGTTTAATGGTGGTGGGCGTAACTTCGGATCGTGTTTGTAGGGTTGATTTGGGAGCTTGAACATCTCGGACGATGGAAGCCCAAAGCTTATCGAATTGGGAATTGAGAATACGTCCATGACGACGAGAAGAACCCAAGGCAAGAAATAATTTTGTTCGATTGGACTTGGTTGAAATGCTATACAAGAAGACTATTCGAAGAATGGAGCACCACAGGGGCACGTACTCTTATTTAATTTCTTCGTAGGGA
Source organism: Penicillium angulare (assembly GCF_028827245.1). Taxonomy (NCBI): domain Eukaryota; kingdom Fungi; phylum Ascomycota; class Eurotiomycetes; order Eurotiales; family Aspergillaceae; genus Penicillium; species Penicillium angulare. The sequence goes on from NW_026623163.1 coordinate 1,971,573, forward strand.
CAGATAGTGAATTGAGCACAGATGCTCAGATAGATGAGAGCTCTGCTGCAGTGTAACGCCAATCTTCATACTATAGAAACCTGCATTGCTAGGCACTTCAGCCACACAGTCTGGCTTAACCAAAATAAAGGACAACAAATGAATGAAAAAGAAGACTAACGAAACTTACTGCAGAGCGATGTAGATCAGTATCACAATGAAGTTTGAGGCTATTGTAGCCGATTCGCTGAGGATGTGAGTGTGACATCCGCTGACAATAATTGCTTTTTTTGAAGAGCAAAGACTAACTACATCCAAGTATGCAAACACCAAAAAGTTCCTCCTTTCTGTACACTTGCGCAAGTCTGTGTAACGAAATTATTTCCATGAATCAATATTTAAGTCTATGGTCAAGGTATCAAGTTTTTTTTGGCGCGTGGCTTGGAGTACACACCACCGTCGAATGCACGAGAAAGGGGCTTTCACAATCAATCAATCACAATGAGATGTTTTGGTGACAGTCTTCATTTTATTTGGCCTTATCGACAGGACGTGATAGAAAACTTGTATGAGATTGAATCACGCTACAAAAATGTTAATTTCCCGGACTTCTCTGATATATTCAGAGCGTGACTCCTTCTTCTCATTCCGAACTTGAACCACAAACAGATCTCACGATTAACTTGAAAGGAAATGAAACTGAACCTCGAAGGGATTTCTAATTATTAGAAGCTACTACTAGTACTATCCCCGAAGGTCCTACAATGGCTTCAAGGATCAGAGAACTGCACAACGCCAAATTATCTTCGATAAATTGGCCGATCGCAACATTCTTGATCGTTATTCCTTTGGCAGCCATTACAAGTCTTCTATGGGTTCCCATTATCCAGAATACTGTCTACTTCATGCTCATCTATATCATTATACGTGGAATGTCCATTACAGCTGGTTAGTTAATACCTCTGGCTAAAGGACATGGAACTATCATTAATAATGAATAACAGGCTATCACAGACTCTGGTCTCATCGCACTTATACTGCAAGTACGCCTCTGAAAGTCATCCTCGCCATCCTTGGTGCAGGCGCAGGACAAGGCAGTATCAAGTTTTGGTGTCGCGGTCACCGGGCGCACCATCGCTATGTCGACACAGATCAGGATCCCTACAATATACAGAAGGGCTTTTTCTATGCACATCTCGGTTGGATGTTAGTCAAAGATAAGCGATCACTTGGCAAGATTTCTATCGCTGGACGTGTGGATATTAGCGACCTCAAACATGACCCTATTGTCCAGTGGCAACATAGGTACTATTTGCCATTACTCTTCATTATGGGATATGCGTTGCCCACATTCATATGTGGTATACTATTCGACGACCCTGTTGGCGGGTTTGTACTCGGAGGTTGCATAGGAACAGGCATCGGGCAACAGGGAACATTTTGCGTGAACTCTTTCGCACATTGGATAGGATCACAGCCATATGCAAGTACAAAGTCGCCGCGAAATAACTTTTTAACGGCTCTGATAACATTCGGAGAAGGGTATCATAATTTCCATCATGAATTCCCAATCGATTACCGAAATGGGATTCGATACTATGACTTCGATCCTACAAAGTGGTTGATATGGACATGTTCCCAGATTGGTCTCGCCACTAATCTAAGACGTTTTCCTCAAAATGAGATTAAAAAAGGCAGAATCCAGCGAGAGCAGGAGAAGATAAATCAGAAGTCCAAGATTGTGGATTGGGGCGTCCCGCTGTCAGATTTACCTGTCATTACGTGGGAGGAATATCAACAACAAGCAAGAACAGGGTGTAATTTGATTGTGATTAAAGGGGTAGCTCACGAAGTTTCTGCATTCGTTACGGAGCACCCAGGCGGAGCGACATTGATTACCGGGGCAGTAGGTAGAGATGCGACAGACATGTTTGAAGGGGGAGTTTATGAACATTCAAATGCAGCTTCTAACCTCTTGGCCTCGATGAGAGTAGCCATAATCGGAGATGATATGAGCTAGCTGACTAGATTCAATCTTTGAAGGCGAAAACATAGCAATCTTCAGTTAGTCCTACATATTTCAGATACACGTTCAATATACCTTGTCTTAGTTTGCCAACACTTTCGAGATGGTCTCGACCTCCCGTAAAAGCTCCTCTTCTTGCATATGTCTACCAACAACCTGAACACAGCATGGGGCCCCCTCGACATCATCTGCGATGTCTTTGTGGCGGTCAGCAGCTACGATTAATAAAAAGGGGTACAGATATTCAGAACTCACATGGAGGGCGATATTCCACATCTCGAAGGAATTTGGCATCATCAGCTTTATTCGCCTTGCGATATGGAATAACCACAGCAGGGTACTGTATCGATTTTTATTAGTATTATTTTTAGGCACTCGGATAAACTGCGCGGGAGAGACGCGACATACGTTCAACACATTGTTCACTACAGTGTAGGGTACCCATCCGATTATATCGTGCTGTGGTGCGGTTCCCTGGTAGCCGGGCATGATGATCGCATCGATTTTCTTCTCAGTAATAATTTTGCCGAATTCAGCTTTGTACTTGCCTCTTTCCTCTAGAAGGTCGTATAGCCCTTCCAAAGTGAGCGGAGCGTAGTCATATGGCATATAATCGTGGGGTAGATCTGTTGATGAGAGCGCAGGGATCCTCGGCTCACCACTTGCCTGGATATGCTTGAAGGCTGTATTTGCAGGGTCCATAGCAAAGTTTCTGAAAGCTAGTAAGGTGGCCTTTTTGATTGATGGGGGTTCGAGATTGATAATATCATGCCCCGCAGCCTTCAGGCGCTCCACTGCCTGAGTAAGAGTATTGAGAACAGGTGGGTGAACGGGAAAGTGGCTATCTTCTAGAATGAAGCCGAGCCTCAATTTTTGCTTGGGGGCAACGGCTCTCCAAGTGGAGAAAATGGCAGATGAATCATATTTCCAGGGGTCTGAGTTAATCACAACTCTGCTGAAAAGTTCCAGATCTCGGACAGAGGTAGCCAGGGGGCCTGCGACTGCCTTGATCCCTGCAAGGCCCTTTCGAGACGAACTCGTCTGACCTCCATAGGGAATACGATCTTCAGATGGACGAAGAGCGTACGTCCCATTGCAGTAGGCTGGAATTCTGATTGAGCCAGCAATATCGGTTCCGACTCCCAGAATCGACCCACGCATTGCAACGAGTGCACCTTCACCCCCAGAAGATCCGCCTGCAGTAAGATTTGAGCGATTGGGATTCAGTGTACGACCAAAGACGTAGTTATGTGAGTCTCCAGCCTATAATAGGGGTTAGCTGCCTTAACCACTGTATTCGTTGAATGGGACTTAAACCTGCCTGCATCGTCTGTGGGATATTTGTTTTAACATAGAGAACCGCACCGAGATCCAACAGTATCTGAACCACAGCGGAATTTGAGGTGACCGGCCCATGCTTTATAAATTCCGTATATCCAATTGTCGACGGAATGCCCTTGACATTGAAACAGTCTTTTAGGCTGACCGGAAGCCCATGCAAAGGTCCGATAATCTCGCCATTCTTCTGTAAATACTCGTCCAGTTCTCGCGCTCTTTCCAGGGCCTGGTCAAAGAATGTCTCCGTGAGACAATTCGTCTAGATGGTTTTGAGTGAGTGTTTTATTCATTGTAGATGAAGTAAATATCACTTACGACTTGTTGAGCAATAGCTGCGCGGATACAGAAAGCCTCCGCGACTTCAACAGCGGTGAAGTGCTTCGAGTGTATATTTTCAAGTAATGCAGTGGCATCGTAATTCTCTGTGATTTCCAGCTGCTTGGCAGACAGAATGCCGCACTCTCTAGGCACTTGGAGAACGTTGTTGGATGATGTTTCAGAGATTTGATCGGTGAAACTTGTAGAAATTCGCCAAGCTGCGGGGATCTTGGCCGCAGCCTCTTCCTGCTTAGCTTTCACGGCGACCTGCCAGTTTTCGAGGGTCATTGCGGCGGTGAGATATGAAGTTTAAGAGTCGACGAATCTCATTACGATATGATAAAGAAAGGAATTGATGAGTGAAATCATTAATTGCGGTGTCTGGATCAATTATATACCCCAGTGCGACTCGCCTGATGACAAGAGTAGATAGACTGGGTGGGTCCAGCGCGTCTCGCCTGTGCAACATGATGCCTCCGGGTGGAGATGCCTGTATCAGTGCGGCTGGGGCGGTCAAATTGAATTTGGGGGCTCACTCTCATCACTTTCAGAATATTATGAACTAATGATGATACTTCAATGTTTGATTGATAGGATTTGATCAAGTAAGGGGTATCTTTTATTTTGGAAAAGTATAAGCATTCCACCAAAGGTTATTCAAGACTACTTGGCTGCATTACCCCGCCGTAAATTATAAGTATGGCTCAGCGCGTCTCGCGGCGAAAGTTAATCATGGTGAAGCGTAATTGAAATTCAGCGAATTTTAGTTCATGTAGCGTTAGAATCCTGATACAGGAATTCCCGTCGCGTTGTATCTTTTCCATGTTTGGATGGCGCAAATCTAAGATACAGTTAATGTACGTCTGGATCAAGATATCAGAGCGTCCCATCGGCGGATTGCACGCATGACATAGAGGAAATCCCAACTACATCTTGACTTTTGTCCACTTCCAAGATCACCCTCCATGTAACCTGAAGAAACACCCTCTAAATTCATGTCATCGTCCTCATAATCATTTACCCACCACAGTTTAGCCAGTAATCGAATTGTCTGTCCGCAATTAACCATCTTTGAATAGTCGTATGCGTTTTGCAGCCATTGCATCAGCTCTTCGCGATGGTGATCACTCGTAACGCAAGTTCCAACAAGGACAAAAGTCCAATATAATACACGCGGGCGCTTTGACATATTTGACGATATTTTCAGGATGTTCAAAAAAGAAACTACCAAGTCTTGAACGGCGATATCAGTCGTAGTGTCCGTGAAGGGATGAATGGTACGATGAAGGTATATTCTTCCAGTGATGCGGTAAAGTTCTGCAGCAGTGCAGTGTTCAGGGAACCTAATGAGCATATCCGAAGATGGCTGCCATGAGCGGAAGAGTATATCTAACTCTTTGTACTCGGTGATAATTTGCTCGGAAAGGACATTGCCTTGCCGACCATCTAAATGAGAACGCCTTGAGAGTGCTGAAGCATACCATACATATTCCATTATTTGATGAGACACCCCACATAGCCAACCAGGGTATCTCTCTTTGATATTATCAGAGCATAGTGTTATGGGGCAGATGTCGATCTCTAGATCCCCTTGTTGCAGAGTGCGAGCGCTTCTGGTGAGCCAAGACATAGAATCAATCATACTGTTGTAGAAATAAGAATCATCGATAAATGATCTTAAGTTTAGCTTGATATTATGTTTCTGGCAATGACACAGTAGTTTGCGGGCATGGCGAAGCTGTCGGGAAAATAGAGCCCCATTGCTTCCACCAATTGGCTAAGATGTATTAGTTCCAATTCACAATTTTGTCTGGGCTGCACATACTTGAAACATTGCTAACAGAAGACACACTACTAGGGTTTCTTCGACGACCTCCGTTGCAAGTGCCTCGGTATTGATCATCCTGATTCGATCTTCGATGCATTTTGCAACTTGTCCATAGTAGCGCCAAGCCAATGCTGACCATCCGGGCATATTGTCGGATATATGAATAGCAGATGTCATCAGAATGGCTTCCATTCCCAGTTTAGATTGTAAAGAAAATGGTATCAGCTGAGTCTTTAGTACATTGGCTGGTTCATCGACAATAGCCATTACGGAAGCTGTGCGATAAACGTAGTGTTCAAAGAGAAAGCAAGTCGTTTTAGAGTCCAACAATAGCATAAGGCTAGACGGGCAGATCAAGGGAAGACAGACTCCGGTTCTTTCAACAAATCTCAAAACACTCCCAAGATCGGTTGAGAGTGATGCTGTGTCATTGTCCTCTTTCCTTGGAGAAATCGATGGACGCATGGAGCCGCCAGCGAAATACGCGTTGTTCGATGACCCAGCAAGAGCATTATCATTCCCTTCGGTATTGGCCCGCGGTATCGCCAGAAATTGAGAGCCAAAAACGTCGGAGATATCTGGTATCTCGGGTATGTAACTCTGCCAGTCAATTAAGGCGGGGTAGCAGTCTGCTAACTGCGGTGCCGGTATATCCGACACGCCTATCCCCGATCGCTGAGTTGCTTGCTCACCTTCTAGCTCTCTTTCAGGTTGTTGCGGGCTTATACAAGGCTCTCCAATCTCTCGCTCTGTCGAGTGATGCCAATGACAGTCGAGATAATTTCGTTGACAACCGGAACAAGTTGGCTTCTGTTCATCACACTTTTTCCGTCGTCTCTTGCATGTCAAACACCCAGCTCTGGACCGAAGGTCATGTCTCCGAGTTGTGCTCATATCTACCGGCGTATCGCGGTGATCCTTGTTATGGGGATAAATAGGAATAGGACGTGAATCTCGCGATACGCAAGATGCACCTTGTCTTAACGAATGTATGTATGAGGGAAATACCGCTAACGACCACCGCGATTCACGATACCCACTATAGTCGCCTGGGGTCCAAACTCAAAAAGAGCGCCCGAGCGGCCCGTAATGCCGTGTTAAATGCCAGGCTATATCCATATGATCCTAGAAAATCAGTAATTAGAGTTTCATGCATTCTGATTCCTAGTACAAGCCCGTGTGCATTCCACCAATGATACGAAATCATTAAATGACATACTCTTCGCATTGCCTTCATATCATCGCCATCAACATTGGCCTTGTCGGGCATAAGGAGCTGTTCCTCTTAACATCATGGGCACCGCATGGCCCTCCCTCGACATCACCTGAGATGCCTTGATAATTTTCAGTGGTTGATATCGATTCGATTCAGACCTTCCCATTTGATAGAGTGAGGCTTAATGATCCTCTGTTCTTCTGAGAAGGAGCATTTCTTGTAAGATTTTGAGATTAGACAGATTGAGCAAGGAATCTATTATCAAGTCTTGTCGGTGAAGAGTTTCATCAACAGTATTGGAGATAGACTTTTGGAGATAGACTTCTGCTTGCACACCTCAATTGAAGCCATATCTTTCAAAATTTTAAGATTTTCTCCGACAGTACCCACTGTGTGGAGCAAGCTTGAGAGCTCCCGCCCGAAGGTCTGATGGAAGTCCAGTGAGGTTGATGGAGCTGGCGCTGGGGTAGGTGCTGGGTCTGGTGCTGGGTTGGGGCAGGCGCAGGAATGCCAGTCCGTTGGAGATCACATCTCCTTTCATTATACCCAACATGGTAATTTGTACAATAGTATTCTCCGTTGGGACCTTCACATAAAATACATGATGCAAAGAGCCCATAGCCAGCACGGCAGTATGAACAAGCATCATCGCCTGCAAGTCACCGGCCTCGAGCCTGAAGGTGGAATACCTCGTAATTACAATTACGGATGGTGATAAATCGGAGGAAGGGACCAGCAGTGTATTTGGTTTTCTTTTTCCGGTTCAGTACTGGCTCTCGTACAACAGGTGTAAGAAGTACAGCTGCTATAAGTTGTGATGGCATCCTGTCTTTCATCCAGAGATTTTCCGAGGCAAATTTGGCCCAGTATGCTTGTTCGTGCTCGTTATCGGAATCTTAAAAAAAAAGGATTGCGAGGGTTGTCGCTGGGGCCCGGGCTGTGGGAAAAGATGTCGAGAGAAAGGTGAGGCTTGGAAGTGAGGATGAGGGGACTCCGGCCACCTTGGAAAATACTAGTATTCAACCTACTACTCCTTGTCAAGAAACATGGTAGGTAGAATTTCTATATAGATAATGTATATGTAAACTTTCTACTAGCACTAGAGAGCTTATATATAGTCTTTGTGATATGTCACCTACAGTTCTATCAGAAGGAGGAGAATGGTGCAAACTTGAAGAATAAACAATATCAACGCTGAAGAAGAGAAAGAGAGGAAGAAGCCGAGCTGCCGTATATGCGATGCTCAAACCAAGCAAACACTCGCCACCGACCACCTCCATGCAACTATACTACAGACTCACTCTCCTACCTACGCATCTTTCCAGATTCTCTTTTATATGTTCGTCTAGATATGATCCTTGTACCTATTCCCAAGGTCTTCTCGAGAATATCTTACCTAGTTTCATAGTATGATACAGATTACACTTTAACTGGGCTGAGTAACTACAGTATGGATGTTAGGATGGGATAATAAGAACTGCCCACCTGGGCATAGAGCTACAGGGTTACACTCTATATTCTGTGGGCATTTAGGACACATCCGTCTATTATCATATGGATGTAGTATCTTAATTGATCTGGTCATTTCTAGCATCATATCGCCACTAGGTACCACATAAATACCTAGATTGCGATCACCTATCACCAAATCCGATTTCCCCACGTATCCACTTCGTCAATATTATCATATTCTGCATCATTGCCCCAGTGATGGCGACGGCGACGACGATAGTATGTGCCACGTGATCCACACTTCGTCGTAGCTAGTCTTTTCGCGACCTCATTGGCTTCAAACAAGCTAACCAACTTTCTCTTTCCAGGTTGTGACTGGGCCTGGTCCTGACAGATTTTGTACATAATGTCAACATCAGTCCTGGAATCATAAGACTCGAGGAATTCACGAGGCGGCCTGTTGATTGTGTTATTCCATGTATTACCATAATTTCCACTGTTGCCATCAAAGGCTCGCTTGGGGGCCTGGCGAGTATTCTGGTTAATCCACAAATCGACAATCCTATCTATCGGGGTATTGCCAGTTGCATTCTCGCGGTATAGCAAATCAGGTCGACTGTCAAGAATGAGCCTCAACGCGCCAGGGCATTGTTTCTTGACTGTGTCATGTACAGGGCTATTTCCAGAGCCCGAAAGGAGCTCCAACTGCTTTTGATTGCTGGATGCTCCGAGATCTAGTAAAAGTTGGAAAACCTTAGACCTCTTTTTGTCCCATTGGGCGTTATGATGCAGCCATGAGGCGAGGGGGGTCATGGATTCATCGCCGGCGCGTTGCAAGAGCATCGATGGTATAAGGTTTTTGTCGAGGAGATCTATCAATGGACGGGCCTCTTCGGCTTTGATGCACACGCCACCCGTGTCTGTGACAAAGATGAAATGAAGCAAATTTCGACCCTGGGGATCACGAACTGTCTGGTTTGCTCCTCCGTTGATCAAGATTCGCGCGTAGTTGACATCACCGCGAGCGAATGTTAGCGAGAGGGGCGTGTGACCTGAGGCTGAGCGAGCCTCTAAACATTCAGGGTGGTGGTTGACCAAATATTGCACTAGACGCTCGGACTCTTCGCATGGTCGCGCCATCACTGCACAGTGAAGGACAAGATTATCTGTCGTTTTGTCAGTATAAATTCTTGAAATAGTATCAAACGCGGTCAGTTTCCACTCACTTCTTGTCTGCAACCAGTTGAGAACTGTTCCCTCAAGTCCCAGCTTGGATTCTCCTAGTCGCTGGATATCCTTGTCGTCCAGGTGTGCGTTGATATACTCCATATAGTGTCTTGCCGGTGCGGTTCCCAGGAACCACTCTGTCGCCGTCAGATTTCCCTGAGCAGCCGCAAGTAGCAGGGGTGGACGTTCGCCTTGTGCGGAGGGGGCTGGTGATTGTCCAGCGGTAGCCCAGTCCTTCCGCTTCTTGCCACGGATTGATAAGCCTGGGTAGTACAGGTGCTCCTCTTGAGGTTTGGCACCGTGCTTTTCACTTAGCCAAGGAATAGGAAGACCCGCTGCACCGCTCTGAATCATTTTGACAAGGCATTCAATGTGTCCCAAGGCCATAGCCAGCTGGAAAGGCCTGCGGGAAATTGAGAATGGCACTTCGCCATTTGGATGATTCTTTGAACATTGTTGCTGAAGTCTCAGAATGGACTCCACCAGAGTAGTGTCATTCTTGAAAACAGCATATTCAAGGAGTGTGTTAACCTTCAGGTTATAAGAATTCCACCCAGCGTTCTGGAATTCACCAAATTCGAGCTCCGATGCAGGTCCCTCGAGAAAGGCAGAAGCATTGCAAGACGCACATAGTGCAGCAAGAGGCGTCACGTCACTTTCAACCATAGTTCTGATCTCCCCAATATTTTCATGGGTGAATTGGTCATCAACAATGTGGCTGGTGATGTTAAGATCGTCTCCGTCGTCCCCATCATTTGAATCAGCATCTGAGTCAAGCTCGAATCTCGTCTGGCCGCGAGGCTCTTTACGTTTGTATTGAGCATGAAGAATCTCAATGATGGCTTCTGCAACGCTAAAATGTCCCTGCGTGATAGCTATGGAAAGGCAAGATATTCCGGAATTCGCCGTCACTGCGATTTCAAGCGGTAGCTCGTTTTGCAAAGGGCCCCATTTAGCCAGAGTCAACGCCTTAATGGTCTGGGTATCTCCTCTCCATGCCGCATCAAATCTGCACGATGTTAGTGGCTAGGAATCATTTCGAGGATGTTGTCATTCTTACAGTTGGCGATATCCCTCGCGTACCACGCCTGTCAGAACAGGCATTTTGAAGTTGAACGTAGTTTTGAAGTAATTAACTCTTTCCTCCTTAGGTTGCTGTTGATGATTGACCTGCTGGATTAGTGGATGAGAAGGTGGATGAAGCTGTTGCCAGGTCTTTGCATTTCGTGCGAGCAGTTCTGTCTCAAGGAGCTCGTATTCTTGGATCAACCTTTTGATGACTTCGGTCTTTTCCTTTTGACCGGGCTCCTCGGGCTCTGGCTCTTTAATTTTTGGCTGGCGCGCCTTGTTCTCATCGTGCGCGCGTTTCAACTGGACCTTGGTGATGTATCTGGTGTAAGAATCCGGAGGTGTGCCTGCTATGTATTCCTCGTCAGACTTCACAAAAAGAATAGGACTCCTCCTAGGAGGATGACAAGCACAACTCGCGCCTCCACTATGTTCTACCAGCCCATCCAGATGCGATCTCATATTTTTAAGGTTCCCCCGCACTTGATCCAAGACCGTCTGGCCATTGGTGTTGTATGAATCTTTGGCAGAGGAATCATGATCAGCGCCACGACGAAGCAATTCGATGGCAATCAAAGGCAACCCATTTTCCGCTGCATAGTAGATCGGCTGTAAAACACCGTCTTGGAGCTGTTTGGTGGTATTTTCGAGCATAAATCCCGACATTTGAGATTTTAGTGTGCTCATCCAGTCAATGAACTCAATCTTGGAATTTGCGCCCATATCAAGCAACTTGTTTGCCGCTGGGGCATTTTTAGCTGCGATGGAACTCATCAAAGCCGAGTAGAAAGCAGTGTTCCACCCTCTATTTTTCATGGCCAAATGATTGATTGATCGCTGCATGGCGGGACCATCATGCTCCATGTATAAGTCAAAAAGCTCAATATAATCCGACTGTGCAATATAGTGCAGAGGTGTACAATGAGAAAGATCTGCTTGTGCAGGAGATGCTCCAAGTTGGAGAAGTGCCTGCGACATCTCTCTGGCCTTTTGCAGAGGAAGAGACAGTACCAGGACCAAGTTGAGAACTGCAGCTTCTGGCGATCTGTTATACTCATTGACTATCTTCACTGGCATTAGGACATCAGCTCCGAAAGATGACACGAGTTCTTTGACGACTTCGGTGTGACCGCTCAAAATTGCCAGGTGGAGAGGTGTTGCAAGGCTGTCCCATGCAGTGGTGTTGATATCGTAGATATCCGGGTCAAGCTCATTCTCCTCGATGGTATCAAAGGTTGGCCCAGTGGCCTCTTCCTCGCCATCTTCACCGATCTTAATGAAGGAAGCAGATGTACGGGAAGCATCGTCTGCATCTCGCATTTCAATGTCTTCTTCATCTCCAGTGGACTCAAGAGTGTTGGCTTTTCTTTTCTTGCATTTTGTACGAAGCTCTTGCTTCTTAGCCTCTTCCTCTTCATTTTCGTTGCTTTTTGTGAGAAGAATGCGAATTATCTCAACACTGCCGCGAAAAGCTGCCAGGTGCAGCGCCGTCTTTCCGTCAGCCATACGAGCAATCAATCGAGCTCCCTTGTCCACAAGACATTGGACTATCTCGGGATTAGAAGACATGCAGGCCAATTGAAGCGGTGTGCGTCCAGTATAGTCACGACGATCGGGATTTGAGTTTTCGTCCGACAAAAACCCCTTCACAGCTTCTAAATCGCTGGAAACAATTGCCTGGCAGAGTCGCTCAGTATGGCCAATATACGCCATTTCTGTTATGGATCAGTACTAATGCCTATTTTTGGATCAATTTGGAATTTATTCTCACCTGTCCAATCTGTTTCGGTGATAGGGTTGAAACTTCCAATCTCCTGACGACCAGGGTCATCTTTGATGAATGTTAAATCACCAGAGATGTAGATATTGCCCTCCTCTGCAGCTACCTCGAACTCCTCGTCGGTAGTAGGCACAGGACAGCAGCCACAGCAATCCCCAATAACATGCTCTGCGTCTCCGAAAAATGCAGGATGCCTGTGGAGGTTCACAGTACGGTCTTTAGGCAGGTTCCACTGGGCGTTCAACAGCAGGTCCTTTGTATAAAGAAGCTTTTCAATATTCTTCGCGTTGAATCTCCGACCGTATGGAATTGTCTGGCCACTGTGGTAAGTGACAAAGTAGAGGAAAGAGGGGGTGATATAATACTAACGAATGTGTGATAGCTCGACACTTGGTCTTCTTCCTGCCATTCAGGTACTTCATCCTCCCAGTCATCTTTGACGTTGCCCTTTAACTCTCTACCCTGGCGCCGTTGCAAATACAAGCTAAGGGGCGGTCGACCACGCTCGTGTCGCCTTTTTTCGAGGTACTGCTCCCTGTCGGTCGTCTTCGGGAGTTTTTCTAGGACTAAAAGACGTGCAAGTCCCTCAGTTCGCGCAAAGCTTCTTTCAAAGATGGTCTTTCAATGGATTAGCTCTGGTATTGATAGTTATTGACTAATCAAAATAGACTTACAGGGTCGACTTTCGACCGGTCAAGTTGTGGCCAGAACACCTCAAAGCCTCGGTGAGAATACTTAGACAATCGGTTCTCGTATGAGGGAGACCGCCGAGAGAGATCAATTCGGTTGATTTGAGTGATATAGGATGCAATAGCTCGTGGAGACGCGTAAACCTGTTTCCCATCGTAAGCTGCGCATGAGCAATCGACGTCAAAGCCAGTCAGGATCTCTGCAATCGACTTGTAGATGCGAAGCACGATCTGTACATGACGAGTAGGGTACTGTGAGGCAATTGTGACTGTGTTCTTCGTCCTAATTGTAGTTGTCTCATACAATATAGAGTTTCGGATACTAGTCTCGATGTGTTTGATCTTTTCAATGGCCTCCTCCTCAGACAATCCATAAAGGAAAAGATCAACATCTGAGGCTGGTGCGAACTTGTCATGGTAATATTCACGGCGACCACGCTTCGAGCCTCGGTACTGCTCTGGTACTGGAAGTGCCGATGTAACCACCGCACTTCCAGCGGCAACGATATTGCTCCAGTCCAGTTCGCTCAGTGAATTCTCTGTGAAGATTGCGAAATTCTCTTCAAACTCAGATAAAGTTGGAACGACAGCAGACGAGCCATCTGGCCTGCGGATGTTTCCCGCCAATGGAAGGATATATTGTTCCTTTGTCTCAGGTGTTTCCGAGGCAAGATCTCTTGCCCGGACTTGGATATTGGTGGTGCCAGTAGTGTTATAGATGGGGACAATATTGGCATGGTTGTCTTTTACCATAGAATGCGAGGGTTCTTGGGCAAAGATCTTTCGGGCAATAGCATCATATGCGTTGTAAGGGTTCAACAGCTCCTCAATTGGAGTATCGGGGTGTGATCGCACATGAGACAAAAAATCAGCATGTTTTGCCGGTATTGTAGGCAATGAAGTCATTGTGTCAAATAATAAAACAAGTGGTAAATCAATGCTGGTTGCTTGGTGAAATATAATTAGAATTGATGCAGTATTTCATTCGAGGAGATACAAGGTTTAAATATGACCCAGCTCGTGTTGACTTCTCGTTCCCGAAGCGACCTTAGTTTCAGTCTATTTTCTTAGTATCACAAGGGTCCAGGCAGCCTTAGGCAACAGGAGCCGCCCACGCAACACTCGCCAATCACCAAGCTCCGCTGTGCCGGCGGCCAAGACAGACGGAAGGCTCGAGTTCCACTTTAGCCTCAACGAAAAGGCAAACGTGAGTTTAGCTCAGTCCCCCCTTTACGGGGCCCAAATCCTGGAGTATTTTGATCTCCACTAACAGGTCCAGCTGATATGGACACGTTTGTGGCGGAAAATATCCATCGAATCAGAGGTCGTTCCTGGACCAGGTATTCATGCTTTTATAGGCAACCTTGTCTATTCTATGGATTTTGTGTTCCCTGCCTGGAAAACGCATCCGTATCTTGTTGCAACGATCTTAAATTGAAGTCATTCGCGCTTGAATCATGTGTCGTGCTAATCAATGGAAAAGAAATTGATCGCGTTTCCATGATGCAACGTACAATTTTGGACTCTTAGGTCGAAACTCAGCTGACAACGAAAATCCTGTATATCCCCTAATAACCCGATGGGCGAAAATAAAACGCATGTTGAGAGATGATTTTCCTCGTTCAATGAAAACAAAAATTGGAGGTTTACTAGCCATTTGGTCAATATACTTTGCGCAGTGTGTTCATCTTCATTAGATTGGTCACTCACCCATTTCCTAAACTTTTTAATCAAAGCCTTCCGCAGCAGAACCCCGCAAGGTTTCGAGAATGGACTCAGTTCCATTTTATCAAGCATTTCATTCCTTTTCCTCTTCAGTGCGCTTATCCTGCTAGTCTCACGGGAGCTCCACCTTGGATTTCTCGATCTTTTCACCGTCTGAATCGGTTTTGATTTTGGGTGCTACCTCAGCCTTTACCTCCGTCCGATTCGCCGGCTCGTGTCTGATCGGAGCCATCGTCCGGGAGAGATTCGAGGTTTGAGTATGAATTTCTTTTCTTGGGATAAAGCTTCTGTAACCTTCGAAGGTGACGCGTTCGAAACTGGTTTTGGTGCTCGTTGGGGGCATAAGTTTCGGGAGGACAACTGGATGATATGGTGAAGAAAGGTGTAAAGTGTGGAAGGTCAGCGATCAGGATGAGAAGTCTTGAAATCGAAAGGTGGATAGTAGTAAGTTCCGGGGGGTATGGAGGATGGAGGATGGATTAAGATGAAAGGGAAAGGGAAAGAAAAAAAGGTCTTATATTTTAAGTGTGCTAGGTGACAGATAGTGAGCGACTTGGTATTGTTTTTCCCACCTGCGAAAACGAAATTGAGGGTTATGTGTATGAGTTAGAGGTTTCTCCCCCATCCATATCAAAAACCAACTATATTGTTTTTAGTGCAGCGGCATCATGCGTAAGTATACTTCGCTGCAGGGCTTGTGCAGTTAGAATAATGTTTACCAATTCATACCTTCGCCTCCACTGAGGTTATTGCCTATATCTACCTTGACCTTTATTATTGATTTCGCTTTCCATAAGTCCTAGAAAGTATGTTATATTAATTGTTTCGTTTCAATGTTCTTTGTCACAGATGACTGGCTAACTGCTGATACCATTTATAGTCTCACAGTTGGACCATACTCCTGTATCTAAGCAAAGGCAACAATAAAATTGACTTCCGAAATTTTGTGCACAGTACAATAATCAAATTAAGTAACATGCTCTTTCTCCTCTTCCTTGGGAATTCTCACCCAAACGACAGTCACGAACGCGGCAAGAAGCTGTGCAGCCATTGCAAACCACCAAATCGCCCTAAGTCCTTCAAGAGTAATTTCTCCATCCGCCCCGGTGCTAACCCGTGTGCCGATCGCGTCAGCGACACTAGTCATTATAGCTGATGACAGGTTCTGGTTCGTCACCAACAGACTTCCCGCACTCCCCTGGTACGACCTTGCGACATTGCTCGTAATAAATATCGAAGCTGCAGCAAAGGCAAGGTCAGGACCAAAGGTGACCAGGGTTATACCGGGGAACGAAAGGGCCCAATAGGTAGTGTTCGCGGTTTGAGGGATGAAGAAAGCCGGTCCGAGTGTAAATGCGAACATGGAGACAGCGTAAATGTAGTGTCCTGGGACAATGTGGAGGGTACGGCTCACGATCCATGTAGCGAGAACTCCGACCACGGCATTGGGGATATGATAAAGGGCCACAGCGATCGGAGTCGCGTGTTGGATGCGCAGCCAGAACTGGATTGCGTAGAACTGCCAGCAGCCGAAGAATGATCCGAATCCAAGGAAATAAGCAATCATTAATGGTGTGAATCCTGGTGTTGACCATAGTCTGTTGGGGATAAGTGGGCGTATCGCTGCACGCTCCGCAAAGAAAAGACCAACTAGGAGGAGAATTCCAACAATAATGAGAACGTATGTATAGGGAGACCATGAAGCGACGGGGCCCTGGGTAAGACCGAAAAGCAAGCATACACATCCTCCAGCAGCGCAGCCGCCTCCAATGTAGTCGAACTGTCGCAAGGACGGTGCGTCGGTACCGGCGACA
Source organism: Penicillium angulare (assembly GCF_028827245.1). Classification (NCBI taxonomy): domain Eukaryota; kingdom Fungi; phylum Ascomycota; class Eurotiomycetes; order Eurotiales; family Aspergillaceae; genus Penicillium; species Penicillium angulare. The sequence goes on from NW_026623163.1 coordinate 1,988,033, forward strand.
TCGGCAACTGGTCGCAAGGGAGGAATTGAGAAATATGCAGCGACAGCGCAGATAGCACAGATTATGGCGTTAGATCCAAAGATCCAGGGGAGATGCTGATAGAGGCCACCTCCTTGAAGTGCTCCGAGTGAAAAGCCGAATGGCGCTGTTGCGGCCATAGCAGAGAACACGCGGTTCTTACGAATACCTGGTTTGTATACTCTGCCCAGAATACTCATGCTACCTGAAACCAGTACACCGATAGCAAGGCCTTGCATCGCTCGCATAACAAAGAAAAGAATATACCGAGAAGGGTGCAGAGAGAAAGCTCCGACAATATTCCATGCAGACAGCCAAGCGAATGCTCCAACCATGAGGCTCTTTGGGGCCGCTAAATCGGAAAGAGATCCGGAAATCACAACAGACAAGCCGTTGGCAGTGTTGAACGCACCGACAATCCAAGGCAACTGGGTGCTTGTGATGCCGAGCGCAACCTTTAGCTGTTCCTGCGGGGCGAGCATATCCCCAAGAAGAAAGGAAAACAGCATAAGCCCAGCCGAGCAAACGCCCACCAAAACTAGCTCGGCTGAGAAGCTGGAGATCTCCGGCGGCACGCCTTGTCGCTTTCGGGTCGGCGATGCCGCTTCGTCCGCTTCGTCGGCTACATCCCGGCATCGGGATACCGAGGGCTTTCGGTTAGTTAACCGATGACCGAGAGTATCGAGCTCGTGCACATTTTCGTTACTCGGGTCAAGACTCGTAATTGTGTGCGAAACATTTTTTAACGACTGCTTATCAAGAATGATTTTGTTGCCCAATAATGGGTCTGGGGTTTGAGCACCAGTCACTGGCGTCTCATATGTCCTTGAGTAAGAGAAGGACGAACGACCTGATACCGGAGCTGAGTCTCCAAGATCATTAGGACGTCCATGGTCACTTGTCGCATTTGAATCTGAATCTGTTTGGGTCCGTGGAGAGGTTTGTGAGGGACCCTCGGCGTTGGAAGATGGCTGCCCGATAGCCATGTTGAGCGCACAATATAATATGCGAAACTTCAGAAACGGCTCGCGACTTCAAATGTGTCGAGTAAACATGGGTAGTGTAAAGACTAAATTATTCCTCAGGGAAGGATTTTATCAGCACACAGTCGTGGCGAAAATAGACCCAATATTTCTCTGATGATCTAAGGCGAGTGGAGAGTGGGTGGAGTGGGTGTGGAGCGAAGATCCCGATTATTAGCCAAAATTCAGCCGATGGACCGATAAGGACCATGGAGGTCGGATTATTGCAGGCAGTACTTGTTATGAGAGATTCGCAATCCTTATGGTCCCTTGCGGAAGCTTGCGTGTATTCTGGGCTTGTGGATCCGATCATTTGGGTCAAGCATAAGAAACAGGATACTGACTTATGGTTAACGTGGATGATTCCTGCCAGACAGAGCAGTTTGAACTAGGGATGCATATTTTGCCTCACGTTAATCCTCGTGCTAGTACCGCTAGCGCTGTCGATTACGATGATCAAAGGGACAAGGAAGATTTTCCAAGTGTTTGAAGCTGATTAAGTTTCGCAAGGCACCATGAGTCAGGGAACTGAACCATATTTGTCAATCATGATGCCATAAACAGTTGGCCTATATCGACAATTTAGAGCGCAAGAGGCTAAAAATTATTACTTCTGATCGACACGGGCCGGTCCAATAGCTTGGTTTACGGCAACGTACTGTTTTTCTGCATTGACGATGCAGATGCAAGTACCCAATCAGGCCAGAGGTGTGGGACTGGCTTCCTCGTGGCAAGATCTATCTTCTGCTGGGGAAAAGGGGAAGGTGGGCCGGATCTATCAAGGGATGTGATTTTCAGGTGATTCTGCTTGATGTGGGATGGACTACGCGTCATACCAGGGTCCACGGGTGTTTGCGCTGAATCACATTCAAAATTATGGTGGAGCTCTCAATGCAATCCTCAAGGAGACCACGATCCTAACAATTCCTAGTGAATATCATAATATCCTTGGAACCTTCTTAGGGGCCGAGAATTTGGCGTACGCAGCCTCTCCACATGAAGACAGTCAACTTGCATACCTGTCAACACAGGGCCTGGCTCCAGCATGTTGTGTATGTACATTTGGCAGGATATTTCGTGTCCATGTGTCCAAGAAGCTCCTCCATACTACTTCAAGTTCTTCCCGCCTAGATTTTGGTATTTTGAAGCTATTTTTCGTATCATTTCTGCGTTTGCCCACATAAGACAACATCCTCCCCAAATGGATACCACTTGACATTTCTCAGCCTAGCCGCGGAAATGGCATTTCCCTCTCCATCAAAACGCCTAGGGGGAGAGACAACCACGCCCCCTTCCCCAAGCCATGTTGGTGCAATAGTAACAATAACACTATCGATCAATGACATGTACTGCGGGACCAGCAGTGAGTTAATGACATGTCCACCTCCCTCGACCATGACACTCTGAAGACCATGCGATCGCAAAGTCACAAGGAGGTCGCTCCAGTCAATACGGTGGTGATCGCCAGTCGAGCTCTTCATCTGTAATGAGATATATCGTCCTCCATATCTTTCAAGTAGTTTTTGCTTCTCGGCTGGGGGCTCCGGGAGCGCAGTCACAATCCAAGGTGCTTTGCCACGACCTTGTCTGCACAGTTGGAATAGTTTGCTGTCATCTGAGAAATCCCATCTAGCATTTGAATCTATCACTACTGGGCGTGGCTGGCCACTTAGACCCTCTCCTCCATAACCTCCAACTCCTGCAATCCTGCAGTTGAGGCCCGGGTCGTCTGCTATTGCCGTCCCGACTCCAATTAGAATTCCGTCATGGCGGGACCGCAAGTAGTGGGTCATGGCTTTTGATTGGGGCCCTGAAAGTGTTGTTCGTGCGCCGGGCGATAAGGCGAGGGCGGAGTCTAATGATGTCGCGAACGTCAATGTAGCAAAAGGCATATCAGATCGCGGGGTTGTGCCATCTTGTCGAGGCAAGTGAGGCTCCAGAAAGACTCTGTCTGTTTCAGGAAATTCCAAAGAATCTCGCTTGTCTAAAGGCATGTTGTAATAGCGTATCTAGATAATTAGACTCGATTGAGGATGTTTTGATTTTTATGACAGAATGAAACGGACGAAGATGCGTGATGATCCTGTGCCTAAACTTGAAGGTGGGAGGAAATGCCGCTCTTGATGCCTCAGGTGTCAATGTTTGTAGATCAGTGCCACTTGGATTGGATGAGAGGGCTTTCTTTTTTTTTTTGCAAACGTTACAACTTTAATTCATGCATAGCTATATGAGCTAATATCTATTGAATAGCGATAAATCCGCCTGAAACACCAATGTTGGCGACATACATCGCCCGACCGTTGTCAATATTTTGGCCATTTTCAAAAGCATGGAATACGATTTTAGAGCCATCACCATTGAAATCAGCACCACCAGGCCCTGCCAGATCCCCAACATTACTCGGATCTCCAGAGACAAGCAAAGGTGCATTAGGCGCTTGGGCTTTGGTATAAGGCCCAGTCAGCGCCGAAGCGGTCGCGTAGCTAACATCGTAGGCCGTCGTACTGTACGAGTTCGAGGAAAACGAGAGATAGTATGTACCGTCCACATTGACAAGGCTCGGAGCTTCAATGAGTTGTCCATCGGCGTCATCACGATCGAGAAGCTGGGTGGCATCTCCATTAGGGGTGACAGCATCCGAATTCAGAGCTTGAAGCATGATGGGCGTGGGATGTGTTGTTCCATCTCCATCGAGACTGTTGCCATCAATCTTGTATACAACGTAATAATTACCTCCCTCACTGTAACCATCTGCATCAATCGCTCCGCCCTGGTCTAGGGGACAAGCTAGTGCAGTGTCCTCTGGTGTGTAGGGTCCTGTAATACTAGTAGACGTGGCGGCTCCAACACAGTGTTTGCTGGAGTCCTCGCTAGAGGCAGCGGAGAAGTACATGACAAAAGTGCCATCGGCCTGGATTATGTTAGTACTATTCTGGAAAGTAAAAGAAGCTTTCTTCGCGCACTCTTTGATTCACGTCGGGTGCCCAAATAGCAGGAGAAGAGGCAATCCAGGATGGAAATGGGCCAGGTAGAGCATCGGTACCAGACATGAGATCCCATGTCGAGAAATCCGAGGATGATGCAACCTGGACATTCACGCCATTTCCGTTTGTAGCGAAGGCAAAATACCCATCGCTTGTTTGGATAACACAAGGGTCTGCAAAGTCTGCATCAATCACCCGCGTAGAGTCAGCGGTCGCATATCCAATGACTGTCAAAGCAACAGTCATTAAATAAGCAGAGCTCATTTTGATTTGATTATATGGCAGTGATTCTGGTGACTGATCGGGTGAAAGTTGAAACAATGAATCAAGGGGCTCCCAGCATTCTTATAACCATTTCCGATATAGATACAAGTTTATATTCGCGAAAGGTTTCCTGTAGAAACCATTTCCGTTTCCCCTCATCCATGTCGCATTCGACTCACAAAGACTCATTTTTGGTCGTTCGTTAATATCTCCGGGCTTAATACGGTTTCTCCACGTCTATTGTCGCCCCCGCTAAACCCAAGGTAGGAAAGGCCCGCGGACCACTAAAACCTACCTATAGGAGGCCCTAGTTCATGGATATTATACCCTCCATAAACCCTCCTTGCATCCTATACCTTTTATAGAAAGTCCGCTTACTTGCCTCCTCATATACATGCCAAGTTCCCTGACTTTATGACTTCAGGGGGACCCGTGCCATATAGGCATAGCCTCACTGTTTGACATTCTACTCCTGGGGTCGTTGGCTTGTAAGGTTTTCCTTTATGGATTTAAAACAGCAGGAGCCTGGAAGAGCGATATATAGGTACCATTCCTACTCCTGAACCAAGTCCAATTTGAACTTGAAGGTCATTGAAGTTGTAGTCTTCGGGTTTTGTAACTAAAATCAACTTGAACTTGAACATTCACTCCGAGTCCCACTGCAGCCTGAGTGAGTGACTCGGATCGGACAACATCCATATATTGTTGCAGGTTTCGAAAGATTGTGAATGTCCAGATATTTTTTATCAAAGCAGATCAACTTGGAGTGATGATGTTACATCTAATAAACTAATCTGACAGAAGATCATGGCTTTTGCAGAATACGTGGAGCCTTGAATCTCATTCGCGTCATATGCTTATTCGTGCTTGCGGGGTATACCCGACCAGCACCCACATCATCATCATCTGGGCATGGATCACCATCATGATATTCCAAGGTTTCTGGAAATTCAGCGTGGATCGAATATTTCTTGCGCATGTTCTTCTGATAGTATTTGTTTTCTCATATCAATAAAGTTTAATGGCAATCTTCCGTCTTCACGAACTGTGTAGCGGGACACATTTAACATATAGTACTCAGTGATCCCACATTCCGTCCAAGTCTTCATCATCATATCCTAATATCCATAGAACTTCAAGTTCCCATTTCTATGAAATCACTGTCCTAAGAAACAATAGCATTTATCAATATTCACCTCTCTTATCCCCGACTTGATAGGGATGACATGCATTTCTCCGTCCGAAGAGGCGCTAAAAATGCAAAAAGACTATCTAGGTAACTTAAGTATTTCCGGTTCAGAAGCTTAAGCTATAAAGGATACCTAATTTTGTACGGAGAATATAAAGTTCAAATGCTCCGGCATTACTGTATCGCGCGACCTGCATAAAAGTCCATGATCCATCACCCTCTATCACCGACCGTGCGCTTGTACACGAAATCATGCCAGCTCTGGGACCCGATTGATTGGAACAATTTTTGACGTGATTTCACAAAGCTATAGTTATCCGGTCGACTCGAAAAGGGGGGGTTGAGATTTTTCATTTGACGAAGATACATGATGCTGACTCGATAATCACAGTGCAGTAGTATACCATTCGACTTAAGGTATATTTTACATTCAAGTTCTCCTCTGACACTTCACACTTTCGAACGTGTGGATCCTCAGAGGGGCTGAATTGACTTTTCATGACGGGCAGCACAGTCCCTCACTAAGATTGGAGGGGCATGCCCAGCAAAGCCATGATGGGCACGCTCTTCAAAAAGAAAACCTTGTAAACAATCGAAGAAGCCCCAAGAAAGCAACCTTGGAACCCAACCAAACTAACAAGTTCCCACTTACAAGCAAATGAGTAATATTTCAGCAAAGCCGATCATTGCCCCATCCAATCTTGCAGTGAACAGCAGACTTTTTTAAGAATCACATTGCAACACTGCAGGTGGGAACCCAAACCAGCTAGGTACGAACCTGCAGCCGTCCACACAAAACACAGCACCACATTGTACTGTAAGATCCACCAAGAGAATGTCAGACGGGAAAGGGTTGGGATGGATCAATTTTCTCGATCTGCAGCCTTCGCATATGTCAACGACGGCGTGATCCGCCTTCTAAACCCTGAAAGGCGGGAGATTACCCAGCTGAATGACAAAATCATCTAGATGGAAACCTCCGACAAGGGCTGGAGGTAAGTATGTTTTTGTGTAATGTATGTACTGAACGTATGGTATCGCAGAGCAAAATGGTGAGATATAGAGTTCTGCATTGGAACTGGGATAGGTCGCGGGATGATGCAATCCACATGCAAGGCGGGATAGCTACTGCAAGCCTTCCGGGGCAGGATAATGAAGAAATTTTCGATGCCTTCGATTGAGAGAAATGCGGTGTCACTGGGCCTCGGGCTGCTGGTGCCCGAAAGAAGGCGCCCTTACATCATCTGAGCCTTCGAGGGGGTTCTTTGCGATTGTGATGTGCGTCTTAGCACAATCACAGCAGGACAGCGCTAAAGTGCAAACTACGTCGATATTTCATTGTAAACTGGGCGTACTCTGCTTGGCTATTCCGGGAAGACAGGTTTGTGGGTGAGTTGCCAAGAGATCTTTGTAGCGAAATCTTCCGGTTCGATGCTAGTAGTAAGTGGATAAATTGGTTATATGTGCAGGTGGTTATCATTTGATATAATTCCAATAATATCCGATCAATTGATCAATTGATATTGATAAAGATATACACTTTGTAGAGTTGAACTATGTTTGTACAGCCTTGCCAACTAGTAGGATTCTAGAACATTTCAATCCTAATGCATATACATATATGCGGGGGATGGTATACCTATAAAGGTATAACTCATTAGTTTATGATGTGTACATGCATTTTTAATGTAGGGTCTTTTGATGCCCAGGCGATTTCATGATCCGCGCTGTTCAAATGTTCAATGGAGATACATCTGAAGCTCTTCTATTTATCCGGGTATATTGGATGACCTCGCTTATCAAGTGTGGAGTTCCCCACACTCGTAGGCATAACCCATATTTTAGTCAAAATTGGGAATACGAGAGTGTTGCCTATTTTATTTTCTTGTTCTGTGAATGAACAGAGTAGAATCTTGTAGATCTGATACCGGGAATTGAATTCGAATCCAACGAGATAAGAACTTTCACTCTTCAGCCTAAGTGATGCCTGATCTCGAATTGACTACTCCAGACCTACATGAACTAGACCTATGTCGACAATCCCCACTTAGTCTGGTTTATCATAGCTAGGCCAACTTGGGACTGGGGGCTCAACTTGGGTGAAGGTAAGCCGCGAATTGTGCACATTGACAACGAATCTGCTTGATTGGGAGCTAGTATCGCCAGCACGAACAGACGCAATCTATAGGTAATATATGAAAATAATGTGGCACTTGTTGGTAATGGGGTGTGGGAAGGACTGGGGCCAATCACTGGGCGGTATCGAGTAGTAGCGTACCATAGCTCGCCAGATATTAGCACGGAGGCGGGAAGGCAGGTTTCTCCCCTGTGATAAAGAGATTAGAAGGGAAAGGGGGGGGGGAAAGGTATATAGATAGGTATTATAGATCTACAGGGATTGAATAGATAAACCTATAGAATCGAATCAATAATGTAATTCAATTCAGCCTTTGCATATACAAGGAAGAATATAAGGAGAGAGAGTTTCGAGGCTTAACAGGAAAAACCCCGTGTTAATGAACTTTACCAATCACGCCCTCGTTTTGGCTCTGATCTCCTTAATTGGGTGGAGGCAGTGGATTTTCCTGTTGGTTTTTTTCTCCTTTTCTGTTCGTCTTTTTTATTTTCTCCTTCTTGTTTGGCCATGAACTAACTCCATTGCCATCCGTACTTCGTACTCTGTAGCCCAACTGTAACATAAGAGATTTACTTCTAGGAAAGAGAGAAACCGCCCTTGACCCCAAAATACAAAACAATTATGATGTAAATTGTTCAATTTAAATATGAAAATTCTTTTTCGATTTCTAGAATCTTTAATAGCCTGGAACCATCCAACCTTGACTAGGTATTATTATTTTTTATCATTTTTCTCACAAAATAGGGGGCTCCACCGTTGCCGGGAACAAAAAGAAGCTCAAGCGGTTCTCCATTTCCTTCTTCCCTGAGACGAACCCTTCCCTGGAACAATTTCAACCCCTAAATCCCATTCTCCTCCCTTTCCCAATTCCCCCTGGTTGGCGCAACCCTGACGAGATCGTCCCTTTTTTTCTTTTCTTGCACAAACTTCTGCGATCGCGGGCTTCGATCTTCGATCCTTCCTCCACCACCCCTTTCTTCCGGGTTTTTACACCACCTTAGATTTCTCCCAAAATGGCCTCCAAGGTGAGAAACCCTGACGTCGCTACCCATTCACCACCCACCATAACAAACAATACCCCCCCATATCTCCCTGCTATGCTCCACGGAGAGAGACTCCCCCTCCTCCATATCTCTTGCGCTTCCGATCTTACAATATAACCCACCCGCGACTCCATTCCGAGCCCACTTGAGAATGTCCCTCCAATGGCTGACCTTGCGATCGTTCCCCTCCCCACAATAGTTCCTACGAGAGTATAAGCTAGTCGTCGTCGGCGGCGGCGGCGTCGGAAAGTCTTGCTTGACTATTCAGTTAATCCAGAGTCACTTCGTGGACGAGTATGACCCGACAATTGAAGGTGAGCTCCTCGTCACCGAACACAACCCCTAACGCCTTCTCGAGCCCTTCCACGTACTCATTATTTCGTCCTACCTACCAGATTCCTACCGCAAGCAGTGTGTGATCGATGATGAAGTCGCTTTACTGGATGTCCTCGATACAGCCGGCCAGGAGGAATACTCCGCAATGCGGGAACAGTACATGCGCACCGGCGAGGGTTTCCTGTTGATCTACTCCATAACATCGCGCCAATCCTTCGAAGAAATCATGACCTTCCAACAGCAGATTCTCCGTGTCAAGGACAAGGATTACTTCCCCATCATCGTCGTGGCCAACAAGTGCGATTTAGAGAAGGAGCGTGCGGTCTCCGAGCAAGGTATTTTACTTCCTCCCAGCCTCCTCCATATCTCCAGTGATATCAAGCTGCTCTCCAAACTGCGCAAGCTCTACATACCCTGGAATCGAAATTAAACAAACTAACCCATTCCTTTTTGTTCTACAGAGGGACAAGCTCTAGCCCGACAGTTCGGCTGCAAGTTCATCGAAACCTCCGCCAAGTCCCGCATCAACGTCGAAAACGCTTTCTACGACCTCGTCCGTGAAATCCGCCGTTACAACAAGGAGATGTCCTCCTACCCCTCCGGCTCTGGTGCGTTCGGTGCCCGCCAACCCGAAGGCAAGATGGATGTCAGTGAGCCAGGTGAGAGCGCCGGCTGCTGCTCCAAGTGTGTCATTATGTAAACGGTCTCGAACCTCGTTTACTATCGCTATGACACGCGAAGTCTTATATTTCTTTTTCCGTTTCTTGCCGATTCCCAAACAATACGAATATCAAAAAAACACATCCCCCATCCGGAAAGAAGGACGCATACGTCGGGATTACACCGACACATTTCTACAAGTCATATGAATGGATAATAGGAAGATGGAATGGAGGAAAGAGAAGGATGCTTATAATGATTCCCATTGCAGTGGAGAATGGGGAGAGAAATATTTCAGGAAACGAAAAACCCAAGAGGAATAAGTGGTTTCTCGATTCGTGCTGTGAATTCTCCTGTTATTCAACAATGGGCTTTCGCAATTTGCACGGTGACTGCCGACCCTTGACGCCAACCTCGTCTCATGAATTTTGATTCCCCTTTTGTTCCGCCGATTGTTTTGTTTTTTATTATCATTTGTCTTTTATGTCTCTTTTGTTTGCGAAAGATTTTTTCTTTTTTTTATGTCATGGTCACCATCTATTTATCTATCATCTTGTTCGTCTCGGGATGCGAGACGACCCGGCTGTCAATATAACTCCTTCCACGATGCAGGAGTCCTTACTATCAAATCATCCATGGCGTGCTTTATATTACATGTAGTAGATATTGGCCAAGAAATTGAGGGCTGGGTATTTGCAATTGATTCAATTTTAACATTGTGCATCTCATATGGCTTTATAGATGCCTATAGCCTTGGAACGACCTCAATAGCCCTGGAGGTATACCGTATCATCTACAGTGCTCATTAATTTATTAGTAGTCACCAAAACAGAAAGGCAAGACTATATTTCATATGCTTGGCTACATTTCATATGCTTGGCTACATTTCATATGCTTGGCTATATTTCATATGCTTGACTATATTTCATATGCTTATAATCTAAAGCCAAGTCGAAACAACATCTAACACTCAATCCAATCAGACTGACAGAAAAAAAAAGATATCAAACCATCATCGCTATTATACAAACCTCCCCAAAAGCTCTAAAGCTGAAACTAGACTTCTACTGACTATAAACCTGATCTCCCTCCGGAACATCCAACTCATCTTCCTTCGAAACCCTCGTTCCCTGCACACCAGCCTCAACCTCTTTAACCAAACTCTCGATCAAATCCTTATCAGTCCCAACAAGCGTAACAGTATTCCGCTTCTTCCCCCACCTTGGATAACTACCAACCTTGACACCCTTCGACTCCACCTTCTGTGCAAGTGTAGTAAGATACGGCGCAACCGCACTCTCCGGCAAAGGCGTACTAATCATCAATCTAAAAGTCCCCTTACCCTCCGGATCAGAAAGACGAGGAACCAAAGAGGGCTTAAGGTTCTCGAGCAATTTCTCAAAGAGTCGCGGGACACCGGGCAGAATGTGTACGTTTCCATTTACGACGGCGACGGGAACCCACATGTCATCTGCGACGAAGACGGCTTGCTGATCTGCGGGGATTTTGGGATCGAAGGGGAGCTCGACCATGCGGAGTTTGGCAGTTAGGCCGGGGGAGGGGGTTTCCCAGTCAAAATTCGGTTGGAGGGGGTGTGGGCGGGAGAGTGTCTTCATGCGTTCGAAGGCTGGTTTGTGGAGTTCGAGTTTTAGGTTGAATGCCTTTGCGATTGAAGAGTAGGTTATGTCGTCGTGGCTGGGATGTGTTAGTGGCCTTTTTTCTTTCCTTTCATTTATGATTTTGAGGGTTGATTGAGTGGAATGGGTATACGGACGTTGGACCAATTCCTCCGCTTGTAACGACGAAGTCGTAGCGTGAGCTCATACGGCGCACAGCCTCCATGATATCCTCTTCATCATCGGGGACGACCTCGACGCGCTTCAACTGTATGCCGAGGGAGAAGCAGAATTTAGCGAGGAAAGGCGAGTTGGTATCGATGGTCTGAGGGAGGCATTGTCAGTAAGGTTGTTTTGGAATTGTGTATGGTGCGAGTTGATCTGACCTTTCCGCCCAGGACCTCGTCGCCGATGATCAGGCATGCGGCCGTGTGTATGAGATTGGTGTGTGCGGCTGATGTCATAGCGGCCAAGTTCGATATCGGGTTCAGAGACGGAGAGGATAAAATTGGACTCGCTGGTCTTGCTAATGGGCGTGATATATGGCGAGTGAGTTGGGATAGACGGCTCAGCATGAATGCAGATAGTATTTACACGGCGATAGAGAAAGAGAAGGAAAGTGGAGAGGAGAGGAGAGTCTGGAATTGTGAAGGGGGAAGGACGGAAGTGGGGGAGGGGAATACTCCGCCCGCATTTTGATCACGACGAGCTGTTCCCGCGTTTGTCGTGCGTTGTCCACTCAACTTCAACAATTATTCGATCAAGTATTAATTTGGGCCAGACTAACTTATCGCGACAGCCTTTCTATACATTTGTTGGAATCTATATCTTTGTCTATCTTTATATCAGCATGGTGCGTTGCCAGTGTCGCATGTGCTTTCCACAAGACATGCGAGCTGCATGGGACTCAAGCTTTCAGATTCTCAGCCAAGCTAACTAACCCCGTCCAGTCCGAATCACGATTATACTCTTTCTCTCCGGAGACCAAGGAGCAGCTGCGCAAATTCCGTCTCGGCACATCGAGAGCCAAGAATGCTCAAGCTATCATCTGTACGCCCCGCCTTCAGCCTCAATCCACCAAGTCATAATACTTCCAGCCTTGAAAACGACATGCGTTCAATATGAACCACTGAAATTTCTGTTTCTTGGACCTCTCTAACTATTTCCTCAACCTACCAGATATCATTGATGTAAAGAGCCAAGAGATCCGTCCCCAGGACGGCGAGGTCTACTCCAAGATGGAAGATCTAGCTGACGATCTCCCCGAATCATCACCTCGATACATCCTCCTCAGCCATCCCCTGACACTTGTAAGTAAATCACTACTATTTCGGGTATTAGTACAAAATCAGTACGAACAGCACTAACATAGCGGTGTGATATAGAAAGACGGCCGTCTCTCAGTCCCTTACGTCCTCCTCTACTGGCTGCCCGAGAACTGCAATCCATCACAGCGTATGATGTACGCCGGTGCGGTGGAACTGATGCGAACAGCCGCCCAGGTGAACCGAGTGGTTGAGGTTGAGACAGACGAAGATATCACCTCTATCGCGGATAAGTTGACAAGCTCCGATTAAACGACAAATACGGCTGTGCTCCATGCAGGGCAGGATTCATTCATATACGGGTAGCGTGCTTGGGGAGATGTGTTCTAGAAACACATTCCGGGCTGGAATCTTGTATAAATTGGGCGTTTGGTTCCAGTAGTATACCACTACCATTGGATAATGATAATCCAAATACTCAACTGCTTGTGTGCTGCTTTGGAGCCCCACTGGACATATCAATCCACATTACATAGGTAGTCAGCGGGATCCTTTCAAGAGCCGAGATCGCTCGGCTTTCTTCCGTGAACTACTCGATCTATCACATTGTGAATGATTTGCAACGGTGCCGCCTGCAGCCCCAGTCACCTGGTGAACTAGCAGGGGTTCAGCTTGAAAATTCCGACTCTGCAATTGCTTAATTGGGACGTGTTGACTCGTGGATTTACTTGGACTAGTCATCTAATCCACTGTAATGAAGCGCCGAAGAACCCGAGAAGCTAGTTCATCCCTGTCATAGGTAGATCTCCACAAGTGTATACCGTATACCTGTTGACTCGTAAATTCAATATTTGGAATTGCAAATCGTACCGTCTACCGCCACTCTCAATGGCCAGCCACCTCGCATTCAGCCCCAGTATCCATTCTGTATGTACATACATCCATACCAGGTATGGTGCAATCCAAGCTGACTCCATTCCCGAGGTCATATATTACAGCTACAGTGGTTCAGTGGATCAGATCACGAACTATAGCTCAAGTCTACACGAGCATCAACCCCAGCTGACAAGATGAACCATCCAACAATATCACGATGATCGACCGCTATTTCCTTTGCTCGGCCCGGAAATCTTCTCCCTGTGGCTTACGATGTAGATCTCATCAGATACCCTGGTCCAATAGCCACCATGACTTCATTTGGCCCGGGCAAAGGGATTCCCAACTAGAGAAATTCATTGGTTCTCCGGGGAGCTCTGATCGCCGAACTGCGTCCCCGGGCCCTTCCCCTCTCTTTTCTGTTCTCACTCATCTTTCAAACTTAGATCTTGTCGGTGCAACTCCATGATCCACCGTAGCATTCTAGTCTATTCTAGTTAATCAAGAAAACAAGACAAAAACCAAACCCAGGTATTGGTGGCTTTGTCACAGCTGACGAGAAGAACATTCTTGGTACACTGTATTTGTATGGGGCACTTAGAACACGGAGTTCGCCGGACTGGGGACGGGGGAAGTAAATTCCTATGGTTTTAACTGGTTTCCAAGTTTCCATCCATTCTATCATGCTTATACTGCTCGTGGCCACCATTAATTAATAACAAGTGAACATCACACCATGTCGCTTGCTCTGGGGGATATCCGGGAGTTTAAATTAATTTGCACGCGTACTTCATGCTTCATGTGGACGCCATCTACGCGATGGCGTCTGTAGGTGGTAGCGAGAGATACCATCCAGAAACTTGAACAAGCTCAGGCTGTATCAGTGGCAAATGTATAGTGGGAGCGTGTGACCTTTTGGTTAGAGGATTCATCTATTAGATGGCAAGACGGACACACCTAGTGCGTAGACAAGATGCGCTAAGAACTAGAAGGGTAAGTGTAGAAGGGAAAGAATGCATGAGGAGGGGGCGGATGTCCAGCTGGACAGTGCCAGAGGAATGTTTCTGCAATGACGGAGTACTTCATGTACATGGAAAGTCAACTTTGTAGTATTGACGAATTCTGTATCTCAAATGAACTCCGAGTGCAGATATAAGAATAAGAATAGTGGAAAGTTTGAAGATAGTACAAACCGTAGAACTAAATAACCAAATAACCAGGAATTGAATTGAATCGAATTGAATTTCAACGGCCAGGGTTATTTTACTCACTATAGGTTCCACAGTTTGGCCTTCGTGTTCACACTATCCTCAGTACAAACTAGTTAGTGCCTTTTGCAGCCCGTATCAGCGACCGAGAGAAACTATTAAACCTAATGCACAAATCACGATCGAACACCACAAGTCCACAGCATATTGTACAGTAAAGATTAATTGTGCAACCACATCCATCCAACCACATCCATCAAACCACTCACAGCCAACAAAGCACAAAGACAAGAGACCAGACCCTCACCGTGAACTGACCACCTAGTAGTCCATACTCTACTCCACTAAGGTCCACTACAGAGCAATACAATACATACCCGTCCGTACAACGCTCGATCCCCCCCCCCGGAAGCGAACCCATTTCATGGGCGACGGACCAAAAAACCACATTTCCAACACCGCCAGGATCAAGCCAGCAAACTCACCAACCCTCTCGACCCGCTGCTCTGGGCAATGAGCGCCCAGCACCAAGGACGAAAGTGGATACCTCCCCCATCGCTAGGACCCCACCGCTGGATCCCGGCGATCGGTGTCGGGGCGAAGGAGTTGTCCCAGGGAAAACGCCGCCCGCATTTATCTCCCCGTTACCAGTGGCCAGTGGCTGACAGGGAAAATTTCCATCCACAGCTGCCCATGCTTCTTCCACCGCCTCCGGTGTCCGAGTCCCAGGTGCACTTGAATCTGACCCAGCAGTTCCCCAAAGGCACTGACCACCCTGACGAACTGTCCTGCCAAAGCTGCTCGGTGATTTCCAAGGTTCCTTATTCCCGTCCGGTTTCCGGGGCGTTGGGTCGGCGGTGTGGATGGTCGCAGACATAGACACGGTGGCCACTGCAGAACATCTGGAGATTATTGTAAATCATTTCATTGCATCTATCAGGAGCTCTGGAAATATTCGGAGAAGCTCGGCTGTACGTATTATACGCGGAGCCATGAGGGCCGTTTCTGAGTCTAGCTCGTGGCTCGGACGTGAATACTGGGCACTGAGAGGGCCTGTACAGCTTTACTATACGGGGGATGGGGATAGTGCGGGCCATGTAAAGTAATAGTAGCCCCAAGCTTGAATGAAAAGAAAACATTAAAAAAAATTTAAAACCACCACACATGTTCTTCTCTCTGCTGGTGTGACCTTCCATCACAGTGTCCACTTCCTTGCAGCAGGGGAAAAAAAAAAAAAAAACTCGACAAGGTAACCTCCCAGAACCCCGGTCGGAATCCATCAGGGCGCGTCACAGACGGGAAGACTAGAGTTCAGTCGCACGTAGTGGGACCGTTGGGTAACGAGGGATAAATTAAATATGGAAAGATCAGCCATTTGTTCAGGAGTCGCAGTTTTGTACTGTAATTAGCCTGGGTTTCTCTGTAGTACCTTGGCCAGTGTCCGTACAGTAGCCCCAAAGTCAGATTTGCCTTTTTTACCCAGATCGATTTCAACGATCTGGCCCGTCAATTAAATCATGAAGGAATGAGAATGAGAATTTGGATTTGGATTTGAACTTAGGACGCATTTGTACTTTTCCGTATTTGGGTCCAAATTGTCGGGGTTGGGAGTTACGGAAGCTCACGGTTGGAAGGACCAGGACCAGGTTCATACCAGGGTCGAGGTAAATTTCGTCAGGACCCGTGAGTCTGGGTCGTTATGTGTCTGGCCTCCTGATATGCACGATGATGTTCTTGAAACTATGTACGAGGTATCTGAGCTCCGTACTCCGTACTGCCTCTGTAATTCTTGTTCTTGCTTAGTCTGCTAGTTGCGATCTCGTGGAACAGGGGGGGGGGGGGGGGTTTGTGGATGCCACTTTTTGGTTTCTTTTCTTTTCTTTTTCTTTTTCTGTTCTTTTTCGTACTTTCTTAATTCTTAGGTCCATTCTCGTGTCATGCATCATGCATGCTGGGCGTTTTTGGTCACTTTTTATTTTATTTAGTCTTGTTGAGTTGGAACGGCCGGAGATTAGTAGCTGCTTTTATGCAAATTCTTTTTGTAAGTAGAGTACGAGCTTTGTACTCTGTAGAGAGTATTCTATACTCCGTGCATAGTGGACACAAAACATCGGGGTATTTCGGTAAGTTAATTACGAATCGGGGATAAGCTGGAGCCCTGATGGGTATCATGTTTTGTTTAATCTATAAGAATATTCAAAGCCTTTGGATACCAAAGATAGTTCTTGAGTATCGTTATCAAATCAAATGGTATCGTAGAATCTTCTCTCATGTAAATAATGGCCGTTGAAGGAAATAGTTCAATGAAATATGTGCTTTTTGCACGGACTGCAGCCTCGTGAGGAGCGAGAGGCGGACTGACAAATCCTTGAAGAAAGTTCACCGTAAACTTTGATACTTCATCCACTTATTACCTGGATTAAATTGCAATGGAGAGCCAAAGATATGGGGGATGATATTGTCTTTTGTACGGTTCTACAGTTCTTTTTTTATTTATAACGCCACTGTAGTTGTGTTCTTGCTGTTCTGTACCACGCACAGAGGTATTCTAAATATTGTACACAAGAGCGAGCCTTGTAGTTGAAGAGGGTCGAGCGCACCAAGGCGCTTTAGTTTAGAATGGCATTGTTCTCCTGAATAGTCCAATCTTCATGTTTCCGGACGAGCCTGACGAGTTAGACATGTCCCCGTATGTAAAGAAACGAATAGACAAAAAGAAAGAAAGAAAGAAAGCACGGGTTTACTTATTCGATGAACTGAAGATCGTCTCGTCATCTCGGAGAACGGCCTTCCCAATCCTTCGATCCCCACCGTATACTCCATAAATTATGACAAACGATGATCTCGCCCTTTGATCGTCACTCATAATTATGTATTTTAGATTCCAGACCCAGGCATTAACGACTTCCTCCCCATTTACTATTCCCCGCTCCATAGCCAATTAACTCCATCAGGTAACGCAGCCGAAAGGACACGGGTACATCCGTCTGGTTCGCTGGATCCCAAGCTGTGCCCACTTGGACCAGGCCATTGATCGGCAGACTGGCGTTAATGGTTTCATGCTCGATTCTTTCTCCTTTCCAAACATCGCAAAAGCCCCGTGTATCGGGAAGCGCTGGCCAGGGAGAGTTTATAGTGGGTATGACGGCACTTGACAGTTGGCCTTTAGGAAATTTAGAATAATAAGAGAGAAAAAAGTACGACGTTCCAATGCGCTGGGACCATATTTAGACTGGTGCACAGAGTCGAGGAATTAAATTCCGTACTGTCAGCTTCGTATTTTATCAACTTCACTTTCTTCTTTTGTTCATGGGCTCGGGGTTTGAGCCAGGAGCAGAGGAAGTGGAGAGGAAAGCCTAAATAGCGGGAGTATCATTGGTGTCTTAGGGGAAGGCCCACCTGCCAGACGCAGAGTCCGGATCTCATCTGATGAAAGTTGTTATTTATTTATTTATTTATTTATTTTATTTTGTTTATTTAAATTTCGATGGGATTATTCAGTAATACAGCAGTGTTATCCGATGTCATGTCCTCCCCGACCATACAAGTACCCCATTGTCGGGTCCCCCTAATAGGCTTTCCCACCTGTAACTAAAACCAAGACTAAACCAAAGTCTGGAAGTGATATCCTGGTCCCAACAGGCGCTTTTCATTGATTACCGACAATTTTGGTACCTTGTATACTCCGTACATTGTACATACACTCGTAACCCATACCGACCCAACTGACTGGAAATGCCCCATGTGCCCCAAGCTTTGCCTCCATTTTATTTTATTCTCTATTATTAGTTGGAGTATTAGTATTAGTATAATGAGCTCTGCCTCTCCTCTCCTCCCTCCCTCTTCTCTTTTTCCTTCGTCAGAGGTGTGCTTTTTCGACTGGCACGACTTCCCCCCTTCTCTTGTCCTTCAAATCCCTCCTGATAAAGAGAGAGCTCTGTTGACCTGGGTTCTTCTCAATTTGCACTGTTCCTCCCCGCTGGGTCAGAAAATCCCAACTCGCTGGCTCGGGTTCTTGTGACGACACCCTAGGCACTAAACCCGGTGGCACCTCGAACAAGAAAATCAACATACACTACTCCAACCTGCTGCGATAGGATATCTACACAGAGACTTGAAAATTATATGGAATGAGACTATCTGCCACTCTAATTTACATCGATCTGCGACCGAGCATTCGCCATTGCATTCCTGCGCCACCTGCCAATCGCATAAGGCCCACCCGAGATTCCTATCATGTCTCCGCAAGATAATCCTGGTCGCCCTGACGGTGACAAGCCTGAGGGCTTGTCAAAATACTTGAAGCGCATGAGAACCGTCTTGCGACCGCGCTCAAGCTCGAAGCGCCAATCTGTGGCTGCTCTACCAGATGTGCCCGCCTCGTCCAGCGCTCCAGCGTATGATTGATCTACCAATTCCCGTGGCTGGCTAATACAACTGAAAGCCAAGCGCATCGCATTTTGAAACAGCTTCGCTAACATTTTTACTTTTTATTTTTTTAGTGCTGCCGCCGCCGTCGCTGGCACCACCCCACTCCCAAAGTCAACCGGCGCTGAGCCCACCATGCTCACCGACTACAGCACCGTCCAACAGGAAAAAGCCCGCGCCCTCTTCACCAAATACGGCTTGACTCTAGAACCGGGCGAGTGGAAATCCCCAACAGATCTACAGTTGACCCGGGTCACCAAACCCATTCGCATGCGAGTCCGCCGTACCTGCCACCGCTGCGAAACCACCTTCGGCCCTGACAAAGTTTGCGTCAACTGCCAGCACCCACGCTGCAAGAAGTGTCCTCGCACTCCACCAATCCAAGAGAAGGATCCGAAGGAATACCCCTCCATCTCGATCTCGAAGAGCAAAATCCCCGAGATCCGCGCCCAGCATGGCGGTCTTGCCTATACGCCTTATCTCCGGTACACGGGCGATCCCAATGCTCCGCTGACGATGCCCTCGCGCTCTGGCAAGGATCTTGTCAAGAAGAATGTGGGGCAGCGAGTGCGACGTATCTGTCACGGGTGCGATACGATATTTGCTCCTGGCTCGAAGGAGTGCGCCAATTGCAACCATGTTCGTTGCAAGAGATGTCCGCGCGAACCGCCGAAGCTTGATAAACATCCTGATGGATATCCGGGGGATGTTGATCCGCCGAAATTGAGGCCCGATCGGACGTTTAGGAAGCCGCGCCAAAGAGTTCATTACATATGTCATGTCTGTGAGACGGGTTACAATGAAGGAGCGAATACTTGTGGAAAGTGCGGACAGGCTAAATGTTCGGAAACTATACGAATTCCGTACGTATTCTCTATTTTTATTTCTATTTCTTTAAGACAAGTTATGAAAAGTACTAACCTGACATTCTTTACAGACCGAAGAAAATCAAACGAGAGCTCGATCCAGAAATACTTCGGCGGGTCGAAGAAAAATTAGCAGGCCTGAATATACAACAGTGAGGGCGCTCCTGTACAGAGCCATCACTCGCTCTCTGCTTCGTTGGCATATTATTTTCTTTTTTTTGTGATTTTGGTCTTCAAGTTGTTTCTGTGCGGGCCTCCGGGCCTCGTCTTCGATTACTGGTTTTTCGTTGCGACCATAGCAGACAAACATACACAGTGGGATGTTCCTGATCCCCTGCCAAATATGGGACTAGTCTTTCATTTGCCTAACCTTTTTTACCCCTCCTTGCACCTTACAACAATATCTCCAACGCGGCCTACCATACCTGCTTCCAAGATTCCTGGCACGTTCTAAGTCACACCACTCCGTATGGTATTCTGATTCAGGTAATTTCCAGCTAGCCGGGATCCCCTGAACTCGGAACTAAGCTGCTAGTCTTTACTTTCCCGCATATGACTGTGTATGCGGCAGGGATTCCTGGACAAGGTAGTATTCAATTCAATCACGTCCACCCTAACGACACACAATCTGCGGTCGGGTTAATCGCTCCATCCTTCGGGGAAAACACACTTAATACCTAGTTTAGATTGTGTATCGGTCTCCAATTTTGAAGTCTCCTATCCTTATCATTTGGAGATCTAAACATTTCACAGTACGGAGTACAGCGGGGCCTTCGCTCATCATTATGGACCTCGTAAGCGGGTCCAACGGTCTGGATTCCTGATAGGGCCAGCATGAACACCCGTGGTCCCATCTTTAATTAAATTCCTTTCGGAACCTTTGCGAATCGATATCATAGGAGTTATACCGCCAGTTTCACGTTCGAACTACTCATACTCCCCGGCATCATATGAAAACTAACTACCGAGTTAAGCTATTGATAGTTTTCTCATTTTTGAATCCACATCATGACACATGCCACAATTACCATATCTAGGTATCTCTATATTCATTATTCATATTCACATTGTATACCTGACAGATACCGCCCTTGCACGTAACACAATTGAACATAGAACCACCCTTGAATCATACAACATCACCTCATCTCCTAAAGTCGCGCACATCCAAATCCCGACGCACAACAGGCCGAAATACCCGGACAAAGTATAACATCCATACTAATTCAAACCCCGGAATACACTAAAGCCACGGGGCAAAACTTAAACCAAACAGGCTCGTGAATGTGAACTCATATCCCCATTCCCAAACTTGGACTTGATTGCCACGTACGTGGCCTCCACCGGAATAAAATCCAGACTGAATCCACGGACTGTTAACGGACCGACCCGTTTAAAAAGTGGACATCCACAACAGTAACCTCGGAACCAAGAACCAGAACTTGAAAATACCAAGCAATTCAAGTAGGTAGACGCCATCGCGTCATTTCGGAATTATGCCTGCATAGTATCTTTTACATCTAAATCCACAAGTACAGATACATCATGTACATACATAGACTAAATAGTTTCTATGATGCAGCACCTACTGCGATGACCCCCACATAAATCCTCCAGGAAGATATGCATAAGTCCCAAAATCGAAGGATGCAGCAATACTCTAGTTTCATTAGGGCCCAGGGGCAGGGTATAGGCTCCATACAGCAATCCACCGAGACTCGGATACTCCACGGATACTCCACTAAGAATAATCCTAGAACCGGATGTTGGAAATATTACATTCCGAAAACAAGCTGTGGGCTTTGAGCTCCATTGGCTCGGCGTTATCGTCCATGACTCTGGGAGACGCCATTCCCGGCTCCGAGGATAGACGGTGGTCGGACGCTTTGGCCTCATCCTTCCTATTTGGGATGAGCTTGTGGTGGGGATGATGGGTGGGGTTGGCATGGCTGGGTTTGGTTTTTGGTTTCTGTTATTAAATGATACAGTATGATGGCTGGAGGGAAGTAGGCGTACGAAGTAGGAAACGATGGCTTATTTTAAATTTCACACCTTTCAAGGTTTTTGTTCTTGCTTACGAGGTACGGAGGCACGGTAAAAAGGACTAGCACCGATTTTACGGAATACAGTTCTTTGGTACTGACAGTGTCCAATTTTGATTGAGTCGGGGGGCTACCGATGGCAATGCAAGCCTCGTATCTATCTTGATAGCATCGGTGAGCAAGCACGTTGCACGGAAAATAAGTACTGTACCTCGCTTATAGAATCGCTGTTTGTGAGATGTTTTTCATTTATCCTTTTCTGTACGAGTACTTCCTACCGAGCGTACTATGTCCGATAACCACATACAAAGTACATTACAGAGTCCAATTCAAGAATATAAAAATAATTCAGTATTTCAATGGAACATTGAATATACACGCCAGCAAAACTTTGAAATGCCAGGATATCCCGCTGTCACAAAGACCCCTGCAGACAATCAGCGACCAGACCCAAAGCCCCGGGTCGAAGCTACGCAGGGAAACCCCAGTGTCCGTAGGCTTCACTGATACTCAGTGCATATTTTAAACTTTAAACATTAGGAGTTGATGTATCGCGCATCTCTCGTTCTAAATAAAGTAGAATAGGCTCCCTTCCTAGCAAGGGTTATTTTCAGGCAAGGGGACATCAGCTCAGAAATTCTGAACCAAACCCTCGGGAATTTCAATCCCAGCTAGTTCAAATGACAATCAAAGTGGCTGGACATGATGGACCGGAACATCAATGGGCCTTAACGGTCAACTAACCCGATCGAGAAGATCCTTGACACATCTCGATATTCCACCGAAACGTCCCGCATCCTTGATTTTGAATCTCCATAATAGGGACTTTTGGTCTACTCCAATTCCACAAACTGGGAATAATCCCCGTAAGAATTCATTCTAGCGCTCGATTCGGGCTAGAAGCGAACGGGTTAATACATGATAATTCTCATAATCATACTTATGTCTTGTACCTTTGTCGTATGTATGTGTTGTCTGGAGGAAAATCCTGCATCCATCGACTTTTTAATCCCTGTCAATACTGTACATACAGTTCTCCACCTCCTGCTTCGCTCTGAGCTCTAAGACTGACTGCCCATTTTTATTCAGCTTTTGACTAGGCCTTTTTGAGCTATTCAGAGATATGCCGATGCAGAAAGCGGCGTCGGCCTCTAAAACTAGATACGGCAGTCGAGACGGGAGTACCCGGACTGGAGCGATAGTTCGCCTATTACAGGTACTGAACTTCCACCGCCTGCCTGGTCGCCCTTATTGTCGCATGTATTTCTTATATCGAAGTCCTAATAGTTTAGAACTCTTATCCGTCGCCAACCCGAATGCCATATACCCAGACTATACTCCCTTACATAGGAAAATGGAGCCGGCTCAAGAACAACTCGGAAGAGCTTTAGCCCCTTTAAGCCGTAATTTAGGGACTTCGCATCCGTCGGTGAGCGCGGACCGTGTCGCTCTGACGTATCTCGTGCCGTGGGATTCATTCGCGCAGGACGCGTTTGAGACTTTTCGACTAGCAGATATTAGCCACAATGTTCCGGTCAACGATGAAAGTGAACTATACACCGTTGGAAATGAGTTGGGGCTGTCTGGAAGATTCGTACGGAATCTTTGCGACCCGGTAATGAAGGCGCTAAAGCCGCTCCCTGGTATGCAGTCGATGCGATTCGCAGATTTCCAAGCGCTGTCTCGTTCAAATGACACTGTGCCTGATGTATGTTTTGGTCTTATTTCGATTGACCCATCTGTCGACAATGTATGTCTGGCCGGCGAACTGAAAACACCATGGACTGTCGAGGATACTTCTCTCCATCTCAATACCCCTAGATCCTATCATCTCGAATATCTCATCGGTTTATTTAACATTATTTTCTATGCGGACTAAAGAAGCTCCACTAATAATTCCTTAGGACGAGTCGTTGCTCAAATGCGTACATCTTCGCTTCGTTTCGCGTTTCTGTCAACCTACAACTCTACAGTATTTGTAGAAAGAACCGCCGATTTGTGTTTCCGTCTTTCCGCGCCAATCAGGCGAGATTCATTACAGCCATCCCTCCGCCAGCTCTTTGCGGGTTTCTGTTTGATGGCCTTTTCTGGCTCCAAATACCGTGAAAGCCCATCCTTCAATCCTAGAGTAGTAAGATAATATTTTGTCTATATACTAGATAGGAAGTATTTGCTAATATATACCTACAAAAGCTACGAGGGCCTCCACCTATACGGTCCTCATCTCGGGGGGAAAGGACTCCTGACTACCCAACTTCATCGTCAGCAAACCAGTTACCTTCAATTACACCAAAGAGCGTAATAATCTCCAGCGCGGACGATTCCCTAACAGTTGTTAACTGTACGCGACAACTATCAGACCCACGGATCACCTCTAAAGGTGTCTGGCTTGGTGAGCTTAATGGTAACTCCGTTATACTTAAATGCTGGAATGTCGAGAATGTTGAGTTGTAAGTCAGAATATATTCAGAATCTTCTATTGATACAGTTTGCTAAAGTACTTTATCTAGATTTGAAACAGAAGCTGGCGTTTATGAACGGATTTGGGATAGCACACCACATGGAATCCATCTTTTCAGTAGATGGTTAGCAAGAGGGGCTATTATTTGCTCCAGTGTCTTCCCATTTGGGTTTGCATTGATTACAGAACCCAAAGATGGATCCCGACTCGACGAAATTTGGCATACTCTCTCGGAGACTGAACGAATTTTCATTCAATCAGAGTGTCTCATCGCCATAAATGCTCTCCGCCAGGTCTCAGTGCGACTCGACGACGCAGGACAACATAACATTCTGTATAGCAGAGATACGCGAACGGTCACTTTGCTTGACTTTGAAGTCGCACAGAATGTCGAAGCTAATACTGTGATTCCTGTCCATTATGAGATGGAGCGAATTTTCAGGCGAAACTTTAGATTGGGGCGTCCAATCGGTGGATGAGATGGCCAGGTTGCTAGCACATTTCTGTTGTGGCATTCAAGGAAGTTTGTATTGATATTGCTTCTCTTTTTCCTTTTCCTTTCGGTTTATGTATTAGCTCTTAGCACTTCAGTAGTTGAACTTTTAAACCAAGCTCTTTCCAAAGAATTCAACCAGCTTTACCCCAGCATCATCAACCTTTTCATAAAGATCCGCATGAGTGAGAAAGACGAGATCAATGTGTTATTCTCTTGCTGCAATACATTGATTTCGCTCATCCTGTTTGGTCCTATTCATAGATGGATGGCTCCGACCTCGGTAGTTGTGTGATCCAGAAACAGTTACTAGTTTATTTTGCCCTCGTCAAGAGTCAAGACCCATGCCACTAGAATTTTTCGAAAACATCCTTATTCGTGATGCCATGACGCCAACGTTGAGCAAATGTTCGAAAATAAATCAACGACTCGGTTATGGCCAGGCTATATGGCGGTTAACCAAGCTTCTTAACCCTGACGGCTATCGCCTATGACGCCGGGTGATCGGCGCCATTTGCTTAGTCTGCGATAAGCCCCCATCAACGCGTCCCTTCCACAATGAGCCAAAAACAAGCAACCACAATGGATTCACAACTCACTATCGGGCTCCCTAAAGTGTACGCTAGCAAGGAAAACAAATGTGTACCACCGACCAATGAGTTTATCGCCGGAACATGGCATGTAACGCATTCGACTCTTCCAATGTGGAAGGATAAACGCAACGTCAACATTACCTACAAGATCCTCCCTGCTGATTCGAAGGGGACTGTCAAGATCGACGATCTTGTTAGCTATCAGGGTGTTAAGTCTGAGAAGATCCAGACTGTTAGTGGGATTGATACTCCGTCTCCAGGTATGCGCTGTGTCCGGGTAGCCAGCCCCCTGACGATTGATGGCTGATTTATTTACAGGGAACCAAGGCGCTTGGGACTGGAGAGGTAAAGGCTGGTTGATTATTGCGAGCTCTCACTGGGAGTGTCTTGGCTTTGGCCATACGGATGATGGGGGCCAGTGGGTGGTGACTTACTTCGCTAAGACTCTTTTCACGCCTGCTGGGATTGATATTTATTCTCGGAAGAAGGAGGGGGTTCACCAGGATGTCATCGATGAAATTGCTAAAGGTCTCAAAGGATTTGAGGTTAAGGATATGACGGATCTTGCAGATGGTTTGTTTCAGGTTGTGCAAAACTAGAATGCTAGGCGGGAGGGAGATAGATCGTGAGAGGAAAGATCATCAGTCCCTGGGCTTCCAAGGTTGTTCAATGAGTTGAACACTGATTAATAGGCGCTGATATTTCTATTTTGTAACTAATGAGGGTGGTTTACACAAGGATGACAATAAATTGAGAAGTAGCTTGTTGTCTATCGCATTCGCTGTCTGGAAAACACATCATGATATCAAATACTGATCCTTCGACTGGGCTCCCCTAGCGAGTATCAGTCCTTCCCATTTTCCGGCCCCCACGAACCTACCCGTGTAATATTAATATCGTATCAAGAAGGGGACAATGTTCTCAACAACTTATGTACTTCACCGGGCCCCGCGATAGTAGTGGAGTCTCGCTCGGACAACTTTCCGAAGAGTACAACCCCACATTTCTCGTATTTATAACTCCTGCAAGATCGTTGCATTTTCAGTTTCCAGGTCTTATAACTCTCCCACAAAAGCGCAATGATGCCCGAAAAGATACTGTCAATTGCAGATCTTGAATCTGCAGCTTCCAAGACACTCCCGGTCTCAACCAGAGGTAACACCGACACCCCACTGGCTAGCTACATGCTTGAATAAAAAGCTAATGAGGGGTACTGATCTTCTATAAAAACCAGAATTTTTCAACTCGGGCGCAACAAACCAAGTCACAGTCCGTGAGAACTCCACCGCGTATCAAAAATACCGAATCCTACCTCGTGTTCTCAAGGATGTATCGAATGTAAACACCAACATCTCCCTGTTCAACAGGGATATCACATTTCCCCTCTGTGTCTCCCCCGCAGGACTACAAGGCATGGCCCACCCAGATGCCGAACT
This sequence comes from Penicillium angulare, assembly GCF_028827245.1. Classification (NCBI taxonomy): domain Eukaryota; kingdom Fungi; phylum Ascomycota; class Eurotiomycetes; order Eurotiales; family Aspergillaceae; genus Penicillium; species Penicillium angulare. Next base: position 2,014,970 of record NW_026623163.1, read on the forward strand.
AGCAACAAGCAGGGCATGTGCCAAACACGGCATCAACATGGGTGTCTCATCCTACGCAAATCACTCAGTCGAGCAGATCACCGCCGCCGGGAAAGAAATAGGACCAATCCACCACGTTATGCAGCTCTACTCTATGAAAGACCGCGAGAAGGAAGAGAGAGTTGTTCGTCGCGCAGAAGCTGCAGGCTGCAAGGCAATCTTTCTTACGGCTGATAGTCCCGTGTTGGGCGTGCGGTACAATGAAGTACGAAAAACATTCAAGCCACCGGGTAATTTGGCGTATCCGATGATGGAGAAGACGGCGGAGCAGATTCAGCAGCAGTCGCATGATGATGGGTTTAAGTCTTTCAATGATGACTCGCATTCGTGGGCTAGGGAGATTCCTTGGCTGCGGAGCATTACAAAGATGGAGATATGGATTAAGGGTGTATTGACACCTGAGGATGTGGAATCGGCTATTGAGTATGGATGTGATGGGGTGATTATCAGTAATCATGGTGGACGACAGCTGGATGAGACGCCGGCAACGCTTGATGTTCTTCCTGCGTGTGCGAAGGCTGCGCGCGGCAAAATTCGAATTCACATTGATGGAGGGATTCGATCTGGCACTGATATTTTTAAGGCTTTGGCCTTGGGTGCAGAATGTTGCTGGGTTGGTCGACCGATGCTTTGGGGCTTAGCTGTAAGTTTGAAGCTATATCGTGTTCGAGTTCCAAGGTTCCTGTATATGCAACCGTTAAAGCTAATCTTGAAATCCTGATATAGTACAAAGGACAAGAGGGTGTTGAACTGATGATCGACATCCTATATCAGGAATTTAGACGGTGTATGCAGCTGGCAGGCTGTAAATCTATATCCGAGATAAACAGTTTGCATCTTGGAGTTGTCCGTTCTGATGGCCCACTGGCAAGACTTTAGAGGGCCTTCTCAGATAGATAGATTTTAGAAATAGAGATTTAAATTCTTGCCTCATTTCCATTTCCTATCGCTTTAATTCGGTTGGCGAGGCTACAAAAACGCGTGGATAGTAGTTCGACTAAAGCTGACAGCTGGTATAGCCGCACCTGATCAGCGGGTGACATCAAATAATTTTTTCCCAACTCCGCAACCTCCAACTTCCCACCCTTCAACGCCAAAGAAATCTCTCAGCGACCCCCTCAACTCACCCATCTACTCTGAATACCAAGGCCGGAAGGCCCAAATAACTATACAACATGTCTGACTCCCCAGCCCCAAAGGCACACATTGCTCACGAACTCCTCCTTCGCGCCCACTCCCCCGACACAGCAACCCAGCAATTCACCGAGCGCATAAAACAAAAGCCTCTCTTCCTCCGCCCAACATCTCCATCCTCACAAGATAACCGCTCAAGACGCCGTCTCCACCGCCTTCGCAAGAAAGAATACTTCCATCGCCACCAGCGCCCACGGCCCTTGTCTGCGCGCGCAAAGCGCACTACAGGAATATACGACCTACCGCGAGAGGAATGCAAGTACGCTATCTTCAAGGGTCTACACGCGCTGTGGGTTGGGTATATGCAGGATATTCTTGATTTGAAGGCCGAAAGGAAGGGAATGATGACGCCGGCGTCACATGGCCCGAAGCTTGTTAGTGCGGATTACCACGGCGCAGAGCTAGAGGTTGTGAGGAGTCGGTGTGCAGGTCGGGTTGGTATCAAGGGGATTGTTGCGAGGGATACAAAATTCACATTTGATATTGTTACGGAGGAGGATAAGGTTAGGAGTAAGTTGTGGTGTGGTTGCTTGGACTTTTGAGCTTGTGACTGACTTTGGGCTTAGCAATACCTAAGGAGCATTCTGTTTTTCGCTTTTCGGTGCCGCTACCAGTTCCCGAATCTACGGTGGAATCTATAGAGGGCGAGCAGAAGCAGAAACTGGAAAAGACTGAAGCTGATACCCCGAAACCATTGGTCTTTGAGCTGCATGGCAGCCAATTTGAGACTCGGCCTGTAGATCGGGCTAATAAGAAGTTTAAATGGAGGAATATTGATTACGTTTAATCATTTGTGGATAATTGATAAATGGAATTATATAAGTTGTTTCTCCGTCCTACAGAGTGTAATGATATACTTCAATAAACCGTTATACCAAAAATTTATGTATTAGGTAGCATCGAACGACCGCATAGGCAGTTTAGCAATTGCACCTCATGAATTTGTACAGACATGTACTATGAAACGAAGTTGTTGAATGATACGATTCGAGATAACCCTTCATGATTTAACATGGCTTCATTTCCGTCCAAGTCTAGGCTTGGACCGTGTTGTCTTCAGATGAAAGTAGCATGTTTGGATACCGGCCATAGCAGGCGTGAATATGCCCCACCAAGACAATGATCACGTTTAAGTCTGGCAGCTGATGAAACAGTGCAGAAGTTGGCTCAAATCCTAGGCCGACATGAACAAGGCTCTCATTTGTGTTTCAACAAATAGATAGCCAGATAGCCCGTAGGGATTCTTCCAGATCATGCTTCATTGATTCGTGCTTGGGATTTTCAGTAAAAAAATGGTATACATTCTGACAATGCACCGTATGCATCGAACGACGACCATAGATATGGTGCGCCTGAATGACGAGAGATAGCCGTTAAATCGAATGAATTCAATAGGCAACATTGTCGACAAGTCGTTGAGAACCTGGAGGCCAAGTATCTACATACCCGCCCATTCGATGCTAAACGTGCGCACACTTTCTGTGCGTTCGATTTCAGAACCGTCCTCAGGTCTTTCCAATTGAGGGCCGCCCAAGAGAAATCCCTTCTTGACGCCGGTTCCCAATCGACCACCAATAATGATGTCCATCAAATTGATCTCCTGATCCCATTCTGCCGACACGACGAGGAAATGAGAATGGAACCGAAGAGGATCTCCCGGATATGCAACATATTGGCATCCGAAACGCAGACCGGGGGACAAGAAATAGCCACGAGAGTGCATGTGAGCAAAAAGAGGGTATGATAGCGGTACATCGGGCCGTGAAAGGATGAGCTCCGATGATGTGGATGGATGAGGGAGCGGAGGGTAGGATGTTGTAGGTGTGACGCCGTAGGTCTGCTGGGGATTAGGCGTACTAGTAGAGGGACCTCGAGAGCTGGAAGGGTCGCCGACGAAAAAATCACCTAACGAAGCTGGCTCATCATTGGCAGTCGAAGGCCCAGCTGGCGATGTGATTGTATCACAATTCGAAGTTTCTTTAGAGTGTACGTTGGACTTTTTCTTTGCCTTCTTCTCGAGTTGTTTTTTGAAATAATCTTCTTTCTGCTGTTCCTTGCGCCCTGCGACGATACGGGCAGCCTGGAGTCCTTGGGATTCTAATTCACGCAGGTACTGTCGGCGATCTTCCTCTAGAAGAGATTGCATGCCATCATTTTGTGCCTTGGCTTCGTCTACAATGCAAGCTACACCCTTGTCCACCAACAATCGTGCCTCCTCTGGCATCAACTCTAGTGGCAACCCCAGAAACACATTTTGCTGTGGGATTTGGGGCAATGTTCCAATCAGGACACCACATGTGTTGTGTTCGCGCCTCAAGTACGTGACAGCGTCAATGGAAAACAGTAGGTATCTACCAGAAATGAAAGAGATTGGAATGGGAAGGGTGGGTTGGAAGTCCATTTTGAGAGTCGTTTATGAATTCTGAAGCAAGAACCATATTAGCAATTGTTTCATCAACAGCGATTCCAAGATAAAAACACGAATTGAGATGCGAATATCATTTCCAGTACGTTTCTCAGTCACTTGTGCCCCTTTGACGTATCAAAGGAGCTTCAGGGGATTGACAGATTTGTATTTTATATAATCATGCAAGGTGGGCAGTGGTGAACAGCGGGATTAAAATCAAAAGACTTACCATTAATAAAGAAGCGAGTCTTGGTATTTGACCAGCAAAGCCAGAGACTCGAGAGATTGGGAGGAAAGAAAGTGGAAAAGAAGAAGCGAATTTTTTTGAGGAAGAAAAGCTCCCCACCCGCGCTTATCCTCTTTAGGTGGGCGGTGATGGCTGTCAGCTCCGAGGCTTTCCAGGTTCGCGGGAGCTGTGTAATCGACATCCTTATCATTGATGCTTCTCAACGCTCGCAATGAACTTCGTGCTTTTCCTGTGCTTGGTCTTCTTTGCTCCTCTGCTACTATTTGTGGGTCAGTTTTATGTTTCCTTTCTCGACCGTGATTCCGACTGTGACAAATCAGGATAAGGATATATGGTTACTAACATCAAACAGCATGGCTAGCAGCTTCATCCTGCTTGGGCAATGGCTTTCGAACTCGCATAGGCGGATTTTCAGCTGGGTCAGGTTTAGACGCATATGGCCAGAGCTATCTCCGAACTATGGCTAATTCAGGTGCCGCAATGTCGGAGCAAATTGAGATGGATGATATGCTAGTTGAACCAGGGACTCGCCGCCATTTCGATGAAGAAGAGGACGAAGACGAAGAATGAGCTCAAGAAATGGAATGCTGAGATATATGTATACCCTCTCAAAATTCAAGATCTGCCTTCTTGGGCATCCCGCTAGATGAAGGCGCTTCTTGGGCCTCCTTATCGCCTTCCGCTGGCGGCAAGCTAAACGGCTTAATCTCAAATCGACGACGACTCAAGTTAAACGCCCAATCCTGGCCAATGTTTTGGTCATTCCCACCACCTCGTTCGTGCAATACAGGCAATTTGTGCGTTTTCAGCATCCCCTGTGGTGGCTCCTCATGAGATGTGGCAGCGCCAGAGGTCGCGAGAGCATCGGCTGAGTGTGGGAAGGGACAGAGCTCAATCACACCATCGCTCATAAGCTCGACCCAGCGGATCAGACCTGAAGAGCGAGGGAGTAGCGATAATGGAAGTGTGATCATGGTTGTGATACGATTTGCCTGCGAATTTACCAAAGCCTTCAGTGAGTGGAGGAATTGTAGCACTTGTGGGGGCTCGCAGGTGCCAGGCGGGTAGATGGTTGGGTTGAGCAAACCAGGGATCACAATGCGATGAATATTATTTGGCGCACTGGATGCAATCGCACTTTGAAGCTGTTTAATAATCGAGATAAACGGCGAGTCCCTCAAGGGCAAGAGCGGAATAAAGCTCATGTTGGTGATGGAAGGATGGGCGAGGCGTTTTGTGAGATCAAAGGCATGACAAAAGGCATTCTGTTGCTTCCCAGTGGCATCAGAGTCTTCGGTCGGTGTAGGAGCTAGCGTCTATCAGTATCAAGTTCAAGTTCGGTCAAGATGATCTGTGCCTACCATCCCGGGAGCCGGCAATGCCAGCCCCAAATTCGCCCAGTCGCTCGTATCGCCAAGCAATCTTCATGCGTTCATCTTTGCGTCTGTCTGATCTCTTTTCTTCCAACGACTCTGCGGTACCAATCAAACCAGGCAAGCTCCGCCCCCATTGTTCTGGTGCACCAACAACATGAATCTTTTGTTCTTGTACCACACCCTCGGCAGCATAGTATCGTAGCAATGCGCCCGCAAAGTCTGTAGTCCCGTTTTCTTCAACTAGCAGAATTTTACCCATGGGAAGGCCTGCGTGTCCTGCAAGAAGCCCATCCAATGAGGGTGTTCCTGTAGACGTAGTTGGTCGTCCATCGTCGGGAGAGGGGCGAATGCCTGGAGTTGACTCGGGCGGGGTTGGCTGAGCAGAGGCATTGGGAACAGCAGTGCGATCGACACCGGCCGAAAGACCAATGTTTCGCTTGCGGAAAGACATTGTGATAAGGAAACGGAGGAGCTTTTTAATAAACGTAAAAGAGTAGAAACAATGTGGTGGTTCCGATTGTTAGAATAGTTTATCGGCGGGGAAACCCAAAGCGGCAGAAAAAAAAAGAAAAGCTCCAAACTCCGATCTCCACCTTCAAATCCTCACTTCCTTCATATTCTTCTCCACGAGAACCACCCACCACAATTTGAGGCCGAAGAACCTTTGCCCTCCGCTTGAGCCGCTAATTCCCTTCTTCGTCATATTCTACTGTCCGTCTCAGCGCCTCGCCGCCACAAGTCGCATTCCGTCATGTCCGACCCAATTCTCTTCGAAGATCACTTCACGATCACTAGCATCAATGCCCAGAAATACGACCGCGTTTCTCGTCTTACCTGCAGCTCAAACGATGCTTCCCTTACTTTCACCCTTGATGTGAACTCGGAGCTCTACCCCTGCGATGTCAACGAGTCGCTTTCTATGGCGCTGGCCTCGACTTTGTCTCTCGATGGCAAGGAGGATACCCGTGCTAGCTGGAGAGAGGTCAGCATGGGCGAGCAGACTCTTGCCAATGACTACGACTACGTCTGCCACGGCAAGGTATACCGATTTGAGGAGGGTCAAACCAAGGATACCATGTATGACTTTCCCTGAACAGCTATTTTGGCAGCTGTCAAACTCCTATAAGCGACGCATGTACTAATGGAACCTAGGGCTGTCTTTGTATCATTCGGAGGTCTGCTGCTCTACCTCGAGGGCCCCTACAAGAAGCTCGCCCCGCTGAAGATCGATCACGTATATCTGCTTCTTAAGAAATAGATCATATCTTTCGGGCTTCTTTCTATGTAGAAAAGTTTGGGGGTGTATTTGATCTAGACAGGTCATTTTTGTCGGATTGTGCAGCGCTGGCGTTTTGCTTTCTTGCATTTAAATTTCTTTTGGGTATACCAATAAATGATCGTCAATATGAAATTCGATCTTCACGATTACCAGGCTTCTTGAGACCATCCTCGTTAATACTATACCTGTGACAACCTGAACATGTTGAAATTACTATGCAAACCAGCTCGTTATTCGACTGGCTTGACGGAGAATGTACAACTTGAAGTAGTGTCTACTCTCGATCAGATTGATTGGAACGTAATGGTCTGGTTTGAAGAACAGTACATCAACAAGAATATATGTGCATTTAATTTTGAGTTATGTGCAACTGGATTCAACAGTGCGAGGCAAGAGGGTATTCCAAGCGACGATGCAGACGCGACAAAATATCCAGGTAATTAGAATCATTCTCTGGAGTAAGAAGACCATGTCGAACAAAGAAATCAATGATAACGACTGAACAGTTTGGTTTGAACTCGCCATTTGCCAGCGCATCCTGAACCTCTTGGACCGTCAACAGGTTGAACTCTTCAACCTCATTATCTCCAGGCTTGGGAATCACCGTTGGCTCAAGTTTCAGATCATAGACATATTCGACCTCGGGCTGACTCAAGCCAGTTTCTCCTCCAGCTCGCGCATCCCGAATATGACTGTATGTCACACAGCCTACTGGCCGGATAGCAGAGCGTATAGTTGACTCGGGGAGGGAAGCTTCCTCCATGGCTTCTCGGACAATACATTCGAAAGGCTTTTCGTTCGTGCACATGCCGCCAGCAACGGTGTTATCCAGCATACTGGGATATGTCTGCTTATTCTTTGCTCGGCGAGGGATCCAGAACTTAAGACCTGAAGCATCTTGCACGTAGCAATTCATATGGGCGCCGTAGCTCACAATGCCAAACAAAGGCGAAGCACACCGCTCCATGTCAAGAATAAATTGACCGCCTGGTCCGTAGACGGGATATTTCTCGTTTCGCCATCCTCGAAGAACTTCGAAGACATCGGCCTTCACAGCCTCGGCGATACTCTCGGCGACCAACTTACTGCGATGTTCCGGGGTTGCGCCTGCGGAGGTATTCAATGTTACCGTTTTAGCGACAGGGTCAATCACCCAGTCATTTTTTGGCCAAGGGAACTTTTCCACGACGGAGTTTAGGATATATCCTAGCGTCGCATCGAATCCGTTCACTCGGAATGCATGATAGTTGTTGAGAGTCTCCGTGTAAGCAGCACGGTCATCCTCGTGGTAGGGAAAGCTAGAGAAGCGTTAGACATGCAAAATACCCGGAAACAGCCATGAGACGCCTTACTTATCGCATTCTCGAATTAGGTCTAAATTAGTCTTGCCCATTGTGATTGATTGTTTTGCAAAGAAGAACCCAACACTTCATCCCGCCGTCTTTGATAGAGGGGTGCCAAGCCCTTATCGGGGAGATAAGGGCATTATGTCACTTGCGTCAATCGAACTTGGAGAAAGAGAATATTGGAATCCGCTGGAAGAAAGCAAGAGACAAAGAGAGACACAAACTGCGAACAGCCATCTTGCCTCCATTATCCTATCCAGTCCCATATTACATACTCCCACCTCAACGACGAATTATACCCAGACCTATACTCCAGCTCAATGTTCTCCGTCGTGATCCCCGGCCGTCCGTGCCTCACGGACATCGTCGCAGTAGACAGCCAACCAAACGGCCAAGCTACAAAATTCGCCTTCACAATCCCAGTCGCTCCCGCATTTAAGGAAATAGTCGTCTTCCTTCTACCAGGAACAGTTCTCCCCCCAAACACCGGCGCCGCAATATACGCTCAACTCCCAGACCCAAGCACCGGGGCCCCGACAGACTTCCGCTTCATTGGCGCATTAGCCAATGAGAGACCCTCCGGCATTTTCACCGTCAACGCCAATGGCACTGCACCACATAGATCAGAAGCTGAAGAGGAGGACGACATGCTCGACGACGGTTCTGCGAATCCTGCAGCTACAGGCATTTTAACACTTGGTATATCTATTGAGGCGGGTGAGAATATTGCGCCGCAGCTTGCAGCGCTAGAGAATGAGAAGGCGGCAACATCTGGATCTTCGGCTCTGGTTATTCAGGGACAGGGACAGCAGAAACAGGTCTCGACGAAGATTCTTGCGCAGCGAATCATTGGTAGCGCATTTAACTTTCTGGCGAGCTTTGCGGAGTCGGATAAGGGTCGTGATGTTGTGCCGTTGAAGAGCTTTCAAGACTGGTGGACGAAATTTGAGAGACGAATTGATATGGATCCATCGTTTTTGGAAAAGGCGGACCCTAATGCTGCTTGAGGGTGTGACCGTCGGATTTCTTTCTAATTCTTATTGTTCGTTCTGTGCGATATTGCATTTGGTATTTACTTGTTTGGAAGTATGTTGCATTGTGGATTGGGCGTTTTTTTTACTGGACCTTGACGAGTTACGAATATCTGGTTCGTGCAGCGAAGCCCTTCCGGGCTATGTTGTATCTCCTGATTCTGATATACTTGGAGTCAAGATTATTCAGATGTATACAATTGAATTAACTTTCTTATTTTTGTATTCATTATACACATGGCTGTGGGATACTACTATATACACAATGATCTCAATGCTGATCTATAAGACAGCTATGAGGGAAAAAAAACATGAAACATTCCACTCCAGGTGAAAGACAACCTCATCAGCCTGTATATCTGTCTCTCGCTTTTGTTCTCTTTTCAAGGCCCGGCCTCCAACCAACGCCATTCGCGACATAAGAAGAAAGGAAACAAAACGAAAAAGAACATGGAATGAGGCCACGAAAAGAATCATAATCACAATCACAACTCTGACTTCGGCCCAGGCGAAGGACTAAACGACGAATCCGGCCGTAATCGAATCCCAGGTGCATAGCAAAGACTATACAATTCATCAACATAAGTCGAAGGCGTGAAAGAGTTATCCCCGGCAGCAACAATCGCATCATGCGCAATAATAGGGTTCTTAGCAGCATTTTCATTCAGCCGCGTAACATCCACGCGTACCTCCTTCTGGACAGTAATATCGCCCAAGGCAGTAGCAGTTAAGCCCGACTCAAAGAGCGTTTCCTGTGAATGACCCGAGTGCGGACGGTTCGCGAAATTCTTCCGCGAAGACCAAAGACGTGAAAGACCTGAGCGAGTTGAAGAGACGATATCTGATTCTGAGGCTGTGGAACCAGAGCGCACGTCTGTACAGAATAGTTCTTGGCTCAGTTCTCGACTGAAGCCATCTCTGTCGGCGATAGCGTCGTTTACTTGTTGTTGGACGCGGAAGAGGCGGAAGGGAGTGAATGTGAAGTCTGGGTTGGGGACTTGTGTGTCTAGGGTTCCCACAACACAAAATGTAAGAATAGTGCATTGCTGTGGGTTTGGGGTTTGTGGTTCCTCTGATTGGCGTGATGTAGTTCTGCAGGGGGCGAGGAGGGGTCTGGCGGAGAAGGTGGCTGCTGCGCGCATTTCTTCTGGGAGAGATTTGGATAGAGTGGCTATGCCTTGAACTAGCTGTTCGCGGAATTCGTCGATGCTGCGCTCTGTTTGGATAGCTGCGGGAGATTGGAGATATTTCAAGCAGGTGTTCATTGACCAGCCCTCCATGTGAGAAATCAAGTCTAGATGCGAGACTTGGAGTCGGAGCATTGGGAGCGTTGATGATGGAAGTGGGTTTCCGGTGCCTTTTGTGGTCAAAATCTCGAAATGATCGCTAACTGTTGGACGCATTACAAATGCAGTTATATGAACGCCTTCTGAGAAGGAGCGGTTGGAGGTGGCGTAGTCGCGCATGTCACGGAGATGTTCTCTGAGATTGGCTTCGGGAACGTGGATACGACGTGAAAGAGTCGATGTGATGTGTTCGATAGTAGCAAATCGGAAACCAAGCGATGCCATGCGATTGGCCTCTTGCTTTTGAAGCTGTCGAACGCTAAACAATAACTGACCCTTTCCTGTGCGAAGAGATGAGCGACCCATAGCACGAGAGATCCGGGATACAGGAATGGCGGTTGCCAAAACATCATCATATAGTGTCCCGAGGTCCTGAAGTGGTTGTCGCAGGTCGTTGGATAGCTCCTGGGCTGAAACGCAGAATAAGTGTTTGAACAATGTATCAAAATCTGTCTGTAATTCCGTCTCCTTGTTCATAACCACTCCACGCGACAAGACATGTTTCTGAATAGCGGCTTGTTCGGACTCGAGGCGGTTTCGCATGAAAGGAACTAAGTCTTTTACAACGGGCCAGTTTCGACTTGCCCTAAAGGCCCATAGAAAAGTGGGATGCGTGCGGGTGAGATCGTCGTCTCGGAAAGTCTGGGTGATATCGTTAGCTCCAATATATTAGATTTCTTGCCGAGTGAAAAGGCAGGAAGCTGGGAATGTTGTGGTTCAAGATACTGACTCGTCCAATATAGTGATCAACAATCTTCTTCGTCGGCAACAAAGCTTGAGGTGTCACCATAACTCGCCCAGCGGGGTCAAAATAGGCACAAGCAAGAACAAGCTGATGGGCCCGAGTAGTCGATCGACGCCGATTACCACCCGCAACAATGGCGCAAGTAGACAATATCACGCAAGAAACACATGCCTAAAATCTAGTTAATCCCCATGTGACGAAAAACAATCTATAAACGGTAAATACTAACCAGGACAGCACATATGATGACCACTTGGCTCCTGGAAAGCTGATTCCCATGCGTCATAGTTTTATCTCTTTCACGATAAACCGTCCCAACGGCGGCAGTCCAGTGCATACCCGAGACAGCACAGGCAAGCAAGCCAGCGCAGATAACTCGTCTCCACCAGCTATCGGTCCATGTTGCTCTCCACCGGAAGAATATTCCCAGCGCCGCTGTACTGGAGATCACAGCGATAATAGCGGAACCCACAACATTGGCGACGTGGTACGAGCTCTTATAATTAGAGATACCCAGTTGTCCAACATAATGCATTCCGCAGACAGAACTTCCCGTGAGCAAACCTCCAATTAAGATGCGAATGTAACCTGCTTTCTGTTCGACGCCGACAGAGTAAAATGCGGTCAACAGTACGACGACGGGGAGCACGAAAGATGTTCCTGTGAAGGCGACGTTGTAAAGGATTTGAATATCTGCTTCGCCGCTGCCGAGGACGATGGCGCGGTTTCCGATAAAATGCATGCACCAGATACCTATGCCGCCCATCGTTACTGATGAAGTGAGAAGAAGATACCTGATCATTCGTGGGTTTCTGTGTTAGCGACTTGAATTATTGAGCAGTTTGCGAATGCGATGAAGTTTCATGATCATACCAGTTGTAGAATCCCGATCTGGATGTCCTTCTGTGGAGAAGCTCCAATGTAGTTGCACATCCCATCAAACTGATTACATAGGACAGAAAGATGTATCCGCCCAAGTAAGAGACGTGAACCAAAGGTTCAGCCCTCGTGCCTGTGCCAGCAATTTTCATGATGTAGAAGTAGTTTGTTATAAAGTCGGGGAATGAGTTATTGGCCAGGCATTGGTCGGGGGAGTGTTATATAAGTATATTTTCCACCAGGGATGAGGGGTAAAGATGGGAATAGTAGTCGTTCAAAACATCATCAAAGGCAATAAAAAGCCCTGGAGGCATGAATAGAAGTCGTAAATCCAATAATAAGTATAGTCAGATAGATAAAAAGAAAGTTGACCGGGCGACAACCACACCAAATCGGAGTAATGGATACAAAAAGTGGGAAGCACAACCTTCGAACTGGAACCTGGCAGCAACGATAAATCTTATACCCCCAGTCACAAAAGCTCGCCCAAACCTTACACCCACATGTGCAACATAATATATTCTCAGCGTATCATAGCACGCCAGCGCAATATCGGACAAATCACTGGCCCCGTGGGAGAGAGAACCGGATCCAAAATCCAATCTAGAAGACTGTGGGATCCACACGAAGCTGTGCAGCCTGCATTAGTCTACATCTCTCGACTCCATCTCCAAATCGCGTGGCACAATAACTACAAAGTGGACCGATTCAAATTCGGGGGTTTTTTTTAAAAAAAAAGAGGAGAAACAGACTAAGGATCAAGAACCTTGTAGAACCACAAAAAAAAAGTAAAAAGCACCACATCAGAAAGTTTCGGACTAATCGATGTGATCCAGTGGAGTAAAACAGCATGGAGCCCCATTAGATTGCTCTTATCCCTGTCGGCGCGGACTTTTGTAGCGAGGCTTGCATCCTCGAGTGTCATTGGTTTAGTCGAGATCTAGATCGGATCGGTGCGGGTAAAAAGAACGACGGGGCAAAGAGGCGTATCGTAACAGACGTGGGCTATGGCCCCCGGTTCTACCTGGGCAGGAACTAATTAATGTATTGTGTCGCTTTGGATGGACAAAAGGGACATTGGAAAGTCGGGGGCCAGGGGGAGAATGCGATTGTTACAGTTCCTGCGAACTTAGTTTCCAATTTGAAATTGCTTCAATCAATTTCACTTTTTACCACCGAGGATGTTGTTTTTTCTCTTTTATTTTATTTTTCTCTCTTTTTGTTCCTTCCATTAGTACATACATTAGAACTCCATTCTCTGTACACTTCACCTATCAGTGTTGATCGGCCCCACCGATGAATTAATTGGAACGGCCTATCGGGCCCAACTAAAAAGCGCACTCAGCTACGCCGTGTATGTAGCCGATTCACGAATCTTGGCTTAATCACCTGCGACCCACTGGCACGACCTCGGAGGATGGAGCTAACTCAAACCCATCAGATTGGTCCCTTTGATTAACACATCATGCGATCGTGGAGGTGATATTCTCTGTCATCTGCACTATGCGTTCGGATATGCAAGTAACGCCTACCGGTGACGATCAATCACAAAAGCTTTAGCGCAGTCAAGCGCCTAAATCTAGAGAAGTACGAGGCGTAAGCTGATTTTCAAGGCAAACTACAAAGTGGAGTGATCTGGTTATCTCCATATTTCCACATTTATCAGGGTCACAAGTTACAACCCAACAAGCTGAAAATAACAACCCTATGCTCAAATATTATTTTAGCGAAGGAATTAGAGCCGCACACCCGGAGGAGACCTCGGTCTTGATTCGGAAGAAGAGGGGAATGAATGGCCTGTGATGTGGGACTGCGGAAATCTACGAAAATTTAAATTCCGAGGTCAGCATCGACATTCCATCGCCTTATCCACCATAAATCCATCCCATATCGTGTGATTCGACAGTATTTTCTTGCGTGGCGCAGTGTTTGGCTTACTGATACAGCTTACTGGGAATTGGCCAGCTCCTGGTTCCTGGTGGATGATGTCTTTCGTTGTCCATGGCTGGGACGATCGATAGTATCAAATGTGGGACCCTAGTAGCCTTGCGAGGAAAATGTAAGATTCAAATGTTTGTTTGAATAGATCGATCTGATCCATTTTGTGGAAGCTACCCACTTCGAATGGAGTAAACTCCATCCTTGGTGATTCTTTGCACGATTACGGTAGTCAATGAAATTCGGACTTGTCTTCCCTATTACCGATCTGAGATTATCATCTTCTTCCCATTTTTTGCCCTTCAATTCTTCGTTTTCCATTTTCCCATATTCTGTACGAAGTTTGGGTCGGATCAAGCCGAGCAGATGCGAACCATGCTGATCCAAACTTTCCAACGCTTCGTTCCCTTCCTGCATAAATTTTCCGCGTGAGTTCTGAACCTTTTACTTTCGCACATGCCCAACTCAAATGTTTGTGCGATACGTAGAATTAAATAGTAGACTCATCGACTTGATGCAAGCAAGCCGGTGAGCCGGTAAACCGGTCAACTGCCAACCGGCACCTGTCAATCGCATGGCAAGACATGTGGAGTAGCTCCACGATTAGACAAATTCTCCGGGACTCGATTCCTCGGTCCGGATTCCTATCTCGATATCTTTTCGTGTGACGAGTTCGTGTTGAAGAGGTGGCTGGAATCTAGACTCTGTTATCAGCCACAGAGGGGTATGAGCTTGAGGGTTTGGCTTGACGATGTGCCCAATGTACGCCATGCGATCAGGTTTTGTTTTCTGATGTAGTGCGAACAAGTTTGTTTGTTTATTTATTCGATCTATCTGACTTGTGTGGGTTCTGTGGCGGTTTTTGAGATAAGGCGACAGGTTGAGGTGTGGGCCAAAGAAGCTCAAGGGTTTTCTGCTAGAGAAGGTCATTGATGCCGACGGTAGCAAACACGGGAAGAGGGGATCGCCGATCATCGTGATATTGCGAATATCATCCTACACTTGATATTTAGATGTAGGCATTGGTTCCTACAGCTTTTTACCAAACCAACAATGCTTTTAATCTGTACACTGTGTTCTATGTAGGGCGCATTGGAGGTAAATTCAGGTACTGGTATTCTCTCCGTTCCAGTTCACCCAAGTAATCGGCCATTTGAGTACATAAAAAGTATGATACTGAAGCCATCAATAGCCTTTGCCTATTATTGAGATTTGACAGGTTCTCTAACTGAAAATTCGGAGTGGCCTCCGAGTCTCATGCATAGAAACATTCATCCAGAAGTTTCGAGAGCGAGCGGGGAGTAAGTTTTGTGATATGTCACACCCGTAAATGATCTATGAAATTTCATGCTTGCTTTTTCTTGCATGCATGACGCAAGCGATGATCATCCTGCGTGGGGACTTAGGTACTATGGACTCCAGGGTTGCACTGACAGTCTGGCAGCAATGGAGATAAACAAACATCATGATTT
Organism: Penicillium angulare; assembly: GCF_028827245.1. Taxonomy (NCBI): domain Eukaryota; kingdom Fungi; phylum Ascomycota; class Eurotiomycetes; order Eurotiales; family Aspergillaceae; genus Penicillium; species Penicillium angulare. The sequence goes on from NW_026623163.1 coordinate 2,030,269, forward strand.
TCTGAACTGGAACCGAAGTTCAGGATGTAGCATGTTCAAGATTGCAAGGTCAGTACTATCTATATCAATTTGACTAGGAAGCCGATTGAAATTAGACTGAATGAATCCAGAATCTACAAGGTAAAAGTCCACAGCCTCTACGAGATCTTGAAAAAACACAGGCCCCTCAACAATCAACAGAGACAATAGCCCTGAGGCTGGGAGATCATATTATTCTCTCCAATTTATGCACATGAAAAACACAGATCTTGAAACTCAATCTATCGTTTACTCCAGCAGAGCCTGGACACCAGTCATGATAGCAGCGCCGTTGGCACCACGGACAGACTTATCCTCGAGCTTCTTACCGTCCTTGAAGAAAAGGAAGGTAGGCATAGCAGAGATGCCGTTGTCAGCGGCAACATCGTTGAGCTTGTCAACGTCGACCTGGTAGAACTTGATGTTTTCGTGTTGGAGGCTCAGCTTCTCGATAACGGGGGCGATGGCCTTGCAAGGACCACACCAATCAGCGAAGAAGTCAACAAGGATGAGGTCCTTGGAGTTCTCGATCTTCTCCTGCCACTCCGCGGCGCTGAAGGAACATTAGCTTTTATCCCTAATAACACTTATTTTCGCTCTTCTTTTCCCGTTGCTTTCCCCCGATATGTGTATGTATAGGTTGACTTACGAGGTGATTTCGATAACGTTGCCACCGCCCATTTTGGAAGATGATGGATTAAAGCGTGTGATTGGGGTAGACGAGAAAGATCGAGTAGGTGCGACGAAAGGAGTACGCGTGGAAATTTGCGACCGAAGTACAGACGGAGTTCGGGAAAGAGGAAGACGAGCGAGACGGAAGGTAGATTTAATCTGGAAGAAAGAGACGTGGGGCAATGAGCTTTTAGTTTTAGGAGGGGCAGCCGGACAATGAGGGGCTTAGGTTTTTTTTTATAGGTTAATGACGAGCGCGGTTCCGGGGCACCGAGATTAGGTAAGAGCTTCGAGGTTTTGCGCTGAATAATCTCGTGCCCACAGATTCGACTGGATCTTTCGCGTCGCTGATTTATGCAAGGGGATGGGACTTACGGCAGACATGGTAGACCGATTGGTTTCGAGATTGAGGATCTATTGAGGCCAATTGTAGCCAATTGAAGAGCGTGATGGTGAAGAGAAAGGGAGGTTTGTGGGCGGTCGGGATGGGCAGTATGGATGACGTGCTGCGGCTTACGAATTGGATTCAGTCTGGATCGGCGGCATACATAGCCGGGTGATACTATAAGGGTCTATGTAAGCACCACTGAACTTGAGGATTAATCATAAAGATGTCGTGAATGTTCCAGTGATCTTCAAACGTCATACTAAACATTCAGTCACTAAATGAGTTGAATTGTGATTCTCGGTGCCCCCGAGCCCTCTCGAATGTTCATACTGACATATCAAACACCGATTATGATATTCAAACCCCGGCTTGTATACATCGGCCAAAATTTACATGGCCAATCTCAACCTTTAAATTGACAATAAAACAGATTACTAAATAGTGTTATCAACACACTTATCTCATAGCTGAGCACCCTACTGCGTAACAGGCTGAGCATTGGTGAAGTTAGGCAAATCCACAAATATCCTGGAAGTCTCGGAATCCTGCATAGCCTCTTTTAGGCCGTTCAAGTTGTTGCTCTCGAATTCAAGTTCCAGCTGAGTCGAGATGAGGTATTGAGAGCGCGATCTATCAAGAGCTATGGGATTCTTGATAGTCTTCCAACTAAGCAAGCCATGCTTCTTCCAAAGGGTTTCGACAAACGGCATAAGGGTTTGCAGGTAGTACGTCTCGTTGAATTGCATACCCTCAGTATTGGGGTACAAAATCCAGCGTGGTAGACCGTTTTCAGTGACGGAGCTGTTCACTTTTACAAGCGAAGATGAATTGGTGACATTGAAGTTATGGATTCAATTGAGAATTTCTGTGATGAGAATATAATCCAATGAAGGGCGAATAACCACCATCTTGTATCGTAGGGCGGTTGATATTAATCCGTAGGTATCTTCAGATTTCTCCGGGGTTCAGTGCTGCCCAATGAATAGAATCACGAATTACTCACTGTTTGGTTCATCTAACTAATCTGCTTGGCTTTCCATTGAGTATACGGTCAGTGATCGTCTTTTTGCAGCTTCAGAACTACAGGGTCACAATCGATCATGTTTCAATGAATGTGGAGAACGACAATAAAATTAACTAAGAAAGGCTGCAGTGAGATATGATATCCATGAAGTGTTCCATATATAGACGTTAGGTACTGTCTACATTTTTCTATTCAACAGAAAAGAAGGAATTTCGAAGCCGGTGGGATCATAACACTATACCCCAACCTCTCTGCAAATTCAAAACAACCATAATAAATTGAACTTTGATTTCAACTATGACTCCTTACATATGACCTGGACATCAGTCATGGAAAATAAAGCATCACGTTTCTCAGCCCACTCCCTCCAAGCCCGGGGAACAAAAATCCTGTCCAAACCAATGACCAACCCCCCTTTAACCGCCTCGCCATAGTCTCCCCCCACCGCTTCACCTCCCCAGGACTCGCATAATAGACCACAGAAGCCGAGACTTCAATATCATTTGATTGCCACCCCGCCTGCAAAGCCCAGCTCCTCGCCATCCCGCCATACGGCGATATAGATTCCAAAGCGGCCAGATCTTCGATAAATTTCATACCCCTCCGAACGCGGGGCATATAAGGTTGAACCACAGCACTTTCCAAATCAGATTCTCGTGCACAGACTAGGCCACCGGATTTACAAACTCGTCTCATTTCTTTTTGGCCTTCTACGGCGCCGATTCTAGATGATGATAAACTGTAATGGTTGGGAAGTTGCATGAGAACTTGGTGTACGCAGACGATGTCGAATGTTGAATCTTCATATGGAAGATTGAGGACATTGCATACTTCGAAGCTTGTTTTGGATTTTGCGTGTCTGAGCGAGTTGTCTTGCGGATTGAATCGCTTTCTCCTTTCTGTCGATGCCGGTTATGGTTCCGTTTGGGACGTAGGTAGCTAGATCTAATGTGATAGATCCAGGTCCACAGCCAACGTCGAGGGGTTTCATATGTGGTTTGATTCGTGAGAGGAAACAAGAAGATGTATTTGCTGCTGTGCGGACGGAGTATGTCTCTAGCATGGAAGAAGAGTAAGGCTCTGTTTCAGTTGGCATCTTGAGAGTGGTGGCTCAAAGCTGTTGTTACTCTTCCCTCTTTGTAAGCTCTTCTTTGCTATTGATGAATGTTACACAGGGTGTGTCACATAGGGCTTAGTTCTCGCGCATATAAGCCACGGTACGTTCTCCTGTCTCTCTGACTTATACACATCTCCATCCTCATCAGCTATTTATGATATGTGAAGATGCGACAGTGGGCCAGAAACGGCACGTGCTTGATGCTGTATGGCATGTTGCTACAGGCAACAGCATCTTCTTCCTAGCTTCAGAGCTACATATATACATACACGGCTACTTGTACTGTAAAGCCTTCAGGGCTAGGTCAATAGAAAACAAAGTGGGAAGACAAATGGGAACTTGAAGACAAGTGGAAATAGTTTAGTACTACACAGTCGTATGTCTAAGGTTCTGTTGGAAATACCAAGTATGCCTCCTATATAAGACTACCTTTGTCACTCAAGCTACAAAGAATCATTGAAAGACTGAATGATTAGGAAATTGTAAATTTCAAGTTATAGGCTTTCTATGTATTTAATGCCAATGCTAATGACATACAGTTTGCGCTTGAAAGGGCCTAGCCTAGTGAAGCCCCGAAGCGCTCAATGGGCGTCAGACTGCAGCACATAATAGGCCAAACCGTCCTTCCAGAGCTGGGCAGGTAGGTGGAAGATATAATCATGCAAAGAAATTCAAGTCTGTGTACAAACAAAGACTCAGTTAAACCACATCTAGTCAAAGATGGATATAAGGTATTGAAAGGGTATATTGAAACATATTCTTTTCGAAAGGGTATCAAGTGAGAAAGAAGGTCGGCGCGAAATGCACTGGCATATGCAATATGCATATTATGCAATGAGAAGGAAAGAGCAGGCCATGAGAACGGTAATGTATATGGGTTATTAAAACACGCAGCATTGAATTTATGCATCTAAGATGAATGGAAAGAATATCATGATCAAGAATAAACGGGGCGAGCTGGGGGTATCAACTAATGGAATGAGAATGACAAGAACATCGAGTACAAGCACAGTAGGCCTCGGGAAGAATGGGAAGGGAGGGGAATGGGAGGGGATATGGGGGAGGGGATATGGTTATGCGAAGGAGTAAAAGGGAGACGAGATGGAGACCTTGCATCACAACATCGTACAGAGTAGATGGCAGGCGGGAGGCCACATATAGTGCGGGATATCACAAGGTACAGACAAAGGAAAAAACAAAGGAAATGTCTAATGAGTGTCGGTTATGCAAGATGCATATGCGAGCGGGTTGAGGCCCATCTCGAGATTGAGTTGAGAGAATCGATTTAGGGCGAAGAGGCAAAGGGATGATGTTCGGAGGTCGCGATTAATGACTTGCAACTGGTGGCAGGCAAGTAATACCGTATGCATTAAACGTGATCGATGATGCCGTGGACACTGGCAACTCGCTGAGGAAGATGATGCTCTTCTTCTCCTTCATCTTCCTCTTCCAAAGGACTAACAGGGCTGTAGTCCTCCTCCGCCGAGATAGGCGACAAAGAAGGAATAACTCTCAGCGCACCCTGGTTAGACTTGGGACGAGAAACGGGATTAACGACAACAGGTCGACGACCAACTTCGCTATGCCACATCTCTGCGGGCTTCCCGGCTTCAGAACCAGCGAGGTCGGTCTCCATCTCTGTATCAGCTTCTCCCATGACGTTGCTGCTGGGACCGCGAGAGTCGATCGAATTGCGCGCTTCATCCGGTACATCAGCTGCGGCATCGGTAGTACCAGGTCCAAAGGAACTGAAATTAGGCCGAACAGGACTTCCAGGATTCTGGTTCATACGACGGAAGAACTGGCCAGACATCCAGGAGCCTTCAGAGTCAATGGATGCGAGAGACTGAGAAAGCGGGACGTTGTCGCATTCATCAATGCTTTCGGTCCAAGACTGATGGTGGCGTCGGCGGGGGTTGATAATATCCACGCTTGCGCTGGGAGTTGGGCCTTGCAGGAATGTGCCCTCGTCGTGGATCTGGGAAGACTCTGCGGGTTCTTCAGGGATATCAGGGGACTGTAAGCGAGAGTCCGGGGGAGACATGGGCTCGTCGCCGAAGTGTTCTGTGAATTTTGACTGGGAACGTTGGATTGTCCCCGTAGGAATGAATGTTCGTGGAGGGATAATAGTAGCTGTAGGTGGGGGAGAGGATTGTGTTTGGATTCTATAGAAGGACTCGTGCGAAGCGTTAGAGACCTCGGGACTCGATTCTTGGAATCGTTCACGGTAACGGCGCTTGAGTCGAGAGGAACCACGTCGGAACAAAGATGAGATTGTGTTTGCGCCGCGGCGGCCGCTGGTGTCAGAGAGACGACGTTCGGAGAGATCGGAGTTCGAGCCCATGCCAAATGTTTGGGAATGGGTGGGACTGCTGATTCCTTGTCGGAGAGAGGAATGGGATGGTGAGAGTGTGGTACGAGACATACCCATCTCATGTGAAGGGGCAAAGCTAGGGCGAGCAACCAATTTGCGCTCGCGGATAGAACTGTCATCGATGTTTCCAATGACTCGGACGCTTCGTTCATCGATGGACTCATCAACAATAGCATCGCTGCCTTTTGATTCGCCTCGGGCTTCTTCCTCGACAGGCGAGTCCACCTTCTCCTCTTCGTGTGTAGACCGTTCTTGATCATCTGTAACCATGGCGCTCTCTTGTGCCGCCGCGGCCGCCGCGGCCGTTGCTGCTGCTGCTGCTGCTTCTGCCTCTGCTGCCGCCGCTGCGACGGCTTCTTGGGCTAATCGCTCCTCCTCCGCTTGTTGAGCATCGGCTCGTTCCTGTAACTTCCGGCGTAATTTCTCTTGGTCGTCGATCTGCTTCTTCTCACGACGGCGACGATCTCGCTCCATCAACTCGCGCAACGTGCTCGCATCCAGTGAATCGGCCAATTCATTCATCCGGCGCTTTGAATGATATAGATCTTCCTCCGACTGGGGTAATGTTTGTAAACGGTCCTTATCGGGACGACCAGAAGCAGGGTTATTGCTTCGAGCCGTGGGAACACGAGGCGCTTCGACGTATCGAACCACGGGTCGGGGGGTCAGAGCCGCAAACGCATTGACCTTAAAAGTGTAAGGATCGTTTAGGTCCGACATGGATGAGGCGGCCGAATCGCGAATCGAAAGACTGATATCCGAATTATACCGATCCATGCGGCGGCCGTTTGCGCGGCGGCGTTGATCCATCATATTGTATTCGCCCGGGTGACCTATTCGACGCGGGATGTCGATCGGTGTGGAGGAGAGCATGCGGATCTCACGTTCGCGCATGATCTCGTGGGCCTTGCGTTTGCTCAATCTGCGACGCAATTTATTGGGGCCATTTGGGATCTTGCCCTTCATTAAAGATTCGGTTCTCGAGAGCGGTCGCTGCGGACCATCCGGGTCGACGCGGTCGGACGACATTTGCGAGGAACGATGGTCGATCAGCGACATGGGTCGTTGTCGTTGGGAAGACGATCGACCTAGGCTTGGGATGGGGTCTGAGGGATCCCCATTACGCGACAGGCGATTGTTGTTGACGTTGACGTTGTCGTTGTTTTGTTTTCGCTTGGCGGGCCGGAGGGAAGGTTTGCGGCCCAAGGTTGGTTCGGGGGCAGGATCTTGGTCGAGGGAGGAGTGAAGAGTAGCGGCTTCTTCGGGGGTGACTTGAATGGTATGCCGCTTATTCTTATTGCTCCGGCCAAAAGGCCATATCGCCATGGTGGTCGAATGCGGGATACGCCCCGTACACGAGTCAATGGAGGCGAAGAAGGATACCCGTGCTTGATGACCAGACTGAACTCATGGATGGGGTAATTCTTTTTTGTTTTTGTTTTCTTTTTTTTAGGGTTGGGAATAAGACCAAGAAAGAAAAAGAGTAAAAAAAGAGTCAACACTAATCCAGCGTCATCAAGTGGGTTCTTCGGTTTTAGGGGGAAATCCAAAATTAGGAACAAGGAAGAGTTGACCCAGATGCCAAAAAAAGGATCGGGGGCAAAAGGGGGGCAAAACAGGGTAAGAGAGTGTGGCGTTGGGAGAATGAAAGAGAGAAAAGGAAAAACAGAAAAGAAAACAAGAAAGTCGAATCAGAATCAAATCAAAATCAAAATGAGACAAAAAAGAAAAAGAATTTTAGCTTCAAAACCGACAAAAGGCCAGAACACGCTGGACCTGAACACTGAACGTGGAACTGGAACAATCGAGTCTCTTGTTTGTCCACATTCTTGACTAGTACAAATACTGCTATAATATGCCCCAGTTTAATATGAACACATGATACAGTACTACGGAGTATTACTCCAATACTCCCATTATTCTATTCCTTATTATTACTTGCTAGTATAAATGCATTCCTATTATATCCCCCCTTGTCACACACACACATCCAGTACCAGTACCTGTCTCCTGTCTCGCCTCAATACCTAGTCCTACGCGGCTGTGACTGTGGCACACACTAATATTAAGATGAATCGAATCAAAAATAAAATAAAAATAATAAAATAAAATAAAATAAATCATGACAGAATGGAATAAACCAATAATCCTCTCCGATCAGCGGCCACATCGTCATTGGGAAATTGGCAGTCTCCAGAAAGTGGAGTCTTAGACCAAATGAACCAGCGAGAGAGACAAAAATGAATCCTTGCATTGTCAAGGTGTTCGTAGGATGAATGAATTAGCAAAAGGGTAATTAAAATTAAAATAAAATAAATATAGTAGTAGTTCTTTACCTCGGAACTACCGAGTACATACAAAGTACGTTCATAAAGATCTCGTGCCCTGCCCGCGTGCCCATGATGCTAAGGCCGTTGGGCGCCCGGTGGATCCCCATCCCGATTGTCAATACTTCCTCCACGCGGGAATGGAGTCGATCTTACGCAAACACTGTTTCCTGACTGGCCCCCCCCCCAGTGGCCGTGGATTTCTAATTTGATTTGATTTTCCATTTCCATGGCTCCTGTCCCGTCACCCACTACAGTTGGGAAGGCATTACGTGGTACTCTGTACCTGATGTGCCTGGTATATCTGGGATATCTGGTACCCAGGTGTGTGCAGCGGTGACCGTGCTGGCATCCTGCAGGGACGAGGGGTCGCGTAGCTTGCCGAGGAGAATTATTGATGCGGTGGAGATACGATCAGCGTAATGCGTTCCCGATTTTGGGCGGGCTAATGCTCGTTGGGGGTTGATGGTGAGCCGTGCACTGGTTACATGGTGTCATAGAGCATTGAAGATTTTCCCGACACAGTAATTTCCCACTTTTGTATTTGCCAAGCTAAGTTTGACTTTGGATGGATATATCTGCTCTAGTCAAGTCTAGTCTAAGGCTAGTCTAAATTGGGTGGCTTGAATTGGCTTGAAGTGTACGTACTTCATACAATACTTTGGCTGTACTAGTACTCGGGTAAATAGATAGAACACGGGGTAAAAGAGTAAAATTCCTTAATATAGTATATGAGGAAATATAGCTCTATACGTTCAATATCATCCGTGTTTGACATGAATTGCGCGTCTACCGTATAGCGGTTAAGCCCCTTGTCATGATCTCGAAACATCGACACCACCAATTGTAAATCCGGCGATCACTGCAGCTTAACAGACCGTCAGCATGTCGGGGAGTCACACAAGATAAGATTACGAGTTCGACATGAACTTTAACAAAACATGGTGTGGTCCTCCCTTAATTAAAATCGTGCTTCCACCCAGAGATCGAGACTAGTCTCCCTCTGCATATGATAGATCCAACTCGTAATCACAAACCCCACATCAAAGCTCAAATCCCAATCTCAATTCCCAGAGTCTGAAGAATACATACCTTGCGGCTGAAACTAGTCCCAGTGTTCCTGGAATTATGTTTCACAGGGTCTGCGACATGATCGCGATTGCGATGCGATGCGTCAAGGTGTACAGAGTACAGAGTACCTGCACTATCCTATATCTATCATATTCTATCTATCGCGCTGATCTCAAACTTCCCACCGGGGCGGCTTGTTTGAATTACTCCGGTATTCAAGTTAAGTACAGTACATGCTGAGACGAATTCTCATTCAGATTTCGTTACTGCCCCGCGTTCCTCCCTGGCTAGACTGCTCTAGCCGCTCTAGTCCGTGTCTCTCGTGACAGTATTGATTGCAGCAAGGAGTACAGTAGGTCTACGCCGGCTTCCGTGGGATCTGAGAGGGTCATCTTGGGCACCGAGACATGCAGTGCAAATCCCATGTGCCTGCCTTCCCGCTACCCCGAGCCTTAACCCTTTAGAGTTCGCTTCTGTTAGCGATCGATAGCGCACGATAGTGCGGAGTTGGGTCCTTAGTATGTACATTATGTTAAACCCCAATGTATGTATCCAGGTACGACTGGAGGCGGAACAAACACACTGTTAGAAATATTCACATGATTATTTGAATTTAAGCTTAATTGTACTCTTCTTTATCTCAAAGCAATGCCTTTTCAAACTCTTTTGTTTGTTCTTCTAAAGGCTGTGCTGCTGCGCTCGCGTGATTAACAGGCATATGTGTGCGTTGGACGCCATGGAGGGAGACCTAACGCCACCGGGCGACAAAGCAATCAACTACAAACACTACTAAATTGAAGCAGGCGGTCGGTCCCGCATATCTCTTATTGCCGATTCGAGGAAAAATTGTTTAAATCGATGAGCCAGATCTCAATTTGAATCTGCGATCGATGAGAACAAGAGAAAAAGACATTCGGACTAAAGCCTCTAGTACATCCATACCCAACAGCCTGGTACTTTGAATCCAAGCCTTCAGTTCTACCCGACACCAAACAATGCCAAATAACACAAAGCATAAGCCTTGCCAAGTGAAGTGGAAATAAACCAAACAAAGAAAACGAACCGAAATACCCCGCGCCCCAAACCCCAAGTTCACCATGACTGACTCGACGTAGCGGAAAAGAAAAAGAAAAAAAAGAAATCCAAGTCTCGACTCTCCCCCTCTAAAATTCGATGGGCAGTTCCTTATCACATTTTCAATCCATGTGTTGTCCAATGCTAGTGTAGATGGATGCAGGTGTCCCAAACCCTACACCCGCAATAACCTCATTCGTCCATGCAGACGGTATCATGATCAAGATTAAGAAATGACACGTTTCCGCAGCCGATTCGGCTCCCGTTCCAAGACCCGATATCGTCGACTACCACGTCCACTGAGGAGGCGCTTCAATGACCACGACACGGGGGTATGACTTTGGACTTCCGGGCTAGAACACCGTGGTGAAGATGGTGAGTCGGCGTGTTGGGTATGGATTTTGTGGGAATCGGATTGGGATTCGAGATTCGCCATTTTGATTCTGGTTTTGATTGGTTGGGTGACTTGGACTAGGCGATGTGTGTTTCAGTTCAGGTTCTTCCTAAGGTCCAAGTTGGCTTTGTTCCTCCTGGCGCATGTATGTATGCGTTGTACTTTGGTCGATGTTTGGTTGCCCGAGGGTGGTGGATATGCGTTCGGAGGGTAAACTCGGGTTACTAAGTAGGGTAGAATGGGGTTGTTCCTAGTGGGTTATCAGAACTTGACAGCTGGATACACTGCGGTAGGTAGGTGAATGATGAGTAACTGAGGATGTTGGATCGATCTCCAGGGCTCGGGGTTGGTTTTGGATCAGGAACGGGCGAGCGGGGAAGCCGGACATTAGTAGTGGGGCCATGTTTGGATCCGAGGCGTAGAAGGTTTATCTGATTTTCGTCATTGATGGTCACGGTGGTTGGGGCTGACGGCTTTGGTAGATCATGATGGAGGGACATCCTGGTTTCATTTCTGACATTTGTTCCAAGGTTGAGGTATCTACATAGCATCACATCGATGCATCCACATATAGCATGGGGTTGGGCTTCATGCTTAGTATATCAATGTCCATATGTAAGAAATGTACGAACCCTCTGTCTTAATTCATGATAAGGTTGTGTCAGGTATTTATACTGCTTTCTCTCCGAGTGGCCCGTATTCAAGTTATGGATAGCCTGATTGTCACCTTTGTTGCACTGAGAAACGGTCGGGCGTACAGAAACCTGAGGCTTGGATCCATATAGCCATTGCCGATCGTGCTTATGTCCCGTCTGTTTGCTCAGGGTCACCTATATGAATACATAGCCTCCGAATATCATAATCCTTTATGATAATCAGACGAGCCGTTGATGACGCGTTGAGATCCTGGATAGCAGCATGTGTGGAGATGGATCTTCCGATTTTCTCAAGGCTGAGAACATTGGATGTCGTCATGCAATGTATGCGAATGTGTTTCCGACTGATGTGCGTGGAAAAGCTGGCTGTTGATTCATTGATTGAATTTTAGAGACTAGAGGCTGACAACTATGCAACATGAAGTCATTTGTTCATCCATCTAGGTAACGAATCTCTGTAGATGCCATGACTGAGTATGCATCTTGATGGACCCCAAGTCCCGAGCCCCCCAGTATTTCGATATCATGATCCACCTCAGATTACGAGTATACCTCATGGTGCCTGCCTGGAAAGATACATAGCAATAGAATATTCGCACCTCTATACAAATATTGCAAAAATAAACCTGACCCTGCAAATCCAAATGTACTCTGAAAACAAGCTCTCCTTCATACTTATGTACTCCACATCCCTACATGTTTCATCTAAGAAAGCCCCGGACCCTGATTGACAGCCTCTGAACGTCCCGTCCCTACTTCCCTTCTCGTAGTCAAGCATTCGCCCCAACGATCGTCCAGACGATCCATTCCACACGGGAAGAAGAGAAAAACAAAGTCACTGGACCAAGGCATAACCCGACACAAACGAAAAATAGCAAAGAATTATATGTAATGAAATAAAAAAATGACAAAACTCAAACTCAAAAGAACGGTCTGGAAGGCCCCCATCGCCTCGACAAACCACGGACTCCGATCGAGGTGCTAACAAAGCCCTGGAGACTCCAGGAACCCCGCATGGCTCAGGTGCATTCACTTGCTGCCGGAATGCGACCTCAATGGTTGGATACTGAATCCACCACCGTCTCGTATTGGATGGAATATCTCGGAGATGACTCTGGCCCTGCCCTGTGTCTTGAATATTCGGTCTGGTGGGTTTTAAAATCCCTACAAGGACGTCGCTTCCCAACTTCTTTCCTCTGACTTCAACCGAAAGACAAGCTGGTATTGTCCTACCTTATTTTGATTGAAAGTCTTTTCAATTCGGGATTCCCCAGTCCCAGTCTCAGCATCTATCACTCGTCTTTCTGTTTTCCTTTTTTCGTCTATTTCTCCCAGGTGCTTCTCGTCACATCTTGTGCCGCTACCCAATTCTCTTCTACCCGTAACGCCTACACCGAGTTTTAAAACACTTCGTCTTGTTATGGCGCCGCTTTGGATCTTTGTAGCCGTCGGCTACTTACTTCTGTATGCCTTTGCGACGTTGCAAACGCAGGAAGCGTCTGTTTTCCTCTTGAATCGGATAACGGCCTGATGTCCTTTGGACTTGGATATCATGGATACATACCAATCTACCAATATACTCTACCAAAATGGTGATGTATTCTGTGAACATGGCATTGGAATCGCACATAATTTGTGCTTGGTCATGTTGACGCTGTTTTTGCATGGATCAAGCACTGGAACTGAGCTACAATGGCTCTGTTACCAGTACATACCATGCATATCCTCTTATGATTGATGACCTTGTTCGATTTCTACGATACCCAAACAAAAAAGCTAGACCCTAAGCCACCGGTGGGAAAGGGTCGAATAGCTGTTGACGAAACATAAATTGGAATGGAAGCGATTGGAATTGTGAAAATTCCTCGATGATGGCATGCCGGAGTCTAAGTTGACTTTTCAACATTTCAACCTTCATTTATGATTTTTATGGGACTTGGATTGGCGTTTGAGTATCATGGTTTTTGGATTATCTAAAGCCCTTTAAGGGCTTGTCTTGCATTTTTTGATCTATGCGGATACAGAATTTGTTCGTCATCATTTTATAACAAAAGCGTAACATAATCGTAGATGTGACAGATGCCAGATGGTTTGAGGTGGGTTCGTTCCTGAATTATTATACTCAAGAAGATCTTGTATAATCCATGCCCTGGTAGACAAAGAGAATCTCCCTCGAGGTCTTCATGGACCAAGGGAATTTCCACAGAGGGAGCCATCGCCACAGCATTCTAGAGCAATAAGCATGTCCTAGCATATCATTTCTTTCGTAATGCATTGAGCTCCAGTCGGAAGTGCAAATGGTTTCAGCAGTGCATCTCCATCCGACATGTCTAGAACCAGATCTTGATCAGCTCTTCACTAACAGCACTGGGTGTCAAAACACCACTGTCAGTGATCAGAGCGGAGATCAGATGAGGAGGTGTGAAGTCAACAGAGTCTTCCAGTGGTAACTCCACAGGAGAGTCCGCATTGGACTCGACAGCCTGCAGTTTGGACTTTTGCGCGATATCCTCCTCAGTCTTGAAATCGACAACATGCTGTTCGATGGGCAGATCATACTGGCCCAAGGGGTATAAACGAACGAACTTATGGCTCTCAGCCACACAATAGAAGGGCTTTCCAATGGCCTTGGCCAGAAGACCGATCTGATAGGTACCCATACGAGAAACGATACCTCCATTCTCAACAACACCCTCAGCACCCACGATAACCATATCCGCCTTCCCAAGCGCATACGCCACTGCTGATTCGGGAATCGTCGAAACAGGCACACCCTTCGCTCTCAAAGCACGCACCGTCTCCATACCCTCGGGCTCTCCAGAGGGACCCTCGATATCCTTGACAATCGATGACAAGACATAAATAACCTTAAACCGCACAGCGGATGGACCGCCCTCTTCATCAGCTGCCTGCTGCAGTAGCGATGCAACAGCTCGTGATCCACCATTTGTGAGAACCGTGCAACCGTCACGGATGAATCCGCGACCGAAAGCAACAATCTTCTCTCGGCTTTCCTTTGCGCGGCGAATAAAAAGTCGTCCGTTGGAAAGTAAGTGTGTTCGAATCGCTTTGAAGTCCCCGGCAGGACCCAGCTGGCCCGGCCGTTGTAATGTGGTAATCAGGTATCGTTGGAAGAGATCAGTTCCGGCGGAGAGACCGATTGGGTTTGGAGTGGCTTTTTTCAGGTGTGCAGTTGACTTTGCGAGGAGATCCAGTGTCTCTGAGATTGTGGACGAGGGCTCATGTGTGAGGAGAAGCACTAAAGCTTCAATGGCCGCAATGGGCATGGTGAGATCGGGATCGGAGCGTAGGAGCTCATTGTATGTTGCGACAATGCTGCGCTAAGGATCAGCGCTGCTCTTATCCAGTCAGAGATTTGTGGTACCTACTCGAATGGTTTCGCATCGGCTGCTGCCGTGCTATCTGTTGGTGTCGCCATAGTGTATGGTTATTTTTTGCTATTCTTGTAGAGCCGAAGACGAATCTGGTCGAGCTGGAAGAGTCATGATTTCTTTGTGCTTGGTGCTGTGTTTGTCTTGTTTGTTCTGGGCTGCCCCTCCAGCGGCACGCTAAACCAGATGCGGGTTGTCGTGCGGGCTTTCCCTCTGAAAGTAAACAATCCAGCTCATAACAACTGCCTCCGCTACAAACTTGGAACAACCATCTCGGCCTGGTCGACAGTGCTTTCAATCATAAAGTGACAGCTTTGCGACTGTGACGCGATGTCTTACAATCCCCGAATGAGCATGGCTGCGCCCCAGCAGTCTCATAATCGCGGCCGCAAGAAGGAAGATGACAATGATGCATTGATGCGCCTGGTCAGTTAGAGTTGGGCCATTGAAGACGGTTAGGTGACGGGGGTCTTGAGAGTATTGCTAACTTTCTTCTTAGCCCGACAAAGAGATCGCAGGGTGTATCAATGATATCGGAATACCTTTCACAACGGCCGACTTGGCCAAACCTAACCCCCAGCAGATTCAGATGGTATTCGAATGGTTCGCAGAGCTTCTCATGAATGTGACTCGTGAGACTGTAGAACCGGGAATGAATGCGGCCGCAGAGAACATCTGTGAGGACTACCCAGATATTGTCGGCAATGAAACTCGGAATCTCATGGGATTTTTCATAAGCATTCGAAGGCTACTCTCGGAGGTGCGTTAAGAAACCATTCTGATCTGTCTCTTCAAAGAACCCTAGCTTATAACTTTCGATATAGTGCGGTGTCAACGACTTTACCTTCACCGATCTTACCAAGCCCACTCACGATCGACTTGTTAAGATATTCTCCTACCTTATTAACTTCGTACGATTTCGCGAATCGCAAACGCCAATCATTGACGACCATTCCAACAAAACGGAACAGACCAAAACGCGCATCGATGAATTGTTCGCTGAAAACCAGGAGATGCAAGCCCGCTTGGCTGAAATGCGAAGGGAAACACAGATGAATGAAGTACAAGTACGCGAGAAATCAGCACGAAATGAGGAGCTCAAAGCTCGCCTATTAGAATTGGGACGTGAGCAATCGCGAGTCGCCGAAACCCTTGACCGTGTGAAGAACGACCGTACCCGAAAGCAACAACAGCTTGAGGAGAAGACGGAAAGGATTCACCGAAGCCGACAAGAGGCTGAGAAGCTACGCCCTTATGTTTTGGAAAGTCCGGCTTCATTGCAGTCCTCATTGACCGAACTTGCGGAGAACCTAATGCGTGAGAAAGCCTCGATTGATACGATGGAGAAGCGGGCGCGAGCACTACAGACCTCCTCGGATACGTTTACTGTTGTTTCCAATGATGTGCAAGCATGTGTCAAATTACTAGATGATGTTGTTGTCGAGTTACAAAAAGAGGAAGAGGAAGAATCTCGCGCTGCTCGTAACAAGGAAGCCATCTCAGATAGAGGTGCTAGTGTACGGGAGGTAGAACAAACGGAACATCTGCTGCAACGACAATTGGCACGCTGGAATGATAAAATTGATAAGTGGCGCAGAGGTGCGCAAGAAAAGGCGGACGCTGCGCAAGCTAGAATGGAAGAGCTTCGCAATGTGCAGAGACAACTTCGTGAGGAGCGACAGGAGAAACAAAGCGACATGGAGCGGAGGCGGATACGTATTGAGCAAACAGAGAAGAAGGTGTGTAAAGGGGACTACGTGATTCTAGGAGGTACAAGTGTCAAGCTAACCAATTAATTCCCTCAGATGGTGGATCTCAAGGAAAATATCGAAAGCGAGATCCAGGCAGCCCATGACCAATATCTTAAGCTGGAGTCCCACATTAAGCTCTACATCACAGAGATGGAGAAGTCTTGGTGAGGGATCATTTTTTGTGCCTTTTGTGCGGATTCAGGAGTTCAGGGGGCGGCTCGAGGATACCCGGGTACAGATTCATTTTCACGGAGTTCATATTGCTGAATGTTTTTATTCTCTGACATTTCATAAATCTTCATCATGTCTCATTTCAGTGAGCATCAATTTCTTTATCAAATGTAAACCAACGCTGCGCGATTTGTTTGATGGATATTCCACGTCCACCCCAATTGCCTTCTTCACTGCGAATTCGCAACGACCCATTTAGCAAAGGGACTTGTGTATTCCAAAGTCTTCTTCCCCAGTCAGCACTAGATGGATCCACAGCATTCAAACATTCACAAAGAACAAGATCCATATCTGCGCGATATGCCGACTCAACAGCAGCCGCGAATGTCCGCGAAAGACCCTGTGCAGCAAACTCCATAGTAGAACCATGTAAGGCTACCAGATCCAGAATAACAAGTAACGGTGAAGTAGAACCTTTGTGCACTTCTTCCTTTACTCCGATCTTTGCATCCAGGGTAGCGAGGTAAGATCTCAGACTCTCCAAAGACGGAGTAAATGTAAGCCGGACTTTACTCGAGTTTGCAAGAAGGCCAATTGTATTAGCGAGCAGATCATGGCGTCGCGTAGCTTCTGGTACTGATTGCAAGTGGATTGCTGCTGATACTTGCACAAGGAATTCGGATCGAGTCCCACAGATAATCAAATAGGTGTTGCCATTATGCTTTAGTAGTTGCTGTATCAGATCGGTCACAAGGTCGTGGTGAACGATAGACCGTGTCCGGTCCATGGCGTAGCATTAGCTGGTCATTGATGGGATCTGCGAGGGCTTCGATCTCTCCTATGCAGGGTTTTGCCCATGTGGTTCAAGTTGCATGCTGATTTGAAGATGGTCCATAATCGTTGAAGTTCCAAGATTGTGTTGGCCTTTACAGGCAATCAAGTTCACCGCCTAGCACTGCAAAAAAAGAGGCTGAGGTAAAGTACGATGCTGAATTATCTTCTGCAAGACACTTCATACATTTAAATAATGAAATTTGGGGCCGACGTCCATTTTATACCATTCGAATATTGGCTATTTAGTTCAGACTCAATATACCTACCCGGCATCGTGTGTGCAATTTTGTCATATCTAGCCATGCAAATTCTAGTTCTATGAACGCCCCGTTGATTGTCAAGTATTGATCTGCTGTTCGGTCAGCTTAATTCATGAAGCGGAAAATGTTTCTGATACTCATCACATACATCTAGGGCTTTTATTCGCGGACAAACGAACGTTTGCGTGAAATGCTCATTCTTTCTCTTCCATCGTGACCTCGTTTTCGACAGGATTAGACAACGGCCTGTAATTCTCCTCGTTGATTTCAGCGAGAATTGACTTGGAAGTTTTCTTGTCTGCCAATCCATAAAGCTCTTGAAAGCTCATAATCAAAGGGCGCCATTTATCAGGATCAATTCGATTCGCGTATCCCTCCATACAAATCTTCTCATGGACATGAGTCCGAACAACCTTAACCTCCAACGCAAAAATTCTTTTCCCACCAGCATCTTGCATCATTTCATGAATACCCTTCAGCTCAGCTTCCATCTGAGCAGGGCACTCTGCGATCCGGGGAGGACGCACGAGATCAGAAGCTTCAGGCGTTAGGCCCGAATGCCCGAATTTGTTCGCTACGTATTTGTAACCGTTCATACGCTTGAATCCGTTTGCCTGAGTGGCTGTCAAGATATCCTTTGATCCGGTGGTTCTTGCTAGAGTATTTATTGCTTCTGCCATGTTGTCCGATGCCAGGTTTAGGACACATTGCTTGGTTCGGATCAAGTTGCTGGTTGTTTGCGATCCGGCTGCTAAGCCGAGCATGCATCGGTTTCCGAGCCACCATGCCGATGACATTGGGGCGATATTGGGTCTTCCATCTTCGTTTTCCGTTGTAATTAGCACAACTGGTGTACCCCAGTAGAAGATGGGTGGGGAGATTATCCGGGAAGTAGTTGTAGACATCGATGCGATTGCGACGTATGCAAAAATTTGAAAGATAATTGAGAGATGAAGAGTGTGTTGTGAAACTGTTGTATCCGAGTCTTCAGTAGTCTTCCTTTACATGGCCCTTTTTATACTTTATTTTACAATGTAGCTGGCGGCTCCAACCTGGATTTTTCTGGGTTGTGGATATCTAACATTGCTCTATAAGTAGCCAATGACAGGAGCGAATTGCAACTCCTTGAGACTTCGTGAGTATACTACCTCGAGGGCTGATTACTGACTTAGAAATGACCAATAAATGTACTCTACGTATTATTACAATTGGCCAATTCAATCCCCATGCTCAAATCCTTCGAATGTTCCGAGGAGATACATCGAAATACTTCTACGGAGTCCGATAGATAACAATCTGGCGAGAAGAACTGCTATTAGATTATGTGTCGAACATAATGAGCTTGATAGTAATGCTACACATGGGCTAGACAGGAGTGAGTAAATTTCAGAAAACTTGTATTATAAACCAAGTGACCTGGGCAATATCCATTAGTCCATCCCTCTTATACTTGCCGATCAAGGAGTGGATCCCGAGATAGTTGTGTTGAGCGGCGCGAATTGCTCGGTTTATGTCATGCTCCGCCCCCCACCTATCCTTCACTTCCCCGGCCAATTCTTGAACATCTGAAAAGGGGTCCCTTGGAGGCTGGCTTAAATATGGAGACAATTTCCAGGATTTCCTCGATGCTGGAAACAGGTAGGCCACCTCTCCCCGTGTCCGACGCGCTTTCCGTACGAGACTGACCGACGGTTCATCACTGTGCGCATAGCTCGAGAGCTCACCCTGGAAGCCGCCCAGTCCGCCGCAAGCAACAGAACCTCGAAAACGGACTACTCCTCGCGTACATACAGTGTTGCTCACATTAAAAAGCTGTTGGATAGTCGTCATGAGAAAGAAGTCCTGGATGGCATGCAGAAGGTTATCTCGGTATGGCGATCGTGTGATGGAAGACAGCTTGGAACAGAAGAACAGCAGCTAACCAAATTGCCAATTTCTCCAGTTGATGTACCGATCTGAGCCCACCCACCCCTTCTTTTCGGCTGTGGTTAAGAACGCTGCCACCTCGGATCTCGAAGTAAAGAAACTGGTATACATTTATCTGGTTCATCATGCGGAGGAAGAACCGGATCTGGCCTTGCTCTCCATCAACGCTATTCAAAAGTCCCTGACCGACTCGAACCCGCAAGTACGAACAATGGCCCTCAGGACAATGGGAGGGATTCGCGTCCCGGTCATCAGCCAGATCGTGTCGTTGGCTATCAAGCGCGGGTGCGGTGACATGAGTCCACATGTGCGGAAGGCGGCCGCTTTGGCTATTCCTAAGTGCTATCGACTGGACCCGAGCACTCTACCCCAATTAACTGGATACATTGAAACGCTGCTTGGAGACCCCCAGTATTTTGTCGTCGGCCCGGCCGTTGCGGCATTCTTGGAGGTTTGTCCTGAGCAGATCGGATTGGTTCACAAGCATTACCGCAGTTTGGTTAGGAAGCTGGTTGATATGGATGAATGGGGTCAGCTCTCAACTTTGCGTCTCTTGACATTCTATGCACGGAGCTGCTTTCCACGGAAGACACAAAAGGTCAAGCAAGCCGGGACTAAGGCTTTTTACGACGATGATGAGCAAGAGAATACCAATGATACAGGTGGCAGCGAAGAACACGAAGTATTGGTAGTTGATCCTGACCTTGAACTGCTATTTCGAGCTTGTAAGCTGCTGCTGCAAAGTAGAAACTCAGCTGTCATTGTCAGTGTTGTCCGCTGCTTTGTCTACCTGGCACCCCCTGACTACCTTGCTTCAGTCGTTGGGCCCTTGGTCGCTCTTCTTCGCAGCCCCCAGGATATGCAGTTGATTGCTCTTTATAACATCGTTGTTGTTGCTCTAAGAGATCCAAAGCCATTTACTCGGTATATTGCTCGATTTCTCGTTCATGCCATTGATCCACCTCACATATGGCGCCTAAAATTGGAGGTTCTCACGATTATATTCCCCTATTGTGGAAAGCATTGGAAGGGTGTTATCATCAGTGAGCTTGAAAACTTTTCTAAGGGCACAGATCCTGCGTTGGTTCGAGAAAGTGTACGAGCGATTGGAAGGTGTGCACAAGGTGATCCCACTACATCGGAATTGTGTCTACGCATTTTACTCGGCCAGGTATCCAGTCTTGATGGGAACTTGGTCTCTGAGTCTCTGACGGTCATTCGACATCTGATCCAACAAGATCCCTCATCGCACAATCAAACTGTCATTAAACTCGTCACATTCCTTGGCACAACAACAAACCCTGACGCAAGAGCCACGATTATTTGGCTTGTGGGAGAGTTTGCAGGCATGAACCCGAGTAACAACATTGCGCCCGATGTCCTTCGAATTCTTATTAAGGGTTTCGCCGATGAACTGGAAGTTGTCAAGCAACAAATCGTATTACTCGGTGCCAAGGTTTACCTGCACCATTTGCTGCAAAAACAACCCGAGGAGTCGGCCAAGGATGTCACTACCACAGCCCCATCCGAACGACCCGCGAAAATTGAGCAGGACTTCCGAAATGAATGGTCGGAGGATCAGACTGAGGAACAGAAGGACACAGATCAAGCCCCCGAGGATGCAGTCGCTCCCGCAGAAAACCTCGAAACAGGGGAGCCAGAAGATCGCATCACATTGCTTTGGCGATACCTCCTTCTACTTGCGCGTTATGATACGTCATATGATCTCCGTGACCGCGCTCGGCTTTACAAGTCGCTTCTCGCCACGCCTTCATCAACCCAACTCGCCAACCTCCTTCTTTTAGCCCCGAAGCCCGTTCCACATGCTCCCAGTCCATCTGAAACACGCAAAGATCTTCTCGTGGGAACTGCTACCCTAATCATAGGCTCAGAAGCGGGCTTCCATGGCCTTCGTGGATACACCAACCTGCCAGAATGGGTGGAGCCAGAACGGGCGCCTAGTCCTAGCCTCCGTACCGAGGATACCAAGCCCGAAACTGCGTTGGCTCCAGCAGCAATGACTGCCGGAGATAAGCTGGATCAAGCGCTCCGAGAACACCAGGCTGTTGCACCGCAACAAAGACGTAACGTTTTGGCCGCATCAGGAGGTGGGCATGGAAAGAAGACTTTGGATCAATGGCTTGGAGAAGAAGACGAGGAGACGGAATCTGAGACTGAGTCAGAGGAGGAAACCGATTCGGAAGAAGAGACTGATTCTGAGGAGGAAGACTCGGAAGAAGAGTCTGAAGAGGAAGATAGTGACGAGGAGCAGACCGATTCTGAGACCGAGGCTGTGAATAAGGAAGCCCAAACGTTACTCGGCCAGCCAAGCGCAAGTGCTCGTACATAGGTATAGGCCTTGTTTCGGGTCAAATTAAATTAAAGTAAATAGTTTCAAATTTTCATAGAACTGGAAATATGATGAATGCTATGTATTCCCTCGCTGGATATTTGAATAACTGAAATCACAACAACGTTCTCGAGTCTATACTACACACTGTATGTTTCCCTCAAGATAGTATTGGTCCAATTGTGTTTTTACTGTTAATTAAACCTTCCATGGTTCAAATGTTGGTTTAGAGATTAAAACAAATCGAGAATCCAAGGTTCCTAGTCGTTCCTCAAGCATGAGTGTTATTTGGATCAGGAAGCTCCCAGTTCGCTCCTTCGAACGGCATATACTGCTCAGGATCTGCACAATGATATAGTAGCAGGTCTATATCAAGCGCATTATCAAGATAATCGGCCCACATTGAATCATGAACAAATTCCCCTGGTGCTTTCCACGAACAACCATCAGCATGGACACCATCCGACTGCAAAGCGCCATTACATGTACAACTATAGTCTGAATCGATGGGCAAAGGACCTGCCGCTGCTTGAAAGCCAGAGCCCTGTGGTTGTAGTCTTGCGATGGGCGTCGCCAATTCCCGAGTTGAGGTTATGATTCTGGAAGACACATTCACCGGGCCTTGGCCTGTTAATCTTTTCATCAAATTGACGAAGGCCTTTGAGATCCATATCCTGACAGGCCAAGATTTGGCGATTATACTCAAAGCCAGCATGCACTGGCGGGACTTGTTCTCTGCTAATTGTCGCTGGATAGATTCTCCGCGAGAAATGACGAGTGTGTGCACTGAGAGTGCAGAAAATAATGCTGGGACTCTGGGGGTAGGTTAGATATTTTTGGTCTTAAAATGGGGACTCTGGAAAGTGTTGCAAGCATACAAGTGGATTAGACCGAAATTTATAGCCCCAGTTGCTAATAAATCTTCGGCAAGCCGGGTAATAGAGTCTGCCGCAGCTTGTGCCCGCAAGTCACGGTTTGTGGAGCCTGGAGAGAGGCTTTCGAGTGTCTTGGATCGGAAGAGAAGTATTATAGTGTTTCTGTATATTACACAGTATTAGTAAATATTATCAGTGGGGATATAATTTCTACCAAAGCTCGGGGTCTTACTGATAGGAAAACTGAGCCATGCAAGCCCAGAAGGAAGATCCCGAGTAATTGTCAGATGCCTTTATTTTAAGTTGATCGGGAAGCGCACATTCCCACTCTGTAAGCCTCCTTTCTAAAGCTTCTGGTTGTAGGGTTGCTTGAAGATTTGATTGTGGATTACTGCGAGGGCTATACTCTGCAGTGAGAACATCTCCAACTATGATGCAAATAAAGTCAGCAAATACGACGACAGCGAATTGCGAGATTTTGGGTCTTGAATTACTGATTACAGCCAATTTTGACATCTCAATCACGTATAATGTATTAAAATCCTCATGAGCCGGAATGAGTTCCAGATCATAGGCCGTATCAAAAGTAAAGTCCTCCTCGGTGAGAGGTTCCACATCACAGTCTTCGTCTCGGATTCGGTATGGCCGACCGAAAGCTGCAGAAACATGTCTATCACGAGTCTAATGAAGTTAGAAAGAAAGAATAAGCAGGAGGAGGAAGTAAACTGTCCAGGCTCACATATATTAACCACCATATTCGCTTCCGCAAGCATTTCATCCGTGGACTCATCGCTGAATGCTGCATACTAGAAAGAAGAGCTCAATTTAGTCTGACGCTCATTCGAACATATCAGGGTAGCTTACGAGCGATGCATTCCTAGTGACTGGGCCAGCATTGATGCACAGCCAACCCAAAAGCATGTATCTTTCTGGCCCTCGGGGCTGGCCCACCAGAAACCGAAAAGCAGCAGAACAGCTACAAGATTCATACGATCAGTTTCGTAATCAGCATCATATAGCGCTTTGGCTCGAAGGAAGTGTGTCTTTCTTGCAGTCACACGATCACTAAATCCGGCTGCACGAACGAGGTCATCACTTCCAATTGTGAATCCGAGGAGAGCGATTGTTTGTAAGACCAAGGGTGAAGCCCGATTTGCATAATATAATTGTAAGAAGCTTTCACGATCAAAGACCGGATAAGCCGGATGAATTCTGTGAAAGAATGTATAGACCAATTGGTTGAGTACATCCGGCGTTGGCATAAGTAAGGCTTCCTGCAAGGAGATCGGAGCCTGTGGCTGATGGACAGGTTCATGCCCCGGCCTCTCTGCAATAGAGGCAGGTAATGGATGATGAACTGTGAGTGGCGGTTCTATAGAGCCGCCACTGGATTTGTGGTTTAGCTCTATCACATAGTGGAGGTTGGGAGGTCCTCCATCAAATATATCAAACAAGCCTCGGCTATTGCGAGGTCCTGGGGAAGTAGACCGCTGAGTCGTTTCAGGTAAAGATAAGTTAACGCTTTCATTCCCAGTGGTTAGACCTGAGTTTATAGGGTGCACATTCGGCTGGCCATTAGGCGTATTTAGAGTCTGCTGAGGCTGTTGAGAGGTACGTTGAGCTCCTCCGGAGCGGCGCCCTCTGACATATCTATTATACTTTTTACTAAGGCTGATTTGAGGATAGTGAAGATTCCCGAAGATTTACTCACTTCCCCCTTTTGGATTCAATCAACTCGCAATTTATCTTTCGCATGCGGCAATGCCAACATGGCTGTCCTTCGCCCGCGTCACATTTCACCCGCTTTGCATTGCACGACTTGCAGGCCACGCGGGTTCGGCGGAGTGGGGTCGGGGTACTTTCTCCTTGTTGCATATTGACTGACCAGAATGCCCCGTGGAAGAGCTCGAGACAGCGATACGGAGCGTGTAATATCTTACTGCAAAGGAAGCATCACATTCACGGGTATATGCGGAGAGAGAGACCGCGGGTTCATTCACGGGTCAAAGCGAAATCCCGCCCAAGACACCGCGGGATCTTACAAAATGGGTCCGGATGAAGAGACCGCGGGTATTAAAATTGATACATTATTTCAGATTAACGAGTGACGATTTGTACCTAAATGACATAGCGCAAATGCCCAACTTGAAGAAGATATCTTTATTTTCAATCATGATAGTGCTCAATAATTCCCGCTCAAGTCAAACCATATTTGACCAGCGCACAATTTCGTGATTTCCCGACCCTCCCTTTATTCGACTCGGAGTGCTTTTAGGCCTTTAAAGCAAATTTGCTTCTTTGGCGAAGTTTCTGGCCGTACTTGAAGAATAGATAGGGAAGAGGCATCATCAGAATGGTGATGAATGCAAGAAGACTAGTTCCCCAATGACTTCCAAGTCGCTCATACATTTGAATGCCGAAAAGTGGAAACACAGCTACATATTGAAGTTAGCCTTTCAATAACGTTGATAAGTGCTTGTCCAACTTCACAAGCAGAAGTGTTGTTTCCCCCGCTCACTCACCTGCAAAGCTGCATCTTGCTAAGCCATTACTGGCAAGTGCAGATGCGGCGTACATGGGATAAGCATCAACCTAGATCTCAATAACTGGAGATGTAGTCAATTCTAGGATAGCAAAACTCACAAGAAAAGTAAATATTCCCATGAATGCAAGTAGTGTGCTGAGAAACTCAAAATGTCAATCCAATGTCGCCAATTATGTAAAAGGACTCTACCACAATTTCAGTACGCACCCGCACCCATAGAGGGCAGAACCAATAACAGGAACCATCCAATGCACTTCTGGTGACATGCTCCAGCCAAACCACAGCAGACCAGTTGGGATCATAATAGCACCTGGTATTGCTGGTATTAGGCGATATTCTGGGGGTCTGCTGTCTTCTATCCTGGGCTGTATACTACTATTTGAAATTCGATCGGCAACAAGATTCCAAAGTGGAGTACTGGCGGCTGCAATTACCATACCAGATATGATACCTAGAAAAGCGAGGCCTACCTGCCAAAGGTTGAAAGTATAAGTTCTTTCAAAAAGGAGTGGGAATGCCTCAAAAAACAGATAGAGCATTCCTAACAGCACGGCTGAATAAATGTCCAGTGCAAGACACATGGGCTCCAAAGTGAGAAATTGCACAGGTCTCAACAGCGAAAGTCCCAACAACCGGGTCTTTGCGACCTGAGTTTGCTCACTGGGTGCCACATAGTTTTCATTGCCGGTTTTCTTGCGAAGCATTTTTGCTTTAGCCTTGAGCTGTATCGGGTGATAGGTCTCGGGAACCAGGAAAAGAATTGGTACTAGGAGCACTCCAGCCCAAATGAGTATGACGTAGTATGTCCATCTCCAATTCGCATGGTAATTGATGAAGCCTCCAATCAAGGGTCCAAAACAGGGTCCAGTAAATGGTGCAGCTGAAACAAGCGCCATTGGTATTTGAATCTGATCGCGAGGGAAAATGTCTCCCGCGGTGCCGCCGGAAACCGACAGGAAAGTGCCACCAAAAAAGCCAGTGAAGAAACGTGTGATCAGCACAGTTTGAAATTTTTTTGCAACGGCAGTTCCAATTGTCCAAATCAGAAATAGGGACCAGGAAATGATGTAGATGGCTCTTCTTCCGTACCACTCACTAAGGGGGCTGGTTAACAATGGACCGAAAGCAATTCCCAGGACGAACATAGAAAGCCCCAGTGTCGCGACGATAGAAGATATTCCGAACTCGGCATTCATCTGTGTATATGTGGTAGTATATATAGAACTTGCACACGTACTTTCAGCTTTCTGTTAGTATTGTAGAAGTGTGAATATTGTATTTGGGGATAAATGAAAGGCGAGTGATAGGTCACAATAGAGGCCAGACCCAGATAAAGAAAGGGAGATTTTACTTACACACAGATTGTTCCTGAACACACGATGATGACAATGGCCCATTTACGTACCAATGTAATGCTTCTTGGGCACATAGGGTCATTCTCTCCGTCAAAAAAAACAATAATCCTATCGCCTGGGACGGTACCCTCAAAATGTGATTTATCAACAGGTCCAGAGTCATCATAATTTTCTTTTTGAAAAGGGACAGTTGTATCGAGTCTCTGCTTACTCTCATGCAGATCTTCAAATTTCTTGGTATCCGGAAACCGATTGTTATCCATCTCATGCTGTTGGTTACCGCTAGTCTCTATTCTCGATTGCCTCCCTGAAATAGACATGATTGGGAGTAGGGGCGTTCGCTAAGCGACGAATAAGCAACCAAAAATCTGAAAAGAGAGCGATGTAGTAAATGAGATTGCTTTTTGCTTATATACTTACTTTTATATGGAAAATCTTAGTTCAGCATTGTTATCTGAGCTCTTGTGGGGCAAACAAGAGACTAAGATGGAAGGAGACCACCTGATAATCGCCTCGGTTAAAAGTCACTCGTCTTTGAACTCCCCTCGGTGTCTTACGGTGTCAACAGAAGAAGAACGAAGAAAGAAAATGGCTTGTCATATTCTGGTACAAAATTCAAACCGAATGGATAAATTTCTCAAGAGCCCGCGGGTTGTCAATTTGAGTTTAGAATACATGAGACGTATCCACAATTTACTGCAGCCAATAGCCTGAACCATTGGGAATAGTATCGTATCTGAATCAAGGAATGAAGGTAGCAAGATTTAGACATCAGTGAGCAGCCTGTATTTCCCTGAGTGATGCCAAAATTCGCTTCAGACCTTCCTTTGACGCCTCTTGCCCCACGGTAAAAGTAATGCAGAACCAACCATACTCTTCATACATATAGACATGACCAGGACCATCACGCCGTTTTCCATGCAAATATCAGTAAATATCAACTCGCTTTCTAGGTTTAGTTGACCGCTAGGAAGTATCTTGTGTCCAGTATCAGTACCAAATTGTTGCTCCTGGGGTTTAGAAGCTACAAATTGTCGAAGGTCGATCCAAACGAACAAACCCGCATTCCTAATTGCTTGTTAGTCTATATTAGTAGGTGGTGGTACTCTTCACTGACATATCGACGTATGGAATTTCATGTTCAGATAGAAACGCTGTAGTTGTCTTATATCGATCCAACATAAGCTCCGTCTTCTTCTTCATGAACTCCTTCATCCATTCCTTGTTCTCCATCATAGCGGCCCAGGCATCTTGCAAAATTGCAAAATATGGGGCGACCATGGAGAACATTCTAGAAATGCTCAGTGAGTAAAATATAAAACATGGGGCGGGGGAGTTCGATATGAATTACCCCATGCTGGACATTACCCCCAAAATACCTTCATTTTTTACTATAAATGAATCCTATTCGCAACCCATTAGCACAAAATTCTTTACTCGCACCGTAAAGCACATGCTTGCGCTCTGCCCCGGTGGTTGAATCCAAATCTAAGGACAATATTGAGGTGAATTCGTCCAGGGATGAAGCTTCGGGATTCGAGAAGACAGAAAGGGCATAAATATCGTCTGAGATAAGATGCAAATTGTTTCTACCACAAAAGGCAGCAAGCTCAATCAGCGACTATAGATACATTTCGGCGATCAGCCAATATTCGCCGCGTACATCGCTCGCCGAATATCCCCATTCACTCGTGATATGTTTCGGCGAATTAATGTATATATCACGTCTCAAAATATTCTAATCAGTTCTATCAGATTGACCCAAAATTAACTTCGAGGTGTCAATCTATTCATTTTGATCTACTTTATTTTGACAATGGCATCTGCTTTGGCCTTCTCGGGAGTCGCGCTTATTACCGGCGCAGCTGCAGGTGCGTGAAAATTGTTGATATTGTGTTTAAATTGAGGATGCACTAATAAATACAACAGACACTGGATGGGCGATTGCAAGTGCATTTGCAAGTGAAGGATGCATGAAGATCGTAATTGCCGATCTTATAGAGTCCGCGCTCAAAGAAGCTCACTCTGAAATCGAGACAGAGTTTTCGAATGTTCAAATTTTATCTTGTGTCGTTGATGTATCATCTCCAGAGGAGATTCAAAACTTAATTGATAAGGTAATTGAGAACTTTGGCCGAGTAGACTACGCAGTTAATGCTGCCGGAATTCTGGGAGCAAGCAAGCGCTCTCATGAAATGAGCGTGGAGGAATTCGACAAAATCTTGCAGGTGGATTATAGGGGCTGTTGGCTTTCCTCGAGGGAAGAACTGAAGCACATGGTTCAACAGAAGCCGCTCCCTAGTCATGATGGACGACCAGAAAATCGTGGGTGAGTTTATTGATTCAGTCATCATAAAGGATACCCAATGTAACACGATTTCATGCATAGTGCGATTGTGAATACTGCGAGTCAACTGGGAACTGTGGCAAGACCCACCGCACGTAATTAAATTGAATAATAATCCATTCAAGAATCGGTATCCTCTAATCTTTCAATATACAGCATCTTATT
The DNA here is from genome assembly GCF_028827245.1 of Penicillium angulare. Lineage (NCBI taxonomy): Eukaryota > Fungi > Ascomycota > Eurotiomycetes > Eurotiales > Aspergillaceae > Penicillium > Penicillium angulare. The sequence goes on from NW_026623163.1 coordinate 2,059,355, forward strand.
GCGATAACATGTCACATGATTAATCTCGCAGACACCATCCTCCTTCCCCTTGTGGTCGACGCAGAAAGCTCGCGTACATAGAAGACATAGCTGGTTCGGGAGGTTGTCTTCAAGATATGGCTTCGCCTCTCTCATGCCATTATGGACGTGGCAGGGTCCAACATCAGAAAATTGGTTCTAGAGAGTTTATTAGCCTGATAAACCAAAATAGAGATTAATGTGAGGTGGGGAAACGTACCATTTTGTAGCGTTTGGTGGAGATTGTATTGATAGGCTTTGAAGGCAGGGTCTTGGAGGAGTGAGTAATGAAACTTGGAAAATAACAGTGAAGATGTGTGGTTGCTTGATATTTAGCTGAGGCGCGCGGGGGTGACTTGGTGTTCGGGCAGACTTACGTTGGGTGCTGTTGCATTGCATGAGCTCGGCGGACCTCGGATCTTGGTATAGTACTGGTTCGTAAGCGATTCATTTTTACTAGCGGAAATAAAGATGTCTCTGCTAGGCAATTTCCTGGGACGAAAGAAGTGCAAGAAAAGGTCCTAGCATGACTGGGGTCATGCCTAGTAGTCGGCGACCTTTATCAGACCGTGCTTTAACGCTACTAAAAATCCGTATACTAGAAGAGATTCTCAGGGTGGTAGTCTTGTTGCAGTCAGGAGCCTATTCTATTTGGGATATAAATCTATGGCCCGCCATTGTGGATCATGTCATTGATAAGATCATACCTTAAATGAGCTAGATTTGGGCCATCTTAGCTTAACCACTCGCGATTGAATGTTAGTTTACCCCTCTCCCGGAAGACTATTTTGGAGGTGGGGTAAAGACTCGTCTGATGTATTAATTCCACAGGCGAACACATACTTGAAAGCACTATGTAATCTACAGTAAGAGACAATATACGTCCGACTGACAGGGGAACTACGGAAAAACGTCCAATATAGACTAGGGGCCATGTCAATCAAAGAGTGTAGGTGGTCGCACCAGGTTCGGTACGTGATGTAGTAGTTCAGATACCACAATCTAATCACATGTACACTAGCTTATTCTTCTTAAACTCTCTCTTTCTAGACTTCTTTCAATCAATTGACTTGGTCAATTTTACTTCGCGCATGACTAAAAATCCACATCGGCCAATGCCTTTATCGCACCACGAGTGATCCTTCGGCGAAGAATCGGCCGATCCCGTGACTATCCTTCAAGCCCCTCATACTGCCGAGATGCATAATAGTTTTGGCCGATATCTAATCGCCGGACCCATTAGATAGATGGATGATATGGTGCCGCCCCACAGAGATAATCACCCTGTGTCTCAATTAGGTGGTCGGCCATTCTCAACTTTCGAGTCGATACCACACTTATAACTTAACATGCCATAAATCAATAAATCAACGGAATAGATAACGGATCCCGAGTATATTCAATTGACATAAAGGCTCCATTCTAGTAGGAGGTTTAATTTCCAGCGATAGGCCCATGTGCGGAAACACAATTTACCCCACAACCAGAACCCCCACGGGAGAAATGTAACTCTAGCTCGGCTCTATTTCTGAAATACGGTGTCTTTTCTATCGGCGATTTGAAAAGTGGGCACATAGTATCGTATATAAGGTGCTTATCGTCCCTAATTGGGCGTCTGTTCAACCAAAGCTTCTCCATTGTTAGGAATCATGAATTACTATACTAAAGATGAACAACCATTTGACTGTGTTGTCCTGGATGGCAATGTTGTCACTGCTGCCGACGTTGGTCGTTACGATATTGCCATCAAAGACGGAAAGATTGCTCTTCTAGCACCAGCTAATTCTCTTCGTGATTCACCCGCGAAGAGAATAATTGACGCCGAGGGAGCGTATGTGACGGTAAGCATGAAAATCTCCATTCGCTGATATTTCATCAGTAAATTTACTGACATGTCCTCACTTTAGCCTGGAGGGGTAGATGCGCATGTCCATTTGGCAGAGCCAGCTCTATTTGGAAAGGGTCAAAGTTCTGATGATTATACTAGTGGTAGGGCACAAGAGCGTACACTGATTTTGTGTCATTTCTGACTTGATTTCCAAATAGGCTCTCGATCAGCAGTTGCTGGTGGGACAACTACTATAATTACCTTTGCCGCGCAGTTGAAATCGGAGACATCACTTTTGCCTGCCCTGGAGAGGAACTTTGCAGAAGCCACCAAAGGCGCTTATTGTGACTATTCATTCCATTTGATCGTCGCAAACCCGACAAAAGAAGCTCTGGATGAGCTGCCCTTGTTAAAGGAAAGGGGCGTTACCTCGGTAAAGATATACATGACATATGAGGCTCTCCAGCTCCGCGACAACCAGATCCTTGATGTTCTTTTGCGCGCTCGCGCTGAGGGAATCACTACCATGATTCACGCCGAAAATGGCGACATGCTGCAATGGATGACTGAACGACTCGAAGAGCAGAAGCTTCTCAGTCCTAGATACCATGTCACATCGCGACCCCAAATTCTAGAGACAGAGGCTACCAATCGTGCTATTTCTCTTGGGCAACTTGTCTGCGCCCCGATACTCATTGTTCATGTTTCATCGCCTAGTGCAGCAGAGATCATCCGAAATGCACAGAGCCTTGGACATCCAGTCTATGCTGAGACATGTCCGCAGTACACTTTTTTGACTCGAGCTGCTCTCAAAAAACCCGGATTCGAAGGAGCAAAGGCAGTTTGCTCACCACCGCCTCGCAACTCTGAGGCTGATCTGGAGGGGATCTGGATGCATTTGAAGAATGGAACTTTTACCATCCTGTCATCCGATCATTGCCCATTCAATTACAATGATACAGCCTTTGGGAAAAAGGCTGCTATTACCTGTGATGCACCAGATGGCCATTTTAAGCACATTCCAAACGGCTGTCCGGGTGTTGAAACTCGTCTCTCCTTGGTTTTCAGTGCGAAACGATTAGCGCCAGAGCGATTTGTAGCTCTCACAAGCACAAACCCAGCCAAGCTCTATGGACTTTATCCGAGAAAGGGGGCTCTGATTCCAGGGGTTTCGGATGCAGATCTCACAATTTGGTATCCATCAGGAAAGATGCAGCCATTTTCTATCTCTAACGACCTACTGCATCATAACGTCGATTACACCCCGTATGAAGGGATAGAGGTTTCACAATGGCCGCGGTATACTCTCCTCCGAGGGGAGGTTGTGTGGGACCGTGATGACGGAGGTCTTGTAGGTCGTCAAGGGTTTGGTCAATATTGTGCCAGAGAATCCATTTTTTGGCATGAGGAGTTGCCAGAGTGGGATGTAACAATGTACTGAACATGTGGCTTGGTAGACAATTGATTAATATTCTTTCATTCAAATTTGTGTGCATTCAGCACATTTCTTCTGTTCATACATCCACAAATTCTGGGAAATATGTTTCGAGCTCCTTTAATTAGATTATTTGAAATAAAATGATCTCAAAAGGTTAGAGTGCAATTTATTTACCCTTAGGAAGGCACACAAGTTCATTCACGCTCCTTGAAGAGTCGGTGGAGCAGAAACAGACGGACAATCATTCTCCCGAAAGCCCGTTCGATTAAAGTATCACATCACGTGCCAGGTACGTACTCACGTGTCGAGTAGGCGGTGAAGCTGGCCAGGGCGGTCTCCCCACAGTGCTTGCCAACCCTGGAAAGGCTGGGCTTCTCGTCTTGAACCTGGAGGAATTGGTGCAATGCTGAGTTATCTCGTCATGATGCATGCTGTATACTACCTGTCTATTTCCAGTCCCCGTTGATCAACTTTCGACGCCCCCTCTCACCCCTGCCCGACATCCCTCTCTTTGCCTGGGCAGAATACCTTCAACTATCCCTTCCGGGCCGAGTTCTCACAGCATTCCGCTTGTTTCTATACCCCTCCTAGCCAGGTGCTATCCACTCATTCGCCTGTGCCTCGGTATCTGCCGCCGAAATGCCCGGCCTTCCCAGTACGTCCTCACCGAACCTAGCATCTACAATTTACCGAATCAACGAACCGGTCCCACCGCGGAATAAGCTAACAGTCAGATAGCTAGTATCGATCTTGATGAGTGTATCGAACGCCTCTATCGGAAAGAACTCCTTGCGGAACCTGTGATTGAGGCAGTATGTGCCAAGGCAAAAGAGCTGCTTATGAAGGAGAGCAATGTCGTTCATATTAAGGCGCCAGTAACTGTCGTAGGAGACATTCATGGCCAATTCTTCGATTTATTAGAAATCTTTCGCATCGGCGGGTTCTGTCCCGATACAAATTATCTATTCCTTGGTGAGTTTGACTGATATTGTGCGCATTATGACTAATGGAGTACTCGGGGAGGCTGTCTTTCAGCTATGAGATGAGAGGAGAGCGAATTGACTAATTCTCGTATGGATAGGCGACTATGTTGATCGCGGTCTTTTCAGCGTCGAGACCATTTCCCTGCTCGTCTGCCTCAAATTACGATACCCCCACCGAGTCCATCTTATTCGCGGCAATCACGAGTCCCGCGGTGTTACTCAATCCTACGGCTTTTATACAGAGTGTGCCCGCAAATATGGCAACGCAAACGTATGGCACTACTTCACCGATATGTTCGACTACCTCACATTAAGCGTCGTAATCAACGATGAGATTTTCTGCGTACACGGCGGTCTCTCCCCTTCAATTCACTCTCTAGACCAAATCAAGATTATCGATCGGTTTCGTGAGATTCCTCATGAGGGTCCGATGGCTGATTTGGTTTGGTCTGACCCTGATGCAGAACGGGATGAGTTCTCCCTTTCTCCCCGTGGAGCAGGATATACATTTGGAGCACAAGTCGTCCGAAAGTTCCTGGAGGTAAATAGCATGTCCCATATCTTACGTGCGCATCAATTATGCAACGAGGGCTATCAGATTCTTTTCGATGATCGCCTGAGTACGGTCTGGAGTGCGCCGAACTACTGCTACCGCTGTGGAAACTTGGCCAGTGTGTTGGAAGTCAGTGATAATATGGAACGGTTCTTTAATATCTTTGATGCGGCACCTGAGAACGACGTCCACAGAAATGAGCAACAGGCACAACAAAACAGGGACTCTCAGCCAGTGATTGACTATTTTTTGTGATACCCCTGATGTTTAATTATGCTTTGGATGTCTTTTTCTCTTATGATTTATTTACCCTTTTTTTCATCTTCATTTTACATTCCCCGCTATCGGTTGCACCATACAGGAGTTTGGGGGCATGGCATGGAAATAAAACACGAACTACACATTCATGGATTGCATTGGCTACATATTTTGCATTTCAAATGGGAATATATCCACATAGATAGAAATGAGGCAGCGCATAGAAGCTGGGCAAATAGAGAAGATCCACCAGTGGCCTCTCTCAGAGGTCAACAAAAATAAAGACTAAAACAACGGGAAATGCAAGGAAAGCAGGGACGGCGTCTTTCAGGAACCACGCGGTCACATCCATCTCTACCAGGCTTTTCGGGTCAAAGGAAATTCGTCACGCTTGAATAAACAATGGGCTCAAAGAAGTTCAAACGAAGCTAACAGTCTAAGAGTCGCGCTCCGATTACCAATCCTTGGCAATATCAAAAGACCATTCGAAGGAAAGGTGGCTCTTATCATCGTCATCGACGAATCGCGATGTAGCCTTGTAATGACCACGAGCGAGCATGCCGGATGGTGCCTCCTCCTCTTGGACTAGATGAGTAAAACAAAAAATTAGCCATGATCCTGAATAAAAGAGCCACCACAACTCTAGATATATCGTAGCAATGATATATCGCAGTATTGTTTCAGTGCGGATCCAATGTATACTCACAGTCCTTGGTGTGGACACGCTTCGCTGTCGTGTTGGGTGCATAACTGCCCAGCATCTCCTCGTCCTTGCTCACGCGAACACCCTTACGCTTCACAACCTGGACGTACTTAAGTCCACTCATGACCTCGCCATTGACCTGGAACACGACCTGGATGTGGAAAGTAGCGCCCTCCTTAATGGTGAAAGGCTTATCCTTCAAGCTGGCAAGGGATTCCGGGGAGGAGAGGTCGATGGTCACATCATCGCGGCCCTTCACTCGGAGAGCGAGGGACTTGATGATACAGTGCGGGTCACCGGGCTGGCCGATCTGCTCAGCGTCCAGGCCCAGGGAAGCCTTCCAGCGGACCATTGCCTCATCATCGGCGTCTATAGGAAAAATGTTAGCTGAAACGTTAATGTGAATTGTCTGTTTTACTCCTTACCGAGCTTGTTGTACTCATCCAATGTCTTCTTCTCACCGACCTTGAAACCCTCGGTCTTGGAGGCGACGAGATCGTCCTGGTTGTCGGCCATTTTGAAGTGAAGCGGGGCAGGATTCTAATCTGGGGGCGGGTAAACAAAGGAATTGGGGAGTTGAGAGGAGAGGGTGTGGAAAGTTTGGAGAGGAATTAGAGGGAAGAGAGAGAGGGGAAGAGAGAGAAGGAAAAGTTAAACAAGAAAAAAGGGGGCAGACGAAAAGATGCTCCCCATCCCACTTCGTCTCCTGACTCTCTTTAGTGGGGTTGGAAAGGCGGTGGGAGGGCGAGGCTATTCGGATTTACGGTGCATTGCATATACATGAGGTTTATACTCTGGTCTTTGACAGCTACAGAATTAAGGGTATCCTTGTATCGATACCTATGTTTTAATCTAACCATTGGTATATCTGGGTATTGGAAGAATGAGTGTATACTGAAGCGGGTGGTGGTGATCCCCGTTGTAGGAGAGCCCACGTACTAGTGCCCAAGAGACAATCTAGACCCCACTAAGATACTCCGAACGCCAACAGATTGATTGGCACCCGGGCCAAGCTGTCTCCACTTGCCTGCAGATAACGGGAAGCCTCATGGAAGCATGACGAGTATTTTTCTCTATAAATGGAAGCGAATGCCGTCATCTGATATTAATTTCTCGGTTCTTTGTTTTCTATTGGAGTTGAATAAAACTAGATCTAAACTAATAGTAAGTACTGGTAGGCCTTGGGTATAATTAAAGAGAGTAATAGCGCCCAGTGCTAGTGCTGGAAGGCTAGTACATAGATCCCAGTTGGTATGAAGTGACCACTTGCAGACTATTTACAATGCGTAGAAAGCAATATCATGGATCAATTGGGTATTTCTGTCGAATAGGATTTAGTCTAGACCAACTTGAATGACACGGCCCTGAGAACAATGCCACCACACGATCATGTAGGAAAGCGTGGGATCGTATCTGATCATACCCATATAATCCGACCACGATCAGATGTGATTCCTACACGATTCTGGGGGAAAGGGCACGTTCAATTTAGCATTGTCAGAGGTTTATAGAAAATCGCATCATTTCCAAGTCCTTGAGATGGATTGAATAGATTTTATCTAGGACAGAAATAACGTCATTTCCTTACCGCATCAAAATATGTTTGAATTTGTAAGAACAACATACTAGATAAAAGGGAGATCCTTTGTTTTGAGTTCTTCGGACTGCCCGATTACAATTTCATGGGACGACATCTCTTATAGTTTTGGCTTTGCAAAGTATTTGAACATTGAAAAAGAATGAATTGATTTCTAAAGTTCACAGCAGAATAAGGCTTTTGAATTGACATCGCGGCCTTGAGTTGAAGTACCAGCTTCATTATACATAGCATAAGACATGAGTAGTAGAACACCTTGAAAAGCAGACCGGAATACAAAGAAAATACTCCACCCCCTAAATAACATATTAAACACCCTGGAATCTTAATTGAGAAGACCCGCCGATTTCAGCAGCGCCAGCGGCCATACTGCTCAGTCCCCCCATGCCAACCCTGCTAGCTCGTCTGTTCGCGTTCTTGCGGTAGCCTGTGTTATAAAATCCATATCGAATGAACAACGACAGAACATCATTCTTGCATTCGCGAATGGCAAATTTCAGAGGAGTCTGGTTGCGGCTAGCCTTGTTTGGATCTGCGCCATTGTCCAGCAATAGCTCTACCATGCGAAGGCTTTCATTGTCAACAGCCTTGAAGAGAGGTGTCTGACCGCCAGGGCCGACTTTATCAGGAGATCCCCCTCTGACAAGAAGCAATTCAGCAACTTCATAGTGGTCATTTCCAGCGGCGTATGAAAGAGCCGTCTCTCCGGTTACAGTGTAAGCGTTGATTTCGGCACCAAAGTCCAGGAGGAGGTGTGCCAATGTCATATTTCCTGTCACTGCGGCCTGGGAGAGGGCTGTTTTTCCACAGTGTGTCGCAGCATTGGGATTCGCACCCCGAGTAAGTAGCATTTGGGCAATGTCTTCGAATCCGCGCGAAGTAGCCAACGAGAGCGCTGTATCACCAGCTGCTCCTATCGTGTCTACTCTTGCACCGTAGTCGAGGAGCACGGTGACAACTTCTTGATGACCGTTCGAGACGGCGACGATGAGAATCGGCTGGCCCAGAGAGTTCTCGGTATTCGCACTGGCGCCTCGATCAAGCGCAGTCTTGATTGCTTCCACATCGCCGGACTTAATCAGGCCACTGAAATCATCCTTGTTGCTACTCATCTTGTACTTCATGCGACTCATGAGACCAGGCCTCTTGCCTTTCAAGTTGCCAGCCGTAACCTGGGTTATGGTTTGAGGTGTGGGCGTTGAGGGAGTAGCTATGATATTGCCCTCTGACGCAGAACGGCATCTGAACTCGTCGTCTGTTGTGTCTCCGGGGATAAAGTTTGGTATGACCGGCGTATCCGTATCCATTGCGCTGGGTTTTAATAAGTTCGGTTCTGAGGCTTCAGCAATGGGTCCCGGTGAAGTTGACATGATTGCGTCTTGAGCATAATGAAATGCGAGGGTTGAAGGATCGTGGTCGCGGAAATCATCAAGCCCGAAAGTTTGCAATGTGAGACGTTGTTTTTGTTTAGCCCCAACGTTCACTGAGACGGGCATTTGGAAGTCTAGCTGGGACGCCCTTTCGGAGGCTTCTGATGAGGGCGATTCGCTTGAGCTGTTTGAATATACCGACGAGGAGCTGCCACCTGCATTTGACGAGTTGGTGAATGTCGTTGGTGATGGAGCATCGGGAATGTCGAGAGCGGACGGCTTGTAAACAATGTTTCCTAGAAGCCTACTCTCGAGGGCTGCCTTCCGAAGAGTCATAAGGATAAAGTCCTGCTCTTGCCCTGATTGCTCTGGTGTCATTCCAAAATCCTCGAGTTCTTTTTGTAGATTTTCCCAAGCCTTGTCTTTCTCCCACTCCGAATCTGCATTGAAAATACTAGATAAAACGTAGGCATCTCGCCTTCGGGTAGCAACTTCAATAATGTAGTCGCGCAACATTAAGTTCATGCTGTTCTGGGAAGATCTGAAAACAGGATTAGTAACTTTAATAGTATCCCAATTTTTGACCGAGGGTCGACATACACTATCATATGTGCGTTCATGATACTGAGGCCAAAGACCACATCAGAAAGCAGAGCACGGATATCTTCAATAACGCTCTGAGAGTCTACAGCCCCGGTACATTTTTGAAGTTTCTGCAAGTCCTCCAGAATAGACTGGTAGACTTGCAATTTCTTCTGCACGCTTGGCTCCGTACTCCGTTGAGTTTCTAGGTGTCGCTCTGAAAGACAGATGACCGTGAGAAGTTGCCGAAGCTCCTCCTTCGCATGGTAGGTAAGTCCCGACTGGGTCGAGCTTTCGTGGAGCAAGTTTGTTGATTCTTTCAACGCCGCGATTTGGTGTAGCGGCTCATTGTTGGACATAACCATTGCAGCCATAGTGTTGGAATAGGACGAGGACGAGGAACCTGCCAGACAACCTAACAGAGCACTCTGGGCAGGGCAGGGTGGCGTTTATAAAAACCATGACTGGGCACGTTTAAAGATGATGGGGCCTGGGGCGGAGGATGGCCCTAGGACTATTTTATCATTTCCTTTTTCGTCCAGTAAGTCGACGATATGATATCATCCCGCCCCCAAGCGATGGCCCTGGGGGCGAACATGCCCTATTTTCTTATTTTTAGCGAAGATAGTCAGAAGCCAATCGTCATCTATACAGTGAGATGATTTTTTGGCGTCGGTTATATTGATAGTTTGAATAATCGACTGAATGTTGCTGAGGTGCTGAGAGACCAAGGGTCAGTAGAACAACAACTCGACTTGTGGAATCATGGGATTTCTTCGGGGAGTGGAGCGTGGTAATTTTGCTATTCCTATACCCCAAAACCTTTAGCATCACAACATTTAGCTATATAACGCGTGAAATAAGGAATGATATCTTCACAAAGATGGAGTCCCGGGGAAGATCGATCTTCTCGAAACCACTTGTGTCATTTCATCCGTCGCGGGCCAGCCCATGCTAGCTTCCAGGGCTGTGATAGACAGCCAAGGAGCAGCAAGCCATGTCTGTCCCGCGCATGGTCGATCATAAGATTGACGAGTGCCAAGGCGATTGGGGGTATAGTAAATAAGTACGTTAATCACGTATGTGTATCAAAAATACGACTTGATAGTTACAAATTAGTGAACCCTGGGATGGTTCCGGGGCTGTTAACACATTCACTTTTTAGGTTTTAGAGACGAATATACTCCGAACGGGTCTATTGATCATGAGCATATACATCTCACCTAATAAATGCTAAACAATAGATGTCAATAAGCAACGTAAAAATGAAAAATCTGACATTCCTTCGACGCCATCATTTCGAAGCATATGTAAGCATCAGATTATTTAGTGATTTAACCTCTTTGGGAACAAGCCATCGCGGGGCTCGAAGGAGAGCGTTAATGCAGTGTGAGAAGTGGGGTCCTAACAGTGATGTGGCAAAATCCTGCATATATTTTATAGCCGGACGAGTCCAATTTGTTAGGTCGCCATGATTGTCGGTGAATGTCCCGTGTGTATAAAGTCACCATTGGTAAGGGGAGAGTGATTTAACTTCAGGATTCTGTCCCCCAAAAGATGACGGAGGTGATGAAGATATTCTTAAATAAGAATTGGATATATATTGCCTGATAGCCATAAGACACAGAAAGTGATCTACAATGCAGGGTTATGAGTATGGGTTGTCCGCCATGACCTATGCACATTGTGCCAGTTGGCGGTATCCGATAGTGGATAGCGGAGATGGCGGATGAAAGATGGAGGGAAGGAGCGAAAGAAAAGAAAGCGGAAGGAACGACTCAAGAATGCGCGGGTCATTGGGTTCCCAGCAGGCTCGTCTTGACAAGACGGTGTATCGAAAATAATATCCAATAGGAAACATCAAATACAGCAATCATACAAACCCAATACCGGACCTTGCCGGAAGGAGAAAGGTCCCGTACGCAACAGTAAGAGAGTCACCGCGACGGGCTTCTCTCCCCTGATTGTTCTCACTTTATCCTTTATTCTTAATCGTGGATCTTTAATCCCTTGAAGCAGTGTCTCTTTCGTTCTTTCCCATCATCAAGGCTTATTGGACTGTTACCCCGTTCGATTCGCCGTCACCCCGCATATACGGGTCGCCCCATTTGAGCTTAGGTCGGATCCATCTTTTTTTTTCCCAGCGACGCGCCTGCTACGTGGCCGTGGGCGCATCCCGTTCGCATTTCTCCCTCTTTCCAACCAATTGTGTCGCAAGCAACAACCATGTCGCGAACTCTCCCCAAGAAGAACAACCCATTGATCCTTGCCGACGTCGCTCCGGCTTGTAAGTTTTTATTCCAAACGCGTGTTCGCGCGACCCGATATGGGCACCTCGTGCGATCACCGCGCTGCGCCAAATGACTCGATTTCGTGATCGCTGACCTGTTCGTCTTATTTTTTCGACATAGATGACGATCTGCTCTCGCGCCGTCGTCTTGGTAAGACCAACCTGTCCGTTAAACCTGGTCAGATTGGTACCTCCAATGCCACCAAGCCCGAGAACCTAGGCCTGTTCGAGTACGCCCACCTGCGGGCCCCTCTGCCCAAGGACCTGGAGGGCTCCGAGATCTTCCCTTCCCACAACTCTCAGCAGCACCCAGAGACTTACTTTTTGATGGTAAGAACCGTCCTCACGCTATGCTTGATGCAACTTTGACTAATTATGAACCTTGTTATGGGTGAATAGCGAAGGAGCAAGGACGGCTTTGTTAGTGCTACTGGCATGTTCAAAATTGCGTTCCCCTGGGCCAAAATCGATGAGGAACGTATTGAGAGAGAATATCTGAAGTCACGCGAGTACACAAGCCAGGAGGAAGTTGCCGGCAACGTGTGGATTTCCCCTCTCTTCGGTACGTGAAAGAATGTATCCGCAACACACACGCCCATCTTTACTAATCATTGCTTTTAGCTCTCGAGCTTTCCAGAGAGTACTTGATGTACGACTGGGTTCGCGCCTTGTTAGATCCCAAGGAGATCGTACAGAGTCCCAAGAAACAAATTACCCCGCCACCGAAGTTCGAAATGCCATCAGAGGAAGCAACCACTTCGCAGCGCCGCAGCCGCCGCTCTGTCTCTCCTAGCAAAGCATCTCCTAGCAAGAAGTCCGCCTCTCCTCGTAAGCCTCGACAGGCTCGCTCAACGAAAGAAGCCCCTAACACACCGTCTACAAATGCTGCCAATGACAGCTTGCAGCAAGCCCTGGAAACTACAGTGTCCGTAGAAACCGATGCCTTGAACGGGGTTTTGGAGACCGTGGAAGAAACGACTGAAGTCAAGACCACTGGTTCTCCGGAGAAGAAGAGGGGCCGTAAGCCTAAGAAGGCTGCCGCCGAGGCCGAAGAGGAGAAGGCCAAGGACGCGGAGAAGGAAGAGAAGAAGGCCGAGAAGAAGGCCGAGAAGAAAAAGAAGCAAGACGCAGCGGAGAAGGAGCCTACAGTTAGCAAAATCTTCAGCGAGGTCGCCGCCACCGAAGATGCTACCGTTTCACAAACAACCATCTCCTTGGATATGCCTCTTTTGCCCCAAGCTCCATCCGCCAAGGAAACAGAAGAGATGATCGCAGAGGCTAAAGTGTTGGTCGAGAATGCCATCAAGAACCAAGCGTCCGAAGTTGCGGCCTCAGGATCAGCAGTCCAGGTCACAAAGAAGCGAAAGCCTGAAGACGATGACGAAGAGACTGCCGCCGAGGCCGCTCAACGAGTAAAGAAAGCCAAGGTCTTGGAGGACAAGCTCAAGCGTGAGCGGGTCCGCAACCGTGCTCTCTTCGGAGTTTCGGCAGCTTTTGCCCTTGCGTACGTTCTGACTGCCCTTTGAATCGATCGAATGATAAGATGAAAGCTAACACTGTTTCTAGTGCCTCTATCCCCTACTTCCTTTAGAATGCTTCTCACATCTTTCCTTGGGCAGATTAACCTAGTCGATCTACCCGTCCCCTTATATTTCCCCTCTCTGGGGCCTTATACCGAGATATTGGCCCTGAAGATATCTCTTTGGATTCCCCATACTGCTTTGTTTTTGAAACTGATATTTTGCTGTTCTATTCATAAAAACAGCGTGCCATTCTCTCGTCCTCCCACGGGCTAGGCACTTGTCAATTCCCCAGGTTGTGCCCTGAAATTAACTCTCCCACTTCCCGCTTCCCCCTTGTCGTTATGATAAATATATTCCTTTTTACTCTTACCACGAATCCTTCTTCCTAATATCCCATTATTGTCCTACTACGCACAGCATTGCCGAGTGTCTCCCCTGGTCTTTCCACCCAAAACAAACCTACTTTTGAGTCCTATTGTCTATGTCTTTGTTAATCACTCACCCGACATTATTTCTTCCTTGATACCAACCCTTTCAGATCTCATATAAATCCCCCGTTTGATCGTCCCCGGCTGCGGACGATGCAGTGTAGCTGAGAACGAATTAACCAGTGACGGTCTTGAAATTTTCATAATTCAATGCAATTTCCCACATAATAGTACTTGTATAAAATATGTCCATTTTCGAACCAATTAACATTGAATATCAGGTTCTCTAATTCGAACCTTTATAATTGGTTTCAAGTTGGATGTAGCTGCGATGAGAGAGCTCCCGCGGCCCACGGTGCAAACAGATCAAAAGTCGTTGTTCCGGGAAGCTCTATCTACCGCCTCTAAAAGAAAAGCAACTTCCCCATATTTTGATATCACCTTCAAGTTTCCTCCACTCCCTCTCACCTTTGGTACCTTTTGACCCCGGTTCTCGTCCCTTTTTAATAAAGCGATCAAATGTCTCTTCCGGGCTTAGAGCTCACTCAGCCCTCCGAGGAGAGGCAACACACCATCGCCCCGCCGTCACAGATCACCTTGAACCCGGGATCAGAATGGAGATTTGAGGTCGCATTCGGCCACACCATCAGGGTAAAAGTATGTAGACTCAATCAAATAGCTTTGGAGCTATATAACTCTGAACTCACTTCAGGGACTCAAGAACGCTAACGATGTCGCTTTCTAGCTCCTGACCGGTACGGCTGAGCTATTCGGAACCGAGCTCGCAGAGTCTCAAACCTATACCTTCACCGGCACTAAGGCGGCAATCTATACATGGCATGGATGTGGATTGGAGATTAGTGCCGGTGAATCGTCAACCACCACTACAGTGGACGGGTCTACGTCTGCAGCAGGCCATGGCGCAGGCGGATGTCAGAGCGAATACACATCTGACGATACGCCCATGATGGAATATGCCAACATGCACTTTGCGCTTGAGGCGATACGTGAAGAGGCATCGAGTGAAGGCAAGGATGGACCAAGAGTCTTGCTGCTTGGTCCCGACAATGCGGGAAAAACTAGTCTCGCTAAGATCCTCACGTCGTATGCTACAAAGCTCGGTGGGCAGCCATTGGTTGTCAACCTCGATCCTACGGAGGGTATGCTTAGTGTCCCTGGTACTTTGAGTGCTACGGTCTTTCGCACTATGCTCGATGTTGAGAACGGGTGGGGTAGCAGTCCTATGTCAGGACCTAGTCCTGTGCCGGTAAAGATGCCGCTCGTTTATAGTTATCCATTGCCTAGTCCGCTTGAAGGCGAGGGGTCGGTTTATCGTCCCATAGTCTCGCGGTTGGGACTCCAAGTTACGGAGCGTATGGCTAAAGATGAGGATGTGCGCAAGACGGGAATTATCGTTGATGCGCCTGGAGCTCTGAGCTCTGGGAAACCTGGCAGTCTCGAACTAATTAATCACATTGTCACCGAATTCGCAATCACTAATATCGTTGTCTTGGGCTCCGAGCGTCTCTACAGTAATATGGTGAAGCAATATGACAATAAGCCTAGCGCCAGTGCTGCGGCGGTAGTATTCGATGAGCGCGTCTCGGTCGTGAAACTATCCAAGTCCGGAGGCTGTGTTGATCGCGACGCTCTTTTCCTCAAGAAAACACGCGAGTCTCAAATCCGATCTTACTTCTTTGGCAATACACTTCCCGCGACTACGTTGCCTACATCTACATCCGCAATCACACTTTCCCCATCAACACTGCAAGTCGATTTCGCTTCCTTGACAATATACAACTATACCGTTGTATCTACAGAAGACGAAGATGAAGACGACTACGACCCCTCGCAGCTTAATACAGGCGACTCCTTCCTCCCCGGCAGCAACGACAATTACTCCGATGTCAAACCAGAATCAGACCGTGCAGCGCCTCTCCCCGGCATAATTGGCCTATCATCAGACCACACCACAAACACAAATTCATATTCATCCAGCAATGTGCCTCTGAAGCGCGTTCTCCCTCCTGCTCCCTCCGCTCTCGAAAATACTCTTATTGCAATTACTCATGCCTCGACTTCTGCTTCGCCTGCTGATGTACGCGATGCCAGTATCAAGGGATTCCTTTACGTGGCGAATGTCGATGTTGATAAAGGGAAGATTATGCTTCTTTCTCCTATTCGGGGAACGATTCCTGCACAGGCTATGATTTGGACTAGGCGCTGGCCTGATGAGGTTGTTGGGCTTGTGGGTTGAGTCAAACATTGGAGGGTTGCACAGCATGTCTATTTTGATTTTTGCATTGGATGGTGGGTGGAATGGTTATGAAGCATGGCGTTGTTGGAGTTTTTTATTCTACGCAATCGCATCTGAGGCTTATACATTGCTCAGATGGACGGTGGAATATTGAGAAGTCCTTGAGTCTTCTTCCATGAACAAAGACATATATTAGGTGACCATTTGATAGATATCTTGATACTATTTATCTTAAATACTCCCAAATATACCTCTTTTTTATTTATTTTCATTTCATACAGAACACGAATGAATTCAATGCTGCATTTATCATTTCCAGGTTTAAGCTCGGTAGTGGGCACGTACATCACCATCGATGAGAGATTACATGGAAGGAAATCTAACTGCAAATCAAAGATTCCAAATAAATGACGCTATGCTATGCTACCTATGTATGCTATGTATATCTAAGTGAAGAACTCCCCAAATTTGTACATCAATAAGCCTTGTTCCCAGATGCAAATCCCAAATACCCGATCAAACGATGAAATTCCACGGATACAACCACCTAAGAACTTGAAACAAAAGGTAATACATGAAGTGCTATACAAAACCACATTCATCAAGCTCACATGACAGAATAAACCCTTCCAGTTTCGAACATTCCCCAAGGCAACAATCACTCCCACCGTCTCCACTCCTCAACAGCTTTCTTCAACTCCCCTTCACAATCATACCCTCTCTCCTCAGCAATAAGCAATTCCTCTCTGCGATCCCGAAATCTTCTCTCGGCCTCAAATCGCCTGAGAGTAGCCGCCTTCAATCCACCAAAGTCATTGTTCGCAACAGCCTCCCGGAATCTGGCTCTCATCCGTGGTGAATAAAGCTGACAACTCGCATCGTGGCACTTTTTCGGCGTGTCCCCGGGTAAGTAATGCATGGAAGCTGAGAAAGACCTAGCAATGGGATGATGCGCTTTTGCAAGAGGCCAGATTACCTCATCATAGCAGTCTTCACAGGCACTGAACTCCGGTAGAGCAGCAATATAGTGCCAAGCACCCTTGGTAGGTCTATCACGGCGACAGTCGCGGAGGACACACTTGCGTCGGGCGTACGAGAGGAAGTCCCGTGTGTCTGGGCGACGTGATGGCTCAGCGCGACTGGCAGCGCTGTCGAGTAGATCGATGTACTGCACAAAGCGAGGGCTGGTAGTGACGAAGTCGCAGAGGCTCTCTTGGATATCAGGGCAGGGCTCGAAGGTATCGCGGTGGGAGGGCATGAGGATTCGAACGTTTCTAGCGCAGCTACCGCAGACATGGAAGCGGGGCAGATAACTTCCTGTTTCTGGGTCGACAACGCGGTGCCAGGCTTGATTTGCTACAACGCGGCCGGGGCAGGGTCTGCTGCCTGGTGGTGGGCGGGTCATCTGGTAGAGGACCTCGAGACTGTCGTGTTGCTTTTTGATCATTTGGGTCCAGGCGAGACGGGCCCAGGCATTTGCGAAGGCGCACCGGATTTTCTGGCCTGGGGACTTGGGTGGACTCTTGATGAAGAAGTCGCGGAAGCGAGAGTTTGAGACTTGATCCATGCATGAAGGACAGATGTCGAGGTGTGTGAGGCCCTTTAGAGTGTACCATTCTTGTTGGCCTGATATCGGGATTGAGCGTGGGCAGGGCGATACGAATAAACCATTCGGGCTTATGGCGCGCTGTGGTGAAGTTGCTTTTTGAACAGGTGCTGGTTGGGGTAGGATGTGTCTCTGTGGAAGTTGGTCTTGAAACTTGACAGAGTTGTTCCGGCGAGGACGGCTGGAGCTGGCTTGGGCTTCATCGGATGAAAAGGACTTTGAAGCACCGGGGGCTTTTGATGCTGAGCGCAGTATGGGTTGTGGTACGGCGCTCATTGTGCTCGCTCTGCCTCGTGTTGTCGGTGGGCGTTGCTGAGGCTCCTGTGACATGTGGCTTGGAACGCGATGAAGAAATTCAACAGGCGGAGGGTTTGGTGCTAGTGCTGGAACCGGAACCGGAACTGGTACAGGAACTGCATGAACAGTCTTTGGACTAATAGACTTGGTCCTGCGCTTTGGTGACTCAGTCTCTGAGTCAGAGGCAATTTCTCGAAGCTCCTGCCTCAATCTGAGCTTCTCTTCCAATCTTTCGGCAAGAGTGGGAGTGGGACCGGAAGTGTCTAGGCCCTTCCTGACTCGGAGAGGTGGAATGGGCGGTGAGGCAATATGAGAAGATTCTCTTCCTCTTATTAAGGTAGAGTCAGACTGAGACGCAGGACGTAGCTCTGGGCGTGGTCTGCTTGGAGCAATGTGCCCTGTGGATGTTCCATTGCGTACGCTGTTTGAGCGGTTCATTGTTGGCTTCTGTGGAGCCGAGCTAACCTCTTCATAGGAACGACCTCGAGTGCTTTGTTGAGGAACTGAGCTTTCGTAGGTGATTGGAGGGAAGTAGCTTGGCTCGTTTCTTGGACGATCGCGACCTCTGGATTGGGAACGTGGACGGGGTTGGCGAGCAGGCTGTTGAGCTTGGCCAGACTGCTGGTGAGCTTGCGGCGCTCGACTTCGAGACCTGCTCGAGTCCGATGACGCGGTAGATCTAGCTGATTCTCTCTTTTTAGAGCTAGTCATACGAACAACTGTTTGTTCTGGGATTTGTGGAGGAGGAGTACGAGGGCCAGAGCTATTGTCGTCGGAAGAAGCACTACCCAGTCCTGGGATGCTTGATGCACCGGGTGGAGTGGTTAGATCTGGGAGAGGAGAGTCCGGAGAGATAATAATAGGGTATTGATCGAGTTCCCCTCGGCGGCTAATACCCTCTGCATCAGGCTCTTCGCCCTTCTTAGTAGAGCCATGTAATTCTCGAGCGAGCGAGGTGGGTTCCTCCTCCACGCATGGCGCTGGTGGCCAACGGTAACGCACGCTTCGAGAAGGCATGTTGAGTTATGAATAGAAAAACTTGTGATCATGCAAGTTTAAGGCAGGTGGGGATAGTTCAAGATTTTTTCTTTCGTTTAGCCTGCAGCGATGTTGTGTGGAGATAGTCGAGAAGAAACCAAAATCATAGTCTTAAGTAGAAAGAAAAAAGGGTTGGGCAGGAACGAAGCAAGAAGAAAATGTTCGTTGTACAGAGACTTCAGGACAAGGGAAAGGTTTTTTTTCTTTTCAATTCGAGTCAACAAAGGCACAATGATGTGTGTGGACGCCAGCCCGGGGGGACTTAACAGGGGTATATAAGTGTTGATCAATCGGGCATCATCCTGTACCCGGGACGCGTTTTGATAGGGCAGCAATGTTGATTGGGCGAAAAGTGGACGAATGACCAGGAATAGTATCAGGCTGAGGAGTGAGTGTCCACAAGGATCTTCCTATTGAAACGCAGAACAGGGAACAGGGCTAATAGTTGGTTGGTAAATTGCGCCACGATGAAGCGAAACCTGGCGTGGTTATAACCATTATAACCCAGGGTCGTTTTCATCATTGGGCACACAGGTTGACTGACACGGCAACTCCCGTGTTTCAAGCATTTCTATTATGTTTAGACTGGAGCCTGAAACCTCCAGGAACGACGAGAATAGATTATTTCGTGTTTGAAAATATTTTTATATCAAACTGGATGGAAACTACCTTCCCCATGATACTTTGGGTGTGAATCCGTCGAGTCGCATGGGCGATCAGAGGCTAAGCTGTGGGCCTCCCGGGTATGTGTCGATTGCCGCATAGTAAGGCATGCAAGGCGTAAGCACCAATGCCCGCTGATATCGACAGGAGATTCGGCTCCTCTGTGGACCAACCAACATTAGCTGCATGGATCATGCCGCAAGTACCCGACATGAGGTCGGGGAGCTGTCCCAACGTGTCCCCTGCACTTTTGGGCTTGAGTGACCATCCTGTGGAGCTGTGTGGAAGGGTTCAAGTTTTAGATCCTAACTCCAGGCGTCTGATCTAACAAGACCCATTCTTCTTGGGGGGAAATGTAGAAACCTTGGAAGTTCCATCTTTCTAACTTCTCTGCGCGTGATAAACTCCTTGTTTAAAAATGTCATGGGGGGCTAGGATGACTGGAGGTTCTACGCCCATTCTGATTGAGTCCCGGGGATAATAGGCCATCAATATATTATATATACTATATGGATGATGTTTTGCTTGCCGCCATGAGGCCGTGGGAACTTGAAGTTGGAATCCAACATTT
This sequence comes from Penicillium angulare, assembly GCF_028827245.1. NCBI lineage: Eukaryota > Fungi > Ascomycota > Eurotiomycetes > Eurotiales > Aspergillaceae > Penicillium > Penicillium angulare. Next base: position 2,079,358 of record NW_026623163.1, read on the forward strand.
AACTTCCTCATGTCCTCGGAGTTGATCCGGCATTGCGCGGAGCCGAATTGAACATGACGAAATGGTGCCCATCATCCCGCCGCTAGGAAGGATTCGGTGGGTGGAGCACTTCGGCACAAACAAAGGCATTCATTGATGGCTACTCCAGGACTACATTCTCAAGTTGATTGAGCCATCTAGCTGTAACTGTAGAGAGTAGTGTTGAACTTGGATATACTACACAGTAAAAAGCCAGCTAACTGTGAAATACATCTCTTTTTGCGACAAGACCAATATTGCAACAAATAATCTTCAGTTATCCCAATAAGAAATAAACAACAATTCACTTTGCATTGTACTCGTCTTATCTTCCCCCCGTGCATAACTGTCATACTCTGGTTCAGACAGCGGAAAGTGCGGGGAGACGATGACAAATCAAGCTGTTGATGCAATCGATTATATATTATTCTAATTGATCTCCCCACCCCAAATAACTTTTCTCCCTTCTTCCATGTCTCTTCCAATTCCAACACTTCGCAGAGCTGGTCTTCGTCTCGCTGCACTTCGTACCCAATTACCAATCCGCCCAATCCAAAGTCCATTCGCATTCATCCCATCCCGCGCAATGTCCGTCCCCACCACCATGAAGGCCGTCGTGGTCGAACAAACCGGCGGCCCAGAGGTCTTGCAGTACCGAACTTCCCACCCCGTACCAACACCACAAGAAGGTCAATTGCTAGTTCGCAATAACATCTCCGGCGTGAATTTCATCGACACATACTTCCGTACAGGTCTGTATGCCTCTCCCAAGCCGGAGGTGCTGGGCCGCGAGGGAGCCGGCACAATTGTCTCTGTCGGACCTAGTACCTCCGGTTTCAAGGTTGGGGACCGTGTTGCCTGGATGGGGAACGGGGGATATGCTGAGTACACTGCTGTTCCTGCGGATAAGACTGTTAAGATTCCCGAGGGAATTAGCGACGAGGACGTTATGGCTTCTTTCCTTAGTGGATTGACAGTTTTGTCATTCGTTAAGGAGACCTATGCCGTGCAGAAGGGTGATTGGGTCCTTCTGCATGCTGCTGCAGGTGGTGCGGGGTTCCTCATGACTCAGATCCTTAAGTCGATAGGTGCCAATGTTATTGGTACTGCTGGTGGCGCGGAGAAGTGTGCGTTGGTTAAGAGCCTTGGTGCTGACGTGGTTATTGATTACCGTAGCGAAGAGGGTAAGGACTGGGTTAAGTTGGTGAAGGAGGCGACGGGTGGCCGTGGCGTTGACGTTGTGTACGATTCCGTCGGCAAGGATACCTGGGAAGGAAGCTTGGAGGCTGTGAAGCGCAAGGGAACGATTATTTGGTTCGGCAATGCCAGTGGACCCGTTCCTCCGATTCCTCTGCCGTATGTGTGCCCGTGCTTACGCTCCCCGGTTAAAATTTTGAATAGTGAAGCTTACCAGGTTGGACAGGAAACTTTCTCCCAAGTGTGTTAAGATTGCTCGTCCTACTCTCTTTGGGTATATTGAGACTCGTGAGGAGTTTGAGTACTATACCAATGAGCTTTTCAGTCGCTTGCAGTCTGGAGAGCTTAAGGTGAAGATTCATAAGGTTTATCCTATGGAGGAGATTGCTCAGGTTCACGTTGTAAGTTTGGATTCACGGTTACTGCGTGTGGGTTGATATACATGTACTGACTTCTTATGAAACTAGGATCTGGAAGGTCGCAAGACTATGGGCAAGCCTCTCATTAAGCCTTAAATGTGCATGCTCAAATAGAATCAATTTGATAATTCATGAATGAATAAGTGCTATGACCATCTCAGATATCGAAAACCTTACCTTGTACCAACATGAACTCTTTAGCTTTCTTGAACGGCGAAAACGGAAGAATACTAAAGATATCCCAGCTCGAAGATGTAAGAAAGCAAAAAGATAAGATCCTCAGTCGATTTCACACGGACTGTCTGCTCCCTCTCCCTCTCCATCTCCATCTCCATCCCTCTCGACCTCATTTTCATCGCTATCCTTCGAATCCTTGTCTTTATCCACCCCATGGCTAGTTGCCTGCAAGGCCTCTTTAACTGAGTCTTCAATTCGAGACAGCACTTTCTGAGTTGACTCATCATCTTTAGTCACATCTCTTGGTCGCTTCCAGGTCAACATCATATCATTCGCAATGACATTGTAGAATGTCGGATAGACAGAATAGGTTGAATCAAAAAAGAAAACTCCGCAATTCAGTTCCCAGACGCCGCACAAAACCTTCGACCCGGGATAAAACAGAGGCAAAAGGCTCATCTCGATGAAAAACGTAAATTCATAGCTAGGCTTCTTGCCATGATCCCACTCCCACCGCTCCTTGGGACTCAAATCCACCTTCGGTTTGGCAGGATCAATGAATGACTTGGCTTTGACTATGCCGACCGGAGTTAGATCTTTTGCCAGTTGCTGATAGAAGTCGCGACAGTTATCGTCAGGGTCAGATTTCGAAATGATCTCAAACCCATCGATATCAGAAACTCTTTTCGCTTCCAAGTCATCTTTCTTAACGAGCTCTAAGAAGCGTGAAGCCACCTCGTATGATCCGGCTCCAGCAATAGCATGTCTCACGGTCTTCTGGGCAAGTTCGCGAGTCAAGCCATTACCTCCATCATTGAATGTATTTGTAGACCATTCATCACGGCTTTCATAGTACTGGCCACCAAAAAGCATTGAACAAGATTTATTGAAAGATCCCGGGCCATCGCAGATCAGCTGCATATTCTTCCAAAGCTCCTCGTTGGCAAGGTCGCATGTCTTTCTGGCGTTGAGAATATCCTCCGTGTACTCTGGGCACACTTGATGGTACAGAAGATACGTGTAGAAGTTTTGGATCGTGCTTGTGGTGAATTTGATTGTCGCTTCAGAGTCTGGGTGGAAGTATGTCATGTAGAAAGATCCTCTGCAGCAAATGTGTGTTAGTGTCTCCCGATAAAGATGGGAAATTGTTTCTTACAGAAATCCCCGTATTACTTGGGTGAAGCTGACTTCTAAAATTTCGCGCTCTTTCTCAATCAATGTCTGGTTGCGAGCCTGCATGATTTCCTCTTTGGTCATCTCTTTCAGTTGACGTGCGGGGACACCGGTTCCAAAGTTAGGACCAACAGAAATGCCCCCGTATTGCAAGAATTTGTGAAAAATGCTAGTGCGCAAAGATTCCATTCGGCGTTTTCTCTGGAAGCGCATGAGAGCGTCCTCTATTCGACTGCACGAGAGTGGTTAGATATATGCCTCAAAGGGAACGTCGCAATATTTACCGTATGAAAGGTTTGGAGCTAGAGGAAATACTGTATTAGGACTCTTGGATTCTTCGATGCGCGAGGCACATTCAGTAAGGAACTCACGGGTCATAAAGAGCAAGGTCTTCCTCATGTTCTTCTGGCGTCATTGGACCTTCTGCACTCCATTCCTCAAAGCCTGTGGGTTTTCCCTGATGTAACGAAAAGAGTTAGCTCAACTCGAGTAACTGAAGCACAGTACTTCATGTCACTCACGAGTCCACGCTTGCTTTTCGGCCGCTTAGTCTTCTTATTCTTGGACTGCATTGCCAAATCCGGACCCATGACCACTGATACCTCTTCATCCAGCTCGGTACCCTTTTTGCCAGTTTTGGGCTTGGGCCAGGGTCCGTTGTTGGCCTCATCTTCAATGGAAACTTTTTTGGCCTCGCGCTGAGCTTGCTCTTTTGGTGTCATAAGGCAATCATGTTGGCGAGTGCGACGGGCTGAGCGGACCGGGAGATCTCCCGAGATTGTGGTTTTGTTGGGGGGTTGGTTTTCCATGATAGAGAGTGAACTTTCAGTTGTGGTGTAGATTGGATGTGCTATGGATCGAAGATAAAGGTAGTGAGAGAGAATAATGGGTTTGAGTGATGGATAGGAGGAAGGGAAATAGAAGTTGGAAGAGCAAGAGAGTGATGAGAGAATTTGAAGAATTAACTTCTTTGCTTGTGACAATGTAGATAAGGTGAGGCAGCAACTTGAAACATCTGAATAATCGAGAACAGGTATGCTTAGGTGGGAGATGATGTAGTTGGAAAGAAGCCTATATGAGGTCCACGGGTCGGTGCCTGGCCATAACATGCATCAAATAGAAATTTTGATTCTATATAATTCAAAGATTAAGACTTGGCAATCATCTGCACGAATAACATTCTAAAACTGACTCCTGTGCACTAGTAATATTCAGATATTCGCAAACAAAAGAATAAAGGGCTTCAATGGTTCCTTACTCTTCAAGTCTGCACTTTTCTTCGTACCTACAGAAGATAACCATAGATTCGCGAACATATTCGATATGAGAGTAAATTCAATGTTCTCGTTCTCTATTTTGAAATCTAGATCATTCAAGATCAACTGATCTCCGGGATCTCCGGTTTCCCCACACCGCTCCTGATCAATAGCATTCCGTGATTGGGGTCCAAGATAACAATGTTACATTAGCCATTCATTCGCATTTACTTCATTTCCCACTGGGAAATATGACTTGCGAACAGTTTGCTTGATATTTTTGACACTTTGACATCCTAAATACTCAGATATTATAATTTGAAAAGAACCCCCTCTCCAAATGTAAAGTTAGGGGACTGGCATACAGCACAAACAAACGTAAACCCGTTTTAGTTCACTAGCGTAGCCTGATCTGGAAGGACTGAATCCTATAGGTCCAGATAATGAAGGATTTGGGTGCGCTCAATTTATAAAAGCCCTAGCTTTTCCTCACTAATATATTCCATTTCCTCCTTTGTATGCCCCCTCTGCACTAGCCACGCAGTCTATCCCCCTTACCAGTCACTGGACTTTTCCCATCCCACCACCAAATTCGAAGATAAATCTTCCAAGCTTTCCCTCTTAAATCCATTTGACAATGTCGGGTCCTACACCCAGTATGAATGGTTCTGCAGTAGATCCCGCAGAACCTCATCAGCATTCCAGGTTGGTTCCACTGTCTCCGGGTTCTAATACGGGCCACAATACTGATAACGATGCCTCTTCTTCTTTGGCAAAAATAGACCAGGATCTGAGCCTTATTGAGAACCATCAAGACAAAGTCCAAATATCCCAAAATGCCATTGGTCAGGCAAATCTTTCTGATACAGATGATCGACCGATTGCCACCCCAGACGAAATACGGGATCTGCTTCACGTCGTCGACGACATTCCTGTATTGCTTTGGGTAGCTGCCCTTGCAGGTATTCTGGAGCGATTTGTCTGGTATGGTGCTACGGCTCCACTTCGTGAGTACACTTTCCATCCTTGATGTCTGACTGAGATTCATAATTGACTGTTGAATAGAGAACTACTTGCAAAATGCGCCCGGTGGAGGGCTTCCTGGTGCGCTGGGACTGGGACAGGCGGCTGCAACCAATATTGTGAACGCGCTGATGATAGGATCCTACATTACACCTGTTCCTGCTGCTGTTCTTGCTGACTCGTGGCTCGGTCGCTACAAGACAATGATCTACTCGGCTATGTACTGTGGCATCTATTTTCTTTTCCCTATAACTTTGTTCCTTTTGATCAATTAAAAGGCTAACATGTATTACAGTATCGAGGCTATCGGCGCGACAATTCTATTTGCGACTTCGTTACCTATTGCGATTCGGGAGGGGGCTGCTCTCGCTGGAGTCATCGTCGCCTGTATCTTGCTGGCTGTGGGATCGGGGGGATTCAAAACCTCTGTGGTTCCATTTCTTGGTGAGTACCAAGCAATCGGATTTTATGTATCATTAGCTTACCATTCTTAGCGGACCAATACACAGCCACCGAGTTCCGGATCAAGATCAAAAGTGATGGGCAAAAGGTTGTTGTCAGTCGAGAACTGACTATTACCTATATCTACAATGTATTCTACTGGTGAGTGCTACTACTCTGTCTCATCTCTATGCTTGGGCTAACGCAACTTTTAGGGGTGTGAATATAATTTGCTTCGCGGCCGACATGACTCCTTTGCTCGAGCGATATGTTGACTTTTGGCTCGCCTATCTAATTCCATGCTGTGCTATGTGGCTGGCATTGATCCCGATTTTCGTCAGTGCCAAACATTTTTGTGGGTTTTTATCTGCCACGACGAATGGATAATTCCTAGCGATACTAATACAAGTTCTATAGTTCGAGCACCACCGACAAGTAACATCATGCCGCAGGTCGCGTCAGCACTCAGACTTGGAATTGCGGGAGGGTTCAAAATGGATTCCGCCAAACCCGAGGCTCAGATCCAACGTGGCCGACAGGTCCCATGGGAAGAGTCTTTCATTGAAGATATCAAGCGCAGTCTATTGACATGCCGTGTATTGTAAGTCGATTCTATTGCCGTTTTTGATCTTTTCGATCATCATCTAATCAAACCCATAGACTCCTCTTCCCTATCCACTGGCTTTGCTACAACCAGACATTCAACAATCTTATCTCCCAAGCTGGACAGATGGTCACTTACGGCATTCCAAATGACATGATGAAAATAGCCGGTCCCATATCTGGAATCATCGTCGCACCCGCTATCCAGAAAGGTCTATACCCATACTTGACGAAAAAGCGCATCACATTCGGTCCTATCGCGCGTATGGTAGTCGGATTCATCTGCCTCACCGTCTCAATGGTTTACATCACTATCGTTCAAAAGCTCATTTATGAGGCGGGACCGTGCTATAAATACCCCCTCACATGTAGCGCTTCCGATGATGGCACCATACCAAACCAGATATCAGTGTTCCTCCAGCTGCCAATATATTTCATTGGGGCTTTGGCGGAGGTGTTTTGTCTGACGACAGGAACTGAGTACGCGTATAACAATGCCCCAGACAGTATGAAGACACTTGTTCAAGCCATCTGGCTTTCTATGGGTGGTATTGGATCTTGTCTTGCTTTGGCTTTTACACCTTTGACTGAAGATCCTTACCTTGTTACTATGTATGCGATTCTTACGGGACTTTTGGGTGGTGCGACCTTTTTGCTGTGGATTTTGTTTCGCCGTTTGGATGTTTCAAAGACCGAGGAAAGTGTCTAGAGATCTTCAAAAAGGATCCAATTGGACTGAGCAGAAAGAAGAGGGATTGAGAGATGCAGCGGGGATTGAATTGGGGTAAAGCAGGAAGGAGGGACTGGTTGTGGCTTCGTTGGGAGTTATATGAACAGTGTGGCGCATCTAGCAACAAATTGAAATGACATTTCGGTTAAGCTCTCGGGAATGCGTATTAGGAAGCATCTTAGTACTCGTAAAAACAATATAAGGAGATGAAGGGAGATCGTACAGCCGTTTTTATCACTATTTTCTACTGTCCGGACCCATCCGCTATTGGGTAGCTTGGGCAAACACATCACATCTCCAGCCCCCCACCCTCCGCACTCGACTTGACAGAGCCGTGGCGCTTAACAACCGAGCTGAACGCCGGCCACTGCCTACAAATACCGCCCACGAGAAAGACCAACTTAATAACTCCCATCAAAAAAGACAAACATGGATGGCAGTCAATGTTCAAAATATTTCAAGGGGTTATCTACTTGCCACAGTACTTGGACCTTTCAACCCCAGCATACGTAAACAGCAGTTACAAATTAGATGGCTCTCCATTTCTCGAGGTCGTTTTGTTCGGATAACGTTGCCATGGTTTTTTACTTTCCTCATTGATTTTCCTTTCAGAAGTTGTTTGAGCTACTTTACCAAACCAGCCCTTCCGGCGAATGGCTTGTCTCATACATTTCCACTATCTACTTGCTGTTCAGCGTATTATCTTCAAACAACTATTCGAAAAGCTGATTCCTCGCTCTTGGCGCAATATCATTGGTAAGGACTCCCCAAAGCTTTTCCTATCGTATATCTTCTGCAAGCTTATACCTGATATCGTTTTGTCGAGGGCTTTAATCGAGGGCTTTAAACATTGAGAAATGGTTATAGAAACCTCGGGACTGCAGAGACCTAGTTTGTGTTGTAGAATATAACACATCTATATTATATATATATCCTTATGCAAACTGTCCAACATTCTCTCTTTTAAATTCAGCACCCGTCGCTGGCAGTTCAGGCTCCAGAATTTTGATTCTTCAGCACCCGGCAGTGCGATTGCTCGACCCTATGTTGACGCCGGATGTTGAGTTTCCACGGGCGACTCGAACCCCACAATAGGCTAAGATCATCCGAGATCCTCGCTTGGTTTACTACCTACCCGCTCACTGTGGCGGATATTTTATCCTAAAAGAGAGGTTTTAAGGAGCATTATCCAGGTATGGTGTAGCTACCCAGGACCGATGAGAATCAGGACTCCACCTACCAGCTACATATTTAATCCAAAGAATAATGATATCATTCTTCTAGTATAAATATGATATACACCAATAACTTTCTATACTACTCTTTGTCTTTCTACTGGCAGTGTTCAAGTTTGTACCAACTTCAACTTGAACACTTGAGCTTCTGTCACTAAAATGCCCGCAGCAGCGGTATGTTAAGTATTTAATGTTGATATCATATGATAATAATGTCTAACTTCAGCGACAGCCTCTCTTCAACCCTAAGGTCCATCTGGCCTACCAGAAACGAAAGGCAATCCTTACAATGAAAGATATCAAACTTGATCCATCTCCCATATCTCAAGTAGCATCCACAGACCCGTTTCAACTCCTCTCCAACGAGGGTGTGAAGGCCTTCCGCCGGGAACTCTTCTCTAAAAATGTCCTAGAGAACTGTTCGTTCCCCACGAGGCCCGGCTCCGTCCAGCTACGCGGCATGGCACCGCGATACGCTCCATTCACATACCAGTTCTGGACTTCTCTAGAAGTCCTTGGTATTATCCGGGACCTCGCTGGCGTGGACCTAGTTCCGGTCTTCGATCATGAGATCGCTCATACGAACATCCAACTTGGGCCTCACGGCTTAGATGGTGTGAAAGATACACCTGTAGATCCCCCAGGACCTCCCCTAGAATATCAGGCGGCAAAATAGTCCAAAAAAGAAACAAGCAAGCCTGTTGTTCCGTGGCATAGGGACTCATATCCCTTTGTTTGTGTTGTGATGCTATCCGATACGACCTCGATGATTGACGGTGAGACCGAGATGGCCAAAGGAGATGGAAGCACCGTCAAAGTTCGCTCCCCGACCATGGTACGAATACACTATGATAATATGCGATATACACATACTTACTTCTGGCAGGGAGGTGCTGTCATCATGCAAGGTCGTCACGTCAGCCACATTGCCATTCCAGCTGGTAATATGCCTGAGCGCATTACGCTTGTCACATCGTTTCGCCCACGGGATCCTATTATAGTCGATGATTCGTCGCTTATGAACGTGCGCACAAAATCCCTTCTGCCAGAAATTTATTATCAGTGGGTTAGCTACCGCTTGCGACTTCTGGGCGAGCGATTCAAGGATGAGGCTGATAAGCTCAATGCTCGGTATACTGATGCTGTCGCTCTAACTGACGAGGCGAAGCCTGGTTTTTGTCGCAAGGAGACTGTTGATTTTGACGGTCTGACAAATTGGATGGATGAACAAATGCGGTATATGCGTCAGACGCTTTTTGAGATGCGTCCTGTTACTGATGAAGATAATATCAACAAGAACTATATTCCACGGATAGACTGAGAGCCTCCAGCTGAACACACTTATAACGTAATTCCCGGGCGGGTCGTACACCCAACCGAGCCGTACACCCCATCAAAAATCACGTCTTCCTACCGATATACCAACTTTAACCAACCACCATGCCACCAATTCGCGCCCAATCGTCTCGGAATTCTGCCGAAAAAGAGGGTAGGATCTTATTAGCCATCAAAGATATCAAAAATGGCCGTATCAGCTCTGTTCGCGCAGCAGCAACTCTATACAGAATCCCCCACACAACGCTGGCTGATCGCGTCAATGGTGTACAATCACGCGTCGATATACGCCCAAATAGCCATAAATTGACAAAATTAGAAGAGGATTCACTTGTTAAATGGATACTTTCTATGGATACACGTAGAGCAGCGCCTAGACCAGCTACTATACGAGAGATGGCTAATATACTACTAGCTGCGCGTAGTAGCCACTCTCCACCTACAGTTAGTAAAAATTGGCCATCAAATTTTATAAATCGACATAAAGAGATTCGATCACACTTCTCTAGGCACTACAACTATCAACGTACATTAAACAAAGATCCTAAATCGCTACAAGAGTGGTTTACGACCGTACAACATATTATTAACAATAACGATATACAGACAGAGGATATCTACAACTTTAATAAAACAGGATTTGCAATGGGTCTTATTTCAGCGCAGAAAGTGGTCACACAGGCTAGATACTACAGTCGGAGAGCTATATTACAGCCAGGAAACCACAAATGGGTCACTATTATTAAAACTATTTGCGCAGATGGTTATTCGCTACCGCCATATATGATTTTTAAAGGCAAAGTTACTATCACTAGTTAGTTTGATAATCTACCAAAAGACTAGCGATTTAAGGTCTCAAATAATAGCTAGACTACCAATAAAATTAACCTACGTTGGCTACAGAATCTATTCATCCCATATACAAATTCGCACACACACAGCCGGTTTCGGCTGTTAATTCTTGATGGCCATAGTAGCCATCTTACGGCTAAATTTGACCAGATCTATGCAGAAAACAACATTATACCGCTTTATATACCTACACATTCTTCACATTTATTACAACCGCTTAATGTTAGATGTTTTGCAGTACTTAAACGCATATACAATCGCTTTATAAGCGATCTTGCGCGTATAGGCTATAACCATATTAATAAGTTTAATTTTTTAGATAACTACCAACGTACAAGGCTAGAAGTATTCAAAAAACCAATTATTATTCAAAATAGCTTTATAACTACTAGCCTAGTGCCTATTGATCCAGAAAGAGTGCTTTCGAAGCTTAATATCTCTCTACGAACGCCAACACCCCCAGGAAGCCGACCAAGCAACAGATCTAGCCAATTTACACCAAAAACGCCGAGAACTATCATTCAACTACAAAAACAAGCTTCTATGATAAAAGATCTATTAAAACAACAGTCAAATAGCCCACCAAGCCCATCGAAGACTATGTTAGATCAAATTATCAAAGGCCACTATATATCGCTACACAACACAGCGTTACTAGCACAGGAAAACGCAAATTTACGTACAGCCAATAAGAAAAAACGCCAAAAACGCAATCGATCAAATAGGCAGATACCCTATGATACTAGTCTAACGGTCGAAGAGGGCCTACAGCTAGCTACGCAGCTAAATTTGCTAGATGAAGCCACCCCAGTAGATTCGAATGCACAGGGCGAAACGCCTATTCAGCCAGGTCAGCCAGCCAAAAGGGCTCCGCCTCGGTGCAGTAGATGTGGGAATATTGGCCATAAGATCAATCAATGTATAAATCGCGTTATTTAGCTAAATTAATATGTGTTGGCTAATATATATCGATTTAAATTTTTCTAATGGGTTGGGGTGTACGGCTCGGTTGGGTGTACGACCCGCCCGGGAATTACGTTATAGAACACCGTGACTAAGTTGATCCTTGAGACTGTATCATTCCCTTTTCTCGTCAATAGGATTAAACCAAATAATTACTAGTAACACTAGCATCAACCAATCAATCTTTATTCTCACGTTGACGCGGGCGAATCATGTACCGAAACCTATATTTTCCAAATTCCGCAAGATCATACTCATCGCTCCCCAGCGTCTCGAATCCCGTTTTGGAATAAAGCTGAGACCCGGCAGGTGATGCCTGACACCAACAAGCCATATTTAACTCATCAGCTTTCGCAATTCCCTCTTCAAAAAGCTTGGATCCTATTCCCAGGCGTTGGTACTGCGGGTCCGTCGCAAGAGCTTGAAGAACAATATATTTATCGTCCAGCCTTAATCTTGAATCAGCCTGCCATTTCGCAGAATCAATTTGCATCCGCTGGCCTATAGCAGGGGGCGATATGTCAGGATTGTCATTGGGTGAAAAATTAGACTTGGACTCTGGTTTATCCGGGCTTGGCTGTTTCTCCTTTGTCAACCAACATGCCCATGCAATGATAGCCCCGTCCTCATTGACGGCTTTCAAGATGCGTGCTGTGGGATCTGCGATCCAGGACCCGATATGTCGTACCATGATCTGTTCATGGGTGAAAGGCGGTTTGCCCTGAAGCATGAACTGCCAGAATTGATCAGTTTTCATTGCAGCTGCGTGAACTCTGGCAAGCTCTGGCCCGTCATGTTGGTGGATGGGGAGAATAGAGGCGATCATTGCGCCTCGTGCCTGCTTGATTTTGTGGTAGTAGGATTTGAAATAATCTGTTCGGATATTCTATTTGGAGCATAGGTTTGAACAAGGCTGGTCAGGGGAGAGAGGCATCAACAAACATTGGGGAGAGGGGGAAGATAAGGGGAAGGAATTAGTGCCTCCTCTTCCACACCATCTAGGCAACATGGATGCGCCACATCAGTCTTTTAATCTAAACTGGATTATGTCGTGCTGATGGTTGGTTGAGCTGGTTTGGAGAGAACAGACAGTGGCTCCTTTCATAATTTTTCGCATAATTGGATAAGAGATGCTGTAGGTAGTAATGGATAGCCCATAATGAAACTACATACTAATAGATGTAACTTCGAGATAGTCTAAATAATGTTTCCACTAGCTTAATTCAAATCCAAATCATATTTGTTGAATTTTCCTGTTTTTCTATTTAGCATTTTTGGGCGCATAGTTGAAGCAAGAAACCGGATTCGAGATGTCCAGGAAATTAATTCCGTATATGACTTCAAATTCGACATGGCGAGATTAAGTAAACCACCGTAATCTCCCAGGGTTGGCCCCTGCACTGGGTTTCACGGGCCGTCAATACTGCTCCCGAGCCCATGATCAGTCTCTCCTGAATTCTTCCATATGATCCTCTATTTCTACTTTGCATTCACCTTCTATGATCTAACTTTCCTTTCTCCACCAAAGTCCGCTGAAGCCCGTTGCCAATATCTACTTAACGCTGTCCGGGATGCTATAAGCAACGGCCAGGGCGCAGCCGCATGATACCATTCAACATAGTGAAAATATGCCCCTCTCAAAAGCAGACACTCGAAAATGTCTCGAACTAGGCAGTGATGACCTAGTTCCTTTCGACCATGTCGCTGCTGGACAGTAAGTACTGTCCCCACCTGAAGCTGCCAAATATTTCCCCACGCGACAATAAGCTACGCAGCTATGCTCTCACCGAACTGCGTGCCTGCCTCACAAAGCAGGGATAAATCACCCACCCTCAACCCTTTGAACTCACTTTCTCCCCTCACACCTTCGCTTTATCTCCCGGTACATTCTTCCAGTCAACTAATTACTTTATGGCGTCCGACAGCGACGGTGTCCGACGGACACTCTCAGGTTCCTTAATCGTCAAACCTTGCACAAAACAAGAAGTCGAGTTCTACGAGTCCAGCGCCCTCCACCCTGCCGTTCAGGAATTCATGCCCCTCTTCATCGGCTCCTTATCTTCTGCCGACCAACAGCAACCGCTGGCGATTGCTGCCGCCCAACAATCCGGCGCTGTCTTCCTCCCTGACCCCGGTAATCCTCCGACGGATTCCGCTTGTCCCGCCGAAGCGGCCACAGCTTCGCTCCCTATTACTTCAGTCGCCGCTCCTGTACCACACGAAGAGGCGAATGGCGCACCGCAAATAGAAGAGAAGCTGTGGGTTCCATCCGGCGGGAAAAAGCTAGAAACGGGGATATCCATTGTGTTAGAGAATGTGGCGTCCGGGTTTCGGCGACCAAATGTTCTAGACGTAAAGCTTGGAGCGCGATTATGGGCCGATGATGCGCCGCCTGCGAAGCGGACAAAGCTGGATGCCGTTTCGAACGAAACTACGAGCTCAACGTTGGGATATCGCATTGCGGGGATGAAGGTGTGGACGGGACAGGATGGCGATATGGACGCGGGCACGAAGACAAATCCGTATGCGATTAAATATGAGGGGGTCGAGGGGGCGAAGGGTGAGGTCATCGAGAAGAATGGATACATGCGCTATGATAAGTGGTATGGACGATCGTTCAACGAGAGGAACGTGAAGCAAGGCTTCGAGACTTTCCTGGCTGGGGCTAAGGCGGGATCCATTGACCGGTCAAAAATGATTGCGAAACGAGTTGTGGATGAATTGAAGAACGTGCAACAGGTGCTGGAATTGGAAGAGAGTCGCATGTACTCGTCCAGTGTGCTGGTTGTTTATGAGGCGGATCCAGAAGCGATGGAAGTTGCATTGGTGGAGGAAAAGAGACTCTCCGAGCAAGAGCCGGGGGACGGGGACGAGGAAGAAGATGAAGACGATGAGGAGGTTGACTTTGAATTCACCGAAGAAGTATTAGACCTCGCGGGCGTGCAACTTCCTGGGGGGATACCTGGGGGACTACCTCAACAGGCCATAAATATTACCATTGATCCTCAAACGGCACAGATGCCGGAGCTGGGTGACGAAGAAGATGAAGAGGAAACACCAAAGGTGCACGATTTGCGGATTATCGACTTCGCGCATGCAAATTGGACACCCGGTGAAGGCCCAGACGAGAATATGCTTATGGGGATTCGCAGTCTCATCAAGGTATTCCAGGAGCTGGCCGAGTGAAAGCGTTGTATGTAGATACCATATAGGCCTCAACTGGTTGCGGGCGACCGCTTGGGGTCTTCAAAGCATGTTTATGGCCAATTAACTAGCCGGGCATCATAAATATCTGGACTAGCAAGCATTGCCAGATCTTTTTGTTTCTTATATCATGATGTTATTAATAGACTATCCTACTATGATGCAAATGTACGTATATTATCAATGACTCTTAGAGCAGAAAGCACATGTAATACAGCAATTGTAGCGTCTGCCCAACCATTGTTCCACTTCAGATAAATAAAGGTTTATTAGATGTAAAAAAATAAAACAACTACAATATTCTAAACCAACCATTTTCCAACAAAGTAGAAACAGAGCATGAAGCATCGAGCTCGTAGCAGGGATCCACCGCGCATGATACCCGCTGACTAATAATTTCAACCCCAATCTTTTTCGACTTGCGGCTTCAACATCTCCTCCGATAGCCCGCCACATCATGTTTCCCACGCGTGCCCTATTGGGCCGGTCAGTCTGGAAAGGTAAGAATGCTTCCCCTGAGGCCCTGCTTCTATTCATCCGTACAATTGCTAACGCTGCGTCCCCAGGTCCAAACATCGTCCCGTACGTCAAACCATCTCAAACAAGAAGTCCATTGCACCTCCGCCAGAAATACGAAGACACAATCGAAACCAGAATAGAGTAACAAATGACTAACATAAACCTATCTAGTCTTGCCTTACCGCGAACTCTACCCCCTCCCCCGAACACACCACCGATCCGCACCCAGAAGCGTGGCGCAACCATTCTGCCTAATTTCGTTGGCGTACGATTTGCCGTCCACAATGGCAAGACATATCAGGAAGTCACTATTACCGAGGAGATGGTCGGACGCAAGCTTGGTGAATACGTTGCGTATGTTTTTCCTCATAATGGCTGGTGCTTGGATCATATGGATACATATATCTCCATTGATGGCTATGGCTAGGCTACTTGGGATGATGCTAATTGGATATTAAATACAGGACTCGCAAGCGTTTCACATATAAGCAGTCTAAGAACAAATAGATGGGAATAATCGTTATTTTCCTATTTGGGTTGATGAGTGTATCCAGCTCTTCAAAACTGTAGGATCTGTCTTTTCCTTTTTGGGACTTTTCCAACTCTTTCTCGGCATCTTGACGAATCCAATTATCGCCGAGGTGTTTGGATTATTCAAGTCATCTCCGTGTGGCAATTTGCGCAGATGCGTGAGAGGAACAGATCCGAGTTAGACCAACTTGGAAGTCCTTTTGTCTCGTTTCAAACAGCATCATTTATTTGGCCTTATGGCCCATGTACAGATACATCAGTGGTTCCCTTGTGACATTAGCTATGTGTGGGATGGAGTTTAACCATGGAACTTATTCAATACCAATATCAATCAGCACTTATTTCAAAGTATTTTCAATAATAAATAGTTTTAGGCTATTGCTTTATCGCTTGGTAGTCCAAAGATAACATAAAAATCAGAGGGAGGAAAGAAACACCATTTCTAAACTCTTCCCAACTATCAAGAATGCCGGGGTCAAAAAGCAGGATCTCCCATCCCGCGCCCATCGGATATCAGCGCGTACGCCCAGCGCCAGAAAGGACAAGCTCCCCCATCACAACATAAAAAAACAAAAACAAATAAAGGGACATAGTCCCACGAGAGTTTAGGACTCTTCGTTCGTATCGGCATTAGCGGTAGAATTCACCGCGCTTGACAGTAACTCCGTATTCCGAGACGGCCATTCCCAGATCTTCCATGGTCAAAACTGTTCGGCCCTGTCCAGAGCCGCCGGAACCACCACCGCCATAACCAGGCCTTTGTATACCGAGATGTGTATTTCCCTTACCACCCTTATTATCTCCACCTGCTGCTCCGCCGGGAACAGCGCCCATGCCGGCAGGGGCGCCGAGGCCTGATGCAGCGTTCAAGCTGCCCATCGGGTTATTTGCGGATGAGCTGTTGGAAGCGCGGATTCGAGCGAACTGATACGAGTCTGCAGCTATATCTGAGACGAACTTTTGTGTAGCTAGAGCGAGGAGACGGGCGAGATGAGGAGGTGTTTGGTTAGGACCGGTACCGGGGGGTGGAAGGCCGGCCAAGGTGAGGTAGTGAGCGGTAACAGCATCTGGGATCTGAATAGAGATTATATCGTTAGATAAAATATCATGAGGTATAAATTGGCTTTGTCCGCTGGTATAAGTGGGGATGGTTGCTGAACTGAAGATTCCCATTGTAGCCTGATATGCATATATGCATATATGCATATATTGACGCGGGTGCTTTTTGCGATAGCCAGAAAATCAAGGATTTGAATGACATACAATAGGAGCATACTCGTCCATCTTTCCTAGGAACTCGCGCAAGCTAGTCTCTTTCTTGGTCGGTTGCGGCGCGGAGGCTAGTTCCTCTAGAGTGGGTTCATTCTCATCGTCGTTAGCACCGTTGGCGTTCTGATCTGCGTTCATATCGATGTCCTGCTCGATAGACGCATCAAGGTCTGGATCAGGTTTAATCGTTGACTCAGCTGTCTCTGGGGCGGTTGACGTTGTTGGAGCAGGTTGCTCTTGTGACCCATTTGAAGGTTGAAGTGAGGGAGAGGGTTGAGCGTCGGCCATATTGGGCGGTCATCAGAGAAGTGATCGGTTCGCTTTGTTAAACAGGCTGCAGGGTACCAGGGCGGAGTGAGACCAATCAATCGCAGTGAGCTTGGTCGGAGCGCCGGGTTGTTCGAGTTTCTATGCAATTATAGTGAAGGGCCAGTCAGACGCGGGCGGAAGGTGGAGGTGCACGGACCATATATGGCGGTGGAGTTGGACATACAATTAGGCTGCTTCGGGGTACAATACTGATCAGTACTCGACGATTTTCTACGATATTACGGTTATGGTGATGATGGTAAGACAGAAATCATGTCCAAAAGCAATGTTTGAATGCCCATTTCAGGCTATCTACTTATACATCCAAAAACAGTAAAGGAAAATGAAAGTAAAGAAAAGCGATCAGCGACACCTCGTTATGCATCTCAAATCTTCATGCTCCCATAATTCAGAAAAGAAAGCCCCTGTTTGGTAATCCAATAATCCAACAGTACAATAATACAATGCCGTAACGCCAAAGCAAGATTCAAAAAGGCCAAATATAATAAGAGAAAAATAAATGGAAGGTGGAGCAAAAAGGGAAAAAAAAGTTTTTAAAAAAAACTTGCAACTTCAAATGCAAAAGAATTATTAGCAAGTTCGCTGGAACGGAATGAGAAATCAGCGGGGAGAAAAGTCCCAGATCGGACACAAATGTCATGATGGGCCACTGCAACGGCTTTCATAGACTACTGGCCAAGCTGCATATGAGGATCGAGGTGATCTTGGGTTGTTTGGTGCTGTTGAGGGTACTGGCTGCCGTGTACCTCTTGGCTAAGAGTCTGCATCAGGTTCTGCTCAGCGGTCTGATCAATGAACGCCTGGCTGTTGTGGTCTGGTGGTAGACTTGGTGATGCAGACATCTCGTGGCCACCGACAGGCGAAGAATGGGCTCCAGCTAATGCCATCATACCCTTGATGCCCTCGACATGTGCCTTGTCTTCCTCGCCCTGTTTCTTTTGCCTTTCGCGAGCTTCTCGCTTGGCAGCTTGAGCAGGGGCTCGGGTCTTCAGCTCGCCGGTGACAAACTTCAGATAGTACGGGACCTCTATTCCACTTTTGAGGAAAAACAATTTCAGATTGCGAGCCTTGTCTTTCAATTGTACCTGGTTGCGATCTTTCAAGGCTTCGCTGATTGTTCCACCAGGACCAAACATGGCGAGGATCTGGCTCCAGTGCGGGCCCTTGACCCTATCAAGGCCAGCCATGAGAGCATTTTCTTCTTCAGTGGTCCAGGGTCGACGTTGGCTAGGAAGTCCGGTCTTGCGGCTAGTCGGTGAAGACTTGGCAGATGCTGCCATCCGGGCGCGTTCGTAAAGCACTTGCGTCGGCTGGGATTGGGAATAGTGAGGAATCCCGGGCATGTAGCCATGATTTCCAGTCATGCCGTTGGCTCGTGCCTGCATGGTCTGGGCGACATTTGGGTTGTACTGCTGGAAGTTTGCCTGCAAAGGGCTTTGTTGGAATGTCAAGCTATTATGCTGCTGTTGATACCCACCGGGAGGTGTTGGGCTATGATACTGCTGCTGGGTATGCTGTGCGGGTTGTTGAGCAGCCGTGTATCCATGGAGATACTGATTATCGGACTGAGGAACATGCTGCTGTTGCTGGGGTTGCTGCTGAGGTTGTTGTTGTTGAGGCTGCTGCGGCTGCTGCTGCTGAGGTTGCTGAGGTTGCTGCGGCTGATGAGATGGTGATGGACTGGCCTGGGATTGTGGCTGCTGGTGTTGCTGCTGGGACTGCTGCTGTGAGCGGCGGAGGCCATGACCCTGTAGAGCAATCTGTGCGGCACGAGCAGCACGGGCGACAAGATCACCGTGCATATTGCGATCGACCGGAACTTCCACCTGCTGATTCACGGAAAATTGGCTTTGATGAGTTGTTGTTGGTGTTTCCTGCGCATCACCATTCGAGCTCGATGGTCGGCGTCCCTTGACCGGCTTTTTGCCCGGCTGGTTGTTGATAGTATCGAAGTTCTTAGAAATGTATGAACTGAGATCGCGTAGAAAATCCTCCCATTGGTACTTGTCTGGTAAACCTCTCATTGCCTCCTCGTTGTTGATATCGTTCAGAAGGTGGTCACGGCGAGACGCGAGTCGGCTGACGAAGTCAGATTCACTCGGAGCCAATTGACGCGTACCGGGGCGTCTGGATAGTAGTTGTTGCTCCATGTCGTCAGGGAACAGCTGGTAAAGCAAATGCGTTCGGGTGTGAGACTTGTTGTTCATGGCAGCAATGAAAGCTTGAGTCTTAAGCTCCAAATACAAAGCAGCCTGTACCTTCAAGAGACGACCCCCTTCAGGTACAAAGACGTCCAGGAAATGCTCGTTTAGTTCTGAAAATCCAATTTCCTGCGAGCCAAAAATGCTCGACACGAAGGAGGCGACGTTGGCTTTGCGGATGATCTCGACTTGTGAAGAATCGGTAATTTCAAGATCGGAGGACTGAAGAAACGAGTGCTTGACGGTGTAGACGCGTTTGGTGTGGTCAAAAAGTGAGCGCATGGTCGCGTAGGCCTGTCCATTCTCTGAATCGGGTTCTGACACCATAGCTGTCAAATCCTGGTAGCTGTTCTTCGACAAAAAGGAAAGAATTTGCGTTGACTGTAATTAAATCAGCAATCCGAAAGATGTATAACAATACCAATCAATATTTACCAAGTTATCCAAAATGGGCAAGCTTTGGATTTTCAAGTGAGAGTTGGCCTTCAAAAACGCGAAGCCTTTGACGCCAGGGAACTCATTGGATTGAGGGACTTCTTGGGGACCCATAGAGACTGTTTGGTCTTGACGCTCAGCGTGGTCCATGATTTCTGAGATGATAGTGGCAACATCGGGGTTGACATTGGTATCATCCTGAGTGGGGTTTGGTTGAGTCTGACCCAAGTGAGTGTGATCGGTCGGCTCCAGGGTATCTACAATGCTCCCCCCCAACGCCGTTGCCAATTCCTCCTCTATTTCATGACCTGGCCCGTGCTGTTCCTCGGAAAACGTGTGTTGTATGGAGATATCGCCTGAGCCGGTTCGACGCCGCTTTGCTTCCGGTGGCGATCCATGCTCATCGTCGTCCTCCAACGGATGCGATAACTTCCTGTCTGATACGAGAGATTTGTGAGTAATTGAGATCAATTGATTTCGTTCGATATTTGGTAAATACATGAGATCAGAGGCGGTGACAGGGGTTTGGTTGGGTTGAGTGAAGCCATGCTAGCATCGAGCAATACTTGATGGGTTGATGGGATTTGGACTCACCAATGTCTCCATCATCAGGGTCAAAGGACGGAAGTTCTACGGAACCATCAAAAGATGGTCGATTCCCTCTTGTTTCGACCATCTGAGCGTAATATAAGAGGGGTTGGCTGATCAGCTTTCCAAGAGCAGAAATGAGGGCTTAGGGGTAGGGCGCATTTGTAGGGCTTTGTTGAAGGGAGGAGTTGGACTTTGTTAGCCGCAGGGATTTTTTGCCTATGGGTCTAGCTATTGATTGGTCGGATGGCTAGACCGCTAAAATCCGCTCAAACTTTCCTCCATATTATGTAAGCATGGTAATGCTGTCCATTTGCAAGCTAAGAATTGGTTATTTTAAAGTAAAAGGATGCAAATTTATGGATTCACGAGATTCATCCTGGTCGGTCTTGTTTCAACATTATCTGACTCCATATCAGGGCAGACCTTTATATTGCGTCTGTTGCTCGTTCAATTTTGTCGATCAATATTCGACGGCCCAGTGCATCCGGAGTGGGTACACCCCGGATTCTCGGCCGCCCAGGCGTCTTCGATTAATCTTCAACGGCTCTCGATTTTGGATAAGTACCTCCACATTTACATAGGACAGGGATACTTTCCAACAAAACAAACAATATCTGACTCAGAAACATTGTGCCCATTCGACTTCGATCAGCCAGGCAATACCCGGAGCATCCGTTTCCTTGGCATATAAGGCTGGATTTGTGCGCGTCATTGATCTTTCAACCTCTGGTTTCTCCTTGGTCTGTGTGCAACCCTACTACCGCAACTGGATCAATCAACCCTGGGGTATAATTCAAGGTCATCGCAAGCGCCCGAACTGGCCCTTTCGTGCTCATAATTCACTCTAACCAATAACTATGATCAGCATGAGTGGTCTATTCCGTCTACATACTAGTTCTCAGTCAAGCGGTTTATCATTGAATGTCCACTATGATTGGTCTAAGTTCTAATATTTTAGGTCCATGGGCGAGGCGATATCCAACCTAAGTCTTTTCGCTTTTGCAAACCTTGTCAAACTTAATAAATAATACGGTTGATGGGTCCACAGCTGTCATCCAACCCAGACGAGGTTAGGTTCCCTATTGAAACACGAACAATTTCCGAAAGCAGCCGTGGTAGAAAATTTTCCTTGATATCTCCTTGAATCTACAGGGCATGAGCCGGTGTACCTGGGTCTAGCCTATTCATTGTACCATAGCTTGAAAATATCACATAGCTTTGGCAATGGCCCATTTTTATTCCGACCACACCCCCAGATCCCTTCGTACTTGGGAGCTATTCTCTTAGAAGATAGATTGCTCTTGTCCCAATTCGCCCTAATTGACTTTGATCAAGCTAGGTGTCTCGGAAGCAACAATGTTCACCACCCGCCAATACCTCGCTCTCATTTCCTTGCTTCTTCAAGCTCCTCCAATCGCCAATGCCGAATATACCCAGAAAGTATGGAGTGTGTTCGCATATACTATCTACGGAGATAGCACTCCTGATTCGCTTGCGACTAGCGCTCGACCGGGAGGTCTAACTGAATATGGGGCTAGCCAGCTTGTCGATGCCGGGTCTGCAATCCGATACCGCTATGTGTCATCAGCAGGGAGTCTCAACGCAACTGAGTCTGCAATTCAAAACATTGCCCCGTCTATACTCAATTCTAAGGATGTCAAGGTCCTATCAACGACTGATGAAGGCACTATTGGTTCGGCACAGGCATTCATGCTTGGCCTTTACCCACCTTTAGGCCAGGAGAACATGAATACTTCTGACGAAACAGCAAACGGCACCCACTATTCAGCGCCAATGGATGGATATCAGTTCCCAAAAATTGTCACTCTGGGCGAGTCTGATCCGGGGTCATTATTTGTGGCGGGCCAAGCAAGTTGTAACATGTACCAAGTTGCCGTATCGGAATACCAGAATGGGGGAGATGCAGCAGAGATCACCCAGGATACTGAAGTGTTCTACGAAAAGCTCTTGCACGACGTTCTCTCTGGGGTCTATGACGAATCCTCTGCAACCTATACAAATGCTGTTAGCATTGCAGACTATCTGGACTATGAAGCCCTACATAACAGTACAGCACTAGATATGCTTTTCGGTGATGATTTGATTCGAGCGCGAGCGTTAGCCGATCAGTTTACGTATGCTACAAATGGACTGGGTGCTTCACCACTAAGCTCGGACTCCACAGCCGGCTTGACCATTCCAATTGCTGGGCAAACTCTTGCTTCCAGTATCATAGATGCGTTCAACATCAACTTGGAATATGACGGCAATGGGGAGAAAATGACATTGTTATTTGGTGGCCCAGAGCCAGCCGTGGCATTGGCTTCATTGTCAGGCCTCGCCAGCAATCAACAATCGAACTTCTTCTCCCGTCCGGCTCGAGGCGCTTCGCTGATCTTTGAACTGTTCAGCTTTGAAACCGATACAGATGACGACAGCTACCCCGGAAGTGGTGAAATGTACGTGCGATTTCTCTTGCACAACGGCACGGACTCTTCCACCGAATTCATCTCGTATCCGCTCTTTGGGAATAGCCCCAGCAAAACCTATATCCCATGGGTAGATTTCCAAGAGGAAATGAAAACATTCGCCATAGGATCAACCAAAGAGTGGTGTACTCTTTGCAATGCCGATTCCGTCTTTTGCTCGGGGGTCTTGAGCCATGGTCACTCGTCTTCCAAAAAGAAGGGAGTCTCTCCAGCCGTAGCTGGTGTTATTGGAGCCTTTGTTACACTGGCTGTGATTGGGTTGTTAGGCCTAGCAGGATTCCTTGTCTTTTGGTTCCGCAAGCGCCGTGGAGAGCACAAACCGAGCATTGGAGGCTTCAAGGGACCTGGCAAACTTGCTAGCGATACAGATGTTTCTTTCCGTAATCCTATCTGGGGCACTGACAAGACTGCCAGTATGGAACAGGATAATGAGGTTTCCGGAGGGGGAGTGGTTGTTCGCGGCCAGGAACGGCTGGGGAGCTGGGAAATGGGCCAGCAGAACCCAGAAATGGAAAACACTATGGCAGCGACTCAACCAGGACGACTTGCCGAACCATCAACTTTGGAAGATGAGTCTGCTAGTGAATGGCAGCTGCACAGCCGTTTACAGCCTGTCAAAATTCGTGAGAGTGTTTGATGCTCGATAATAGACTCGATCTCATCGTTTTCAAGTTGATTTTTCGAGCACTTGTATTCAAGTTTTATATCTCAAGTCCTACTTTCGACCTGCGATGAGATAATATTTGTTGTCTAGATCTTTATTCTTTTGTTCTTGAGTAATTGAGTCACGCAATGGAGTCTTGAATATTTTCATGGCTACCACCACAGTCACCCCGATGAATAATCCCAGAATCCCACTCCCTGTTAGGAGCGGTGGACTTTGAATACGCGTTTAATATCATATTATATGAGTAATACAATTGATTCTGCTCGTGTACCATTCAATGTTCTTTCTACAAAGAGTTGGATTCTTTAACGGGGGTACTGTAGTAAGTAAGTCCTTCAGTTGTTGCAGGTGCTGTTCACGCTTTCGTTCCGTCACTTCCCAGCTAGACACTGTACTAGAGTCTCCCTTCCTACCCCATCACTCTAGTTCACATTATTCCATCGCCCTTTCCATTCACCATTTATTGAACGAGTCTCAGCAGAATACCAATGTCTAGAGATCAATCTGGATCTTTCACTCTTTCATCAAGTATGCCCTCGATTGAAATCCCTTCGCCATGAGATACACCATCCCAGCTTTGCTAGCTTTGTACCAGGATGCAGACCCAGATTGCAAATGGACAAATTCTGCTAAAAACTGTGAGTACCCGTTGTTCTTTCAGAAATCTCTTTGTCGTTCCTTCAGACCCCAACACCAAATACCCTAAGCCTTCTCTGTTTTATCAGAATACTAGACATGCAGTCGGCCATCAACCTCGGTTATGTGGTCAAACGAGGGTTGAAATGAGAAAAGATCGCAGGTCTTTTGATCGCTCTTTGACAATATATGGGCTTCTCTTTAAGCTCTAGAGTAAATTACACGCGTGAAGCCTGCTGACAAGAGACATAGGCAAACAACACCTTCATCCCCGACTGGGAAAGAGGCTTGTTCATTCGATGGATGCAGCAATACCCTCAAAAAGGTCCAAGTCCACGGTACATGCTTCATCACGACCGAACAAGACTTTGAATTTGAAGACCGCATCACATCGGCCACCGCAGCATGTCAACAAGCCTTCATCCTGTGAGCACTCTGATACAGAGGATCCCGGATTTGCTCAGTTCCTCCAAGATCATTCTTCTCCGCGGCATCAAAGAGTCACTGCTGGGGGTAAAATTGTCCCGATGAAGCCCAATGAGAAAAGATCCCATCCTGGAGAGCTGCCTGCGACCGAGGGACTTGCTCCTCCGCTCGAAATGCCCAATATGGTGCAGTCCCTTTCTCAAATGCGGCAGGTATCTATGCAGCGACAAGCCGAAGAAGTGCTAAATGAGATGTCAGCTCAACTTCATGCATTTCAGCCAAGTCATAATTCTACCCAAACTCCTCTACATCCTCAAGGCGAGCCCTATAGCCTAGCACCGGCAATAAATACTTATGAAACCTTTCCATGCTCCAGACCGATTTTGAACTGCATTCCCGAGGAAGCGCCATTTGGAACGGTTCCCAACGGGCCGCTCTATATGGGCTGTGGTCCTATCCCAGACTTTGGCCAGACCATCTCTCATCAAGCTTCGCAATCATTGCCCATGCAAATGCCACTCCAGCTCATCAGCACATTTTGGCCTGAAACAACATCAACGGTCTTCAATGAGCTATATTCTTATATTTCGCAGTCTGCTCCCCCTGTAGGGGCTATTATGCCAGATATGTACGATGGAGAGGCTGAGGCGCTCATGATCAGCTCGAGCATCACAGCAGCCCTTCAGCAGTCAATCAGTGGGGCTCCAATTGGCCTCTGGAACTGGATGGGCCTTATCACGAATGTAGTCGAACACTCGATGGGCGACATGGAGCGTTTATTCCAGGCTTATTATATTTTGACAGTACACCGTGCGAACATTCAACAGATGATAATCAACACCAGTGTGAACATTGCTTGGACTCAGGTTACGCATCCCTTTCAGCGAGACTATCGTGTGATGTATATCAATATGCGAGACATGGTGGACAGAGCCCTTCAGATTATTGAGTTCCTCATCGAAGACTCGCGGAATGAAGCTGCTAATCAAAATATTGCGGCAAGCGGATCTACGCAAGATTCATGTTATGAAAACAAATTCCATCTTCAAAGTCATGAAAAACGGCAGGAGGAAAACAAGGAGCCGTGCATGAATGGGGGTACCAACGCTATCGCTTCTAGTTCCTCCAGTTTGACTTCAAATGAGGTGGCGCATAGGCTCCGTCGCCCTCGGATGATTGACCCGTACACTCCCAGATTACTCTCTCGAACGAGCCAGCCTAATCAGTTGGATGGCGCATGCTCCGATATGGGGACCCGACATGTGGAGGATGACGAACTTTGGCCCAATGTATATCCTCAGAATGGATGCAAAACCCAACATAACACAATCGCTTCAGTTCCGGAATATCTACACAAATTGCGTGACGATGAGAGTGATAACACCAAGGCTAGTAAAAATCATGTCGACGAGGGTACTTCAGCGCTCGATACACTTTTTCGTCGTGATTGTGACGAGCAGCAAAAGAAGAACGATTCTCATCACAGTGTGGATCGAGATTTGGATAACGCAACTCTTCTGTCTAATATATCCGGCAATTCGCTTCATGTTAGTGATATAAAGTTCACTAATAAAGAACGTGGCAACTTTGAGGACATCCTCACCAGTTCCCGTGAGTCCAGTGTGGAAGTTGAGGCGCAATCAATTCTACATACTGATGTGCAGTCTATCTTTTGGGAACTTAACTTGTCCAAGCACAGTGTTGCCAGTCTGCAGGATCCAGAGCCTTACGGTTCAGAGATTGAGATAGGAGAAGGGAGCTTGGGTGAATCGGCAATTGACATTGATCAAATAGATATTCTGGCTCAAGCGGGTCAGTTGGAATACGAAACGGATACAACAGCGAGAAGTGTGACCTCAGACGACTGGTCAATTTGTGTCAATTCAACGAAGTATCCCACCCATTCCCATAAGTCGAAGCCTACTAGCGATGCCACAACAGTGAGCAGGTCGTCCATCTGCCCTAATCAACTTAAATCCCATGAACGGCTATCCGTGGCCACCACTTTCGATCTCAATAATAGGTAACTTCCAGTTTCCGTGTCCTGTTTTCATGAAGCTAACAAGAGATCTCAGTAACTCCAGCATGCCTTTCGGTTCAGAAGGGAAGAGACCTGACAGTCCTTGCGATAATACGCCCACCAAGAAGAGGGTCAACGATCTAAGGGTTGAAAGAGTCCCCGGGGAGTTTGAAGGACTCGGAAGCTTTTTGATAGGGGATCTACAACTAGTCTGGAAGGCTCAAGAACATATTACATCGGCTCAAGAAGACATTGGCCGATCTATTCGACGTGAAATCCTCAGCGCCTTGCAAAATCGAGTGCATAAAATACTACCTCGGCGAGTCTTAGAACGACAGCGTCTTGAGCAGCAACAGGCCGAGCAATATCGGGCTGGACAGCATTGTCTCCATCTACCTCATCAGACCAGTCCCACTGTACAAATCAGCATTACAAGCGCTTGTGGTAAATTTACCCAGGGATATTCCCCAGATGCAACGGCTATCCTCCATAAATACAGCTCTAGCGACGAAAACAATTCGAATGAGCAGACTTCAGTGTGAAAATTCATATGAATGAACAGAGCGACATAACAACGGATACTAGATGCTAGAGAAGCAACATGACGCTTCGCTGCTTTTTGAACGCTTTCTCTCATTAATAATCTTATTCTCTTCCTTTGCGATCTTTTTTGCGGTGCTGGTCTACTCACCCGACCAGAAAAAGCATGGTACGCTCTTAGACTTTTTTGATGTTCGCTGAAATCGACTTTCATCATGCGCTTTGAGTGTTCAGAATGGCCGACTTAATCATTTGTCCAACTTTTCACAACTTGGGTCATTCTCCAGGCGGCTATTGTTGAAGAGAGGGCTTTTCTTGGTTTCCCTGCTTTTGCTTTTTTTTTTTCTTTCTTTTTTTTCTTTCTTTTTTTTTTCTTTTCCTCATTCCTTTATACTTTTGTTCTTTTCTTTGAAAATCCTTCTCGCCGGCATGAGCTGCCTAATTTGCTTCGTTCAGCTCTCCGGGAGTGATTTTAAGCGGTTCTTGTTATAACGGGGAGGACTTGGGCTTAATAGTTTGATAGGGAACTCCGAATAGATTATCGATAACAGATCACGTGCAGACACTGCCCCTGGCCCAAATATTGACTCGTATTGGTCCCGACTATCGCGATGGCACTGAGCCATAGCCAAATTTGCCACCTGTGTGGGGACTTTTCCTTTCTTTTCCTTGCTTTCGCCATAGGTCTCAGATAGTGAATAGAGATTTACGAGAAAGAAGAGAGAGATACGTAGAGGGAGGGCTGTCTGTGTAGAATCATAAACAATTAATCATGTAGTTTAAAAGGGTTTATTCAGTGTTACTGCTAGTATCTGGAACATTGAAGCATACCCCAACAACCACAAGGTTTATCTTGTCACTCCAGCCAAGAATGCCCCATGACTAATCATAAACTCCGCGTCTCCTTCTCCACCCCCAACCTGGCCTGATCTCCCTCTTTTCTTGTCGGCAATATAACATGCAGCCTCATTAATGAATACTGCTGCTGTGCTCTCTGTCTTGCCATTCTTTTGGGTGGAACACCCTTATATCAAAGGTCCCGTGTGCTAACCCAGCGACCGCTCGTCGATCATTGTCGTATCTTGAATCTGTCTTTACCCGGTGTTTCTTGAACGCACCCCCGCCACCGCTATCCCATCCTCCCTTCCCTCGAGCGCAGCCGTCCCAGTGAGATCGAGTTCTCTTTGTTGCGCCCACGAAGACTGCGAAGTCACTTAGAAAACTATCTTTTTTCCCGCCATGACCCAGCTTTTTGCATCAACTCCCTCGGCAATGAACGAAAAGCGCGGGAATTTTCCCGGTCTCTCCCTTCCTACCCGCAAACACTCCAACGAGTCGGGCCATTTACCATCCAGAATAAAGAACTTCTTCCGCATAAACAGTTCAAGTAGCCATTCTTCATCCCACGGAGGCAGTCCGACCAGCAATGAGCGCGAACGGGAAAACTCCCAAGGGGCAGCCCCGAAGAACGAAAAGTCCAGCGCTTTCCGACAATCTCGTTTCCTGCCAGGTATTGGCCGCAACCGCTCGCACACCGTCGCTAGTGAAGGAAATCCGTTAGACGATGGCGTTTCACCTACCGCCACTGCAAACCCGTATTTCGCTCATCAAGGCCAACCGGCACTGAGGCATCGGAATGATGGGTCTGTGCCTTCCTCGCCACCAGATACCCCCGAGTTGCAGGTCACCGGGGTTTCTGCGGCTGAACAGGCGAATACTACAAATAAGGAGGAATTGGCGCGCAAATTGCGTCGTGTTGCTTCTGCTCCCAATGCTCAGGGACTGTTCAACAGCTCTGGCGATGGCGGGCCTCAGACTGTCGAAATGGATAAAGAACCACTCGTTCAGTCTGCCGTTGTCGGTGATACACTTACAGGTCTTGCTGTACCTACTGCCAGTGGGGATGGCTTCCGTCGCACGTATAGTTCGAACTCGATCAAGGTCCGCAATGTAGAGGTGGGACCTGCCAGTTTCGACAAAATCAAGCTTATCGGCAAAGGTGATGTGGGAAAGGTTTACTTGGTTCGTGAAAAAAAATCGAGTCGTCTTTATGCTATGAAGGGTCAGTTATATGACAAAGGTTGAACTCCGTGGATTCACCGCTAATCCCTTCTTTAGTTCTAAGCAAGAAGGAAATGATTAAGCGCAACAAAATCAAGCGTGCATTGGCTGAGCAGGAAATTCTTGCTACCAGCAACCACCCTTTCATTGTTACCCTTTACCACTCTTTCCAGTCAGAAGATTATTTGTATCTTTGCATGGAGTATTGCAGTGGTGGAGAATTTTTCAGAACTCTGCAAACCCGACCTGGTAAGACTATCAGCGAAGATGCTGCTCGCTTCTATGCCGCGGAGGTCACTGCTGCTTTAGAATACCTACATCTCATGGGCTTTATCTACCGAGATCTCAAGCCGGAAAACATCCTTCTGCACCAGTCCGGTCATATTATGCTTTCAGATTTCGATTTGTCTAAGCAATCGGGACCTGGTGGCGCTCCCACTATGATTCCTGGTCGTACCGGTGGTTCTTCTTCCGCTGCATTGCCTACTATTGACACCAAGTCATGCATTGCTGATTTCCGTACAAACTCCTTCGTTGGAACTGAGGAATACATTGCACCAGAGGTCATCAAGGGATGCGGTCACACCAGTGCTGTTGATTGGTGGACTTTGGGTATCCTGATCTATGAGATGCTTTTTGGAACTACACCTTTCAAGGGAAAGAACCGGAATGCGACATTTGCTAGCATCCTGCGGGATGAGGTGCAATTCCCTGAAAGCACTGGCAATCAGCAGATTTCTAACTTGTGCAAGTCCTTGATTCGTAAATTATTGATCAAGGACGAAACCAAGCGTCTCGGTGCTCGTGCAGGTGCCTCTGATGTTAAGACCCATCCTTTCTTCCGCACAACTCAGTGGGCGCTGATCCGTCACATGAAACCACCTATGATCCCTCACCAGGGTCGAGCTGGTACCGATACTATTAACTTCCGCAATGTCAAGGAAAGTGCCAGTGTGGATATTGGAGGTACGCAAGACGCTGCGAAAATGCCGGGCGTACCGATGGATTCCGGTCTCGCCACTCCTAATGGGGAGTTGAATGATCCTTTCGAGGAGTTCAACAGCGTTACTCTTCATCACGAAGGAGATCATTGATTACGTTTGAATTAAGCAAAGCCCACATTGTACTTTGATTTGATTTTGTCTTTCTCCTGACACATGGGGAGCAGCCACCTGGGCACCGGCTTGCTGACGACCATGATGCATTGACGACCACATTGTTTTACTTCTTATTCTCCCTTTTCGTTTATTATTGCAAAGCTTCGGGTGTACGGAGTGTTTCAGGGCCTTCTAGATCAATCTTCCTCTGCTTTCTTTCCTGCTTTTCTCTTCGGCTATTTCTCTCTTCGCATATTTGCATTTCTCATGATCATTAAAGGCCTTGAACCACTCTTGGTTATTATTATGTTTCTTTTCCACTTGCGAACCATACACCTGGTTAACCATTCCTTGTGTCACAGTACTTGTGTTTGAGCTGCGGTATACATCAATCTACTTTCTCTACGATGCAGCGGGCGGCGTTATAGGCTTCAACTTCTTCGGTGCTCGTGACACTATTCGGATCTGAACTTTATCTATTCTTGTTGTTGTTTTTTCTCGCGCTTTGGCTCGATTTGTTTACTCTGGTCCGAAATATAGTGCGGATCTCCATTTAGGAAGCTCCGGTCTTTGTTGGCTTTTTGCATCTTGTTTTCACTTAGGAGCGAAGCCACTATATCCCAAGTTCAGTGCCTTTGCCGATTGCTAAAAAATACGTTCATATTTTCTGCGAGTCATATCTATATACGTTTCAGTTTTGAAGCTCTGGACCTGATCCATTTCAACTATTTTTTTTATTATACTCGTAAAACAAAATATCTAGATGTGTTCCTATGCATCCCAGTGACTGGTCTTCGTAGTCTTGAATAGTACTGGGTGTGGAACATATCCGCCCGAGCCAAACCCATGGATCCTCATTACAACAAACTGCGCTTTAACCCGTTTGTTTAAATTTCCCTCCTTCAAGCTATATTCCACCACAGCAGACACATCAGTCGCAGCACCTCCCTAAAAATGTCTGCCTTCGCATCCCCAGACGATGCTGATACACACGACTACTCCTATGCCTCCCCCGACCCCACGACTACCACCCCTCCTATGCCGCAAGAAATGACCCCCCGCGAAACATCACACGGCGCCAGCCGTGCCAATCCACTTCTGGGAGATGACAATCCCCTCGTCTCAGAGCTAGAGCAGGAAGTACTAGACGAGTACTCTCGCTTACTACGAAACGTGAACCAGGTATGTCAAGACGAGGGAAGTCCTGACAAGCTTCCGCTCCCACCGTACCGCGTCATGCACTTGTCGGGCTTTCTCCAAATCCATCTTCAGTATACCCAAATTTGGCTTATGGACTAGTAATCTACATCATCAAACCTTGTAGCAAGCCTTGACTGACATTTACCTCGTTCAGCTTTCCGAGAAGATCTCTGACCTCGCCGGTTCCCCCGCCTCAATGACATTAGATGGCCTCCGACTGCTAGAACGAAAGACTGCGACCGTGTGCACGTTGCTTAAGGCTAGTGTTTACAGTATTGTCTTGCAGCAACAAATCTACAATGAGAGTGAGGAACAGCAGCAGCAGCAACCGCAGAATGACGGGGAGACACAATTCGAGGATCAGGATTATCATGGCGGGGGCTATGAGGGGGATACGACATTCCAGTGATTTTCGAGGCTTATGGCGTCGGTGATATCTTTTTTATTTGCATACATATATACCCTGGTTGTGATTATCTTTCTCGTTCATTGGCTTAAAGTACAATATGCATCGCACAGATCTATAAAAGTTGACTGAGAATTTATAATGGAGTCCAATTGTAATAGTGTAGATGGATATTGAAGCTGATAATATAGGTTGACTGGAGTCCAGGCACATTGAATACATCCTTTCCTTTTAATGACCAAACTAGTACAAGTACATGCAATAAAAGACACGGAGAAGAGAAATGATAACACATTATATACACGTCAAGGATATTCTTTCTTGCCCTAGACTCTGCCTGCATAGTACACCTTGCGCACATCGACCATCTTGCGGTTACGGGCTCGAGCAACCTCCTCAGGGTCACGTTGGCTCATAAGCGCGTCATACGCGGCCTTGACAGCGTTCATCTTGTTTCTCGATCGGTTGACTCGGGCAGAGATATCATGAATACCGGCCGCACGACACATCTCATAAATCAGGGATTGGGCACGGAGACCGAAACCTAGGGGTATTGTAAGCTACACTGAAAAAAATGTGGAATCAATTGCGCATTAAAACATACCTGGAGGGCGGTGCATCAATTCCAACTCTACAGCTCCAACCTTAGCCTTGACATCACCAAAGATGGTGCGGTTCTCGTATCGGGGAATTGGTTGCATGTTGCGAATCGCACGGTACTGCGACTGGATCTTTGCATCGGTAGGTTCCTCGGACTTAGCCTCACCAATTCCAAGCAGACCATTGCCATTTCCAGCGATGGATAAACGGTAAGCACGGCGCACCTTACCAAGACGAGTCTGGTTCACAACGCTGTGCATAACAAGAGTCTTGATTCGGAACTCGTTAATTTGGCTAGCAGTGTATCCTGTAGCCAGGAGAAGGCTCTTCAAAGCATCTGTCAACTCCTCAGCAGCAACTGAACGCTCCTTTTCACCTCTCTCTGAGGCGGTAAGCTGCTCCTCCACACGGGGCTCGTCAACGGTCTCTCCAGGTCCAAAAAGATCAGGAACCATAGAGCTGTTCGGGTTCAACTCGTTCTCTTCCTTGCCGTGTGTCAATCGCAGAGAGTTGGCGAATCGCATATAATCAAGACCAGTAGCGTTATCGGGCATCTCGGCGAAAAAGCGACCAAAGTCCTCCACGAAATCGTCGTCGTTTCTAAGTTTGAAGTTGTAGTCTGTGTTTGACTCGGGGGCTCGCACGTGGTGGTCAATGCCGGGCTCGACAACGGAGAAATCATCCAGATATTTGAATTTCAATGGGTCATCGCGGGGACGGAACTGTTCGGCCATATCCTTGGGATCAATGGATGCTTCACCGGCCTCGATGGCCTTAATCTGAGCCTCGGAGTACTCCTTCGCAAGGGCCTCCTTCTCCTCCTTTGTGTAGGATTGGAAGTTTTCGGGGGTTGTAGAGGTTGAAGGAGCTTTAATATTGGGGAATTTCGATTTCCGGTTCGATAGAATCGCAGGAGTCGAGTGGAATTGGCGACGAGCAACTCGCGTGCCTGGCGCGGCAGCACGGGAGAAGCTGCACAGCAGACATTTTGCCGGCCGTGCAAGACTCATTGTGAAAGGACGGATTGATTGTCACCAGCCAGCTATATGCCAGCTATGAACACAAAGGGAAAGCAGGAAAGGAGACGCCGACGACGGGGAGAAAACAATTGACGATGGGCAGTTTGGAGTGAGTTCGGGATGGAATTTCTTGCTCGGTGGGCGGTCAGCCACTGACCAATCAGCAGGCTTGTAGATGCGTTTCTAATGAATTTCCAGAATTTCGAGTCTCCAACTCTCCGCGATTCTTTTTTTTCTCTCTTTTTTTTTCTCTAAAAATCTTGAGTCTTATCTCTAGTACATGTTTCTGTTGAGGAATTCGCTTTGGCGTCAAACTTCTCGCCAATTTTTCTCGATTCGCCCGTCTGTACAAGTTGCCACACATACCAATATATCATATCGCAAAAAAGCGCATGCGCCTACCCACGCCGCAAGAATGCCGAACCAACCAAAGAAACATTTTGATGGAAAGAGGCGCAAGAAGGTGAAGAACGACCGTACCAAGGCCAATGGATTCGACGAAGTGCTGCAGGCCGATATCGATCGACTTATCAAGCAAAATCGCCCTGAACAAACCGAGCAGGAGGTCGAGAATGGTTCCCCTCCTCCGCCTTCCCTCCCAGAGACCTTTACCGAGATCGACGTGACGATATCCGAAATTTCTTCTACCGGTGATGGTCTTGCGCTTTCAGAGAACAAAGATCATGTCTTCATGGTTCCATTCACAGTTCCGGGAGACAAGGTCCGAGTCAAAGTTATCCGCCACTTTGAACAGCTCTCATATAGTATGACCGATTTCCTCAGTGTCATTGAACCTGGACCCAAGCGAAACGATGCGCTCATTGGTTGCAAATACTTCTCAAAATGTTCGGGCTGTCAATTGCAGATGATGTCCTACGATGACCAGCTGGATCACAAACGTCGCATTGTCGAGAAAGCTTACGACAACTTCTCCGGTCTCATTCCTGAACTTGTACCGGCTATTGGAGAGACATTCGCATCGCCCATGCAATACGGATACCGAACAAAACTTACACCGCATTTCGCTCAAGGTGGCGGTAAGAAGAAGCACGGAGACGACCAGGAGCCACAGGAAGTCAAAGTCCCGCCTATCGGCTTTACATACAAAAATCGCCGAGCTGATTTGGATATCGAAGACTGCCCACTGGGAACTGATATTGTAAGAAGTGGATTGAAGAGTGAACGAAAGCGTGTGGCTGAAAACATCCGCTCCTACAAGA
Source organism: Penicillium angulare (assembly GCF_028827245.1). Taxonomy (NCBI): domain Eukaryota; kingdom Fungi; phylum Ascomycota; class Eurotiomycetes; order Eurotiales; family Aspergillaceae; genus Penicillium; species Penicillium angulare. Next base: position 2,114,241 of record NW_026623163.1, read on the forward strand.
AGGGCGCGACACTTCTTATGCGAGAATCCACTAGTCGGGTTCCTAAAGACGCGTCCACGACCAACTCCACTACTAATGGAACTAACGGATTAGTCTCGACCCCAGGTGCAGACACTGGTGATGTGATTCGCATTGAGCGTGAGAACTATATCGAAGAAAAGCGCTGCATCACGGACAACAACGCTACATCCGTGGAGTTCGTCGATGACTATGTCTTCAGCAACAAGGCCGGTGCCTTCTTCCAAAACAACAACTCAATTCTCTCGGGATTCACAGAATTCATTCGCTCTCAAGCTCTCCCCACCGGCAACGACAAGGACCCGCGCCCCATCAAATACCTGCTTGATGCCTATTCTGGCTCCGGTCTCTTCACCATCACACTTTCACCTATTTTCAAGTCTAGTCTCGGTGTTGATGTTGCTGGTGACTCTATCACATCGGCCCGTGAGAACGCTCGCGCCAACAACCTCCCCAGCACAGGGTTCGCCGCGGCGGACGCAGCTGTCTTGTTCAAGGATGTTCCATACCCCGCTGATCAGACTTTGCTCGTTATTGATCCTCCTCGCAAGGGCTGTTCAGAGGATTTCCTCCAGCAACTCCTCTCTTTCAAGCCTCGTCGTGTTGTCTATGTGAGCTGCAACGTTCACACTCAAGCCCGCGATGTTGCTGTTATGGTGCAGGGTGATGAATCGAAGAATGTTCGCTATGAGATTGAAAGTGTCCGTGGCTTTGATTTCTTCCCTCAGACTGGACATGTTGAGGGTGTCGCTATCTTGAACAGAGCCGAGTTTCCCTCGAAGGAGAGCGAGCCTGCAAATTAGGCATGGGATTGAGTGATAATAATACGCTATAATTAATTCCTTGCTATTTGGAGGATCAGAAAATGATTTGATTAGAGATCTGAAGGATGTCTAATGATTTGGAGATTTTGGCGCGTGATACTGGAATGCATATTGACGGCGTTGATGGATATAGACTTGGAAATACCAGATAAGAAAAGCAAGGGACGAAGTTGAAATTTTGCATTGTTTTTCTTTAATACGCTTCTGAATAGCTATCAAAATTAAAGCAGTCACGAACAAATAAGACCCCCCTCTATCTACTCGGGAACCAGATGTAGCATGCTGAGGACCCAGCGCCATGCCGCCCGCTTTGAATCAAAAGGAGGAGACGTGAAAGGGGAAGGAGGAAGTCGTCAAGAGAACAGAACAGATGGGAGAGAACTAAGGACTATGAACAAAGCGTGTCCAGCTACACCGGCTGATAGGGGACATGATAAAATAGAAGACAGCCACACAGCGAGCTTATGAGCTTCCAGGCCCACCGAGCAGAGCGAATCTTCGCACAATGCTGGGACCAATCTCATCGTACTCAGCCTTGGTGTGGCAGTAGCTTCGGAACTCAGGCGTCTGACCCAGCAAACTGCCTCCGAACCAGGGACCGTGCCGCTGGCGCTTGTGTGTAACCACTGCAACATCCAGACCACCAGAGCGGGCACCGCCACTGCGAGCCTCAGATGCACGGATACGAGCATCGACGAGGTGGCGGATATCACGCTGTAGACGGCGACCAAAGTCCTTGTACAGAGTGGAACCACCAGACAGGACAATGTTCTTATAGAGACCCCTTCGGACATCAATGGGCGAGGATTGAATGACGCCATCGACGACGGTGGGGAGCGGAGTCAGGAAGTCGGATGAGTAGATTTCGGGGTTGAAGAAGATCTCTGGGGCGAGGAAGCGCTCATATCCAACATCGATGGAAATACTGCGGCCATTGGGCGAGTTGACGGTGTGTTTGAGGAAGCGATCGGGCTCGCGATCATAACGCGCAAATTCCTTGACAATATCCGGGCTCACGTAACAGAACTCCTCCTTCACCTTCTCAGCGGTCTTCAGACTGCTGTCAGGCTCGCCTCGGTCACGCAGCAAGCTTTGGACGAAATATGTAATGTCTCGACCGGCGATAGGGATACTTTTAATTGAGGATCCAATGACGTAGCCCTCGGCCACGGGGATAACATGGGTGACACCATCACCGGAGTCGATAACTGTTCCCGTCAGGGATCGGTCGGTCACCTTGGAGGAGGTCCATGAGGCAGCGAGGGCAAGCACGGCTTGAACGGCGATGTAGAGGCCGGCGCAGTTGAATGATTCGAACATAATCTCGGCGGTGTTTTCACGGTTCTCTGGTGGGTTGAGAGGCTATAAAATACATTTGTTGGTGAGTATGTACTCCACATTTGACGTAGGCCCATAGGGGAAGAGCCAGAAGGGTGCGTATTGGGCTTACAGGTTCGGTGAGAAGGAAATGATGGTCCTCGGGTTCGACGCGAAGGTACTTGAAGATCGAGTTTGACCAGAACCTTTCCATATAGTCCCAATTCTCGACCTGTCCATGTCGAATGGGGTAGTTCACACCGTATCCCGGACCATTGCCAGCGGCTAGAGCCTCGTCACCAATGAAGAAATCCAGGTCTTCAGTACCACGTTTCGCAGACAGGTTAGAGCTAGCTCCGCCTCCGCCGCCTAGGAAGGATGGCTTGTTCGCAACTGCAGGCCGCGCACCCGAGCTCCCAGCGCTGCCAGCACCGGCCTTGGTTGCAATTGCTGTGGGGAAAACGAAAGAAGGCGCATCGTTACCGGCAAATCCTAAGCAACAACGAGCATAGCGTTAGTTATATGACTCTAGTGCTTGCCGAGGGAATGTTTAGAGGCAAACACGTACCAAGTTTGGAGTAACCAGTACCGCTGAGGGGCGAGGAGGCTGGGTCAGCATTGACAGGTCAATTCTCGGGAAAGTTTAGATGACTTACTTGTCCATGACAACGGCTGGAGTTTGAGAGGCCATGGCGGATGAGTAGGATCAAGGCCCGCAGTTAAGTCCGCCGAGTATAATGGGGGGGGGGAAAGATGAAGTCAACCGTGGCGGAGCTTCCAGGCAGACAAGGCGGGGAGAGGATGCTGACATAATTTGGGGGTCGACATCATGTGCTATTTTTGACCTACATTTTTTGATAATTTTATTTGTTCAAGCGACTCAATCGTTCTATAGCTTTGCTGATTTGTCGTTGTTTAATTCAATTGTGAATTTTAAGGTAATTTCACCTAAAGAGAACCCTTCGTGCAACATGAGATGAAAAGCAAAGAGAAGCTTGAAAGGAAACAATGGAAGCAATATCTCACTCTAGGAAAGTGTAAAGCGGGCCCGCATGATATCAAACTAAAGCCGCAAAGGAGTCCTGCACTCTATGAGCACAACCGACCAGGTGGAAATCCTACATTCGTTGTTATATCCTCACGACTCTTTATATAACGATTCTTATCCTACGACACTCTTTGATTATTCTTAATAGCAGTTTGGAATTGCATACAGCTATCTGGCATCGAGGAACGCCCGGCTCACTTTGAGACTGTGGTAAACAAACAAAAGAGTAGGCTGACACGGTGAACTGCGCTCGCGACACCTAACCCCCACAACTTGAATATTTCAAGATTTCCAGGGCCTCACGACTTCATTCAGTGCACTCATCAGAAAAGAAGTACTTCTCTCCGCCACCTCTGTCGTCCTCAGACACCCAGCAAAACATTGCTTTCGCTCATCTAGCCAGGCAAAAAGAAAACCGGCGATCCTTCAACATTTTTCTCATTCGACTTCCTTTTGCTCACCCACTGTTGACGAGATATTGGATTGCCTCTCAGGCCCTTTCCGAATCCGCTGGCACTGGACAACAACAAAAGAAGCAATTCGTACGTGTCTTGGGCCCGTAACTGGACATTTGGGTCTCCGGTGCCAAACAACAGTCAACACAAGCCCAGAAACATGGGTAAATCGAAGCGAATGGATGATCTCTGCGCCGTCTTTGTCCACGCTGGAGCCGGGTATCATAGCCGCGAAAACGAAAAGAAGCATCTTCAAGTGTGTCAACTGTATGTGATTCTTACTCATTCCGGATCGCAAATAACTGGGGATTATTGACATGTCAACAGTGCAGTAGAAGCTGGAATGACGCTTCTTCGCCAGGGTGGAACTGCCGTTGAAGCCGTGGAAATAGCTATTACGGTTCTCGAGGATGCACCCATCACCAATGCAGGGTACGGTAGCAACCTCACGGAAAAAGGCATCGCCGAGTGTGACGCTTCTATTGTTGACCACTATGGCCGCAGCGGGGCAGCTGGTGCTGTTCCCAGTAAGTTCTTAGCATGAACTCATGCGTGGAATCAGAGCTAACCTTTTCAATAGGTGTCAAAAATCCAATTCATTTAGCCCGACGAATTTATGACCAGGCATATCGAGCCCCCGGAATGTCACGCGTGCCTCCGAACTTTCTTTGCGGAGAAGGTGCTACAGAATTTGCATGGAACAACAATATCCTTGTGCTGCCGAACGATGCAATGATTGCCCCCCAGGCACGATCACGCTGGAGAAACTGGACCAATGAAATCGCCAACTATGAACGGACGCATCCGCGCTCAGAGGAAGAAATCCGAGCCGACTTTTTTCGTCAGCCACATAACCTCTCGTATGCTGCGATTCCTGGTATCAGGGAGAGAATAGAGGCCGCTCGTAACATTCTACCCGAACCAAAGGCACCGGCACCCCAGCCGGTGAATGAGGAGAATTTCGATGGGCTTGACCCTAAAATTCAATCGGAACCTCCATTCGACGTGCCACCATCCAACGGTGAAATGAGTTGGACTGATCCTCAGGTAGAAACCTCTAAACGGGCCCCAGACTTCCATGCTTTTGGAGAGGATACTCAAGCCGACGATGAAGATTGCATTACAGACACTGTTGGAGCCATAGCCGTGGACAAATGGGGAAATATTGCGGCTGGATCCTCGTCTGGTGGAATCGGCATGAAACATCGTGGTCGTATTGGCCCGGCCGCACTTATCGGTATTGGCACTCATGTCTTCCCTGTTGATCCAACTGATACGGATGGAACGGCGGTTGCGGTCGTGACATCAGGCACGGGCGAGCATATTGCCTCAACATTCGCCGCAAGTAAATGTGCAGAGCGTCTTTACTACAATCAGAGGATGGGAGCCGGAGGCATTTATGAGCAGGTCACTGAAGAGGAGGCCATTGCTGCCATGCTTCAGAATGAATTCAGTGGTATGTATTCTTGCCAGCTCGGTTCATTAAAGGATTACAATATACTAATCATACACCAGGCCATCCCGCAGTTTTGAACAGTGAAATTGCTGGCTCCATTGGGCTCATGGCTGTCAAAAAAACAAAGGATGGAATTGGGCTCTTTTTCGCACACAACACTGAGTCATTTGTAAGTTCAGGGTTTTTACTTCACTTTGATGCAAACGGATTCGCTGATCAAACATCGCAGGCACTCGCTTCTCTTTCGAGTTGTGATACTGTCGCCCAATGTGTGATGTCTCGAAACCCGAAAAGAGCCCCTGTTGCACAGGGAGGATTGATGATTCGGCCCACGTAGTAGGTATCACCTTCTACTTTGCGTCCCATAGCACATGGCTCTTTTGATCATTACTAACAAAACGAATTATTCAGCTCATTTCGTGGACCAGATGACAGGAGGAAACGGGTCATGACCTGAAACGTGAACACGAGTGTTTTGATGCGTTCGCGATGACTTCGGATTTGGCTTTAAATTTCTTAGATTCCCTAGATTCTCCTTGATTGTTCATGATTCCCCAACTATCTCGACTTTTCATTTCATTTCTCTATTGCGTGTTTCGTCCGACGCGAGTTTGGAATTCAATTTTGCACACTTTCCCAACCCTCACATCCTGGCCCAGAGCCACTGATTGTGACCAGGGCGTCCTTTGCCTCCTTTAAATGATACTCGTGCGTGCGTGCGTGCGTGAAAGTCGATCAGCAGAATGGCGTTGCCATGTTTCCGCGGCTAATTCCTGCATGTACCTTCTTTGACTCCCTATGGTGTCAGAACTGTTTGAAAGCAATCGCGGTTCAAATATTCTTGGATGGTATTCAGTTTCACGAGAAATCTAAAATAGAAGCCCCAAATCTCGATTCCAGCAAGGGTTTGAGCTTCCAATAGGATGTTTTTGAATCAAGCATAATAAGGGGGAACAGGTATAAGATCAAGGCCCAGGCGTAGGAGTAGACAAAGGCGTCCCAGCCGCCGAGGCTCCATTAACTCGCTTCTTCTTTTTCTTCTTCCGGGGAAGAAGTGCTGGTTTAACACCGTAATCTCCTGGATCTAAAGAAGTTCCACATGTCAAGCAAATATTACCAGGCGGAGGCTCACAGAATATACTCAAGCAAATTGAGCATACGAATCCAACATCCACAACTCGCCGGTGACAAAAGCATGCTGCGCGGAAATCCACATCCACTCGCGTAGGAAGCACAAGGTGTCGGCGAGATCGTTGATCTGGTAAAAACGCCATCATTAAGTACTGTAGTAATCCTCTCGGCTCGGAAAGCGCCATATACACGCCCTTAGTGGCATCACAGGCCTGTTGCAGAAACACCGCATCGCCACTGAGCTTGCATACATCGATAGGGATATGCAGACGCTGACACGCGAATATGCTATTCATCATGGGGATATACTGGTGTGCCGAGTCGCCGGATCCACTAACTGATACAATTAGGATACGACTCTGTAACCGCTCGTCATTGTCGTCGGCGGCGTATCTGTTTGAAGGTGCTGTTCCTGACCCTGTCCCTCCTTCACCAGATGTGTCCTTTAGTTCTGCACCGCCGTGCTCCTCGGCCCAGGCGATTGTTCGTCGGTTGATATTGCTGAGAGCTAGAGTCAATGCGCCCGCTAGCATGGTTGAGACGTTTCCGCGGAGATCGTCGCTACTTGTAGAATCTAACAGATCTTTCAGATTGCGATTCACTTGCTCTTCGACAAGGCGGAAGGGTCGGTATTTGTTTGTCTGCGTTGCTTGTGTTCCGCCATTGGGAGCGTTCATCGAGATGTCACCGTCACGATCGGCAGACTCCTTGTAGCTGGAGAGTGGGTAGAGCCATGCGGCTTTTTGGCTGTGGGATGCGACCACGGCGACCTCGTTCGCGTAGTTGCAGGCTAGGTGGGCATTGATGAAGACGAGGAGGTTTGCGACGGCTTTGGAGAGTGGGAGGGAGTCTTCAAGGGCTGCCCATGCGTGTGGATTTGTGTCGAGGATTATGGTGAGGAGGGAGGGAGCGAGATCTATGGAATGAGGAGTCTGGGTTTAGTTTTTGCTTTTGTAACTTGAATATGTTTACTTGGATGCGAAGAGGTGGGACAAACCGGTAGCTCCTAGCTCGTAATGCTCGGATGCATCGACGGTATTCATGGTGTCGGAGCTTTCAGAGCGGGTTTATGTTCATGGTCAGGCAGCCGAGACCGATGATAAGCTCGATGACAACCTCGGCTTTGCCGGGCTTTTCAGATCGAGATTTAGTTCAGAGTAGTAGTAACTTGATGATGATCAAGTCGGAGAACAAAGACGAAAGCTCCGTCGATAAGAGTCACGAGGTGATAGCAGGGATCTGATGTGGTTCTGAGACATGATTGGCTGCCGATTTACTTTGCTTCAAAATGTTCTACGTACCTGAATCCAAGCAGATTTTTAGCATAGACTCTACAAGTTTACCGGGATTTGCTGGGTTTCTTGACTCAATTTCAACGCCCGTTGAAATGCTGGTTATTGTCAAAGAGTTGATTGTGCAGATATATGGTAGTAGATCATGATGCGATAGAGGTACTAGTAGTGTCATGGTATGGCTGATATATGTACTACTACTCTTTCAACTGAAATTGATAGGCAGTAGATATGCTTGAACGACGGTAAAGCTAAAGAAGACTCTACTACAGAGATTATTCTTACAATGATGTACGAAAAACTCGGGAATAGAACCTTGGAAGAACCCGAGCCGTCGATCTTCCATTATTCCGAGTCGGACAGGCAGTTAGGAAAATATCAAATTTTAAGATGTGATGACTTTTGAATACCGCCTCTGGCCCCAGGATTGAATAACCTCCGAAATAATATTCACAAAGTGGAATTGCTTCTCGGACTAGCCCATGTGTTATGGCACTACAACGCACTAAGGCCCACAGCGGCTGGGTGGGAACTCGGAGACTATTCAATTTTGTGGCCAAAGGAGCTATGTATGGTCAATTAAATTGACTAGGCATGATCCTATGAAAAAGAATAGCCCCGGGGCCGCGTAAATGCACCGTAGCCTAGCTAGCTGGCAAAGGGAGAAGGGAGAAGGAGAAAGGGGTAAAAAGAGCAGAAAAGAAGACCAAAAAAAGAGGGAAAAAAAGAAGGAAAAATTTCAATGGACTAGAGTTAAGAAGATAAGAAAAGTGCATTCGCATCTATGGTTAACATGATGTAAAACGATCCAATTCTTTTCATACTGGTTCGAATCCTGTTCCAAAATCCAGCGATCTTCATAAGAAAACTTGCCGAGGTCTGTAGGTACGTAATAGATAAGGTTAAGCTTTATGCACAACCGCTACCTACAACTGTGGATTATTACCGGTGGCAACTTGAACAGTCGGATGGTTTATTCCACCGTGCTCTTCCATAAGTAATTTAAAAGTTTCATTTAGCAATCAACTCATCAGAAACTTGAAATCAATCAACCCCGCCATTTAATATATCTATTATGGCGTCTTTCGTCGCAGCCTTCGTCAATCCCTGCAACTTTATCGGTGGAGTTAGCTTCAACCCCGAAAAGGATATTCAGGATTTATCAGGCAAAACAATTCTGATAACTGGTGGTATGTGACTAGAAATTCACCGATTATTCAATTTATATTAGAACAATTGTTAATATTTAACAGGAAACACGGGCCTGGGCAAAGAGACAATTCTCCAATTAGCCAAACATAACCCGAAGAAGATTTTTCTCGGTGCCCGTACCGAGTCCAAAGCGACAGAAGCAATTGAATCGATCAAATCATCCATCTCACAAGACGTCGACATTTCTTTTATTCCCCTGGATTTGACATCAACAGAATCAATCAAAAAGGGCGCAGATTCATTCAACGCTCAATCCGAGCGTCTAGACATCCTTATCCTAAATGCAGGCGTCATGTCCCTCCCACCAGGAGAAACAGATCTAGGCCACGAAATCCAGCTCGGAACAAACCACACAGGACACTTTCTCTTAACAAAACTTGTACTTTCAAAACTTCTTGAAACAGCCAAGGAACCCGACTCTGATGTTCGGGTTGTCACCCTCGCTTCAGTGGGTCACAATCTTGCACCGAACTTCAACACCATGCTTGATCAGCATAAACTCAAGAATGTTAATACGAATGCTCGGTATGGAGCGTCAAAGGCCGCAAATATTCTTTTCGCTGCTGAGCTTGCTCGGCGGTATCCGTCTCTTACGTCTGTTTCGGTGCACCCGGGGATTATCTTGACGGGTCTATATGATTCAATTGGGCAGCGGACACCGTTGTCTTCTTTGGGATTTATGCCGTTGCAGCTTTTTGGATCTTCTGTTGCTCAGGGTGCTTATAATTCTCTTTGGGCTGCTGTTGGCGCGGAGAAGAATGCTCTTGTTAATGGGGCGTACTATGTGCCTGTTGGGAACTGCAAACGGGATAATAAATATGCGACGAGTGAGGATATGGGGAAGCGATTATGGGATTGGACTGAAGATGAGTTGAAGAAAGCGAACCTGTGAGATGGGATATTGTTTGGATATACTTGAACATGGTGTTTTGTACAGTATCCTGAAATTTTAAGCGGAGAAAATTACTACTTCAGTATGGTGAGAATTCCTTGATGAGCAACCTTTAATGTTACTTGCTTGCGTAGCGAAGTGGTTAACGCGTCCAGGTAAATTTCGCCGCCAAACCATCTTTTGCGACAATGCTGACAAATTAAATAGCTTATGTTTGATTTCCTTAACCGGAACATTCATGCCTCTGGGATGTCGGGAGTTCGATCCTCCCCGTGAGCAATCCTTTTTTTTTTCTGTCTAACTCGTCAAACACCAAGCATTAGAATGACGTTAGTCATGTCAACTACGAGATTTTACATTTTCAAAGTCTCAAGAACCATCCTACTCGGTACATAATAAAATTGAATTAAGCACTTATTTCGCCCATGAAAATAAAATTACAAAAAGCCTCCATGCACAACAGTTTCTCCCTAAAGGCAACATTAAGAAGTGCCCTCACTCAGAAACCTTGATAACGAACTTCCCAAGACCACCAGCCCCATCAAAAATAACCTGACAACCCTTCCGCACAGCATCCAAGTCACGAAGCTCAGCAGTACTCCCCACAACAGTCTTCACTTTTCCCTCTTCAACATATGACCTCAATTCGTCCAAACAAGTCCCACTCGATTCCAGAATCATATACTCATACCGAACCCCATAGCGACTTGCTCTGAAATTGCGCACAGAATCCATCAGATTCAAGACAATTCGAACAGGTATCGGGATAGTGGGTTTGTTGTCCATTCTCATCAATGATGAATTCTGCATTACCTCTGCTGAAGGTGTGGTGGAGACTGATACGATGTGGCCTGATTTGGGCTTCATGAGACAGAGATACTGCATTGCAAGACCGACCGTGTCAAAAAGGAAATCCACGGAGCCTTTTTCGATAACATCTCTTGGGTCGGATTTTGTGTAGTCGATAACTGGGTTAATTGTTAGTAACTAATAATTTTTGCGATTGAATGATGAAAGGTGGATCGTCTTACTTTCATCAACTGTGCCTTCGCCTAGAAGCTCCTTGATTTTGGGGACTTTGGCTGTTGAGACCGTGGTGATTATTTTGCCTGCATGGAATACATGTTTTGCGAGTTGACAAGCAAAGAGACCAGTTCCACTTACTGGAATCTTGTTAGCAAAATATCCCAAGCACCGATAGAAGATCATATCAGATCAGATCAGTTCTTACATCCAGCAGGTACGAACACAGTCTTTCCGGTGAGATCGCCGTATTTGCTGAGGGCCTGAATAGCAGTCATGCCCGCTAAAGGAATCGAGGCTGCTTCTTCGAAAGATAGCGCAGGGGGCTTCAGCCCAATCTGATCTTCAGCACATTTCACAAATTCGCTGCATGATCCTACTACAAGTTAGTATTGAGGGATTTGATTGTTCCGAGCTTCATGCGTACCTCGATTAATCTCAGGTAACCTGATATAGACTGCATCTCCGACCTGAAATTTGGTAACGTCTTCCCCAGTCTCGGCAATTACGCCAGAAACATCGTAGCCAATTTTGAACGGAAAGCTATGTTTGTTATGTCAGTAATGGAGTAGAGTGTAGAAGAAGAAAGTTCAATGAGACACACCTGTCTTTCACCACTGCTTTGAGGTCTCCGCTTGCCCTCTTGACATCGATAGGATTGATACTCGCGGCATGAACCTTGACGATAACTTCATTTGCACTGCTGATTTCTGGCTTGGGGAGCTCGGAAAGCTGGTATCCTGATGGTTTTGAATAGGATGGAATGTTGAGGGATAACATGGCGACTATGCTTTTGGCCCACGATCCAGTAACGGTAGAGGTGAGAAGATGTCTACTTGATTCTAGTGGTAGAAAAACCCTTCAAGATGTGTGAGCCGAGGTTGATTGATAAAAACGCTCGAAGCATCTACTCTAGTCGGTCGAATTCATTTGACGATACGGATAGTAGCATAGGAAATATGGAGGAATTCATTGCCGGACGAGTATAGGGGTTGTTATTGGTGAATAAATATGGGCCCCTTTTGCCGGCGGAGCAACAATCATGCCGAATATCAAGGGTCCGCCTATGTATAGCGTCTTAGTGGGGGCAACAGGAGAGCGTGGGATTATGATTATTTTTGCATGAACCATTGGGGATATGAAGGATTCGCCCTTTAATGGGTTGTCAGGATTTTGAAGTGCAACAAGTGTTACATCGATTCGTAGACTATCTTATTGGCTTGCCAAGTGGCAGTAGGGGATAAAACTAGTAGTTCAGGTTGCGGGTAGCGGATAAAGTACTTGGCGATTTCAAGTTAGGCTTCCAAGGTTGAAGACACACTGCATATTTCGAATCAACAGGGCGTGAAGATCATCCAATTCCGTCCTGTGCTATGTCATAAATGATCTTGTCGAGTTAAAATAATACTTTATTTGGCCCAATCGATCCGGGCTAGTTCTCTTGGCCAGCTCTCTTGGCAATTCAGCCTCGATTCTTACTGAGATGATGTTATGATCGGCGCGAGAGCTCGACCCTAGATGTGATGTACATCAGGCATACTATAGTCGGCGTCCGGTTCCGATTCCGGAGGATCTTAGAGGTTTCGGCTCCGCACTTCGCCGGTTTGCAGTATATGGGTATCTACTCCGTGCAGTATTTGGCGCGTAGAAGGGCAAAAGAAACTCGTCCAATAATTCTTGGAAGTTGGTTTAATTGAAGCGGAAGGGTTTCCCTATTCGTCCTTTCCGACCCCGTCAGCTAAATAGTTTGCTAAACTCGGCGCCGGGGCCACCCACCCACTAGTCCTTGTTCCAATAGCCATTGGACCTATCACGGCAAGTGGAGAGTAAATAGTTAGCTACGCTGAATAGAAGATACTGACTCGGCGGCGGGATAGTCCTCGAATCAAAATTGAATGAAAGCAAACGAGACGCGTTCCACATACTCGGCGCTCAGACCTTGGACCTTGTACCGCGTTAAGCTCATCCTGTTGGGAGGAGATGGGGAACGGAGGGGGAATCAAACCGGGGAGTATGGAGTACTACACCTGAGGAGATCGACGGGTAATCTTTTTTCTTTCTTTTTTTAATTCAAAGAAACCAATAATTTTGTTGAACGTTATATATAAAGATTTAATTTAATTCTAGAAAACGCCTTGTAAGCTGACCTGCATTATCAGTCAACGTGATGGAGGGGAGAGACGTGGTTGGGTCTTATCGGGGCGATTGATAATGGGGATTGGGTGAGGGAAACGGAATTGATACGCGCTGGAGAGACAGAGAGAGGGGGGAGACATAGTCATCACGGTAATCGTAGTCTCTCTCCTGCAGCTCATACTTCCAAGACTCCCCAAGAGCCTCTTGGCCCTATTTTGTGTTTCATTCATTTTTCCTATTGCTTTTTTCTCCTGAAACCGCCCATTTCTTCTGATTCTCGGCGTACGTGGCATTGAACAAGCTGTGGGAAGTCAAATACAAGAGTCCACCACCTTTCCCTCTCCTCCGCCTTCTATTCCACACCCCTCCCGCTCTCCCGCACTCCCGCTCCCCGAAGAGAAAAAATAAGTGATCGTTCTTTTTTTTTCTGGAGTCGGTTTCAACGGTCGCCACCCTTTGAAAAAATTCCATCTACACCAGTTTTAAATCCATCTTGTCCTCGCAGCGTGCTGCTCCTCAGCAACCCTGCAATGGTCTCAGCAACCGGCGAAGAGCGCGCTGTTCACCTGGCACGGGAGGCTGTCGAGTTGGTCGACGCTGGTCACCGAGAGGTACGTAATGCAGTCACTGGAAGAGCAGGAGCGCAATCTGCAGCAAATCCCCCGAGGCGCAAGCAATCATCTAATCTAAATATACGTTGTTTTAGGCGGCATCACGGAATTTACGCGAAGCACTCTCGATCGCCCCCGAGAATCCCGATGTGAAAGCGGCTTTCCTCAAAATTCAACAGGAGGAAGAGAATGACCACCAACTACTAGATCTCTGTCGACGTTACACCGTCCATCAGGATGAGTCCGCCGGGAAGGAAGCTGCAGCTTACCTGCGCACGGATGGCTTGAAGCCACCGGAGACTATTGCATTGGAATCACTGAAACTTCTACTCGGTCAACGGGCTCATGCTCTCTCCGAACTTCAGGACGAAATTATCTCCGGACTCGTTCGCCAGAATACCAGTGTTCGCCAGCACTTTTCGAATCAACTACAAATTTCCGTAACGACTTTTTTCGATGAAATTTACGACCGAGGTGATGGAGCGGCGGTGTGTCTGGACACAGTGGTCTTGGACCCTAGCGTTTGGCCTTCGGAGGATACAAGAGCACATTGCGAGAGTGAACTGTTTCAATTGTTCCTCGCTAAACTGATGGAATCGGGCCACGATTTAGATGGTCGATCCTTGAAAGGAATTGCTAGGCTACTTGCAGTTGATGGCGAGAGTCTTAAACATCTAGTCGACGATGAAGGGTTCGAAGTCATTCTGACCTCCCTCGATAACCGGCTACCCTTGGAACTTCGCAGCCAGGCTACATTGGCCACAGCGAAATATCTTGAAGTTGCAGGCGAGAAGGGCGAGAAACAATTCTCGAAGCTAATCGCCGCTATGATTGGCAAAGGACGCTTGGATGACTACGTCGTTGCTTTCTCCGCTGTGTCAGCTGTTTTCCCTGTCGTGCCTACGGCTGCAGCCAATGTCTTCTTGTCCGAGGAATTCATGGACGCGGTGACACCGTTAGCAACTCGTGATGCGAAGCGCAAGAGGGTGGAGGTCTCTGTGCTTGAACTGTTGAACGCTGCGTGCATCAGTCGCCCTTGCCGTGAAGCTGTATCTAAGAAATTCTCCGAATGGTTATCTCACACCCTCACGAATGGAAGCGATGAGGGATCCGAATTGGCGGCAGTGATCCTTGCGAAGATTGGAGCATCGGAAGCAATTCAGCCTTCTGCCGAGAACGGTAAGGCCCAGGTCGAAGATGATGGTGTGTCTGACCTAGTACAACGGTTCAAAGGACTGATGTCAGGAAATAAGACTGCGAACATTTCTCACGCCATTGAGGGCTTGGCTTACTCGTCTGTCAAGCCGTCCGTCAAGGAGCAATTAGCCCAAGACCCTTCGTTTTTGCGCGACCTGATCAGCGCATTGAAAAAGCACACAACCGACTCCTCCGTTCTCTATGGTGGCTTGATGGTCATTTTAAACATCACTAAATTCCTCCCCAACTTGTCGGAGGAGCAAAAGAAGATGTCCCAACTGAAAGATTATGCCGACGCGTCTACTGGTAAGGCTCGAGCTCCCCCTGATTCTCGCGAGGAAGAAGATGCCGTGCTTGCTCGCTGCGGTGCCGTTATCGATGCAGGCGCCATGAGCCTGTTGGTGGAATGTGGCCGGCTTGCCATGCTTTCAATCCATGGTCTCACTGCTCAGATCTTACTCTCCCTAGCCCGGCGCCAAAAGTCACGCGGTATCATGGCCCAGCAAGGTGCGGTCAAACTATTACTTGGCATGTCTATTCCAAAGCAGGGCAATTCAATCGTGGTCACTGAGACAACACACAACGCCTCCCATGCTTTGGCCCGAATTCTTGTCTCAGTCGATCCTTCACACGTATTCCCGTCTTCCGGATTTCCCCAAGTCACATCTGCTGTGCGCCCATTGTTATCTCTTCTTACTTCACCTGAGACCGCCTCTTTCTCTTCAGACCAGCCCCGTGACCTGCTCGCAGTGTTTGAAAGTTTGCTCGCCCTGACCAATCTTGCCTCCTATCCTCACGATGAGACACCGGCCGAGCTAACTGTACGAGAGGGCTGGACAGCTATAGAGGACCTCCTCTTATCCAGCAATCCACGTGTGCAGCGGGCTGTGTGCGAATTAGTATGCAATTTGATGACCTGCGAGTCCGGAGTTGTCAAATTTGCAGACGGATCCAAACGCGCTGGTCAGCGATTGCACATTCTTCTTGCTCTGACTGATGTGGATGACATTGCGACTCGTCGTGCAGCTGGTGGAGCGATCGCCATGCTGACGGAGTACGATGCTGCCATTGCAGCGGTGTTGGACCGTCCGCGAGGAGTGGCTTTGCTCTTGGGATTATGCCAAGAGGGTGATGATGCTCTTCTCCACCGGGGAGCGGTGTGTTTGCGCAACCTAAGCTGCGCATCTGGTGACATCGGGTCGCGCGCCAAGGAAGCCGTCCGTACCGCGGGTGGTATCGAAATCTTGACCGCTTGTATTAAGAAAACATCCAACCCGGCGGTGTTACAGTCCGCAGTGGAGGCATTGAAATCGCTGGTTGAGCACCAGTAATTGCTTGTCTTGACTATCTTTTGCATTTATCCATTCCATTGGAAACCCAGTGGCTTTGAGTATGGCTTTTTAAGAGGAGTGTTCGGTGGATTATGATGTGGATTTTGGGGAACACGACATGCAGTGGAGTTTGATTCTTCTTCTTTTTTTCCCCATGCCAATGCCAGGTATTGATATTGAATATCTTTTTTATGTCCCTTCATGAGCACATGGCCGGTTTAGCGATTTGATTTGAGGTTTTTTATTTTCACCTTTTTGCTTCATTTTTCTTCTTTTGTTACTAGTGTTTTTCTTTTCATCTGGGGTTCGCCTGTTTCTCTTTCGGGCATTCGGGAATTGTGGCGTTTATGAGTATTCTCCTGGAATGGCGCAGAAAGATTTATGACCAAGTATTGGGTATTTGTATTTGCTATAGCGATAGAATATGAAGTATGAACCCAGCCAGGGCTATCAATGATATTCTTTACTCTGTATATAGTACTAGTAGTGTGGCCTAGACGTGTTTCCCGGGGAAGTCACAAGTCATGTTCTTTGGGCAGAAATGGGCAGATCCCTCCTGCATCGGCTCTTGTCCCCCTCTCTTCTGCATCACCATTTCTCCCTTTGACATCTCTCCAACTTGACGTGGATCTAGAGATCGTCTGGAGTATGTGCCAACCATGAAGAATGTTGGGCAAGACATGGATGACGAAAGACCAATCATAAGATGTTACTATTGGCTCCCTAGACCCAAATCAAACCATATCAGCACCAGCACTATCGGATATTAATACTAATACCAAGCGCCGACTACCGACCGGAGGCCGTGGCGTCCCAGATGTCTAGTCAGATGACCTCAGCCATGCTGCTTGATTCTCTTTCAGCGGTGGTGATTGGTCTTGAAGAGGATTGATCCAGGGATCCTGGTCTTTGGCCAAATTCCTCTGCGACCAGGGAGTTATGAGTTACCCGAGTGATGTATCCGGAGAGATCACGAGATCATGAAATCGTGGAGAAAGGAAGAAAAGAAAGAAAAAGAAAGAAATAAAGAAGATATTTGGGTTAGACCCTATTGAACCTTGTTGGAAATTGACGATGGGGCCAAAACAGTGATGTTCTCTCTGCTATCTATAAGTAGCATCCTTGGAACCATGGAGCTCAACCCCGCGGATCGACAAATCACCGCTTCGTCCGCACGCACACGTTGAACCCGTTCGATCTCAATTCTTTGCTCTCCCTCTTCCATCATCTTTCTCCCTGCCTCGTGGGCTTCCTATTGAATTCTTAGTTGTTGACCTCTTCTTCCTCCTCTCCATTCCTTGCCTCCGTTTCTCTTTGAGTTTCCCAATTCTCACCGCTTCATTGCCCCAGAGTAAAAAAAACCAGAGGTACAGTTTCTTGCCTTTACTGAGCTTAACCAAGCTTGACCTTCTTCATTTCTTTACCTTATTACCCAATATCTCCCACCCTTTTCTACCTCATGGCGTCATTATCTCTTCCCTGTGTGCGTCCGCTCACCTGATCACTTTTCCTTCGTGACAATCCAGGTTGGACCTTGAACGCATCGACCCTTAATTTCGTGGTGGGGGATTCGGGTGCCTCGGGTGGCAAATCACAGACCTAGAAAAAGAACAATCCAAGAAAAGAAGCGGTGGAGAAACAGAACATCGTGAGATTTACAATTTGGAAAGGAGTCAACTTTCTAATTGCAGAGGAAACACATACATATTCTGTTCAAGATGAAATTTGGGCGCAATTTGACCCAATTCACTGTTCCTGAATGGAGCGCCTCTTACATCAAGTACAAAGCATTGAAGAAGCTCATCAAGTCAGCGACCGAGCAGGTTAAGGCGGGACAAGAGGCGGATTTGGCTGGTAAGGATGATCCTTATACTTTCCCCCATGTTGTACAGCGCAGCCTTCTAACTGGATGCACCTTTTCTTTGGCCTGTTGGTATAGGTTTCTTCTACAATCTCGATCGAAATGTTGAGGATGTCGATTACTTCTACAACAAGAAGTATGCCGACTATGCGCGCCGACTGAAATTGTTGGAGGATCGATATGGCTATTCCATGGAGGGTGTTCATCCTTTGGAGCCGGAGGACCGACATGATCTCCGCGAAGCCCTACTAGACCTGCGCTACCACCTTCGCCGCTTACAATGGTATGGGGAAGTCAATCGTCGTGGATTCGTGAAGATTACCAAGAAGTTGGACAAGAAGCTCGGCGCTCAGGCTCAGAAGAGCTACCTAGAGACGAAGGTTGATCCGGCTCCGTTCGCTTCTAATGCGCGGGCCATCAAGTCCCAGGAACGCATCAATGCCTGGATGGCTGTGATTACGGATCAGTCTAAGGCGGAGGAGAAGCTGGCGGATGATGCTAGCTCGACCCACTCTGGTCTTTCACTGAAACGGGGTGCTGCGAGACCTTTCCTCAATCTTCCTCGTAGTGTTTTGACAGATGTGGATGATGCCTTGAGAAAGGATGATGTCCATGTTTTGTTGGAATTGCTTGAGGTTCTGAAAAATGCCTCCGATGAGGCGGGCGAGGGTATCTTCCCCAGGGTGTTGAAAACCCTTATCCAGCGCGCTATTTTGCATCGTTCGCGTTCTTGCTTGACAGAGCTTATTAAACGTGTCGATACCCTTGAAGAAGACGATGATATCAATCGGCGTAACTGCCTTCATCGTCTGGTTATTTCTATTGGACGTGAACTGCCAACTACTGATTCCGAAGCAGCTGCGTCAATGGTGCTGGACTTTCCCTTGGAAACTTCTCGCTTTATTACACCGGCTGCACCTCCGACTCTGCAGCCCCCGCGCTCGGTGGTGAAGGAGGAGCACATGCCTCAGCAGCTTGGTCGTGAAGATCCAACTGTAGTGGTTCTGCAGCACTTGCTTGATGAGCTTCGCCCGAATCAACGGGAGGCTTTGATGGCCAAGGATCTCTCCGGTCGCACTCCATTGCATTATGCGGCTCAGTATGGCTTCAAGGTTGTCTGCGAAGTGATTATTGAGCATCTCAAAGCCTGGGAAATGTTCGATATGAGCGAGGGAATTGACGGCACACTGTGGCAAGACAATGATGGCTGGGCTCCTTTGCATCTCAGTGTGGTCGGTGGTCATCCAAAGACTACACGGTGCCTTTTAGAATCCGAAAGTGACCAAGATCCTTCCACCGAAAAGGAAAATCAGATCCGCAGGCAAATTCACAAATCCAGCGCCGTTCTGGCTCTGGCAACCAAGGCTAATTTCGTGGATATTGTCCACCTTCTGGTCGACGCTGGTGTTGACATCAATTACCAAGATGAGCAGGGTGAAACTGCCTTGCACGTTGCAGCTCGATTTGGACATGATGAGTGTGCTCAGATTCTTCTTGACGGTACCGGTTATCAAAAGGCCAACACAGAGCTGGCGGAAAACACCTATGCCTGGACCCCGCTCTTCATCGCATGTGTGGATGGTAACTTGAACGTGGCCAAGCTATTGGTTGATGCTGGTGCTGATTTGGAACGATTCGATTCGTCTGGTTGGACCGCTAAGGAGCACGCCGCGTTGCGTGGCCATCTTGATATCGCACGGTGTCTGGCCGAGGTAAACCCTGGTCCTCCTGCGGTTGAGCCTTCACTGTCAGTTTCATCCCATAGCCCTCCTCCGTCTTCGTCGCCACCTGCCCAGTCCTCCATGGCCGACCGGCGATCAAATGTCTCTGGACCTACCTCGGGAGGCAACGGAATGCGGAATACTACTGAACCTATCAAGACCTTTGGACACCGATATCTCACCGACGAGTCCATGATCCTGGTTAGTCTTGGAACCATGGATATGCGCAGGCCCCTGGAGACCGTCAACCTGGACCGCATTCCCATGGAGGACGCCCATGCCACTCAACTGGACACTGCCTTGTCTTTGGTCGTTACTGCCAGCAGCGCCCATGGAGAGCCGGAGGTGATCGATTTGCCGGTCCAGGATAACATTTCAACCGAGCCAATCGTTTTTCACTCTAGTGATCCCAGCAAGGTCCGTTTGCTTTTCGACCTTGTGCCTACCTATGCGGGCTCAAAGGATCAAATTGTTGGTCGCGGTGTTGCACTTCTTTCTAGCATCAAGCAGACCGTTGGTTCGCAGCGAATCAACCTGAAGGGAGACTCCACCGTTCCTATCGTTGCCGCTAACACTCTAGATGTTATTGGATCCGTCACCTTTAACTTCCTGGTGATCACTCCTTTCAAACACCCCAACATGTCCATTACCGGCAATCAGACTTACTGGCGCTCCATGAGCTCTACCATGGTCATTGGCCACCGTGGCCTAGGAAAGAACATGGCTAGCCGAAACTCCCTTCAACTGGGTGAGAACACCATTCAATCATTCATTGCTGCGGCCAATCTGGGCGCCTCCTACGTCGAATTCGACGTGCAGCTTACAAAGGACCACGTACCTGTCATTTACCACGATTTCCTCGTCAGCGAGACGGGCATCGATGCCCCTGTACACACCCTCACACTCGACCAGTTCCTAGAACTCGGCAAAGGTCGACACCGCAGTGTCTTGCCATATGCCGTCGACTTCCAGGGCGACGCAGGACTCCCACCCCGTCAGCGCTCAATGTCCGTCGGCGGCTCCGAGTACGATCCAGCCGAGTTAACCGAGAAGATCAAACACACGCGTGATTTCAAGAAGAAGGGATTCAAGGGTAACACCCGCGGCGAACATATCCAAGCTCCCTTCGCCACATTGGAGGAACTGTTTAAGAAAATCCCCACACCTGTCGGGTTCAATATCGAACTGAGTGAGTTTCAACCGCCCTCTAAAGAACAGCTACATAGACGATCTAACCTGATCGCTAGAATATCCCATGCTCCACGAGAGCGAGGAGGAAGAAATGGATACATACGCCGTTGAACTGAACTCCTTCGTCGACACCATCCTGACAAAGGTCTATGACTTGGGCGATGGTCGTGATATGTTGTTCTCCAGCTTCAACCCCGATATCTGTCTCCTTCTATCCTTCAAGCAACCCTCTATCCCCGTGCTCTTCCTTACTGATGCCGGTGCTTCACCTGTCGGTGACATCAGAGCAAGCAGTCTCCAGGAGGCTGTTCGTTTCGCTTCCCGCTGGAACCTCCTCGGTATCGTCAGCCAGGCTGAACCTCTTGTTCTATGCCCTCGCCTTGTTCGCATTGTCAAGGAATCAGGCCTCGTCTGCGTCTCTTACGGTGCACTGAACAACGATGGTGTCAGCGTCGACGTAAGTTAATGCCCGCCTCCCTCTTATACCCTATACTCCCCTCATACCTCGTTTCACTTATTTGAATCTCCTTTTGCACCTCTTTACTAACCTCCACTAGTACCAAGTTGCCGAAGGCATTGACGCAGTTATCGTCGACTCCGTCCTCGGAATCACCAACGGGCTCATCCAGCGCCAGAACAAGGGTGAGCAGACACCGGGTTCTTCACCAAACCCCGCTCCTGTCGGCGATCAAAGTGCCATCCGAGTTCCTATCCTGGAGAGTAAGCGTGGAAACTCTGGTTTGAATGGTCATCCTGCTACTATTATTGAATAGTGTCACTTTTTTATCTGACGACATAAATAACTGCATTTTATGTCCATAGTTGCATATGTTCTCTTCCCGCTTCAACAGCAAATATTAGATCGATCTTCTCTCTCAACTTCCATTCCCGAATTCTGTATCATGAGTGCATCCACCATGCTCTGTAAGTAAATTAAAAGTGGGGCTTAAGTATCTAATCTTCTCATAGACGTATTGGGTGAGGGCTTTGTAGAGCCCCAGGAACACACGGCTCTTCTTTACTTCACGTACCTTAGGGCCTTAGGCCTGCCCGAGAATTCATTCATGCAGAAGTTCATCCATGTGAGTTGATGCTAGGTTAACTTTGACTGATTCAACCCAATTAGAAAGAAATTTATACATCCTACCTGTTTGAGCTTATAGAAGCTCAGTGCCTGTTAAGTTGGCTTCATAGCTTCCGTGATATGTGCCCTACAAACTTCACATGAGAAGTTCATGCAAACCAACCCGTATCACCGTCCCATGTCACTGATCATTACCCACTGGCATGTCACTGACCTTACCCATGTCACTGACAGTTCCCGATTAGTGTCTGGTTATAAGTCGTCACCCTGGTTATAAAAGGGTTCCCTTCCTTCATTTCCTTCTTCCCCCTCTTCAACTCTTCCCTCATCTTCCAAGTCTCCCATCCCAAGCCTGCTGACAGAACCTTGCAACTTTGCACGAAGTTCAACACTCTGCAAGCTTCCTTCAAGACTTCATCTTGTTCTCCTTCCGTTATTCATCTCCTTTCTCCATTTTCTCTGTGATCCCGACGTTGGAACCTGAGTTTGGACTTTCAACTCTTGACTTTAGAAGCCCGGCTTGTAGTTCTGCCCTTTGGATCCTCTGTCACCGTTCATCTCCTTAACCTCTTCACTCTCTTGAGACCAGTCATATCTTGTGACATATTCTTCTTCTACCTCGTGGGATCAGCTGTATCCCTCTTTGATCGCCTGAGACCAGCCACATCTCTTGTGATCCTCTTTTCCGACCTTTGAGTTCTCACCACCCGTCACGATGTCTTCGTGTTTCCCTTACGTGGAACCGGTTTTCCAAAACCTCGAGCATTACTACCAATGGCGTAGAACTGGGGACTATTTCTACGAACTCGATCCCAAAGAACCGGAACCCGATGTCAAAGAAACACGACACGAGTTGACTCAGTCCGAGGTCGAGTTGCGCAAATCCCGTCCTGGCATCCCTATCAAAATCCCCCTTGAGATCGCACGAATGATCAGGAAATTCATCCCTGATTTGGAGATCCAAGACCTCCTCAACTTACGTCTCCTCAGCTCCTCCTTTTGTGTTGCAGCCACGGAAATTCTCCACGAACAGATCTTCTTCTTGGATCGCTCAAGGGAGAAGCAGAACGAGCTTTGGGGGGCAATCAATGGTGAGGACGAGGAGGCCGAAAGGAAGATAAGGGCACTCGTCGTCGAGTATCCCAATATCCCGGTATGTAACGCACACTTCACTTCAATCCTCACTCAATGCGAACAGATCTCGGGGTAGATTCTACAACAACATTCATTGGACTTAACTCGGACACGACTAACTTTTTTTCTCCTCTGTTAGGGTGGATGGGAAAAATCAACCGCTCTTGAAATGAACAATATCAACTCCATGTACCAACTAATGAGGGAACATGTCATTTATCTGACGTGTCTCAAGCGACTGACCATCCATATTCGGCCTCCCAAAGGCCTGGGACGCGGACGCTGCACGTGGGAGCAGCATGAGAAGCATATTGATCTCGTGCTGGAAGAGGTCTTTCATTTCCTGAAGGCCCTGCCAAACTTGGAGTCTTTAACATTCAAGACTTTGCCTTCTTTTGCAAGCTTGCCCGGCGATGACATCGTAGCGGAAGAGCCAGAAAGGGCGATCATTTGGCCGGCGGACCCAGAGCCGCCCGCAGATTATGATCCGGAAAGAGATTGCCTTCCAAAGTCCGTTGCACATCTTCCGAGAACCCGTGTGAAGTGCCCTCTGATTGCAGGAGTGGATTCCGATGAAGCTTTTGCAAGGTGGCGTGCTGGCGATTATATCCATGATCGCTACTCAAAACGGGAACTCAAGAGACACGGTCTCAAAAAGCTCAAGCTGGAGCTTGTTGGCTCGGGCGTTTGGCCGATCAAATACGAGGTATGATATCCATACTTGCATATTTTAAAACATTCGTCTAATTAATATCTAGGAAACACCTGTGGTTCCTCGTTTTGAATACCCTCCTCCCTACATTCCTTCAATCGGCAGCGAGGTTCTGGAGTCTCCGACGCACTGGATTGTGCCATTGCAGGACACGCTGAGGGAATTGTCGATCCATTGCTATGGGCTGTATATGTATGACATGACATACAAACCAGGACCGTCCCGGCACGAGAAAGGTCTCAATCTACCTTTCCTGCCTAATCTGAAGAGCTTAGAATTACGCGGCAACATCTTCACTTGCGATGAGTCTTTCAACTGGATCCTCTTGCATGCCAAAACGCTCGGGTCGATCAAGTTAGACGACTGCGCTATTCTATATAGCCGTCAAATAACAGATTATGAGACATCGGAAGACAAGGCCGTCTTGTTCTTGCATGAGGAGGGCGGCGAATTGAGTCGACCCCATACGAAATCAACCATTCTCGATGGGCCCACTGGTTTGAGAAATTCGGGTCGAATCTTCCTTGTTTACGCTCCTTCGCGTTTGGCAGCAGTCGAGTCCGTAAATGGGGCGAATTTCATCTCAACTTTCGGTCAGAAATGGAAGGACCTCCCGCGGACGAATGGCCGGAGTTTTTGCATGGTGTGTTCCCTGATCGGTATTTCGCCATGAAACCGGTCCTACACAATCCAAAGAGTCGGTGGTCCTCTATGATCAATGACTTGTTCTTCCGGGACCAGGATGTTCCTGCTGAGTATACGCCGGAGCCTGATAACGATGAGCTGGATCGGGATGCTCTGTCATCTCTCCTTGAGAGGCTCAATCTGTCTGTGGACCGGAATATGCAGTCGAAGCATGCTGCATACACGATAGATCTTATCGGATATGTAAAGTGGAAGTGGTAGCATGGCTACTCCGCGTATCGTGCTGAGCCCTTTTCGATTTTTTTTTCTATTTTGAACTGGACTGTTTGTGTTTGTTTCTTGATGACCAAAGGCTTGGTTGAACAGGCATATGGGCTTTTTCTCTGTTCATTCTAACGTTTTCCCCCCGACGCACATGCAATTTTATAGTTTTTATTCAAACGTTGAAGTATATACATGCTTACACAAGTCTAGACGTGTATTTCCAACCTGTTGTTTGAACCTGGACATCAGAACCACCACATTCAAGTTCAAGGCCTCACCTTAAGGAACCATTGGAAGAAAGAAATACCTCCAAACTGTATCAACCATGCGATTTAGACAGTCCCCAGTCTCTCGGACACAAATCACCTTCATTAAATCTGACCAGAGCCCCTTCAACCTGAACTGATGTCATCGCGGCCGACTGTCGATCACTACCTTCTTGGCAGCTCGAGCCCAGATTCAATGACCCGCTTGACTTGCCAAAGAAAAAGACGAAGCTCCTCAATACAGCCAATAAAACCTCCCGTGAACTTCCCCGGGCACAAACTCCGCAAAGCGTCAGCACTTCCCCCCCCCCTTGCCCGGACGAGCGTCGATCCCGCGAGCTTGCGAGGCTTTTACTCCGTTCGAGATCCAAGCACCTTTTCTTCTCCATCTGATTTACTAGTCGAATGGAGGCAACAGCTCAGGCAAAAAAAAGATCATCGTCATTTCGCAAGTTGCTAGTTGCAGACCTCAGACCTCGGGATGTAGCTCGCTTGCTGCATACTTAGTCCATGGTACCGAGTGGATGGGAATTTATTTAGTTTCTTTTTATTTTGGTTTTCGAAGATAAATTAAATCCAAAATAAATCAAACGAATTTCATCCTCTTTGTTTCTTCTGGGGCGAAAAAATAATTCCAAATGCTCCACGCCTCGGAAAATCCGGCCTGGTGGTCGTATGAAAGAAGTGAAAAGTTTATTCGAGTCTGCGACGGAGTACCGCGGAGGAGTTTTGAGCGTCCGGACTCGGTCTATACACGGACTCGGATTATACATGGTGGTCGGATTTATGCCAGGTGCCAAGTAGCTATGATCTCTTTGTTGCCACTATTATTTGTGTTCTTACAGGTACATATATCCGGAAGTTAGTTCGCGGCGAATTTATTTTTAACTTTGGAACTATAAGGCATTGGAGATCTGAGTACGGAGTATCGAACACCACCATCAACAACGAATGGGAGTCATTTTGAACTCACAAGTCGTTTTTTCGGAATGCAGATTATCCGGATACCTGCATTATACCTTGAATCATGTAAAATGTACACATTCAGTTTTATGTCCCGAGTCTAGTCTAATTCCGTCTAAGTAATTGTTTTTTTTGACCACGGGAAGGAATCCTTCTGAAGATGCCCAGGTGCAGCAGGATTCATTCATATTCAGGTGATTAGCACAATCTTAATCTTGCGGTCAGTTACGAACACGATGAGTAGACTCCACAGCCTAGTATTATATTTGCAACAAGCCCAACGCTCAATAGTGCAACTCTTTTGGGAAAACGCGCACTCATGCCCCTACTGGGAAAGGTGGAGGCATGGATAAGTCATGAAATGAAATCCGGACTAACTGGCCTATCAGCGGACGATCTCGAGCTCAGAAACATGGGGGCTATCTGAGTGCCTAATTAAATCAACCCGGGCGCGACCCGAATGAACGGCCGAGGATGCACATCCCTGTCTGTGGAGACCTTGACAGGCGTGTCCATTGAACTGGGCCTCTTTTGCCCCATGGCAATTAGAGGGAAATTATAGTTACACTTATGTCGGTGCCCCTCTTTTTGTACATTAGTGGCTTGCAGGTAAAACCTGAGGTGCCAGTGTTGGTTTCTAATTCTAGGCATTAAAATAACAAATAATTAATTAACTTGTGGGTTTGGGTCGAAATCAAGTTTTTCGACAGAACTTGATCGCCCTCCAGGGCCGGCCGAGTCCAATCAACGCATAGATCACGTATTCCTTTTTGGGTTTAACCGTGTAGCTATGCATATGGCTCAGGCTATTATTGCATATTTTGCTTACCCCGTTAATCGTACTTATGATAATATTAGAATTTGGGGGCCATGCGGAATAGCGATCGCGGTGAATCCACGAATTCATGCATTGAAACAACTTGAAGCACTGGTGAGGGTGTGTAGACTGTTGAGTTATACGATGTACGAAGAACTATTGAAAATAATAGTTCTCGAAACATCTCTTGAGACTTATTATTGAGCAAAGCATACTGTGAATCATGATGATCATGACGGAACCGTTGATGGAGTTATTCTAGAAAACCTACCAACAACCGTACACGGAAATAAACTTCTGCCATGTGGAAAGCATGTGGGAAGGACGTTGCATTGATATTCCAAATACTCCGATGCAAGCCTCTTTTCTCCGGCAGAGATTCTGCAAATATGAGCATCATGTTCCTTGCATCCTTTCCACGTCAGCCACGTCACGGTGGTGGAGAGCGAGGAGGGGAAACATCACCTCCAAGAAAGAGGGAGAATACATCATGTACAGGGTACATGTTATTGCATTAAACTAGGGGTCATAGCGGGAACGTATAGCTGTTCACTCCTGCAACAATCCATATTTCTGTGCCTGAAATTATTGAATCATCAGACTCCATATCTACCACTAGTAAACGTTAACCCTCCTTTGTCAGACATTATACATAAAATCGTTAGGAAACTCCGTGCTTTTTTGGAACCACAGATCGCTGTACCTAGTAGTAGAATGCGAAGTGATTTTATCCGACAAGCCCATAGAGTGGAGACTCAAGGGATTTTTTGCAATATTCAAGTCTCCAGTATCCATCAATCAAATGACCCATGTTACATCAGGATATCTGCACGTACCATGGGGGCCAAATAAATGATGAATAATATATTACTTGGAGAAAAAACCAAAGTCAAAGAAAGCCACGAGGAGACTAGCCGATCTTCCCTTAGGCAAATTTCCAACCGACAGGGGGTTTCCGGTATGTTGGTTGGCTTGGAGCTATTCAGATGCGAAGTCTCCACGGCGAATCAGGGGATCGATCCATTTATGAAGTGGTGCGTTCGCTTAGTCTAGTGCTGTTGTTAGCCTCCTGCGTAACAGTCCGGCCTTTTTATTAAGCCAATAATCGATCTCAGAGTGGGTCATGGCCAGTGCTTTCTCCATCGACACCACCCGAGCCGTCGCAGATCAGCCATGGGGCGCTGGTGGGAGCACCTGTGACGGAGACCACGGCCAGTCTCCACAATTCGCGTGCCGTTGGATCGTTGAACACTGTGGAGACACTGAGCGCAGTAATTCCCGGATTTAGTATGCTTACATACTGAGCGCCCTGGACTACATTCGCAAGCTTGGACCTGCTCAGCTACCCGGCACACCGCAACGGCTCCCCATGTGGAGATTTTCCTCCCTTTTACTATTCTTTCCCTAGTTTCAACAGCTTAACCCAATCCAGCGATTTCTGGTCGCAAGGAACCGTGCATTGGCAAGTTGTTCGCGCAGTGTCCAGGAGCCCTGAGGATCAATCGCCCCACTGGCCACGAGAACACCACTGGTTGCTTAACTGCTAGAGGATAACCCCCGACTGTAGAGCCCCCACCCCTTGTATCTCTTGAACCAAGCTCTCGGGCTGTTGGTCGTCTCGATTTCCTAATAGGAGGAGGGTTTGATTGAACGGAGGCAATTTCTGCGCCATTCGTCTAGACCTAATAGGAGCCTGGCCTCCTCAGCAAGAAAGAGAAAAAAGGCAGAAATTCATTTTTTAAAAAGGGGATTTGAATTCGAATGTCGTAACTATGACCCAGGGAACTTTTTACAAGCACAACGTGCATGCGTAGAACAAAACTATCTTCTATTTGTCAAGGATATTCAGCATACACTGTAGCTTGACAACCCACGTCGAGGTGCATGCAGATTCTGGAACGCCTCGTCAGCCTCACGAGAATGGACCAATGACAGTTGAAAAATTCACCAACTATAACTATTCAAAGGTAAAGAAACGAGGTCGCATGCATGAAACTGGTTATTATCCAACAGAAAGCAAATTAATCCTGCATTAATGTTGGGGAAGGTTTACATCTGTCGCATTTACTCGGAGTGGAGCCGTGGAAGATGGGGGCTATGGATGGCGGGCGATCAGTCCAAATTATCCCCGGCTGGACAACTGGAACGACTAACCTGGGTAGATTTGCGTCTCGTTTCAAATTTTCCATTTTTAACTCTTCTTCGCCCGGACCCATTTTTAAATTACCCTTCCGTAAATCAGCCGATCTTTATTGATCCACGATCATAGCCGGAGGATATATAGGAGCCGCCTGGGTCTGGTTGTGGAAACGCTTAGATCCTGCAGTTTTTCTTCATCATTCATTCTTCAGCTTTAAGGATCCTTCATTCCTGCGTCCCCAAGTGCATTGACTCTCCAGTCTTCAGAACCCTCCAAGCTATCCTCTCCCCGTGCACTTGTATTCCATATATTCCCGTGGACATCCCCGCAGGCCCCTCCAAAGAGCCTCAACATTCTGCGACAGGGATTATTTACTCACCACTCGACTTCTTTTCATAACATATAATTGGTTACAATAGACGATAATGTCCATGAGCACTATGTCCCAGTTTCCTCTCCCTTTCGTGGTCACTATGCCTCCATACCTCGATTCACAGTATCACTCCGTTCCCGCTACCATCATGGAGAACCATGGTTCCCCAGACACAAGCCGAGGCAGCCCTCAGAGACACATTCCACCTTCTCCTGCTTCATCTACCACTGGTAGCGAGTTCAAAGTGAGCAAAGCCAAGAAGGGAAAGCGAGTACATGCTTGCGAGTACCCTGGATGCGCGAAGGTAAACTACCCCTCCATTAATTCAACTTCACAATTTATTTTCTTTCCTCTCTTTGCTAACAAACTAAATACAGGTCTTCACTCGTGCTGAGCACCGACGACGTCATGAACTGAGTCACAAAGCGAAAAAGACCTACGTCTGTACCCATGAAGGCTGCACAAAGGCATTCCATCGCGCAGATTACCTGGCACAACATGTGGCGCGACAGTGAGTATCATCTCATACGCAGAAGTATCTCTTCAAAAAGACTAACCATGAATACCTTTAGCGATCCCGACTACACAGTATCAAAGTCCCCTTCACTGCGAAGCAACTCAACCTCATCTGCTGTTAGCACGCACCACTCACAGGCGTATTCTTCCAAATCTCCAGTCCTTGCTGGCTTCCAATCTCCCGTCACGAGCACTAGTTCAAGGACACCAAGTACTGCGGACCAGCAAGTGCTAGTCTGCTCAAGTTGTTTCAGCTGCCAAAGCGGCCAGGCTCATGGCCCTTCTCACCAAAGCAACAACCCTCTGTACAATTACCCACCAAGCTCCGGATTGGGTCTCTTCGCCTCCCAATCCTCAACTACCGGCGGGCCTGCGGGGCTCGACTCCGTGATTGATCAGTACCTACGCAGCGTTCTTCGACCAGAGGCATTTCTGCCAGCGCAATCTCAGGAGCAACTGGACCCTTCCTTCTGGGGATCGAACATCGACCCAAATCTTCCTAGCATGAACTCATCGGTATGTTCACAAATCCTAGCAGAAACGACCGGTCAGGAAACAACGGCTAATTTGCTATCTAGACCTTCCAACCTCCAACTTCCTACCCCTGGACATCAGGAGCGGAGAGCATGCCATCCCATGTTCAAACAGCACACCAAATGCCTCAGAATCTCCCACGCCAAAAACGTGATTCATGAACTTTGATGACTATGAAATTCTACGCATACGCCAGCCGCGTCGATACCCCTACAATCGTTTCTCGCAATATACCATTCTACTTTTGATTTTTATGCTTTATTTTTATCTGAATCATGTCAAAGGCCAAACTTGATACCATAGTTTACACCACAGGCGCTAGATGTGTCTCCTGATTTTCCATTTCAATGTCACGATATGATAGCTATACACTATGTACAATGATTCAAGCAATTTTAACGACAAGATGATATTCGTCACTCTAAACCATGCCAAGAACTTAGTCAATTAATGTAGAATGCTGGTCCCAACTAATTGACTATGTGGCTGAAAATAGATAGTCGACTAGTGCAAACTTCATAAATTACAGTAATTAAAGTGGCAACGCTAGAACGGCAGAACGGATAGACGAGTCCACATATCACGCAGATCGAGCATGGCAAGCGGGGGTGTTAGATCATTAGGTAGTAAACCACCAGGGGGCAGGAAGCAACACTTGAATGTGCGTGGTGCATTAGCTACTTTCGGAGTTTCCAAGGGCTCGGGCTGGGCAAACAAGTTCCTTGATTCTGGCTAGGCCCTAGGCAGATTTGAGTATCTACAGCCAAGAAATCCTTCAGATTTTGACCCCTCAATTATAAAGAGATGCTACTAGTAGTACTAGTACAGCGGTAGCATCTATGAAGACATGATTTTCTGTGGCCGGCCCCCGGGGCCGTACTAAAATACTAAGGCGTTGGAACGAAGGGATTTCTTTTTTTCATTTACCAGGCCGGAAAATCTTCGGAGGCGAGATATTACTACGGGTGTTAAAAGTACTAACTATTCCGAATAAGAGCTAGATTTTAATTGAGGACAGTGGGGGCTTGATAAGAGTCGTTTATATGGGGGAAATATCAGATACACTTAAGGTAGATGTGCGGGCGAAGTGAATGTACTAAGTGGATGTCTATCCAAGTCCATTTGGGTAATTCAATGCGGCATCAGGATCATCTAGATGTTCGATTTTCCCCACTTGGAATGACGTGAATGATCGCCCCCTGATTTATTTTCCTCGAGACGAAGATCTGTGTCCAAAAATATACCTTTAGTTTGATGTGTCCTAGTATGCAGATGGTGAAACGCCGGTTCCAGTCGAATCGTTCCCGCAGGATCTACCCCGTACCTTCGCCATGTGGTGGACTTGAAGATCAAAATCGAAGACGTGGGTTTTGGATACTCCGTACTCCGTGCATAAGAAAAATACCTTAAAATAACTAAAATTATGAGGCTGTTAATGTTGGCCCCAAGCGTTTTGGCGAGAGCTTGGGCCCACTCCTCACTCTAGCACTAGTATAGCGGCCCTTGTCGATCAATGTGCTTCTTCGTTGCCAAGGAGCACTGGGATGACTTTCAAGCTAAATTCAGAATTCAATCTTGTAAATATCTCCATGACTCAATGATATCATAGAAGCTATTTGAAGAATGCTTTTCAACTTATGCATCACCCTCATCCTCGTCATAGCGAGGTATACATATAGCGGCCGGAGTTTCTCTCGATCGTGAATATCTTCGCCCCTTGGATTGCGGAAGTTAGGGGGGCCGCCGTCTGCAACATGAAATCATGCATTTAATATCCGATTGAGCATCAGTTTAAGAACGAGACGTAGGAGGACATACAGTACTATTTGTCGTGAGTCATATCTAAGGACTGGGTCATAGTGTCTTCGCTTGCAAGTCCTTGTTACCTCGCCCGCCCTATCCCTGAGATACACCCAGGAATTGGACTTGCATCGGTTTCCTATTTTTCTAAATGAGATATTTTTTTCCATGAGGAATGACGCAGTGGAAATACAACATAACCAGGAGGAGGTAGCTTCAGATAGAATTACAGGAGGGAAGGTTACCCACCTCCCAAGGGTAGTAGTCAATGAACACATCCATAAAGAAGGATATGCGAGATGGGCATGTCCGTAGCTATTAATAAACCTTTCAATAATCCACAAGGTCTGATCACCACTTCGCTATGTTTTTTTTGTAGTTAGAATAATACGAACGATATGTAGTGGGAGTTCTAGGGCTCGTGTAATGTGCTTTATTGATCTTGTCTGAGATTGTTTTCCTCCATGAACCTAGTATCCACAGGCATTCTTATTACAAAATTGAATAACCGACTTTAGTCCCAAGGGACGTCACCCTGTCATCCAATTGAATAATTCAAGGCTAGATTCAAAAGACTCGCGTATCAGAAAACTTAAGGAATAAAACACCTGAAGGCAAAATCGAGCTTACTCTACAAATGCGACGTTTCCTAGGAAATATACCATCAGCGTTGGCTTTTGACACTCAAAAAATGAGAAGAAGTGTCAATATTTCCACCCATGTACCAAATAAAAGTTGTGAAGTGAATGAGTCTGCCACGTGTATCTGTTATGGAAATAATCCCAACTGGTGGCATGCTAGGCCAACCCTTGCGCTAACAAAATATGTGAAGACTTTTACGACCGCAAGTTTTCACCGTTTGTCTCATTTAATTGGCAAAGAAGAATTAGCTCAATTGTATTCATGCTCTCTAAAGTTGTATCAACTAAAATAAACGAGGAATCAATCCGAAATCCTATCTAGTACCCCGTATAAATCCCAGATGCATTCCAAATCAAAAGTCAAATTCAATGGAATGGGCCGCCTCTTTAAATCTCAGCAAACTCTTTTTATCCATTAAGTTCTTCAATCGGGAATATTTCCGTATTGCCAGGCGTTTTAATCGCCATAATTTGTTACTCCTTCATTATACCGGGGATCTGTGGACCAGAAAGCAGAAATTTGTAGCGGTATTGTTATGTAAACTCACTTGGGAGCCATATAAGAAGTTTTGGACCAGGAACTTTGCCTTTTTCCTTCAAATGGGCTCGCTGCCTTCCGTAAAAGGGGCTCAAGTGGTGATGAGTAGTACTAACAGTGTCAATCTGAGCAGTGGATTCAATGTTGAAAGATATATAGTATATAGTAACACTGCAAAATGGATACAACTTCAAGTTGTTTAAACATCCCAAGCTTTCAAGTCTTATGCGCCGGCGCTTGAATGACTCGGACTAATCCCCAAAACATTGCGCAGATGGAATTGCAAGCAGGTCTGATGTACTACTACCTGCAGTATGATTAAACGATGTTAATTTTGATGACAGCTAACTTCTCAGACTCACTACAGACGGGACAGATAAAGGAAGGCTATTTTGCGATGTTGTGAACACCAAGAGATAGGGAACAAAGGATCAAAAGATCTCAGAACGGGCAGCTCCGAGCCATATAATAGGAGACCACTGGCAGTAACGAAAATATTGAATGTCGTAGAAAGTGGAGGGAGTCACATCCGTCATATTTCACTTGTATTCGCTGCTGATACGCATTTTTAAATCATGAATTTGAAGCTGCAGGCAGATTAATTAATATAAGAATCATATAAATACACCTTAAATAAGATTTTTGGATGTCGAATAACATTCAGTGCACATATGGTCATTTAACCCTGAAAGCCAATCTAGTCAGTCTCAATAACAGGACCATTGTATACTTTCCTGGCGCGAACAAAGTAGTACAGCAAGCTGATAATAACCACACCGAAGGTGCCCACCACACTGAAGTTCATAGTTTTAACAGTGACCTGCCAAGAGGGAGGCCAAAAGCTGAAGAACACAGCAATGGTCATATAAATAAGAGCAAAAGCATTGATCAAAATGCCAAAGATGCCAGGAATATGGAATGGGCCCCAAACAAGCTTTGCACCGACAGTGTTAACCACAGTGGTATCACTGGTTCGTGCATTGCCAATATCACCGTTGCAGCGTCGGTAAAGTAGGAAGCCAGCGACAACCATATAAGACATGTAGAGGCCGGAAATAGACATCGCGACTAAGTCATTGAATGCGACGGCAGACCCAATATTAATGAGGGCTAGTAAGCACGCAACGACGGTCGTAAATAGCACGGAGTAGATGGGAACTGCAGTGCCTCCGTGGACCTGACTCCAAACCCTCCACCCTGGAATACCGCGATCTCGAGCGAAAGACCAGAATTGCCGAGATGCAGAGGCGAGCATGCCGACTGAGGTGGTGATACCCATGGTGGTGATGATAGAGCCCATAACAGCAGTTCCCGGAACAGAGCCTGTGGCCTGCAGGAAGATCGACATAAAAGGATATCCGGTTGGCGATTCAAGTGCCGTTTCGATGTCACCCGTGCAGAAGAGCATAGCAAGAAGCATACCGAAGCCAAGAGAGCCGTTGATCAAAACACTCAGCATGATAGAAGTGGGAACTGCAGTCGATGCGTTGGTGATCTCCTCGGACATCTAGGGAATAAGTTAATAATTTTTGATTTGAAAATAGAGTGAGAAATAGAGTGAAAAATGATAATACGCACGTGGACTGCAGCATCACCACCAGCAAATGCAAAGATACACCCCACTATGCCAACGAAGAAAGAAAGTCCTTGTGAGGGAAATTCACCACGATTCAAGAATGTGGTGAAAACCTCCTTCGCATCTCCATGATCGGCCATATAAGTGAGAGGAATGAGGATAGCAAAGAACCCGAGAATATGAAGAAATAAAATCAAGCCTTCAAAACGAGGCAGCAACTTTCCACCAACACAGTTAATGGAAACAGAGAATACAGCAACAGCCCAGAATAACAGAGTTGCGTGCCAACTCTCTGGTTTGTAATCTTTCTGTGTGAGAGTGATTAATCCTTGAATTAATGTTCCACAGAGATAACACGAGGTTGCGTATGTGGCCTGCCATCCGATGACAGTAAGCCAACCTGTAATATTGA
Source organism: Penicillium angulare (assembly GCF_028827245.1). Lineage (NCBI taxonomy): Eukaryota > Fungi > Ascomycota > Eurotiomycetes > Eurotiales > Aspergillaceae > Penicillium > Penicillium angulare. Next base: position 2,149,372 of record NW_026623163.1, read on the forward strand.
ATTAGCGACTGATCCTATACTCCGTTTCTAACGGCTCTAACATACCAGTCAGATAGCTTATGAGCTTCATGCATGACCGGGGTGCAAGCATCGAGCACCAGTGATATTGTCCGCCGGAGGTTGGAGCCCTACACACGAGTTATTTGGGGATCCACAGGCGAAGACAGCGAGATCGGCATACATGGACGCCAGTTCAGATAGAACCACAAAAGTCGACGCGACACCAATCCAAACGAAGAGAAAACCGTAAACTGCACCCGCAGGACCACCACTTAGCCGTGGGAATTAGTATTTGGATTCGGACGGTGACCAGGGAAACACATCGTACTTTTGATATGCCTGCAGAAACAAACTATATGATTCGAAGATAAATTAGCCAGTGCACATGCGACAACAAGCCTTATCAGTATATACTCACACAACAATTCCTTCCCATGTGATTAAAATCGTGCAGCTGAAGCCCAGCATAGACATCAACCCAAAATTTCGCTAAGGAAATGAGCATTGGTCGAATAAGTATGGTAGATCAGATTTTATTCACCTTCAAAACTGGTCGCTTCCCCATACGTGCCAGATTGGCATCATCGAGCTCCTCACTCGTCGGGCTGCCAATCTCCTGCATGCCAGTTGTGCTCGTCTGCTTCAACTGATGAGAAGACATGATGTACACGAAGGGGCTATGAAAAAAAAAAAAAAAAAAAGAAGTATGGCGCAACAACAGCGCTCAGGGGGGAGGGCAGCGTTTTGTTTGGAGAGCGGAGAAGAGTTTCAACTGATCCTAGCGCAATGAGCTTCTGGAACACATGCCATGGTTGGGTTTTGCTAATCGGTTATCCACCTACATACGCTAATGCAATGCAGCGGCGGTTTACAAGGTCCGTAAGTTCCGATGGCGAATCAGACCAGATTGGCGAAGTGGGAATGGAGATAGTTCCTGATTAGCCCTCGTCTAAGCACGCCCTTTTCAAAACGTGGGTATTGGATATTGGCTGGATCATAAAAGATCGTATCCCTTCATTCCAGGTACATGGTCCGAGTCCATCAGAGAGATGGTGCGCCACCCATGGGTACCGGCATCTCTCCACCCCCAGCCCTAAAACCTTAATGACGAGCGCTTGTTATGGGTCAGGTTACATCGTAACACCACTAAATACTAGTTTTAACCAAGCACAGTTGAGTTTGCGAAGTTGTGGTGCCTCGAGAGAAAATACCGTCTCTTGGCTTGCAGGAACAATTGTCGCCACTTTACTTTATTCAGTAGGTGGTATGGTATGTCTCATTACTTGTGGGTTTTATTTACTTGAAATTCCCCACTTATTGTGTTTCTTTATACAAAACTTTTGCTATACGCCCTAAATGCGCGTGATATTAGGTTTTAATAGAAAAATATCATCGTTTTTATAGACTGTGTGTGAATTACCCAGGGATAAAACCATTATGTTCATGTAGCTCTCCCAATCTAGCTTCCAAATTATCATATTCCCAGCCTCGTCAATTCATAATCAATGTCGTCGGGTTTCGGTGACTGTCCAAGTACGAGTCTCCCGGATAATTCTCGACTCACTGGATTGACTCTCGGCGTCGCAGTCATCTGCGGTAGTTGTAATGAGTGTGTGAGTCGCATTCCGTTCTGTAATCGGGACCAGTTCGTGAGTATCGCTTCTTGTATCCGCTGTCCTCCCACCACGAGAGGCTTTGTATGTAGTTCCATACGCATAGGTTCGTGGTTTGCTTCCGTAGCTTGTTCCTCCGAGGCTCATACCCGATGATCGAAGACTATCCAAAAACGGTTTGAATTGCGGGGAGCACGATGTGATGATACTGAGCGCCTGGGCCATTTGAGTAGAAACGGTGACTGTCCAGCTGTCCCAGGAAGAATCGGTGGAGGATCTCGTTTGGCTACCGTAGGCGAGTTGACAGATGATGGCTATAATCACACTAGAAAGAATCATCGAAATTAGTGACTGGTGTGGGTATCCATAATAGAGCATAGCACTCACAAAATCCGGAGACAGAAGACTGTTCCCAGAACAACCTTTTTGTGAATATCAGCTTGTACGCGAACCACAACTAATAATGCCTGCACTATGATTCCGGACTCGGACAGGATGTTGGTGATACCTAAGTAATACCACCAAGATAGCTGCGAAAGCGTTAGTCGTTGTTTGAAATAGTTGATTAGTATGACCCACCCGATCAAAACATTTCCCATTGATATAATCCCAAGTACTTGGCACAGGGCATTGAAAGGCAGCGGTGAATACTCCTGCGACTGTCCATAAGCCGATGAATATGCCCAGGCCAAGAGCAAAGCGTCGATCCAAAGTTGCGGGTGTCAAGTTTCGGATAAAGAACAGGATAGCAAGCTTAGAGCAGCATATGCTGATGATAAAGAGAATATCCCCGGCGTATTGAGACTGAAATAGACACCACGCGGTTAGCGATTGCGGCTCAAGGAATTACACGAACATACCCCCTTGCTGCGCCTTGAGCTAATGAGTCATGGCAGCTTACCTTCATCATGCTCTGCTTGTTGGAATCGGATATAGTCATCAAATGTTGACCCAGTCCAGCAGCAGTGGCCATTGACACTGCAATGGACTGCCCGATACAAGTGACCATCGACCCAATGCTGAGAACATCGTCGATAGTCAATTTCCGGAAAATCCAGTACTTCGTTCCAATTCTAGTCAGAACACTCAAAATGGAAGTCACCAGCATGTACCACGTTAGAACGTTGATGGCTGGTGTCCATGTCTGCCGCAGTTCTGGCTTCATTGCGTTCACCGTGTTCTCATAGCCCCAGGGAAGTGACAGAAGCTAAGATGCGCTCCTCAACGGCAGCATAGAAGATTAGTAGCGTTGACAGGGCATAATGCGATTTGCTTTTTACCCAGGCCCCTATAGCACTGGCTATGGTTCCATGGATTACAGGGGCCCGATAACTTACAATACACGATTGAAAACCTCTGGAAAAATTAATCTAACCTTCCACATCTTGGCGACTCCTCCCAAACTTAGTTTGCTTCACACCCTTGCTTCTTGTTGCATTTGATGGGGCCAATGTGGAATACGGCATCCTCTCACAGTGGCTTTGTGTACAGGAATTCTACCAATTAAGATCTCGTATGGCTGCGATAAATGGGGAGCCAAGGCGATTTTCGACACCGCTTGTGATGATTGGCCTTGTGGATCGATTGAACCCCACCGGGCCGAGCCAGCAGGGTGATCTCTGCGCCCGCAGGCTACAGCGCCATTTTCCATTCAGCTTTCTCTCTAGCCTTGATGCACACTAGTGCACTCACTGGACAGGGTTCTGCGCAAAATCCTCGAGTCTAGCTAGAAGGTCTCTCGGCTTACGCGGAAAACCTTTGAAGTTCATCAAACAGCAGTGTCGGTTTTCTTATTGATTTCGCGACGTAACAACCCCAATGTAGTTTCGCAGAAGAAAGCAATTTGGGAAAAGCCACAATTCAATTATACGCACCGGATGGCGCCGTGACCCATCATATCAGGGGCAGATCAAGTTCGCGGAATCTCGTCATGATTTACGGACTCTGTACGGAGGACACAAAACACACCGTGGGAATATTTAATTGTGGTCCAGTCAAATCAAGCTAATCACCAAGGTTCTTTATGTCTAGAACTCTAAACGTTGTAAATTGATCGGGATGGAGCCGATTTTGGCCGATAGCGTTAAACAAACTTTTACGATAATCTACATGTATTGGCATTATAAATAAGTTTCCGCTGAAACCATGGACGCCTCTCTGGTTGGCCAATTCTCTCAAATATGTTCATATGGGATTAACAACATCGGCTAGGAGCTATGTCAAAGAACAGTTAGAACTGCGACATACAGGATCCGATCGACGGTTGTCCCGTTCATGTTCATATACTTCGTACAAAAAGTTTGGGCAAACTAGCATAGTGTGGCGCCACGTAAAGCATGTTCTCCACATAGGAAATGGCTTTGTGATGGAAATTCCCTTGTCGGAAATTAGAACCGCGGTTATGCCTAGTGACGGCGTTATAGCCTTTAACTCAGAAACTCACATTCAGTCTTGATTCGGCATACTATGAGCCGGTCTGTATTTTTACTATTGGAAAGCAGTACTCGAGGGGGCCAACAGGTTAAATTCTTAGGCGACACAATGGACTTCATAATAGTTCAAAGCATTAAAAGGTGGAATCAAACTTATCGTTCGGTTACTATTTTTACGAAAGGGGACTTTTGCGAAACGAAGAATCAACCTCTGCACAATTTGACGGAACACTCTGGGGGAGCTAATGTATCGAGAGCATTGGAGAGCACTGAACGCAAATCAGGCACACCAGGAGCAACGCGATCTCGGACTGATTAGTCTCAGGCTTACATGAAGTTTATCAGCAAACGGTCCATCCTGCCATCGGAGAATACAGAATATGAAACAGTGATTGGCTCAGGCTATAACCAATGTTAGGTGGTGTTCCGATAATTAATACTCTGAGATCCATTAATAACAGAATGTTTTGGATTTCTCTTTCCAAATCTGCCACGTATATTTTCTGTAGTCGGATATACCTGCACCTTCGGCTAAAATGGCGATTTGGTCAACACTGCCGGCGTGAAGCTTGTAAACTTTGTTAATGCATACTCCGGACATCGCCGTATATCGGCCTTCTGCTTTTGTATTGAATTGCAGCTTTGTCTCGTTAACTGCGAAACAACTGACAATAACTTGACGCCTTCAAGTTTAAGATTAAATCCCAGTGCATATTCCACGTTGAAGATATATACGCCTGAACTTTTTCCGCAAGTCGCAGTTTTGAAAGCCTCGATAAAGACCCAGAAGTAAAGTTATGATATAGTAAAATTCGATTTCGTTGCATATTAGCCACTCAAGGTCTTCAAAGGATCTTGCGCAAAGGAATTCAAGTACCTAGTAACTCTAGATTTTACATAGTGAATCTGAAGCTTATCCCTTCACAGTATACACTGTAGCGGGGCTCAACAAGATCAATTGATATCATAGATCCAGAACTTGATAGCATTGAGTATAACGAAATTAGAGAGGAACTTGAAGAAGAGGAGCTTGGAACCAAGAAATATGAAGATATAAGCATATAGGTGGAATTCACATAGGCACCTCAAGTTGCACCTCGAATAATCTCATTTATATACAAACATAGGTTCGTGTAGCCCTGGTGGACTTAGATAGGTATCGAACACAGTAGCAAATTAAAGAAAGAATGCATAAGGACTCAATACTATATCAATGTCATCATAAAGTAGCGTCTAGGGTGGGTTATTGTGAAGGATGACCTGAGGTCGACAAAGTGAAGCAAATGGGATGAGGTCAGTTCCTGCTTGAATAGCTATTCAGAAATATCGAGTAAGTCGCCACATAAAAAGGTACAAGGGCATTTATGGCAGCACTGAGTAGATGTGTAGAGGCAAAGAAACGTGGGCTAAACGTATGTATCAGTTACTAGTGGTGGTGGTGGTGGTGGTGGAAGGTTAAGCCTTCCATTCCTCGTACTATTTGCGGAATACCCGCCGCCGGTCTGACTGCCGCGCATGGGTGACTCATACGCATCAGGAATAATGGATACCTTCATGTTGTAGATGAGGTACTATTGGTAATAGTATACTATATCCTACCTATCGAAGAGTATGCATGTGAGGAATAACCTCTTCAGTTATGAGGAGTTTCTTCTTCTTCGTTAAGTTCTTCTTCGTTAAGTTCTTCTTCGTTAAGTTCTTCTTCTTCGTTAAGTTCTTCTTCTTCGTTAAGTTCTTCTTCTTCGTTAAGTTCTTCTTCTTCGTTAAGTTCTTCTTCTCTCATTTTATAAACAAATACACTCAATATTACATACTTCATTCTTTTCTCTCTCAATATAGAGAATATCGTCTCCATTTCTCCATTGAGAACTTGAGATATCTTTTCACGTCTTCATTTACACCTCATTCCACGTTCTTTTTCACGTCTTCTTTTACGACTTGGTGAGCATCTGCCCTCTGAGACAACACTGAATAAGTCATTGAACTGATAGCTTAGAAGCTGTAACGAACTAGTGTTGTTAACTACAATTCATGGATGCCTCACGGCTATGGCCAGGCCTCCACGTCCACATTCGTATATATAGCCTTCCATCTTTCTCTCTTTCTTTTTCTCCTCAAGTTTTCACTTTCGTCGAATGCTACTATTGCTTTGCCTGATTCGCTACTCCGTATCTTGCTATCTGTGAGTATCTGAGCGCGTCCTCACAGAAGCAAGCAACCGTCAACATGAACATCTTCCGTCAGTCCTGCTGGAGAAAGAACGTGACCGCTCGGTGTACTTGATACTGCTACTTCTATTGACGCCAATCCTGTATATACCTTGCCTAATGGTATTCAATTATACTTTACCAGCGATACTCATTTGCGTGTCTTGAAGGACCTTGTTGCCCGCTACTACTCTATCTGGTCCGACCCCGGTGTTGTCGATATCCCCGTTGACCAATGGATGCGTTTGCTACTGACCCCCGTCGCGAAAGTGCCCCGTCAACAGTTTTACCGGCCTGGTCCAGAAGCCCAAGCCGATATCGACAAAGCCATGGACGCGCTGCATGACCAAGGTAAGGCGTCTTGGATGACTACTCATACCCCGTCAGCGCTGCCTATCTTTGTCGCCTGGCGTTGGTTTCACGGCCGTCGTGTTGGTCGCGCCGTCGTCGATTGTCGCGCCCAGAACAAACTCTTCATTCCCGATTTATACCCACTACCCCGTCAGGATGCTATTGTCAAACTGGCCCGCGGCAAGAGCTTTATCACCGTTGTAGACGCGGCCCGCTCAGACCAACGTCCGTCGCCTGAGATGGGACAACATCTCCAGAGAAGTCAGAGTTTGTCTCGTGAAAGGAACTGACCGCAGACTATTGAGCCTCATCCGAAGGTTGCAACCCAATCTTGAATTTGCAGACGATTTATGTCTGCAGTGCGACAGCATTGCCTGCCCAAGAATTCGCGTTCTTATGACCAGCAGGCCGCAAATCTTTTCCATATGACCCCATCGAGTGAGAGCAATATGAAGCAAGTTCTGAGGGATTACGTCTACGAAGCCGATGCTCTGTGGGAATCTGGAATAAATATCTCTCTGAAAATAGCGCTGTGGCACTTGGCCACGACAACCGGACGTGTCTCGGCTGAAGTTTCCACTAAACTTATCAAACTGATCGAGGAGGAAGGGGATGTTAAATATCGTCGGCGAATTGTACTGTTCTACCTAGAGATAATACGAGAATTAGTTGTGGAAAGGCAGCAGGTACGTTGGAGGGGTTTGCCTGGCGATGTGGAGAGGAGTGGATGAATGGTAATTGATGGGTTCGTGGGTCCAACGGCTGAACCCACCCCAATGCTTAAGATTTACATGAATTACCCCAATCAAAATATACTCAATATTTACTTTCGAATGATTTGTGAACAAACATTACATATGTAACAGATTTGTCAAGTATGCAAGTATGTGAATGAATGAAAAATGGTTGGTATATCTATGAAGTCTCGCTGCCACCTTCAAGCAAAAACTATGCTGTCATCACCGAATATTCACACAATTTACAGCTGGAGAGCTCCAACGGCCAAAGCGACCATGGAAGCAACAAACACGGAAGCGATAAGGCTGGATCCAGCGTTGATGGGGCTGGCAGAAGCAGAGGTAGCAGAGCTGCTGGAAGCCTGGCTGGCGCTAGAGGAGCTAGCAACGGAAGCCGAGGAGGAAGAAGAACCGGAGCTCTTGGAGGTAGAGTTGGACAGGGTAGAGGAGGTGGAAGAGCTGTTGGACATCTTGATGCTGGAGTAGTCGCCGGTCTTGTCGGAGTACTTGTAGGCGGAAGCAGGGTTGTAGTTGGTGACGTTGATGGAGTCAACGTACATGACGAAGGGAGCGTTGTCGAAGTCAGTCTCACCACCGGCCCACTCGATAGTGCCCTCAGCGTTGGTGGAAGCACCACCGGCCCAGATACCGATTCTGATCTTGGCGGGGGTCTGGGGGTAGTTGGCGCCGCTCAGAGCATCGTCGTAGGTCACGGTGTGCTTCAGATCTCCGTCGACGAGCCACTGGATGCGCTCCTCAGTCCAGTCGATACTGTAGGTGTGGAATTCGGTCTCTGGGTCCGTGACAGTGATGTCGTATTCACGGTCTCCGAGGGTGCTGTTACCCTTACCGAAGTAATCGGCCTGGATGTAAGTCGAGTAACTGCTGATTTGCTCCTGTTGTTCCGCATATGTTAAAGGGAGATCATATATGTGACTTGCGATATGGTTGGAGACTTACGTAGTCGATCTCATCCAAGTCATCAGACTCCAGGATCCAGGTGCTGATAATACCAGTACCGTTGGAGGCCTTCATCTTGACATCAACATGTCCGAAGAAGATGTACCAGTCACTGGCGATAGTGGGGGCGTCACCCTCCTCGGCGATCTCGAACTTAGCGCCCAGATCGGTCTGGGTCACAGGCTTCGCGGTGATGTTCCAGTTATCGAGGGAGCCGGCTTGGGTGAAGTCGGTGTTGTAGGTCCATTTAGCCAAACCCTTGTCGGCGGGGCAGGTCTCTAATTGAAAATAGTATGTTAATCAACATGCTGACATGGCATATTTATGCGATATAGATGTAAGCGACGAACTCTTGGTTGGGTTGCAGGAAGTAGAGGTCTGAGCCGCGCCAAGCTGGGCTGCGGCCAGGGTCAGGGCCGCCCATTTCATAGAGGCCTTCATTGTGGAAAAAAGAGTGCGAGTCGGTACTCTAAACGAATGAATTTTTTGTTGGAGATAAATGAGCGACTGAAACGACGGGTGTGTCGAGGGATATAGGGCGAACGAGAGTGGTTTCCTAAGTTGAACAGGGGTTCCTCAAGACGATAAATCTCTAAGAAATTCATCTATTTTTACTCCTTCGCTGTCCACGAAACATGTACGCCATTGTGTTCTGGGGTGTGGAGCATGACCTCCACTTATTCTCGGCGATATGTCAGTTAGTTCGTAGCATCGGGGCGCAACTATTGGTGTGTGATGACCCAGTCTTAGTCGAGTGGACCAGACGATGGCGCACAAGAATATAAGTTCGCGTATAAAAATTGATAAGTAGAAAATTTGTGGCGTTGGCTAAAAAGCTTGGGTTGGTTGATGACGAGAGTGCTTGCGTGGTTGGACCGGCACTATGACGGATCTAGCCGGTGGAGTACGTACGCTCGTCAGAATATTTTTCCACGGCAGTGACTTTTCGCATGAACCTCACAAAGCGTGAAAGAGGCATTGGACATGGGAAAGTCATGAGGCCTAAGAGCTGAGACATGGGGATACACCTTAATGCCCATTTTTTCCGGACGCGACATGGATTTGAGAAGTGGGAAGAGCCAAGAGGTCGATAGTACGCGTCGCGACGATCATCTATTGATTGTTTATGAGCGAGCCTTTAGGCCCAATACGCCCGCTACAAATACAGTGCATGGCAAAAGCTGGGCACGATAGATCGACGACCATGGAACATTTGCAACGACAGCGTGGTACGTTGGGTATGTATAGCTCGCGACCTAGGAAGCGACCGAACAAGGCGCATCTGATTTTCATTAAATGGATTGATTCCGTTGTCTCAGACGAGACGACCCACATGTGGAGCTAGAAGACGTGTTATAATTGCCTCGATCTATTTGCCAAGGTGGATCACGCCTTTCTTTCAATTCGCGTTCCTGAATGGACGTGCGGCGCAAATCCATGATTCAGGAGTCGTTAACGCCGAGATAGGAACAGGGGATAACTCCGACGTAAACACCAATTCGACAAGAGCTGCCAACATCTGTGACATATTTGTTTGTAGCTAGTAAGTGTGTCTGTAGACAACTTGGACCGCCTTGTCTACACAGATGGGGTAGTTGAAAATTAGGTGTTTTGCATCCTCCGCATTAGTGCCTATGAAAGCTGGGAGTCAGCCTCAGTTTGCCAGGCTCGTCTCCCGAAAAAAAAGAAATCTATCAAGGCCACCCATATCAAGGTGCTGGGTCTTCTGCGAACGCTTCTGGTCTAAGCTACAGGTCTATATGTGACTGTGTAACCATCATACGTCTGTTTCAAGCTAATCGGCCTTGTTTAACTCATTGAACTTTGCAACCTTGGAAGATCTATGTACTCCAGTACAGCGTGTAGATTCAACACTTGGGATCTATGCTCAAATTAGCGGCTAGTACACTATAGGTGGACATTGATTTTGGAATCCTCGAATTTCAAGTTTCATTCTGACGTGATCAATGTAAATACAACCGTCCATAACGCTTCAGTAAGTGCTCCAGTAAATGCAAACCTGTTCAAAGCCTATTGTCATATACGAAAACAGCTACCATCCTGCCACCAGGCTGAATCTCCAAAGCACATTTTTATGAATATAATAATACTTATCTAATTTGACTTCTGCCCCATTCATAAGGATATTACCCTCTATCGAGAATAGTATCATAATATGGAACCCAAAATCGCCTCCAACTTTAGGTTCAAGATCAGAACTATAAAGGAAGACCCAACCTTTCTATTTGGCATAAGATATATTTCTATCAAGGTCTAAGATTAGAACAGAGAAACAGTAAAAACAGCTAGTTGGGAATAGATAAAGAAAGAAAGGACCGAAGAACTAGAGAAACCACTGAGTGGAGAGTAATTCGGGAGAGAGAAGAGAAGAACAATCAAGATAGAGAGCTATCTAGTAAGCTAATACCTTAGGCACCAGGACCAGTAGTCATGTAACTCCTGACTCCTGGCAATTTCTAATTCGAAGGCAAGAATAAATCTGTAATCGAATATAAGAAAACAAAAGTTCTCATCTCTCCTTTGCTTTAAGTTCCTGGCCTTGTCTTCGAGTTCGTCTCTTACCAGGCACACGACTTCCAGACAAAGCGCGCTGGCTCCTAAGTCAACGTTTGAACTTGGACTTGCTGTAGAGACGGCGTCTTCCACGGTTGGAGCAACTTCATCCCATGCTAGCCGTGCTTTCTCTGCGACATTTGGGAACAAAATAATAATGAAGTCATCTCGGCTGTTTTCTTCCGTGACTAGGGAGGGGGATTGAGTTAAATGCGGCATAATCTGGTGTGGCTGACGAGCAGTGAGATATTTGGTTGGCTAATTTATCGACTTCTACAAACAACTATGGGATCTCAGATCGAGCGTTTTTGCATGGGTGCTTCCAAGGTTGGGTTTATTGTTTCAGCGACCATAAGCTTATTTTGAGGCTCTTACGATAGCTAAGGTTTAATGCCCAATTGGGCTCTTCCCCCACTTGCCCAAAACGCGTCCACGTAAGCAAAAGCCAACGCAAAGTCAGGTGACTTTATTGAGGTGACTTTATTGAATCAAGAATGGAACATTCCATTCTGTCCAATGCTTGGTTCTCGATACGTTCTGGAATTTATTCACGTTTTATGCCGTAGTGCTGCATAAACAGCCTTGGGCTACATAGGCTGAAGCGTTCGCTGTCGCCTGGTTATCTACTATTCGCTGCTGAGCTACCCACACCCATCCACATGACTGAATATCCTATACTACTGAAGTCACTCACGTGTCAGGTTCCCACAATTAAATTTATCGGAGTTTGGAGTTAAGCGGTCGAAGACCAGTTATTACCGGGAATACGGGTTTTTGTTGAGGCATTATAGAGGATTTTTGTCATAATGCTGTAAAGAGCTCGCGTTCGATTTCCCGTTTAGTTGAATGCGGGCCGCAGCTAAGGCACCGAAATCAGGCCCCCAAGGCACACAGAAATACAGATCATTATTACTGGCCACGGGGTTAAGCACTATGCACATGTGAAAGAGAGCTATAACTATATAAAAAGGCCAATGATCAGCTCTTTAATTATTTGAGATCTATAACAGCGACATCAATCTAGGTGTTAGGCAGAATAGTTTCACAGACCATTCACCAACTTATAAAGACATCGTGATCTCGCAGCTACATTCATATTCATATATTTGACTTCAGAAATGGCTTTCGAGAACAAAGCCGTATGGGCACCAGCTCCCAATTCCCGGGTGCTTGAAGTTGGACCCGGACCAACACCTAACCCTACGGAAAACGAAGTGGTCATCAAAGTAGCCTATGTGGCTATCAATCCGGCAGACTACAAAGTGAGACTACCAAGATCATGTTTTTCTAGCCCCCGGGCTTACTCTTATTCTAGCTACAAGAGGGAGTAAATCACCTTTCGTATCCATGCATTTACGGTATCGATATCGCGGGTACAATCATGCAACTTGGCTCTAAAGTGACGCAGTTTGAATTGGGCCAACGAGTCACAGGGTAAATATCGGGATGCTGCGACAGAATAGGATCATTAGAAGAATAAAGCATGCTAAATATCATATATTCCAGCCATTGTGATTCGCTACTCACTCGAAAGCCAACCAACGCCGCTTTCCAGCTGTACAGCACATGTATCGAGCATCTGGTTTCCGTCGTCCCCGAATCTCTGCCTTTAGTCAATGCTGCTGTGCTACCTGTTTCGGTTGATACTGCCGCAACAGCCCTTTATATTAACCTGAAACTACCACTCCCTTCCCTGAACCCATCCCCAACAGGGAAAAGGGTTCTTATTTGGGGAGGCAGCTCTTCTGTTGGATGTTCGGCTATCCAGTTTGCCGCCGCGTCTGGTTTCGAAGTTGTGACTACTGCCAGTAGTGCTAACCATGAGCTTGTAAAGAGCCTAGGTTCTGACCATGCATTCGACTATAAAGAGCCTGATGTGGTTGACAGGATTTTGGATCTTCTGAAGCCGGGAGATCATGTAGTGGATTGTATCTCTACTAAAGAGACGGAAGCTGCGTGCGCGGGCATCGTTAAGAAGATACAGGGTGACAAGTTTGTTGTTACGAACTATCCAAGTGGAGACTATCCTGACGGTGTGGAAGCTTCTTTCGGTGAGTTATCCCCACTTATTCATAACGCCACTTCTAACATTATTCAAGCTATGTGTGTGGATGCTGGTCACCGTTTCCCTGAGGTTGGTGACCATATTTGGCACAAGTTTCTACCCACGGCTTTGGCTGAAGGCAAATTTCAGGCGAAGCCAGATCCCCATCTTATTAAGGGTGGATTGGAGAAGATTCCGGGTGCTATCGACCTTCTTCGGGAAGGAGTTTCGGCGAAGAAGATTGTCGTCGAGATCTTGGCTGAGTAGACGTGGCTATGTGTAGGGAATATTCATTGTTTTGATTGATTTTTCCTTTTGTTCCACTATCTCAGAATGTCAATTAGACCATGAGTACGGCGGCCGATAGCGTTCATCTATGATCGTTCACTTTTTCCCTCGATTTGCGCGGTCAACTTTGCAGTCTTTTTCAGGCTGTCGTCGAATTCTCGCCAGAATCCAAGTACTGTCTCGATACGAGCAAACATGAGTGTCTTTTTTTCAAATCGTGCAATCGTACGAGCAGTGTGAATTGCGTTGACAACCTCTCGTCCATTCATTTTGACCCTTACAAAGGTGTCAACTGCGTCTTCGGGATCGATGTCGATGTCCTCAGCCGGGATTGACTTCAAAGTTTGCAACCACAGTTGCTGACGAGTCGCAATGCCTGGTGAAGCGTACTCCAATGCAAGGTGTATGCGGGATTCAACAGCTCGATCGAAGGATGTGATACGGTTGGCAGTGAGAAGAACGATTCCACTGACGTACTCGAGCTCCTTGAGGAACACTAAGTGAGGTTATAAGTATGGAAGAAGTATTAGCATGAAACTTACCTGTCATGTTTATTCAGTTCTCCGAGGGAAGTCATCATAAGGGTTCTCTTCGTTCCCTCTGCCGCTGTCTCGGCCGTCATCGTCTTCCCATAGCCCGGCGTGCCATGCAGCAAAACAACCAATCCTCGTCCCTTTTAACTAGTTTGGTCGCGTGCGTTTCTAGGAAATATATGCGATGACTCTAAAGATCGAAGCACCAGCTTTTGCCGATTGCCAATGATCAGTTATTGCCACACATCATCTTTCCACTCAACTTCATACATGCAATCAATTAGAAATCGACCCCATTCTTTGCGGCTAAGCGAAAATCCATATTCATAGGGCGGACACAATAATGGGTCTACCCTTCTAGCGTGAGTCCTCGCTTCATTTGAATATTGATCCTCCTGAAAGGTTTTGCGATCGAACATAACTCTTCCAGTTCATTATAGGGGAGCCAAACAGCGTCAAATTCGCATGGAGGGATGGAAATACTCGAAATCCGGCTCTTTCAAGAATTGTGCCTGGCCATCATAGTGCTGAACACGCACACCGCGGAGGGCTAGGAACTTCTGGCCACGCTCTCGAAGCTGGGTTTCTAAGGTGTCTCCTTCTGAGACAAACTTGCGCGGAAACACAGGGAGCTCAGTAATGATTGCTGGATTTTCGGCAGCAAAATGTTATTTCTGGTAAAATTTGATCACATTTTTGCTTTACCCTTCACACGTGCCATCATGATCTGTGTAAATGCAGTGTACTTCTAAGAAAGGACCTAGGCGCTGGTTCTCTTCGTATGCTGTTTTTTCACACCTCAAGAGCTGTGGGTAGCCCAGAAATTTGGTATAAGCCAGATCTCCGGGACGGAAGATGAAGATAAACCACGCATTCAGATACTTGATTTGGGTTTTTCGCACCATCGCCAATAGCTCATCTCTCTCCGGGCCGATCTCATGTGTCATGAAATCAAATAAAAGGTTGAGATGCATCCGCTCGTTCACATCTTCTGTTGATTGCCGACGAGCATCAAAATTTTCCCAATGGTGTAGCAGAATTTGGAATGGGCTTTTCAGCGTGAAAGACGATTTGAAAACTGATGTGACGGTGGCATAGGAACAGATAAGCTCTTGGAAGAATTTTTGAAGACGCTTTGAATTGATCGCAAGAGTAAATTTCGTGAGCTCGTACTTGTCACCAAAGTGACGATTGATAACGAGCGCGTACGAAGCGTCTTTGTCGCTTAGGTTAAGGGCTTCAAATGGCTTCTTGACAACCTTGACAGACACTTCTCCCTCTTTCTTTTGAACGTGTCGATACACCTTGAATTCGCATTTTTCAGCGGCTGCTTCGTCCGGAAGATTCTTTTCGTCGGCCATTGGCAAAAGCTTGTCAGCATGATGAAATATTCAGTTGTGTCGTGGGTAAAAGGTTGAACTGAAAGATAATTGCTGTGAGGTTATGGCCGGGAGTGAAAGAGAAAGAGAACAGCAGGCAACAGCGACGAGATTCAAAGTGAGAGATATAGTGCCTGGGGGGAAAACATTAATCCTTAGTCTCCGTCCTGATACTGTTGGAAGGATAAATAGAGTTGTTTGTAGTATCTGGGCTCTTTGCCACAGGAGGCTTAAACCTCCGCTCCCAAGAACAACCTTATTCGGTACTACTTGGTGTTTTACTGAGGTCGCTCAGGCCTCGACCCTCTAGATGTGTAGCTGAAATGGCGCACATGGGCGCCTTGTGCATAATCAGTACTCAAGTATCCATGCAGCCCCGTAATAAGCCAATAGTCTGACCTGATTCACGCCTTAATTTACCAGGATGAAATTCCGTCGGTCCAACTGCTGCGCTGAGGCCGCGTGGATTCCAGCTACCAACGCCATCAAGTCGACATCGATTATTTCAGTAGCGGAGTAAACAAAGTGATGACCGAGGAATGCAGTTTTTCACTACGAAATATATCACTTGGCATCTTAATTTATATGGTTGGAAAATAAATTTCTTCACCAGCCAATTATATCGGCTCTAGTTCGCGCCGTCACCATAGCAGGTACTGGGGTAGAGCCCAGTCCCATGGCGCAGGCTATTGACGAGTTCCTGGAGGAAATGAAGGTTCGCGACCGTAAGAATCCATTCTATCAAGAGGTCCTGCTCTCGCGCTCTGTTTTAGCATTAGATAAATCATCAAATGGCGTGCAAATTTGTGCAGATGAACTGGAGTTTGTGAAGACTCTCGAGACACAAAAGAGGTCATCAAGGTCGATTAAGACCCTTGGGTCTCTGAGACCTTTCATAAATGGGCTCTCGGGCTTATTAGAGACATGCCAAGGCTTGTTGAATGCGACTCCATTCTCCATGGGTGTTGCATTCGTGGGAGCGAAGCTTGTCTTAGCTGTGAGTCCACCCATTCCCCTTCCCCTGTAAAAATATGCTGGAAGATTGACCATGATGATGGCTGGAGCTTATGGGGCTCGGAGCAAGACAGCCCGTCCAAAGATCTGCAATCTGGGTTTGATTACCGATCGAGGATTCGTGGATAGAGATAAGCGCTTCCGTGTTAACGTTCGAAGTGGTTTGAAGCGGACCAGAAAGGCAAACTTATCATGTGCTTAAGAATTTTTTTCTGCTTTCTGAAGATATCTACAGTCAATATTGATGGTTGATGAAATTCATCACATTGAATTATATCCATGTCTAACAGTAAGCGCGAAGATCATAAGTATCATGCAGTAATATATAGGTAACATCCCAGTATGCATCCCCAGGTTCACGGGTATAGATGGAAAGCTTTAATATCGGTTTAAAGAAAGCACAATGGCTCCTATATTAGACTTTCAAAGGCGTTCCAGAACCTATGCATCCATCTGCCTCCTCGAAATACCAGTGATGGGCGGCGAAAGCACCGATGGATGGAATACCAGTCCCAGTATTGCCATCCCAGTTGACCTCTCCTTGTAGAACCTGGACTTCGGAGGCCGAGACAGTCGCGTTATTAGGCGCAGTAATGTAATACTCCGGACTAATATGAACATAGCCCATAGCAAGCAATGGAAGCTTAGGAACAGGGTCATTGGTATGTGTGAAGCGATAGTTGTTTTCCTGGGCAGTGATAAATTTGGCCAGGGCGGAATTGGCAACTCGGGGCGCAGCATAGGCATATAAAGTAGCAGAGGGGTGTCCCTTTGTGCGAAGATCGGCAGCAGCAAGGGTGGCAACTGCGGCGCCTAGGCTGTGGCCGGTGACGACAAGTTCGTAGTCGTGGTTGGCGGCAATAGTCTCGTTCAGGACCTTGGAGATGGGATCGCGGACTGCGGTCCAGGAACTCCAGAATCCAAGCTCGGCAAAACATCCATCGCAAAGTTTTGGGTCTGTGTAGGGAAATTCGACATCGGCTATCCAGTTTCGGACGGAATAGGAGCCGCGAAAGGCTAGGACGACTGCTTTGTTGGTTTTGTCTACCGCAATATATCCCGCGGTATCTGTTGCAGTGGTGCTGTATCATTGATTCCAAGTTTAGAGAACTTCTTGAGGGTTCGGGCTCTTGATTCAACTTACTTGGAGAAATCGTAGATAATCTTGGCTCCTGTAGCCTCAACTTGTGGGCAGAGGTTATCTGAGCAAGATACACTTGCTCCTGTATTTGCGGTGTAGTCATCGAGGCAGTATGATGCAGCCGCATATTGGACCCAAAAGCTGAATTGTGACAGTTCATCGGAACCAACATCTAGATAGTAGAGCAGTCAGGATTGCTGGCTGGAAAACCACATGGGTGTGATAGGTAGTAGGTTCATACCTCGAGCCTGCAACTTGCCTGGGATAGCATGTCCCAAGGCAAGAGACGCAGAAAGAAGTGCCAAGAAAGAGGAGCGCATTTTTTCTTTTTTTGCTAAGGCTGTGATTCCGAAGATTGAAATTCAAGGTGCTTTGGATTCCGGAAGATATCTATGCGCCGAGGACTACATTATATACGCCTTCAGGTCCCGGGACCAAGCTCCACGGACATGCCGATATCTGCATCTTCGATGCCCCATCGTCATTGGAAACCCGCAATACATACCATGGTTCCATCCGAGGTCGTGGAGAGCACCTGAGGATATGTGAATTTCGCATTACTGCGCATAGATTTGACCCAGCTTCGCATATGCTGGCTTAGTATCTGCTATACCGGATTGGGTAAGGTAAATTACATATTGCCACCCATTGCGATAAATTGTGATACCTGTGATACTCTCGGGGCCATGCGCAATTCAGATGATCGATCGTCTGTTTGATACATTCGAACTTCGAGGGTCTACCTCGGGGGGGACTACCTCTTTTTGGTCCAACGTCCGACATGCCCAATAAAATTGCAATGTTAAATCTTTAAGGCCCATTGAGTTAGTCTTGGCGATGACAAGAGCCATGGATGACGCGGAACCCGACGGGCATCTGACTATTTCCGGAGTGTCGGATGCGGGTGGATGTGAGACAATGCCGATCGCGATCGCTGATCAGGCACGCAAGCTATCTTCGGCTGGGCGTTCATGCAGCGGTACTTTTGGTGAACCCAGTTTCGGAGCGGCAGATGGAGATTTCAGCTGCTGTCTGTATGGTTGAAATCACTGGAATGTACGGAAGCAACGTGGTTGATGGAATCGCACCAGACACGCCACTCAAACTTAAAATTCATGCAGGAACTATCCTGATTCATTTTGGCCAATCTGGAGTGTCGTAGTACGTGAGTTTAGGAGGAAGTCCAGTTTGACTTTGCATTTACCGATCGTTTTATGTTAACTCTACTTACTAAACCCAAACGCTGATATGGTAAATTGTTTCGTTCCATGATCTTCATCCAAGGTTGAACAAGGCCAAGTATACCGGACAGCCTCATACATACAGCGCATTCCGAGTATCAGGGACGGACCCACTCAGCAAACACGATCACAGGCATTTTACCAACTTATCTCACCCGAGGTCTACAACCATATGGAGTTTTAGGCATGAAACCATAATCTGCCCGAGTATCTTCCGGGGTTTTAGATTAAATTTGATACAAGGAGCGCCATACCTTCCAGGGTTGGCGTGGCGTTTTAATCCCGCAGCGTGGCTATCCCGTGGCGGGTCATCTTGCAGCTAGAGGGATTTGGAGATAGTAGGCCATATTCATACTCGATCTACAAAGCCACTGCTCAGAGGTGTTTTCCGAGGATATAACTCAACCATGAGATAAATATCTCGATATCTGTACTCCCTATGTAGAGAACAGATGAGAGGAATTTATCCATGTCATGCAATTTAATGGGCTAACGAGATTAAAACCTGCTGGCGTATGAATCTTTTTTTCTTTCTCTCACATCAAGCATCCTTCTTTGATGCTTGAGTGCAGGTCACTAAGCCCCACTCTAACTCGGCGGAAGCCCGGTGGAATGGACCTGTGACCTTGTTTTTGGCCGTTGGATTTGGTTTTCAGGCTATCAGCACTGGGGGATGCAAGGTGAGCCCCGCTCATAGCAGGCGTGCTAAGTTTGGTCGAATTGGAAGTTGGCTCGAGGGCAAACACTTCCACCATCCATTCGTACCAAACCTTGCGATCGTCAGTCTGACGGTACATGGTGGCAACAATTTCACCGTTATCGGGCACATTCAGAGGAGTCTATTGAAAAGAAAGTCAATAAAGAGCGAAATAAAACAATGATTCGGTTAAAGGGATTTAGCTCACTTTCAGTGGGAAGTAGATGGGGAACCAGCTGATCATACTGGCACTCTTCTCATCCATAGTAACGGGGTTTGTTGAGAGCTCCACATCACCGTACAGAACGGTCTCGAAGTATCCTGCCAGGCCATGGCATGCACCACGATTCTGAGCAGGGAAAGACAGACGTGTTTGCCGAACATTGTGGAAATTAGGAATTGTAGAGCTTGAAGGCGGCTGGACAGGTATGTTTCGATTGGGGTGAGAGAAAGACCATGCGGTTTGCACAAATGGAGTTGGAAATTCTGTGGCTGCCGTGATAGCGCCCGTGCCCATGCCTGAAGAACGATTAGCAGCATTTTGGTTTGCTGCCTCAGCATTCGCTGGCGAATCAGCGGTAGACAAGAAGTCGATGGCATGAAGCATCACAACATAAGGTGTCTCTGGGGCTGCCGGGTTGGAAACCGTCTGGTTCACGACGTCTGAGTGTAACTTTGGGGCAGAAATTGGTGTAAAATGGGCCGAGTATGACGCAGGGATAGAAATTCCATGGACCGGGTTGATGAGGTCGTTGATACCGTCCAAGCACTCCGGTGAAAGCTCATTGTCAGCGAAAGATCCAAGCAATTCCGAAACAACGATGTCGACATGCGTATATGAAAGCGCCGGGCCGTTCGAGTTGGGCAAGCCTGCTGGTCCGCCCAGGTCATTTTCTTCCTTCGTGGGCGTATACAGCAAAGAATCCTCAATTCCAAGGGATTCGCCCACATTTTTTTGGCTTTCCTCTGTCGCTTGCTTTCGTACCCGAGGGCCCTTCCAGCTTCGCATGTCCGATTGAACCAAGCTAACTTTGCCATCCCAGATAGTTTCGTTGTGGCGCTGGAGCAGAACGAACGCATTCTGGTTCTTCTCAACAGCCCAGAGATCAATTTCTACACCAGCCTCAGCACTAGCTTTTATAGCCCTGTTTACCAGAGGCCCTCGCCCAGCGCCCACGACTGCCAAAATGACCTTGCCCTCAGGATGAGACGTAGGCTTCTTCTGCTCTGCCCAGTCCTTGAGGGCCTTTGTAATAGCTCTTTCATACCATTCGTACTTGATGGGGTCTTTTTCAAAAACCTCGTACGTGATACTTTCCAGGTTGACAGTGAGTGGCTGTAGAGGAGCTTGAAGATAATCTTGGTACCCGGTGCCGAATCTTTCAATGGGGGTGCGGGGTGGCTGACGTTGCTGCAGGTTACGTATATATGAAAGATGAGGTGTTAGGTCAATGTGTTTTTTGTTTCCAACTGCGCCCTGTGACAGACTAGGGTAATCTGAGCCAGACAGTCGAGATGTCTCGGGGTCCTCTGGGCCATCTAAACCTGGAATTGGGTCAACGTTGCATAAAATAATCCATGGCGGGGTTCGAAGACGCATGAGCTTTGCGATGAGAGCTTGATGAGCTTTCGACAAGACTGGATATCCCTTCTGGTTTTTCAGAAATGAGGATGCATCAATGCTGAGCAAGTGCACGGGCTCTGAGTGCCATCGCGACTGAACGTAAAGAGGTGGGAGCTGTTTCGGCATCGCAAGGGCTTTTTTTTGCGGTAAGATACTGATTCAAATCGTAGATGATAGAAAAGATCACTCAACTTACCTACAAACAATCGCGTGTGATATTTACAGCTCTTGCGAATCAGATCCCAAGCGTCCCAAGTTCCAAAAAGGTCTACTTTAGGCATTACGCCATCATCGGGCTGCAGGAACTCCTCTCGGGCCAAGGGAGCTAAATCACCCATGGTGTCCACTTCAAGCTCAGGGTTGTCGACCATGGGGAACCAGATATGATATTGAATATACGGGCCCAGATTCAAGGCATCTTGAATAGCACGTGCATAGTAAACAACACCCTCTGAGTGTAAGCTCCCATGGTGAAGCTTGGGGCCTGGGACAAGTAAGTATCCGATGCCACAGAAAGCAGCATAGGCCACTTCCAGCATGAGAACCTGCCGAGAGAGATCTGCAATCAAGGGATCCGGGGAGCAAAGGTCAATCCAACTGCTAGTCACTCCAACAAGCTGGCTAGTTGCATCATTGGGTGTGAGGTTAGAGTCCGACTTTGATAGTGGTGGAATTGTCAAAGGTCTAGTATTCCGCGTAGTTGCCATAGTGCCAATAGAATCATAGGTAGGCGACTGAAGATTAGACAAGTAAGAAGACAGAAGACTTAGGACTCGAGAGTGAAAGTACTGTGTCGTGATAGAGACAGTCATCATATCATACTAGGGATAATTGTCAGTATCAATAATAACTCAATGTCGGCGAGACGATATAGTTGATGAAATGCGAAGAACTAACATTGCTTTCATGCACCCTGCGCACCACTTGAGGGGTCACGAACACTGAACGATTGTTCTCATGGTGACCGATACAGAATGTCGGCCCTGGATCCTCGGAAGCGCTGTAGCCTTCCATGTTGAAGTCTGGAACTTTTTTAGTGGCGTAGCCAAGGGAGGATGATCAGATCGGAGAACCGGGGGATATAAATATCCAGATCGAAAGAGGATTGCAATATGGCAATATTATCACCGTATATATGACTTTATAGTCTAATTCCGCCCGGATTGAAGGGCATTCAACAGCAGCAGAAAAGCACAGCAAAACTATTCCAGTCGTGGAGCAATCAACAATCGATCCCTTTGTGGGGAGCGGCAGTATAACTAGGGCGGTGAGCCCGATAAGGAAAGATCGTCGTATCACCTTCCTATCTGAGTTTTTTTATCGGCCGCCCGAGTTTTGCACTCTTCAACTCTCACGTTCTTCCATCAAACACCATGGCTGATCGTCGCTCAGATTCGCAAGAGGGTGCTCGGGCTAAGCGCCAAAAGATGGAAGCCGGAGACCCCAAGGACAATCCTTATCTGGCCCATATGTATGAGTGCAGCAATGGTGCCGACAAGAACTCGCCGCTAGCCAAATTCAAGCGTCACCAAACAACCGCCGCTCTGGCCAAGAAGGCGGAAGATGGCGACGTTAACCCCTTCAGTGGTCAGCCATTCTCCAGCAAATATGTCTCAATCTTGCAGGGTCGACGCGATCTCCCTGTGCATCAGCAACGGTATGTTTGAACCCATTATGCCGTGAAACTATGGATTGATATACTGATGTTTCTCGTTTTAGCGATGAGTTCCTACAGCTTTACCAGCAATCCCAAATCCTCGTTTTCGTTGGTGAGACTGGTTCCGGAAAGACCACTCAAATCCCGCAATTTGTTCTTTACGACGACCTCCCCCAGACACAGCGAAAGATGGTTGCTTGTACCCAGCCTCGTCGTGTAGCAGCTATGTCAGTCGCCCAACGTGTCGCCGCCGAAATGGATGTCAAACTTGGCGAGGAGGTCGGATACTCTATTCGTTTCGAGGATATGACTAGCCCAAAGACCGCCCTTAAGTACATGACCGACGGTATGCTTTTGCGTGAGGCCATGAACGACCACAACCTGTCGCGCTACAGCACAATTATTCTTGACGAGGCCCACGAAAGAACAATGGCAACCGATATCTTGATGGGTCTGTTGAAGGAAGTGGTCGGGCGTCGTCCAGACTTGAAGATCATTATCATGTCTGCTACTTTGGATGCGCAGAAGTTCCAGCGTTATTTCATGGATGCGCCTCTTCTGGCAGTTCCTGGACGTACTCACCCCGTCGAAGTTTTCTATACCCCCGAGCCAGAGCAAGATTACGTTGAGGCCGCAATTCGAACCGTTCTCCAGATCCACGCCACCGAAGATGAAGGAGATATTCTCGTTTTCCTGACTGGTGAGGAAGAGATTGAAGATGCTTGTCGTAAAATCTCCCTCGAGGCCGATGAGATGGCGAGGGAGGCTGATGCCGGTCCCCTTAGGACATACCCCCTGTACGGAAGTCTGCCTCCGCATATGCAGCAACGTATCTTTGACCCTGCGCCACCAGCTCGCCGCCCCGGAGGCCGCCCCGGCCGAAAGGTGATTGTGTCAACGAACATCGCGGAAACATCTTTGACCATTGATGGTATTGTGTACGTCGTGGATCCCGGATTCTCTAAGCAGAAAATCTACAATCCTCGTATTCGTGTCGAGTCTTTGTTGGTCTCTCCGATCTCCAAAGCATCAGCCCAACAGAGAGCCGGTCGTGCTGGTCGTACGCGACCCGGAAAATGCTTCCGTCTCTATACTGAGGACGCCTTTAAGAAGGAGTTGATCGAGTCGACATATCCCGAAATTCTTCGATCCAATTTATCATCGACTGTTCTCGAGTTGAAGAAGCTGGGTATTGATGATCTTGTCCACTTCGACTTGATGGATCCACCTGCCCCAGAGACACTCATGCGTGCTCTGGAGGAACTCAACTATCTGGCCTGTTTGGATGACGATGGAAATCTCACTCAGCTGGGCCGCCTGGCTTCTGAATTCCCATTGGATCCAGCACTCGCTGTAATGTTGATTAGCTCTCCCGAATTTTATTGCTCTAATGAGATGCTTTCTATTGTCTCTCTGCTTTCGGTCCCACAAGTGTTCGTTCGCCCTGCATCCCAACGAAAGCGTGCAGACGAGATGAAGAACCTGTTTGCTCACCCAGATGGTGATCATCTGACTATGCTGAACGTCTACCACGCATTTAAGGGTGCCGATGCCCAAGAGAACCTTAAGCAATGGTGTCACGATCATTTCCTGTCTCTGCGCTCTCTCCAATCAGCCGATAATGTTCGCAAGCAACTTCTTCGTATCATGGAGCGTGAAGAACTTGAAATGGTATCCACCCCCTTCGAGGATAAGAAGTACTACCCCAATATTTGCCGTGCTCTCTGCGCTGGCTTCTTCATGCAGATTGCCAAAAAGGAGGCCCAAGGCAAGAGTGTTTACTCAACTATCAAGGATAACCAAAGCGTGCTACTGCATCCATCTACTGTATTGGCCCACGAGGCAGAGTGGGTACTGTACCACGAATTTGTCCTCACTACCAAAAACTACATCCGTACCGTGACTGCAGTGAAGCCCGAGTGGCTCTTGGTATGTTTACCCGTCTTGATCTTTCTTTAAAAAAAATCCGCGCAACTGCTAACCAGAATACAGGATATCGCCCCCACGTACTACGATATCCCAACCTTCCCCAAGGGTGAAATTCGCTCTGCTCTTATGCGTGCTGCCGATCGTCTCTCCCGCAAGGAGAAGCTGCGCAGTGACAAGCGCCGCTAAACAGGCCCGCTGGCACAGACCTTTCAACGACTTGATATTTGTTAGATTTCCCACTTTCGATTGAATTATGAAGATGCAATTATAAAATAGACCCCGTCTTTGTTGACCCATTTTTATGTCTCCGTTCCTTTCACCAATATCCCCCAAGATAAAGTATTTTCTCTATCTCATAGTAAACCTTGGATATCCCATTCTTTATGTGAAACATGATGTGGCTCTTCATTCTTTGGCCTGTCAGAATACCCGACTGTGCTTTGGCCGGATGGAGAGCCTCAGGCTGCATATTTGGAATCAAATATCAAGCGTTTGTACATAATGATTTTTGTGCTGTGCTCACGAGCGTGAGCTAGCCTAATCTTTGAGTGTTTTTTTTTCACTCTAGAACTCTCTCTGAATACACGTTTAAATGCTGGTTCAATTAAATTTAAAAGGTTTGAATTGGACGAATTGAACTGTTTCTGTAACGACTGACGTGCCTGACGGCTTCAACATCCCATACTATCTTTAGGGTTCACCCCCTTATACAAAAGGCTCGCAGAGCTTATATAAAATCATCTTGACAACTTCAAACTATACAAATCTTGATCTAAAAACCAAGACTCCATCCAGCCATCTATTCTCTAGTATGAACCAGGACTCCATTAACCCACACAAACTTTACATTGCGATCATCACCGCTCCACATCCACTTCTGGACCTGTTCCTGCCAGGTCTCATTTCCAAACAGATCAACGTTTCCAATGGGACCGGGCCCATCAACATAGCCTCGGCGAGAGATAGACTTAACTGGAGTGGCGTCAAGGGGGCTTGTGGTGCTATTCTGCACGGTACCAAGCTCAATCAGCTGCGCATCCCAGATCATTCCCTGGTCAAAACCGCCAATATCATTGGGCATATCGACGACCGATGCACCACCCCGGGTAGCTAGGTACAAGCTGTCCTCGACGGAAAGTTTCTCAGTTCCGTTGGTTGACTTGTTGCCAGTCATATCCTGATACTCGGAGCTAAACTGAAGGAGTCTGGACACTAAGCAGGCCTGTCGGCACACTTCGAGAATGCTGGGGCTATATCCGCCGCTAACATCTGTGCCCAGGCCAACATCGAGACCATCATCAAGCAAGATGCGAACGGGAGCCAGTCCCGAGCCGAGGGCGGAGTTAGATGCTGGGCAGTGCGCAACCTTTGAGCCACGCTCGCGGATGATAGTGCGTTCGTCTTTGGTAAGATGAACACCGTGGGCAAGGATGGTGCGGTTGGTCAAAAGTCCAGCTTTGTCGTAGACATCAGCGTAGCTGGAGGATTCGGGGAACAGCTGTTGAACGAGGGCGACCTCATCAATGCTCTCGGAGATGTGTGTCTGGATGTACAGGGGTGGGTCGTAGGATGCAGCGAGCTTGCCAAGACCATCGAGGGACGCATTCGAGCAGCTTGGCGCGAATCGAGGGGTGACAATAGGGTTGATCAGCTTTCCTTTGGGATCTAGCTTCTGAATGTAGTCGATAGTTCTGATTGTTGCGTTGAATCCCTGTTCGGCGGATTGATCTACGTAGTAAGATGGGCATTGATCATGGTTATCCATGCAGACACGACCAATGAAAGCACGCTGGCCGTGAATCTGGCAGAGCTTGGCAAGGGCATTAGTGGCCGGTACATGGATTGTGGCGAAGTAAGAAGCGGTGGTAGTTCCGTGAGCAAGAGTGCGAGCCACGACTTCATCATAAACACGGAGACCCTCGGGAGTGGTCTTTTTAGGGTCGGTCTGTTGATTCTTTGGATCGGACGGGGATCCAAAGCTAGCCTCCATGGGAAATGTATACTCATTTAGCCAGTCCAAGAGGCCAGATGACCCAAATAGACCAATGTTGGGGAATTGGGGCGCATGGATATGGGAATCTAGTATATGGTCAGAACTTCAAGTTCAAGGAACAAATTCCTGGCAAACATAGATATGTATTTACCGATAAATCCAGGGAAGAAGAATTCGTTTCGCTCATCATCAGACTGCATAACCTGGACTTTGGTACCTTTGCCAGTCTTGGAATTGGCATCAGACCAACCGTGGCTAGACAAGAAGGATTGGAAGCTAGCATCATCGGTGACCTGCCAGTTCGATCCTTTGATCCTGCCATCGGAGGACGAGACCCACATCACACCTTGATTCCGAACGAGCTCAGGCGTTCCCGAGCTCGATTCGAGGCGGGGAAGATGAATGAAAGTACCACGATACACCGTGTATGGGTATGCCAAGGCCACGGCGCCGCAGGCATTGAGCGCTGCAAGGCATAACCACAGAGCCGGCAATGCCCTAGAGAACCTGGAAGAACTCGAAAACAACATTCTGATGAAATTCACTGCAGACAGACGCTCGCTACTTCGATGACTGCTCTGATCTCTACATCGTGTCGAGGATATCGCTGATTGATATATGCTGATTTTGGCGTCGGAAATGAAGGGTCATCATCGTGATAGCAGCGCAGGAACTGGTAATGCACAGCGAAGTTTGAAGGCTGTACTTGCTCGATTAGAACACGGTCTACGCCGTTATCTTGAATAATTGGCGATCTCTTGACTTAATGTACGATAGCAAGATTGCAGGACCAACAAGGCTAGACTGTCACGAGAATTCTTGGCTCGGGGTTCGGCTGGTTCCGATGGATTCAAGTTGTTTCATACGAGATACCAGTCTGACAAAATGACAACAGGACTGATGGACAATGAGTGCAGATACAAGCAGGTTTACGGTAAATTATCGTCAGGAGGGTAACCAATGAGCGGATCGATGAACTGTGCGAGACGATGGACAGATCAAGGAAGATGAGATGTAGATCCGAACCCTAACCTACATTATTGAACTGATCGACATTGTGTTCCTAAAAGGACATCATTCCCAAAGAGTAGAAGTATAAACTCATCATCCAAGACCGGACCCGCCCGCTAGCTAACATTTGTACCCAATTTGTCTCTCTTGTGGCCAAGAGGATAGTCCGGGGTATAACGTGGAGGTGGGGAATGGAGTGAATCAACCATGTACATTTTAACTTAAGGTTGGGGCTACAAGCCATCCTGGTACTAATCAATTCTTGAAAACCTCAGAAGAAGAGAACGAAAGAACATTCTCCGAAGATTTATAATACAATTGAGCCAAAATAACTAGTGCTCGGTGTACAGTCGGTAGCCGATCCTCAACGTGGTAACGTAAATGCGATTTCTGGACTCTTCGCAGACCCATGGAGTGGCATGGACTCCCATGAAAATAGCTCGGCAGAAGAAAGGAGGCGCTCAACTCTCTAGCCTTAGCCTCGCTTCCATAAGTTACTTCTGCCACAATTCTCGTCCGGGGTACCCCAATCCCAATGTTGTAGCCGCATTGACCTGTGGCTGGGACCCAAGAAAACCCCAGAGGCAACGGATATTAGACAGAACCCGAGAATCTGTGCGGATCCACTAATTTCCCCAGTTTCCACTCCCCGCGCCTAGAACACCCGAGATTTGGAGATGTCCCCTGAACTCAGATCGAGAGAAATAATGGCATTCTTCATGGGCTCGCGAGATTCGAATGTTTCATGAGACACATATCGGAGAATCAAGAAGATAAAACGGACTTCGCCTGACAAATCATTGCTCATATCACACACATATCCTTGTAGGTTTTGCTTTTGAGCACATTAGGGAGGGGCAAAGCCAAAGCATCTGTTCAAAAGAGCGCCCAAATCCGGATGCCGCCGTGGCCCGCGAGTCGAGTATGAAGATGGCTTGTTAACTACGGGGCGGTGTTGAGGAAAGACCAGTGTGGAGGGGAACTACATAATACTATATAGAATCTAGTGATCTACTCATATCTCAAAGATTTGATTTTCATCTCCACTTTTCTAATCCATTCACTTTTATCTTCTCCTCGCTTTTATTTTTTTTGAAGGCTCCAACAATGGGCTTAAAACCATATTTTGGCCTTCGTGGCAACGCAATCCTCAGAGCAGCGACCTTCCTAGTCGTCTGTCCAACCTTTACCTGTTATGGTTACAACATGAGTGTAGCTGGAGGTCTTTTGACCCTTCCAGCTTTTAACGACCAGTTCCCTCGTATGGATACATTCAACACATCGGGGGCTTTAGAAAAGGAGAACTCTACAATTCAAGGTGGGTCGAAGCCAATATGATAACTTTAAGATTTTCTTAATATCTATATGATATTTTATCTAACATACGAGGATTCAACAGGCACTGTTATTGCTCTTTACACTGTCGGTGGTATCTTTGGAGCCTTGTCATGCGTCTATCTCGGTGATCTCCTCGGCCGCAAGAAGGTCATCTTCTGGACCAACTTAATAACAATTATCGGTTGTATTTTAATGGGAACCTCATTCGACTTTGCGCAGTTCATTGTCGCCAGATTGATTCTCGGTTTAGGAATTGGAGGATATGTGGCTACAGTGCCAGTTTGGCAGTCCGAGATCACATCAGCCGAGAAACGTGGCTCAAATGTCGTTACAGATGGCATTTTCGTCGGTGCTGGTGTTACCATCGCTCTTTGGATTGATCTCGGATTCTTCTTCGTCAAGGATAGCTCTGTCGCTTGGCGCTTTCCTCTAATTTTCCCCGCTGTACTCTGTGCTATTGCCATGGCGGCCATCCCATTCCTCCCAGAATCGCCTCGTTGGTTGATCAAAATGGGACGCATCGAAGAGGCCCGAATGGTCATGTCGGCTCTACTCAACGTTGAGCCTGACTCTGAGATGATCACTGAGAGCATTCATCAAGTTGAGTCCACTCTTGCCGTCTGCGGAAACACAAACTGGACCGCTATGTTCACGAATGGAGAGCAGCGTCTCTTCCATCGTGCCTATCTTGCTGCCACCGGCCAACTTTTCCAACAAATGTGTGGTGTCAATCTTATTACATACTATGCGACCAGTATCTTCCAGGTAAGCTCAGCCCATCATTCAGTTCGCTTGTCCAATGTTGGACGGCGTGCCCTCCAGGACCATCGTTCACTAACAACGATCTAGCAATACCTTCACATGGACGCTGTGAAATCCCGCATCCTCGCCGCAGCCATGGGTCTCATGCAGCCTTTGGGTGGTTACCTAGCCTACTACACCATCGATAGCCTCGGTCGTCGACCCCTTATGCTCTGGTGTGCAGGAGCTATGTCAATTTGTATGGCCGTCCTAGCTGGCTGTACATCCAAGTCGGCAGAAAACAACACCGCAGCGCTAGTCGTCGCTGTCGTCGCCCTTTACGCCTTCCAATTCATTTTCACTGCCGGATACTCAGGTTTGACCTTCTTGTATGCAGCTGAGATGGCCCCTCTGCAAGTTCGTGCTGCCGTCAGTGCCGTCTCCACAGCCACGGTGTGGGTTTTCAACTTCCTGCTCGCAGAAGTTACCCCTGTCGGGTTTTCATCCATTGGAAGCAATTATTACATTATCTTTGCGGTGATCAATGCCATCATTGTTCCGTCAGTCTACTTCTTCTTCCCCGAGACCAAGGGACGCTCCCTTGAGGAGATCGATGAGATCTTTGCTCAGTCGAAGAGCATCTTTGACCCTCCACGGGTGGCGCGTCGGATGCAGACTATTCAGGCTGTCAGGCCTGATTCGTCGGAGAATGGCAATGATACCGATCATTACAAGGAGGATGTCAAGGTTTAAAACCGGTTCATTGATTTCTCTCGTGATCCATGATATTGCAAGTTGCCAGTGGTATGGAGGACGTTCGTTGTGCAAATGTTGAGACGAGTAACCCTAGCTAGGGTGGATTTGAGAAGCTGTCATCTGAGTTGCAGCGGTCAGCTAGGGCATGCAAAGCAGAGCTAAACATTATTGCTTCTTAATTCCCATATTGTAAGCCAACCTGAATCGAAGGACTCAATTTCGAGTTCCCATATTTCACCCTAATCGTAGCGTCAGAAGCCCTCTAGCTCATCCAATAAGAGACAACGAATTCTAGCTAGCTTAATCACAGATCAATGCAGTAATCACTCTAGCATTTATATCAAGAAAAATGCCTCGTGGAAGTAATATATCCCTTCTATTGGTATTGAAACATGCTCTGCCCAGAGTAAAAAGGCAAGTTTATCGTAATGTACAAAATTGAAAAAGAAAAGTCCCAAGCGCCAAAAATATGATTTTAAACAGGAAGATCACTAGAGACGATTCTCGTATGTCGAGGAGCGAACATTGCCCCGTTTCTCACTGGATATTACAGAGGACGCATGAATGTTTTTCCAATGTCGACCTTTTTTATCATGGGCTTTTTCCGAAGCGGCCTTGTGGAATCGAACGCTTCGTGGAGCTGAAAAGGTTTCTTGGGGTTTGGGGGCAAGATCGGAGGTAGGAGGGGTGGATGCATCGGGGTTCAGGGTGTGTTCTTCATGCTCTTGGTCTGAGGGAGAATATGAATCGTCTTGCTTGAACGAATCCTTAATGTGATGCCTGCGTAATTCAAAGACAAGTTCTCGAAGCTCAGCTACTTCCGTCTTCAAGACAGAGACTTCGCTGCGTGCATCCGGGGATTGTGTCGGTTCGGAAGAATTGGAGGCAAGACCAGCCCGCAAGGCACTATGCGCATGGCGTGCAGCGTGGGTAACAAATTGTTGGGTTCGCGAGTCATCATGTGTCATCTCAAGATGGTGCAGGCGGTTACCAAACGTGTGGGCAAAGTCTGAGCATTTCTGCCATTGAGGACGACGGGCGTTCTTCTTGGGCGCTGACTTGGCAGCCTCTGACCACCGGGCGAACCTACTGTCCGTTACAGGTGTGACATCTTCTTGTAATGATGCTATGGAAGGGTGGAAACCACTGTTCATAGCCTCAGATATCAAGGCGCCTGATACATCTTTGCGGCCACATGAATCGCAGAGATGAGACATGAGCACTATCAAACGCTCAATGTGTTGACCATCTAGGCCTGTTGATGATACGAGGAAAGTGATCGCTCTTTTCAATGCCGCAGAGCCTTTCTCCCAGTCTTGCCTGATGCTGTAGAACTTGATATAAGAGAACAACGTTGCGAAGTTGTCAAAGAATCCAACACGCCTTGCCGCCTGAAGCCACGCATCAGCTCGATCTGGCTGGTTGAAGCGCAACGCGCAGATTATTAATTCGGAATAAATGAGGACGTTATTGCTGTCGATCGGCGGGACAACCACCTCCAGCCCGTTGAATTTTCGGCGAGCATAGGGTGCAAGTGAGCCTAGATTTGCTGACCAGCCTTCCCCAGTAAGCATTTGGAGGAAAAGGTCGAAGTCCTTGAGATTCTTCGACTTGCGGTAGAAGCTCAAAATGGTCATTACCATCGAGGCACTCAAGTGGAAACGATGCGGCAGGATTGTTCGTAGCAGCAATTCATTGATGTCGTTTTGACGAGTTTGAGCGAAAGCAATGATAATGGCCCTAAATGCCCTGGTACGATCGGGATCCACCGAACTCAGCAGGTTCTCGGAGATTCGCAAAATGATTTCCTCTAGAGACATCTGGTTGCTCGTGTATAATTGTAAATCCTGCTCGATTTCAGTATCGAGGGCCCGACTCTTTTCCTCCAAGCCTTCAGCACCCATGCTGGTAATATCTTCTACTATGTCACGGTATAGTGAATCTTCGGAAGTTCGGAGTTTCGTAATGCGGCGGCGAATAACGTTCAATTCTTCGAGCATGTTTGGTACGTTAATCTGAGGAACTTCGAAATCGCGAGTGTAGTTCATCTGAAGGCCAGAGTAGCGATGGGCAATTGTCGGTCGGAGAAGTAGGCGAATTGCAAATTGTCTCAGCGCCAATTTTTGTATGGCCTTGATGCGCATAGGATCTTCTAGAGCCCAGCTCGGTAAAAATTCATGTCTAGCTTGCATGTCCTCGATGTCTACCTCCTCCTCAAACCTGGCATCGTAACCATCTTGCTCCTCAGGCCAGTTAGGGGTCTCAATATCATCCTCGAGCTGAAATTTCTCCATTATCTGTGTGTTCGTACTATTTCCCATCCTCCGATCAGTGTGCAAGGACCTTGTTGGCTGCTTCGATATGGTTCGCTGGCGAGTCGCGGAAGAGGAGTTCAATGGAATGCTTCCCAGCGCCCCATCATACAATAATCGCTCGAGTCCTCGTGACTTCCTCCGCGATTGTAAAGATTCGAGCAACCGTTGTTCTTCGTCCACTAGTTCATTCACTTCGGCCTTTACAGCCGCAATCTTCTCTTCCCAATCATGGCGGCGTTGTGCCTTGGCTCTGGCGTCCGCGAGGGCAGCTGCGGCAAATATGCTAGTATATAGTGCTGTAAACGAATTTCCTATGCGAAGGCGTCTCTTGCTCGCGGCTGCGGCTGATCTCGAGGTAACGCCATTGGCAGTCGTGCTCAAACACGAGACGCAATGACAGGTCGACTGCGACGCCGACGCAGCTCGGGACCACAAACCCTGCATTGTCAAATCATATCTTGGGGTCTCGGTAATTGAAAGTATGAAGAAGAATGCCGTGGACTCCCGCGGAGTCCGATAATTAGACTGGCGAAACAGGAATGAACATACGATACGGGTGGTGAAATTATTCGGAGAACGCAAATCTGCCGGTGCAAACACTGCAAACATACATAGCTGGCCCGCTTGCATGCATCTCTTGGGGCCCCGAGATCTTGAAACGCCCCGTGTTCTTTCTTTCTTATATTGTTATTCTTTATATCATGGTTATCCGTTTAATTTTTGTTTTTGCTGGGGTGCTCGCTCTGGGAAGCGGCCTCGTAAGCGCTCATGGCTCACACTCAAGTGACCAACCTCCGTCGGACGATTGGGCCACGAGACACATGATGGGTTAGTAGATTCAACCACAACAATGCTGGCCTTACAATCGCTAACTTGTCGTGCAGAGGAGCATCATATCGAAGGCTTTGACGCTTCTTCCTTTTTTACACTGCACGATTACGATTCCTCCGGCTCGTGGACTACCGACGAGGTGCGCAAGACATACGGCATCGACGACGAGACCAACCAAGGAAAAAGCGAAGGCCAAAAGTCAGATGCTGTTCGACAGGTTTTCAACCTGTTTGATACTGAAAACACCGGTTTCATTACCCGGGATAATTGGTTGAAAGGAATTGCCGCTGGCACTCGGTTACCCGATCTTGGATTCGGCCCCGGACACCACGGTGACATTGAGTACGAGTACGAGATTCATCACTTCGAGAAATATCACGGCGATGATGCTACGGAGGAAGAGTTGAACCATCCGGAAGACATCGAGCATTTTCGCCAGCATGATGAATTGGAGCGTGCTCAGATGCGCCTCGACCAATTGGAGCAAATGGCAGTTGTTGTGAGCAATATTCCCT
Source organism: Penicillium angulare (assembly GCF_028827245.1). NCBI lineage: Eukaryota > Fungi > Ascomycota > Eurotiomycetes > Eurotiales > Aspergillaceae > Penicillium > Penicillium angulare. The sequence continues at coordinate 2,183,293 of NW_026623163.1, forward strand.
CGAAATTTCGGCGCAATTAGACATCTCGATTGATTTGATTGCTTTTATTTGATGTATATATGAATGAACAGAACATATTTGCTTTTGATTGCATGTATTTTATTGGTAGGTCTTACATCTTGTTCCTCCAGTTATATCAGCTAATATACTGGTAGGCTTGACGGCTGTACACTAAATTCTAAAAACATTCTTTGAACCCACCAATAATGCCTTCGGATTTAATTGATTTGGCTTCTACTCTGTGTTTATGGATACTTTCTTCCAATGTTCTCTCAAATATGGAAGAGATTTATTAAAGGCTTTTATATCTTTCTTTTGGCTATTTGAAATTGGACAGTTTCCTGCAAAATTCAACGATATCACATCATGAACTGCCCTACATAAGACCTTGGGAGCCCCATGGTTCGTGGTATGGGGCTTCAGCTGATCCTCATTATATTGAATTAAGTCATTGCTTTATATTTCAAACTCAAGTATAAGTTGTTATTGCGAAGTATGTGTCACCTAGACATATCATCGGAAAGCGGAAAGTTCAATTGTACCCGATACTCATGACAAAGCAATATCGAATACGCAGTGCATAACCCCAGGGGCATATGTCTTCACACGTTCCACATGGCAGCATTCCACACGAGGATTTTCCAGGGTGCTGTTTTGATGGTGAGCGTTACTTCGGAGATCTCCCAGCTCAGCCATTATCGCCTCCTTTTTTTCTTCGATCTCTTGCACAGCAACGTTTTCATGTACGTGCAGCCAACCTCCCTGTTGCGAGTCAAGCACTCGACACGCATTATCCCAAGATGGCTGAGACGATGGAAGAAGCCCCAAATTAACATGTCGAACTGGTCGCCACGTCTCCGAGTTTTGCATTCTATATTGAATTTCTCCCAGAATATCCGCTGCAAAGCGGTTGTCTCCATGGAACACCACGGCCCTATCAGAGTCCGTAAGGGTATCCACTAAATCTTCGACTGATGTCTCCAGTTGACCATTTTCCAAAATTCGAACAACCCTGCAACCCCATTTATTTGCTTCACATCCTCGCCGTAAACCCTCCACTGACCAGCCATTCAGCTCCCATCCCCACACACGCTTGACGCCTCTCTTTAGATAAGAAAAAACGAAATAACCAATCCCAGCATACATATCAACGACACTTATATCCGCCAATAATTGACCCTGCAAAGAAGACTTGTCCAGTCCCTGGAACTTGCCTTCGAACGGACCTTGCCCTAGGATACGTGCCTTTTCCGAGACATTTCCTCGTGAGAACATTGTGTATAATGGTGCCCATATTTGAACTATGCCATGATTTTGTATTGTTCGTACCCAAAAAGCAGCTTTGAGATCTTCAGCACTCGGCTGCGCATGCTCGTCGCCCAGATTTGAGGCTGAGTTTGGAACCTGAAAGTCACCATAGAGGGGAATAAGGCCCGCGGGACTGCGCATGCGATTCTCACTCCCTTTATTGTTCGTCAAAGTAATAGGAGCGTTCATTGCAATGTGCGTGGCGCTTAGTCGCTTGAAACTTTTGGCCATCGATGCATACAATGATTCTCGTTGCTGTGATGATAACGCCGCATTAAATGTGCCCCATTCTGGGGGTGCGCTGAAGACATTCGCTGGAAGAAGTGCGAGAGGCTCGTATATCGTAAATCGTTTGGGCAGAGCATCTTTTAGTGTTTCGGTGTTTATGTCAAGACTTGCAAGGAGAGCTTGTGATTCTGGCGAGTCTAAGAATTCTTTGATGCCCGCTTGCAGCGCATGTAACTTTGGGGGCGCTTCTTTCCCGCGTCTTTCTGGTCTCATAGTACCGACTTTTCGATCCCGTTGGCTCATCTTGAGCTCATTGATGATGAGTTCTTGAATTCTTGTTTCGATTAAATTCTGGTGACTCTGTCTTATCTTCGCTATGAGCTTTCGCGTATTAGACGTATATAGTACAAGTCAATGGCATGAGCACTTTGAGCCTATAGCGCACTTTATTCCAGTTGTGATCTTCGGTCAATTATATTGTTGCCCGGCTCAACGTGTGCGTTGAGATATTTCATGGTGCCTCAGGCCTCCATAGCTCTCAATGCCGTCACGTGGCTGACACGTGGTGACCTCTTGTTTCTTTTCAAGTATAAAATGCCTTCGAAAAAAAAAGGTAGATATTAGTCAGGCTTGCAATAATACTGCAATATCTCCATCCTTTTGAATGTCTCTCCATATTGAACGGTTGTCATCTTCACAAGCTTCAAGAAGCAAATGATATATCACCTACTATATAGGCTCCAAAGTCCAACTTGTTTAATGCACACAAATACGTGGAACATTGGCAAGCTTGTATAGGTAAAATCTACGACCCCTTTAACGGAGACGTCAAAATCTATTTACCGTACTGCCTGGGCAATCTTTGGAGATTCTCTGCTGAAGCGGACCTGATTCTACCCCGACGGTATTTGCTTGACTAATGGTTAATCTTGGAGGTCTCCCCCACGCTACGTAAGCATTATGAATCACCAGCCGTTACGACGTACTCATATGGCAGGTACAAGAGAGTGGAGCTACATATATTTCATCCAAGGTTGAGGTCGTAGCATGTTTCCGGGGTGCCTACCTATTAAAGATAATTTGATGTGTACATGGTGCTCTGTCCGGCACTGACTCGGCGTCATAATAGAGATGGCAGATACGGGTTGGGCGCAAGTTTATTTGAGCCTCAATGCGGCGTTTAGAGATCTCTTAAATTGTATTTTTCATTTCGAACAAAAAAAAAGAATAAAATAAATGAAATTAAGGATTGACAATTACCTTATTTCAAGAAGTATGGGGTAGACATGAAGAATGTCGGCCATCACGGTCCTTAATCATAGACCATGATTGGGCATCAACATGGCCGTAGTGGATCAATCGGCCTCCTCGGCGGACGCGGCGAACGATGAGCCAGTGAGCGTCGAGAAAATTACATAACTCTCGATGTGATTACATAAAATCACAAAACGGAAATCTCTGCCCGGCTGACTGACCATCTCTCAGCCAATCACAGCCTACGATGTTACGTTTCGGCGGTGCAACAGACCCTGCAGGAAGGCCAAGATTGTCTCATTCTTGCCTAATAACCGGCCCCACAATTTTTCTTTCACAAAAATAATGAACCCTCGCTTACGAGGGTCCGCCACCCATATGGAACAGATCACCCATATGGAACATTTTTTCTAAATCTTACCACAACCACTATTATCATCTACCACACCACCAACAATGCCTAAAACCAATAAAGATATAGAGAACCAGATTCAGCTGGCAATAGAGTCTCTCTCTGAGCAATCTAAGCCTAATATTAGGAAGACTGCGCGAGAATTCGCGGTTCCTGAAGGCCGTCTTCGTCGGCGCTGGCAAGGTGGAAAATCGCTTTTCCAACGACAACCTAATGGCCGGAAGCTTAGTATTGCACAGGAGAAGGCTTTATGTGAATATATTGATTATTTTGATGCGGTCGGAGCATCAATAAATCGCCGTCAAATTGCTATTGCTGCCGATTCAATTCTGGAAGAAGATCATACCGACACCACCACAGATCCCCCACAAATTGGCGACCATTGGCTAAAGCGTTTTCTTAAACGGTATCCTGAGTACTATATACGACGTCGGCGAGCTCTTGATGTTGAAAGAGCTACTGCACTGGATAAATCCGTTATAGAGAGATGGTTTCAAGACTATCAACGTATAGTGGCTAAATATGGCATCTGTCAACAAGATATCTACAATTTTGACGAAACTGGCTTCCAAATTGGCGTCGGTCGCGATCAATTTATTATCACAAGACATCCAAAAAAGAAGCTATTTAATGGCTCAGTTACCAATCGCGAGTCTGTCACTGTTTTAGAGGCTGTTTCGGCTGATGGCTTTACATGCCCACCGCTGATTATTCTAAGCGCTAAACAAGCATTACTACGTTGGTTTGATAAAATTGAAGACGACGAGCATCTTGCTATAACTGATACTGGCTATATCAATGATACATTAGCATATCAATGGATTCAGCTGTTTCATAAATGGACAATTTCTCGTACCATTGGGAAAAAGAGGCTAGTTTTATGCGATCGTTTTGGATCACATTTAACGCGTCAATTTGTTGAATTTTGTGAGAAGAATGATATCATTCTATTCTTCTTACTCTCACATACTAGCCATATACTACAACCTCTCGATGTTGGAGTGTTTAGTGTATATAAACACTGGCATAGTGAGGCAGTTGAGGCGGCTACAATGACTGGATGCCGTAAATTTTCAAAGGATGAATTCCTACATTCAATCAGTGAAATCAGACGCAAAACCTTCCGGCCACATACAATCAAGCTTGGGTTTAGATTAACTGGCCTTTGGCCAATTAATTCTAAGCTTATTACCGATGAATTGGATTCGTACGATCCATATTATGATAATATATCCCGGGAAGATACACCATCAGTTAACTCACAAAATACTGAGTTTAGCACCCCAAAAACCGCTGAGAGAGTTCGAAGAATTAGCGATCGTATTAATCAATATGATCCTACTACTCAACGTTTTAAAGAAGGGCTAGCAAAGCTTGTAAAGGGTGCTGAGACTCAGGCAATGTTGGCTGTCCAACTGCAACGGGAATTCGATTCTACACAAGCTATTATGGGAGCACGTCACGCTAGATATGATGCTTCTCGCCGTTATACGCAAATCACTGGTATTATCAATTCAAGCCAGATCAAAGAAATGAAGCTAAAAGAATATAAATTGACTGAAAAAGCCGATCAAGAAAAGACGAAGCGGAAGTGGAAGAAGATATTGGTTGAAATTAGGAAGCATGGAAGAGCCAAAAAACGCCGGGGAAATTAACTTGATTTTGTATTCTAATATTAAAATGGCTGATTGATTTGTTTATTATTTTTAGTTAATTAATTAACTATATGGTGGTGTGGTAAATAGTAGTTGTAGTACGATTTAGCAAAAATGTTCCATATGGGTGATCTGTTCCATATGGGTGGCGGACCCTCGTAAGCGAGGGTTCATTATTTTTGTGAAAGAAAAATTGTGGGGCCGGTTAGTGCCTGTGCCCCTGAAACTCAATCGCCATGGTTGTAGAATATCTACCCCAATCTGAGAAGGAGGAGGTCGATCATCCGCATCTAGAGCCGGCTATCTCGTCTTTCGCTGGCCGATTAGGTGGAAACCAGGATTTTGTGCTGGACCGAAATGATCCTAAGAATGTGGCCTTGCTGGAAAAGGTGCCCGATGCGGCTCCATGCATGACGTTCGCCGAGATCTTCGATCTAAAGGGCTTCTATAGTCCAGATCTATGGAAATTTGCTATGCTGGAATGCGTTGGTAAGGACCCGCCTACTTCCTGTGGAAGAATCGTCCCAAATTGGACTTGTGTGCTTGGCTAACGCAATTTTTTTCTGGTCTTCTATAGCAAGCTTGATGAACGTCTTTATCTCTTGTTGGGTCACTACGCATCCTCTCGCGGCTACCAGTTACCCCACGGCTGGAGCAGGCATCTATGCCACTGTCACCTTCTTCTCCCCGCTATTCGGAGGCATTACCAATCTCCTCTTGACTCCGCTGCTGATCTATACCTTTGGTGCATCAAGTGGAGGCCATATTAGTCCGACTATCACGCTGGCGTGTTTCTTTGCCCGCATTATCTCTTTCCCGCGTACGATTTTATACCTCGCTGGGCAGACGCTGGGCGGTGCTCTTGCGGGTTTGGCACTTAACACAGCCTACGGCAATCGGGATTTCACCGTAGGAGGATGCCACATTGATACCAACTTTGTGCCAGCCAAGGATGGCTTGGTCATTGAGTTCATGGCGTGTCTGGTTCTGATTTTCCTTGCCTTCGGCGTCGCCCTTGATCCACGACAGGCAAAGGTATTTGGACCTGCTGTTGGCCCATGGTTTGTTGGTATTGCACTTGGAGTGGTTTGCTGGGCAACCGCTTTCACCCGTGAAGGATATATTGGAGCCAGTAAGTGCAAACAAAAACCAGGGGATGAAACAAGAACAAATTGAAGGAGAGAGTTGAAGAGGAAAAAGCAAAACAAGGAGAAAGCCAAAAGTACTTTCTAGGACCCCTTAAATAACACTCATGCAGGCCTAAACCCGGCACGGTGCTTCGGAGCCTATGTGGCGTCAGAGTTTCCCACTTATCATTGGGTCCACTGGGTAAGCCTCAACGACATCTCGGCGCCGAAATTAGCCTTTTGTCATTCGCTATTTCAGCATTTGAAGCTCTTATCAGTTGCTAATCTTACGTAGGTTGGTCCATTGGCTGCGTCCATTGCACATGGCTTAGTCTACTTTGTGGACCCACTTTGGACTGAGACGCGGAGGCTGCCGTGATTCGCTTGTGCCCGTTCTTATCTATCGCCCGGGACCGGCCTCCTGGCCATTGGGCTTAGGGTTGAGCGAAAGTTTCGAGGTTAAACCTTGGAATTATTGATTGAATTACTGTACAAATTTACATAACGCACATATGCATTGGTGGGAAAACTTTGGACATATACATAGACAGCGACATAGTATACACATACAACAGCATATATAGCATATACAGATAAACAGACATAGAATACCGTGACATCTCCCTTCATGAACTTTTCAGGAATTTGACCGGAGGTAGCCGTGGACAACTCATTTGGCCTATTACATAGCTCATTGTTCAAGTGTACCAAGCATTTGGGCGTTAATTCAAATATAAGCGAATTCGAGGCGCCTATGTTCAAGTTTGGCATACTATTATGCCGAGCCATTGGAAGTCGAGGACATTGAGCTTGGATTATTCGAAAGTCAGGCTAGTAGAATATGTATCAATGTGCGCTGGTAACGGAAAATCATTCATCAAGCGATAAATTCACTGTCAAGTTCGTCATAAGCTATGACTTCTTCAGACGGTCGCAAATTGACATTTGAATGGATTTCAATTGGACTGGACCCAAGACCCACTGGTCCTATAGCGTGCTCACGCAAACACCGATTTGGGAAATGAACTACAGAGCTACAAAGAGAAGGGGCTGAAATATTGGAGAGGGTTTCAGCCACTGCAAGATGCAGTTTTGGCATTTTAGAAGAAAAGGAACCTAGCTATATGGTCAATGCTAGCACCGCGCTCTAAATAAGTGTACGGTGAAACCTCCAACGTCATCGGGTTGTTCATGTTTGTAAAGTTGATTGAGAATGGATATCGAGGTAGAATCAGTAACAAAATGTGCAACCTGCTGATAACTAAAAGCGGATAGGATGGGGTTCAAAGTATGCTGAAGCCAAAAATGAATGGGACCGCTAGCGCTGGAAACGAGGGGGATATTTAACCGAAAATGAAGAGTAGAGAGCCATCCATGAGGATCCTGGATCCATAGGGGAACTAGGAATATCAACGCCGCACCGAAAAAGGAATCGTTGCACTCACAAAGACCTGGGAGAAATGTTTATTAAAAGAGCATTGGCCTAGTATGTATCCATAAAGAAACCTCTGCTCCCGATAACGGCAATTCACTCTCCATGGCACTATACACCAATTGGTCATAGACCGTGAGCGGCAGCAGAGGTTTCTTGGTTGATATATACTTGGAGGAAGCTCTTTCAATAATCCACCGTGCCCAGCCTGTCATTCGAGTCGACAACCCTACGTTAATGTTAGAGAATGGCCATGAAGGACGAAAATAACGTTGCTAAAACTCACGAGTATTGCTTGGTAAGGGTACCTTCACCACCCTTTGACAAGTCGATATTGAAAACGTAAAAGTTCCCATCACTAGTCACTACCATGACCTGAGGCGTATTGCTACTCATTGCAACCACACTTCGAAGAGGGCCTGTATTGCCGGCTCCGCTTGAACCTTGCGATCGTGGCAATTTGAACCATGCAAAATCTCGTGCAGGTTCCCACATCTCACTGACGCCCTTGGGAAGATACCCGCCCACGCGAGCGGCGACAACTCCTCCGACGTTTTGAGATGTTCGGCGAAGAATCCCCATCAGGGTACCGTTGTGCTTTCGGAATGACGGGCCAGAGGCATTTTCAGATTCATCATCATCTTGCCCACTTCCAATTGAGCTTCCAAGGCTCAGGTTACGACCGATAGGCGAGTGAGAGGATGAAGCATCTGATGACGACCCTTGTTGGGTAAGTTTGAACAAGTGAATGGTTTCAGTAGACGAAGAGACGCATAGAAGAGTAGACGTGATGTTGAAAGACATGCTATAAATGTGTGAAGGCATGGAGCCACGTCGGAACTGATACAGTTTGTGGCCGTCTGGGACAGAAAACACACGAATTATGGTTCCCTTGTCTGATGCAGTTGCAAGTAAGGTCCCGTCGTTATTCAGAGTGATACAAGCCAATGGAGATCGGTGGGCTTCGATCACGTTGATGGCCTCGAGCTTTTCGGCATCAAATATAAGTACATCCCCGGTTGATGGTGAAACGTGTGTTGTACCAGGCGGAGCATGAGCTGGCTGTTTCGCTGCTGCCGGTGCCTTTTGGGGTAATGGATACGCCATATAGCAATTATCCGAAGATGGTGCCAGGGCGCAGAGCGCTAGTAGAATATGTTAGTGTATATATGGTACTGGGCCAGTATTAAGAGATAATACCATGTGGATTCGGTGATGTATCGATCGTGGACAAAAGTTTCATGGTCTGTATGTCATATAGGAAGATTTGATCCTCTAAGACAATAACAAGACGTTTGCGGTTCAGCTTGACGGACAGAACGGTTGTTGGAAACGTTAATTCACATATTGTGCATTGGCGCTAAAGGAGAAAATAAAAATATTAGCCTCCGATCAAATCTTAATTAACAATAGCTAGCTTTGCGCAGGCTGCAACAAACCTTGGTGTTCGTGATTTGTAACCTTCGAGGGGAAAGAATGAGAGCCACTAACGAAGTCGAAAACAGCATCTCAATCACTGCAATGTTCCCCTCCTTGGTCTCATAGCTCTTGGCAAATGGATCTGTTGTAAATATTCGAAATCCCTTCGGCGTGGCTATCTGACGTCAGTAAACAGATTCAGATTCAAGCTCCTATACGCCCCAGGAATCGAAAGGAAGCTCACCAACAGCCAGGTAGCTGTAGTCCTGGTTAAACGTCACGAAGTTCATCGCCATTTTGAATACGTATGGAGGTAAAAGCGACAGATTTGAGTATTGTCAGAGCCGCGCGGTGACCCCGCTTGGAAGGAGACGCGGTATGGAGGCGAGGCAAGCAAGGAGGTGCCCGTCACCGATTATACACTATCATCGCCCCTCTATCTTGTGGATATTATAAAACGAAAGGGCAGAGGACGCTTGAAACAACGGGGATCGATCGCAGAGGAACTTTCGAGGGAACTTGACCGTCACAAGCGAGAGGTCACCAGAGGGCGCTTGGGCCACACCTTGATTCCCCACCGCCTACGATTTTCTTCTTATCGATAATCAGTCGCATTGAACAATTTCCCCTCGATCACTCTTACAAAATGGCGCCGCCTGCTCGACCCGCGGTGGCCGTGGCCACTAAGGCCGAGAAAGATGCAGACGTGGTCATGGGGGTATCAATTGATATTTTGGTTTTTCTCATGTGCACATTGCTGACCAAAATTTCGCACAGACAAATAATAGCAGTATCGCATCGAAGCGCAGTGTCGAAATGATCTACTACCCCCAACCGCATTTCTTCCGCTATTTCGTGAAAAAGCCCCAAAGACGATCACCGATCATCAATCGCGGATATTGGCTGCGCATGCACGCTATGGCGGAGACAGTACGTCAATTTATTGCGAAAGCACCTACGGACAAACCCAAATTTATTTTGAATCTTGGATGTGGATAGTGAGTAGTGGATGGTGCATCGTACTATGGAGGCGTATATACTGAGACCTGGCCGTAGTGATCCTTTACCCTTCATGCTCCTCAGCGATGAGCAGAAGTCTATGCGTAGCGAGCAGGCCGTATTCGTCGATATTGACTATGAAAAGCTCATGGTTCATAAGAAGAATGCTATTCGCCAGACCGAGGAGATTACCAACGTGCTTGGGGATGTAGAATTTGGATCCGATGAAGATGCAATCCAGATCAAGAGTTCTCGATACCGTGCAGTGGGCTGTGATCTCAAGAACATCAAGAAATTAGACGATGTGCTGCACAAGAGCATTCTCCCATCTACCGACTGCTCTGTGCTGTTCCTCGCTGAGGTCTCTTTGACATATATGGATGTTCAATCCGCCAACGAAGTTGTCAAGTGGGCCTCAAAATTGACGAACGGTAAGTTCAGTTTATGCCCCATGTGGCTATCTTCATGGCCTGGACATATTAGCTTACACGTGGGTGCGATTTCACAGATGTTCAATTCTGTATCCTTGAGCAATTCTTCCCAGACGGCCCTGAACACCCATTCGCAAAGACTATGATGACACATTTCAACAAATTGCGCGCACCGTTATTTTCTATTCATGAATTTCCTTCCCTTGCAGAGCAGGAACAGCGCTTCAGGAATGCCGGATGGCCCCAAGCCAAAGCCAGAACACTGTGGGACTTATGGTCTGACAGTACATTTCTCTCGGATTCACTTCGCAATGGACTAGATGCGTACGAGGCATTTGATGAATGGGAAGAATTTGCCCTTTTCGCATCTCATTATTTCCTGTTGGTTGCTTCAAATAACCCCGAGTCTTCTGAGGGAACAGAAAATATCCTAAACACTACTGAGAATCTGGGAACACCCAACATCTCCAGCAAATTTGTCTTGCGGCCTCACTGTCCTGTCGAGAAGCGTGGCCGACGGCGATACGGCGCCCTTGTTCCTGGTGGCAAAGACAACGAGTCTCTTAGTTACCATGGAGGCCAAGGTGAACAAACACGACTGTCTTCAACCGATATATACACCCCTGAAAATGTGGGCGAATCAAAGAGCATTCCTCCGTCGCGTGACATCCCCACTAGAATGTGTCACACCATTACTTCGCTGGATGATACTACAGACTCATGCATCCTGATTGGCGGTAGAACATCCCCTGCCACTCCTTTGAATGACTGTTGGCTGCGACGGGATAATACCTGGCAGCAAGTGCACCCCTTACCCGAGCCAAGGTTCCGGCACAACGCCACCAACATTTTGATCGGTGAACAGGGGTCAGTCCTTGTATACGGAGGCAAAGGTAATGAAAACACGATTTTGGACAGCTGGTTACTCTGGAATCACAAGGACGAGCAAGGATGGCAAAAAGTGAAAACAGTCGGCTCAAACCCAGAGGCTCGCTTTGGGGCATCCTTTACCAGAATAACAGATAGTTTCGGTGTGTTATCTGGAGGTATTGGATCCAATGGAACTATTTTGGAGGACTTTTGGACGTGGAGCCTCTCGCGCTGTGACGATGGATCCTTACAGGTTGAGCTTGTAGATCTTACTCAATCTGTGAAGAAGTCCTCGCCGCACTGTTTCCCATATCTTAGCAGATTTGGCGCAACAGCCAATGCCTCTTCCATGGGCTTGGTTTTCGCTGGAGGTATCATTCCTCGCCAATTGATCCCAGCAAATATGGAAATCTTGCTTTTGGACACGGATGAGATTCTGGAATTATCGAAGATGACGAAACCATGCAGCGAAACTCTTATATCTGCAATCGGACTAGGGCCTGCATTCACGGGACCCAGACCTTTACTCACTGGACACGTTGCTAATACAATAAACTCCGATAAACTCCTCATTCTTGGTGGAGGTGCAGTGTGTTTTTCGTTTGGCACATTCTGGACAGAGGGTACATGGACACTTCAGCCTCAAGAGTCAACGATCGACAATTCATGGACCCTTGTGGTTCCCAAAAAAGAAGCTCCGTCGACCACTACTACAACGTCGCCTCCATCGGCGAATAAAGCGCGTCGTCTTGTTAACAAGAAATCAAAGAAAATTGTACAAATCCCTCGGGCTCGAATTGAATCAGCTGCGCAATTCCAACAAATCCTCGCCGGCGGAAAACCAGTTGTCATCGAAAAATCAGATATCGGCCCTTGCACCGATCTATGGACAAAAGAATACCTCACCAACTCCGTCGGTCCAGATCGCAAGGTAAGGCAGCTACCCGTATCACACGACATTCCAGCCGTCATCAAATTAGATTGCTCGCATTTTCCATTCTCTGACTCTTTTTCCGAGTAGGTAGTGATCCACGAGGCCCAATCGGAGTCGATGAATTTCCAGTCCAAAAACTTCTCTTATGTGACCAAGGATTTCGGTACCTTTCTCGACGAGGTTCATGCCGGTGGCCGCCAGTATCTCCGATCGATCTCAGCAGAATCACCATCCAAGCAAGCGGCAAGTTTAGAAACGGATTTCCCTTCATTACGACAAGATTTCAGACTTCCAGAGTACATGGCTCAAGTTTCGGAGAATGCTCATAGTTCTCCATTGAGAATCTCCGGCCCAGTCACAATGTGGCTCCATTACGATGTAAGTTGTTTGCTCCGCTCTGCAGTATCAAGAAACCCCTGCCCCAGCCTATACTAGTAGACCCCTCCCATACTGTATACAAGACAACCATACAGAGGACAGAGTACCTGCCTCTTCCCCACTTAACCCCTGCTATTTGAGTTTGAAAGCGACACGTCCAAGCAATCAACTAGCAAGGTGTAAAACAAAAAGAAACAAAGAGAGAGGAAAAAACACAAGAATGGAAAAAGATCAACATGAAAAACCAAACATCAAACATGGATCAGGAAACTAATCCGGTAATCAATCCAGGTTATGGCCAATGTCCTTTGTCAAATCCGCGGCCAACGACGCCTAATCCTGTTCCCACCCGACGACGTCCAGTCCCTGCACATCCCACCCGGCACCTCCAGTTCCACAATGACCATCTTCCAAACCGTTGGCTTGGACACCCCCACAGCCATCCCGGGTACCTCGCCGCACGAAGCCATCCTGCAACCGGGGGAGATCCTATTCATCCCGCCCCTATGGTTACACACGGCATGCTCGGCAACAAGCGAGGTCAGCGTCGCTGTCAACGTCTTCTTCCGAAATCTAACGAAGGGCTATGCATCTGGTCGGGATGTTTACGGGAACCGGGATTTACATGCTTATGAGAAGTCTAGGGGGGATTTGCAGCGTATTTTGCGGTCGTTTGAAGGTGTCCCGCCTGATATGGCGAGGTTTTATTTACGCCGGTTAGCGCAGGAGCTGCAAGATGTTGCGGACGAATGATTTGAGTTTGAAGATCATGATTCATGCATGGCATGTGTGGGCGGGGGGGGGGGGTTAATGAGAACTTAGATGATGTGGATGTGATTTATGATGTCTAGTTGCTATTTTCTAGATACAGTATAAAATACAATTCGGACGGAAGTATATATCCATGGGTGTGCATATACAGTGGATTTATTTACTTTCATTTAACTTTTTACTTTACTTTTACTTTTTTTAGTTTCTTAGCCTTTTGTAATTATTTTGATATTTGCCCAATGTGTGCCTAGATGTACGAGGCCATCAAGCGTTATGCGAGGGGCTGGGCTTGACCCCCTGCTGTGCCACCTTAGACACGGCTGATCCTGATCGGGGAACGCAGCATGAGGGACCGGTTCAAGTTTTGGATCCCAGTATCCAAGTGGAGATATGTGGTTCAAGTTAATGAAAGGGAAACGGGCCTGTTTTCTGCCCTTGGGCACCCGCATACATCCACCCGGGCAGTCAACATGATTCGATGTTCGAAGTGGTCTTTTGGCCTTTTTGGAACCTCCTCCTGCACGTACCCCCACCAGTAAGCGAGAGTGTGGATAGATTGCATTGGCGATCCGGGGTTGGCCCCATGTACATAGTCCGTATATACCGAAAAGGGTGCTTTTGTCTCTACGGGATTTCGAACATTGAATGGGCTGAAAGTGGGTCAAAATCATATAAGTACTCCCCTTCATACAGTACATGTTACCCAAGATCATGCTGCAGGGAATATCAGGAAATATCATAATAGTGTATATATTTAGTTTCCAAGGTTAAACACGACACCTTTGAACTTTGATAAGCGAATTTTAAATTGAGTTTGCCTCCATGATGAAAAGAATGGGGAAAACATGGAAAACCTGTCTGAAATTGAATGATAATTCGAGGCACTATACATAATAGAGTCATCTTTTGGTGCGGGGATGGGGTTTTAGTGGGAAAAAGTGGAGATATGCGCACAGACGAGCGGCGGATGGCTAGGAATCTGGACCCGAGGAGGGGCATCCTCAACAATCACAGCGTCATCGGAAACGGATCCCGTATAGTGATTGGTGCCAGGACAGATTGGCCCGTGGGAAGGCAAAAACCGGCGTGTGGACCTTTGCCCTATCACGGTGGGGATTGAAGAGGGGGAAGTCGGGGAGAAAGTTGATACGTTGAGTACAAGTTGTTGTGGCCTGTGGACTCGTGATAAAGATCAGTTACGCGCCGAGACAGAGTGGATCTCTTCTTTTTTAGAAAGATGGGACCCGGGGAATACGGATGACGAGGTTTAAGTGATGATACGATAAGCCTTAGATGGTGAATCTCTCTCCCAAGAACATTGAAAGTTACATAGGGAAAGTCAATCCAATCATCCCAGACATTTAGTATCTCGCGGCTTTTCTTGTACTTCCCTTCTCCCCCTCTCTTCCCACCCCAACTCCTCCTTATCCCCTTCTCCAATCCTCCCATTACTTATTTATTCCTTCGCTGTCATTCATTCTTGATCCCTTGCTCAACACCGGACGCTTATCAAGCCCGTTTGACTGGTTGTGGACCCTTGATAGTTATTTATCGCCCCCCCCCCCCCCCTTCACATTCTCGCTCGCCCCCCCCCCAGTGGGTCTCTCGAATTGATCTTCCCTCTCCACCCGATTGATCACCACATCTGCCCTTCCTGCTCAAAAGTGCTTTCACAACGCTTTGGAAAACGCTCCCATCAGAGACCAAAGTTCCTTTAAGCTCCACCCAGAAGCCCCAGAAAGTGTGTCAACTGTCAGTCCTGTGGAGGCAGAGGATGGATCTGGTCTCCTGATCCTGCAGCTGCCTTATCTCGTCCACTCACATTCGCAAGCGACACGAACGTAAAAGAATCTTGTACTTTTTTCTTTGTCCGGCCGATATCCTCCCATCATGGCGACAGTCGTTGTTCAGCAGCAACATACGTTGCGCCATACGACTCCCCCTCCTTCTTCAATGTCGCCGGCGTTGATGGTCAATCGACGATCAAGCCCCATTCCGAACAAACATTTGCCTGTCTGCCCCACGGGGCCATCACCTGCTGAATCCCCTCAGCCAGATTCGCCCGTACACCGATCGACCCATGAACAACTCTCTTCCATTCTATATCCCCCATACTGCTACCATGTCGTCTCCCAACCACCGGGCGCAAAAGTGTTTGGGATCAATGCCCAAACCTTGGGTGAGGCACTCGATTATCAAGCAGCGCAGTCTTTACCTGATGCCTCTCAGATGTATCCATGGCTACACGGACTCCACCCTGATAACCACTTGCAGTTGGGATTCTTCTCCAGTCGCAAGCGAGTTCAACGCAAGCCTCCAAAAGTCTGGCGCGGCATTACACTAGTCAAGCTGGGAGGGAACCTTTTGAAGTCTCGTATCAAGGGTGCAGTTGCACCAAATGAGGTCATCTCACCGATGGCGCGCTTCTTGATGGCCGACCCACCGGAGGGTTTCTCGGTTCGAAACTTTCAGATCCAAACAGCCAAGATGGCACCTTTGTCAGATATTGTAATTTATGGCGAGGATGGCACCGATCGTGATGAATTAATTGCCCTGGCCGACGAGTTTGCCATGGCACAGGCAGCCTGGCGTCTTAAGCATGATCCGATGCAAGAACGAAAACCATACAACACCTTCGTGCTTACAAGTAAGTAGAACGACAATTTTCATGTGGGGAAATCCAACGTGGGCAGATGCTGATATTTATTCGTTGAATAGGTAGTTTCTCTGAGTTTGCAGAAAGGTGGCCTCGTTTCGTCTCTCTTGATGCCGATGGGGACCCAACTGGCTCATGCATGGACTTTTGTAAGTGATCGTCAAGCTCCACCGTTTGGAATATACGCTAATGATATACTTGCAGTTCAATGGGAGCGACTAGAGATGGCCACAATGTCATGCGCCTCAGAGATCTCAGAGAATGTTTTCCTTGGGCCGACTCCTGATTATATGATGCGACCTGGTGCATGTAATGTTCCGGACAAAGACCCATACGACCTTATGATTGAAGCAAGTGATCTTGCAAACATTCCTGGGCCACGCACTCTGGCTACAATTGACAAGAAGCTTGAGAATGGCTCTCAACGCATCGAGTTCCCCTCGTCAGGTTCACTTGTGCTGCCATCCGGGAATACGCGTGAAGTCGAGGACTTTGTAAACACTGTTCGTTGGATCTATTATCTGGCCCACCCGGAGCCTGATGAGCAAATGGATCATGAGGGCGATATTGAGATGCGCTCGACCAAAAAGTCTCTTCGCGTGTACATTCACTGTGCAGATGGTTATACCGAAAGTACACTTCTTGCTGTTGCATACTTTATGTTTGCGGAGGGCGTACCCATCCATGAGGCATGGCTCAAATTGCATTGTGAAAAGAAACGAAATTTCTTCGCATATCAAACCGATGTCGCGTTTCTCAGTCACATCCAGACACGTCTTTTGCAAGAAAGTCCTGCAAATAAGGCAATTCCACGCTCCAATTTGTCTGACCCAGATTGGTTCTTGAAGATCGATGGTTCCTTGCCCAGCCGTATTCTGCCATACATGTATCTGGGTAACCTCAATCACGCAAATAACCCAGAGTTGTTGTGGGAATTAGGAATCAGACGTGTGTTGAGCATCGGAGAACCTGTATCTTGGCCTCAGGCAGAGCGCAAGAAGTGGGGTGAAGATAGTCTTATGTATATCGATAATGTCCAAGATAACGGTATCGATCCACTATGCCAGGAGTATGACCGATGTCTAAAGTTTATTGGTAAGTGAATCTGCGCAGTTTCTGATTGTTTGTATTTTTTTGGACCTGGAAAGTTTTATTGTGAGTTTCGGCTAACTGGTTCGTCCCACAGAACTTGGAAAGAACGATGGTGCTGCGACCTTGGTTCATTGCCGCGTGGGTGTTTCTCGATCTGCCAGTATTTGTATTGCCGAGGTGATGGCTTGCAAGGACATGACTTTCCCCCGCGCTTATTGCTTCGTCCGAGCTCGACGCCTCAATGTCATTATCCAGCCTCACTTGCGCTTTGTGTAAGTCAACAAATATCATGATACCAATCTTTGCATCAGCACTAACAAATGTTTGATCATAGCTATGAACTGCTGCAATGGGAAGAATTCCAAAACAAAAAACGTCAAGGTCTTCCAAGAAAGCGACAACTAGAATGGTCTACCGTCTGCCGCGAAATTGCGCTACTAAACAAGCCCTACTCTCGAACCTAGAGTTAGCATTGATTGCCATGCGAGCTCGAACTTCATGTGCCTGATCACGACTCTTGTGTGACTTTTTCAATTTTTTTTTTCCATTTTCCCTTCTTCTTTTTTCCTGTCTTTTCCGTCCATCTCATCTATGTTCAATTCTGTTTCAAACACCCGGAGTTCGTTTTACGGGTTCATGGGCTGTGCTCGGTTTTAATGTTGAATGATTTGACTCACGACTTCAATGACCGGGGCATGAATTTTGACGTTTGGCGCTTGGCGTTGCGCGATACTATGGAATGCAATGGAATGAGACAACAGCCATGTGAATGATACCATGCTTTTGTTGTCATATCTTTGTCTTTTCCCTTTTCTTTTCCAGCCCATATTTTCTCTTCAACCTTCACTTTTTATTCTTCACTTCGTTTCATCTTATCGTTGTCACAACCATTTATTCCCCTCTTCGTTTCTTTTATTCTACCCATTCTTCCGTGGATGTTGTTTTCCACTATTCCCATTTACCAAATCACTTTTATCCTATTTCTATTCGATTATACATCAAGATTACCAGGCGATCATTTATATCGAAGCGGGCCTTGCATCACAATCTACTATCGAAGCAACAGCACTTTACCCCTCTAAACTGCCATTTTATCATTGTCATCTTTACATTTACCTTCTTTGTATTGAATTATTTGCCTATCCGTTATTGATTCTGGAATGAATATGGCGCCAGCCAGGATCAAGCACTTGTGGCAACAGAAAACTAGACTTATGAGGCAACTCATGCTTAACACTATACTTTGCAATGTTTCATCTGAATGAGATTGAATGATGCTATTATGGTAAGATAGACATTTAATATAAAGGTAGCTTTTGTTGCTTTTAACATCTCTCAAACACTCTATAAAGGCCCTTGAGATCTGCAACTTCTACAACACCCCTCAGCATTCGTGATGTAGCAACTAGGCGAGTCCGAAGAGCCGGAAACACAGTATATTCCAGCATTCGAACCATTTGGGTTCGTCGAGTCACAATGAAAGGATCTTCAACCTCTTCGCTAGATTCTTTCGGCTCCTCATCAACCCCCACAGATTCAGAGGGTGGAAGAGGAAGTTGTTCAGGTGTATAAAACGCCGCTAGTTCCCGTAAAAAGGTGCGGAAGCACTCTTCCTCCCCAGACCAATCCACATAAGGACCTAGTCGAAGCAAAAACCGAGGTAATTTCGCTAAAGAAGGCGTGTACCCCTTCAACAGCAAAGGGATAGTAAGCAGGTCTCCATCCTCACTGATCTTAATCGAGAAGTACTCGTTCAACATTTCACGCCGTTCAATAAGAGACTGGGAGATGACTTCCGGTGCCCGTGAAAAGACATCATCCGCGCCTTCACCGTTATCATTGGTATATTCTTGCTGTTCGGTTTCCGCCGCGATTTTCAAGAGGTCAATCAGTTTTGAAGGGGGGTCTAGGCGGATTACGCCGAAGTTTCCGAAATCTGTTAAACCAATTTGGTAGAAGAATTCGTTGCATGCCAGTCCGTAGTCTACTAAGTAGAGCTTTACGCCGGATTGAATGGCCGCTAGGCGTCGTCGTTCATCTACGAGACCGACGTAGGTATGTGTGGCGAACATCTCGGTTAATGTGTTATGCATTGATGAACGGACGGTGCTGCGGAGCGCTTTAATGGATGTGAGTGCTATTTTGAGTGGTTGGCGATCTGTTGCTTCGTATTGGAGTCCGTCGTCTAGGATGGAAGCTGGATTTTGTGATGGGGTATTTGGATCTGGATGAGGTTGTGAAGGGGACGGAGCAAGCATGGATGTTATTTTTCGGACTTTGGAGTCTGTTCTGATGAGGTTGTTTTCGTAGGGCCTTTTAGCTGTTGCGGGTGTTTTTGGGGTTGTGGCGGCTTTTCCATCTGCTGGGCTTTCGGCGGATTGATCGCGTTGTATAGTTTCAATGGTTTGTACGCCGGGTAAGAGACTTTGAGTTAGGAATGTGCGACTCGAGTCAACTTGTGATAATTTCGCTCTAATTTCGCTGCACACCATCTCGATGATCTCATCTTCGTTTAGGAAGTTGACCTCTCGTTTTGTCGGGTGCACATTGACATCAACACGATGGGGTTCGATTTCCAAATCAAGATATATAAAAGGATGTCCTCCTTTTGGTAGAAATGTGGCGTATGTTTGCTCGATAGCTCGTTTCACGGTGGTTGATTCCACAGCACGGTGATTAATGAAGAGTAGAATGGTGGTCTTTTTGACATGATAATTGGCGTTAGTGGTTAGGCCCGAAGCACGAAAACCAAGTTTTTCGTCTGAAGATTCGAATTCCACGAGCTCGTTCGCAACCGCACTGCCGTGTATCTGGCGGATTCGATCAACTGTATTAGCGGCAGAGGGTGTTGAAATGCTCACGCCAGAATCGCCGTGTTTGCGACATGAGAACGCAACGCCGGAGCAATGCACGGCGTATCGACCAACCACGTCGAGAATCTTGGCGTATTCTTCGCTTGAAGATCGGAATGCGCGGCGGCGACTGGGCACATTATAGAATAGATCTTCGACCTGTATCGCCAGTCAATATTCTGGCATCATGTATAATTGAGAAGAAATTTGCACTCACTGTGATCTGGGTGCCTCCACGCCCTGCCGTGGCTTTCGGAGCAGCATTCTGCCCAGGTTTCGCAGGAACCAGCTTTCCCTCTCCATAATGTGCCCTCCATGCACAGCTTGATCCCGCAGTCTTCGTTGTAACCGTCAAATGGGCAATATGGCTAATACTTGCCAATGCCTCGCCACGGAATCCGTAAGTGCCGATAGATGATAGATCTTCGAATTCCTTGAGCTTGGACGTTGTGAATCTCTCGCATAATATGGGCAAGTCCTCCCGCTTCAAGACATCAGTCATTGTTCCTATTTTCCAGCGCATAGTCGAGTATTGGCCTGGCTGTCCAACTCACATCAATCCCGTGCCCATTATCCGTGATCTGTAACAGCTTCAGCCCTCCATCCTTCACAAGAACCTCGAGGGATGTGGATCCGGCATCGACGGCGTTTTCGATAAGCTCCTTCAAGGCATGCATTGGTGCGACGATGATCTCACCGGCGGCGATCTTGTTGACAACATTGGGATCGAGAGCCTATGTAGCATTTCGTGAGCATGTAATTGGCTTGCAGGTGAAAGCAAGCAGTTTTTTACCTTGATTCTCTTTGGTTTTGGTGGCTCAGATACTTCCACATCATCGACTGGGCGTTTAGAGCCCTGGTTATCTAGGGAGTCGACTTCCATTTCGGTGTTCATACTGTCGAAGGCATTTGTCGCGCGTTGCGTGGTGAAGTGGAGAAGCAACGCGGAGCTTGGATTCGCGATAAGGCGATAAGGCGATAACAGCTCACTATATTGCGCCGCTACTAGCTATCACTTGGGACTATGTAAATATTTATGTTGATTTGCATTTGATATGAAATTTCATGGAAATGTTCTTCCAAAAATGCCATCCCCAATTTCACATGAGGCTAGAGAGCTTGAATTCATGAGGTGATGCAATCGAAATTCTTGCTAATCTTGTTGATCGTCATACATAGGAATAAAGCTCCTGTGGATTAATCCCGAATATGTAGAAGATTCAAGTTTTACACATACGATCTTTATAACCTCAAGTTCGCTACGTTTCTTCGCAAGACATAATATTTTCAACTGGATTGACCATAGTAGTAAAGTAATGAGTGTTCTATACTATTATACATGTTTTGAGGCCAACCGAATGTTCAGTGGCCTATCATATTGAAACAGGCGATCATATTATTCTTTTGGCTGAACGACATGGCGAATGGTATCTTGAAGCCAAGTAAGCCCCCGATGATGAAAGTCATAACAGAATGAACAATATCCAACACTGCGCCCACGCAGCCAAGCTAAAGTCATGATCTAGCAAAGGAAAACCGTCTCATTGCCAATTTGTGGACCCTACGGAGACTCGTTAATATCTGCCGGCACTGCCAAATTATCAAAGACACAAGAATACTCACCATATAGACCAGATTTCGGTGAACAATACGCCAGGTACCGAGCAGTTGACGCTCCCAGTTATCCTGGTATTGACCGTAGGCGTACAGAACCTGCCCTTCGGTATCACCTTTGCCAAAGTGAGCCGCGCGGAAGTATGTTACTGATTGCGCTGCAGTGGGCGACTGTACATCGATCCACTGGGTACCATACAAATGCTGCGTGGTAACGCATGCCAAGCTCTCCTTCAGAACAGACTGGATAGAGCTAAGCGGCGTCAATACATTGAGGGGCGCTGAATAGTTCGCTACCGCATTGCTGGTGAATACTTTGCTGAGAGCATCGAAGTTTTTGCCATCAATCGCAAAGGGATAGATTGCTAGTGTGTTTCGGATTGCCTCAATCGTGCCTGCGTCGGTATAAATCTCCGGCGTACATTCATTGGGCAAGGCTGAAAGTGCGATTGGGGCGACATCACTTGTGGCAGATGCGCTGGCCAAGCCAGCGACAGAAAGGGATAGTGCGCAGAAAGAGAAGAACCTCATTCTGATTGTTCCAGAAATACAGAAATATCGTGGAGAAATTACGTTTTGTAACGGGTGCCAGGTGGCTCTTTAGGTATTTATTTTCTTAGTTCCCCCGGAATCTCGGATCTCACACTATCCTTCCCCTGAGATCAAGAGTGACTCGGAGATAGACTAGGCGTCTTCGCTTATGACCAGTGGCCGTCTAGCTCGAATAGCTATGTATTGAGATTGGCCAATGGTTAATATGGGTGAACTTTTAAATGAACATTTTCTATCTAAATTGAATGTGGGGAACGCTTTGACTCCTCGAACGGGTTCATTTTGTCTTTTGGCCCCCGAGACCCTGTCAATGTCGGCTTAATGCGAACATTGCACCCCGTCCTTCTGAAACTCACCCAATGCCCAACGACTGTGGCTCCAAGCTAAGGTCGGCTAGGGTAATTAAGTTCTTCCAGGGACGGATGCTACATTCCTCCAGCCTCTTAGTCTGTATGAGTCTTCGGCGGTTTGTTGAAATTTGTCCCCTGTCACGTCTAACACCCCAACAGATAAACAAATATTCATTTTCATTCAAACGTGCAAAGGCGAGGTTTGGCTATCTAGCTCTTCTCAACCGAAAATAAATGATATCCTGTGCAAGGTCTTTCTATGGCCCCAAAAACGGCCCCAGTAACAGCCCCAAAAGAAAACTGAATCTATGCAACTTGTTAGTGTTGCATCGGGATCTTATTTATGCAGCGTTGGCGTTCTCGCAATTAATTAATTCATGGTGGCCTTGCATCGAACACGGAGTAAATGCACAAATGAATATGGCTACTTAGAATCCTTCCTTGGCGCAGCCTCTTGTTTTAATACTCATGCATCCGCAGGTGCGAGCCACAATGTCTATTCCCAACAATGCCTCTTTGAAAAAGTGCTGGATACCTGCGCGATACCCCTCCGGCGGGCTATAAATGTTCGCATTTTTGAAATTCTCATTCTAACGCCACCAGAGCCGAGAAAAAGATGGATTCACTTGTCCATAGACTCTCCCCTAGGTGGGAGAAGCGAGCCGAGGCCACGATGCTGGTTCCAATAATATCAAAACAGGGCCAAATGGTAACGAATATCCTAATAACATGGAATTTCACCAAAATATGACCTTTTTGTCTGACTGAATACACGTTAGGCTCTCATGTGGATAGGTTTCGCTCTCGCCATCGTCATGGTTGTTATTCGAACACACGTCCAATACAAAAGTAGCAAACGACTATTCATGAACGATTACTGGATTTTCTTCGCCATAATATGTCATTTAGCCACAGCAATTGTCTATCAAGTGGCGCTTGATCCGATGTACGAGCTCTCATATATAGGAGCAGGTCTTAAGTCTCCAACAGCAGGATTCATGGACAGAGCATCGCTTTTTCTCAAATTGCAGTATGCAGCGGATTTACTCTTATGGACGACGCTATGGGCCGTCAAGTTCTCCCTTCTTTTCTTTTTCTGGCGGCTTTTTGACTCAGTCAACTCGTCTATGCGTGTATTTTGGTGGATTATGTGCGGAGTTACTGCGTCAACATGGATTACAAGCATTGTTTTGC
Organism: Penicillium angulare; assembly: GCF_028827245.1. Classification (NCBI taxonomy): domain Eukaryota; kingdom Fungi; phylum Ascomycota; class Eurotiomycetes; order Eurotiales; family Aspergillaceae; genus Penicillium; species Penicillium angulare. The sequence goes on from NW_026623163.1 coordinate 2,206,821, forward strand.
AAGAATTCGCATGCGATCCTATCAGTGATTTCTTCACACTTGGTAAATACTACCTGCAAGTCCTTGCTTCTTGAATAATACTCTTACACTAATGTCGCGCAGGAAAATGTAGCTCCGCGAGAGATATATTCTATTCCAATCTCGTTTTTCACTTTTCGGTTGGAACCGACATCGCAGGAGACGTCTGTGGTTAGTAGTCACCTTCCAAAGTACTACTAACTAGTACTAATTCTCACTCTTTCACCCAAGACTAACATATTTTCTCTTAATAGTAATGGTAATCCCATTTCCCCTTCTCTACAAACTAAAAGTCAACCGTCAAAAGCGCTGGATCCTCATCCTAGTCTTCTCACTGCCAATAATACCCATCATCTTTGCCATCTTGCGCCTCGTGATGACGAACCCGAAGACACATAACGTAGATCCCATCAGATTCCAACTATTCACGATACTCGAAAATACCTCCGCCATTGTGACTTCATGTCTACCTGCTTTCCGTCTTTTTATCGTGAACACACAAAGGACAACCATTACCAGCGACTCAGATCCCTCAAGAAGAATCAATGGAGCATATCGGAGCTTTGGGGACTCGTCTCGAAACAGGCAAAAGACGTCCATTCCGCTGGACAGCTTCAGTGATTCTTATTACCAGGCGGATATAGTTCATGATAAGGATGCGATTGGGAGGGCAATCTCAAAGGAAAGTGATGAGGAGTCGCTGTATCCTGGTTCTCCTACTACGCCTACACATGGCGTTCTTGTAACCCGCGAGACTCATGTTGTTTCCAAGCCAGACGGATTCATATAGCCTGCAGTATGATCATACTATAGTCAACTTCCCAATTAAAAGTCTCGTCCATAATATATGGCAGAATTCATGTATAAAGAATGTATATGTAAGATATTTAGGGAGTCTATCTATTTTTAACCGCCTACTTCCTTACACGTCTTTTGACATGATATTGTACCGTGTCACATTCGTCTACTCATGATCAAGCTTTCTCGCATTGTGCTATCGTTGAATGTATCGACAAATTAGTCACGGTTCGTTAAGGTCGTAAATCCCTCCCATTCATCGCATATCTTCGTTCTTTGTGAACCATCATTTCTTATGATACTAGGAGCCCCAAACCCAATCGGAAGGCACAGTGGTAGTTCCTTGCCAGCACATCTTCCCTCGCCTCTAAAGCTTCCGCCACAAGTTCACAGCCTTTCTTCGGGTCAACCACAGCTCCGGCCTCTAGAGAATCGTCAATCACTTTATGTAGCTCTGCTAATTCAGGAATTTGCTTCGTTGCTGCATGAGTGGCATTGTTCTCACTCATTAATTCGGTACGAAAGAACCCAAAACTGAGGTTGCATACGCGCAGATCAAATGGGGCGACTTCTAGTGCGAGGGTCGGTACGATTGCGTCTAGTAGACCTTTAGACCCAATATAGGATGATGATCCAGTAACAGCAACATGCTGGAAAATAGATTCAGTAAACAGCAAAGTACCTGACCTTCGCTCTCGCATGAATGGGAGCAGAGCTCGAGTGAGATAGCGGTCCAGCAACGTTTGTACGTATTACATCGAAGAGAACCCCTTCACTGTACTATAGTTAGTAAGCTGTTAGTATCCTCCGGGCACAGGCCTAAGTACGAGTTATTGTATTACAGGCATCGTGATTTTCTGCCGGCCAAAAACAAGGAGAAATCGATTTTTTCCCGATGATCATTTACCGGCTGCCATAGGCAGCATTTGGGCGAAATTACGATGTTGTCTTCGGAGAGATAGACGGGTTCATCAAGATCAGAGCATGCAAGCGTCGGTATGGGCTTCAAAAGAAGAGGAAATCAGCTGAGTCAAGTACCAAAGAAGCAGTAGCTCAAATCGGCCCATTATTTCTCATGTTTATTATGAATCCAATATCGCCTATTTATGGTAGAAGTGTATCGAACCATGTTGCTCGGGCCAAAGCAATGACGAGGGCTTGGCGTGATTACATAACCGCAAGCTGCACCAGCCCGAGAGCTCTCTTGTGTCTCCATCACCAGCTTACAATCCTCCGCATCACTCGTCATTTGCATGACCTAATCTCCATTATCGATTGTGACTTTGCATAATCAACCACTCACTCTCGGATTCCTTTGCTGTTACCTTCCCAATCTCACACCAGACCTGGTCGCCAGACACCATCAGAGATGGCGAACGAGGGCGAACGGCCAACCTCCGCCGACAAGGGCAAGGGCAAGGTTGACGACGTTCGCGAACTGAACGGAAAGAAGCCACAGGGTGATGAGAAGGCCCCCGCAGAGGGCAAGAAGAAGGATGAGGAACCACAGGAAGGTGAGTTGCGCCGTTGCCGCTGCGGAGCAGAGCAGATGCCAGAAGTCACCCATTTCTTTCCGTCCTAGAACCTCGCCGCTAACATGATTGAAGAGGAGCTTAGTGAGGAAGACCAAGAGTTGAAAAATGAGCTCGAGATGCTGGTGGAGCGGTTAAAGGTACTTTAATGCCCCAAATGTGCTGATAATTGACGATGATGTTGACGCTAACACTTGCCTGTAACAGGAGCCGGACACTTCCCTATACGGACCTGCTTTGGATGCCATCAAGAACTTCATCAAGACTTCGACATCTTCCATGACAGCTGTTCCAAAGCCCCTTAAATTCCTCCGACCGCATTACGATGAACTTACAGAAGTTTACGAGAGCTGGACAGCAGGCGCCGCTAAGGTTGGTCGGCCATCCATCTCACCATCCGTGCAAAAACTGATAAACTACTTCGCAATAGGATTCGCTGGCTGATACGCTGTCTGTACTCGGCATGACCTACGGAGATGAGGAGAAGCTGGAAACACTCAAGTACCGCCTGTTGGCCAAATCCGAAGATCTGGGCTCCTGGGGCCACGAATATATTAGACATCTGGCGCTGGAGATTGGACAAGAATACCAAAACCGGTTGAATGCAGAGAAAGAGACCCAAGACTTGGTGGATCTCGCCCTGTCACTGGTGCCTTACTTCTTGAGCCACAACGCCGAGGCCGATGCGGTGGACCTTATGAGTGAACTGGAGATCATCGAGGAGATCCCTCGATTTGTTGATGAAAACACATATCCTCGAGTCTGCCTGTATATGGTGAGCATGGTCAACTTGCTCACCTACCCCGAAGACCAGCAGTTCCTTCGTACAGCCCACGAAATTTACGTCCGCTACAACAAACTCTCCCAAGCAATCGTCCTTGCCATCAGGTTGAACAACATCGACCTTATTAAGAGTGACATTAACGCCACGACAGACAAGGCTCTCAAGAAGCAAATGGCATTCCTGGTGGCTAGGCAACAAATTTGGCTCGACTTGGATGAGGACGAAGATGATGAGGATGCCGAGTTGCTAGCGGATTGTCTCAACAACACCTCCATTCCCAAACACTTCAAGTCTCTTGGAAAGGAGCTTAATATTTTAGATCCCAAGATGCCCGAAGATATTTACAAGACGCACCTAGAGAGCAGTCGTGGAGCAAGTCTTACCAATCTCGATTCAGCGCGACACAACCTTGCTAGTGCTTTTGTCAACTCTTTTGCGAATGCTGGCTTCGGCAACGACAAGATGATGCTCGTAGAAGGCGAGAAGGGCCCATGGGTATGGAAGACCAAGGATGACGGACAGCTATCGACCACAGCATCTCTCGGTATGCTTCTGCATCGTGACGTCGACGAAGGTCTGAACACTATCGATAAGTTTACGTATGTCGAGGAAGACCAAGTGAAGGCTGGTGCTTTACTGGCATATGGTATTATGAACTCCGGTGTTCGCGTCGAAGGCGATCCCGCCCTTGCTCTCTTGCGTGACCCGGAAAACCTTGAGGCAAAGAGCATTCCAATGCGGGTTGCATCGATCATGGGTCTTGGTCTGGCATACGCTGGTTCTAACAAAGAGGAACTTCTTGAAGCTCTTCTTCCTATCGTGGAAGATGCTTCATTAGACATGCAACTCTCCGCTATGGCCGCAGTTTCCTTGGGTCTCATTTTTGTTGGATCATCAAACCACCAAGTGAGCGAGGCAATTGCGACTACTTTGATGGACGAGGAGCGCCAGAAGCAACTGAAGGACAAATGGACACGATTTATGGCTCTTGGTCTGGCACTTCTCTATTTCGGCCGCCAAGAGGAGGTTGATGTCATCCTTGATATCCTCAAGGCTGTTGATCACCCCATGGCAAAACCTACATCGGTCCTTGCTTCAGTCTGCGCCTGGGCTGGCACAGGGACTGTGCTCAAGTTGCAGGAACTCCTTCATATCTGTAACGACATCATTGAAGAGAAGGAGGAGAACAAGGGTGATGAGCTCGTTCAATCCTATGCTGTTCTGGGTCTGTCGCTCATTGCCATGGGTGAGGATGTTGGCCAAGATATGATCCTTCGCCAGTTTGGCCACCTGATGCACTACGGCTCCAGTAATATCCGCCGAGCCGTGCCTCTTGCGATGGGTCTTATCAGTCCTAGCAATCCCCAGATGAAGATCTATGATACTTTATCACGGTACAGTCACGACAATGACAATGATGTTGCAATCAACGCCATTTTTGCCATGGGTCTATGCGGTGCCGGTACCAACAATGCCCGTTTAGCCCAGCTGCTCCGGCAACTAGCAAGCTACTACCACCGCGACCAAAACTCCCTGTTCATGGTGCGCATTGCACAGGGTCTTCTGCATATGGGTAAGGGTACCATGACCCTCAACCCCTTCCACACAGACCGACAAGTTCTCTCCCGTGTCTCGGCGGCCGGTTTGCTTACAGTGCTTGTGTCTTTGATTGACGCTAAGCAATTCATTCTCGCCGAACACCACTACTTGCTTTACTTCCTTATCACCGCCATGTTCCCGCGATTCCTCATTACTCTCGACGAGGATCTACAGCCACTCACTGTTAATGTTCGCGTGGGTCAAGCCGTGGATGTTGTTGGCCAGGCGGGTCGGCCAAAGACTATTACCGGCTGGCAAACACAGAGCACCCCTGTACTGCTGTCTCATGGTGAGCGAGCGGAGCTGGAGGATGAACAATACATCCCTCTTAGCAACACACTGGAGGGCCTGGTTATTCTACGCAAGGTAAGTTTTCCACTTTATTATTTATCTCGAGTAAACGCTAACACATTGTAGAACCCCGACTGGGAAAGCCCCGAATAAGCCCGATGAGACACCGGTTCACCTTTATTACTCGCCCCCGTGCGGGACTCGTGGAGTAGTCGGATTATCGTTGGACCTAATGTATTCAGAACGACTGAGGAATAGCATGGAATTTGTTTCTTTTACTCTTGCATCTGGTTTATCGGACTGATCTGGACGGGCCATTTCCACAATCTCTGTGTAGACTACGAATTCTCTTTATCTAGGAGCTTGTTTTACAGTTTTAGTAGTAGTCTACTACTAGTAGACCTATGGACTTTTAAAGCCTGAAACGTCATTATACTCAAATAGAAACTGGCCTGGTCATCATGGAGTTTACTGTTGGTACAACCTTCCCGATGCTCTGAAGGTACTCGCCCAAAAAGGGAAGTAGGGCATAGGGCTTTAAGCTTATCAACTTTTTTTGTCTCCGCATCATCTGGAACGTCACGGTCTCAATAAACAGTCTTCGTCTTATTTACTCTGGATATTTAAAGATCCGCGGAGATAGTATCAATCTAAGAATAAGCCACTATGAAACTCGATCCGAAGGCGATTCGCTATCTCACCTCTGAGGATTTCAAAGTTCTTGCCGGGGTACATATGAGCCCCTCCGCCCCGCCATGAAGAGCATTCATACAAATCACATCTCCAGAAAACTAATGATTTTTTGATTATAGGTTGAAGCAGGCAGTCGCAACCATGAAGTTGTTCCAACACCGTTGATTTCGCAACTCTCAGGCCTCCGTGGTGGTAGTGGTGTCCATCGTTCGATCTCGAATCTGGCGAAGATCAACCTAATCGCCAAAGTGAAGAATTCGAAGTGTACGACAAATCCACCCCCTTGGGACATTGCATAATTTACGATGATAGCTTATATTTTTTTGGTGCAGATGATGGCTACAGACTTACCTACGGCGGCCTCGATTACCTAGCGCTAAATGCGCACCAGAAGCAAAAGGTTGTTTACTCCGTTGGCAACCAGATTGGAGTGGGCAAGGAATCCGATATCGTCGTCGTCGCGCACAGTAGCGGATCGCAGCGCATTCTGAAAATCCACCGTTTGGGCCGTATCTCTTTCCGAACTGTCAAGACAAACCGCGACTACCTCCGACACCGCAGCACAGGATCATGGATGTACATGTCCCGACTGGCAGCTATGAAGGAATTTGCTTTCATGAAGGCCCTGCGTGAGAACGGGTTTTCTGTACCAGAACCCATTGCCCAGAACAGACACACTATCGTCATGAGTTTGATCGATGCTTTCCCTCTTCGCCAGATCTCTAAAGTACCCAACCCAGATGGACTTTATTCGGAGTTGATGGATATGATCCTAGAGTTGGCACGTTTCGGGCTGATTCACGGTGATTTCAATGAGTTCAATCTTCTTATCCAGGAAGAAGTGGATGCCGATGCTAGAGAGAAATACACTCCTGATACAAAATTGGATGATGTTGCCGATGAAGATATCCGGCTGGTCCCGGTGCTTATCGACTTTCCGCAGATGGTCTCAATTGATCATATGAACGCTGAGATGTACTTCGATCGCGATGTCAACTGTGTCAAGCGCTATTTCCAGCGCAAGTTCCATTTTGTCAGCGAGGTGCCTGGCCCAACTTTTGCTCAGGCAAGGAAGAACTTCATGAAGAACCCCGGTAAGCGTCTGGATATTGAGGTTGAAGCATCCGGTTTCTCAAGGAAGATGGCACGCGAACTTGAGAAATATATGCAAGATGTTGGTGTCGATGGGGATGCCCGTGAGGATGGTGAGGAGGACGAGGAAGAGAGCGAGGAGGAGAGTGAAGAGGAATATATTGCAGAGACAGGAGAGCCTAATGAGGCTGAAAGCTCAAAAGAAGCTGACAAGGATGTGGAAGAAAGTTCTCATCAACTGGAAGGGCTTAAGGTATCTGGTGCCTAAAGCCAAGGAAGGGTGATAAGAGAACCTAGTAAATTAATGACTATGAGTGATGAATTTAGACTGTAATATAAAAAAGCATTCATTATTTCACGGATATTGAAACACTACTTCTGTTAACCTAAAATTTCTAAAAATCAATAACCGATGTTCGATTGATTAGAGTCTTAATATCTGAACACTAGCAGAGAGACGGCAAATAGCTAGAGTAGGGTACGGGGACTATAGCGCCAAGAGAGAAAAACCCCATATTGGCCTATTTAGACCGGCAGAAAAACACGATACCTGTAACATGGCCAAGTTGAGCTTCAAGACTACTATCTCAAGATATATGTTCGAGATGTATGCTTTCCCTCACTTTGAAGAAGGTTAAATACTGGACTATAGCCTCTGAAGTGTTTATAAAATATAGCTTTCTACTTTGTATCTATAGAGAGCTTATAGTACAGATGGCGGTGCAGTAGGCGGTAAAGGTTACGTTGAAGTCAAGGGGGGTTTTTTCCCGCTGAGCGCTATTGTCACCCATAATCCCGTAGTAGGGCAAGCGGTGCGGCCACTCGCGCAATTATTCCGACGCCGCAAAAGATCAACGACTCTCAGATTATCCAACCTAAACACCAACCATACTCCATCATGGTTCGCAAAGCATACGGAGTCGCCAAGGAGGCGACCAAACTTGCTCAATCCTCCCAATTCGCTCAACGCAAAGAAGTTCATCTGTACGTCACCTCTACCTACCATCACCATCGAATATCAAAAATCCCCGAACACGATCTACCTACATACCTACAAACCTCGATTTCCAAGCCTAGAAGAGCCAATTGAAACAACCTGGACTAATAAATGATTACTCTTACAGCCCTTCATTCAGCATCGCTCTCGCCCGAACCCCCTACCTCTCCCCGCGCTACGCTCAATTCCACGTTCCTCTCAACTTTAACAAGCTCGACCTGCGCGACTACCTTAAGAACCTGTATAATGTCGAGGTCCTCAAAATCCGAAGCTACATCGAACAGCAACCTATCACCCGAGTAAGGAGAGATGGCCGCTCCCTTGGACCATGGCGCCGACCGCAATCCAAGAAGCGGATGACCGTTGAACTCAAAGAACCCTTCTCCTGGCCCGAGGCCCCAACAGATCTATCGAAGTACGTGATACACTTTCATTCTATACGTTTTATCAGTCGCAAGGGTCTACTTCACAGTGATGCACATGGATACAACACCTTGCACTTTCTGTGGACATCAGATATCCCGTTCCTGTCCAGTATATATTCGAGACAAATGCTAATTACCGCCTCTGATACAGATGGGAGAAGGACGCTTGGAACGCAGCCAACAAGGCGCAGCGGGATGCACAGAATGCCAACGCTCAAAAGCCTCATTCTGCTGAGGAGCCGGATAAGGAGCTGCGCAAGGCATTCGAGAAGCAGGCTAAGGGATTGAAGAACCACCAGGAGACTTGGAAGCCTACTTGGAAGGTGCTGGGTCTTGATTTTGCGCACAAGGAGTTTGCCAATGCTCGAGGTCCAGGTAGCAAGGGCCGTCCTCTTTGAACTTCTGTCTAAGGACGCATTGGGATTGAGTGATAGCTTGTTTGCATATTGGATTGAAATGTTTTTCTGTCGGGTGGAAAAACTGGTGTTCGTGTAATTTTTAAAGATACATTTTTGCAGTTTAGGCCCTCTCCTGTATATTATTGTTGGCCTTAGGTTATATCAATCTGAAGCTCGTTCCATGCCTTTTTTTTTATCTTGGCATGTGTTGTTCTAGAGTACTACTGGTCTATGTTGATAATTCGGGAAACTTGAAAAAAACCGGCGATGTATTGATAGATATAGACAAGAAAAAGAACTTGAACAAGCTAGCAAAAATGCTAGCTAATCAACGGAGGGTGCATCCGAGGAGAGTGATTAAATACAAGCAAATGGGACCGCGAGGGTTATAAATAACGCTATGCATAGAGACAGTGTGAGTCGAGAGGGGCTGGAAATACAAGACAGAAAACAAGCAACAGAAGCTTCTAAGAGACGGCCAGTAGAAAGGCGGGTATCGTTTACAGCCGACTTTCAATCAAGTTCATGTGCTGTTGACCAGGCCAGTGAGCATCTGGCCAGATCTTGCCAAGGGCCTCCCAAATGTGTCTGCAAGCGCGTTAGAAGGGTTATAGAATAAGGGCGTTTATAGAGAGACTTACTGAACAAAGACGATTTCTAGACCATCCTTGACCTCTTGAGGGACATCCTTGACATCCTTACGATTGGCCTGAGGAAGTAGCACCGTCTTAACGCCCGCACGAAGAGCTCCAATGAGCTTCTCCTTGATTCCACCGACGGGCATCACACGGCCACGGAGAGAGATCTCACCAGTCATAGCAATCTGCGGTGGGACAGCTTTGTTGCTGAACAGCGAGATCAGCGCAACGGTGTGTGCAAGACCTGCCGATGGACCATCCTTAGGGATAGCCCCAGACGGGCAGTGCACGTGGAGGCTACGGCTCTTCATGACATCCTCATTAGGATCATGGGTTAATCCGAGTTCGAAGGAGTGGGCCTTAACCCATGTCAAAGCGACCTCAACAGATTCCTTAAGAACATCGCCAAGCTTTCCAGTGAGCTGAACACGACCATTTCCAGGCATATCGGCCACCTCGATGAAAAGGATGCTACCTTGGCCACCTGTCGAGTAGGCGACAAGTCCTGTGACAACACCAGGACGACCGTGCTTTTCAGCAATTTCCTCCTCGAAGCGTTCAATGCCAAGGATATCCTCAAGATCCTCCACACTGACATTTGGATTATAGTCACTCATGCGGTCGGAGTCACCGGCATCGGCAAACTGGACAGCTTTGTGGCGACAAATGGAGCCAAGCTCACGCTCCAAATTACGGACACCAGACTCTCGTGTGTAAGAGGTGATAGTCTTGTCGATCACCTCATCAGACAGGTTAACCTGGTCGTCAGTCAGGCCATTAGACCGTACCTGTTTGGGGATCAGGTGGCGCTTAGCAATGTGCCTCTTCTCAACGGTGGTGTATCCAGAAAGCGAGATTGTCTCCATACGATCAAGTAAGGGAGGAGGAATAGTATCCAAAGAGTTGGCAGTCGCGATAAACAGGACTTTGCTGAGATCAATGGGGATATTGATGTAATGGTCCGTGAAGGTATGGTTCTGCTCGGGGTCCAGAACCTCAAGCATCGCTGCAGATGGGTCTCCGTGGAAGTTTGAGCCACCGACCTTGTCGATCTCATCCAGGAGGAAGACTGGATTGGCAACGCCTACCTTCTTTAGTCCATTCACAATCAGACCAGGCATAGCTGCAACGTAGGTTCGTCGGTGACCACGAATTTCGGCCTCATCCCGAACACCACCGAGGGAGATTCGGTGGAACTTGCGCCCAAGAGAAGTAGCAACTGATCTGGCTAAACTGGTCTTTCCAGTGCCAGGAGGACCAACAAGGAGCAAGATAGGAGATTTGTCGGTCATACGCTTGGACTTCAGAATTCCAAGTCGGGTTTCCAGTGCGACACGATCATCCTCCGATAGCAAGGGAACATCTTTCTCGAGGTCCCCAGCTGAAGCCGCATCAAGATCTTTGTTAAGACCAACGATCTCACGCTCTACAGTCTTGTTGGACGATTGTTTCAATCGCAGCACAGCCAAGTACTCAAGTAGTCTCTTCTTAATGCGCTCCAAGCCATAATGATCCTCATCCAACTGCTGGCGAGCTCGTCTTAAAGTATCAGCTCCAAGTTGATCCTCTGTCACTTTGGTCCATGGGATATCCGCCAAGTTCTCGAGATAAGTGCGACAAACGCCATATTCAGCATTAGCTGGGTTCATCTTCCGCAGACGTTTGAGTTCCTTGTCCGCAATCTTTTGGGCTTCATTACTGAGCTCAGCATCACGCAGCTTCTGTTGCAACTCGTCGAGCTCATTCGGCTCCTTTTCATCACTGTCGCTCCCTCCACGCGCTCCGGCAGTGCCTGGTGGCGTGAGGCCGGAAAGACCAGCCATGGCACGGCGGGCCAGTATTTCTCGCTCACGAGGATCAATTTGGCTAATATCAACTGAGTTGTTGGAAGGGAATGAGCTCGTAGTAATCGAAGTAACTTTGACGCTGCTCTTAATGTGCTGGGCTTGACGAGTTAAGATATCGACCACTCTCTGCAGACGAGCCTTAACATCGAATGACGCCAAAATTCGCAGCTTCTCTTCAATGCTAGCATCGGAGACATCGGCCATGAAGTCGGCGAGTTTCCCTGCCTGGCCTAGCTCGGTCTTGGAGATATAAAGTTCGAATTTACGCGCCACCAGTGGCGACAATCGATTCGAGGCGGCTGATAGCAATGAAGATAGGCGGAGCAGAGTAAGAAGCTCACGGGAAAGCTGTCTCAGTTGTTGAAATAATTCGGCGGCTTCTGAGTCGCCATGAATCGAGGAAGCTAGTGATGACGCCGGTTAGTGACGTGAGCTTGTCAAAGGGTACTTTCCATAAACTTACTGCTTTCATCATGCAGAATCACTTCCGCTTCAAAGTACGGTCGGTCACGCACGACTTTCTTAACGGTGAAGCGCTGCGAGCCTTGAACTAGTAGGAACGGTTCCGAGTAGGCACGGCGTTGAACGCCAATGACCTTTCCCAGGGTGCCATAGCGAAACAAATCATCTTTACGGGCCTGTCCCGCATCGATCGCATCATATTCCTCCTTATGTGTCTCGTCAGAGTCATCGCCCTCGATGAGTTGCAGACCGTCTCGGCTCAAAAATGGTGAGCTGAGTGGAACGCATCCGAAGGTAATGTTGTTATCGCGTTTCGATGGCTTTTCCACGAGTGAGGATAGCAGGTTGGTCAAGTCAGGGCGATTAGAGACAGGGATTCGAAGAGTGACGCCTGGTAGAAGGACCGTACCCTTTGCCAGTGGCACAAGAGGGAGCTTGATAGTTCTACCGCTGTTGGAACCCATGCTGAATTGCCGCGCTAATGAGGGTGTGGCAAAGGGGAACAGCAATAGAGTACCAGGCTATCAGTAGAAAAAGACAGGAGAAACGATTTGAGAGGTTTAATAGTAGAAGAGAGAATGGTTAGGGGGGAAGGAAAGAGGAGAAGTGGAGGCTTCCAGAACCGCAGATGCAAAGTCCGGGGGACAGGGCGATAAGAGCAAGTCGCATGTCTCCCAATCTCCACGTCCCGGAGCCGAGGTTAGTGCACGCTCTACTTTGTATTTCGTCACGCCGCAGATCCCCCAAGGGTCTTTAATACAAAAGGATCTGATAATCTTTTGATGATCTTTTCACCGACTCATTCCTGGTGTCAAGATCTATAATAAAGCATTAATTATTGCCCGAAGTTACAGTCTTTCTCTTAATCAAATCCTTCTATTTATCCCTAACGTATCGTGCCATCTGTTGTCTCGTGACTGATCATATGTACACCGGTCCCGTGATCGGCACTTTGCTCCACGCGCGGGATTCGCCTGTATTGCTGCCTTCTTTCTCAGGCATCAATAAATCCTCGGCTTCGTTTCCGACTTGAGACTCAACCTGTGATTGGCACCGTGTTTCCCCTCTATATCCCTCTATCTAATCCAACATGGCCGACTCCGCCGCCGCTAAGAAGACTTTTACCATTGGTACGCGCAAGTCAAAACTTGCCTTGCTACAAACCGATTTAGTGCAAGCCGCTCTCAAGGAAGCCTATCCTGACTATGAATTCAAGATCTTCTCCAAGGAGACGGCCGGCGACCTGAACACCACCATTGCTCTTAAAGACTTTACCTCCAAAAACCTATGGACAGAAGAGCTCGAGGAATTGATGATTGCAGGTCGAGTTGACTTCATTGTCCACTCTCTCAAAGGTAAGACAGACTACACAGCTGCCCCGCATTAGCATTGAACCCCGCGCAGGAATACTCATTCAAGTTGCAAATCAACAGATGTCCCCACCCTCCTTCCCGCCACCTGTACCCTAGGACCGATGATGCCCCGCGAAGATAGCAGAGATGTTTTCGTCGTGAAGCAAGGGCTGCCCTATAAGAGTCTTGCGGAGCTCCCCGCCGGCTCCGTCGTCGGAACCTCTTCCATTCGCCGAACGGCCCAATTGGCGCGTAAATACCCTCACTTGAAGGTTTTGGACATTCGTGGCAATATCGGAACCCGTTTGTCAAAATTGGATGCTGAAGATAGCCCATACACCTGCGCCATACTTGCTGCGGCTGGTCTGCTGCGTCTGGACCTACAGGACCGTATTACCCAGTACCTTGACTCAAAGAACAGCGGCATGCTCTATGCAGTCGGTCAGGGTGCCCTAGGTATTGAAGTTCGCAAGGCGGATACCACATTGCTGGACATGTTGAAAACTATCGGCCACCAGGAGACAACCTTTTCCTGTTTGGCTGAGCGGAGTCTTCTGCGAACCCTTGAAGGTGGCTGCAGTGCTCCCCTTGGAGTTGAAAGCGAATGGGTTGCTGGTAAATTACGGATGCGTTCAGTGGTTGTTAGTGTGGATGGAAAGCAATGTGCGCAGGTTGAAGTTGACGGGGAGGTGGATTCACCTGAAAGCGCCGAAGCCTTTGGCGTCACAGTAGCCAAGGCCCTGGTGGCAGATGGCGCTGATAAGATTCTCGAGGAGATCCAGCAGAACAAGCTGACCAAGGAGAGTGTTGCGTCCTAAATGAACAAAAATATCGGATAGTCTGGGAATGTAATTATGCAGATACCCCTTCGAAATGAGAATGAGATCAACGATTCTTTTCATGTATGCAATTATAGCTCATGCTTTTTATGTTTGATTTATACTAGGGCACCTATCTATTACTCGCGGGAGAAATTATCAGATTTGTAGCTGATCAGCTTCAACCACGGTTGAGAGTATTGCCAGATCCCTTCGGATTTGCTTCAACATATTCATCCCAAGCCCGGGCTTTCATAGTTTCCTCATCCGCCCTGTCCAGATCATCTTCATCCACCTCTGGCTTAATCCCGGATTGTTCGCCTCCTTGAAGAACATTGCCCCTTCTGTGCTCTTCTTCAAGATATTCGTCGATGGTCATGGTCGGCAGGTTATGACCTGAACGGAAGACTCCCTGTTGGAGCTGCGACCGACGATCGAGTAAAGTGAAAGGCTGAGTTGGCTTTCCCTTACTATTTAATATAGGCCCACCTCTGCCTCCTCCGAGCAGTTGTGAGATAGATGGATCCAGACGATCGGTGTAGTTGCTTCCTCCTAAATTACTGCGTTGCCGGGGGTCATCTCGTGGTTGCTGAGATGGCTCAAGCGCAGGAGCATTCCGCATGGCTGAAAGCATTGATAATTCTTGTACCAATAGATCCAAGGCTTGGAATGTCTGGTGTGTATAAAGTTGAATCTCGGCTAGGTAAAGATTCCGAGTCGCCTCGCTATCGTTGTCCACTCGTGTTTCGTTTCGGGCCATGTACTTCAAATTGTGTCAGCAGTCATGCAGGTAGTAAATGCTTTCTGTCGCAGTTCATGTAGCATACCTCCAGCTTTTGCTTGAGCTCTTTCTCCTCCCTAAACCGCCTCACTTTGGTGTCTCGTCTCGCCGCCGCATCATTGACAGGAGCCAATGTGAAGGACAATGGAGTGGCCATGTATGACTCAAATAATTTGCGATCTCCCTTCGACAGTAACTCATATTCATCAAGGCGTGTAAGGAACTTTTCGTATTGTTCTAAGGCTCTCTGAAGGACGGATTTACGATCGGCGCTGGGGCCCCGCTGGACAAGTTCGGCAAAATGGTATTCCAAAGTCATGTATCTACCCAAAATGATTAGCGCAATTAGATGAAGTTTAATTTGAAAAAAGGTACGTACTGTATATCCCCCGACGAGACATCATCAAGTGTTTCGTTGGAACTGAACAGGGACAAAATACTGATTTGTCGTTGGCATTCCTGGAACTTAGCGACAGATGCATTTACATCATCTCGGTATGCTGCGGTGTTGGTGTCGCCTCGAGACTCCAACAAAGACTTGCTTTCCTTTGCAGATTGAAACAAAGACCGGAGACTCTGAGGTTGTTCCATGATTTTTGAAGGAATTTGAGACGAATATGAATTGGCGCGTGTCTTGTGTCCCCGCGATTTTGCGAGTTTTGGCGAGCTGATAAGCTGATAAGGAGCTGTTCTGACGCGCAGCAAGTCCGAACCCGGAGACTTCTACATACAGCCACGGTTGGAGCTGATGATCCATATGATACCTATATAGGTACATATATGTCTAGAAATCCCACTGACAGTTTCAAGTTGCAGATACAATCTTGGGGATTCTTATGATATCGTGGAGTCTACTATCCACAAAGTTGTCAATGATCTCTATATCCTGTACGGTATGGCCTTACTTCTGATTTCAAATAAAGAGAAACTGACAGTATAATTGATAGATTAATCGACTTGATTGACCCGAAGATCTCACAACGCTGATCCGAAATCTCCTGGTCCTGCTGGTCCTGCTGGTCCCTCCGGAATTGGCAGTGAGTTAACAATACTGGTGGATCATATATCTCGAAATCTGCTTTATATACTAGTATATCATATATTTTAGTATTTTTTTTTTCAACATCAAACTCAAAGAAAAATAAAGGAAAGAATATGGCGAAAAAGGAAGGGTAGATTGATGAATGTTATCCACTGCTTACAAGTTAAGAAGAAAGCACTTGAGATGAGGAATGAGGAGGAGTAAAAATGGATCCTGTATTCAAACGTTGAAATCGAACTGGTTCAACGTGTGTGTATAGGTAGCAAGGAGATATTATTATTTTGGCCATAACATTACTAACTCTCATTTGGGCATACCGCTTCCAACTTCTCGCCTCCCCATCTTCGTCATCTACAAGCACACGATTATATTTTCCTTTTTCTTCATATCTACTCACACAAGTGATTCTTCTTCTCTCATCACCTCCAACCACAGAACTTTTACACTTTCTTTCTTCATCGTCTTCAGCCACACGAGCGCACCTTCGGCGATCATTAGACCCTGTACACAATCGAGAAACTACGATCCAAGTCACCATGTCCTCCCCTCCCAACGGCAATCCTATTCTCAATGACTCTGAGCAATCTGAGTCCGAAACCGAGCAATTCGTCGCACCCGACGAGACGGTTCAGATGCGGAGAACTCAGAACATGCAATTTCAGGACTTGTGGGTTTACCAGATATAATTATGCGAGTATCGGCTTTGACCTAGGTGCTGACTATTTCCCAGACTAACCCGAAGAGTCAGAGAAGACGTTACTAGCCATACACAACGGGCCAAAGCGGTAGCTGATGCTCCGGACGAGCAACTCAGCCTAGCTAGTCTCGTAGCAAAGAAAGATTTGGGACTTGAGAACCTGGATCCCCGCGCATATCAAATTGAGCTCTTCGAGCGAGCAAAGAATCGGAACATTATTGCAGTTCTTGACACAGGTATGCCCTGACATACATTAACGACAGAAAGGAGGGACTGACAAATTGATAGGCTCTGGAAAGACGCTTATCGCAGTGCTCCTGCTCAGGAATATATTGAAGCAAGAGCTGGAGGACCGCGCAAATGGGAAAAGGCATCGTGTTTCCGTTTTTCTGGTGAGTATGCCCTTTCGATCTCGTCAAATACTACTAGTTTAACAAATCTCAGGTCGACAGTGTGACTCTAGTCTTCCAACAAGCGGCTGTCCTACGAAACAATCTGGATCAGAATGTGGGCCAAATCTATGGTGCCATAGGATCAGACCTTTGGGATGAGGAAATTTGGCAAGCCCAGCTTACCAAGAATATGGCGATTGTGTGCACGGCAGACATAATTCAACAAGCCCTACTCAATGCCTTCATCAAGATGAGCGGGATAAACCTTCTGATATTCGATGAGGCTCACCATACCAAAAAGGAACACCCATATGCCCGGTTAGTAACAGTGAAGTTGCTCTTTTCGCTTTCTTGACCCATGTCATGGTCTGTCTCCATTTTTGTCTTACTTTATGCTAAAATTGCTGACAGCATCATTCGCGATTCCTATCTCAAGGAAGACATTTCAACTCGCCCGAAGGTTTTTGGAATGACAGCATCCCCGATCGATGCTAAGGTTAATATTTCAGAGGCTGCAAGGTGAACTTGATAGATCAGATATTCACTTATACCAAAGGAAAAGGAAAGGGTTACTAACATACCCCCAGAGAGCTTGAGCTTCTTCTAGATAGCCAAATTGCAACCACCTCGAACCTTTCGGCTTTAAGACAAATCGTGAGGAAGCCCACAGAAGAGATACGCAGCTTCAAGAAACTAGTTGAGCCGTATGAAACGGAGCTTTTTAGGAGAATGAAAGAAAAGTTTGGCGATATTAAAGCCCTGGCTCCCATTTTCGAATTCTCACGGGCTGCTAGCTCAGAACTAGGAAGCTGGTGTGCTGATCGAGTATGGGCCAAAACACTCGTGGAAGATGTGATTCCAAAGCTCGATGCTTGTTTAGCAAAGGAAGGTCTGGAGGGATCTGCAGACACTTACCAAGTTGAAAGAGATATTGATAAGGCGAAGGAAGCCTGCGAAATTGTGAAGGCGCACCCCTTCAAAAGTCCTCTAGAGCCCGGGCAGCTCAGCTCAAAAGTGGAGCTTCTGTTGGCCATTTTATCTCGTCATTTTGGCCATGAAAAAGAAAAAAAGTGTATTGTCTTCACTAAAAAGAGAAACACTGCTAGGGTACTGCTGGAGTTTTGCGAACAGCTGAATATTCCCAATTTCCGTCCTGGTGTGCTGGTTGGAATCCGAAAGTCAGACCTCACCGGAGCGACAACCTTTCGGAAACAATTTCTTGTACTTCTCAGGTTTCGCCGGGGAGAAATAAATTGTTTGGTATGATGTACCCTTGAAATAAGACCTGGGTCCTTTACTAACTTCTTCAAAGTTCGCAACATCCGTCGCCGAGGAAGGCCTTGATGTTCCAGACTGCAACCTCGTCATAAGGTATGGCGTTCAAGGCGCTGTTTTTCAAAAAGTGTTGCTAATCTCAAGTAGATTCGATCTATATGACACCATGATCCAATATATCCAGAGTAGAGGGCGCGCAAGGCACGTACACTCAATGGTATGCATACCTCCCCCTGTTTGATCGACATAATCACTAACTTGAATACAGTATATTCATATGGTTGAAATGGATAACGATGAGCACCACAAGCGAATTCAGGAAGGTCAGCAAGCTGAGGTAAGTACGAAGTTAGAATAGGAAGCGAGCCTTTTCTGATACCGAGTATGCAGAATGCAATGAACTCGTTTTGCAGGGCGCTCCCCCAGGATCGACTGCTCTACGGTGATGAGATAAATGTGGATAAGTTATTTGAGAACAAGGGAGAGAAACGGACGTATACCATCCAGTCAACAGGAGCCAGACTGACATATAGGCACGCTATGTACGTGCTATCACGTTATGCTGAATCTCTGGTAAGTCAGCTTCCACAGTCTCAAAGCTCTAACTGCGATAACAATGACGAGATAGCAATACGAAAAGGACATCTCTACACAAGTCACGTACTTTGTTACTTCAGCGGGAAGCTCTTTCTTTTGCGAGGTGATTCTTCCTGAGAAGTCCCCCATCCGAGGATTAACAGGAGGGACGGTATCAACGAAAGTGCTAGCTAAACAGTCAGCTGCGTTTGATATGTGTTTGTTGTTGCGAAAGAAACATCTTTTGGATGATAACTTTAGGTCTATTTATCACAAGCGCCTTCCAGCAATGCGCAACGCAAAATTGGCGATTGTATCGAAAAAGACGAACAAGTACGATATGCTTTGGAAGCCCTCTATATGGAGAGAAAATCAAGGATACACGCCAGACAAGCTTTACATAATGGTGTTTAGCTTTCTTCCTTTACAACCGCTTTCTCGTGAACATCGCAATATTGCGCTTTTGACCCGAGTGCGACTTCCAGTGATTCCAAACTTCCCTATTTTCTTGGAATATGACAAAGAAACTACCATCCAAACCACAGTCGTTAACAGTACAATTTCGGTACTTGACCACGACTTGACTTGCTTGTCTCAGTTTACTCTCGCAGTTTTCAGAGATGCCTTCCACAAAACATTTGAGCCCATAACGGAGACTTTCCCCTACTGGCTTGCTCCAGTCAATACAGAGATATCGATTGATAGCCCCAACATCTTGCCCAAAGATGTCATCGACTGGAAGCTCTTGAATTTCGTGAATGAGAGACCCGAGATAAAATGGTCGAAGGAAATGGATCCTGCCGCGCTTTTGAGTTGCTTCATATATGATTGCTGGGACGGAAGGAGACGCTTCTTTCCACTTAGTATCGATCCCTCCCTTCGAGCTTCAGACACACCACCGTCATATGTGCCTCCGCGAAAGTGGATGACGGACATTTTCAATTATTCTTTGAGTCTTTCTAAGAACTCTCGGCAGAAGGTTGTGGACAAGGCCGACTGGGAGCAGCCGGTCTTAATAGCCGAGTGTGTATGCCTGCGAAGAAACTTCCTGGACAAGGCAACAGATGCGGAAAGAGGAGAGCCGACCAGATCTGTGTTGTGCCCGCAGCCATTAATGATCTCTGCTGTAGGTACTATCCCACTCCCAACGGAGTAATTTGGTTAACAATTTGTTTTTTAGATCCCTATACCCAACGTTACCTCGGCATTAGCCTTTCCTGCCATCATGCACAGGCTTGAGTCATATTTGATTGTGATGGAGGGCTGTCAGTTATTAGGGCTAGAGATAGACCCAATATATGCTTTGGAGGCATTCACGAAAGATTCGGATAATACTGAGGATCATCGCACTCTTCAACTCCATGTCCAACGCGGGATGGGGAAAAACTATGAGCGACTCGAATTTCTGGGGGACAGCTTCCTTAAGATGGCTACCTCCATAGCACTTTTTTGTCAGAACCCAGATGATGATGAATATGAGTATCATGTCAATCGGATGGTTCTCATATGCAACAGAAATCTTTTCAACGCCGCTACAAAGATTGGTCTCTACAAATACATCCGCAGCCGTGGATTCTCTCGGTGAGTTCTTTCATTTTCATTTTCTCCCTGCCGCTGGTGCTAAGCATATCCCTTTTGCCATTTTCTCTTCTAAAAAGTCTAACCCTTGTCATTCTTGAATATTCACAGACACGCATGGTACCCGCCAGGACTACAGCTTCTTCACGGTCGAAATTTCGTCCGGCACCTTGAGTCTGAAAGTAACCATAGTTTGGGTGAAAAAACTATAGCCGATGTTTGTGAGGCTCTCATCGCAGCATCGTTCCTTACAGAAGGAAAGGAACATCCATTCGATACGGCAGTCCAAGCAGTTACCGTTTTCGTTGACAGTGAGAACCACAAAGCAACGTGCTGGAAAGACTACGAATCCTCATACACAAAACCGAAATACCAGTTAAAGGCAGCTGACGCAAATGAGAAAGATTTGGCCAATAAGATCTTTGATCTCATAGGCTATCGCTTTTCATATCCTCCCATTCTTCGATCTGCATTCACCCATCCTTCATACCCCTCCGCCTGGGCAAAGGTACCTTGCTATCAGCGGCTCGAGTTTCTCGGCGATGCCCTTTTAGACATGGTCTGCGTGGATAGTCTTTTCAAGCGTTTCCCGGATAAAGATCCTCAGTGGTTAACTGAGCACAAGGTAAGTAATTGGGAATGAGAGGTATATACATCTTCCAACGGCTGATCAAAAGCAGATGGCGATGGTCTCGAACAAGTTCCTTGGCGCACTCGCTGTGAAGCTGGGGTTTCATCGACACCTTCAGCACTTTAGCAACCCTATCCAGTCAAGCGTACCACAATATGCTGAGGAACTACAACTTGCCGAGGAAGAAAGCAAAGGAGCAATGGACTATTGGCTTGGAACGAAGGAATCACCAAAGGTAAATAGTATTCTAGCATCTCTTATCTTATAACGCTGACGGCATATAATCAAAGTGCTTACCTGACATGGTCGAAGCATTCGTCGCTGCCATATTTGTTGATTCTGGCTTCAACTACAAAGTTGTGCAAGACTTTTTTGACACGCATTTCAAACCATTTTTTGTCGACATGACATTATATGACAGCTTCGCCAGTAGGCACCCAACGGTACGATCAAATACTACAGTACGAATGTTTGAGTGCTCGACTAATCATGAAATAGACTTATCTCCACATGCAGCTGACAAACATTTACGGATGCACAAACTATTGCTTGAAATCAGGGGAGATTCCTTCCTCAGATGGTGACCCGCCGCTTATCTTGGCCGCCGTTATGATACATGGTATTCCAGTCGGTGAAGACACTGGAACCTCTAGTCGATATGCAAAAGTTAGAGCAAGTCACAAAGCTCTAGATGAAATCAGTGGCATGCTACAGCAAGACTTCCGCCGCAAATTTGGCTGTAACTGTCGCGAAGTGAACGCCAAGGAAGAAAATGCTGGCGACCTTGGGACTGCGATATGATTTTTCAAGTCTTCGGCTTTCTTTGCGTCTACTTCTATCTTGCCTATTTATTCTTCTGTTTTGATCAGTAAACATATCTTTCTATCATTAAGACTGGCAGGTGTTTACACAGGTGACTAGTCTTTGAGCATTCAATAGAATTATGAGAAACGATGATTTTTTATATGAATCCTCCAAATAAAAATAACCAGAGAAATCAAACAGATCAAGAGGGTTCATATAAAAGCTAGAATTTCCACTGATTCATCCAGTTTTCCATCAGGGGAGCGTCGATTGCTTTCAGCTCACGCAGGGTCTTACTGGGAGCTTGTGTCTTCACTGTTCCTATCCATGGTCCAACCTCAGTCGCTGCCGTTCCTTGGAAGAAGCTCAATAGTTTCAAAGCTGGTTTGTCTCGGAGGTCCTTATAAATAGGGTTGGTGAAGCCTGCCAAAGTGTCAAGCCATGTCTTGAAGTCCACTGGCTCGGCATCAAAATACTTTGTTACGGCGGGTATTAGCGATGATCAATCAGCAATTTTCGGGTTGACAATATGAAAGATAGCACAAGGCTCCTCATCTTTTGTAGTACGTCGGCCGCGCACAGTTTCAGTAATAACCTTGGCAGTGGTATCCTACTTTATGTTAGATAGATCGTATATAACGAAAGTAGGAAGAAACATACAACTGGACCCACTGAAATGAAATAGATTCTGGGGACTTGGGGATTTGCTTCAATGCTTTCGATGTGGCGATTAATGAAGGCAGCCATTCCTGTTTATTCCACATGCCCTTTTCTGTCGTTGGACCGCCAATCTGACCAACTCGGTGGATTGTAGTGGGAACCCCAGCTCTAGCTGAAGCAGCGGCATATATTCTCTCAGAGACATGTTTGACTCTCCATATCCTTGCCGCACGTTGTACTTAGATCCTTGAAAATAATTTCAGGAATTGATGGGCCTTGCTCAAAACTGGACCCTTCAACAGTCGAAATTGAGGAAATGAAATGAATATGAGCAGTTCTCTCACTGAAAATACTCAACTCTATTAAGCGGCGCACTCCTGCAATATGAGGTTCCTCAAAGGCTTCGACCCGATGATTGAAATTGACCTTCCAAGCATTATGAATGACCGTGTCGACGCATTGTAAAAGCTCTTCATAGTTGTAGTTCTCCAGCCCGAGCCTTTCGAATTGAAAATTCACATGAAGAAACTCCACACGCTATGGGAATTGCTTGAAAAAGGCAAGTCCCTTCTCTTGCAGACTTTGTAGTTGTCTTTCTCCTGCGTCTACCGATCTGTTGAGACAGTAAATCTTAGTGACTGTGAGATCACAGAGAAGCTCTGACAACAGGTATACCCCCAGGGATCTGGTAGAACCAGTAAGAAGGACAGCATGGCTTTCTCCAAGATCGTCTGTATATTTTCCAACCAAGTTTGCAAGTCTTGCTTCACGATCAAGATCGCTTTCTGCAATTTCGTCCAGCGGACTTGGATCCTGACCTTGGAGTAAACCATAGACATATTCACTCAGTTGATGAACTGTTGGTCGAGAGTATAGCTGCGGGTTATCAAATGCTGCTCCAAAGTCACCTTCCACGGACTGGAGGGACGCCCGAAGACTTTGTCCAAGATTAAGAGTTTGAAGTGAGTCAATTCCCAATGCAAAAATATCTGCGTTTTCATCGATGATAGGAACAGGCGAAATGCCGGATATTATTACTGTAATATGCGCCGTGATATCTGACTTGGTAGCGTCTTGGGTGAGTTGCGCAACATCTGGTAGATCAACCCTTTCGTAAATATTGTTGATCTCTTCTTCGTAGTCTGCCAGAGTGGGATGTCGCCTTACAGTGCCCTTCGGGGTAAGCTGGAATGGCTTGGATTGCAAAGAAATAGCGACATGACTTTTTATCAACTGCGCATGGCCAGGAGCTGTTCGATTAGCCTGTTCAATTGTCGACCAAACCTCATTTATGAGCTCAGTTGGCTCGCTAGACCATATACTCCAATCAGGTTCAATCAGAACGGAAGGCTGGAAGCGACTTTGGCCAAGGACTATAGCTCGGTTGACAATATGATGTCCATAAATGATCTTTTCCATAGTTGTAGGGTTGAACTTTTCTCCATTACTGAGAACTATAAGATCATCTCGTCGACCAGAATAATGCCACAGATTACCTTTCTGAGGATGGCAAACGAAGAAATCTCCGGTTCGGTACTCCTGTTGATCTGGGGAAGTATGGAAAGCGCCTTGGGCGACACGGCCCTCCGCACGATTGACCACAAGTTCAAAAAGACCATCACCAGCGTCTTGCATGATTATTCCGGCGTTGGGGTTTGGTTGAAAGTAGCTCCAATCCTCTTTCTCTTCGGTTTTCAATAACCCAAACATTCCACATTCGCTGGATCCGAAGGAGATTTGCAGGTGAGTGAGTCCGGCAACATGATCGCCAATTTCAGAAGCTAAAGGTGCACCTCCAAATATAATCGAGCGAATTTGCGCAAGTATTTCGTTCCTAGTTCAGACCTCGCAAGGATCTCTAGCACTGATGGGATAAATATACCAGTTTGGGGGTTTTGCTCCTCGACTATCTGAGAAAATAGCTCGACTGTCAAGGACCTATCCGGTACCAGGACAAAGGGAGTGGAGAAAAATATTGGAGCTGACATGCCAATGAGGCCCATGATATGGAAGAAGGGACCCATCACAATTAGCGCGAAGATTCTGCGATCACATGAACAAACCGCTGGTTTTGCTTTCTGAAGTTGAGAGAAATCCAGTCTGCTCCAAGGCAAGGAGATAACCATTGGTAATTGGAACAGGTGTAGGTAGCCCTGCCAAGTTGAGTCAATTTGAATTATCCTGGATTGACCTATGATTATTATCCGCCATGAAAAAAGACATACCTGTCGTTTTAGAGCTATGGATGTATAATGCAATGCGATCCTCCGAGTCCTCGCCCGGCTCCTCAGCGCGGGGAGTATCGACATTTTTGTCGAAAATTTTCTAAAGACTTGGAACCTCCCAAAACTCAATAGTGGAGTACACAGCAGCGAGATCACTTATTTGTCGGCTTCGCTCTGCTGTATAAACCATTTTGGTAGACCCAGTCGAATTCAATAAGTGTTGAGATGCCACTACAGAGTTTCTAGTCGAAAGAAGTAGGGGCTAAAGACAATTCTTAGAATATCTGTCTCATCCATATCTGGTCCAAGTAGTACTAACCTTATGTCGCAACGTCATACAAGCTAGAATAAATGCGACATACCGAATATCACTTGTTCCAACAAATGCTAGAGTCTCAGATTGATTAGAAGAAATGACATTCTCTCGAATCCAGAATGCCATATAGTTGGCAGCTCTTGCTATATCGGCGAAGCTGATGTCTTTTCATCCTTCAGAGAGATCAGGTATTACTGATTGAACACAAAATAGTCTCTCGGGATCGCTTTCCGCAATATACTCTGTAATGCGCACCAGAGATTTCTGGAAATCGACGATGGACCCCATGATGAGATAAGAAATTCAACCAGGATAGCGAATCTCAAAATTATTTCGTTGTTTGTCCATATCGTTGGCTACATTGGTGTCTACTTATACTTTGTCTGGCGGAGCTGGCGGAGCTGAACCTTCGCCATGAGGAAATGTAGCCATTCACGCCTCCACAATCCATCGATCGCGGAAGGCTGGTTGCACGTTGCTCCTGGCGCCTCTCAAGGCCGTGGCATCAGACGTGGCACAGCTGAATTGAGATTCTGTCCTATGAGATTATGCGTAGGGTCCTGGAAAATGAGAGGTGGGGTTCCATGATAGGTAATTGCCTTCGTCGATCATATCAGTACGACCAGCTTTGCATAATGAGGGGTTGTGCCATTGCAAGCGTTTCTGTAGGTACTTCAGTCTACATTCAATATTAATGGGCGGGGGGCTCAATGTAGCTGTAGCTACGCGCGATTGAATTGAATACTTTGGGCAGTAATTCAGTGGCATAGCCGACCGAACAAACCACATGTGACTCGATCTCCTATGAACTTTAAGAAGCATGATCGAACATCAGGAGTCAATCCCGTTGAAGTTTGGCACCATATCTAAGACACTAAGTATACATTGTAGCTAGTTCTGCGCATTCTTTTCCAGGTAGGGCTCATACAAGATTTAAAGAAGAACTATAGAGTACCTAATCGGATCTACACACTCCAGCCTTTCAAAAAAAAAATGTGACATACGGTAACTTACAAATCTTTAGATTGACAGATCATCAGTACTAGTGACGATTTTAGGCCCATCGGCAGATAGTCTGTATCATGATATTCCTGCTTGCCACAAGCTTGGTCATGGGATGTACATCTAGCATTTACTAGTAGTTTCCTGTTTTCCTTTGGTACTTACGTATTGATTTGCATACGATCAATCGTTTCTTAATTTAAGTAAATTTGAGCATTCAATGAAGAAGATCATATCCCCACTGATAGGGCGTTCTTGGGTCCACTACTATTTGATATAGAGGCACGGTGCTCTTACCCTAGCTTGTCACAAACCGCAGAAAACGAAAGGCCGACACTGAACCAGCGGTATCAGCAGGCGATCTTATTCAATAGGTAAAACATTATTATTAGCAAGCCTATCAATCCATACAGGCAAACATTTCATGGATTTGAAAACCGCACTCAAATTCGGAAAAACAACGCGCCTTGCCCTCTTGTTCATCTACCGGAGACTTCATAAAGAGGTGACGTGGCAGCTAAAGTAGCGGAATAAAATAGGAAATGGCTATAACTTTGTACATTCAAATTTATTTACTCTCCAAAATCTTATTGCGCTTCTTGTTTTTGACTCACCTATGGGGGCCCATAGCGATCACCAGGGAAAGCCCCATTTTTGCCTGTTCTTGGCCGGCAAAAAACCACTAGGCCTGCCTTACACATCAATGTATAACTTCAAATTCTATTTAGGCCTGTTGGATATCGCTAAGTTAAGCTTCAATCCTGCCATCTTAATATATATATTCGAGATGTCACCTTTCTCTCTTTGAATGAACTTCAAGCTCAAATTACTAGCATGATCTAAAATATTTGGAAAACAAGACATTTCTCTATTTGCGTTTCCAATTCTCTTTACAATTCTCTTTCCACTTCCCTTTCTACTCGTCTTCTTAATCATCTTCCTGCGTGTATTTCTATTTGGTTTTTTATCAGTGTAGAGCTTACAGTATAGGTAGCGGTGTAATAAAGGATAAATGTTACCGATGGCCACGGGGGTTTTACTCACCGAATACCAATTTATTTGGCAAATGTTCACATAACCTAAACTCTTCCAGGGTTGTCCCTACTGTTTTATCAAATCTGGTATACCCTACGCTGCTACAGTAACTTTTACTCGAGAGAAGCATGTATACTGAAGCATGCATCCGATGTCCAGCATTTAAAAGAACATACCTGGTCGGGTCTACAATACGCCCCCGAACTATTCCACTCGAGATGCGTACAATGTGGAGCTCAGAAGCTCTAAGGAAGTCGATAACAGGGTTTATTGACAATGTGTGACAGGGCACAGTCTGTCTTTTCTATTCAAGTTCAAGGCAGATAGGGAAGCAGATTGGGTTTGCTCTTCAGTATCACAATTTAGATTTCCTACTCTATAGCCGGATATTCTGTTCCTATATGCGTTTGTTGAAGCTGAAATTCTCACGACTCATTAGCTCTAGCTCCTTGATAGACAGGAATGATTAGTTCCACTTTGTTCCTCCGGATAATAATTTATCACTTGATAACTGATACAAGTAAATCAATCACCTGACGGTTGCATAGACCATACAGCTCCCCGCCAAGTCCCCCGAGGGACGAAGTAGGACAACGCCGTCAGGTATAGAATAATGAGAGGGGCAAGAATGAATCAAAATTTTCGAAAACTCGGAAACTCACTGTCCACATAAATGTACGTCGAACTTTATTTGCATCGGTAAAGATAGTATGGAAATAAGCACAGTAATTCGAAGGCAAAACAATCCAACGGACTTTTCAGAGGCTAAAAGAGCCTAGCGATCGCCATCTCGTTTCAGATCATAGAATCGAATTTTAAAGCGTGGTATGAGTGCCTATTTACAGCCGCGTTCCTGCAAAATGTGCCTGGTTTCAATTAGATCTAGCTTGTTACGAAATTGACGTCCGGTCCCGAGGTCCCTAACCAAGACCATCAGATCATTGCCCATTCTTAGATGGCCAATTTACAAGGGACGATAAGTTATAAATACCCCTATTTACTGTAAATGAGTGATATCCATCCATTCTATCTTCATAACAAATTTATCAAAACTCCAAGCTCCAACGCTTCGCTTCCAATCTTCAAAATGCGTTTCATCTTGCTCGCTGTTTTCGCCTTTGTCTGTGCCGTTATGGCTGCCCCGGACAGCAAGGCCACCAAGGTATGAGAATATTATAGAAACAGCTATGGGCGATCTAATAATACCCTTAGGTTCCCAACGGCAGTGCCTGTAAACAGGACGGTAGCATGGGTAACTGCGAAAGTAACTTCTGTCTGGTATGTGCTAAAATCAATATGTCGTCTGTATGTTTAAAACGGGATATTAACCTCATATGCAGCAAACTCCCACCGAAGTTACTGGGGTCTGTCAGTAAATGAAGGCCAGAACTATCCAGGAATAAGCGCCTGGCTCATACTACAAGTACCTAATAAGAACGATGGATCTACAGTGTTAGTTCTGATTGGACAATTTTAAAAAACAAATCAATAAATGAATTTTCAATTTTTTCTCTCATAGTAAGCCAACGGGTGATAACATGCCAGTAAAAATACTAGAGATTTCTTTCAGCTATCAGCCCAGAATCAATTAAAACTGCTTAGTTTGTTGTGTCTGACAAGTCGCCATGTTACAAAGGCCCCTGTCATATTGAGCCCAACGAGCCTTCGCTTATAGCCCCTGTCTTATACAACCACCCAATATTGTCAATGAGGCGGTCAATGCACCCGCTGCAGTCTCACGGCGCGCTTCAGGGGCAGTCTTTTATTTTCATCTAGACTTCTGTGAGTGAAGAAGGATCTCAATAACCACAGGCTTATCATCGTGCCCAAGACGCTGCCTCTTCTTCGGAAGGAAATCACCTACTCAACAGCCGCAACCGAAGAGGACAACATCCTTCATAGGCTAAAATATGTCGATTAGCGAATCAAATTTTTTACATCGCTTTATGTCAATGTCGATTGGATTACAGAGACAGTGGCAAATCATCTGGGTCTTTCTGCTAGTCAATGTGAAGTCGTTGGTGTCGAAGACTGGTTACACGGCAGTTTCAATGTCTGCGTCCCTGTGGACATCAAAGGCAAGAAATTCAATCGTGTGTTGATCCGGTTCCCACTCCCATATCATGTAGGGGAGAATGTGTGCCCTGGAAATTCGGACGAGAAACTTCGTTGCGAGGCAGGGACGTATGCGTGGATGCAGGATAATTGCCCTGATGTTCCCATTCTACGGCTTCATGGGTTCGGGCTGTCTAGTGGACAAGCTGTAAGTGATGCTCTATTCAATGTTGATCTTTTCTTATTGAGTAATTGATTGGGCTCAGAACGGTAACGCTAATCTGGAAAATGAGCCTTGGCCTTTTAGTTTACACATATTGGCAATCTATATCCTTTGAATCGCGCCCTGCAGTAAAGCAAAAATATATGACGAGGTCAGAATGGAATACCTGGGTGTCATGGCCGAAGAAGAAAAGAAGACGCCACTAGCCTGCAAAGAGAATAATAAAGCAGGCCCCAAGTTATCTGAGATTCTGGAAGATAATTGGCAATCTGGGACATTCTGGTATTCTTTAGCACTTGACAGCCCGACGGGATTTTCTGGATTTTCCATCACCAACTCAAGCCTCGCTTTACTAAGAGCTTTGAGGGTTTCAATGACGACGGGTTCCAGGAGGCGCTTTGCTGCTTCTGGTCAAAGGACCTCGTGCGCATATCTATCGATAAGATGAAGGATAGGGAGCAGTATGATGCTCAACTCAAAGAATTTTCTAAGGTCACTGATGAACAGGAAGATCATGATGAAGCTGTTGAGGTAAAAGAAGAAGATAATAACAAGTCTTCTGAGTCCACAGGCTAGGATAAGGTTACGATGGTTGTTGAAAATTTTTGGTGAGCCAGAATTTGAAAACCTCGACATTGCAATAACTTGACATTTCCAATTGCGGAACTTCAGGCTACTAGAAGTTAGTTTCTCACATGTGCATAAATTCATTCTTTATCTAGTTGTTCTGACTTTTTAAATAACCTAAGTCCACTGGCCTTGGTTACTGAGTCCGAGTCTATTACCCACCGTGACGGCTTGGAGCAGGTAGGTACTATAATCATGCTCATGATGTTGGGCATCACCGTTGAATGACTCAGAATGCTGGCAAAAACACGGGCACCAATCGCTCCCTGGATTTATATATTGTGAGGACCAAGTCGACCATGAACAATAAAAACATGATTAAGTTTGGAGAATACCTATGAAGTCAGGTCGTAGAATATTCTACTATAAACCATCAAGAGCATTCACCATCAATGTTATACATATAGTAGATGCTTGACGATGGAACGGGTCAGGAACCCGGCAGCGTCACATGGTTGGGCGTGACACGCTTAACCATATTCGGCTTAGCCCCTTCTCCCCTGAACTGTACGGACAAACACCGCGTATCTGTTATCTCCAGGCGACTGACGACAGACTCCATTACTTTGTTCGACTCTTCTCTTCTCAGTATTAATTTAATTTTGAAGCCTTTGGCTTTTATTCCTTTCCATCTTTTGGTACCAGTCCCCCGTCGCTGACCCGTCATCTACTTTTGTTGGTCGACGCGACCCCTGTCAACAATTTAATCCTTTCACGCCGATCGCGCTCCTCCATTCTCAATCTTCGATGATCCCCCCGAAACTGTCGCTCTAGAGTTGGAATAAACTATGGAAGTTGCTGCGCCAGGGGCGCCAAATGGCGTTTCTATGCCAGATCCGGCAGCTCTGGTGGATTCAGGTGCTGTGGTCCAGTACCTGACAGACGTTCTCCAGGTGACACTGGGGGCTCTGAAAACCGAGTTGGAAAGCGCTGGGAGCTTGCTCTCCTCCGCCAGATACAACGACACTCTGCAGCGATGCACGCGATTTGCGTCTGAATCGCAGGTCGCGGTTTACGTGCAGAAGGATATTGTGGCTGCAGAAGAGACAAATGGCGAAACGGACGCTGCTGGTCAGTCTACTAATTATTGCTTTGCCCGAGGCGGTTTCTTTCCCCAATACTGACGCTGGCGCTATAAAATAGAACCTTCGATACAGTATATCTATACATTATCTTCCGAAATCTCCTCCGCCTCTACTACCGTTTCGTCCGTGGCCTTTATCAAACGCCCTGCCCCTATCGACCCTACTCTCTCAATCGCCGCCCAAATTCAAGTCATGAATCTGCCTGGACCTGCATCTCTTAACAATGCTCAGTCACAGCAGGGAACTTCTTTGTCACCCTTCCAGGTCATCCACCTGATGCTTCACCATGGTCTGACGCCTTACTTCGAAGCCAACACTCGTAACCAGGAAAAACTCTCAGGCACCAAGCCGCGAACGGATACGGAGGCGAAGACCGGAATTCCAGGCACGAAGAAGAGGTTTGCGGAATTGGAACTCGGTTTGATGCATCTCCAGCAAAATGTGGAGATCCCAGCTTTAAACTTGCCTTTGCACGAGGTAGTCCAGGCCGCATTGAAAGAGGCCGAGACACAGGGTACCAGGCCATCCGTCGAGCTTATTCCGTCAACCGTCTTAGATAATAGTGCGTTTACAAACAGTATCCAAAACACCGTGAATGGATGGATTAGGTCGATCCAGACCATCACTAAGATATCGCGGGATCCAGAGGGAGACTCAGCATCTCCGGAGGTCAACTTCTGGCTATCCATGGAATCGGCTTTGGAGGGAATTGAGGCCCAGCTGCAGGGCGATGGCGTGAAATTGACAATGGACATCCTGCGTCATGCTAAGCGCTACCAGCCCACCCTCAGTTTCCAGGCTGATACAGGTTTGAAAGATGCCACCGAATTGGTCCAGAAGTACAACCAGCTCATGCGCGATTTTCCTTTGGACGAGTTGCTCTCTGCAACCTCTCTGCAAAAAGTTCAAGAGTCCCTGGGCTTGATTTTCAATCATTTGAACAAGAAGCTGAAGATTTGCCCCTACCCAATCAAGCGAGCGCTTTCCCTTGTTGAGGCTATTTCTGGAGACTTAGACAAGCGGATCCACGAACTCATTAATGGACGTGAGATCCTTCACCTTGATTATCGCGATTTCCGCTCATTGATGAAGGTGACCCAAGCAATTTGGCGCACTTGGGATGAGAACCTCAAAGAATTTACCAATGTGGCCCGTGAATCAACAAGACGTCGCAATGAAAAATTCATTCCAATCAAGATAAATGCTAGAATCGATAATGTTCGTGAAAGATTGAAGTACATTGATACCTTCCGAGTCAACCACGAGCAGCTTCAGAAGACTATCATCAATGTTCTTGGGCCTAAATCCTCGACCTCGGAGTCTGGAGTCGTGGATGCTGATGGCGCTGTTATTGTGGAGGAAATCGGTGATGTCGATGCCGTTGAGGAAGTCACCCACGCATATGCTGCTCTCCAGAATATTGACGTTTTGGATGTTTCTGAAAAAGGAGCGCGAGACTGGGAAAATGCCGAGATCGGCTACAGTGAGCGCACATCTCGCGTTGAAAACTCAATTATCGCTCGCCTCCGTGATCGTCTCGCCACTGCTAAGAATGCCAATGAGATGTTCCGTGTCTTCTCCAAATTCAACGCTCTGTTGGTTCGGCCTAAGATTCGAGGAGCTATCGGTGAATATCAAACACAGCTCATTGACAACGTGAAGCGGGACATATCCGCTCTCCACGAGCGATTCAAGCAGCAATATGGCCACTCAGAGGCTCATGCAATGGCCCAGCTGCGTGATTTACCACCTGTATCTGGAGCTATCATCTGGGCTCGACAGATTGAACGCCAGCTTGATGGCTATATGCGCAAAGTTGAGAACGTTCTTGGAGAAGACTGGCATCTGCATGCCGAAGGTGAAAAGCTTCAGGCTGAAGGCAATCTGTTTCGCAAGAAGCTGGACACGCGGCTCGTATTCGAGTCGTGGCTTTACGATGTGCAAAGACGGCATATCACGATTTCTGGCCGACTCTTCAACGTTATAAGGAACCGTGCCGCAGGAAATACGCTTGAACTCACCGTAAATTTCGATGCTCAGATCATCGCCCTGTTCAAAGAGGTTCGCAACCTTATCTGGCTGAACTTCCAAGTTCCTCATGCTGTTAGCAACATCTCTAAAGAGGCTAAACGTGTTTATCCATATGCGATAAGCTTGATGGAGAGTGTGCGAACTCTTTTGCAGACCAACCGTACCATTGCCTCAATGTCTGATGTCTCTATTCTTCTTAATGGTTACGTTAATGACTCACAAGCCATGGTCAGCAAGGGCATTCCTTTGCGATGGGAGTCTTTTGTCCATTCCTATGAGCTTCACGTTAAACAATCGGCTCTGGCCAATGGATCTATTGACCCCTCCAAGCCTAGGGGCAACGAAAGCAAGCATGTTCAATTTGTTCGAGAGTTCGCTGGCTCAGCTTCCGTTCTCCAGAACAAGACCGCTGTTTTATCATCCATCAATGAAAGCATCCAAAAGGCAGTTCACGAGTTGAAGACATGCTCCTACAATGCCACTGCTTTCAAGCAGCGACTAGACATAATCCAAACTGCAGTGGATAAGCTCAATCTCGAGAACTACGTCAATCTTGAATACTGGGTCTCTGAACTCAATGGCAAGATCGAAGCCATTCTTCGCGAGCGGCTGCTCCGTGCGGTCCGCGAATGGATCACCACATTCCAGCAGTCTCGCAATGAAAGCTTTTCCCTTCAAACAAATGGTGAATCAGAGGCTACTGCGTACAGCATTGAGTTTTCTGAGCTCTTCCATGAAATTTCGATGAAGAACCAAGTTCTTCATTTGGATCCGCCTCTGCAATTTGCTCGTGCCAGCTGGTTCTCGCACTTTGACTCATGGCTTGGCGTGATCTGCAATCTCGAGAAAATCAAAGCAACTCGCTATCAAATTTCCCTTGATGTGCAAAGCGTTCGTCAGTCTGAAGCTTGCTTCGCTGATCTTCCGCAGCACTGTACTACTGAGTTGAACCAAGTTTATAGCGTGGTGGAATCTCGACTGAAGGATGTGTCAGAATACGTTGATAAGTGGCTGCAATTCCAATCTCTCTGGGACTTGCAATCTGATCAGGTTTACGATATCCTTGGAGATGATCTTTCTCAGTGGCTTCAACTGCTTCAAGAAATCAGAAAGAGTCGCGCTACATTCGACACCTCTGAAGTCAGCCGGGCCTTCGGAAACATTCGCATTGACTATGAGCAAGTTCAAACCAAGGTCAATGCCAAATACGATCAGTGGCAGCATGAGATCTTGCAGAAATTCGGCGCCAAACTTGGCGCTCGCATGCGAGAAGTACACTCAGAGATCGCTGCAGCTCGCCGTGATCTAGAGGGACAGACACTGGAAGCCTCTTCCACGGCCCACGCCGTCTCCTTTATTACAATCGTTCAGCAATGCAAGCGAAAGACTCGAATCTGGGAGCCCGAGGTTGACATGTTCCGCCAAGGCCAAACCACTCTCGCTCGTCAGCGCTATCAATTCCCAAGTGACTGGCTTCACGTGGAGAATGTGGATGGCGAATGGGCCGCCCTGAACGAGTTGCTTACTCGAAAAAGCAAAATCGTCCATGACCAAACCGAAGGACTTCGCGCAAAAATTGCCGCGGAAGATCGTGTCATCGGTGACAAGATCGCCGAGGTTATCGGGCAATGGAACGATGAGAAGCCTGTTTCAGGCACAATCCCTCCAGAGGAGGCGTCTCGCACCCTCAGCTCTTTCCAGTCCCGTCTTGAGTCCCTCCAGTCCGAGTTTGAGATGGTCTCTAAAGCCAAGGAAGCTCTTGATCTTCCTGCCAGCTCCGAGTCATCATTGCCTGCCATCCTTGAGGAAGTCCAGGACTTCATGTCCGTGTGGGCAGCACTTTCTACAATCTGGAAGAGCTTGAACGATCTTCGTGACGGACTCTGGACTAGCGTTCAGCCCCGAAAGCTCCGCCAGTCTCTGGATGGGTTGATCAAAATGACCAAGGAAATGCCTAGCCGCATGAGACAATACGCTGCATTCGAGCACATTCAGAATGTCCTTCGCCAACTTTTGAAAGTCAACTCTCTGCTGTCCGACATGAAGTCTGAAGCAGTCAAGGAAAGACACTGGCAAAAGATTTACAAATCCTTGAAACCTGGCAAACGATTTTCCCTAGTGTCGCTGACTCTGGGTGATGTCTGGGATTTGCAACTTGCCACGAGTGAAAACATTATTCGTGGTGTGATCGCGCAGGCCCAGGGCGAAATGGCCCTCGAGGAATTCTTGAAGTCTGTTCGCGAGACATGGCAGAACTACTCCCTGGATCTTGTCAACTACCAAAACAAGTGTCGTCTTATCCGTGGTTTCGATGACTTATTTGCCAAATGCAGTGAGAATCTTAACTCCCTGCAAGCGATGAGGCATTCGCCATACTACAAGGAGTTCGAAGAGGAAGCCACCTCTTGGGAAGATAAGCTTAACCGTGTTCATGTTCTCTTTGATGTCTGGATTGATGTTCAGAGACAATGGGTCTATCTTGAGGGTGTCTTTACAGGAAACGCAGATATCAAGCATCTGCTGCCTCTTGAGTCCAGCCGCTTCCAGAACATTAATTCGGAATTCTTCGCTGTCATGAAGAAGGTGTACAAGTCTCCATTTGTCCTGGACGTTCTCGCAATCAACGGTGTCCAGAAGTCTTTGGAAAGATTGGCTGAACTGCTCAACAAGATCCAGAAGGCTCTTGGTGAATATCTGGAACGCGAACGTGTTTCCTTCCCTCGATTTTACTTCGTCGGAGATGAAGATCTGCTCGAGATCATTGGTAACAGCAATGACATCTTCCGCGTTGCCAAGCACTTCAAGAAGATGTTTGCCGGTTTGTCGGGCATTCTCATGGATGATGATAACAACATTGTTGGTATCACCTCCAAGGAAGGCGAAGAGGTTCGATTGAAACGCGAGGTCAACCTTATCAAAACACCCAGAATCAACGATTGGCTCACTGCGCTGGAGAACGCCATGAAGTTGACACTTGCAGAGCTTCTTGGCGAGGCTGTTGAGCAGTTTGACACTCTCTACAGCGCCCCCGAAGTCGACCGAACTGCCTTTAATGACTTCCTGGCCAACTATCCTGCCCAAGTTGTTGTTCTTGCTAGTCAGGTCGTGTGGACAAATGTCGTACAAAAGTCCCTGGAGGAAGGTGGCAGCAACCTCTCTACCTTGCAAGATTCACAAATCAGAATCCTCGAGTTACTGGCCGCCACTGTGCTTGGAGAGCTCGATGCTATCACCCGCAAGAAATGTGAACATATGATTACCGAGTTTGTTCACCAACGTGATACCATTGCTAAATTAATCGAGTTCAATGCCACTACACCAACCCACCACCTTTGGCTACTCCAGATGCGTTATGTCTACCAGCCCGAGGGTGATTTCCTTCAGCGTCTCTATGTCCACATGGCAAACGCCAAGCTCAACTATGGTTTCGAGTACTTGGGTGTCCCAGAGCGACTTGTCCGCACCCCGCTTACAGACCGATGTTTCCTTACTCTTACCCAGGCTCTTTGCCAGAGACTCGGTGGTTCTCCGTACGGTCCTGCCGGTACCGGAAAAACAGAGTCTGTTAAGGCTTTGGGTCTTCAATTGGGTCGTTTCACCCTTGTATTCTGCTGTGATGATACCTTCGATTTCCAGGCCATGGGCCGTATCTTCCTTGGTATCTGCCAAGTTGGCGCTTGGGGTTGTTTCGACGAGTTTAACCGTCTGGAGGAACGCATTTTGTCTGCGGTCTCTCAGCAAATCCAAAACATTCAGATTGGACTGCGAAAGGACGAAGATTCTAAGACTCAAATCGAACTCGTCGGAAGGAAGCTAGCTGTTAACCCCAACACTGGTATCTTTATCACCATGAACCCTGGTTATGCAGGCCGATCCAACTTGCCCGACAACTTGAAGAAATTGTTCCGTAGTGTCGCCATGTCCAAACCCGATAAGGAACTCATTGCCGAGGTCATGTTGTTCTCCCAAGGTTTCAAACAAGCCAAGCCTTTGTCTAAGCAAACTGTGCCATTCTTCGATCATTGTGCTGCTCAATTGACCAACCAAGCTCATTACGACTTCGGTCTCCGTGCTTTGAAGAGTGTCCTTGTAAGCTCTGGTGGTCTTAAACGTGCCCGTCTCGCGCAATCGGAGGGAGATCTTGGTCCCGATGATGTTATAGAACCCCAGATTATCGTTCAGAGCTTGCGTGAAACCATTGCGCCCAAGCTTGTACAGGAAGATGTCGACAGAATGCTTGGAATTCAGATGGAAGACTTCCCTGGTGTTGACTATGTTCCTGCCAACTTCGAAAAACTTACCCAAGCAATCCGGGACATTGCCCATGAACAACACTTCGTTGACAGCGATATGTGGATCGCTAAGGCTCTTCAACTGTACCAAATCCAGAGCATCCACCATGGTGTCATGATGGTTGGAAAGTCCGGAGCTGGAAAATCTGCTGCTTGGAAAATTCTTCTGCAGGCTATGCAACGCGTTGAAGGCGTAGAGGGTGTCTTCCACATTATTGACTCCAAGGTTATGTCAAAGGAAGCCCTCTATGGTAACCTTGACAGCACTACTCGCGAGTGGACTGACGGTCTCTTCACTGGTATCCTCAGAAAGATCGTCGACAACCTTCGAGGTGAAGACAGCAAGCGCCACTGGATTGTCTTTGATGGTGATGTTGATCCCGAGTGGGTTGAGAACTTGAACAGTGTGTTGGATGACAACAAACTGCTCACCCTCCCCAACGGAGAGCGTCTCAATCTGCCCCAGAATGTTCGCATCATGTTTGAAGTCGAGAGTCTGAAATACGCTACCCTCGCTACTGTCAGTCGTTGTGGTATGGTATGGTTTAATGCTGATACTGTCACTGCTTCTATGATGATATCCAATTACGTCGAGGGCCTCAAAACGAAGACTTTCGAAGACTTGGACGATGATAGTGCTCCTGCCGGAACGACTGCCGCCAAGACACAGGACACACAAGATTCACTTTCCACGATTCTCAAACAGCATCTTGAAACTGATGACATCGTTCTCAAGTCATTGGATGAAGCGAAGAAGTACAATCACATCATGGAGTTTACCGATATTCGGGGATTGAACACCCTATTCAGCTTACTGAACAAGGCCTGCCGCAATGTTTTGGAGTACAATGTGCAACATGTTGACTTCCCTCTAGACCCCGAACAGATAGAGTCTTACATCTCTAAGAAGCTTTTGCTTACACTCGTCTGGTCTTTTACTGGTGATTGTCCACTTACAGATCGCAAGGCCTTTGGTCAATGGCTTACTGGTACATCAACTATTGATCTGCCACCAGATGGAGACTCATCTCTCATTGATTTCGATGTCACGCTGCCCAAGTCGGAATGGACAAGCTGGCAATCGCAGGTGCCTTCAATTGACATAAACACCCATTCGGTCACTCAGACTGATGTTATTATCCCAACTGTGGATACTGTCCGACACGAGGATGTCCTCTACTCCTGGCTCGCCGAGCACAAGCCTTTGCTTCTCTGCGGTCCTCCTGGATCTGGTAAAACAATGACCCTGTTCGCTGCTTTGAGAAAACTGCCAAACATGGAGGTTGTCGGCCTCAATTTTTCCAGCGCGACTACTCCGGATCTCCTGATCAAGACCTTTGAGCAGTACTGCGAGTACAAGAAGACACTTAATGGTGTTGTGATGTCACCTAACCAGATTGGTCGTTGGCTGGTCGTCTTCTGCGACGAGATTAACTTGCCCGCCCCCGATCGCTATGGTACTCAGCGTGCTATCTCCTTCCTGCGTCAACTTGTGGAGCAGAATGGCTTCTGGCGTACCTCTGACAAGACCTGGGTCTCTCTGGACCGCATTCAGTTTGTCGGGGCTTGTAACCCCCCAACCGACGCTGGTCGTACCCCTATGGGTGAACGTTTCCTTCGCCATGCACCCCTTATCATGGTCGATTACCCCGGAGAGATCTCTCTCAACCAGATCTACGGCACATTTAACTCGGCCGTTCTCAAGATTCTGCCATTACTTCGTGGATACTCTGAAGCTCTTACCAAGGCGATGGTCCAGTTCTACCTTGAATCGCAGTCGAGATTCACACCCAAGATTCAACCTCACTACGTCTACTCTCCTCGTGAGTTGACTCGCTGGGTTCGCGGTGTTTACGAGGCTATTAAGCCTCTCGAAACACTCACGATCGAAGGCCTGGTCCGTATTTGGGCCCATGAGGCTCTACGTCTCTTCCAGGATCGATTAGTTGCTGAGGATGAGAGAGCTTGGACTGCTGACGCTGTTCGCCGCATTGCCCTGGAGCATTTCCCTACAATCGACGACCAGGAAGCATTGAAGGGCCCCATTCTGTTTTCCAACTGGCTTTCCAAGCACTATGTGCCCGTTGAGCAAGAGCGACTTCGTGATTTCGTGAAGGCCCGTCTGAAGACCTTCTGCGAAGAGGAGGTTGACGTTCCTTTGGTCTTGTTCAATGACGTTCTTGAGCATGCCTTGCGCATTGATCGAGTCTTCCGCCAACCTCAAGGTCATCTTATCTTGATCGGTGTTAGTGGAAGTGGAAAAACAACACTGTCTCGTTTTGTTGCTTGGATGAATGGCCTGAAGGTATTCCAAATCAAGGTCCACGGTAAATACTCTTCTGAGGACTTCGACGATGATCTCAGAAGCGTTCTCCGTCGCGCTGGTTGTAAGGGTGAGAAAATTTGTTTCATCATGGATGAAGCCAATGTGCTTGACTCTGGTTTCTTGGAGCGCATGAACACCTTGCTTGCCAACGCCGAGGTTCCTGGTCTTTTCGAAGGCGATGAATTCTCCTCTCTCATGACGGCCTGTAAAGAAGGTGCTCAGCGCCAGGGCTTGCTTCTTGACTCTCAAGAGGAACTTTACAAGTGGTTCACACAACAGATCGTTAAGAACTTGCACGTTGTATTCACCATGAACCCACCGGAAGAAGGCCTTTCCTCCAAGGCAGCCACTAGTCCAGCCTTGTTCAATCGTTGCGTGTTGAACTGGATGGGTGACTGGTCCGACCAAGCTCTCTTCCAAGTCGGATCTGAATTGACTCAATCAGTCGATCTAGACAAGCCGAACTTTACCTCTCCTGACAGCATTCCTGTGGCTTATCGCGAATTATCCCTCCCTGCGTCACACAGAGATACTGTTGTCAACTCTATGGTGTACATTCATCACTCCCTTCACCGTATTAACGAGCGCCTGCATAAGCAACAAGGACGCTCCACATTCCTGACTCCTCGTCATTACCTTGACTTTGTTGCACAATACGTCAAGCTCTTCAATGAAAAGCGCGAGGACCTGGAGGAGCAACAACGCCACTTGAACGTTGGTCTTGAGAAGCTCCGTGACACCGTCGACAAAGTCAGCGATTTGCGTGGTAGTCTTGCTCAGAAGAAGACTCAATTAGAGAAGAAGGACGCTGAAGCCAATGAGAAATTGCAGCGCATGGTTGCAGATCAACAGGAAGCAGAACAGCGCAAGACGGTTTCGCTTGAGGTTCAAGCTGCACTAGAAAAGCAAGAGAAGGAGGTTGCGGAGCGAAGAGAGGTTGTCTTGCACGACTTGGCAAGAGCCGAACCTGCTGTGATGGAGGCCCAGCGGAGTGTCAGCAATATTAAACGTCAACATCTGACTGAAGTCCGATCAATGGGTAACCCTCCAGCCAGTGTTCGACTTGCGTTGGAAGCCGTGTGCACACTTCTAGGTCACAAGGTCGATAGTTGGAAGACAATCCAGGGTCTCGTCCGCCGAGATGACTTCATTGCCAGTATCGTCAATTATGACAATGAACGCCAGATGACTCGAAACCACCGTGCCAAAATGCAGAATGAGTTTTTGTCCAAGGAAGACTTCACCTACGAGCGTGTGAACCGTGCCAGTAAGGCCTGTGGTCCCTTGGTCCAGTGGGTCGAGGCTCAAGTAAACTATTCCGAGATTTTGGATCGCGTTGGCCCCTTGCGAGAGGAGGTCGATCAACTCGAGGAACAAGCTTTCCAGACCAAGGCTGAGGCGCAGACTATTGAAACTACCATTCAAAGTTTGGAGAGCAGTATTGCCACCTACAAGGCTGAATACGCTGCACTTATCAGCGAAACCCAGGCCATCAAGACTGAAATGTCCCGGGTTCAGTTCAAGGTTGATCGGAGTGTGCGTCTGCTTGATTCCTTGGCGTCTGAGCGTGAACGTTGGGAGGAAGGTAGCAAGTCCTTCGAAACTCAGATCAGCACTCTCGTCGGCGATGTGCTCATTGCAGCTGCTTTCCTTGCCTATGCTGGTCTTTACGATCAGCA
The DNA here is from genome assembly GCF_028827245.1 of Penicillium angulare. Taxonomy (NCBI): domain Eukaryota; kingdom Fungi; phylum Ascomycota; class Eurotiomycetes; order Eurotiales; family Aspergillaceae; genus Penicillium; species Penicillium angulare. The sequence continues at coordinate 2,247,897 of NW_026623163.1, forward strand.
GTTCCGTAAGGCGATGGTGGATGACTGGGTGCACCAGCTTGCTCAGTCTGGCATCCACTTCAAGCCCCATAACCCCATCACCGAGTACCTGTCCAATGCCGATGAGCGTTTGACTTGGCAAGAAAACTCTCTCCCTGTGGATGACCTCTGCACTGAGAATGCCATTGTCCTGAAGCGCTTCAACAGATACCCTCTGATCGTCGACCCATCTGGCCGAGTGACCGAGTTCCTGCAGAAAGAAAGCAAGGACCGCAAGCTTACCGTCACGAGCTTCTTGGATGACTCCTTTGTTAAACAGTTGGAGAGTGCCCTGCGTTTTGGCAACCCAATCCTTATCCAGGATGCAGAGCATTTGGACCCAATTCTCAACCATGTTCTCAACAAGGAATACCAGAAGACTGGAGGTCGTGTACTGATCCAGCTTGGCAAGCAGGAGATCGATTTCTCCCCATCCTTCAGACTGTTCTTGTCTACTAGAGATCCGTCTGCCTCGTTCCCGCCAGATGTGTGCAGTCGTACCACCTTTGTCAACTTTACAGTCACCCAAAGCAGTTTGCAGACGCAATCTCTGAACGATGTATTGAAATTTGAGCGTCCAGATGTCGACGAACGCCGCAACAATTTGGTCAAGATGCAAGGTGAATTCAAGGTCCATCTCCGCTCCCTTGAGAAGCGTCTTCTGCAGGCTCTTAACGAGTCTCGTGGAAACATTTTGGATGATGACAACGTTATCGAGACATTGGAAACCCTCAAGAAGGAGGCTGCCGATATTTCAATCAAGATGTCCGAGACTGAAGGCGTTATGACAGAGGTTGAGACTATCACTCAGCAATACAGCATTATTGCCCGAGCTTGCAGTGCTGTTTTCGCTGTTCTAGAACAGCTCCACCACATCAACCATTTCTACCAGTTCTCTCTACAGTACTTCGTGGATATTTTCAACGCCGTTCTCTACCAAAACAAGCGTCTTGCCCAAGAGAAGGATCACTCGGCCCGCGTGCAGATTATTATTCGAGACCTGTTCATCACAACCTACCAACGAACCTCGCTAGGCTTGGTTCAAAAGGACCGCATTACTCTGGCCATTCTGCTTGCCCATGCCACTCCATTCCCAATGGACAGAGCCCTTCTCGACCACATCCTGGACGAGTCAGTTGAGGACGCCGATCTTTCGACCACCACAGACATCCGCGAGCAAGTGACGAGCAAGCTCCTGAACATGTCCCTGTTCAAGGAATATGTCCCCAACATCCCTCAAGATCAGTGGGATCGCTTCTTCGGCGAAGAACTTGCCGAGAATGCCGTCCCAGTTGTTTGGGAAGAGAGCACCCCCAAGCTTGACCAACTGCTTCGCTCATTGCTTCTTGTCAAACTCTGCCGCATGGATCGATTTGTTCCCGCCGCTGAGCGATTTATCGAGGCTGTCTTCGGCCGTGAGCTATTCGAGGGTAGCAGTGATCTCAAGGATGTCGTTGATCAAGTCACGGCAACCACCCCTATCTCTCTTAGCTCCAGCCCCGGCTTCGACGCCAGTTACAAGGTCGACGCATTGGTTGAACGCACCCACTCTACTTGTGCCAATATTGCCATGGGTTCAAATGAGGGTCTCGAAAGTGCCGACAAAGCTATCAGCAACGCCGCTGCCACAGGTAACTGGGTATTGGTCAAGAACGTCCACTTGGCGCCCTCGTGGTTGCAAAGCCTGGAAAAGAGGCTCGATTCCCTCAAGCCTCACAAGGAATTCCGACTCTTCCTCTCTATGGAATCTAGTCCTAAGATTCCTGTCAACCTTATCCGTGCTTCTCGCGTGCTTATGTATGAGCAGCCTGCTGGTGTCCGTGCCAACATGAAGGATTCTATGTCTTCATTGACTACCCGAGCTAGCAAGGCTCCTGTTGAAAAGGCCCGTGTCTATCTATTGCTATGCTTCTTCCATGCCGTCGTTCAAGAAAGATTACGCTACGCTCCTAGCCTTGGATGGAAGGGCTTCTGGGAATTCAACGACAGTGATGTGAGTACTAACATTATCTCTTCCCTCATAATAACAAAACAAATGCTAACATAACTCAATAGTACGAATGCTCTGCCTGGATCATCGATCACTGGGTTGATACAGTCGCTCAAGGCCGTTCCAACGTGGCTCCCCAGAAACTTCCTTGGGAGATGATCCGAACTCTCATTGCCGAGATGTACGGTGGAAAGATCGATGACGCCGCCGATTTCCAGCAGCTCCAGAATCTGGTGGATAGCTTCCTTACACCTGCCGCCTTTGAAGATGACTATAAGCTTGTTTCTGGTGTCGAGAATGACGAGCTCCTCACTCTGCCTACTGGTACAAGCATTCGTGACTTCATCGCTTGGGTTAATAACCTTCCTGAGCGTGAGCCACCTACTTACCTCGGACTTCCGGCTAATGCTGAGAAGTTGCTGTTGGTTGGTCATGGACGCAAGATGATCTCTGATTTGTCGCGTGTTACTACTCTTCTTGATGAAGGGGAGCAATTGATGATTGATAATTAGCTTCTGTATTCATTTGTTTTCTCTACTTTCCTTTTTGTATTTTTCTTTATTTTGTTTTGTTTGTGGAGTTGAGATGATTTATCTCGAGAGACGCTAGAATGGCTCGATACCCCAAGACCAAAGACCGTCGGCGAATGTCATTTTAAGACCCAATTTCTTGTTCTTTCGTTCTTTGCATATTTCTTTTATAGATTTTGAGTGTATATCCCCTTTCTTTCATTCTTTTACATGTACAAATTGAATTGAAAGTTTTCTACCCGATTATTGAGAACATCATGTACACACATGCTACGGCTTTTGACAGTATATGGGAACTAATATAGAATATTCATACTACACAATTTCAAGCTTAAGATCGAAGAGTGATATAATCAATAGCATTAAGTATCCAGTATACAATCTGTAAAATATCTGGTAACGCGAGAGGCTTTTCGATATCGATTACCTCCATTCAATAATGTAAAATGACTCAAACGAACGCCTACAGGTCCCAATAGCAGGAAACCCAAATGTCATATATACGTGGATTGGAGAGAAAGCCAAGTATGTAATTCAATAGGCTTAAGAAATGAAAGTAGACTCGGAGAACATGAAGCCCTCCTCAGTAATCTCTTCACCTCCAATATTAAGCTTCAGCGATAGCTTCTCATTAGGAGCAAACTATAATAACAATATATTAGCATATTGAGTGGAGAGTGGATAATGCATCGCAATCAGACGGAAAGCCCAATTATCGCAGAGAGAGGGGTGTTTATTTACCTGGTAGATGTATGGTCGGGTGCCAGCCACGCTACCGGCAATGGTCTTGATGAAGCCGGGAACTTCGCCCATAACATCAATTCGGTCCAAACGCTTGCCGAGAGACCCGTCCACCTCGGCTGATAAGTCCTTGCCATCGGCTGTCTTGCCGGACCACTCCCACTTGATGGAGGTGGGTTCAGGCCACTCGCTGTCAGGGTCGGTTGTGGAACCGGTGTGGGTTGCTGTGTTGTTCACGCCTGCGTAGACGATCTCATCATCCTTCAGGATAGCACCGACGTTGACCTTGGTGGAGCCGTAGGAGGGGGGAGTGGTGAACTCCATCATGATACCGGAGTAGGTGGGTGTTTGGAAGTTAACGAAGTTCCAGCGAGCGGCTAAGGAATTATCAGCATCATACTCACTATTCGCGGTGAATTATTTGAGTTATAGAAATGGTTTTAAGCTTACCTGCGTGGTGAGGCTTCATTCCTTGCACAGCTGGGATGAACACACCGCGACCGCCAAGGTCGTAGGTCTTCTCCTTAGTGGTGATGGAGCCCTCGACGGAGCAACGACCCCAGAAGGAGTGGACCATAGATCCCCAGGGATTCTTGGGGTCGGTTCCGAAGTATGAAGTACCGTCTTTTCCGATGACGAAGCCGGGGGCCTTGCGGGTGAACTTAAGGTCGACGACACTATCTGGGTTCACGGTGGACTTGATGTGGTAAGCATCGCCCTCCTCGTTGAGGGTGATGGTCATGTTATCGGCGCCGAAGCAGAGCATCTTGTCGTCGAACATGAAGTTCGAGAGGGCATCGGAGTGCCAGACGTGCTTGCCCTCTCCGCTTAGGTCGAAAATCTTAGTGTTGAAGACTGCGGTGGTGTGAATGCCACTGTATTTACGTCGTTCCCGGTTAGTGATACTCTTTTTCTTTCTCTTTTTGTGTTGGAGTGACGGAACCTATCGGTCCACTTGAGATCTCGATTAAAAGATTCTCACTGTATTGACAGGGAGGGGTTGAGGGGTATCGTTATCTATACTCACGCAATGTTGCTGTAGATCACCTGGACGAAGACCAGGGTCCCGTTGTCCGCCATGATGTAGAAGGTCTGTGTCTCCACGTTTGTGTATTGATACGCCTTCCATCGCAGGTGGTCCTTGGTCAGGACAGTGTAGGGAGTCTCAGCAGTCTGCTGAGCAACAGATTGAATGGCCTCGGGTCCATAGATAGGCTCCTGCGTGCCCACCGCCGCGGAGAGGCTGCGCTTTTGGATCAGTTTTAACGCCATGACCACATCCATAAGAGTGAGACGTACGTCGACTTGAGCCAGTTCATGATTCAGGATTAATGAAAACTTCACGAGGGGTTTCTTTCGAGAGGGCGAAAGAACAAGGAATATTTAGAAAAAAAGAAAAAAGAGGTGAAGTGAAAGGAGGTGAGGGAGATCGACGCGGGGCCCGACTTTAGTTCGGATGTGAATGGAAGGAAGAGGAGCTCGATTGGCGGTAGCGCCTGTAGTCCCAACGCCTGCAGAGACCAAAGTTCAAGCTCAAAATGTGATCTTGATATGGTTCAAGACGCTTTGTAGTTCGTAAAGTGCTTTTCAAGTTCGAAGAAGAGAAGAAACGATGACGTTCGACGCTCCTCAGCTGCTCAGATGCTCGCTTGGTGTCCGACCAATCAGCGTTAAGGCGGAGGAAAATCTGCCGGCTTCAGCAGTTTGCGCTTCAAACCTTCCAAACATCAATTCCTGAGTTCAAATCCCAATAACTCCCAATTACATCCACATCAATCATGGCCAAAACCGCTCTGGCTAGGGACCAATTCGTCAAGCTCATTGTTGGCGCGGGCCAGGCTAGTCCCAGTCCCCCCGTTGGTCCGGCTCTGGGTAGTAAGGGTGTGAAGAGTATGGACTTTTGCAAGGTAAGCTTCACGAATACTGAACATTGCTCCATTATACCACCAGTCCGACCGGGGAATTAACCTCTCTTCAATCGCAGGAGTTCAATGCCCGCACTTCTCACATTACTGTCGGTGTCCCTATTCCCGCGCGCGTCACTGTTCGCCCCGACCGATCCTTCACCTTCGACCTCCGCACTCCTACCACCACCTACCTACTCCTGAACGCCGCCAATGTTGAGCCTCGCAAGAACAGGTTGCGCGGCGCTATGAACCCTGGCCATGAGACCTGTGGTCAAATCTCACTTAAGCATGTCTATGAGATTGCCCAGATCAAGCACACCGAAACCCGACTATCAGGGTTGAGCTTGCAAGGGCTGTGCAAGAGTGTCATGTCACAGGCCAAGTCCATTGGAATCCAGGTTGTGCCATAGACTGCTGCTATTATGACCTGTGTCACCGCAGTTTCTTCGGTTAGGTTGGGCTGCGTTGGACGCTACGCTTTCTCCAAAGTGGCAGACAGGGGCCATCATCTTCGACATGGACGTCTTGTCTTATTAGGATCTTAGGTGGCACTTCATGCCTGATGCGCCCCTTGAGGCTCGCCTTACCCGACCGTTGTTGTTTCTATATTTTCCATTTCATTCGGCGTTCTAAGGGAGAAAACGGGGAGACGCTGTCATCTTCCCCGATTGTATTATACCTGAATCATCTCTGCATCCTGTGATAGAGCGATACCTATGCACAATACTAAGAATTATCTTGTTCTTTTTTCTTTTAGTTTTGAATATACTACCCATGTGTTATTATGGATCTTCTATTTCTTTCATATAGCTATTTTTGTCAGGTTCGGGTGATCACCAGCCACTAGCAGTTATGTCAGATGACGCAAGGATGGGACAAAGTTGAGGAAACACCAGCATTGGCCTGGTTGATCGAATTATCCCCCTTGTGCCCCTGTGGGAGAATCCATGCCGTGGAACCTTGGGATGTATTAGTGGTCGGAGATGTTCACTGACCCTAATTTTCTCGTAGCCGCGCTTAGATTGGATGAATGAAGTGGAATTAGCCCAATCTAGGCTAATTATGTAGACCGATGTTACCTTGCATAAACCCAAGGGTAACGTGCATGAGTCGAGTCATGGTATCTAGTCCCGTTGTACATCTCCAGGCCAAGTCCGCTCTCTAGGATTTCGGGCTTGGCAGAGGGAGTGCGGTATGAGAGATGTGATGATTAGTAACTAGGTAGTATGTACTATATGGTACTTGGGATGGATGCCATCATGGGTAGCTAATACACAGGAGGCATAAGAGTATAAGAGTACCTCGGCCCAGTATACTGGTATCTCCCCAGATCTAGATTTACACACATCATCTGGTCATCGTTATCGGCGATTCTCCACCTGTAAGAACTGCAGTCGGTGAAATTGAGTACGTCCATTAATGATATAATTGTTATTAATGAGTGGACTAAATGCCCATGCCCACTGTGTGCAATAGGAAGTCAGGCTTAGTCCCCGAGGCCAATCAAATGCTGGTTCAACGATGCAGGGCGTCAACTAGACCTGAACAGGCAGGATTCCAGATCATCGGGAAGACACGATCTCGTGCATAGTGATCAAGTGGATTAAAAAACCTTGGACCGGGAAGTCGGCACGCTCGGATTACTTCAACTGTGACTCTTACTACTTTGTTAGCGGGCTTTCATCATAGCTCCGTGGACATCCGAAGGTGGGTTTGCGGGGGATAGAAAGAAAGCCATGAATAGCTGGATAATATTGTATGAAAGTGCAGAGTAAGTTAAAATATGGCCTTGAGGATGGCATCTTTGAGGTGCTATACTTAGTAAAACCAGTGCCTTGGAGTATTGAATAGTATAATTACTATGATGATACCGAAGACTAGCTGTATACAGTTCCTCCCCAGTACTAGCCTACTGTCTAGCTAGTAACATTTGAATACCCCCACCCGGTTTTGCCTCAGGCCTGGGTGTATTGCCCCTCTTATCCTTCTTATCCTGATGATCCAGGCGCTTTCTTCTATGAGCATCTTGTCTTCTCTCTTTCCTTAACATTCACCCGATCTCTCCCTTCAGATCGACATTGTTTCTCTTGTTTTATTCGGGCAAGAACAAATCAAAAACTCTACGGGGAAAGATTTGCCTCTCGAAAACCCACGTAATCGACCGTTTTTCTCTGGGTCCCGTTTCTTCCCTCTCCCCTCTCCAAGCTCTTTCCTTCCCTCAGAGATTTCCCCTCGACTTTGACCACCCAAGAACACCCCCCCCCCAAAAAAGAGAAACATCTCAGCTCGAAAACAAAAAAGTCCGGAATATTAACGCAAAACAAATCGGAAACAAATCACATTCCTCTTCCCCCGCGAAATCACGACCTCGTGAGGGGTATGTGTGCCGCTGCAGTCTGCTCCATTCAAGGTCGTTAGAAAGAGTATGACGTCTGTAACGGCCGGGTCGACCACAACCAACTCTGCGGATTCAGGTATGTCTTGGCCTTTCAATTTTTCGCTTATCCTTCCCTACCGTGAATGATGTCTAGAATGTCAAATTCCTAATGCATGATTGATCGTCCTCGATAGGCTCGAATATGCAGAACCCCGCCAAGATGCCGCCCCAAGCGGAGTCCGACCCCGACGCCAAGTCAGGTTCAGGTTCAGGTTCAGGTTCAGGTTCACAGCCTGCCCAAGTCCGCTTCTCTTCGGTCAACCAGGAGATTGAACCGTCTTCAATGCTCTCCCCGGTGTCGGAGAAGTCTGTCCAAGACTCATTATCGGATAAAAACGAAGAAGACTTGCGATCGGTGGCTATTAGCTTGCAGAAATCCCAGCTCCAGGAGTCCCGTCTACGCAACTTCTCATTCGAACCAATGTCGCTTCCTTCCTCGCGGGTGAGTCTCCAACTCTTCTTCTTTTTTTCGATTTCCTTCGTTCTTGAACTCCAATTCTCTCCTATTCACTTAATTCCCTGGGCCCCAATCATCCCCTGCGATCGCCGGATCTCCGGATCTCCAGATCGGCAGGATCTCACCGGGTGAACGGGTGTTGAAGCCCCCAAAATTAGCCCCCCTCCCTTCGCCATTGCTAGCAGGTCAACATCGTTGGTCTATAATCTATAAGAAGGCAATCATAGTTGCTGACATGGGTCTCGAATCTATCTAGGTTGGATCGCGAGAGTCTAGTAATCCCAGTGCTCGGGATGGCGGTTCTCTTGTAACCTCTCCTCACGCTTCTCCCCCCGTATCCGCAGTACAATCACCACCTCTTACCCCCGCTGTCACTCATTCTCGCGATGGCAGGTCCACGGACAGTGTAGCCGCCTTGGGCGCGGCTGGTCGAGGGAATGTGCAGGCCATTACTCCCGAAGCATCCCCTCCGGTCACTTCCGGCGAAATGAATCAGTCTCAAAATACACAATCTCCCCGACCATCTACAGAACATCTTGTCTCCAGGAAGAGCGCAACCTCTGTACCCCAACCCCACGTTACTATCCCGCAACACCGTGCCCAATTCTTTATTGGTAATGATTCGCAAGAAGAAAGCCCGCCTCCCACTCCGCGGGACTCCCATACCCCTCCGGGCGCAATTACCCCAGTTGGCGAGCCGAATGATCCGTACGCCCGCAGTAGGCGAGCACCACCTTCAAAGGATTTGAAACAGCTTGATCCTCGATTTATTTTCAGCAGCCGCGATTCTAAGCGGGCATTTCGTCCGGGCACACCCCGATCAGCGAGTGCCAGTGATATCACCAAGTCCAACAATGACAAACGGGGTGTCTTCCACAAGGATAAAAATAATGAGCCCAAGCATGGTCACGGTCACCATGGTTCGATGTCTGAGCTGAAGCGCTTTTTCAAGATCGGCGGCCACCGTAACAAGCGACCAGATTCTCCAACATCAGCATCAAAACGTTCAAGCCGGGGATCTGGAAAGTCTACTCCATACCAAATGGCACCAGACAATGTTCCCTTTGCTGATGATCATGGTCTGACAACCAAGTATGGTAAAATGGGTAAGGTTCTTGGGTCCGGCGCCGGTGGTTCGGTTCGATTGTTGAAACGCGATGGCGATGGTGTCACATTTGCCGTCAAGCAATTTCGGGAGCGTCATAGCTGGGAGAGCTTGAAGGAGTATTCGAAAAAGGTCACGGCAGAGTTCTGTATTGGTTCAACCCTGCACCATGGAAATATAATCGAGACTCTTGATATTATTCAAGAAGGCCATCATTGGTACGAGGTGATGGAGTATGCGCCATTTGATCTTTTTGCAATCGTCATGACGGGCAAGATGAGCAAAGAGGAAATCTCCTGCTCTTTCAAGCAGATCCTCAGCGGCGTTGCCTATCTCCATGGAATGGGTTTGGCTCATCGTGATTTGAAACTCGACAATGTGGTGGTCAACGACCGCGGTATTATGAAGCTGATCGATTTTGGAAGTGCCGTTGTCTTCCGATATCCTTTCGAGAATGGCATTGTGCCAGCTTCAGGCATCGTTGGTTCCGATCCTTACTTGGCTCCAGAGGTATACGACGAAAAGAAATATGACCCTCGCCCCACGGATGTTTGGTCGCTGGCGATCATCTTCTGTTGCATGACCCTGCGTCGCTTCCCATGGAAGCAACCGCGTACCACCGACAATTCCTACCGGTTGTTCGTTTCGACACCGACACCTGGTACGCCGGTGCCTGACTCGGATCCCCGGCGTTCCCGTCCCAAGTCGTCTTCCGACCTTCCTTCTTCTGCCCATGAACAAAAACCACCTGCGCCCACCTCAAACCCAGCGGGTAATTCCGAAACGCCTGACAAGTCAACTGTGCCGACGTCAGCTCCGCAAGAAAACGGAACAAATGGAAACCACACCGACACTTCGAAAGAAGGTGATTCAGAACCCCAGGCGAAGAAGCAAACCAGCCAAACCAGCACGGCAACCACCGCAAACAACGGTACTGCCAATGATAAACCCACTCGCACGACCAGCAAGGAAGCTCCTCCTCTCCCACCAGGCTCTCAACCAGCCGCCCAGCGCCAGGAGGTCATCAAGGGTCCATGGCGCCTTCTCCGCATCTTGCCGCGGGAAAGTCGGTACATTATTGGCCGCATGTTGAAAATTGACCCGAAGGAGCGAGCAACACTTGACGAGGTTTTGGCTGATGACTGGGTACGAAATATCATCTGCTGTCAACAGGAAGACTCCGGTCAAGTTATCAACGCCTCCAACCACACTCACGTTCTTGAGCCTCCATCGCACAGCCCTGCTGTGGCTAGCAAAGGCCACAAGGCCAAATGATTCCCCTTCTTTGTATCAATTTTTTTCCGCCTGTGCATAATTCCCTCCAAGTCCCATTCGACGGGCGTGTCACTGTTACCTTTTCTTTTACCTTTTCTGCCTCCTATTCGATTTTCTGCTTGTTCTCTCGTGCTCTTCCAATGGCCTACATGATTTCCACTTTGTTGCAAACCATGCCTCGTCATTTCTCCTCCCCCTTTTTTTCTTCTATTCTTCTCCGGTCGATATCTATCCGCCTAATTTCCTGTGTGACCTTTTCTGTGTTACCCATCAACCGCACTTCCCAGGAGACCCAGGCCAATTGAATATTCCTGGGCGTTTCGGAAACATTTCTGTTTGTTTCCCTCCTGGAGACTCGGTTGTCCATATTACATGCCTTCCCCAGAGCCATTGAGTATGCAGCAGAAGTCCCTTCCCCGAGAGCATTCCTACTTCCGCGACCTGTTATCATGGTGCCCTGCGAGCACCGGACTTCTTGGTACTTGACAAAGAACATTAATGTCATAGATAGTTTAAACGTACGAAAATATTTTCTGTTTAGATATTCAAATTGTGTAGCAAATCCGTCCAATCGTATATAGAAATACAATGTAATATTGTGAAATTCCTCTATTTTTTCTTCATATTTACTTTTGCCGGTGATTGTCCTGACGTAACCCTTAATTCGGCGATATCGGATGGCCTGACCGCGGAGCAAACTTGAACCTCGATCTACATCAACTGCGGAGCTCTACCGCACCCTCGGCCAAGCTTCTCGCTCAGTCTCGGGGTTCCTCTTTCCTCCGTCTAAATTCTCCAATTACCACACCCCTCAATTGGACCGATATAGAACAGCCCTCATGCCAATGCGATAAAAGTCAACTCCCTTTCTCTCTCAACCCCGACACATCACCCGTCATGACCCAACAACCCGAGGGCGAGGCCTTGGTCTCTTCCCTATGGACAAGATCCCTCCTCGTAAGCCATTACCCATACTGAATTCCCCTCAAAAAACCCCTCTAACCAATTGAACCTCCCAGTCCGGCGCAGTGGCAGGTCTAACAGTAGACTGTTCCCTCTACCCACTCGACACCATCAAAACCCGTCTCCAAAAAGCACGCGACCCCAACGCTCCCAAAGGCCCACGTCTCTCCCTCCGCCAAACAGTCCGCGGCATATACGCAGGTCTCCCATCTGCCCTATTCGGCTCTGCCCCCTCCGCCGCATCCTTCTTCATAGTCTACGACGGCGTAAAGCGCTCTCTCCTACCCCCGAAGGGCTCCACCGATACCCCATCCCGGTCACACATAATCTTCACGCACTCCCTCGCCTCTTCTCTCGGTGAAGTCGCAGCCTGCGCAGTCCGCGTCCCTACAGAAGTAATCAAGCAACGTGCCCAGGCCGGTTTATTCGGTGGCTCTTCCCTCCTCGCTCTAAAGGACATTTTATCACTTCGTCATGCCGCACCACCACCCTTTCCTCCGGCAGCAGGTACAAACGCAACCCTGATATCCGGCCCAGTAAATGTTGTTACCTCTTCAACACCGAAGCGCGGATACGGCCAGGTATTCCGAGAACTCTACCGCGGCGCTGGAATAACCATTGCGCGCGAGATTCCATTCACAGTCATCCAGTTTACGATGTGGGAGTCTATGAAAGAGGCATATGGCAAGCGGTATCTGAAGCCTATTTCCGGTGCGACGTCTATTTCTGAGACGCAGATTCCTGCCTCAACAAGTGCTATGTTTGGGAGTGTGGCTGGTGCTATTTCTGCGGGCTTGACTACTCCGTTGGATGTTATTAAGACGCGCGTTATGCTTGCTAGGAGGGGTGAGGTTGGGGCTCCGGTTAGAATTCGGGAGATTGTTAGTGGAATTGCACAGGAGGGGATGGGTACTTTCTGGCGTGGGATTGGGCCAAGAGTGGCTTGGATTGGTATTGGGGGGTCTGTGTTTTTGGGTAGTTATCAGTGGGCGTGGAATAGCTTGGAGCGGAGGAGGGAGTTGAAGGAGCAGGAGTGATGGATGGATGAATGAATGCTATTGGTAGATTCCGGAGTTGTCTTGTATTATTATTGTTCTTTAGAGGATCTTTGGTACATACTACTAGATTTAGAATAAGAAAAGTGACTACAAATGATACCTACTCCCCACATATGCATGGTCTCTCTTCTTGTTATTATTCTCAAAGTTAGTCTAGCTTGATCCTGAGTACGACTCGATATATTATTTCAGATCTGTATTTGTCAGGTGCTATTTCCATGGTCGATATTGTATGATTAATATTAATTTAAAATGATCCGGTCTTAACCGGATTTTTCCTATTCGACATATAAGGACCACTAACATCGTAGAAGATATAATCGAAGTAAATAGATACATTAAGAACTGTTCTATTCGATTTACCTCTTTCTTCTAATGATTTTGTGGTAAAACGTAAGTGAGCCTGTTACTCTAATGTTGATTCCCGCGGTTAAAGTATAAACGGCCAAGCAATAGCAAGCATCCGAAATGTATAGAATCATCTACTTACCATAGATTTCAAACGATATTGAAATTAAGATAATCGTTATAGATGTAAGCATCAGATGATGTCAGATAATAGGATAATTTATCCCTGTAAAACGGTCAATCAACGCTCAAAGCAACAGGTGATACGACCGGAGTACACCCGACCACTTGCGCTATGGCGTCGTGAACCGAAATGCCCCTGGCGGCTCTTCCAACTTCCCCTCATTTACATATCACCTCCCATTCCCCCGTCCTCAATCAATTCCACTTCTAAATCACTCCAACTGCCCCTCTATTTCTCCCCGCGTGCTTTGTGCTTTGTTCTGGGGGATCATCGGCAAAATAAGCACACTCACCCGTGACGTACATCCTTGCTTGTCCCCACCAAAAAGCGCAAGTGATCGGCCTCGATTGAGGCAGATAAGCTCCGCATCTCCTCCGCAATTTGCCTCTGCCACATAACCCCAATCTGCATGTATGGCACGGAAACTGAGCCACCAGAGGGTCACTTATGGTGAGAAGACTTCCAAGTTCTTTTAGTGTTGGTTTTCTGGATATTGTTGTGCTGACTGGGATACTACAGTGCTGCCGCTGCCTGATGCCCCCGGTGGGCACCGGCTCGGAGTGAATGGGTTAGCCGTTGACCAGCAAAACTCCATCTTGTAAGTCGCTCGTTGTCCTTTGGTGAAAGAACAGGTTGAAGAGTAGTCTGTCACGGCTTAGCTGTTGTGCTTTCTTTCTTCCCCCGCAGCCTCCATTCTTAAACCACGTGGGTTGTACAGCCTCTAATGTGACGTCTTCCCTTTTCCCCAGGTATTCCGCGGGCCGCGACGGTGTGATCTGTTCATGGGATTTGAACCCCCCACAAGCTCCTTTTCATCCTTCGAATCCATTCTCTAATGCGACAAGACAGCCCGGTCCGACTCGTTTTAAAACTCAGGTTCAGGCTCATAGCCACTGGATCAACGATATCGTCTTAACTCAGGACAATTCCGCTCTTGTATCCGCCTCTTCCGATACCACTGTACGGCTTTGGCGACCGCATTCCGAATCAGTTGAGGTTCCCGAACGCATTGGTAAACATGCAGATTACGTGAAGGCGCTGGCTAGCCCTGGTGGCCAAGCTAGCTGGGTCGCATCAGGTGGCCTTGATCATAAAATCTGTTTGTGGGATCTGAATGGCTGCGGAGAAATCTTGAGCATTGATGCCTGTGGCGATGATAAGACTGAAAAGGGATCTATCTATGCTCTTGGTGCTGTTTCCTCGGTGCTAGCTAGTGGTGGACCGGAGAATGTTGTCCGAGTATGGGATCCTAAGTCCGGAAAATTGGTGACCAAGTTTGTGGGCCATACGGATAATGTCCGCGATATTATGATCAATCAGAGTGGTGATACTATTATGACTGCATCTTCCGATCAGACTATCAAAGTCTGGTCACTCACTGCTGGTCGTTGCATGAACACCCTTACGATGCATAATGATAGCGTTTGGTCGCTTTACTCTGATCATCCGGATCTTTCAGTCTTTTACTCCAGTGATCGTTCAGGATTGGTTGCTAAGACCGATACACGGCAGTCTTCCGATATGGAACAGGGCGTTTGTGTCGCCGCTCTACAGGAACATGAAGGTGTTGTGAAGGTTGCCGCTTGTGGCGATAATATTTGGACGGCTACTCCCAAGTCGAGTATCAATCGTTGGAAGGACATCGACACTACGCTTGAGATTGAATCTGAGCCGGCTCCTGGACGCACCATTGATTCTGCTGCTGCGACCAAACCTGAACCCGAATCTAAACCCGATAAAGAGCTAAAGAGTATTCCTTACAATGCTATCTTGCAACTATCGGCAACTTCATCTCTGCTAGCGGGCACTCCATCCGGTGTCCAAACTCCTGAGCCAGGATTGGAGGGCGAGCTGGGATCGACAGCTCCTATCTCTTTAGTACCAGAGGAGAGTATCGAAGGGCAGCATGGGTTGATCAAGTGCTTAATGCTGAACGATAGAAAGCGAACTCTTACACAAGATTCTGCCGGAGACATTGTTTTGTGGGACTTACTCAAATGTGTTCCCGTGCAAGCATTTGGTAAACGTCACCTCGAGGATGTGGCGGACGAAATCAATACAACAGAGAGCATCGCTCACTGGTGTACTATTGACGTCCGTACTGGAAGACTCTCTGTCATTTTAGAGCCCAATCGCTGCTTCGATGCTGAGGTTTATGCAGACGAGGCTGGTCTGTCAGATGAGGACCTCGAACAATTCCGAGACGACCAAAGAATCAACCTTGGCAAATGGGTTCTGCGATGGCTATTTGCTCCCTTGGTTGATGAGGAAACCCGACGCGATGAGGAATACCGTGAAACTGCGCAAGCAAAGGCCGAAGAACTGGCTGGGCTCAACCCTATCAGTACTTCAGCCCCAGGCGATGACATCCCTCGTAGCGTTGGCATTCCAATCTCAGATCCCTCCACGTTGACCCTACGCCCGGGTGTAGACTTTCCAGGAAGTCCCAATACCTCAGGGTTCGGAATCAACATTGGAACTCCGTCCTCGGCGAACTATATGAGTACTTCAATGGCGAGTAGCGTCTCCCCATTCCCGAACTTTGAACCAGACACAGATGCCATTCCGTCTTCTCACCCGCCTCCTGATGCTGGACCGTCTTCATTCTCCGATAAATCCGGCGACTATTTCACATCGAGACTTCCGCAGGATAATGATAAAGCGCCTATGTCTCCCTCGGACGCCAATTCACAATCCGGACTCCCGCAGTCTCCCTCAGAACCTGATAAGGAGGAGCGTAAGAAAGGAAGCTCATTATTTGGCAAGAAGTTCCGCATGGGAATGGGCGATATCAAGAAACTGGGCCGGACATCTACGGATCAAAAGCCGTCGATTCAAGAAGAGAAGGTCGAAGAATCTGAAGTGTCATCTATTAAAGAGGAGAAGGTTTACGAGCCCAACATCAGTGGGGTTATTGATCGTATTCGCCATGAATACGATGAGTTTTTGGCTTCAAGTCCAAACCGTGTCTTGGCGACGGCTATCACCCCTAGTCCGTTGAGTGAGACACCTCGTCTCTACATCCCTTCAAAAACTGCTGTCTTTATTCAAGAGGAAACGGGCGATACCGCAGTGGCTTCGGATCTGTACAGAGGAAGTGTGGGTCGCATTGGCGAAGAAATCGAGCGTTTAGAAAAGTCCATCCCGCATTGGCTTGGTGAATTGCTTTTGAAGGTATGTGATTATTCCTTTTGACGCGATTAATCTCCTCATTGGCCGTTACTAACTTATCATTTTTAGAACCAAATCCCATTCAAGGAACAGGTCAAGATCGCATTTGTTCTAAAACCATTCGATGAGTCCGTGCCGCCAGTGGTGAAGCCCGAAGTGTAAGACCCTCCTCTATGACATATCATTGGCTTATAAACTAACGAAGCAATCTGCCACAGCGCGACTGCAAGCGGAGGCCCGCCTCCTCCCAATCCCAACAACAATTCCCGGCTGAACGCCAATCGCATGCTCCGTGCCAAGAAGGTGCTAGCCTACGTGGCTGAGCGCATCGATCCGCAAAACGCTGAGGACCCGGAGGACGGAATGCCACCGGAGGAGTACCTCGAGCTCTACTGCCAGAAAATTGTTTGTGATGGCTTGATGGCTTGATCCTTTCAATTTTTACCCCTGACTAACATTACATAGTACTGTCCACCAAACATGACTCTGGCTACTATGCGCTCGCATCTCTGGCGTACGTCTGGTGACATGATCCTCCATTACAGGCCAAACGGCAAGAAAGAAATTCGACCACCGCCACACCTGACTAACAATGTCGAGACCAATGGCACTAACGGTGAATCTGGAGTTCCAAACGGGGACAACCATGCACCCCCTGGCAGTATTCATTCGATGACGAACTCAGGATCAGTGTCTGGGTCGGTTGTAACTTAAGTTTTTTTTCGTCTTATCTTCCTGGGGGGCAGTTTCTTTTCTCTTAGCAGTCTTGTTTCTTTGTGTTTTTCATGGCTTGATCTTGAGCTTTTGGATCTGCTAGCGACGATTAGTGTGGGCAGTTCTTTCGTTTGGCCGAGCGAGGGATGGATCTGGGTACATATGGAAAATGCTCTCTGATACCCCTGCTTTTGCTGATATGCCTATTCCTACATGCACTTATTCCCTGGTTTCGGCATACTACTTACTGCTTTTCATTTACCAGAGTATTTGATTTGGATGTAGATCTGAGATGTTGTCTGTACTGTACATACGAAGTTGAGATCGCTATCTACTGCATCCGTTTGATATAATCCATGGATGCAAGTGGAGCAAATCCGCCCTATCAAGTTCAAGCCCCAGGTAGGTACTCGTGGACATAAATAATCTACCTAAATAGTTACTATGAATCCGAGCTTCAGGGCTTTAATTCTAATTTAAGCTAAGATGCACAAAGTACCGAGTAAAATAAAGCTCAAATCAAGAATGTGTCACTTTAAACGCCGCCCTCGCTTCGCATGACTGCACTTCCAGAACGTCAGCCCAACCGAATCCGATTTGCACTAGTGAATTGGCTTGCCTTAGTGCCCGCCTCCCAGCGTAATTTCCAGCAATAAGAGCCCTCGTGTGCCTGGCAAAAGCACCAGGCCCCAATGGCCAGGGTCTCTTAATACGAAAAAAGCCTATTAGCCTTCTCTCCACCACATGGAGAACCTGGTCCCGGGTCCACTGATCCCCCCGATCCAGTAGTTTCTGGCGACCCAGATCGTGCGATTGACAGTTACTTTTAACTATCCTTTCGGCGTGCCCGATTAACCAGGCAGTGATGTGATTCGGCCCCGGCCGGTAGCTTAGCGGAGAAGACTTTTTATCCGAGCTGTTATCGGGCTTTGCTAATTCTTTACTGAGACATGCGGGTCTGGCGTTCGCTTGATGTGCTGGATACTTGATTTCGGTGATTAGAGCGTGGGGTCATTGGTTCGATACCTCGTGGCTTTGTCTATGTGTCGGAAAAAATCAGCCGCAATGCTTTGCTAGGTGGAGGATTAGGCTTTTGTCCCTGTTGTCATTTTGCAGGGGTGTTCTTTCGTGGAGTATATAGCCTGGAGGGTCGGTTCTTGAAGCCTTTTCTAGCACTTTCTTGTTTTTAGGTTTGTTAGAATTGCTACTCGTTGTGTTGTTGTTGTTTCTCTTAAATACAGTCATTCTTTTATTCGTTTTAGAGATTTTATTCTCAATCACATTCGTTCCTGGGTATTTTTACGTCCATCTTTCAAGATGATGCCCACTACCAACCACCTTCTCGGCACATTGCTTTTCTCGGCTTCACTATTTAGCTCGGGATACGCAACTGTGACTTGCGTCAATGAGGAGACCAATATACTCCTGAACCCATCATTCGAAACCGGGGATATCACCGACTGGTTGGTCGCTGCAGCCTATGGCCGAGAGATCGAGTCGGGAGGTGCTTCTGATGGAACTTATTATCTGTGAGTCTGCAAGCCTATCTACAGCTATCTTCAAATAGGAAATGACAGGGCTCAATTAACAATACTATTTAGCGAGGCTCCTCGCATTTACAACTACAATTACTTGGAGCAACCGCTCACTGACCTCGAAGTTGGAGAGACATACACCCTAGAAGTCGACTTCAAATTCGCCTGGACCCTCACTAGTACCCCCAGCACGGCATTGAATAGATGTTGGCTCGGTTTTGCTCAAAATTCTTATACTTCATGGATTGACGAGCAGCATGTCTTCTACTCATCTATCAACCCAGATTGGTCAACATTGACTACATCCTGGACGCCAACCTCGTCCTCCGCTAACCTCTACGTCACTTTCGGCTGCAACTATGTCAATCTGAATGCCTTCATGGTGGATAACGTTCGCGCTCTCAAGACAACTTCCGTTTGCACGACCAGCATCCCTCCCCCGGTTGTTACCCCAACTACCATTGCCACAACTAGCATTGCTTCCTCCAGCGCTGTTTCCTCTAGCAGTGCCAGCTCCTCGCATATTGCCTCTTCCTCCGCAGTGCAGTTGAGCTCTAGCTCCTCTGTCGTGAGCTCCGTTCGTGTTCCTCCTAGCTCTTCCAAGCCTGTGATTCACTCATCCACCAATGTTGCCTCTTCGACCGTGACTCCTGTTACTAGCCCGTCCGCCCCAGCTGGTGTTTCTTCTTCTTCGGCCATTGTTCCTCACTCCGGCCGTCCTACAACGTCACCTATCCGTTCTTCCTCGTTGAGCCGTCGTCCGATTTCCTCCACTGCGAAGCCCCACTCTACTCCTCTTGCTTCGTTGACTCCTATCTCTTCGTCGACTCCTTCGGGTTCCAACACTGGCTCCGGCTCTAGCACAAACACCATCTCTACTTCTGGCTCTACTACCACTTGCACTGAATCCGGCTCCGGCTCCGGTTCTACTACGCCCGGCTCTAACTCTGGATCTGGCTCCAGCTCCAGCACAAGCACCATTTCTGCTTCTGGCTCTACCACAACAGGCTCTGGCTCTGGCTCTAACACCTCTGGATCTGGATCTGGATCTGGCTCCACTACCACTTGCACCGAATCTGGCTCCGGCTCCGGCTCTAGCACGAACACCGTCTCTGCCTCCGGTTCCACTACTACTGGATCTAACACTGGATCCAACACCAGCCCTGGCTCCGGCTCTAACACCTCTGGTTCTGGTTCCACTACCACTTGCACTGAATCTGGCTCCGGCTCCGGCTCCGGCACAAGCACAAGCACTATCTCTGCTTCTGGCTCCATTACAACGGGATCTACACCTCCCCAAGGGGTCACATCAACAATTCTGTCTACCAGAACTAGCACCATCACTGAATGCCCCGCCAGTGTCACCGACTGCCCTGCCCGTCAGCGCACTACTTACCTTACAACTGAGACCGTCGTTGTGGGTACTACTGTCTGCCCTCTTACTGAGGGTATCCAGCCTACTGGTGTTGCTTCCACCGGTTCACAGCCAGGCGGAGGCTCAGGCAACGGCAATGGCTCTGGCTCTACCGAAATGACTACCTCCACTGTTTTCACTACACGTACTTCAACCGTCACCGCTTGTCCTTCCTCTGTGAAGGATTGCCCTGCTACCGCGAAGTCGACCTATGT
This sequence comes from Penicillium angulare, assembly GCF_028827245.1. Taxonomy (NCBI): domain Eukaryota; kingdom Fungi; phylum Ascomycota; class Eurotiomycetes; order Eurotiales; family Aspergillaceae; genus Penicillium; species Penicillium angulare. Next base: position 2,267,959 of record NW_026623163.1, read on the forward strand.
TACCACTGAGACTATTGTTGATTATACTACCGTTTGCCCTGTTACCGCCACAGAGACTGGTATCCCTACCGCTCCGTCATACACCAACGTTGCACCCACCGGTGCTGTATCTACTGGCACTGGATCTACTGGCAAAGAAACCACTGGATCCGGCCCTGAGGCCTCTGGCACTGAGTCGGTCATTACTACCGTTATCGTTGCAACAGTTACCGGATCTGCCGCAAGCGAGACCGTCGTTATTGCAACTGAAGTTTTGACCGTCACTGCCGTCGGAGCTTCGAACTCGGGCAGCCGAGGTGTTGGGGCTATCGGTACTACCGTTCCTTCAAGCGGTGTTAACAATCAGCCCACCGCTTCAGGCTTCTCGACCTCTTCTTCTTCTGTTCCCCAGGGAGGTTCTTCGTCTGGATCTACTTCCACCGCTGGATCTCCAGCCGGTACCAGCCCTGCTGCTTTCAACGGAGCTTCTGGGTCTTTCACTTTCTCTTCTAGTCTGCTCTGCGGACTGGCCCTTCTTGTTGTGGCCTATGTTTATTAATTTCTCCCCATGATCCCTCCGCTATAGGAGAGTACATACATATACATGCAGTTAATTACTTAATGCTTTGTTCTACATTTATGAATGTCAAAACGAAAAATAAAATAAAATCAGAAAAACAAATTGGCAATTTTGTCAACTGCTCCCCATTACTATCGTAATGATCATTGTTGTAGAAGCCTTGGTAGTTGGATCCCGAGGTAACCCCTCACTGGCAGCGGGGAACCCGATGGTTGGACAGAACAAAGCTGCATCGTAATCGTTTGGGGGCCGACAATCTAACCCAACTCACCTGACAGGCTGCCCATTTTTTGTTCTGCGGGGACTTTTCGGATTAGTCAATTTCGTCTGTAAGTCAGCGGTCTGGAATTACTTTTGGGTTGATTCCATCCCCATTTGTCTATTCAAGTGGCAATCCGTTCCTACCTCAACTTGATTGACCTGGTTGTTCCCCTCATCTCCATTCAAGATGGCTGAGCTCACACCAGTGGCCAAACGAACAGACTATGTTTTCAACGTAGGCACCTTTGGACGTAAGGTCACTACCAACAGTCCGGAAGCCCAAGTGTGGTTCAATCGCGGCCTTACCTGGGTTTACTCCTTCAACCACTCGGAAGGTGCCAAATGCTTCGAACAAGCTATCGCTCACGATGAGTCGTGTGCCATAGCCTACTGGGGCCTTGCCTATGCCCTTGGTCCAAACTATAATCAATCATGGGAATTCTTTGGTGAAAATCTAAAGAATATTGTGGCACGCACATACCAAGCATCACGCAAAGCATTGGATCTATCTCCCAGCGCAACTCCAATTGAACAGGCACTCATTACTGCGATTCAATCTCGTTTCATTAGTGATAAGCCTGCAGGCATGGAGCAATATGCTGCTCAAAATCGTGCCTATGCTGACGCAATGGAAACGGCCTATCGCGCCTTCGGAGATGATCTTGACGTAGCGGCGCTATATGCAGACTCCATCATGAGTCTCACACCATGGAAACTTTGGAATTTGGAAACAGGAGAGCCTAATCCAGGTACTCGCACCTTGGAAGCGAAAAATGTCTTGGAAAAAGCCCTTAAACACAAAGATGCGCTCCAGCACCCTGGTTTATTGCACTATTATATTCACTTAATTGAGATGTCCTCCACGCCAGAGCTCGGACTAGTTCCGGCGGACTACCTCCGAGGTCTAGTCCCAGATTCTGGACATACAAACCACATGCCCTCACATCTGGATGTGTTGGTCGGCGATTATCGAGCTGGCGTTCTCGCGAACCAGCGTGCCACCATCGCAGACGAGAAGTATCTAAAAGAAGAGGGCGCAATGAACTTCTACTCCATCTATCGCATGCATAATTACCACACATTGATTTATGCAGCTATGTTCGCGGGCCAAAAACGCGTTGCTCTAGATGCTGTCGATCGCATGGAAGCTACTCTTCCTGAGGAGCTTCTTAAATCAATGCCGGACTTCAGCGAGTTCTTCATGTCTGTACGCCCCCATGTGATGATTCGATTTGGAATGTGGGATGAAATTATCGCTCTCCCCATTCCCAAAGATACGGAGCTCTACTGCGTTACCACTGCATCTACATATTACGCCAAGGGTGTCGCGACCGCAGCTACTGGTAATGTTCCCGAAGCTGAACGCTATCGCAGTCTGTACGGTGAGGCAGCAAAACGTATCCCCAGAACCCGTCTTGATTTTCCCAATAAATGCGTGGATGTACTTGATATTGCATCTGCCATGTTGGATGGTGAAATCGAGTACCGTCGTGGAAACTATAAAGAGGCATTTGAACATCTTCGTCGCTCTATTGTTTTGGAAGATGCTCTAGGTTATAGCGAGCCATGGAGCTGGATGCAGCCTAGTCGTCATGCCTATGCAGCTCTTCTGTTGGAACAGGGTCATGTCGAAGAGGCAGCTGCTGAATATCGATGTGATTTGGGACTTGATAATAGTGTTATTCGTGCGCGTCGTCATTTGAACAATGTCTGGGCTTTGCAGGGATATCACGAGTGTTTGCTTCGGTTGGGTCGCCACGCGGAGGCTAGGGTCCTTGAACCACAGTTGAAGATCGCGCTGGCAGTCGCTGATGTTCCTATCACCTCTTCATGCTTCTGCCGGAATGATACTTTGCAGACTTCAAATGAAGGAAAATGTTGCTCCAGAAACAGCTGTCTTTAAATGATGTTATACATACATGAATATGCAGACTTTATTGGCAAACTCGTTTTATTTGCAGCTTTAGTGCCTTTTTGTCGTCATGTATACTAGTCGTTTGTCAAGATGCCTAGCTGAACAAACTGGAACGCTCCGATAAACGTAATGAGGTCAAACTTATGTTTTGTAGATGAAAATTATTCGCTCCTCCAGGGCTTTCTTCCTTCTTTCACCTTTCATCTTCCTCGCCTGTTCTCACCTACTCAACTGCTGATCCGAAGCCATCGATCATCGAGATTGAACAAAACTTACAAGACATGGAGGATATAGTGCGAGATGATACCGGGGGGCGTTGGTCTGCCGCCTACCGGCGCGTCAAGGGTAATACTCCACCGACACACTTCTTGTGAGATTGCCACTCCCAGTACTGGATGCTTGATATTTTCATGCAACAATATCGCTGACAAGTGGACACAGGAAGCCACCTCACAGGACCTGCAGATGTAAAGATCACAATCCACCAGAGCGGTTTCCCACAAACAACGCTATCCTGGTAAGATCTGAATGTCTTCCCTCCCCCAATTTAGCATCACCACTAAAAAGAACAGAATATTCCACCTTGCATGACCGCGTGTCCATATTGTGGCTTTGAGGAGTAGGTTCATGGAATTTATCCAGATTTGCCGCTTCCAACTAACCAACATTAAAGTTTCGGCGATGGCAGCCTGAGTGGTGCTATTATGCGAGACCATATTCTCCGAAGGCATATAGTGAGTAGATATAGAGTATCCTTGTCCAGAAACTATCAAATAACCCTGCGTGCTTGCAAATAGAACCTCGATCCCGTTTTCTCAATTATCAAAGTCCGGCCTGGTGTGAGTCTGCCAAGGCTCCCAGTAAGTCTATACCTCGCTCTTCACATTTCACGATAATAAATTTATTTACAGGCCTAGCACTCAAACCAGCTCTACCCATGTGTAAGCTTCATTGAATCATCTTTGTGTGCAGATATTGATCAGTTCATTCTAGTGAGGAAACTAAGTCTAGCGATCTCCAAATATCCAGTGGACTCTACGGCCCCGAAACCGAAAAAGAGAGTTCAATTGAGCAATGTGCTACATCTTCTCTCGAGATACTTTCATTCTTCCTCGCCGTCCATGTCGTGTTATCGTTTTTACTCTTTTGGGTTCTTGTTACAATCCATGTGTATCAAGCTCTCCGACGGCATGGAGAGAGTAAAAAGAAGACAGCCACGAAGAAAATGTCATCCAGATCCAGTGGTAAGTCCTGGCTTTGGTAAAATTAAATCTATTTCAGTAACCTTCCGCCTGTTTTCTTTCAGTCTTTTGGATTTGCTGATTCACTGGGCTTCTTGATGATTGTTTTAGGGATAGTAATTAGTAATTCATGGGATTCATAAGCTCAACTTTACCCTGATAGTGATAGAGCAGCTTTCAGAGTTAGATATGGAATGTTATCAATGAAAATTAATCCCGCTGTGTGGAGACCAAGTCTTGCATTCCTATCTGAAGTATGGTGAGCAATTTGTCATGGCGATCTCTATCCATATACTGTTTCGTCTTCAATGTCCGATTTTTAGGCCAGATATCAAGTAGTCTCCGTAAAAACGATAAGCGTCGTCGTGGAATTGACATACATACATATACCCACTTGGCAGGTATGACGTATATTTGAAGATTTAGCTGTTCAGCAACGGGCCGGGCGTACCCAGGTCCACTGATTTCTACTGATATGATGACTATTTCTGGAGGATATCTCGTTCCTGGTGCGCACATTTCTGCACATGAATAAAACGTATGGAGGATTGCGGGGTTCTACCCGGCTTCTAGAATCCCAATACTCCGGAATACAAGTTCCCCCGGATTCAACTATCTCATTCCAGCGAATAGATGATTCAATGAGCATATAATATTAGCTAACATTCGATAAAAATGTGGCCAAATGGAGGGGCCCCGGGGGGTTGACACCCGGGCCGGTTATATGCGCCGGCCCGGGGATGAGTCGGGGACGGGGGTTTCATGCTCATTTATCGGGCCACCGAATCTAACTTCTTCTTTCGGGCGTGAAAGTGGAGCCTCCGAGAGGAACTTTCCAGTATCTTACGGGATAAGATACATGTCGAGCAGCCCGTTTAGCCACTCGGTGTGCTCGGTAGGCGCGGGAGAAAAGATCCACAGAAGAATGCAGGAACGCGTCCAACAAATTCCTTCAACACAACTGTTCGTTACTCCATAATTCAATCTTAGCCCCCAGCGTGATTCGTAGAACCTAGTTTCTCCACAATGCAGATTTCACCGCATTTGAAACCTGCGGAACGAAATCCCCACATTTTTGAAAAACAGCCGTACCAGAAATGTACCCTACCGGTACCCTAACTACCTATCGCCACACGCCAAGAAGAGAAAAAAATGGGTCGAGTCGATTATCTCGGACTACCTCCACGCTGTGCGACTTTTGGCATCTTGATTTCCTCATCTTCTTCTCATCTAGGTATTCAGATCTTTAGTCTCCATATCGACCATTAGCCATCATGACTACCGTGGAGATGTCTCGTGCAAGCCCGCCTCCGGAGGTTGATGTATACGATGATATGGGAGAAGCAGAAAAATACCCCGAAAAAGCTCCTCCGACAGATGACCCCTTTGGAAATGAAGAAACCGGAGAAGTCAAGTATCGTGTCATGAAGTGGTGGTAAGTTCTCAATGCCTAAGCCGTTTGGATCAAATCAGATCATGATATAGCATATATTGACACTTATACAGGCAAGCGGGCATGCGTAAGATTCCACTATCAATCCGAAATCGATTATGAATGTATTGTTGTCTAACCGAAGCTTCTAGTGATGGTCGCTGAAAATATCTCATTGGGAATCATGTCTCTTCCCTCAGCCGTGGCAACCCTCGGCATTGTCCCGTAAGAAGCTTTTGGTATGAACGCGATTGATACGAAAATGCTGATCTTTCCCTAGCTCGCTTATCATCATTCTCGGATTGTCTGGCATCTCGTGGTATACAGGCTATGTTTGCGGACAGTTTAAGCTGCGCTACCCTCAAGTGCATAGTATGGGTGATGCTGGTGAACTTCTTATGGGCCCGATCGGACGAGAGATTTGCTATGTTGGCCAGCTGTTGTTCATTATCTTCTTGATGGCCAGCCACATTCTCACCTTCACCGTGACATTCAATACTATCACTAACCATGGAACATGTACCATTGTATTCGGAGTTGTCGGCTTGGTTGCATGTGGTATTGCTTCCCTTCCTCGTACATCCGAGAAGGTATTTTTGATGTCTACCATCTCTGCTGTCAGCATTTTGGTTGCCACCATCGTTACAATGATCTCCGTCGCCATCCAAACCCCAGACAATGTTCAGAACGATGTTGTCGCTGCCCCCAGCTTCCAAAATGGTTTCTTAGCCGTTACAAACATCGTCTTCGCTTTCATCGCTCACGTTTCGTTCTTCGGTATCATTTCAGAGATGGAGGACCCTCGCCAATTCCCCAAGTCACTGGCCATGCTCCAAGTCGTCGACACAACCATGTACGTTGTTTCAGCCATGGTCATCTACCACTATGCCGGCCCAGACGTCTCCTCTCCCGCTTTGTCGTCTGCCGGTCCCGTTATGAAGAGAGTTGTATACGGTCTAGCCATTCCAACGGTACTTGAATCCTTTCCAAAGTTCCTTAATCAAGGGAATATCAGCTAACATCACAAAGGTCATTGTTGCCGGTGTCGTTTTCGGCCATGTCGCTTGTAAATACATCTATGTCCGAATCTTCAGAGGCGAGCGCTCCCACCACATGCACCAAAGGAGTTTCCTGGCTACAGGTACTTGGGTTGCCATTTGTCTCAGCACCTGGACTATTGCCTGGATCATCGCAGAGTCGATTCCAGTGTTCAATGATCTATTGAGTTTGATTGTATGTTCCTTTTGAACCTTCCAAATTGTACATTACTAACGTGTGGGTTTTCTCCGTACAGAGTGCTCTTTTCGGCAGTTGGTTTAGCTGTAAGTTTCTCATGAATCACGATCATCATTTCAAAAGAAGAAAAACATACTAACCTTAACAAAGACGGTCTCCCTGCCATTTTCTGGCTGCTCATGAACAAGGGTCAGTGGTTCTCTACATGGAAGAAAATCCTCCTTACTCTCGTCAACTTCGCGATTCTAGGAATTGCTTGTGCCATTGTGAGTTATACATTTCGAATCGCGCATTACGAGGAACCTATATTCATTTACTAACTAAAATAGTGTGGTCTGGGTCTGTATGTTTCGGGCAAGTCGATCCACGATAGCTCGGCCAACGCCAGCTGGACATGCGCTAGCAATGCCATTTAAATATAGTATATTTTAACGTGCCAGGTGATGGATATCATCAGCGCTGGACGTGCACTTTTTGGTTCAATCTTCTAGACTGCGAGGCAGGCAAGGAGAAAATGTGTGTGAATAAATTTGGATAGCATAACCTTAGAGCTTGTATATATAGAGTTGCATTTTAGATTCGATCATACCTACTATGCATATGTTTTGCACTTCTGTATTCACAGTATAAGATTAATCATGGCTTCAACTTGAATATGTATTGCTAAGTGGAGCCACCGACTGGCTATATGTACCCGCTTTCGTGTCATGTAGCCCACTGTGGCCCATCAAGCCCATACTGTGTACAATATACAGTAGATCCCTCCCCACTTAGTCTAGCCAGTTTGTTTATTTCAATGCTTGAAAATATACCTTCCAATTATATCAAAACCGAACACCTAGATCGTCAAGATAAAAAACTGAGCCAAGTTTCTAAATAAAATGCATGTCTATGGCGTTGGGTACAGTGCTGCTTCATCCTCCAAATACTCCAAGATATAGGGTACACAGCCCTGAAGAGCATATGTAAGCTATCCTCATGAAGAAGGAAAATTGTGTAAATCCAAATATTCCTCTTTGGAAATCTTTGATACATGCAAGGCTCTAGAACTTCACTTTTATATCTAATACGAGCCTTATCCTAATATGGAACCAGTCGGTTAAGAATGGGCGCAAATGATTGGTTCCAGGTTCGGTGTTTGACCATGGCTCGATCTGTTCAAACCCCGAACGCCACTCACAATCGGCATCTGTCGGACGAATACACTTCTCTTCTTTAACCCATTTCATGACAATAACAAGCCATTGCCGACGGTGAATCAATTTGCTTAGAACACGTATAACCCGGCTTCCTGTCTGAATAAAGGCCGAAGAAGCCATCTAGCAAATGCCGCGGACATTCAAGCCACCCGCCAAAGCGGCATGCCTTGCATGGTTCGTCCACATCACGACTCGTTTTATCTTCAACGCTAACTATGTTTTGTACTAGTCGCTCATCGAAGACAAAATGTGATGGTCAATATCCGTGCAAAAGCGTGAGCCTTTTTTGGTTTCTATTATAGGAAATACTCGTTGATCAACGTTTACTTACAATTCGCGATAGTGTTACAGCAAAGGCCGAGATTGTTACTATCAGCCCAGTCGCCGGGGTGGAGCTCGAAGAGGCGCTCGATATACCGAATCATTGCATCGTCGTGATACATCTGATAATAGCTCGCCGAAAAAGCCAACCCCTGCTCCCGCCTCGCTGTCAGATGCTACAGAAAGTATAGGTCAGTCGAATTCTTTTAGAAGCAGCAAGTCAAGCAATTAACGCAGATCCTATTGACATCGCCGACTAGATCCCTTCTTAGAGAATACGATTGGACTGTTGACTCCCTTTTTGGGATTCAATAACCTCGATCAATCATCGGATATACTACCTGATGCTGGCGAAGCTGTTCAATTGTGGGGACAGCTAACTCCAGCTGAAGATGGCTCTTTTGTCCCCGGATCCATCATTGACACAGATCTACCTGCTATTCGGGTATATACATCTGAGCAAGACATGTGAGTGACCCACATTATGGATTGGATGCATAAGGTCCACATCCATACGACTAGTATGCTGACAGGACTGAACTAGTCTTAATGCTTATTACATCTACATGCACCCTTATTTCCCATTACTACCACCTTCTCCAGTGCCAATATACGAAGATCGTTCCACTCATTTCCAACGGTCAATCGAAAATATGGAACCCAACAGGGCCGATTTACCCTATTGGCCAATTTCCTCACTGGGTCTAGCCCTCTCTGCCATCCTCGTGCTCATACCACCCATGCATCAATCATCTAGAAATGAGGCATCAATTCTTGCGAGGCGTTCATATGCCCAGTTCTTTGCGCAAGCAGCTATTTCTAGCTCGGAGAAAGAGCTTGATGATATCGGTCCCGCATCAAACATTGGTACGATGGATGCTAATATCTCTCAAGAACGAAGTTCATTTCACTCGCATGTGCCTCAGCAGCTGGATCCCATTTTAGCGCTTGTTGTACTTGCTATTTATGAACATTCTCAACGGGGGAATATTTCTCGGATGCGTGCTCGTGTTAATAATGCTGTGACTACAGCAATGGATATCTCGCTGCATAACCTTGGCTCAACGGAGACGGAGTTCTCAGATGCCCAGCGACGTGCTTGGTGGATGACTGTACGCACTCTCCACATATACATCTCTCTTTGAAGCAAGTAATACTAATCTTATCTAGATGTTCGTTGCCTATATATCATCAAATCTTCATCTTTCCGTATGTCCTATAGAAAACCTCGCCTTTTGGATATTCAGCGTACTCATTGAAGTTACGGAATATAGACCCCAATTATCTCGTCTGATGATCCGAGAATAACAACGCCGTTCCCCAAATTTGGCGTTGATCTAGAGGTACCGTCTTCCAGCCCCAAAGGAATAGTTCACAATTCACTAACTCTTCAAAGCCATGGTCTTTCACAATTCGAGCACAAAGACTCCTATACGAAGCTCACTCAATAGTCCACAAATTGGAACGCATCGCCGATATAGCTCTCCACCCCACCATAGCCGACGACATCAAAAAGATCGACTGCCAAATCATATCTCTATCAATCGAAGCCGACCAAAGTCTCCGCGAGACATTCGACTTCGAAGGCGAAGCAGAAATAGCAGAGAACATGTGGCGAATAAGTCGTATAATGATAAACACGTAAGGATCCCAAGTCTCCCCTCATACACGCATACGTACATACTAAAGCCCATACTATACATACAAAGTGCCCGAATCCGACTCCACCGCTTCAGAGCATTCATGGACATCCCCTTGTTCCTAGACAGATACTGCGACCTAATTTCAATAAACAGCCACGGCGTCTCACATCCATCCCCCAACTCCGTCACACACTGGCAATCCAACTTCCCATTCACAGAACACGAGTCCTCAATCATCTGTCTGAAAGCCGCTCTTGTCATCTCAAGCACATTTCGGAATCTACCATATCCTCACGCCTGCGGACCAGAGACCTGTAAGCGCGGCTCGCTGAATAGAAGAGTTATGGTTCGCTCTGCATGCTGTGTTAGCAGGATTCCTCGGACGGTTCCGTTTCTGGTTTGCAGTGCCATGCAGGCTAGCTATACAATGCTTATGTTGTTTCATCGCGTGAGATCTTGTCTTGAGGCTGGGCGGATAGTGGCTTGTTATCATTTGCTTAATAGGCCGGAGACTGTGAGTGAGATTTCGGATGCAGAGAGGTTAATTGAGGAGTTGAGACATGGTGTGGAGTCTTTGGCTACTCCGTTGAAACAGGATGGGATATTTGAGGGTGTTGCGGGGGTGGGTCGGGAGATTGAGATGGCGTATATGGCTGCTTTTCCGGATTGTGCACCAATTGGTTGAGAGGCTATTTAGTTTAAAGAGCCATTGAATGCTCCTATGCACTGGAAACGCATATATGATTGGACAAGTCTTAATGATTCAACTAAGCTGCCCGGACTTCGATCGCGTACTGAGCATATCATTATGATCCTCGCTTGTACAAAATCCTGCCTCCCGGCACATCCGCCTAATTACCTACGGTCATAGAATTCTTCAGTCATCCATGGATGATGTGTAAAAATGCTACAAGATCCCGCCAAAGCAGGGCGGTATCGGCCAGAATTGAGTAACATTAAAATCTCTTGTCAGTCATATTTCACAAATTACGATATATTATTTCTATTGTTCTTGTATACATGTTGCTCTGGATAATATAATGAACGCTAAGAGTCTCGACACCGGAGACGTTTCTTTGAGGAACGTAGCACAAAGTTTTCGACCGAGCCGAGCCCAGCGTTACTGCAAAACCTAAAAACACCTACGCGTCGATTCTATGTTGATCTACCTCGTCATAAGCCCAACCCCCAGATCGACACGATAGACGTCGTTGCGAACTGACCACATGACGAGGTGAAAGGGTGGGCGGCATGCGGGGAATAAGCCTGACAAGCGGAGATGATCTCATGGCTGCGGGATGATATCACGATTGGCGATTCCATCGTCTGGAATGACTAGCGAGTTTACGAAGAGTTTACCGGTAATTAATGTGACGAATAAGATGTCTGGTGTTTATCAAGTTGACTCATAAATGGTTTGATTGATTTTCTTCAAGAAAATATTGGCTAGATTGGCTCATGCATCGAGGAGGGGGTATGTGACATAGAAAAATGTAAAAGCAAAACGAAATGTGTCGGCCTGGACACTTTTCAACTCCGCGCTTGTATAGATATAAGGAAATCGTGAGGTATTTGTACGTGATAAATAAGACGACGGCGCTCTGCGCTGTTCATATGCATATTGGGTATTAGCTTAGGCCGAGACACCCACCCAACGAGAGGGAATGGTATTGTTGTCTTCACAGTCTTCGTAGTCGCCATACAGGCGATATGGATTACTGTTGCGAGGGGGTAGCCAAATGCGAGCCCTAGTGGGGATGTCTTCGCGGAGCTTGCCGCTGCGTCGCATGTTCATCTCCAGGACGACCATGCGGAGGAAATCACTGTTCTCGCGGGGTTCACGCTGACGTGACATGGGCGCCACCTCCGGATCAAAAGTGTATGCTTGATCGCGGTTCTTCTTAGGCACGACATGGAAATGATTACGTCGGTGACCCCGATTGCGAGATCGACGGTATGTTTGCATCTGGATGGATACACAGGCTTGCGTCGATTCAGGTGTGTCATGAGGATGATCGTGATAGACACACATCTCGGCCGGGGAAAGCGAGGTTGGATTCAGGTAACGTCGTAGTTCTGGAGAAGGCGGGGTTTGCATTGGTAGAGGGCGGCGATCATCGGTCAATTCAGGCGTGATAGAAAAGAGAGATCGGGTGAGAAAGTCTTCCGGTTGAACCGAGGGCGTAGCAAAGGTGGAAACAGACTGCGCTGCCGATTTGATGGCACGTAATGATGCCGTAAGGTTTGATTTGAAAGAGGAACGCAGGCTTGGAAAAGATCGAAGCGTGCTGGACCGTTTTTCAGGGATCACATCTGGCATTTCTGGCTTATCGTAGGTATTGAAGTCGATGTATTCACCCTCTTCAATCTCTGTTTCAAGAAGAGGATGATCAAAGACACAGTCCATGGCCGGTGAATATCGGAGCTGTCTCCTTTCCGAGGGGCTCTTATGGCTAGCGGGTGTTGGCGGTTGAGAAATGCTGGATGGCGAGGCGAGGTCATGGCTGAGGGAGGGCATGGAGTCGCTGGATGATGACCTGGCAGATAAGGAAGGCTCTGGCTCCGAATCATGGACCATGTACTTGTCACTGTAGTCTGGCGGGCTTAATAATATCTCCATGGCAGAATTTCCCGCTCCAGCTGTTAAGTAATCCTCCTTGGAGTCAACTCCCTCCTGCAAGAACCGGCAAAATTCCTCCACATGGTTCCCTCGAGGAAGCTTCCGAGACTTTCGAGTTCGGGGTTTCCAAGATCTTCTCGGAAGGGGTATGGCTGTTGCATCTAGTACCGAAGCAACTGTAGTGGGGATATGGTGGTCATTGGAGGATGCGGAAGAAGATCGATGCGAGGATGGTCGGCTTTTGGATTGGATGCGGGAGCGGGTTTCTCGTTGCACAGGGACATGCGAGGGCCATTTTGAAGGAATACCCACGGGAATGGCGTTGGACGGTCCCCGTGACTTGCCATCATATGTAGTTTGTGAGCCAGGTCGGTATTTTGGTACCACGCCTGGCTGGTCCTTGACATCAATGGGCATCATTGCCTTCTGTGGTGGCAATGAGGTGAATAGAAATGCTCTTGGAACCATCATCTTCAATGATCATGCCAGTTTATATTTTGAATATATCAATATTGGCCTTTGTATTGGCCTGATGAGGCACTTTGGTCGAGGTTCTGGGCGAGGTACATTGAAGAGTGAAATGGTGACTCTTAATTTCCCGCCACACACTTCGCGGATATAATCGCGGGAGAGAAGGAGATCTGGATCGAAATGGGGAGGATAGGAGGATTTTTGAGAAGAGAGACGGGTAAGTCAAAAGAATAGGGGGAATGGCAGGGTAGAATGAGTGAGAGGATGTAGTAAAGGGAGGAAGTGGAAATGGGGAAGGAAGATAAAGGATAAAGGATTTGGAGTGGTGACGGAGGATGATAAGAGAATGTATTGGGCAGGTACGCGTGTGACGGTGTAAGAAACGGATCCAGAGGTGGATCCGACTTGGGGTTTTCAGTGGTTTGGAACAGTTTTGAATGAAAAATGGATTTTACTGATTGTTCATTGGATGCGGGGGACAATAGCATGCCGGGGTTCCGGTATCGATCCTCTGCAAAAAGGCAGCCCTTTTCCGCCCATTGTCTACTATTGTCGTAATCTATTACGACCAATACAGCCCCGTACGGAGTAATGCGCCGTAGAATGTTCGCCCAGTGGACCCCATCGAAGCAGCCCTGCAGTAAGGAGGATCCGAGGCCCCCCGGTTTGCTGACCTATATTTCTTCGCTGACCAGCATGAAACAGATGAGTTTATAAATGACTCTTCCACATGGTATGGGGCTCGGTCTGAAATGGATATGTAATACAGATGCACTCTTTCCTAGTTCGATAGTCCACTAGATTAGGGAGTACACGGAGGAGCATAGTAACCCTAACTCCACCGGATAAGGAGGGTTGTTTAAGGTTGGGATTAGTGTGGTGCCTGCAGATGTGGATGGAGATGCCGTTCTCAGCCAACACGTAAATAGGAGGATTTTTTCTTATTTTTCTTTATTATCGATCGGTAAAAGTCTGCGTTAAGAAACCCAAAAAGGGGCATTTTTTCTCTTTATTTTCTTCGGGCGGGACCCGCTTACTTTTACTTCAGATACAGTTATCCTAGAAAACACCCCTTAAATATTCCTAAATATTCCTTGTCCTGGATGCAAATGATGTCTCGATTTGATTAAACTTCCAGGCTGTCGATGTAACTGCTGGTGCCAATGAGACTTGTTACTGCCGTGAGATCCAATTCTGGCACCTGGCCACCTCAATCAAGCCGGCGGTCCCCGGTCGGATTTACTACGGTCTGCGGACACTCGCATTCCTCAAACAGTGAACACTATTTACACTAGGAGACGTGGCTAGTGGATCTTTCTAAGCGAGTAGTTGCGGTGTATGCCTGATGGATCTGAGGATTTGTGTGTAATTTATCTTTGTTGGGCCTTTCTCAATTGAATTTTAAGTTATTATTAATTGGTCCACTATTTCTAAAGTGTTTGTGTGTGTGCTTTGCTTTGTTGATAACTAGACGGCGACGGCGGTCAGCGCGGTAGATCGCTGTTGCTGGCCTACTATCAATGGTTGCCCTGCTCAGCGCCCAATAGTACGGAGTAGACTGTGCCTCTCTTCATTAGGAAACCCCTTTGTCCCATCATTATGTTGAGATTGCCTTGTTCTGTGTTTGTTGTCTGTTTTGTTTTGTTGTAGACCTTGTTTCGCTTTGTTAAGCAAACACAGCCTCTCCTTTTTCCTATTTTTCCTACTCCATAAATAGCATTTCCATTACTCATACATTTCTGTGCCGCTTCCAGGCCATTCATTTCAATGGGGCCTTTCAAATGTTCAACTGGCCAATGAAGACCACGATGAATGGCATAGTCACGTGCTCTTATCACTCGCTGAGTAATTCAGCTGCTCTTATCACCCTCCATGTAAATGTGTGGGAAATGAGCCATCCAGAAGTCGGCGATAATACTTTCCTCGCAGCATGCAGATATCCAATCATTGTGGATTCACTTAAAATTACCTTATCTACAGCCAATGCCTTCCTGGGCTACTGAAGGGTGAATCTCCTTGCCTCCCCAGTCTTTCCCCCGCTTCTGTAGTGGGTCGTACCGCGGGGTCGAGGATTCAGGCCTGCTCTACTCTGTACGGCACTCTGTATACTTTGATATCCGGCAAGGCAAACGATCCGCAAGTGTAAGGCCGAGCCCCGTTGCCTCCCGATTTTCCGAATCCGGACCTTTTATGGCCCGATAGAACTGGTCAAATTGATCGAAGCGAGCGGTCACGTCCTCGTGCGTTGCTGTGGGAGCTCATCGTATTTTTTATACCCACTGTGTTGTCTAGACGATGGACACATCATGTACTGATCCCTATCAATATTGGACCATTGAACGGTGGCCACGACGCTGAGGTGTGGTGGGGGGCCCTCATTCCGCGGAGAAAGCATCCGCCCCATTTTGGACACACGAGGAAGCAAGCGAATCAAAATCATGTCTGCAGATGCGAATGCGGCCAAGAGACGCTGCGTTAGCACAGCTTGCCTTGCTTGTCGCAGGCGAAAATCAAAGGTATAGCATCGCCAATATGAATTCAATGCTAGCTGGAAATATATGGTCACTAACAAGTAAACAATTAGTGCGATGGAAATCTACCTAGTTGCGCTGCATGCTCATCTGTCTATAAAACACCCTGTTCGTGCATTTCATTTTAGATCCAAGCACCATCATAATGTTGCTTTACTAACGGAGTGATAGGCGTATATGACCCAAACTCTGACCATCGCCGAAAGGGCGTGTTCAAGAAGGATGTTGATACCTTGCGAACAAAACATACAACATTACAAACACTAATACAGGCATTGTTAAACTATGAAGAAGACGACGCCTTTGAGCTTGTCCGCCAAATAAGATCATGCGAGGACCTTGAAACAGTTGCTCAATCCGTTGCTGCCAGGCAAAATGGGCTTCTATCTGCATCGGAAACAAGAGCTGACGCTAGCGACGAGAATCTATCAGAGGTGGACCAATTCGACTCTGAGTTATCAGGGAAAATACGCGAACTTTTCCTCGACGGCTCACGAAAGTTCATTGGCGGCACGTCGAATCTGATTTTCCTTCCCCCGGGTTCTGATATGCAAGAGTCTACTTCAACTGCCGACTTCGCTTTAAGCACCACACAGGATACTGGCCCCATCGGGCGATGGACACGAGTTACAGATGATGAGAGTCTCATCAGCCATCTCCTAACAATGTACTTCACCTGGCATTATCCATTCTTCACTATCCTTGCGAAAGATTTGTTTTATAGGGACTTCATGAGAGGTGTATCAAGTCAATATTGCTCAGCTTTGTTGGTCAATGCCATGCTCGCCCTTGGTTGTCATTTCAGCGCTTTCTCGGGGGCGTGCTCAGATCCCGAAAATATCGCAACAGCGGGCAACCATTTCTTCAAAGAAGCCAAGCGTCTGATTCATGAAAATGACGAGCATGAAACTGCGAAGCTTTGTACAGTCCAGGCCTTTGCTCTTATGTCTGTGCGTGAAGCTGGATGCGGACGCGAAGGCAAGGGTTGGGTGTATAGCGGCCTGAGCTTTCGCATGGCGTTTGATCTCGGATTAAATGTCGATGCATCTAATCTCGGGTACAAACTCTCGGATGAGGAGATTGATGCTCGACGCATCACATTCTGGGGCTGCTTCGTTATTGACAAGTAAGTTTTATCTGCTGCCCGTATTGCTAGAATAAATCCTAATAGAAAACAGATGCTGGTCAAATTACCTAGGCCGTCAGCCTCAGTTGTTGTCATCGAACACAAGCATACCTAAGATTGAGTTGTTACCGAAAGAAGAAACCGAGGCATGGTCACCCTATACCGACGCTGGCATAGGCCAAGAGCATACCCAGCCTTCCCGCACCAGAGCTGTTGCTTTGCAAATTTCGAAATTATGTGAAATCAGTAATGACCTTCTTCTGTTTTTCTATAATCCTTCGGAGCTAGAAAAGTCGCAATCCAAGCAATTGGAATTGAAAAGGCTGAGTGATGTCCATACACGGCTTGAAGCATGGAAGAAGGAACTGCCGCGGGAACTTGACCCTAAAGAAGGACAGCTTCCCCAAGTCCTGGTGATGCAGTAAGTAGCCGACAGGTTCGTTTGTGTCCCCTTTCTTTTGCTAATCCTTACGCCAGCATGTTCCATCAACTCCTTCACGTCCATCTATACCGACCATTTCTCAAATATACCAAGGCCAATACCCCACTCCCTCCACATGTGTCGCCCCGCAAGATCTGCACACAGGCTGCATCCGTGATCTCTAAGCTTTTGCGGATGTACAAGCGCACCTACGGGCTGAAGCAAAT
The DNA here is from genome assembly GCF_028827245.1 of Penicillium angulare. Classification (NCBI taxonomy): domain Eukaryota; kingdom Fungi; phylum Ascomycota; class Eurotiomycetes; order Eurotiales; family Aspergillaceae; genus Penicillium; species Penicillium angulare. Next base: position 2,285,162 of record NW_026623163.1, read on the forward strand.
ATGTAACATTGTTGTTTATATCGCTCATACGGCCTGCACAATACATCTACTCAACTTACCCGGAAGAAACCCCGAACGAGATGTTGTTCATTGTCTCCGGAACCTCGAAGAAATGGCCGACAGCTGGGTAGCTGCCCGACGAACCTTGCGCATTCTCGACATATCCGCCAACAAATGGCAAGTGAAACTGCCAAGTGATGCCATCACCATCTTCGAACGGACTCATGCAAAATGGGGTTCCTGGGGCTCCTGGGACCAAGTCACATCGCCTTCCGCATCAGAAGATTCTCCCATGCCAAATGATACATATAATCCCCCATACGCATACCCAGGAGCCTACCAACCACCAACCAACCAAGTTCCAACAGGCCTACACCGAGAAGTCATAAGTCCAACCCCAGCTTCTATAATGGAGGTCTCTATGGGTCCACATTATCCAAATGCCACCGTATCTCCTATGGCACCAATGGGACATATCCGTCAGGCGTCAGGACCAATCACTCAAAGAGCAGACTACGCAACCGCTGCCCCGGAGCCGCAGTATATGCGCCAAATACCCCAGGTTAACTACCAAATGGCCCCATTAGCAACATCTGGTCCTTCAGCAGCGGCATCACCTGTAGTACCGAGTGCCTGGTACGATCAAGCGGGAAACCCCATCGGACCTTCACATGCTTCACATACTGCATTATCGCCTACTTCAGATTCGCCTAGTTCTGGTCTAGATACGACGGAACATCTAGTTGAGGAGAGCCATGACTGGTGGAATAAGAACGCTGCTGTTGCACTGGGCATTGGTGGGGCTGAGAACTGGGGCGCCGCATGGGGTCCTAATATTCCTGCTCAGTCTCCTCCTCTTTCGTATGGAAATAGTGGTCAGCTTATGTCTATGTCTGCACATCAGTCTGGTTCTGCAGGGGCAGAAAACTCGCCCCAGGTTTCAGGTGGAATACCTGGTATGCCCCCTGCAGCTGAAAATGGGACGACGGGGTATGATGAGCAATGGAAGTAGATAAAGTGTTTCGTATAATCTGTTTTTAGACCTTTCTTTTTTTTTGGTTCATCTGAGTTTGAAGCTTGATAAATCTCTTTATTTGTATTTTTCGACCTCCACGTTTTTGTTTGCATGTTATGATACCAGTTCGGAGGCTGTTGTGGGTTGAAGTTGGTTTATATTGTTTCTCTTGTTCATGTTGATTGAGTTTCCATGAGAATGAATACCATTTACAGATAGGAAATTACTAGGAGAGTATTGATAGAATGAAATAATCCAATGTTGAAAGAATTTCCATCATAAGTGATCATTAAATTTGCAAAGTACATAAACACCAAGAAACAAGATGCTAGGTCAATGAAAAGGGAGGTTCGACCCATATAGACGTGGTAAGACGAGAGATGGTATCACTGCCAGTAGTTAGTAAACTGTATCAGAAATGATGATATAACGATGATGCTTACCAGGAAATAATCAGCGACGGGCTTTTTCGCAGGCATACCCCTTGTATCCTGGGCCGCGGCCTCGAAAACGCGGTATCTTCTCCCAGGACTAACAACAGTAGTCATATCAGCACCCATAACCCCGTTGCTCCGGCCATATTCTCCGTTACTGCGTGCAATTGTTCCGCCGTTGCTGGCGTCTTCGCCCAGCTCCAATATGGCAGCAACATTACCACAGCGGTAACAGTAGTTCGGAGCAGACCACACAGTGACAATGCCACCATCGAACATCTCCTTGTAGCCCTCCATAACAAGCTGGTGAGCTCTTGCAACCAAAGACAAGCCATTGAGATGGTTGAACTGTTTCACTATATCGCCGCCGAAAAGGAATCCGGCGCCACGGGGACTCAGCCCCCACCCTTCGATCTCGTCGGGGTCTGACCAAAGGAGATCACACATGGCACCTTCATGCGGAACCTCTTGTTTCCTGTCTATCAAGCGAATCTTGTCTACAGAATCGATGAGTGGCGATAATCCGCCGTGTACACAGAGAACAGCACCCGTGCGACTATTGCCCAAACTACCGTTCCCATCTCCACTTGCACCGGTTCCTGGAGCTCCAGTACGTGCCGGGGGACCCGTTTGACTCGGACCAGCAGATATATCACGCGGTGGGGAGATGCGTGAGTCTGTGGAAGTATCGGAAGAAGAACGCATACGCGGACGATAGCTGCTCATGGTAACCTCTCCATGGGAGTTAAGCACCTCCGTCTTCAGCTCGCCGTCATCAAACGACATCGTAGAATGTGTAGTTTCGGACAAAGAAGGACCAGTCGGTTCCAGTTCAGAGCTGGCGCCGAGGACGATCGCACCCAGCGCCAAATAATCGAACACTTCGCAGCAGTAGCGCCAGACGTTAGCGCTGCCATACTTGCGGATACACTCATCGTAGAAGCCGTAGACGGTGGTGATCTGGCGCGACTCATGGTTTCCGCGGATAAGGGTTATGCGATCTGGATATCGCACTTTGAGACAGAGGAGAAGGAGGAAGGATTCAAGTGAATAGAAGCCGCGGTCGACGAAGTCGCCCATGAACAGGTAATTTGTGTCGGGTACATCGCCGCCGACGCGGAAGAGTTCCATCAAATCGTGAAATTGGCCATGAATATCGCCGCAGATTGTGACTGGGGCGTCTACGGAGACGACATTGCCTTCTTCGATTAGGAGCTCGCGCGCCTTGTAACAGAGCTCGCGGACTTGCGATTCGGGGATCAGGCGGCAGGCCCGCAGCTGCTCGATCGCCCTAGACGAAGAAAATACAAAGGATTAGTTTGTTTCGTTTTTATTGATTATAGCGGGTCATATTACCGATCTAGGTCACTCATGTTGAGCTAAGAGTTGATGAGGGGGAGGTTGGGATGGAGATAGAAGTTGGGGGGTAAGAGGCGGAGGAAAGTGGGAATATGGTGGATAGGAGAGAATCTCCCGTTGGGAGACTCTATGCAGAATGATCTCAATCAGTTTCCGTTGCGATCAATAAATACAGATTCATGATTGCGGCGCCATATTCATTAAAAAAGTACGCGAGTTTCTTAGGAGAAATCAAGCTGCAACGGCAGAAACCAGGCGTATCTGAGTCTGCGGCCGCTGCGGGCCAATCACGTCGGACCCAGATAAGATTAGATGGGCCAGAGCCTTCGCATACCCTCGACTTCCCGCTTTTTGGATCGCCCTCCTCCCCGGATTCTCCTGTTCAACTCATTCAATCCTTCAGTCTCCTGGGGGGTCCTCGGTCTAGACTCAATTGGCCTTCTCTGCATCTCTAATACCTCCCCCGACTTCCTCGTTCCTCCCTGGACCTGGCCTCCTATCACCAATGGCCTGGTGAAGAAAAAAAAGAAGACCACATTGAAGACAGTCAACCACACACACCCAACTCGAATTGAACCACTCGTTTCGCGAAAGTCATATAATTCCATCTCATTTTCGTAATGCCTCCACATCTTCACCCACGGTCCCGGTCAACAACCGGCTTGTTCGCCGGCACTCTCCTCGCATCCCTCCTGGTCGTCGGCATGCCACACGTCTTCCCTTGTCCTGCCCCGCGTCGTACATTCGCCGACTCAGAAATGACCATGACAGCCGATGGGCAACAAGTGCCACGCATGCGACGCCGTCGACGAAAAGAAATGCAGCTGGATTCTGAGATTCCTCGTCCCGAGCACCCGGCATCTTCCGGCGTCGTAGACGAGGAGGTGTCTACATTTTTACATATGGAGGAGGAAGCACAGAGGCTGGCTAGTGTTGGACACGAATGTCCTGTGCCAAAGCCTAAGGGTGTTTTAGGTCAATGGCTCGGCTTTCAGGGTGTTCGTGAGAGCGAGCAGCACCACGCGTCTGCTAATGGGGCTCGATAGACTCAACTGCTCCTATGTTATGTGTACCGCTATGTGTTTTGGGTTGGGGCTTTGCATTGTTTTGCTTGTTTTATTTTGTTTGAATTATACCATGGACTGTCCAGAAGGATGGATTTGATTGGCCTGTGTTGGCTGATGTTGGAGTAGAACCTTGGAAGGTTAGGTGTCGATGCGATAACTTGATGCCTACCATGCCTACCATGCCTACAATTGTAAAAAAGAATATTACCAGACAAATAAACGTCTTTAAAGACATTTCAAATCTATTACAGAAATTGCTTTGGGTGCATTGCTTTAGGTGGACAGACTGCTACTAGTATCTCTCACTTGGTGTATATTCAGTCCAGCTGGACTGGTGATGCTTTGCGCCACAGCAAATACCTAGGCGAGTACTTAATAGTACAAAGCATTGCCAGTGTTTAGTTCCAAGGCTCTGCGAGGAAATGTTTAGTATACCACATTGCTCTGTTATTTGGTAAGAGAAGAGGAGTTGCCGAGGCATTCTTCGAGTCAACTATTGTGAATGAACTTTTTTTTAGTTCTTTACACCATATCGGAATATGACTAAATCTCAAATCATTGAGATAGTTTCAAAATACAAACATGGTCCTCAAGCATCAGAACCTTGGAAGAGTGGTGAAGACTTACCCGATTCTACAGAGCAGTTGAGCAACGTCAGAACACGAGATTAAAAAAAACCATTTATTTATCTTGCATACAAGGCCATTCTGCATTTACTATTTTTACTTGTATTAGATGCTCGGGCCTCTATGAACTCCTGAAATTGGAAGAAATTGGAAAATCATGGGCGCCTCTACAAGATATCTGGACAAGTACTAGCCTTTTATCAATTGGTAGTACTAGTTTAGTATTAGTATAGTGTGGTTATCGGCGCGGATAGTCAATTAGGCCGAAAATTCGCCGGGTGTGGGCTAGTGGTAAGACGTCTACTCCATATGGCCCTGGTTGTCCTTGGTCTTGACCTTTGGTTATACTTTGGTATAAACCCAAGGTAACACCAGGTATGGAATTTTAGAAGACGAGGGTTCAATCTCATCCACTGGCATCTTTTTTTATCTTCCCATAAAAATTGATCATGGATCAGATATAGTTACCTGACTGCAAGCCAGCCTAATTCCCATAGGTGGAGCTAAGATTATACCCCACCGACATCAATTAACTGTCGCAGCTCCGGCCAGCTGCAACATTCCGATTCAACACCAAGCCACCATGCCCTGGGCACGCTTTATTCGCGGCGTGCTGACCCAGCCCCGGCACACAAAATGGATTGCTCCCCTCTTAGTCCTGGGCGATGCGCTCTTTTGCGCTCTAGTCATATGGAAGATCTCCTGTAAGTCCGAACTCGAGCTCCAATCCCGACACGCGTCCACTCTAAGACCAGAGCCAGAAGCTAATCTTCACTGCGCGACACAGATACAGAAATCGACTGGACAACATATATGCAGCAAATTTCCTTATACCTCTCTGGTGAACGCGATTACCCCTCGATCAAAGGCTCAACGGGGCCGCTCGTATATCCCGCCGCTCATGTCTACGTCTACACACTCCTGTACAACTTAACCGACCAAGGGCGCGACATCCTTGGCGGACAGATTATCTTTGCAGGCATTTATCTGTCTTCATTGATTCTTGTGTTTGGATGCTATCGAAAAGTCGGCGCTCCGCCGTATCTCTTCCCACTTTTGGTGCTGTCCAAACGGCTGCATAGCATCTTTATGCTGCGCATGTTCAATGATGGAATCGCTGCTTTTGCTATGTGGCTCGCTATATACCTCTTTCTTCGACGGCAGTGGACTCTGGGAGTTGTGGCGTGGACATTGGGTGTCGGTGTTAAAATGACGCTTGTGTTGCTTGCGCCAGCTATTGCTATCGTTTCTTTATTGAGCGTGGGTCTTGGTCGAAGCTTTGCCCTTGGAGGCACTGCCTTCCTTGTCCAGGTAAATATGGCGTCCAAAATATGATATACTCCCAATTGGCTGACATGATGATCTACAGTTCTATATTGCTTTGCCCTTTGTCAAAACCAACGCAGTCGGTTACTTGTCGCGGGCATTTGAGCTATCTCGCCAGTTCATGTTCAAGTGGACAGTCAATTGGCGATTTGTAGGTGAAGGAACGTTTCTCTCGAGGGAATTTTCTGTGGCCTTGTTGCTGCTGCATGTTTCTATTCTAGCCCTCTTCTCTATTGGTTGGGTAAAGCCATCCGGAACTAATGTCTTCCGCTTCCTCCAAGACGCTATTCTGGGCCGCCTGCAACCTGTGACACTTTCGAGTTCTTTCATTATGACAGTCATTTTGAGCTCCTTGGCCGTTGGCATGTTGTGTGCTAGATCGTTGCATTACCAGTTCTTCGCTTATCTGGCATGGGCCTCTCCGTTCCTCCTGTGGCGCACCGGTCTTCATCCCATTCTGATATATGCCGTATGGGCGTTACAGGAGTGGGCCTGGAATGTATACCCCAGCACGAATGCCAGCTCGGCCGTCGTGGTCTTGTCGCTTGCGGTGCAGGTATTCGGGGTACTGATAGGGGAAAACGGCGATGAAGATACCAAATGATTTGGATTGTCCTCTCCCGATCGATAAACTTCAGGCTTTGAATGCGAGTTCCTCTTGCTCACAGGTGTGTTTCTCAAGCGTCGGACTCATCGGAAGAGGGCATTTTGCCCACACGAGACTCCTCCTCGGAGTCGGAGTCGGCAGTAAACACGGGCTGCTTAACGAATTCCTTGGGCCTGTTCAAGTAGAACTAATTAGTTTTGTTGTTCTGCACTTGGTCTGAAGTACGACAGAACCATACCAGAACGGAGCTTTTCTCCACGCTTTCTCATCCCGTACAATGTTGATAATCTCGCCAGCAATCTTATTTTCCCGCTCCTCCGATGGTTTTGTGTCAATCACAAGGTACGATCCACGCTTAATCCAAAAAGTCGATCGAAATTTAGCTGGAAGCTCAACCAGCATTTGCTGCTTATCAGACAATTCGATCAGGTAGATGTTGTTGCCAGTTGCCTTGATCGCACGCACAATCAGGTGAGTGTCTGCCAGCTCGTCCGGTGGAGTCAATGTCTCCTGGGCCGTAGCCAAAACTTTGCGACGAGGAGGTCCCATTATCAATTGAAGTATATCAAATACTATGCACGGACTGCAAATATATATAAGTGATTTAGCGTGCGGGGGTTAATCGATGGATTGACAAAGTCCATGTAGTGTGCATTCAGTCTCCGTATTGTGGGCGAAATAATTTTTAGCCTTATCAGCGGGGCTTGATCCGCACTACCGGGGAAGTTACTCCGCGCCGATTAATAATTGACCACGAGACGATGCCCGCATAAGAGAACTGACAGCTTGACAAATACAGGCTAAATGCAGATCGTGGCGAGAGTCAATGCGAAATGGGCGGAATATAGATTCCTCGAGGAACTCGCTTAAATCAACTGGTTTCATCCAACCTACCTTTGAAAAGGGCATCGCAACCTTTGACACCTTCGACAATAATTCCAACACAATCAAGGAACTTAACTGTCATTGAATTCCTACGAGTCACATATTAAATCTATTTTGTGGACAGCAATTTTCCACCATGGCGGCATCAAGGCTAGATGCAATTCTTTTCATCGAGAGCTCCTCTCATATTGCCAGTCCGCCGCCTGCAGCACAAAAACTGCAACCACCACCTTCTCTTGAGCTCAAAGATCTTAACCCAGCCCAGAATTTGAATCAAATTGCTTGTGACCCAATGACACAGCCATCTGTGGACTCGCCTGCAGATACACCCGCAGCAACGCCTGGCTTGCTGGAAAGCCGAATGCCTACCCCTCTGACAGAGCTCGAGAACATGGAATGGGCTCCGGACAGAACGGTGACGCCTTGGAAGACTAAATGGCGGCTTCTGAGTGCATGTATGATGCTTTTTGGTAATGGAATGAATGACAGTGCCCCTGGTGCATTACTACCATACATGGAAGAGCACTATGGCATCAGCTACTCCATCGTCTCGCTGATTTTCGTGGGCAATGCGTTGGGCTTTATCTCTGCTGCGCCTATTACTCATTATATTGAACAAAAGTTAGGCCGATCCAAGAGCTTGGCCCTCTCTATGTTTATCCTGGCTGTGTCATATACCGTGATCGCTTGTCAGCCTCCATTCCCCGTTATTGTGGTTTGCTTCTTCCTACTCGGCTTAGGCGTAGCCCTCAACTTGGCACTCAATAATACATACTCTGCCAACCTACCCAATAGTACGACAGCACTGGCATATGTATGTGGTGCATACGGAATCGGAGGTACCGTCGCGCCCCTGTTTGCGACCGCCATGGTATCCAGTGGTATTCGCTGGTCCTTGTTCTATACAATACCAGTGGCCGTCTCCGTGATCAATTTTGCTTATGCCTTATGGGCCTTCTCTCAATTCGAACAAGATAGTCTAGTCGAAACACAAAGACGACTTCGACCTGCTGGCGAGGTCTCAGATGTCGAAATGTCCACAAGCCGCACACAGCTTCTTAAGAAAGTCATTAAAAACCGCACAACACTCCTTGGTGCACTTTTCATTTTCGCCTACCAAGGAGCGGAAGTATCTATCTCCGGCTGGATAAATTCTTTCCTGATCAATTATCGACACGGCGACCCCTCCCAAGTTGGGTATGTCAGTGCCGGCTTTTGGGCTGGTATCACCGCTGGTCGATTTTTATTGGTTTACCCCGCTGCAAGGATAGGAGAGAAGACCGCGGTGATGGGCATGACGGCAGGCGCAGTCATCTTTCAGCTGATGACCTGGTTCATTCCAAACGTCATCGGAGAAGCCGTCACCGTTGCTGTGCTTGGTGTATTATTAGGGGCAGTGTACCCGTGTGGCGCTTCTGTGTTCACCAAGCTGCTGCCGAAGAGCATGCATATCTCCAGCTTCAGTTTCATCAGTGCCTTGGGCAGTAGTGGCGGTGCGGTGTGGCCGTTTCTGACAGGTATTCTCTCGCAACATGTGGGGACAATGGTGCTGCATCTGATATGTCTTGGGTTGTATGGCGCGATGGCAGCTAGTTGGCTTCTACTGCCAAAGGTCTCGAAGAGATCGGAGTAAGGGTCTTTAGATGTTGTTCTTGGTGATCCGCAATTCTGAATTCATAGATCGGAAACAATAACCGCAAAGATTCATTTGTATACATGGGTACCAAAGCAAAGAAGGCAGTCATTTCAAGTTTGTGTGACTGTTTCCCTACTATGGTATGTACATTGGTGTGTAGGTATAGTTAGAAGTAAATGCTAGTAGAGTCTAATATGGAGAAAAAATGAGAAAGATATTGCCTCAAAGTAATATTCCAAATATTTTTAATGTGATAGGCATCCGGATTCAACAGTAAACCCCAAGTCATGCAGAGCAAAGAATGTGCAAAATGTCCAAATGAGCAACCTTGGAAGTTTTGATAGGTAAGGGGAGCAGGATCAGGAAGCGGTGACGTGAAAAGATAAGTCGAGGCCTCCAAGTATCGCGATCCAGACCTTTGATGAACCTGGTTTGGTAAAAAGCAAAAAGAAAAAAAGTGGTTTGCAGTGCGCAATCCCGTGGTGTAATCCTTTCCATCCCTCCCCACCAGGTATGAATCAAGTACGCAGACCGTTACCCGATCAGAAACATCTGGACCCAAGTCCCTGTTCGTTTCTGCCAATCAGGCCCTCCGCACCCGAAGATCATGTCATCGAGTCCCTTTTTCCCCTTCTTTTTGGGCATTCTTGGTCTGGGAGGGGAACTGAGTTGGCATGATGAATTTTGTCTTAGATAATATGAGCTGAGTACTGGTTTCTATTCTGCCCAAAATGTCATGGAAGGATGTATCTCTGGGCAAAATAAGCTGTGTAGCTACTATGGATCTATTCACTAAGCATATCCACCTAAGTTGGGTAAGAGGGCACACCTAGAAGAGTTTCTTAGATTGAGTCTCACGTATTTAGTCCAAAGACCAAACAAAATGAAATCCCAGGATATTAGTTTGTATAAACACAGAGAAACTAGAAATCCGACTGATCCCCAATAAATCCCCCTTCCCCTTCTCTTCTATCATATAGCTATATACTAGTACATTAATTACTGTTCCATAAAGAAACCAATTCCCTTATCGCGATCGATTGGGGGGCGAATCCCGTTACATTTTCCGCCGTGGCAGTATTACCCGCTAACCCCCCCCCCTGTCAACAAGAGCCCCGCGAATCCCTCCTCTCTCCTACACCTCACCACGACCTGGCGCAGTACCCTCACTTTAACCGTCCACTCTGCCTACCCGGTCCTTGCCCATCATGGACGGTGACGAGCTTATTGCCTCGGTCTACCGCAAGATCGAGCGGGAGAAGGCCCTGATCACCGCCGCCACTAATATGCGGCAGTCGACCGACAACCATCTAGTTCAACAACGAGTCGACGCCAACATCCGCGATGGCCGTAAAAATATTGCTTATCTTGAGGAGAAGATGCGCGAGCTTCAGGTTCGTCAGATGGAACAGCAAGGTGGTGGCTCCCCCGGTCAGCGTCAGGGTCCTGGACCCACGCCGCCCCCCAAAGACTCCTCGGGATACTTTGGAGGTGAGGGCGATGACCAGAACTACCCTCAAAGTGGTGCTGGATCGATGCCATCCGGTGCACCATTCCCAGACCCGCGACCGTATGCTCCGATTCCTAAGGCGCGTCCCAATTACACAAAGCTTGGTAGGTCTATTTGAAACTCAATGATCGACCCCTCCCCTTCCCCCGCTTTCTTCCCTTTGAGTCGGGCGGGTCTTGCATTGATGATGAAAATTGTCCGATTGGAATGCTGACAGGGCTTTTTGTGTCTCAGATCTAATCAAATATGACACCCAATACCTCGGTCCGAAGATTCAGCTTATGCTGTCCCAACTTGAATTCAAATTGAGCGTGGAAAAACAATACAAGGCTGGAATTGAGAAGATGGTCCGCTTGTACCAGGATGAGGGCGACCGAAAGAGTCGCGCAGATGCTGAAGGCCGTCGCATTGAAAGTAACCAGAAGATCCAGCTATTGAAGCAGGCTTTGAAGCGATACGAGGACCTTCACATCGATATTGAGTCCTCGGATACCCCAGATGGTATGTAAAACTATTTTGACTGCTCGGGGTCATCATTGAATGAGCTAACTAAGGTCCACCGACAGATGAGAGTCTTAGCAGTCCTAATATGCGCAAGCCGTTGACCGGTCTTCTAACTATGCGTATTCAAGCCGTGAAGGATGTGGATCATGCAACCAGCTCCCGATTCTCTCGTGGACCTGAGACATACATCATTGTTAAGGTTGAGGATACGATCAAAGCACGAACTAAGGCGACTCGTAATGATAAGTGGTTGGACGAATCATTCTCAATTGATATTGATAAGGCGAACGAGATTGAACTTACTGTTTATGATAAGTCTGGAGACCGTCCAACTCCTATTGGTATGCTATGGGTTCGCATTTCCGACATTGCGGAAGAGATGCGTCGCAAGAGGATTGAGACAGAACTCAACGCTTCTGGATGGGTTTCCGCTGATAAGATGGGCGATTCGGGCACTCCTCGGTCTGATCACCACCCCGGCTCCCCAGGATCATCTCATGGTGGGGGCGCTGGTAGCGGCAACTTTGGAGGTATGGCACCTATGGGACAGCAATCGGGAGAAAACCCCAATGCACCCCCATCTGTTATGATTGATTCATGGTTTGCTTTGGAACCATTTGGTCGCATTCATCTCTCAATGAGTTTCGGTAAGATATCAATGTCATTTTCCAAGCCCCTACAATACACTGATTCCCCTACTAGCCAAGCAACTGAAGGATCGCCGTCCATTCGACATTGGTCTCAACCGTCAAGGTGCCGTGCGTCAGAAGAAAGAGGACATTCACGAGAAGCAGGGCCACAAGTTTGTTACCCAGCAATTTTACAACATCATGCGTTGTGCGCTGTGTGGAGAATTCCTCAAGTATGCCGCGGGTATGCAGTGTGCTGATTGCAAGTACACTTGCCACCGCAAATGTTACTCTAAGGTCGTCACCAAGTGTATCAGTAAGGCCAATTACGAAACCGACCCAGACGAGGAGAAGATCAACCACCGTATTCCCCACCGTTTCGAGGGATTTTCCAACATCTCAGCAAATTGGTGCTGTCATTGCGGCTACCTGCTTCCTTTCGGTCGTAAAAATGCTAAGCGATGTACTGGTATGCAATTCTTCATGTTACAAATCATATTCTTCTTGTTATGTGTACTAATTCTTTCACAGAATGTTCTATGACTTGTCATGCTCATTGCACCCATCTCGTTCCTGACTTCTGTGGAATGTCGTCGGAGACGGCGAATGAAATTATTTTGGCCTTGAGTCAGACAAAGATTCATAATAAAACAACATCTGTCAGTACCGGCTTCAGACATCACACCCTCCGGTCTGGCGGCAATATGCCTAGGCCTTTCCCGAGCACCTCCAATCTTCACTCTTCTGACCCTTCAATCCCTGCGCGTCCCTATGACGCGATGTCCCGACAACACTCAGCAGAAGCGATGAGCGCTGCGACTAACTCTTTTCTTTCACAACAGTCACCAACGGTACTTCCACAGGCTGCCCAACGCCAACCTCCTACGCCCAAATCTTCATCGTCCACCTCACCGCCCCCCTCAGCGGCCGCGGCCGCCGCGGCTGCCGCTGCAACTGGGCTTCGCAGCCCTCAGCAGACTCCAAGTATGCATTTATCTCGTTTGTTTCTTTCAATTGCAAGACTAATATAGATCTAGCTGAAATGAGCCGACCTCCTGTGGCACCCCAACAACTTCCTCCCCCTCAACATGCTCCTTACAACCCAGGTGCATACGCTCAAGTCTCCCAAAAGCCCCCGCCCCAGTCTCAACTTATGCAACAAAACATAGCTACTGCACCCCCTGGGTACGGAATGCCCCCACCCCAGAAACAAGCCATGCCGCCCATGCAGCCCCTGGCGCCAGTACCGCAGCAGCAAGTTGCACCCCCTGTCAAGCCGCAAGAGGAGATGCCTCCGCCTGCGTCACGGCCTCGCATTGGATTGGATCACTTCAATTTCTTGGCTGTTCTCGGAAAGGGTAACTTCGGTAAGGTCATGCTGGCTGAGACTAAGAATACCCGAAAGCTTTACGCCATCAAGGTATTGAAGAAGGAGTTCATTATTGAGAACGATGAAGTCGAGAGTACCAAGTCTGAAAAGCGGGTGTTCTTGATTGCTAACAAGGAGAGACATCCTTTCTTATTGAACTTGCACGCTTGTTTCCAGACCGAAACTCGTGTCTACTTCGTCATGGAATATATCAGTGGTGGTGATTTGATGCTGCATATTCAGCGTGGCCAATTTGGCTTAAAGCGAGCACAGTTCTATGCCGCCGAGGTCTGCTTGGCTCTCAAGTATTTCCATGAGAACGGCGTTATTTACCGTGATCTGAAGCTCGACAACATTCTCTTGACACTTGATGGCCACATCAAGATTGCCGATTACGGTCTTTGCAAGGAGAACATGTGGTATGGCTGCACTACGAGCACTTTCTGTGGTACTCCTGAGTTCATGGCCCCCGAGGTAAGTTTTTCACACAGTTACAGGGCTTGTAAAATGCTGACTTTGATACTTAGATTCTGCTTGACAAGAAGTACGGACGAGCTGTCGATTGGTGGGCCTTCGGTGTTCTGATCTACCAAATGCTCCTCCAGCAGTCACCATTCCGTGGTGAGGATGAAGATGAAATCTACGACGCCATTCTTGCCGACGAGCCTCTTTACCCTATTCACATGCCTCGTGACTCTGTTTCCATTCTCCAGAAACTCCTTACTCGTGAGCCCGAACTCCGACTGGGCTCTGGCCCCACAGATGCTCAGGAGGTTATGTCGCATGCATTCTTCCGCAACATCAATTGGGATGACATATATCACAAGCGTGGCCCACCACCGATGCTCCCCACTATTAGCAGTCCTACTGATACTAGTAACTTCGACCAAGAGTTCACTAGCGTGACTCCTGTCTTGACCCCCGTGCAATCCGGTATGATGCCCTTAGGGATCCGATTCAAGACTCCTGAACTAACCCTTCACCTCTTTTCTAGTGCTTTCACAAGCTATGCAAGAAGAATTCCGCGGCTTCTCATACACTGCTGACTTCGCTTGATCTCGACTTGTTTGGACTGCGACTATCTCTTCCATTTGAACATCCACCATCTCGCCTCCGGTCACTCGGTGGATTGATGACATTGGCCCCCTGGTAACGACCGATAAACTTTTTCGCGGCTGAGGGGTGTTCCTTTCTCCCTTTTTTGAAATTGCTTTACATACCCATCGCAGTTGCGTCTGATTGAATGCCAGCGTAGACGCCGGCTGCTGATCGCTTCAGGAAGTATGGTCTATTCTTCTCGGATTGACATGAATGCTGGGGCACGTCAGTTCCCTTCCCTCTTATTGCCTGTTTCCCTATTTTGTTTTCCTATCTAAATTGCTTGCTTCTTTATGTGCTCTCCTATTTCTTTATCCGACGGGTCAGTTCACGATTGTTCCACACCATGCTGGGTCATGTCCGCTCGGGGCATCGAGTTCGCTAAGGAGAACTCTTGACCCGCCAATGACTGTGCAAATGGCTTATGATCCTATGAATTGAGTTTGAGTCTTCTCAGCGACCCCCTCCCCCCCAAAAAGCGTTTGAACGAGGTTTGATGAATTTGAAGACCATTGATGGCTGTACGTGTTGTGGTATTAGTAGTATTTTAGGATGTGTTGCTTACCCCGGGGGTGGGGTGGTTCATGTTTCACAGTAGCATTGCTTGGATGAGTATTCTGATTCCTCTATGGCTCTAAGGACAGGAGATGCAAATACGAATTAATACATCCTGCTGAATCAATGTCTTCCATTGTTCAAGGTTACAGCTTCTTCAATGTTGTAGGGTCTCAAATTTGTAAAGATGAATGTGTCAGGTGCTTATTTCCCAAGGCAACCACGAGCCCTAAGAAACACGTTCCTTCCCAATTTGGAACAAAACCCGTCCCACGTCCCAAGTTTCTGTTCGTCTCACTTCACTTGTTTACCTTCTTGTTTATCCTTCTTTCCTTTCATCTTTGTTCCTTCCCTACCACCCTTTGTCTTCCCAAACACTCCCAGTCGGCTTTGTCTACTCTACATTTTATTCTGCAGACCTATTTCCTGTTCTATCTCTTTGTTCACTGCCAGAATCTCTCTTTCACCGTTTCATCCAATTATGGGCTTCAGAAAGCTGAAGGATCGCATCAGACGATCTTTGAGTCCTCCCAAGTCTCCTCGATCTCCATATTCTCTTCTTCAGAACTACTCTCCCGACTCTACCATCCACCTCCCAACCCCACGCGTCATCGTTCGACGTATTTTCAAGAGGGGAGCCTCTGCTCCTCCAGCTCCTGCCTCATCACTTCCAGTGCAATCTCTGTGCCCAATAGAGATTCAGGCACAGAACAAAGAAGAGCCAGAGACAACAGTCCAGAACCCTGCTCAACCCCCTGTCGACACAGCCGTCAAGCATCCTGCTCATCTCCCAGCCTTCTCCATATCAGATCCCGATACTGATTCATACCATCTCTTAAATCGGGTTATTAATCTTGGATCTTATCCAGCGGAGAAATTAGACCCAAGTCTAGCATCTGCTCAATATCCAATTCAGAGAGTCCAACCGAAAATACCAAGTGTCTGGCTCGGAAGCCAGTTCAAACTCCTATTCAGTGCCCATTTCTGGCACCAGCTCGAACAGCTACGCCGTATCCAACTCATTCCAATCCAGAAAGTGTTTCAAAATCCTTCTTTGCATCTAGCTCACCTACTGTTCGGCCTCGTCGATCGGTCTCTCCTTCGGGCTTGGGTGCAAAATCCGTCCAATACTCTACTCAAATACCAGACCAGAAGAAGCCCATTCAGTATTCAGCCCACTGCAGTCCCGATACTACTGCAGAGTCCTGGCCAATCTCTCCTTCAGAAATTTGTCAAAAGTTATGTCCCGTACCCATTCCGAATCCAGTGCCAGAGTCTGTTAAGCCCCCCATTCAGGCATCAACCCAAAGTCCTACTCAGTACTCCGCTCCAGTACCTACTCAAATTCACATTCAGAGCCACGGTCAGCATTCCGAAAATAGTTATCAAGCCCCTGCAGCTGCTGTAAAGATTCAAGAAGCAGAATTTGAAGGGTTTGGTGATGAATCTCTTCTATCGACACCTACTACCGTTGTCAACTTCGCTCGTCATCCCGAACTTAATTCTCAAGCCCTTGAAGCTACTGTGAAGATTGAAGAAACAGCCGAAGGGTTTTTTGACGAATCTCTTCTGTCTACGCCCACCACAATTGTCAACTTCGACCAGTTTGGGCGTGTCATTCGACCTAGTCCCTCCTCCTTGTTCCTCCCTTCTTCTATCCCCTATGCCACAGAGCCTGCTTTTCCCTTTACCACTCCAGCCATGTCACGCAAACGAGCACGATTGGACATCGGACTTGACACCGGCTTTGACTCGCCGCCGCCAGTAAAACGCCACAGGTCCAGCGATCGACAAGCCTCCAATAGTCTCGTTCCATCATCAAAGAGAGACAACAAACACAAAATCAAGAAAGTTGCTGACAACAAGGACCATGGCGTTGTTGACAAGGTCTCCAAAGTCGAGTTTCGGGGGAATCAATCGCCTAGTCTTGTCCCACCTCCAAAGGGAAGTAAGAAGCGCAAGGTCAAGGAAGTTGCTGGCAACGAAGACCTCGATATTGTTGACGAAGTCTCCAAGGCTGAGCCTCAAGAGCGTCAATCACCTAGTCCTCCTACACTGCCCATTTCGCCTCAAGATGAGAAACCAAGTCCTCCAAAACGATCAAAGACTACCCCACCACTCTCTCAGCCCGTTCAAGTTGCTCCTGGCTCTCCTCTTGCCACCGAGAATGCCACTAACCTTTCCGCCACACAGAAGAGGTCCAAAAAGAAGGCTTCTGACAGGAAAGATGACTACAAAATTTCCATCAAAGAGCGAAATGACCTGGTAGGTGACGTTACACGAGAAGAGGCTCAGCGTATGGTCGAAAACATGAATGCTCCATACGACCCAGCAATCGGGGGTGAGCAACTCGAGTTGTTAAAGAAGCTTTCGGAGCGTGGTGCTACGCCTCTTCTCTCCGGGTACTGGGCCAGAGACTTCTCCACTTTGCCTAAACGACTCTTTACTCTGATCCTAAAGCAAGGCGAGTCGGCCACAGAAAGTGAGCTCATAGAAAGTGAGCTGATGTTCAAGGCACAGGAGAGATCTGACTTATACGCCATCAAGGCTCTCCAAGATGTCTTCGCTCTCAGTGGACGGGTTCGAGATTGCACAAAACTGGAAGCTGTCCCTGCTAAAGTTATCGCAAAGACGATCACCAAGTACATGCGATGGGCCACAGAAAACGCCGGTCTAAAGGCAGCCAAGAAGCCAACAATCCCGGTTCATATCGTCTCTCTCCGAAGAGAAGGTGATAGCCTTCGTACGCACTTGGCCCGGGCCTCAAGAGAGCTGGAAGACCTTGCAATTCAACATCAGAAGTCACATGGCTGCCAGAGCATCTGCTGGCCCGTCCTTCTTGCCTTCATTGTTGCCGGGCCAGTTCTTTGCCTAATGTCCCTCGATACTGACCCTTCGTCAGTGATTTGGTCCAGGCAGCCGACCAGCCAAGCCGAGGGAGCCGATGCCAGCGATGATGAGATGGCCGCCATCAACAATCGGGCCTGTCTCATGACCCATGTTGATCTGTCGGCTGTCGATAATGACGTCTGGAACTCATTGTCGGTTACAATTGGTGTCGCTCATGTGAGAGATACCATGGTCCGCCTTGCTACCCTCTTCAGGGGCAGCGCTTTGGTTCCTCAGTTCAGGGATCAGAGTGCTGACCCTGCTGATGAAGACCAGTGAGGGAAGAGGGGGCCGTGGAGGGTGTGGAGGGTGTGGAGGAGAGATGAACGAAAGAGAGTCCGGAAAGAGGCTGTGAATGATGTGAATCCAAAGATTTGCATTTGAAGTTTTTGAAGATATGCAGCAAAAATGTACGAGTATCTATTGTTCCTGGAGGGGGGCTCTGGACCCTGTATGGATGTCCATGAGCGTATAATAAGCAGCACAAGCATAATGAGCGATTCTTTTCAATTTCGAGCATTTTTCAAACTTTATAGATGTCTATATCCACCCAGTAAAAATGTTTCTTGGTTTGCCAGTTATATTAATCGGTCAAGCCTTTGTAAAACTTTCATGTTCATGTCTCACATTTCTTTGATTCAAGTGGTATGTATCTACAGCGTGGGAGCTTGGGGGCACCTGGGCAGTTTCAAACAAAACGTGAGGTGGGGAAATTCCAACAACACCCTTGTTTCCCCCCGCAGCACTTATTCATGTAATCTCCCATTGCCTCAATCCAATACTTATAGGCTTCATATTCTCTTTCTTTCTTTCTGAACGTGCTCTTGCTAAACTTTTTTTCTTCAGGCGGTCATCATGCCTCCAAAGCGACCATCCAAGCCCCCGGAGCAAGGAAAGACATCTGGTCGTAGCTCGGCGATTAGGCAGAAAGGTATATTACTGTCAAATGTTTAATCCTAAGACCTTCTTAGCTTATAGCTCACCACGTGAGAATTATCCAGGGCTAAATGACGTTTCAACTCAACTCCTCGATATCTACGTTGTCGGCACCAACTGCTATGGTGAACTTGGGTTGGGAAGTCTAACGAAGAAGTCCGAACTATCACGCCCAGTACTGAATTCAAAGCTGGATGTTTTATCTACTGGAGTCATCTATATCGCGGTGGGGGGTGTACATTCTGCTGCTCTGACTCATGATAATCGAATCCTTACATGGGGTGTTAATGATGAGGGGGCTCTAGGGAGAGATACCAAACAGGATGACAACGATGATACTCAAAACGGAGGAAACAGCTCAGATGAAGAAAGCGACGAAGATGAAGTCGATCTCAATCTTAAAGAAGCCACCCCACTCCCTGTTGATTCTTCTTTTTTCCCCAGTGGGACTGTCTTCACACAACTTGCTGCTTCGGATAGTGCTACTTTTGGCCTAACAACAGAAGGCCTGGTATATGGCTGGGGAACGTTCCGGGTATGTTCTCTTCGCACTTCTAAGCAAGCTTTAATCCTCGCATATCGGCTAATAAAGAAAAGGGAGAAAATGGAGGAATAGGCTTTTCGCCCAAAGGCAAGGAAGAGCAACGAACGCCTATCCTTATCCCTGCTATCAAGGATATAATCAGCATTGTCGCCGGCGCACAGCATATTCTCGCATTATCCTCAAACGGCTCCGTGTTCGGTTGGGGCTGTGATGAGCAAAACCAACTTGGAAGACGCCGAGCAACCCGCCACAACGCAAAATCCCACCATCTCATACCAGACCTCTGTGCTGTTCCATCCGGAATCCGAACAATCGGAGTAGGGCTGTACCATTCCTTCGCAATCCACAAAACCGGCACCGTATATGGATGGGGCTCCAACAATTTTGGACAAACAGGCGTTTCAAGTGCAGCTGGTCTACGCGACGCTATTGTAGCCTATCCCGATAAAGTCCCTGGTCTCCAAACGCATGGTACTATTACCTCCGTGTTTGGCGGCAAAGATCACAGCATTGCTCTCACTGAGACGGGGAAGTGTCTTGTCTGGGGCCGAATCGATAATAAGGCACTTGGTATCCCGCTCGAAGAAATGTCTAAGTCATATGTGATCTACGATGAGTATGGTAGACCACGAATTCTGAAAGAACCTTATCTTCTGTCGGGATTTGGTGAGGATCCGGTGGACTTTGCTACTGCGGGTAGTGATCATTCTTTTGTGATTACGAGATCTGGGAAGGCCTATAGCTGGGGCTTTAATACGCAGAGTCAAGCTGGTCAGCCTGGTATTGATGAGGTTGAGAAGCCTACGCTTGTTAAGAGTAAGTATGTTGATGGCAAGAAATTGGTTGCTGCTGCTGGTGGTGGCCAGTTTAGTATCATTGTTGGGGTGAGTGATCACTCGCGTAAAAAGAAGAGTTCTAAAAAATGAATCTTTATCGGTTAATCTTGGGCTTTGAAGTTTTTAATTTGCGTAAATATTACCATTTGATATTTTGTTCCTTTCTATTCTTTTCTTTGCATGCTTGGTTTTAGTCCTTGGGCTCTGGAACGTTCGAGTCAATTTTTACCATCGATACATGCAGGCAAAATTCCATCTGGCGGTTCCATGGTTGATTTGAATTTGAACTTGAAGTTGTTCTCATTAGATAAACAAATAAATATATCATGCTATCTACACAGGGATCAAGGTCAATACTGTATATTTTCGAATGTAGCCTAAATTGATGCATTAGTCATCAGATCGCCCGTCCCACTATTGATGCTTTTCCCCGAATGTCAAAGAACACTACAGCAATCACTTTTCCCTTATCCCGCAATGGATGCCGTAGAGGACCGGGAACTGAAGCTCCAGCGAGCTTCTGGTGATCTTCTCACCGAGTTCTCGGAGAAGCTGCCGTCGTTGTTGTGGAGATCTGAAAATGGAACCCCTCTCCGCACCCCACGCAAATGGGCACCAGTGTCCAAGACAGAGAAACTTGTCTCCCTCGTAAGGCCCTTGAAGAAGCGATCAAGCGCTTGATGAGACTAGATTCTATCTAACACTCCTCGGCAGCTCGAGCCTTTTCAAGAATGGCCTCAACTTTTGGACCCGCATCTGCAGAAGCTTCTGCCTCCCCTAGTGGATGCATTCCTGGCATATTTAATCAGACATCGCAGCCAATATGCTTCTCAAGCCACGAAGAAATCTCGAAATACAAGTACTTATTCCCTGCCGAAAGCTATCTGCAGGTTACTATATACTTTTTGCAAGGTCCGTGGAGTCAAAGTGATTAGCCGATTTCTCAATAACGAGCCGAAATATCTTGATTCCATGCTGCGGGCTTTCGTGGATTGGGACAGCATGCCTGCTCCGGAAGTAACTGAAGATTCTTTGACTTTAGAATCAAATCACTTACAGTGGGAAGAACGATATGTTATGCTTGTCTGGCTCGCACATCTCCTGCTTGCGCCGTTTGACCTGTCTTCGCTATCCTCGGACGACATCCCCATTCCTTACGACAACCTAGATCAGCTGGGTGATGTTTCGAGTGACACTCCGATGATCGCTAGGTCTGTACTTTCCCTAGCACTTCATTACATTAATGTTCCCGGGAAAGAGCGCGAAGCAGCCACAGCGCTGTTGGCAAGACTCGTGCTTCGTGGAGACATGCAAGCGCTTGGGCTACTGACCGGTCTAACTGACTGGTCATTTTCGATTTTGAGTTCAACAGACAATAGGGAGGCCCCTTCTGTCTATTCTTGCATCGGCGTTCTCTCTTTCATCGCCCGTTTGGCTGGATCCGGCCAGGTGGAGGACTTTGCTCCCCTTCTGCAAACAGTTTTTCAGCAGACAATCGGTGTATCACAAGGAAGCACAAGTATCTCTACTATCATCCAGTCCTCTGCGATTGCTCGCAAAATTGTTGTCAAGATTCTTCGCAATATCACAGTCATGGCTTTGTCGTTGAGTGAGAGGGAAGATAGTAGTATTGATGATGACCAACTCTCTGCTATTTTGGAAGATGCCATAGATCATTTTCTCGTTTCACTCGCAGATAAGGACACGCCTGTGCGATTTGCTGCGAGTAAAGCTCTTAGTATAATCACTTTGAAACTGGATCCAGATATGGGAACTGAAGTCATCGAAGCTGTTATCGGCTCTCTCGGCGAGAACATTCTCTATGAAAAGGATGATGGCAGTTTGATGACTCCATTCGAAGCACGAAATGCTGGACTTGATTCGCTCAAGCGCAATATGAGTGGTGTTGATGCGCAGCGGTGGCAGGGTCTTATGCTTACGTTATCGCATCTACTATTTCGTCGGGCACCTCCTACGCAACAACTGCCTGAAGTCCTTCAATCACTTGTGTCCGGCCTTACCTTCGAACAGAGATCATCAACTGGTAGTTCTGTCGGAACTGGTGTTCGTGATGCTGCTTGCTTCGGTGTCTGGGCGTTGTCTCGAAAATACACAACCTCTGAACTACAAGCGCTGCAACTCCAGATAATCCCTTCACTTTCTGGCAAATCTGAAGTTGGCGTCTTGCAAAAGCTAGCCGTGGAGCTTGTTTGCTCTGCTTGTATGGATCCCTCTGGAAATATTCGACGTGGTGCTTCCGCGGCCTTGCAAGAATTGATTGGGCGCCACCCAAACATGATTGTCGAGGGCATTCCTCTTGTACAGGTCGTAGATTACCATGCAGTTGCGCGGCGCTCTCGTGCCATGGTAGATGTGGCGAAGGCTACCACTTGTTTGGATATGGTTTACTGGAGTCCACTTCTAGAGGCCTTGATGGAATGGAGAGGTACTGGCTCGCCTGATGCAGAGTCAAGGCGACAGGCAGCCAAATCCATTGGATCGTTGAGTACACAGGGGGGTTTTAAGACACTGAACTTGGCTCTTACACGACTGTTAGATAAGTTTCCTCGTATTCCTCGGAGTGATGTGGAGTGCCGACACGGATTTCTGTTATCCATCGCTACTACAGTTGATGCTTATCTCACCGAGTGGAACGCGTCACCAGGAATAAGAGATACATTGGAAGGAAAAGAAGTATCTGCAAAGGTTGTTAAGCTGTGGGATATCTTTGATTCCCCCTTCAGCCCTACAGACAATGATTTGAAACTTCAAAGTTCTCGTCCTGAATTAACAGCAGAAGCGTCGTCTTGCTTGATTGCTTCCCTTTGTCGAGCGATGAGCTCAGCTGGTCTTTCCCCGCCGTCGGAAGGTTTGATCGACCGCGTTCTTCACATTTTATCATTGTGCATTTCCCGGAATGAGGATATATCGATTCAAACATCGTCAGATGCACTTTCCGTAATATTCCCACTTCTTTCACCTGCGAAACAGGATATAACTGTTCAGGCATGGTTTTCACACCTCCGTGTGTCATCAAGGTCGCCAGGTGGCCGTGGTCAAATCCTAGCTCTGGGTGCTGTTTTCAAACAGCTTGAAGGTCAAGATCAATTGCAACAAAGTATCGTCACGGAATTAATTCGGAGCGCCGCAGCGGAGGAGCTCATCGAAAAACGTGTATCTGCTGTGAAATGCTTTGCTACTGGCATTGTGCCACACACTGGCAATCATTCTCGTAAGTGTCGAGCTGAATATGTCTAAAGAGTATCACAGGACGCTAATACCCTTTCAGCTCTCATTAAAATAATTGCGAATAATCTGTTGGGATTTCTGAATGATTATACCACCGATCGAAGAGGTGATATTGGATCATTGATTCGCGTTGAAGCAATCCAAGCTACAAGGGCTCTTCAGCCCAAACTTTCGCAGGGTTCTCCTATCGTTTTCGAACTCACCAAGTGCCTTTGTCGACTTGCATGCGAGAAGCTTGACAAGGTCAGACTACAGGCATCGCTTTGCTTACAGGACTGTTATTGGGATGCAGTACAATTGAATCCCTTCCATAAGTGAGTATCCCAGTAACATATTTGCAAAACTTATAAAGCTGATATCAAGCAGGCGCTTCGAACATATTAGTGATGTTTCTTCTCGAGAGTACTTCTTCCAACTGCTTGCATCATGGAGCCAAGAATGGATACGCCTTCCGCTACTAAAGGGATTAGCTACATCTGCAGTTGCTGGTGCAGAAGGTCTTGTCCGCTCGTCGCGAGCGGCGATAATTCAATTCTTCAATTCGCACAGTGCACAAGCAGACCCCAACATTTTGATTGAATTCCTACAGGTATTATCCGCCACTCTAAGCGAAAATCTCCCAGACGACCGATACGCAATACCTATTATTGAGTTCATGGCTTTCTTGGTAGACAGCTACCACTCCATGGCTGCTGGCCCTAATGAGTCGAATCCTGTTTTCCGGAACGTTTTTACTCTCGTCCAGAAGGCCCACTTTCGGTCTTCAAATATAGCCCGCCTAGAGGCTGCAGTTAAGCTCTATGCAGTGCTATTAGAGATTGAGCCTTTACGAGAGGATATATTGAAGAAGTTGACGGCCCTGCTACTACATCCTTACCCTAGGGTATGTTTCAAGTCTTTCTTCTTTCTTTCAGGTCTTCCCCCTCCATCGCTTTAAAGTACTAACTTCAGCACAGGTTCGCTCAAGTGCAGCAGAATATCTTTACACGATGACTAATTCCGAAACTATCAAGTATGAGGATTGGTCTGCATCTCCCAAGGAATTGAAAGAGAAGGTTGATGGCGTTCGAAGTGCCTTAACACGTAACTAGTGAAATCTAAATAAAGATACAACCCATCGACATAATAATTCTATATGGCCTACTCAGAGTGTACTACCATGAATGCCAGCGCCCCTGGGGTCGCACGATTTTTATGCATTGAAACCAGCCAAGATGACCACCCAATAAAAATCAAAATCAAAGAGAGTGAAGGTGAAAAATATCGGACTAAAAAGTCGGGACAAAAACGAAATGCATCATCCGTGAATCGAACACGGGCCTCGTCGATGGCAACGACGAATTCTACCACTAGACCAATGATGCTAGTTCTTGTAAAGAGGCCGGATATTTGACCTGATGAGGTAATCTTACTATCAATTATCTCTCCATCCCCGAACGGAAACTAGAAGCTCAACCTCGCTCAATCCCCGGAGCTCATTCTGTCGCAACAATGGCGACCGCCGGCGCATCAACAGGAGCTGTCCCTCCTAATAGCACGTAAGGCTTTCAAATTCCTTACTTTATCTATACCGTTTCGCTAACCTGGTCTCGCAGTGTATACGTACGCTCCAGTCCCTCCCCCTCTTAACCCGCAGTCTCGAACGGCTCACGCCCCCCGCGAACTGGACTGACATTTCTTTCGACGAATCCATAGGTTCGAAATCTAGAGGAACAAATCAAGGTTGAGCAACTCAAGGAAGCTCTGGAAGAGGTCTTTGGCGAATTCGGCAATGTCCTTGAGATCGTCGCAAAGACCAACCTCCGCGCAAAGGGCCAGGCTTTCATTGTCTACGACAGCGTAGAAGCAGCCACCCGCGCCATTGACGAAGTGAATGGCTTCGACCTTTTCGATAAGCCAATGGTCCTGGATTATGCAAAGACGAGAAGCGATGCTACAGTTCTACGAGAGAATGGCTCAGAGGAGCTGGAGTCTCACAAGAGGCGGCGTTTAGCTGAGAAGGGTATGTTGGGGCTTCCTCTTTCGCCAAAGAACCACCTTGGCTATCAGTTATATATCGTTACTAACCGTTGATTCTACTTGGTTCTCCAGAGCGCAAACAAGCCCACGACGCCCTCGAAGCTCAAAAGAAACTCAAGCGCCCTGCTGCCGCCGCAGAGGCTGCTCGCCCCGCGAAGACCACAAAGGGTGCTGGCCTCAAACCCACATCCGGTACTACAGCAAATGTTGTTCCAGACGAATTTCTGCCAGCAAACAAGATTCTGTTCTTACGGGAACTTCCCGACGATGCCAACGAGGAGAGCCTGTCGGCTATTTTTGGTCGCTTCGAGGGATTCCAGGAAGTCAGATTGGTACCTGGTCGCAAGGGTATTGCTTTCGTCGAATACGAGGAAAATTCTGGAGCTATCAGTGCAAAGGAGGCTACTGCAGGCATGACCATTGGGGAGCAGGGCAAGGCTATCCGTGTCACTTACCAGAGACAGTAGTTATTGCAGGAAAAGGAAAGAAAATATCCGTCTTGTTCTTCCGGCGTTTGGAGGGTCCTATTTTATTCATCTATTTGCAATACAAAGAGACTACCCTTTCTTCTCGATATCGTTTCAAGTTCAACCTGGCTCTGTATTTTCAAGCTTTACAATGCACGAGAACAAACACTACCTACTAAGAAAGGAGCGCCCCAGTAGAGACGTAAGAATGCCAGCTAGGTTTAAGATATAATCCCGGAAGTGGCCACTTCATTGGCTTGCTTAAATTGAAACACAAGAGGAATCTTGGAATAAATGAACATACAAAACAGTCAGTTACATGCAAGCGAACAATTATTTGAGCGTGGAATAAATGATGCAAGAAATGAAAAGCCCTAGAAAATAACATCGGTGTCTTCCTGTTCGCCCAGGACATCTGCAGCTTCTGGTTCCTCAGTCTTCTTAGCCTCCTGGGCCGGTGTGCCGTTCTGCGCCAGCCTCTCGGCTTCCTTTTGTCGGGCAGCTAGAATCTCAGCGTCTGCAGCAGCGGTGTCTCGTTGCTTCTTGTTTGAGACCTTCTTTAAACGATAGAATTCCTCTCGGTCAAGTTCATCAAGCTCGGAGTTGATGTCTTTGAGTTGAGTTAGTGCTCATGATAGTTTAAACAGGAAACGGGGGCACGGACATTTGATGGTGTTCTCGGTTCGAGGAATGATAACATGCTCACTATGAAAATGTATTAGTCTTCATATCAAAGTCGTGCTGTAGACATAGGTAGATATAGCATACATAGCATTCACTATAAGCAGAGTTAGTTATTGTAGAAAACAAGAACTGGGATATGCTTACCTCTTCGGTTGACGACCTTGATCACTTCATCTAGAATTAAAAAGGCAGTCTGATAGAATTGATGAGTATTCAGCCCGCTGAATTTCGTTGATCATCACTCCACGTACCTGTAGACTGGCCAACTCTACCAACGTCTCCACAGCACGCGCGTATGTCTCCCGGCAACGCTGAATCTGTTGACCACCCTTACCAAGACCGGTTAAAGCGAAGTCATTGATACCCTCTTTCGTATAGCTCTCGAATTGGGGCAAGAGGACACCGGAGATGTTTTCATGCTTGGCGCGAACACGGAAACGAGCTTGTTTGGCAGACTCCTGAACCTGGTATCCAATATCTCCACCCACTGCATAGCTGACTTCGGCTAAGGAGAAGGCTGCAATCTGCATAACCCGACCCATCTTTTGCTTGGCCTCATCGATACGACGTGTGATTTCTGAGTACTATAATGAGCATCTGGGGAATGCGGAATGCGGGATGCGGGGAGGACTCGAGTCCAAATCAGTGCAATCATACCTCGAAATCGCCTATTGAAGAAGAGATATTGTCAGTATATGTCGCCAGACCAAGTGACCATAGCTTTCTTACTTAGTCAGTGCTTCACTCTTTCGTTTCAATAAGCTGTGTCCGATCTCGGCTCCCTTCAGCTTGCTCTTCATCAATCCCAAGGACTGGCGAGTCGGGAAGACTGGCTCTCGGCCCTGTGATGAAAAATGTTATTATTGGCGTATGTCCATTGGCACGAGTATACAGAGAATAGTTCCTACCACAGCGCCCGACATGATGAGAGTTTAGGAACTAAATAGAGACCTAGACCTAGACCAAAGTGTAAACGTGCGGCCACATTGATATGACGCCGATAAAGCTCCACCGCCCACTTAATGCGGTTCAGATCACGTGAGCACCATATAACTTCGTTGTTTCATCCGTAACGAAGGCGACGTAGTGATTTCCCCGTGAAGTTCACCACCCTGCGCCCCTTGTCTCATGCTGAACTAGCGACTGTGCACCCCGATCCCGCTCGAATCGAGTGGCGCTATGCCAGGGACTCTCTTGCCCCCGAGATCAAACCGGCAGCACGCACAGATGGATCGACCATCTGCGGCCCGGCCGGACTTTTACTTGATTGTGAGCAGCATTGCATAATATGCGCTTGAAACTTGAGAATTTTATACTAATATGTTTTACTCAACAGACCGATCAGGACACTATTTACGAACAGGACCTGTTGCGCGAAGCTGGTAGCATTAAGCCATGGCTTGCCTACATCGAATTCAAACAGCAGAATGGCACGCTTTATGAGCAAGCCTTTGTATGTCTACACTCTGGGGGGAAAGGACAACGTTTGGGATCAATTCTAACTTCTTTTTTGTTTCAGATAATGGAGCGGGCTTGCCGACAGTTGCCCCGGTCGTACAAGTTGTGGAAGATGGTGAGAAACTCGAAATTTGAAGAAGAGGAGTCTTTGACTGACAACTTTTAATAGTATCTGGAATTCCGAACAAAGCATCTCAAAGGCCGCAACCCAACTGTTTACCGCGTGGAGTACTCGAAGGTAAACGCATTGTTCGAGCGAGCCCTGATCCTCCTGAACAAGATGCCTCGCATCTGGGAGATGTACCTTACATTTCTGATGCAGCAACCTCTGGTCACACAAACACGGCGTACCTTCGATCATGCCCTTCGCGCCTTACCAGTCACTCAACACAACCGAATCTGGAGACTTTACAAGGGATTTGCGAGATCTGCGTCAGGACCTACTGCCGTGAAAATCTGGGCTCGATACATGCAGATTCACCCAGAGAATGCGGAGGAGTATATCGAAATCTTGATCGAAATGGGTCAATATACCGAAGCGGTTAAAGTTTACATGGAAATCCTCGACAATGCTCGATTCCAGTCGAAGAATGGCAAGAGCAACTTCCAGCTTTGGACTGAGATGGTGGATCTGTTGGTCTCAAAGGCCAAGCAGATTCAGACTGGTCACCTGGTGGGAATTGACGTGGACGCCATTCTTCGAAGCGGTATTGATCGATTTGCCGACCAACGAGGCAAGTTGTGGGCTGGTTTGGCAACTTACTGGATCACTAAGGGTAACTTCGAAAAAGCCCGGGATATCTTTGAAGAGGGTGTCACTACCGTCATGACAGTCCGTGATTTTACATTAATCTTCGATTCATACGTGGAGTTCGAGGAATCGATCATTGGTAGCTTGATGGAGGGGGCAGCCGTTCGTTCCGAAAAAGGCAAGGTGGATGAAGATGCTGACTTTGACCTCGACTTGCGTATGTTGCGTTTTGAGCAACTGATGGACCGCCGTCCATTCCTGGTAAATGACGTTCTCTTGCGACAGAATCCCAATAACGTCATTGAGTGGGAGAAGAGAGTGGGCTTGTGGGGTGACAACAAACAAGAGGCTGTCAACACTTATACAGCTGCAATCGCCGCCATAAACCCCAAGAAGGCCCATGGCAAGTATTCTGAGCTGTGGGTAAACTACGCCAAGTTTTACGAGAATGGCGGAGATATAGGAACATCAAGAGTTATCTTCGAAAAAGCCGTCAAGGTTCCCTTCAAATCCGTGGCTGAGTTAGCTGAGACATGGTGTGAATGGGCAGAGATGGAACTTCGTGCAGAAAACTTTGATCAGGCTGTTGGAATCATGGGCAAGGCCACCCAGGCACCGAAGAAGTCCACGGTGGATTATTTCGACGAGACTCTGTCACCGCAGCAGCGTATCCATAAAAGCTGGAAACTGTGGAGTTTCTATGTCGATCTTGTTGAGAGTGTATCTTCACTGGACGAAACAAGGAAAGTCTATGAGCGCATCTTCGAACTTCGTATCGCAACCCCTCAAACTGTCGTCAACTATGCGAACCTTTTGGAGGAGAACGATTACTTCGAGGATTCTTTCAAGATCTATGAGCGTGGTCTTGATCTTTTCAGCTACCCTGTTGCCTTCGAGCTCTGGAACTTATACTTGACTAAGGCCGTTGATCGCAAGATCGGCATTGAGAGACTTCGAGATCTCTTCGAGCAGGCTCTGGATGAATGTCCACCGAAGTTTGCCAAGCCCCTCTACTTGATGTATGGAAATCTGGAAGAGGAGCGAGGCCTTGCACGACATGCCATGCGCATCTATGAGCGCGCAACCCGAGCAGTGTCCGATGAAGACCGTTTCGAAATGTTCGAGTTCTACATTACAAAATCGGCATCCAACTTTGGTCTTACCTCCACCCGACCCATCTACGAACGCGCCATTGCAGCCCTGCCCGACCAAGAAGCCAAGGAAATGTGTCTCAAGTTTGCCGAGATGGAGCGACGTCTGGGCGAAATCGACCGTGCTCGTGCGATCTATGGTCACGCCTCACAGTTCTGCGATCCTCGTACGAACGCTCCTTTCTGGCAGAAATGGGAGGCCTTCGAGGTCCAGCACGGAAACGAGGACACATTCAAAGAGATGCTTCGCATCAAAAGAAGTGTTCAGGCCCAATACAAGTATGTCACCTATTTCACATTGAAGCTTTTGTATCATTTTGTTAACAATATTTCTACAGTACCGATGTTGGGTTCATTGCATCACAGGCTATTGCCCGAGGCAACCAGCAAGATGGCGAGCAGGGTCAAGATGATGATGAAAACGCAGACCGTGCCGACGCTATGGCCGAGATTGAACGTCAGGCCCGCGCCCCTGTTGGCTTTGTTGCTGCTAGCACTGGTCCTGAGGGTGGCAACCGTCCTCCACCCACTAGTGAGGCACCTCCAGCAGCACCTACCAATCCAGATGCAATTGACCTGGATGATGATATGGATGATTGAACAGACTTCACATCCTTCTATTGACCCAAAAAATTACGAAGTAAAGGTCTTTCTCCAAATAGTCCCGCTTCAACGAATGCCACTCGATTTGATATCCTTCGCGAGCTGTTTGCTCAGGCATTTCTATTCTTCTTTGTTATAAGTACCATCTACACAACATGTTCTCTCATAGTCTTCTTTGTTTTTTTCTATCCGCATTTTCAGTCTAACATCGACTCGTTATTCTCCTTGTGTTAACTCGGCTCTAAGCGGCCTGAGAACGAATGAACTCCTTTTCATCACATCACTACAATTTTCAGCATTTCCGAACCACTTCCCGTACCCTCTTCGATCTGATCGCCCATGCTCACGCGGTCCCTGTCCCTTTTACTTCAACCCTCTAGGCCCTATAGTCGTACGCACCCTTATTATATACCCTGGCAATCCGAATCCTACGAGGCATCACCATTGTTTTCTTAGATCTAATTTTGTTTATGGTCAGAGTTGGGCGATCCTTGTTATAACTCAAAATCCCAAATTTGCAAAGGATCTTTTTACCTGGTCGTCTTTTTGATATAATGGATTATTTATCACTTGTAATTTCAGTAATAAGCAATTCTTTATTATGGGGTAGCGCGAATATGGTCACGCTTTATCTACAGGTAAGATGGGTCATGAGAGAAAAAGATAGATCAAAAATACAATAGTCCAAAGCTGCAGTCCCCAACGCTTTTCTATATGTAAATGCAACAAAACCCGGGGAGTGAAAACAGTGATGCTTGTAGGAAGTCATATTAGCTTCTTACGAGGAAGTTCCCTCTTCAGTAGAAGCGGGCTGGCCCGCATCGGTCTCTTCAGTTTTCTCCTCTGTCTCAACAGCACCCGCGGGAGAAGTAGCCTCCTCGCTAACCTTGGCTCCGTCTAAGCTCGGCTTAGCAGGGGATGAGACACCAGAAGTAGGTTGGGATTTCTCTGCTTCCTTGCCTACATCGGGGAAAATCCCAGCAAAAAGATTCGGCAGGAATCGTCCAAGACGTTTGCGAGTTTCCAGCCACATTGTCTCTTTGCTTGGATCCTGAGACGGAGGTACGAGATAGCCGCCATCGGCCATCACCAAGAGAATATTCTTCAAGCTTTCGGGAATAGCTTCTTCCAGGCTGTCACCCTGGCCGCTGTTCATCATGCGGTCCAGAATATCGAGAATTTGCAGCCAGAGACTGAGCATGCCGTCTCGGTTGGGAAGCTGGTCGAGGAAGCGTAGGAAGATCTTGCAAACCAATGTCGCGGCTTGAACTCGAGTCTCGCTCATTCCGATGGGGTCAGAGTGGTACACCTCGGGCTTGAGGAGGCGCAAAATGAGTGGGAATAGAACCTCATCAAACAGGGTAGCCCATTCCTTGTCGTCGTCTGAAATCAGCTCGACGGACAGCAGTGACCGCTGGAGCGTGGAGATTGCATGGTGTCGGATATCGCGGCATGGATTGACACATTGTCCTGAAAGGGTGTGGAAGATTGGGTACCAGTAGGCGGCCCAGGCTATATCGTGGAAATGGTGTTAGAATACTAGGGTAATAATTATAATTTTCGAGTTAAGCCACTGACCTTCACGCTTCTCGAGGTGAGACTGTTTGATGAGCGTAGGGACTCGAGCAGTTAGGTGATAAACCAATCCAATAGCTTTGACCCCACGAGTGACAACATGATTTTCCCTATTCATTTGTTAGCCACTTTCATTCATTTTTGTAGTCATAGATAGCATGTTGTCTTACTTGGGCTTAGGTTGCTTGGTTCCTTTAGTACGTCGAGCATGTGTATCTCTCTGACGCTCGGTGACAGATCCAACATGAGCTGCGCTGACAAAATCGTTTGCAAGGGAAATGGCAGATTTATAATTATCAGCTGTGACGATATCAGGCATAGAGTCGACAATGCTCTGTAACAAGTCGAACACTAGAGGGGCAGATTCCTCATGCTCTACTAGTCGCTGAAGAATAGACCAGAAGTCAGGGGAAATAGTAATCTCGTTTCTCAACCGCCCTGTATGAGCAAGGCACCTGGAAAGGCCTCTTACGGTTGGCACAGCAAGAGTTTCCAAGATGTCTTGATCATACCCAGAGATGGCGTGGAGTACAACGGGCACCCGCAGGAAATGTTGGTCCTATGATATATTAGATAAATTGACAAGGCAAGAGAGGTGGGATTGGAAGTCCATACATGGCTGAGACGTAAAAGATTCAGCAGGTAAGAAACAATTCGGGAAACTGTCAATGGGTGGAGATTCTTGGCGTCTCGCACTAAATTCTGCAGAGTAGTCGCAAGTGATTCACCCAGAGTCTCAAGAGTTTTCTCGTCTCGAAGAGTGAGTACAGTTGCCAGTTCAAGGTTAAAGATCATGGAGGGATCATATTTCGGCTGGTTCGGGTCAGTCCTAGCACTTGATGGCCGTGAGATAGGGCTTGGGCGCTCTGGCTTCACAACAATGACCGCGGGCGCATTGTCTTCAGGGAGTTGGGAAAGCAATGCCTCTACGAGCTTCTTAAGGGAAGGCAGAGGGAGAGATCTTAGATAATATTAGCATGATAGTTGAAAGCTCAATTTCTCTGTATGACTCACTTTAAGTTTGTTAAAATATCAGAGATCGAGCACGCAGTTACGCAATCCACAGTGCAAAGGGTATTGTCGAGCTCTTCATCTGACGGCTCAGGGGGGTCATCAGCGGCATAGCTAGAGAGATATGATGTGAAAGCTGATAACAGGCCTGAATCATTGCCACGGTTATCGCGATCGACCACTTGTGATGGAGGTTGTAATGGGATGGGTGAAACGTCGAGCTCAGCTGTGAGCTTCGAGTCGAAGGGCGGAATCAAAGAATTGATGAACAAATTGCTTAAAATACGGACTATATGGTCCCAGCCCTGCTTAGGCGCTGCCTCGTTGCCCAGCAGAACACGAAACAGTACGACAGTAGCCAACTGTGCCCTGAAGTCCCTTCCAAACTTGACAGCTAATTCGCTCACCATCACACTCTTTTTGCCGGCTTGAACTTCAGTATTAAGTGCAGTGCTAGGTGGCTTGTTTGTTGCCAATGTGCTGATCGAGGCAAGGGAAAAGACAATGCGGTCAAAAGCCTCAGTCAAGCCGTAGCGAGCAGCTATTTGAGCACACTGGTCGAACCCATTGACAACTCGCGAATATACCGCATCGTCTGATGCAGACATGAAGACATATGACAATGTCGCCACCACCGGTTTCCATGTAGCCTCGAACATCTCGGCATCATAGACATTGGTCTCGCCCACAACCATATCACCAGCACTTGATGATTTCAACAACAGCTCTTTCCAAGCGTAGTCGAAAGCATGCTTGTTTTCATGTTCGTCGGGAAGAATAATCTCATTTTCCTTTATAGAATCATAGATCTCCTGGAGAAACTGCTCCGTGAAATCCCCACCTGCGTTGACTCCTCGTAAGTTTCTCGAGAAAGCCAGGAGCGACATGCGATCCTGCGGCTTCACGTTTCGGTTATAAAGATCCGTGTTCAACATAATGATGGCGTAAGTCAAAATATACATAGCATCCTTATCCGCGATGCCTTCCGGCTTTGCCTTTTCTGTATAATTCTCGGAAAATATCGTAATAATTCGTTCAATGAGCGGTGACTCGCCTGGCAGACGGAAGGAACTGAGCAACTCGCGGAGCGCCTCGACAGCATTCTTGCCCGAAAAGTCGAGAAGATCCACAAACGCGCCCAACAATTCTTCATTGCCTCGCTTGGAGATGAATTCTCCAAGAACCTTTTTGGACAAGCGGGTAGTTCCTTTTAAGAACCGAGCGACTAGAATTGGATTACTGGGATCTTCAATAATGCCATGTTCAGCTAGATAACCAATTCCAGCCTTTGGGCTTTCATTGAACATCTGTGCTGCTTTGATAATCAATTTCTTTGTTCTTCGCTGGGTTCGCATACGTTCTTGTGGAGGGTAATCCCCTTGCACAGGTTCATCGTCCATCCGATCATGGATAAATTGAACATAGCCCAAAAGGGAGTCAAGACATAGCGGAGGCACATTGGTTGTGCTCCATGTTGCAGAGTCGGGAAATGCGTTTCGAGAAAGAAGACCAATCATGTCCCCACATAAGTCAGCTCTGTCCACTTCGCAGTCATAGTTTACAAAAAGTTCAACCATAAAGCTCGGGATCCTGGACAAGACGCCGATACTCTCAACCATGGCTTCACGAGCTTCGGGCTTTCGCGAGCCGCCCTCCATACCGAGCTTTTGGCGATCCCTGACAGGAACCGGTGTCGCCCTGCCGCTATTGGGCGTCGAAGCTGGCTGTTTGACTACTGTAGGATTTTGCGGTACGCCCTCATAGAGGGACGGGTCTATGCCGATCTCTCGCGGAATCTCAACTCGTGGGTGAAGGCAGGCCACCAGATATGACAGATATAGCTCTTGCTGCAACTTCAACACGGATCGACATGTCGACAACAACGTACCAGCAACTCTGAGGGAACCATTGAGAATTGCCAATTGTTCTGAGCGGACTAGTTGAAAGATGTAACGGCAAAGGTCATCCTTCGCTAAAGCAGCCAAACTTGGATGTCGAGCAATAGAGGGACCAGCAACCTCCAACGCAACATCAATGATCCGTAGAGCCATTACTCTCATTGTATCAGTGTGCTGTCGGTTGTGGGGATCAAGTAGATCAATCAACACTCTAAATAACTCCCTGATTGAGGGCAAGGAATACGGCTGTATTTCTTCACTCTCATCGTCGCTCTGTGGGCTTGGTGGTGCCGCTGCCGCTGCAGTGCCATTGCCGGCTTGCTCTGCTGATCCTTTTCCGGGCGTACTGTCTCGCTCTGTAGGTGATGTATCAGAGGAAATTGCCGATTTATGCTGCGATGTAACAGTGTCGCCATCCACGGATGGATCCATCTTGAGGTTCGATGTGTCCTTCTTGGTGCTCTCATTTGCAAACGAGGTTGGTCCAGATGGCATATCTCGGTCGAGGTGCGACAAGCGTGTGAAAATCACCTGGCACATGTTTACCATAGCCATCTCTGCAGACCTACGAAGTACTTCTGACAGACGACTTTGACAACACATACTCAAGCCCGTTTCCATCATTTCGCAAACACTCTCATCCCCCAATAGCTCACCCTCCGGTCGAGAAAGCATTCCTTCCATCAACTTCAAAATCCTTAAGAGCACTATTTCGTCTGCAGACGAGTCGCTTGCTTCGAATCGGCAGTGTGTAATGGCAGCAGACAAGAGTTGCATGGCCATGGGGAGTCG
This sequence comes from Penicillium angulare, assembly GCF_028827245.1. NCBI lineage: Eukaryota > Fungi > Ascomycota > Eurotiomycetes > Eurotiales > Aspergillaceae > Penicillium > Penicillium angulare. The sequence goes on from NW_026623163.1 coordinate 2,320,645, forward strand.
AGGAGAGTCGCGGTTGATAATGTTGTAAGAAAAGAACTTGGTAACAGCGATCAGAGCGAGAGATGTGATGGCAGCGGAGGTAGAGGAGGAACGAATGACCTGCAAGAAGGGGTGAATGAGAGCTGGGGTATCGAAGGTACGAATGTCTTTGCAAGCCTTGAGATCACTGCGTAGACGAGTAAAGGCCGATATCAACGGATTGTCCTGCATGCTCTTCCCCTTCTTCCCTCGCAAGCCCCACCGATTAGCCAGAGCATGATCATCTTCACTGCGCGTAGGTTGCGGGCTCTTGCGCGGACTTGGAGGCGCCGAGGTATCTCTTTCGTATACGCGGGACCCCCCATTGCCGCCCAGGATGGCGGAGACTGATGAGTGTGCCCAGCGGGCGTGTTTCCGCATCGACGAGGTGACGGTAATACATTCTGTAGTCACCAGGGCCACTGGGTCGATAGCAATTGGTAAAGGGTCCGACATGGTAGAATCGAGCATGTCGAGCGGGAGATGCGCTCTATGGTATCATCGAGGAATCGAGGAATCGGCGAACAAACAGCTGGTCTCTCCATAGGTCTGCTGGTTACCCGTCTCGGTCTAGCGTATTCCCCGCCTGGTCACCGCCTTCGTCAGGGGGATCATACCATGCAACAGTAAGAAATTGTTAGAATCCGGTATTAGATGTCTCTTATAGGTCAAAATTGTGATACTCCGGTATTATAATGGTAAAGTGATTTCCGTACTAAAACCTTAGAAATCTTCAGCAATGAAGATCTCTCTACCTTGATGAGAGTATTCTCGAATACATCATGTTTATGCATGTATAATCAAGAGGACATACAATTGGTGAGCATCAGAGATATATATCTTTTGAGTTCAGCTTCGTCCTTTTTTCATTCATGATCAACTTCACGACTCGAGCACTCCAGGGCTAGATCACCACGTATGTGGGCCCATCAAGCTAGCGCTATCGGTTTGTTTATATATAGCTTCTTCCAAGGTTCGGGCAGATCCAAGACACACGCTACGTTGATAATTGCTTTGTCTCTCGTTTTTCTCGAACAGTCTTGCTGAAAATAGTATAAGCTTAATTCTAGAACTAAGATGTAGAGTACACACGTATTTCGACCTTAGTAACATGCCAATTAGACCTTATGTATGGATACTAGACAGTTTGAAGCCCTGGAGGCCCCCTTAGTTCCCTGGACCCATTTGCGCGTTTTCTCAAGGGAAATCCCGATATATTGATTATATAGTATTATAGACGAAATGCAATATGAAAGACAAGCCAGGGATTCTCTTAGGTTTCCCGATTCTATCAAGTCGATGTGACTTGTCAGACAAACCTTGCAGTTGGTTGGGGACAGCAACAGCGCGTTGGCCCGACAAATGTAAACAGTCACTCCACTCCACGAGCTGCTCCCAGGCGCCAAGGCCCCGGTTATCGCCCTATCGCACCGCTATCATATCCCCCGCTTGCGCCCAAAACAACTCTTCGTCTGTCGCATTCTATGCGCTCGCAGCTAACGTGGTGGTCCTCATTTGATTTGTGCGACTATACGGAGGGGGACTGCGAGTGTTGCGATTGTTACCGACTTTGAAATCACTTCCTCCCTTTCTGTTTCGCCTTTGACTGCGCCCGCAAATGGACCTCTAACACCATTCCCATCGCCCTCTCCACCTCGTGCGCCACTGCGCTTTCCTTTTGTCCTGTCGTTCCTTCAAGCATTTACAACCATACCTCTTGCCTAGCTATCTGCCTTTCCTTCATATCCTTTGGTCTTCCTGCACCTGCGAGGCAAGCGCATTTTCGTCGCCATGGCGGCCAACGCAGGTACGCCAGTAGGCACCACTATCTCGGACCTGCCGCTCGAACATCTCAGTCTTTACCATGCCGTCGATCCATACCTCTCCTCTATTCTCATATTTTATGGCCCCGTTGCGACCGCCAATGCTACTGTAAGCAGTTCACGAATTCAGGCACATGTTTTTAGCCCCGCGGGGTTTCAAAGCTACAACCGCATCACAATTTCACCCGCCGCACCGCTATACGCAGCAGTCAATCATCTACCCCGCGAGAAACAAGGCGATGCAGTGTGTCGTGCGCTTGCTGTCAGTATGCTCAAGTACTTTGCCGAGTTATCAGATCCTCTGAAGACTCATTTGGTGAATAAGGCACCACCAGCGCGACAAGGCGGAAAAGCCCCAAAACTTTTTGATGAAATGCACGCTGCGGATCTAGCAAACCGCATGGCCAGGATAGAGGACTCGGTAGAGGTGGCTCGTGATATCCGCAATGCATTTCAGGAGCGCAAGATCCCTTGGTCTGACCTTGATGTTGTCCTGCCAGCCGGCACTATACAACAGACCCAGAGGAGAGAAAGTGCCGGATCAGAACTTGAAGGGACACAAAGTCTCCAATACGGTCCGTACACGCCTCTTATAATGGCTTTAGGAGAGCCTATGTTTCTACCAACATCCCGCCTGAAGCGGGCGCCCTCGCAATCTACCAACGTTAGCAAATCCAGGATTTTCACCCGCACGAAGAAAGAGTCTGTTCGTTTGACTATGTGCGAGCTGGTAGATACTGAAGAACGCTATGTCGCCAAATTATATTCGCTGGTTCATGAACTCGCGGACGAGTTTCGCCAGAAGGCACAAACGCGAGGTCCGTCTAGCACAAGCCCCGATGAAGCAGCTCTGGAGGCCCTCTTTCCACCGTGTTTGAACGAGATACTCGAGGTCAACCTTGGATTTCTGGATGTTCTTCGAGAGATTCTTGAGCAAACGGAAAAAGAAGCGCTCGAAGATATTGGCCAAGATACCGAGCTTCCTCCTCACAGAAGCGCGAGTCAGAATAATAAGGACGTTATCGGTGCCGTGGAATTCGCAAAAGCATTACTCGATTGGTTACCGCAGTTCTCCCAGCCATACGGCGAGTATATGCGGGCACATAATGGGTTTACTCAGACTCTCAACTCTTTTATGAAAGAAAAGAATTCTAGTTTTTCAAGGCGAGTCTATGAAACCGGAGAACAGAGGCTAAGATCTCTTTTGATGGAACCTGTTCAGCGTCTTCCTCGCTATAGTCTATTGATTGATACTATGACCGGCAGCTTGCCCCTGGTTCATCCTGCTGTACGCCCCTTGCTCAAGGCCCGCGATATTGTCAAGGACATTTGTGCCCTAGAGAATTCTTCTCCTTCCGGCCATGCCCAAAGCCTGCAGCGCTTGAGGGAGCTTGTTGATGGGTGGCCCGGGAGAGTTTGCCCAGAGGGTCGCTTAATAACGGCAGTTGATGTGGACGAGGCCACCCCTCCATATCAACTGGATGATCAATCAACAGGGCCCGGTGCTGGGATACTACTTCTCTACAAAAACTGCATTGTATTACTTGCCAAGCCAGCTGAAAGTCGAAGCACGGCACGGGGAGTATTGGCAGATATTGATAACGCAGCATCCTCCGCCAATGATACCTCAATGTCCTTACCTTCATCTGAACTCAAGGTTGCCCAAGTTTTGGAGCTCAGTTCTCTTCGCTGCATGCAGTCAGAATGTGGTCGAGTTTTATTCATCATGCCGGCCTCGGTTCAACACGATCGACAAAATATGGATATAAATCCCGATCTCCTTGCACTGAAGTTGACCTCAATGTACGAAGGAAAGGCCAGTAGATTGATCGAAGAGATCACTAAGGCAAAGATTGAAGGTCGATATTCCGAGCAAGAGCGAGAAGGCGGTAAATGGACTTTGCGTAGTCCTGCAGCTGTCCCTGGGAATACGGGTTATCTAGCATGCGTATGCGAGGATGGCCAAGATGGGGCTCTCAATCAAGTGCAGCCATCCCCAATTCGATTAATTTTCGACAAACCGAAAGGAACATCGGTCCAATTATTAAGAAACAGCAATCTGGAAGTCATTATATCAATATCACCTCCAAATGGCGACCAGTTCAGAATGGACGTGGATTCCGTGATTGGTGCGCCATCCACAGATGTGGTGACTGCGGATATCTTTGTTCCAACTCTCTCGAGACGCATACAGAATCTCCTTTCGCCTCTACACGGTCCTCAAAACCCTAAGGTCATGGTGCCAATTGTTCGCTCTAATTTTGAAATTTTGCGATACATAACAAGTAGCTTGATAACCCAGGTCAAGTCTTCTCGAGGCTTTCGGCCGCCCTCGCCAACCAAATTGATATCAAATCTGCTGGGCGGCAGTCGTGAGAACGTCCCCACCATTAAACAACCAAATTCAGCGACTTTGCTTGGGGAATTTCCCAAAATGCCCCCGCCAAGGGGTAATCTGCACAGATCGAATACATTACCGTCCACATTCCCCGGAAAAGAGAAAGACAAGGACAAAGACAGAGAGAAGGAGAAAGAGAAGGAGAAGACGGAAAATTCGAACAAGATATCGGTCGTTGGAACCCCTTCTGCACGCGGCCCTGACGGGCAGATAGGGTCACTGGAGCAAGCATTTGCGGCATATGTGCTTTCTTTGCAATCTCGAAGTGGAAACATTTTGGGACGCATGCTTCGTGCTCGAGAAACAGCAGATCGTGCCCCAGTGAATGAGCTTTACAATATTCTCCTCGAGAATCCCGGCAAAATACAGGCCGCAGCGGAGGTGCCCGTAGACACGCTGTTTGTCGCATTCGAAACATTCATGAAAAATGCTTGGAAGAAAAGTATGGGGCCTGTCCTGGATGCATTGTCTTTACGACAGCTACAAAGTCAGTTTGATGCGATGTTTCCTCGTGATTTTGATGAGCAATTTCGAAAGTTTTTGGCAGACATCAGTCCACAGAATCGACGTGCCCTGGCTGCAATCATTCGATTGCTGGCGGAATTGTTAGACGCGTCCGGGAATGACGGGGATCGTGGTGCCCTGACCATGGCGTTCGCCGAAGTTCTCACAGAAGAAGGAGATCCAGTCCACCATGTGTCGCTTCTAGACCGACTTGTTGAAGACTTTGACAGTCTTTTTGAAGAGTTCATCCCGGGTGGTGCCTCTGTTGAAGGGACGCTGAGCTGCGACCAGACCAAGCCATCTCAATCTAACACTGGATCTGTAGGGTCCAATAGTTCTTCCTTCCGGAAACGCTTCGGGTTCGGCCTTCATAAGGATAGTCAAAAGAGTGAGGGCGAGGGCAAGGTTGCATCAATACTGCGAACACTGAGCAAAAGGCAAAGCCCAGCCGATTCTGAGCCGAACACACCCAGGGGATCTCTGCTCCGATCGAAGTCAACCGACGTGGAAAGTCGTTTGGGTTTGCTTCGACCTGCATCTCGAGATCGCCCCTTTGGATTCTCATCCGAAGAGCAAATTTCGAGACCAGGAACTGGCTACGGACAGCCCCCATCTTTGTCCTCCATTCGGGGGATTTCACATGACGGTGTTGTCAAAGTCCGCCGCAAAAGAAGGAGTTCACTGTCGGACCTGTGTCCCCCAACAGCTTCATCAGAGGTGTCTAGTGCGTCCTCAACGCATCAACTTCGTCCAACGACTCCAGCTTCTCGCCCTCGAGCTGAACAAATAACGCCAACGAGTCAAACAAGACCGCAAAGTAGCTATTTTGCTCCATCACCCGTGAGAAGCTCATCGCCTGCAAAAGGAGCATCCCCCACCCGGCTAGGATCCCCCATTCGAAGAATATCACCTGCGCGTCCATCTACCCCAAGCAGAAAAGAAAACATTGATCCCAAGATACCTCAGTCTGAACGGGCAACCAAGGCTCAGCGTGACATTCCAGAATCGCCAACTCAGGAAACTAAGAGACGATCCCGTGCTACCAGCATTCCTCAACGACCAGCGGGGCTCCGAGAAAGATCCACGGTCAACGTGGAAAGCAAACGTCCACAGTCGGCTTCCTCCTCTCAAAGAACCTCAAAGTTGCGGATGCAAAGCCCGCAAAAGGTGAGAACAATTCCAATTTAAACTCATTATTTATACGATTGTCACAATTGGAAACTAATGCCCTATTATAGCTTCGTGATCGTGTTCATACCGAGAAGAGAAACCAGGCGATTTCACAAATCGGCTTGCGAGACGAAATTACAGCACTTGGAGATGAGCTTCATTCTTTGAGACTTACACCTAGCATGGAGCCAAATCAAGAGTCGGTCGAAAGTCGAGTGTCTCCTGATAGAGCTGCATCTTTGGAGGGTCGTTTCCGGGTGCTCGAAGAACGATTTGACCAGGTCACTGGAGAGTACAATGGACGAACGTCTGCACTCGAGAAGGATGTAGAATCTTCCCTCGTTGTCAGTGAGAAGCGAGTAAAGAAGCTAGACGAGTTGTACCGGGAAGCTAGTGCCGAGAATGAGGCCTTGTATGATCGCTTCAACTCGGAACTTAGCAAACTTTCCAAAGACGTTCGGGCGGGCAGCGCAGAGGAGTCTTTGCAATCCCAGCTAACGAATGCTCTGGAAGAGATTGGTCGGCTCAAAAAAGAAAATTTCCGACTCAAGAGAGAGGTCGGAGGTCTTCGGGCCCAACAAGCCGCCGTTGCTCTGTTAAGAGCGAGCGATCAATGATGAACGATCGCATAATCCACTCCTTTCTTCCCTTCTGACCCCTTCACTACATATCACTTTCCTTTCCCTCTCTTTCCGTGATACCACGCATACATCTGTATTTCTTTACTATTCTTACTCTCACAATTTCTACCCCATAAAGCCTGCTGATCATTTTTTTCACTGTACTCATTGAATTTCCTTTATTGTCATTTTCCAGCCCGAGACGAACAGATGGTTTGAATCATGCATAGTTCCGGAGATCAAGTCTGCCAGGTTTTCTTTTATTTGTGTCTTTAGACTCTCTATTGTACATTAGCTGTCGGCTTCTACAGGTTTGCCCATCAGGCGCAATGCACTAGTATCGAGCATTTTAAACATCCATGACCATTTCAAAGTCCATCTCTTGCCCCCAGCGGCAATATCCATAATTTGGGAATATTGGAAGCCTCTGCCAGACATGGGGAAATCCAGAGTGGGTAAAGATAATAGCTTTACTTCTGACTCTTCAGCTTCATTGAATGTTTCATGCAATAGTACCGGGATTGTATACCGCGTTGGCCCTGGTGCCTCAGATGATAAAAGCTTGCGAAGAATACTCCGGCGAAGCGCATGATCCTTTTGGCCTCCACTGGCCATGATCTGGAAATCATTTTGTTGGAAAGGGCGTATTTGAAAAGAAACTCGTTCGGTCTGCGTAGATACCCGAGAAGAGACAGAACGATCCCTTGTCAGATTCTTACTCGGCGCAATAGAGAAATTAAACCAGTATCGGTCATCCCAGAGAACCCACCCGGTACTTGTTGGTTGGAACTTAGAATTAATCTTCTGTGTTGGAAGTGGAGCTTCTACCGACAAGACTGGGGATCGGTCTTTCATAAAAGGTTGTCGTGATAGCCGCCAGGTACTACCCTCGCCAGACGGCATTCCATGAGATTTATTAGTGGATGATTTTGACTCATCCACAGGCGTGAACATGACGCCTCCTAACGTGAATGATCGGCGGATAGTGTTTTCGCAACGAGCAGATCCTTCAATGGGCCCAAATACCCGAGAAATAAAAGGCTCAAAACTGCGCAATGAAAACTGGTTCTTCGGAAAAGGAGAGATGAGCTCTGTGATGCGACGAAGTGTCATTGCCTGGATTTGTCGGGTCCATTTCGGAGAGTCATGTGCCTGCAACGAGTCCATCCATGTTGGGATAGATTTAAATTGGATAGTCATAATTCCTGTTGCTAGACTAATGTCGAGGATACGACACCGTGATGCGAGTAGTTGATCTGAAAAATTACTCGCCACTTGCAGAAGATCACGACTAGAGCGAATGAGCGCAAGGATACGGGGCCCTTGAAGTGCGCGAGGTAGTAAATTCGCCGTAATCAGACTGCGAACGGCATTTCGAGGAGTCAAAGTAGGGTCGAAATTAGTCGGATCAGAGACGTAGGGGACATCGTTTTCGTGGCAGGTTGCGAGTAATCGGGCTTTGGAACAAGAAAGGAGAGGTCGACAAACAAAGACGCCACCGGTTGCAAATTTTTCTTTCATCGAAGTGGCGGATACATTTTGACCTCTCTCCGGGGCATCGGTGCAGGTTGATAGACTCATTGATGAACCACTCTCGGAGACTCCAAAAATGCCATGGCATTCTGGGATCCGAGCTATGCTTTGAATCCCGCCAAGGCCAGCTCGACGAGCACCAGTTGCTAGACGCCAAAGAGTTGTCTCAATTGAGTCATCTCGGTGATGGCCTAGAAGTAGTGCTTGTATTCCGTTTTCCCGACAGGCTCTGCCCAGGGCTTGGAACCGTAGCCGGCGAGCGTGGGTTTCGAAGGCAGTGGGCATTGATGGTGTTGCACTTTTTGAGACTGATGTGTCTTCAGAATTTGATATTGAAGACCAATCTAACTTCAAGATTTGAGTGTTGATACCTATATCGCATTAGTTTAAATTCATTCACTTAAGCATTGAGATTATCTCCTTGGATTTTTATAATGAAATTTTCAGATCCCGAAAGAAAGCTCGACTTACCTAATTTGGAAAGCCGTGACTTGACAATACTCGCTTCTTCGCTGCTCTCTTTTCGGGCGCGATGATCAACTATGAACGCGGTCACGGAGATCGGACCGCCGATGGGCGTTTTTTCAAGTTGTCGGCAAAGGTAGGCCAAGGCCATAGAGTCCGCACCACCGCTGATGGCAAGGCCTGGGGATGTACGTTAGCTTTACTTGGGAGCTTATAATGCATTTTACTCTTAGATGGACTGCCAGGATCACGAAATGATCTAGGGGGTTGATCTTACCGACCCTTCGCGGTAGTTGAGCCGCATCCTCTATCCGGCCCGGGTGCCCATGAGGGGTGATTCCTCTTACCCCAGACCATGCCAGCCGAAAGTGTTCGGCAAACTGAGAGACTGAGATTGCATTCTTCCCCGCCATGGAGAGTTCAGCGTTTGCACATCATCAGTTGACTATTTCGCGATCTGATAGGAGTTCGGCGAATCAATTCGCGGATAATCTGACTAAGCCATTATCAACACGTCCACATGTGCAGCAGATGGATGTCAACTGGTATGTACTTGTGCAGCGTGCCTGGCTAGCGAAAGCTACGGCAACCAAAAATGAAACTGAATTCTGATATCGGCAATTATGTCTGTATAACTGAACGTGCCAGGGCCCGGCCCACTGACTATGTCTATACAGTCGACGTTAGCTATAAACTTTGAATACGGAAGAAATTAATACACTTACAATGTATAAGGCTGGCACTGTAAACAACCATGAATGTCAAAGATAGCCCAACCAATCCATCTGATATCGTGGGTCTCTGTTTCTCAGACCATCGAAATGGAAACCGAAGGATAGCTGCGAGCGCCCCTAAGACTAGCATCACAATAACTGCGGCTCAATTCTTAGAGCCACTTGGACTGAGTGCTTCATGATGAGATAGTAGATGCGAGAAAATCATAAGTAAAAAGCCTCAGTCGTGCAAGGGACATAAAAGACAAGTAGGAACTGTAGACTGATGACAGAAAAGAGGGCGAAAGCTCTTTGCGGGCTAAACCGCTGGGGGTGCCAGGCAAATATAATCCACTTTTGACATTTGTTCCTCACGGTAGTTTGCCCCTAAACCCTCTCTTGAGCCAGTTTAAACACACAGATTACATTCATCATCAAATAGATTAGCTGGCACTGTGCAGCAGCCACCAAGATCTTGCAGATAATAATTCGGGTACAGCATGCACTAATCAATTGGGAAGGGGCCAATTTAACAAACCCACGATATCACTAAATAGTTTACCATTTGACTGTGAAATCTATTTCCAAGTAATAGAGCTGAATCCATGGATTGCATTTCAATTTAAGCCATACCCGAGGCTACGCTTAGCAAGAGAACCTTTTGGCTTTGTCCACGCCGCATGCTCCATCGTACCGTCAAACTGCCCCTCCAGATTTCTTCCCATTTTGCAAGAAGAAATTACAGGTTTGCGTGGGTCTTCTGTAAGTTGGAATTTGACCTATCATTACGAAGGAATAGATCAACTGTTAGCAGGCAATTGGTGCACATCGACAAAAAATGGAAATAGGACAATCCTAGTAAGGATCATCTAGTCTACATATTGCCACGACCGTACACAGAAGCCTTTATCCAACCGAGAACTGGTGATTTGTGGAGAAAACGTTCCCCAGACCCCAGACTTCTCCATAACTACTCCACAATTCCCCATTGGTCCAAGTGCCCCCATTTCATGAAAAGGGTAAACATAAAGCCCATGTGGCTTGCTCCTTTGCGGGGAAAGAAGAGTTCCCTGAAAAACGATTATCCAGATGGGTATAAAGTTGTTGGAGTCGGTTCATTAACCTCTGTCCGATCTCGTATTCATGTGGTCTACAGCGCCAAGTAAAACAATGTTTTCATCATGGAAATCAGCAGAGGTGCTATTTCACTCCTTGCTGTTGATACTTTTGGCAAATAGTGCTCATTGCAAAAGAGAGAAACACCCCCCAAAAGTCACTATATCAAACGGCACGTATGTTGGTGTCCATAATGACCATTATAACGTTGACTCATTTCTGGGTATCCCTTTTGCTCAACCACCCATTGGGGGCCTACGACTGGCACAGCCAGCTTCTCTCAACACTTCATTTTCAGGCACGCGAAATGCCACAGAGCTACAGCCTGCTTGCGTCCAATTCTCAGTGTGTATTCCTGTTTAATAGAGTGCACATCAAGGCGTAACACCCTGCATACTATCCCTCTGATTATATGTGGTCAGGAAAGTCCATTTTAACCAAATTCTTCGCTATAGACCGCCACCATCGATCGTCCAATATCCGAAGATTGTCTTACTTTGAACATATATCGGCCTTCTGGGTTTGAGAATGAGGATCTTCCGGTCCTCGTCTGGATATTCGGGTAATTATATCACAAGCCATTCAACATAAAATGTCACTCGAGTTTGTGGCTGACGACTCTTAAAATACAGCGGCGGATATATCCAAGGAAGCAATAGTGACCCAAGATACAACCTAACTTTCATGGTAAACAACTCGGTTAGGGCTAACAAGCCTATCGTTGCCATCGCCATTAATTATCGTGTGAACGGCTTTGGTTTCATGGGGGGACCCATTTTGCGAGACCAAGGCTTGGCTAATTTGGGGCTTCGTGATCAACGCCTTGCTTTTCAGTGGATTCAGGTACAAGCAAATCATGAAGCATCAAAAGTCAGTGATTGCACCCATAACTGACAAATTCAAGGAAAACATCAAAAACTTCGGCGGCGATTCCTCAAAGGTCACGATATGGGGCCAATCCGCTGGAGCAGGGAGTGTAGGCGCCCAGTTATTGGCTTTTGGAGGTCGCAATGACTCGCTATTCCGGGGCGCCATTACCGATAGTGGCGGACCTCTCGGTGTCCAGGGACCATCGAACGCCACTCAACTATCAACTTGGAATCATGTCCTGAACTCCACTGGTTGCGCCGGATCCTCGGACCCAATCATCTGTTTAAGAGGAGTGAGCTTAGACAAATTCATCTGCGCAGTCAACTCTTCCAGCGTCAGCTTTGGGCCAGCATACGATGGGGATTTTTTTGTCACATACAATTCCGCGCAAGTATCAAATGGTGATTTCCTCAAAGTTCCCTTGATCACCGGTAGCAATACGGACGAGGGAACTGAGTTCGTTGGGTCTGCATCCTACATCGGGGCCCTGCCAGCGGTTCCCTACCCAGATGAAGCCTCCTTCCTGCAAGTTGTGAATTCTTCACTTATCAATCCTGCGTTCACACAAAATGCCCTAGCAGTTATTTCAGCCCTATACCCTGACATTCCGGCTATTGGAGCTCCGCATACTTACATTGGTAGGCTAAACTCAACATTTGGTTCTCAGTATGCTCGAGTAGCAAGCTTTTCCGGCGATGTTAAAATTATTGCGGGTCGAAGATTCACTGCTCAGCAGTGGGCGAAACATGGTGTCCCGGTATACTCTTATCGTTTCAATCAATGGCCTATTGGCGGTCTTCCTGATACCACTGGGACTACACACTTCACCGAAGTTCCACTCGTCATGGATGATGAGCCAGGCAATGGGTACATAGCGCCATGGTATCCTGCCGGAAGCGAGTATAATGGCATGGATGCCAATTTCACGGCAATGGCTCACCTGATGAGTAAGTCAATTATAATGCCAGGGCCCAGGGCTAGTAAGCCTTTGGTTTAATCTATTACAATAGAGACTTATTTGCTTAGGCCGCATGTGGATCTCGTTCGTCCATGACCTTGATCCCAACAACCACGGTGTCACCCACCACAATGGCTACCCGATTTCAAATTGGAAAACTTATGCATCTAATGGAAGCGAGGCACTGGATGGATATGGCACTAACCTGCAAGTTTCCTCCTCGTTGCCCGGTCTGGCAGAGCAAGAGCCGGATACATGGCGGGCAGAGGCCATTAATTACTTGATTCAACACAGCTATGCCCTCTTCGGGGCCTAGATTAACCTGAGTAGGCAGCGAACATGAGCCAAATGAGAGGCAGACTAACCAGGAGTCTGGCTATCTGGGAAAACCATCTTGAGAACCCTTTTCACGGCGTCGATATTTTCTGAGGTTGTATTGAACGATCTCGAAGATGCGAAATCTCTTAAACAACTGATTACACGGTCTCCGTGATAAGAAGTATTGGAAACAACCTCAGAAACTAAAGAAGTCTTGGATCGAAAGCAGTTCGTGCACAGCGAGATGGGGCAGATTTAATGTTTTAAATAAAACCTTTTTCGAAGTTGAATTACACTGTTTGGGCACGTATGTGCACCAAGCATCATCCGTAGCCATTATCACCAAGCTATGACTGCATTTAAGCGATTCATTTTGTGGAAGTTGTAATTTGTATATTTATTTTTGATTTCATTTATCAAGTAGGGAGTATCTGGGTCTCGCTAGGAAGAAAAGAATAGCAAATAATCGCAACAGAACAATCGTTAAGCATATACATATCGTTGTAAATTAAATGTCCGCCTCGCATATACACTCATCGTGGTATGCGGAATCCTGATCGATGAGTATGTCAGCAATATGGATATAAGTTGAATATAAAGGCCATTGAAAAGAGATATATGTACTAAGAAAAACAAAACCAAAGGGGATTTCGCAGCCTACTTACGCTCTTCGTCAAGCAATGTTCCATTCTCCCAGCTCTCTTCTACCCAGCTCACGCTCACGAGATCTGGCAGCTTTTTGCCCGGTCTTTCGGCCAATGAACGTCGTAGAGAATTTATCTCTTGAGAGGACATATTATCGGGATTCACAACAATATGAGTCATACCCAAGTCCAGAAAAGATATTGTCGTATTTGCTCCTCCAAACAATATAGTATTTCGCGCGAGTTGTAGACGAATATCAGCCGGTGATTCACTCTGCTCCGTGCTATATGGGTTTCCACCTTCACAAAAGAAGAATTTCAGACGACGAAAGAGCCACCCGCAAGGTGCTGTATAACCAGAATCTATTTTATCCTGGATGTGACCTTCAATTTTATGGAGAGCAGGAGAATAAATAGGAACTGTCGTGTTTTTGCTGTCATTGGCCATGTTCTCTAGAATCTAAGGACACAATTAGCGCGCTACATGGATATGAGGGACGCAAGAAAGGGAAGCAAACCTCTTTAAGTTCGTCGACATTAGTGTCACGCGCGTAGCTGTCTGAAAATTGATCAACGTTAATTTCGATTTCATCGTTTCGATCTTCCATTACGAAGAACATGTGCCTAGTGAGAGTATGTTAGCTTCGATATACTATTTCATGTTCCGGCTCGCTATACCTTGGTTCGAACGGAAGCAATAAGTCTTGAAGTCCCGCGTCCTTTCCGTTCTGTTTGACACAGTCTAGCACCCAGGAAGGTTTGACTATGTTGACATCGCCGTGCTTTTGTAGTGAGGCAACTTTGACGGTTCCTGATACTGCGTGTTAGCAAGGGCTCAACATGGCGTATAACATTGACGATACTTCGCTCCGCAATGCAGATCATGTCTACCGCTGCAGTATTTGTTTGAAAAATCTTGCCGCCGTTGGCCTTGACTAGCTGCTCTAGCTGACCCTTTGATCTTTTCTCTGGGGCACTTGCATCTGTCATAATAACTAAAGATTTTATGAGCGAACGAACAAAGAACGCCTTCGGCTATACTCACAAAAGTTGAGTTGATCGAAAATATGTCCGGAGGGCCCTGCGTATGTCACTTTGTCTTTCTCATTGTAACCTGCAATAGTTAAGGGCTTCTTTTCGGATTTCCTAGCTCTTTTTCGGCGTGAGTTGTCAACTTCAAATTCTTTTTCGCGCTGCTCCTTTTCCACGTTCGACTTGAGGTCCAGGAACTCCTGGACTGACAATGCAGTCTTCCAATTCTTATCTTTTCTGAACTTCTTGAAGCGGGGAAAACGAAGCGTCAACCCCATCCGAAACTCATCGCTTGCAGCCACAGATGAGGCTTTCACGCACACGACTAGGGACTCAGAGGGTTTAATCCATTCATCTGGCCTTTCATATTGAGCATCACCGCCTGCCAGTTCGATGAATTGAGTAGGCGGCTTGCGTGAATCCCATTTTTGAAACTTATCATCGGTATGATGCCGTATTTCACGGTAGTCGGCAGCCGTGAATCCTCCTCCAACCTTGCAGAAGGACCAGAATTGTTCAGGTTGTCCGTCTTGGGACGAGTGTCTATTATCAACACGTAACCCACAGAGAAAGCTTCCAAGAATCCCACCGCGATGACCTTGCCCATAATAGCCACCTATGATAACCAAATCAAGGGCCTCTCCGAAGTCGGTCATGTATTCTGGCTTGACCTTCATCCAGTCATCGTGGCGTTGATTTAAGCGGTATTGAGCCCGCGGATTTTTCAAGACCAGGCCCTCTGAGGCTTGAGCGACAACCCTGCGCAAACATTTCTCGACTTCTGCAGCTGTGGTGGCTTCTTCATATGGGAGAATTTCGAATCGGCGATCAACGGGGCGAATAACCTTCTGCAATGCATTCCGACGATCGCGGAGGGTATACTTGCTCAAATCACGTCCATTAAGATGTAGGATGTCGAATACCCGGAAGAGTGGCCGTGGACCCTTATAGAGTGGATTCCGCTGCGCAGCCAAAGCGGCCGTTTTGAGAGTCCCAAATGGGACCATGGCGTCTTCTTCAGGATCCCAGGTAATCATCTCACCATCTAATATTAGACTTTGTACC
Source organism: Penicillium angulare (assembly GCF_028827245.1). Lineage (NCBI taxonomy): Eukaryota > Fungi > Ascomycota > Eurotiomycetes > Eurotiales > Aspergillaceae > Penicillium > Penicillium angulare. The sequence continues at coordinate 2,335,892 of NW_026623163.1, forward strand.
CCATCAGCAAAGGCATCCTTCAAATGTATTGTTAGAGCACCATTTTCGTCAGATATTCCGTTGCCATACAGATATGTATAGTCTTTGGCTTTCCGTGACCAAAAGCCAAATTTCCGCCCGCCTTGTACGGACTCATCGGAAGCCATATGAAGCTGCATTCTTTCACCATCCATTTTTTCTTCGATCCAAAAAACGGGATCTTCTTCTGTCGGACGCATCCGCGAAACCATTTTTTCAAGTGAATGCATTTGAAACTGAGCCAACTGGGGTTGGAAGCACTGCATCAGCCCAATTCCTCGATCATCTCCCTCGAGCCGAATGTTTGGATCGTGGAGTTCCCAGCAAACACGCCGAAGGCTACTGGAAATGCTGTACAAACTCTCGGCATCTGGATGCCATACATTTAGAAACGTGCGCTCACTTGCACCGATTTTCATCTGTCGAAGAATGATTCGAATGAGCCACGTAAGCTCGTCTGGGTTCATGCGCCGATAGAACTCGGTTAGAATATCGACTTGTTCGCCCTCTTTTGAAGCTGCAGACAGCTTATCCAGCTTTTCGTTCACTTCCTCAATAGACATATCACCGGGTTCGGTTCGTATAGGCCTCTTAGACAGGACATCGTAGCAGCGTCCAGCAAAGTCACCAGCCAAACGAGTCGCACCAGATTGACCAGGCAGCTTCCAATTTAGGAGATTGTAACCATCTTCCGACTCTTTGTTAATCTTCATGATTTTCACCAGCATTTTACCGATAACTTTCTCTTTCATGCCGTACATCGGTCGGTCTCGATCCCTTTCAGGTAAGATCAGTCGGAAAGCAGGATAAATGTCATCGCCCACCTCATGGCGCCACCTCGAGACGAATCGGGTGATGACATCGCGCCGCAGTTCGTAAGGGTTCAAAGTTGCCTTGCTCTGGTTTTTTGGACCAATTCGGCGTTTCGCTACACCAGTGAATGCTGGTCTTTTCTTTATCTCGCTAAGTGGGTTGAAAAGGGTTGAGTAGAGCTCATGAAATGGAAGTGTCGGAGCTCGATTATGGGGACGATTAGGATACCTATTTCCAGTGTTAGTTTGAAAAACAACGTCCGAAATTATTCGTTTATTTACTTATCGTCCAGATCCTCCTCCACAATCGGGCCAGCATCAGGGAGAATCTCGTCAGAATCCATTGGGGTGTTTACTTGGAAGAATAAATGAAAGAGGAAGTTCTCCGCATTTTTGTAGCTTGAGCTCTAGGCAGCGATAGCGATAAGATAACGCCTGCCTAGATTAAAATATTGACATCACCCGATCTGCAACAATCAAAGCGGATTTTGCTAATTTACAGCAGATAATTGCTTGAAACTGGGAATAATGTACATTTTTGACAGTGGGTATATCTGTTTGAAATACAAAAAACGACCCATTCAGAACCAAATCAGTCAGTATCCACTCTGTCGCTACGAACCTGCTCCCCATCCAAGTTCCGTGAGACTAATTCAGCCAAGCGACTTAAAGTCGCGATAAACCCTTTTGAAATCCCCCATGCTGTCAAATTAGCCAGTGTCTCACAGCCAATTCGAAGTACTCTCTCAGGGCCATCTGGGGCACATATGTCTCCCACGCCAGTGACATTCCCTCTCATCGAATTGCCTTCTCGCACAAAAAGTTGGACCAACTCATCATCACACGGGCGGTCCAAATGAATAAAGCTAGGTTCTTGTGAGCGGTCTACACCAGAGCTCTGGGGCTCGGAATTTACGACCTCAGATCCATGGCTGTGACAGGACCCATATGCCCATAAAGTTATAACAGCGAGGTATACGGCCGCTGGTTCATGAAATGCACTTGTTGAGTACCTTCGGACGTGCCAAAGAGTAACACCAGCATGGATAATTGATAGGCGCGCCTTATATTGATCATGACGAACCCATCGCCAAATATACTGCCATTCCACAGCGTGTAGCCGCTTGCTCCATTGTATTTTGCCGGCTGCTAACGAAGTGGCGAGCGAGCGGATCTCTCGAAACGGAGCTAGTAAAATCAAGCGCGCCATATGAAGGTGAAGAACGGTAGGGTGCTCTAATCCGGCAGCTTTGGCGATCGTACTGTTGGCTGTCCAGTGAAGGATATCCAAGCAATCGCATGCACTGTTGCGCCATTTGGAATACGATGGGATTCCTGGAAGCCACACTGAGCCGGCTGGGATAGCAACCTCACGAGACTGCTTTTTCGCCGTGGGGTTCCAAAATGAAAGAGGGCGACGGAAGTAATCGCTTACTTCCCACATGCGGTGGTATAGAGCATGAATCAAAAGTATGTGACTGAACTCCCCAATCCCGGAAACTAGTCGCTTTTCGATGAAAAGGATATGCACGGCATCATATAAAGATTCGTTTTCCGGATATGGCAATGCTTGTGAAGAATCAGGCGGATGGGAAGATGAATGTAGTTCACTATTTGCACTTTCCCAAAGCTGTTTCCATGCCTCTGCAGAATTCGCCTGCCACCACCTTTCGTGTGCTGGTAATGGAGCTTGTCCATCATCAAGAGAAAGAAGAGATCGATCTTCAGAATAATAGGCCAGCGTACAATCCAATAACTTTAACGGAACAGATCAGTAAAGGGCAGAGCTAAGGGTGTTCAAATGGTTAACCTACCCAAATGCAATAACCAGTCCGTCTCCGTATTTCACATTGGATCCATTTATTCCACATGGCGTCATCTGAACTATCGTGAGCAACTGCCCCGGACTTTGATGCTTTTAATAACTTTTCGCGGTTCATGAGAGTAACCAAATCTTTGAACGTGCTCAGTGCCGTAGCTTTGGCTCGTTCACTCCCACTGTGGAGTAGTCCAATGCAGTTGAACATTAATATCTGAATCAATTCAAGGGATTCCTGACCGGAAAGGTCCTTTTCTTTCTGCTGGGTGTATTAGTATCACTGATGATGAGAAAAGATTGTATAACAAATACCTCAATATGAAGGGCACGTTGGATCATCTCATGGAAGGCAGCTTGAAGTTGATCTGCTGCGGAATGGTTTACGCCGTGGCAGCCAATTGCAATAACAGCCACAATCAATAACCAATAGCAGTTACTAGGATTAAATGAAGGAAGATGCAGCACAGGATATACAGCATGAAAGGAGTCGAAATAGCAGACAATATATCGATTGCAGTCTTCTGCAGTGGGAAAAGTGTCTGACTTGAAGGTTTCGAAAAATGGATTCTCGGTGCGGCAGAGTAGAAGAAAATTGCGATAAATTTCGTTGTAAGTGGTTGAATCAATCAACGGTACTGAATAAGACGCTTCATCAGGAGGATCCTCCATGATTATCTCATGTGTACTGGGGAAGTCAAATCGACGCGAGTTAGATTCACGGTGTGATCCATTTGTGGAAGCCAGGTCAATTGATGAGGTTGACCACACTGTCTGTTTCTTTCTGTACTTTGGAAGACGGGCACCGCCACCATCAACGTAATAATCAGCCGAACGCTTGGTTGAGTCCACGGATCCAGAAAGAGGGGAAGCTTCGCTATGCACATGCGAGTATCGACGAGGGCTACCCATATCTGTGCCCATAGATATATTACCTGATGGTGTTTGGGGGAAATTATCAGGCGCTGAAATTCCCATGGAGTTAGCATGGATCACAGGTGGATGCCAACTCATGCGATTCGTATAATTGTCCGGAAAGGGCTGTGAAAATTGAGACGGGCCTCCAGAGGATTGACCCTGGTCACTGGCAGGATCGGCAAAGTACTCATTGGGCAGCCAGTTGACCGTAGAGAGCATTGATTGATCGAAGATTGAAGTGTCAAAGTCTAATCCCATACTTGTTGGGTTTTCCACCATATCCATTGCCATATCCACGTCCGTATTTTGAGGGTTTGGCTGAAGATTTCTCAGTTCAGGGCCAAGGGCAGCATTCGCCTCATCCGAAAACATCTTGGGGATATCATTGTTTATCCCATGGTATTGTTGATGAATATGTCGATAGGCTGCTATCGGCAAGGTTGTTGCATTTATGTCGGGGTCAGAGGCGGCTAGATATGATTGAGGATCAGGAGGTCCCGATACAGACCCCCTGCCAGTTGGAAATGTATCAGCCGAGGGTGCTGGAGACGGTTGTGGGTCGTTCAAGTTGTTAACTGAGAACTGAGCAAGCTGGTAGGGTACTTTCTCTCCTTTTGAAGATTTGGAATGATTTCTTCTGCCTTGTGGAGAGAGTAAAGGAGACTGAGGATCTGATTCATGGGCATCTGCACCAGATGATGGGCGTGTCCCGTTGCGAGGTCTCGCTTTTGAGCGCCTCTCTGTAGGATACTGACACTCGAGGGTTCGGGAATCGCATCGGTCACAAGGCATTCCTCCACTGCATCTGACTCTAGCGGTAGCGCAGCTGAAGCACGCGCGAAACGTCTTAACGGTAATTCGATGTGTCCGATCCTTACCACCTTCTATGCCGGGAGTGTGGTGACTGAGTTCGTGACGGTGTAGGGTATCTCTATAGATCAAAGATATCAGTTCATAGTTTCAATGTCACCATATTATCGTAGCGACATACGTTCTCGAGAAGTGTCGACCACACTGAACGCATTCGAATGGCTTCTCTTTGGTATGACTGCGCAAATGGCGCTTCAGATGTTCCGGCCGACGAAATGTACTACTGCAGACCAAACATTGAACTTGTCCCGAACTCGTTGTAACATGTTCGTGTTGATCCTCACCACTTGATAAATGCGCGTCATCTCCTGCGTCTGCATCAGTGTCCATGGCTTGGATTGGAGGTTCATGTTGGACCGCATGATTAATCTCCGAGAGCATGGCGCCTGCAGTACATCCGGGATGTACAAGAATACATCTCCAGGGACCCGTTCGGTTTATTTCAAGCTGCAAGAGAAGCGAGACTTCCAATAACTGCAGAGAAATGAGGGGAAACGGGGGTTACAACCTATAAATCGTCCCACCGTCTGCGGAGCAGTGGAGAACACGGTTGGCCTGAAACCAATCCATTTTAAACGAACCCTCGGTTAAATAGAAATCCGGGGTTAATTAACACAAGGTTCAAAACGTTCTTTTGGTTTGTGTCGTTCACCGTATATGGTCGTATATACACTTGGAATACTGTATTCTGGGTTGGTGATCGACAGTGTCTTGGAACTGTCCAGCTGTATAATGCGTAACTGTAGACATTGGGCAGGTGACAAGAGCCCATAACCCCGGATCCTCCTCCGTCTAATTTCCCCCCTTTTTTCTAATTCTTAGACACTTAATCTACGCTACCTGTTTCATGGCTGACAGTGCACGGTCGCTTGGTCGCCTCGTTTTCTCTGAGAAAAACAAAAAGTGGGTCAGCGTCATATCTGTTGTCATTTTACGCTGAGCATCACTCCTACCTAAAACGTGGACCGAGCATTAAATGTCCCGATATCGTACAAGCGGTCGTGATTTTGAGTTCTTCCCTTGAACTTATCCGGAGATCGACCCCATGAATGGCGAGATCGCCGCGAACCAACGGTTGGCTGCTCCGGCCTCCCGAAAGAATGACTCCGCGCGACTGGGCGCTGCGCTTGCATTTCAACAATCCCGACCTGCATCAAATGTGAATCCCCAGTCATCCGCGGCAGCAGCAGCCGTCGTGGCCAGTCGCATGAGCCGGCATGCTCAGACGCGTCCGACCATGGATTCCGAACCTGGCCCTGAAGTCGGCTCCGTGAAGGACAAAATAGGGCGCTTCGCGGGCAGCTCACTTGCCCCTCCGACCAGCTCATTAAGTACAGGTCGACCACGAACACCATCAACATCCAACTCGTCCACCTCAAAGTCCCCCGCCCGATCCCCAGCGCCCGAGCAGGTGGCAGCTCGCCTTGCTGCTGAAAGATCCCCGGCACGAAAACAGGAACCAGCGATCGATGCCGCTAGGCTCGGCGCCATGCGCAGCGCGAGTCGAATGCAGTCCCAATCGCGACCAAGGAGCAACCAGCAAGTGATGTCCTCTCCAATTCCAGTCCGACCCAGAACTACCGTTCAGACTCCGGTGGATCGAATGCTGTCGGATAACATCTCAATCCTCGATCAAGAACCCATCTACAGTCGATCCCCGTCGATTCGTAGCCGAGCCACGAGTCCTCAGCCCTCCATCGGCTCCGGCATATCCATAATACAACCAGAGGAAGTGAAACCTAGAGTTCCTGCACTGCCTCCACGGACTACGGCCTCTTCCCGCGATTCAGTACGAGAACCTATACCAGCGCCCGCCTCGTTGCGTGCAACACCAAGCATGGCATCGATATCAGGCCAGTCGTACCATAGCAGCTCTAGTGCACTGGACGAACCAAATGGGATGGACGAAGAAGCTCTCTCCAATGCTATTGTTGCTTCCTCACTTGCATCCGCGCGGGCATCACCTATGCCGAACGCCCCTCCCCCACTTCCACGCCGGCGACGCGCTCGCTCGCTTCTACAAATAGCACATTCACCAAGAACCGATTTATCACGAACTCCGAGCCCCCCGAAAGGCATGCCTATGACACTCCGCGGGTTGCCGAAGGACTATCCTACCGACCAAAGTCGACGACATAAAATGAATTTACTTCACAAACACCCACATAAACATCACGAAGGAGATCGAAAACGATGGCGACAAGAGATGGGCGAAAAAGAGCGAAAACGCTATGAAGGTGTTTGGGCCTCCAACAAGGGGCTGTTCATCCCGCCAGGCTTGAACAAATCTGGGGAGACTAAGTGGCCTCCACCTTCAGAAATGGTGTTAAACCTTGTGGTACGGGAGATCTGGTCCCGCAGCCGCCTGCCACCCGCTGCGCTGGAACAGGTGTGGGACCTCGTGGATCATCAGCATATTGGGCTTTTAACCAAGGATGAATTCGTGGTTGGAATGTGGTTGATCGACCAGCAGCTGAAGGGCCACAAACTACCAGTCAGTGTTCCAGAGAGTGTCTGGGACAGCGTGCGGTATGTGACAGGCATTAAGCTTTCTTCCGTTGGGAAGGGCTAGTTTGTATTGTGGGTTGATGAACATATGTTGCTCTGAATCGTATGGAACGTTTACAGCGCATGAGAAAAGTGTTGTTGCGCAGGACCGCAACTACATAACTTTGATTTAGATATTCAATTTAGCAAGTTGATACTGCAAAATATGCTCATGCAATTATGAGTTCTCCACTTCTATATATACCCTAAATGGGTATCTGGATGGCGATCTTCTTCGGATTCCAGACTCCTCGAATCAATAGTAGATCTTGAAATAGTTACGATCTGAATCGGTTGAATAACTTGAACTCAAATATGTATGTGTTGTGCTGTACTCCATACGTCCGAGTCCATTCAATCACCTGGACATGCGCTCGGGAATTCTCCAAAGAACTTGCCCAGGTGAGGTTGGTGGATACTACGGTACTGTAATCATCTCGCCATCATAAAGGTTGAAGCAATAAGATTCCAAGGGTTACAATACTTTCTCAGGCTTCGGGCGAACTAACGGATCTATCGGTCCCGGGAAGTCCGTACCTGTACATTATGATGCTATACATGTAGGAAGGGGTCATTGTACATAGTAGAGACCCCCTTTCCCTCCCCCCTATCGGACTCCACTTCCAACAAATAGTTTCCTAGTATATACTTAGATCTACTCCAAATTACATTTCAGATAACTAGGAGTGATCTGAACCTCAGACAAATCCCCTTCAACGTTACCTGGAATTAGACTGTTGAGTATGTTTTGGTTCCAAATCGGGCAACTCATCGTTAGTCATGTGACTCGCAAGTAAACCTGATAGCTATGGAGCCTGCAGGTTTTTTTTGGGCACGCCACCTGGAACCACAGAAGATCGTGTCGTCTATTTCAGAAAAGCATGCCAGGTTGATATTCAAGAATCAATGGAATCCTCGACTTCGTCATGCCTATATCTATGCTCGATCCCGATTCGCAGCAGCAGAAGGTGATCTCCCGTCGTGACAAATTGTGGGCGTTTCCCGTACCCGCAAGCAAATCCCGAATCTCCACGGCTCGGGATTTGAGTTGAGAAAGATCGAGCAATCAGCGCACCGCTTCTATATCAGAAGAAGCATTTCTTCACCTGCCCTGAATCCCACAACAAGTTACGCTATTTGGTCCATTCGAAGGCTGAAACGCTACCTGGAAGTGTGAAGAGCAAAACCCGAGGACTTGAACCTGGAATCCCCCGAGTTAGTGAGAAACCGACGCAGAGAGACGAGCGGGGATTGCGGAGTATCGCCCCATGCCATCCCGGCCGTGTGATTCGCCATGGTCGACGCTTTTCACAACGAGAGCGGGCTTTTCTCAACGGCGCCTCGGCCGGTTCGCAAGAAATTCGCAAAACCTCCCGTCAAGGTAGCTTGTTTGCCTTGGTGCGTTTCTTGACCCCCGTTTCCAACCGATATGCACAATTCTGACTGACCCCGGTCCCCAGCCGCGCCTCGCGAACCCGATGTGGTGGGCAGGAGCCATGCTCAAATGTAAGTGTACAAGCTCAAAATTTAATTTCCAGAGCTCGGTACCTTCCCCTTTGTATATGTACAAAGACATAGATCACTTCGGGATTCTTAACCTCCGTCGAGAATACTACGGTCACATGTAGCTGACTGTTCGCATTTTCAGTGTCTAGCCAAAGACCGCAAATGCTCTTATCTACCTAGCAAACGGGGTGGGCCTCGCAAGAAGAAGCAAAGGCCCTCCCTGTCTCCCGAGGAAGAGTCGCAGCACGATGATACCCAATACGCTGCTGCCGAGGAATTTGACGAGCGTATGTTTGCTACGGCCCCATCCATGGCTGCTACACTCCGATATTAACGACTCCACAGCCTCGGACATGTTTACGCAAATCGATGTGCTCTCTTTACCAGGCGCAGGATTGAGACATCTTGATTTCCCTCAGATGTCCCCCGTATTTCAGAGTTATTTCACTGACGGTGCAGTCCCATCTCACGTTCCCTTGGGACTGCTACCGACATCAGAAATGGGCGACGCCCAGTGCGTTGTACGGACCTATGGAAGTGAGCTGGAAATGTAAGTCCATCATGGACCCTTCAAAGTGGCGCACGACTAATTTAGCAGATTAAATGCTTACTATGACTTTATTCATAATTATTTCCCAATACTGCCTCCGCGGGTAGCTCCGCCATGCCAGGATAGGCCGCTTCGATATCCAATTTCTTCATCCAGTCCGTCAGCTGAGCCTCTGATGATGTACCGGCCTCGATCACCTTTGAGTCTCTCTATATCAGCTGTCCTGGCATTGATTCCGCATCCTGATGATCCCCATCCATCTTCGCCTGCATCGGTCATTCAGCGCAGAGTTTACGCTCAAAAGTTCGCGCAGCTAGCCAGCACGATTATTGAAACAGAGTGTGACCTTGATCTTTCATCAACTGACCCCGGACAAGCTCTATCAAGTCAACGGCCGTCAGTGAATAGGAATAAACTGCATCCTAATGCTCCAGAGGATTTAGAAACACTTCTGTCATTACTCATTCTTTCGGTCTACGAATATACTCAACGAGGCAATCTACTCAAAATGAGATTTCGGGCAGGCCAAGCCTTGGCCCTGGCCCTGGATAAGTCACTTCATGATTCTCATATTGAGGACGAGTTCTCTGAAGCTCGCCGAAGAGCATGGTGGATGACCTACTATTGTGGTTTACAGGGTGCTATCGTGAGCACAACTGTAAGTCTGTGCCGCACAGGTTATGCGAACTCTGCTGATTCAAATATAGCCACCAACTATCGTTATTAATGACCCTCAATTTACAACCCCGTATCCACGGTTTTCTTCTGATGCTGAGGTTTGTTTCTCTATGCAACGCCCCTCTTTGATTGAAAACGATGAGAGAACTAACGGGACTCAAAAGGGCTGGTCTATTTTGATACAAGCACAACAAGTATTAGTATCGGCAACTCAATTCATCGCGGATTTGAACAAGTGCTTTTCTTCACAATCGGGCCTACAATACATGTTTGAGCGAATGCAACAACTTGATTCTTGGACAAACTCTGTACTTGCACAAACCGAAATATTGCCGATCTTATCTCATGAGCCAGCTTTTGGTGACAACCAAGAAATTATCACAGCTCAAAGTATACGCATGATATCCAAGATCAAGTTATCAAGGTAAGTCTCACCACAGGGGATATGGTTAACATGGAGCCTCAATCTAACATCATCATCAGTGCCCAAATCAAAACTCATCGTTTCCGTGCCTTCTCCGACATTCCGCTCTTCATCAAACGCCACTGCGATCTTACCGCCGCTAATCATACCAACTCGAACCAAGAAATCGTGCCCAAGCAATCTGCCTCGGGGGCTGGCATGAACAGTGTTTCCTGCTCATGCAGTAATTTGAATCAGTTCCAACGAGCATCATCGGCCGAGTATATGACTCCATCTGATTCATCCACTTCATCGGATATACATCCCTACATCCCACAATATCCGCAGTACCCTTTTGCGCCAGGATTTCCCTACAGCACACAACACTCAGCTAAAGTCTGTCTTCGCGCCGCAATCGTAATCTCGCACATGTTCGAAAGTCTTCCATATCCAGAGCCGCTCTATGAAACACATCAACAGGCCCAGCACGATCGACCTCTCCCTCGGACTATGCCTTCTTTCGCTTGTTGTTTAATGCAGAGCAGTTACGCGATGTTCATGCTTTTTTACAAAGCTCGTGTTGCGAAGCAATTTTCCACCGATATCCAAAGTGAACTCCCGGGCGACCCCAATGACAGAGTACTTGAAGAACTACAGCAAGGGCTGGAGCGAATTATAGGCGCGGTTTCTAATTATTCAAGGGCTTTCGAAGCCTTGGATGGGATGCGAGGTAAGAATCCAACGATATGGAAATAATTTTTTTTTTGGGAATATCCTGCTAACAACAACTCAGATGAAATCCAAGGAGCATACCGTACGGCGTTCCCTCAGACGACCATTTGATTCTTATTCTCATTAGCTTTGTCTATTTATCTATCCATTTTCAACTTTCAAGCAACAAGCAACAAGCTAAACCGCAAACAATGTATCAAGAGCCACTGTTCTTTTAGCTATATATCGCATTGTCACGCATTGTCCTATTTATCCTCATAGCGATGTCCAAAAGCATGGGTAGACTGTCTTCTTTTTCTCGCTGTTCACCATCTCAGCACGCATCATACATGTATCTATTCTCGGATATTTTTAATACCAATGAACACGAATGGCAAGAAATCGGAGTAAACCGTGATAGGAAATTCCCAGCAAACGGGAAGAAAGCCACCTTGAGATCATCCTCGTATGTATGATACTTATGTAAAAACCATATATTCCTCTAATCCATCGCTAAAACGAAACAAACGCTAAATCAAAATAATGTTGTGCGAACTAATCAGGTCTGGAACAACATCCAGCCTTCTAAAGCTTTGATCGAATACCCTCTAGTCGAAATTTAACATCCTTCAAAACTTTGCTTGACGGTTTCCAGTCGTCGAATTGGCGTAGAAGCTCCATAGTTTCCTCCTGTAACTCTTGACGAACATGCTCTTCTTCGAGAAGACCACGCATCGCAAATGGGAGAATGTAGGGGTTTGCAGCTGCAGATGGACTTGAACGCTTTACGTTCAGGGAGGCATCCGCCACCGTGGAGGTTTCCAGCGCAAACTGGATGGCCATATAGTACACTGCTTCGTCGTCGTACAGGCGGGAATGGCCGTCGCCGGTGTAGAGACTGCCAGCAAGCGGGATACTAAGCTCACGGATTAGGCCGTGGTCTGCTATACCCAGGTTTCGAAGCTTGAGTGCGAAGCCGACGAGGTGGGACACGCTAGTGGTAGAGTTAGTACTTAGGATGTTTCAGGCACGGGGTGCAGATAGATAATCACTCACAAACTTGGAGCATGAACTCTGCCGTCTACGAAAACAGAGCGGTAGATGTAGGGGTGAGCTATTGGAGAAAATAATGATGACTATTTGTCGTGGTTAGTGAGTGAATGCAAACAATTCAAGGCAGCATTAACATACCTCTAGTGAGACGAGTTGATCGTCAATGCTCCCAACATAAGAAATTCGCACGCCAAAATCAAGTGCACATTTTAAGGCAGCTTCGTAGTCTTTGGACACTTTACTGGAAGGGAGTTCAAAATCGAACAACTCTCCAGCAGATCCGCTGATCCATCGAGAACGATAAGAAGAGAAAGGGCCCATGTTCACACCAGCCATAGCACAAACGCCTACTCTTGATGCATTGACACAGCCAAAAGATATCAGTTTTGCGACTAGCATGATTGATACGGGCACTCCCTGACTATGGCATGCGACCAAGATAAAATCGGCTTTGCGTATCTCTTCCATCCAATTCAAGAGTAGCTTCCAAAGCAAGTCCACTCGCTCTGCAATGCGACCTTCGCCTTCCAAGGAAATCTTGTCAATGTCACATGAGTATCCGTGATCCGCTGTCCATTTCCGAATGGACTCTGCTGCCATGTTTGAGAATCGGATAGATGTTCCTGTGGGTTGCCCAAGTACGCTTCGGATAAGGGGAGCAGGGAAATAGCCGTGAACACCAATAGCCAGCGCACGCTTAATTCGTGGTGGCTCTTTTATGCGGGATACATGCTTATGTTCGGGGCCCTTGCTATAGTGGAGGAATCGACCAAGAGACTGTAGAATAGAAGGCGACTCTTCTAGATTGTACGTTTCTTCAAATCTCGGTAGCACCTGATTCGGCAAAATCTTTTGCAGCTGCTTGGAAGCACTAGCATCGGCAGGCCGGGGCTCAACGGGTGGTGTTGAGATAGAGGTCGTCTGAACTGTAGATGCGGCCGCATCTTTTGGTGGTTTAATTTTGAGACTTCCTTTCGGTGTGATTTTCACATTTGCTTCTGTATCTGGTTCAAGTTCGGTTGACCGAGATGGAGTATCCTGCGGTATTGTTGCTTCGACTGCCTCAACCTCCTGCGGCTTCCCAGGCACTGCATCCTTGGGTTGGTCTTTAGACCAGAATGACCATCCCGACGACTTTGTCGTTGCAGTTGGAGGTTGAGGCAGCTCAGATGCCTCAGGTTCATCTGGTGGGTCTTTGTGTGCCATTTCCACGTCTTTTGTTGCTGGTTGTTCGGGTTCTTGGGGAGGATTTGGTTGCTCTGCTGTATGTTCTTCTGGCTTGGTAGAGGGGCCGTACCACATCTGACGCCACGAACGTTTTTGGGAATCTGTATTTAATTCAGTCACTTCGGGCGTTTGGTCAGGTTCTTGATCCTGGCTTTGTTCTGGCTCTCCCTCTTGTTCTGTCGGTGGCACTTTATTCGTAGGCTCTGGGTTATCGAATGACTCCTCAGATAAATCTGTAGGTTGAACGTCGCCCGCCGGCTGCTTCCCAGAGTTCCCTGTCGTATATACCCACGAGAACCATCCACTGGGTTGCTCAACAGTACTAGCATGTCCTGCATGCGATGGGTTGGCCTCGGAACCAGGGTCAACACTCAATTCTTGTCCCTCGACTGGTTTTTCGAGCTGGTTTACAGGCACGGTAGCGGGGTTTTCCTTGTCAGATAATGGCTCCTCCGTGGACGAATTATTATCAAAGTTGTCTAGAGCCGTTGTAGAAGCTGACCCATCTGAAGCAATGTTGACTCGGGTTGTAGTTACATCGGCCGGGAGGGAGCGGGTAGAGGCTCCAGCCTTCTTGATCAGTTGGATAGATGGCGCTCGCTTTCGTTTTGAGGATTCAAGGAGGTTGTTCGAGGAGTCCGCAGCCCTAGAAGCTATGTTTTGCGCGACCGAGATGCTCTCACGAGCAACCTCGGTAATTGGGGCTGCTTTAGACACTCGTGAGATTGCCGACCAAGCCCCAGGGTACCAGCTCTGGGTGAGTAGAATTCATGATTAGCTAGATCATACGAAATACTCAAAATTCTGTGAGGTTTTTGCCTACTGCTCGTTCTTGAGGCTGGGAATCCGAGCGGTCTCGGGCAGCATTGCTCGGTGATGCGGGGGACGGTGAACTCGCACCAGAAAGGCTGGGCTTCACTCTTTTGCGCGATCCCGTAGGCGTCATGTAGGCGAGAATAGTATCATCAGGTCAGGTCAAGATCAGTGAAGTATGAGCTCTTTCAAAGTTAAGCCTAATACAACAGCGCCACGAACTGGGATATCTGACTGATATCACGTCACATGCCAATCTCACCGGTGCCTGATAGTTGTGCCTTCCTGCCTCAGGCATCAATACTGATTCCAAGGTTCTTGAGGGCGGTGAGCGATAAGTTCGACTTTTTTTTTTTTTTCCTCCGGCGCGGCTGGGGTACAAAGTATACAACCTTTGTCAATCTTTTATTATTTCTTCAAGTCGCATTTAGGGAATTAGGTCTATAACAAGACCGCCCTCTTGCTTCAACATGGGTATTCAAAAGAAGGTTCGTTTTGAATTCGAGATTTCGTGTGAAAACACTCATACTGACTACAATTCAAGCATGGAAAAGGTCGTTTGGATAAATGGTATCGCCTTGCGAAGGAGAAGGGATACCGATCCCGTGCTGCTTTCAAGTTGGTTCAGCTGAACAAGAAATATGGATTCCTGGAGAAGAGCAAAGTCTTGCTGGATCTTTGTGCTGCCCCTGGTGTAAGTTACTAACCTCCCATGATCCTCGAATAACTCAAATGTCTAATAAGTGCAATAGGGTTGGTGTCAAGTTGCCGCAGAGTGTATGCCGAATCAAAGTATCATCATTGGTGTTGATCTTTCCCCCATCAAACCTATCCCTCGAGTCATCAGCTTCCAGAGTGATATCACCACTGATAAGTGCCGCGCTACAATCCGATCCCATTTGAAAACCTGGAAAGCAGACACTGTTCTTCACGATGGTGCCCCCAACGTCGGTACAGCTTGGGTGCAAGATGCTTTCTCTCAGGCTGAGTTGACGCTGGAATCGTTGAGACTGGCCACGGACTTTCTGATTGAGGGTGGAACCTTTGTCACCAAGGTTTTCAGATCCAAGGATTACAACCCTCTTCTGTGGGTGTTCAAACAGTTGTTCACCTCCGTTGAAGCTACCAAGCCTCCCTCTTCTCGTAACGTATCAGCCGAAATTTTCGTTGTCTGCCGTGGATTCAAGGCTCCCAAGCGCATCGATCCGAAGTTCCTTGACCCCAAGCACGTTTTTGCAGAACTTTCTGCGCCGAACCCAAACAATGAAGCCAAGGTTTTCAACCCTGAAGTCAAGAAGCGAAAGCGTGATGGTTACGAGGAGGGCGACTACACTCAATTCAAGGAGATCCCTGTAGCGGAATTCATCAACACCACCGACCCTATTGCCATTCTAGGTTCCTACAACAAACTCAGTTTCCAGCAACCCCCAGGCGGAGATCTTGCTATGTCTACTATCGATCGACTGGAGGAAACTACAGAGGAGATTCGAACTTGCTGTGAGGATCTGAAGATTCTTGGAAAGAAAGAATTCCGAAACTTGCTCAAATGGCGTTTGAAGCTCCGTGAAAAGTTCGGCCTGGTTGTCAAGAAGAAGCAGGGACAAGAGGAAGACGAGGCAGAGGAAGTCGCAGAAGTTGCTCCGATGGATGAGGAATTGGCTATCCAGGAACAGTTGCACAAGATGCGAGAGAAAGAGACTACCCGGGAAAAGAAAGAAAGACGCAAGGAAAATGAGAAGAAGCGAAAGGAAATTGTCCGTTTGCAAATGCATATGACCACACCCATGGAAATTGGTATGGAGCAAGTCGGTCCTGGTGGTGACGACACTACATTTTCCCTTCGGCGCGTGGATAAGGCAGGTGCCCGAGATGCTGTTGTCAATGCTCGTGATTTGCCCGTTGAAAGCGAGAGCGAAGAAGATGATTCGGAAGATGACGAGAGCGACGACGATGGCGATCGCCTCGAAAGAATGCTCGATTCTATGTACGACCAATATCAAGAGCGTATGGAGGACAAGGACTCCAAACTGCGTGCAAAGAAGTCACGCAAACAATACGAGAACGATGAATGGGATGGCTTCTCCGAAGATAATAAAAGTGATGACGAAGACGAGAACGAGGAACAGACCGAAGCCGCTCACTCAACGGCAGAGGAACCTGCAGCCAGCAGTCTCTCCAACAATGCATCTCTTTTCTTCGATCAAGATATCTTCCAAGGGTTAGGAGGCGAGGAAGATGAAGAAGACGAGGAGGACGAGGCCGAGGACGATGAAGAAGAGGAGGATGAAGATGAAGATGAAGACGAAGAAGAGGACGATAGTGACACCGAAGAAGAAATCCCAGTTTCCAAGCAAAAGAACAAGAACAAGAAAAAATCAGAGAAGCAGGATTCCGAGTGGGTTGACGCTGATGAAGAGGCCGATTACCTTGAAGAACCTCGCAAAGCCAATGGCCAGCTAGGTAAGCTCTCCATATTAATACTCTCATACCGTACACACCTAATATTTGAATTGCAGATATCGATATTATTACAGCGGAAGCTATGGCTTTGGCTCACCAGATGGCCACTGGCGAGAGAAGGGCCACTGATGTGATGGACGATGGCTTTAACCGGTTTTCATTCCGTGATGTCGATGGTCTTCCAGAGTGGTTCATTGATGATGAGGGCAAACACAGCAAGCTTCAACGCCCAATCACCAAAGCGGCAGCGGATGCTATCAAGGAAAAGCTCCGTGCTATCAATGCTCGTCCTATCAAGAAGGTGATGGAGGCGAAGGGTCGTAAGAAGTTCAAGGCTGCGCAGAAGTTGGAGAAGCTGCGCAAGAAGTCTGCTTTGCTGGCCGATGACGAGGCTCTTAGTGAGCGCGACAAAGCTCAGTCGATCTCCAAGCTCATGAGCAAGGCTACCAAGAAGAAGCCCAAGCAGCAAGTCAAGTTGGTTGTGGCCCGCGGTAACAACCGTGGTATTTCTGGTCGTCCCAAGGGTGTGAAGGGTAAATACAAGATTGTGGACGCGCGTATGAAGAAGGATATTCGAGCCCAGAAGAGATTGGCGAAGAAGAAGGCCAAATAAATAATTTGTTCATATTACACTGTCAGATAGACGAATGGATATTCCATGATACCCAACCCTCTTTCACTCTGTATCAAGTCGTAGTAGTGATTAGCCTACTTGGGCACTTCAAATTGAACCTTCTGAATTACAGGCTTTTAGGTTCAACTTGAAGTCATATAGTAATACTAGTAGTAGTCCCAGTAGTCCCAAGGTCACCCGAATATACTACTACCTACCTACCCAACAGGGACCGGGACAGCTGAGGTTTCCAAATACATGATTCGCCCACATACTATATATGGATTGCAACTTAAATTTAAAAGGCCATATGGGTATTGTGCTAATCTGCGTACCTACCACTGGTCTCATGACCTTCAAGTTCCGCGCATTACGTATAGTCCGCAGATGACAAACAGCTGGTCGCCGGGGATTAGGACATATTATTGCTGATGGTGGATGACAGGTCGTGAGCCTTGAGCCGGATGAGGATTGTGGCGCCCACAGGTAGGCGCTCACGATGTTTTAAAAAATCCGACGGTATCGTTTCGTGAGCAACTCTAATAGACTACTGTACATTATTATGGTAATACATCGCGTGCAAATTGGAGTTGTAATTAGCGCTAGCAAAAAACGTGGACTAAACGTGGGTTAAGCGTAGTAACCGTCGTAAACGCCAAGAGCCCCCGAGCACCGCGGCGGTGGTTTCCCCGAGTGGCGCTTATGCTTATCGATTGCTTTCTGCCTCGATCTCACATCGTCTTTTTCTCTTCTTTCTTTACTCTGTCTCCAAACTACCTCAGGGTATTCTGGACGTATATACATTCCCTTGCATTCTTTGTTTCTATGCCGGGCATACATTAGTCATTTGTTGCATCTTTTACCTTGTCTAGATCCGTGCATTCCTAACCCGCATCCCACCTCGATGGGCTTTTTCGACCACCTCCAAAAAGGAGGGGCTTTTTCCTTACAACCCCAGAAGACACAAGTCCGCAAAGTCGTCCAAGCGAAACCCGTTCCGAAAGCGAAGCCCAGCCCTGTTCAAACCCAGGCCAACGGCTCTCCACGAGTGCCATCGTCAGATCGGAGCCGCAAGACGTCCGCGTTGAAAGCCCGGTCGGTATCCAGCGATCTCGACGCCCGCCCCTCTAAGCGCTTGAACACCCCGACGCGTGGTCGGAAGCGACCAACCCCCGAACAGCGCCTTGCAAGTGACGACGAAGAAGGTATCAGCGATAGCGATGCCTCTTTCGAAGTACGGAAACGCGCGCGCACGAGCGCGAGTGAGGAACCTGACCTGGAGAGGCGAGTTCGTTCTGTGAAAGCATTTTCGGAGGAAGGAACTCGCCCCTTCAAGATGGTTCATGCGGCCGACATCACCTCAGGTCAGAAGGCCGGGAAATTTAAGCCTGCATTTGGAGCTCAAGACAAACCTGCGAAGATCCTCTTGCAATACCCAAGCGCTTCGCAAAAAGAAAGGTAAGTGCCACAAGGTCTGAACACTCTTGCAGGAGACTAGTATATTCATTTTTTACTCCAGATTCGATTGCATGGTGCCCCGTGACAACGACGATTTCCGACCAATCGACGATATTGTTCAAGTCATTGAGACTGTCTCGGATAATTATATTCCTGAAGAAGAGGCATCGGAATTCAACGATGAGACCACTGGTATTAAACGACGCTTGCGCAGAGCTCTCGCAGTTGTATCAGAAAGCCAATTCCGCGAGGCTGTCCAGGACTACAATAAGGCAATTGATCGGTTAAGGACGAGCGGTAGCTTGGCAAGACATTTGGATCAAACACATCGTATTGTTTTACCCTGGGTCGAGCGTATTCTGACTCAGATATATGCGCGCACCGTCTCCCCTCGTGTTGAGTCCCTTCGACAGTATGAAAATGGAACCGACAACGTGTACGGCGAACTCCTACCGCGATTTATCAGTAATATCTTCAAGGAAACTAAGCTGAAGTCTGGCCAAGTTTTTGTCGATCTTGGATCTGGTGTCGGAAATGTCGTTCTCCAGGCGGCGCTGGAGATTGGCTGTGAGAGCTGGGGCTGCGAAATGATGACGAATGCTTGTGATCTCGCGGAGTTACAGCAGTCTGAGTTCAAGGCGCGATGTCGACTTTGGGGTATTCTGCCAGGGAAAACCCATCTTGTCCGGGGTGATTTCCTAGAGCAGGAGAGCATCGTCAACGTCCTCAAGCGCGCTGATGTAATTCTCATCAACAATCAAGCTTTTACTCCGCAACTCAATAATGAGCTGATCAATCACTTCCTTGACATGAAAGAAGGCTGCAAGATTGTTTCGCTCAAATCATTTGTCCCTGCCGGACACAAGATTCAATCTCGGAACCTCAATTCCCCCATCAACCTTCTCAAAGTCCAACAGAAGAACTATTGGTCGAACAGTGTAAGTTGGACCGACGTTGGTGGTGAATACTTTATCGCCACCAAGGATAGTTCTCGACTTAAGGCCTTTGCGGATGGAACTTTGTGAGGTTGGGAGGGAAAGAAAAAACCGAACTTTAAATGCCGATCTTCTATGTCGTCTACATTTGGACGCTAGATCGAACTGGCCGTTTTGATTTGTATAAATTGCGCTTTGTTGTGACCTTGTATATTACTTTATCGTCTTAGACATGCCGACTGATTTCATGTATATGATACCATTAACACTTCTGTATAAAGCCCAATCTCTTTGGATAAGAACCTTGGAAATGAAATTTACTTATTTCCAGATGACCGCTGTTTGTGTTTTGTCTGTATTCAGACTATTAACCTTGCATTCAAGAATAGGCTTATGCCAATGATGCGTGAACTGTTCCAATGATCACTCTAGAGGCTCGAAAGTTCGGAAGCTGTAGTGATCCTGTCTAGGAAAGAGATATACCCGCTTGACCAACGCCACGACAAAAAAAAAAGTACTTTCATCCGCTGGTATGTAGATCTAGATTTGAGCTTTTGAAATTTAGGAAAATTTGGAGGCGTCGTTCATGGCATCTGCCTCTAGGCCCATCCTCGTCATCCAACGGTCAACCAGTTCCTGATTCTCGCGCTGGAGCTTATTCGACTTTTCATCGGCCATATTAAGTTGAAGATTTAAAGTTGCCATTTCGTCTTGGAAGTCCTACCAAGGTTGAGGTGGTGTTAGCTCAGGCTTTAAACCCACTTAAACAACGTTTGCAGGTTGCTGGAAAAGTCGTATATGAAAGATTACCCACCTCAAGCAGTTTTGCTTTGCCTCTGAGTTCCTCATCCCTATCCTTTAGACGTGAATGTATCTGTAACCTCTCGCTTTCTAGTATGCTGATTCGCTGACCATCCTTAGTGCTTTTCTTCCGAAGTTTCCCGACCTCGGTCGTCATTTGGTTTAATTTGTCTTGTAATTCTGATCGGGAGCGTTGTGCTTCAATCAAGTCTGCGCGGGTAGCATTCAATAGATCCGTTGGAGAGGGTCCGAGCTCCGCCGTTTGCTTCTTCGATGCGCCAGCTGAAGAAACAGCTTCATTATGAGTTGAAGGACTTTGCTGCGCGACAGGCTTGTCTTCTGCGCCTATTTGGGCCGTAAGGCTAGCTGTCCGATCAGCAAGACGAGTGTCTAGACCCAAGAACTATATGTCAGTAGATCTATAAATGTAGATATCCGTGAGGAAATCACAAACAGGCATCATAGAGCGCTACATTGGCCTTCTCCTTTTGATCCCGAACAGCCAGCGCCGCCAAATATTCCTCTCTCCAGTTGGCCATCGGCCGCGGGGAAATGATCGACGGGGAATGAGGAATGTGTTCGGATGCGATGATGTCCCTCGGTTTACTATCTGTTATCAGGCTAGCTACTGCCCCCCTCGACCGCCCGGGGCCCTCGTGCATCATCGGACCCGCTGCAACCCAACTCCAACTTTCCAACCACGCTCCTCAACTATTCTTTACTTCTTCACCTTTCGAAATAGTTGAGGATTAAGTTCTCTCTTCAAGTCCTCCTTCATTATAGTTGTGGGATTCCTATTCCCATTCCTCCTCTCCGACCGAGGTTTCATAGACAAACCGCTGCCATGGCGTCACGAAAGAAGGTTCTCCTCAAGGTACGATCTCCGCATCAAAGCTCCCGGCAGCCTGGAGTAGCCCTTCCCACCACCACCATAAACTAATGCAATGATTCCCGAATACAGGTGATTATCCTTGGTGACAGTGGCGTCGGCAAAACCAGTTTGATGAACCAATACGTGCGTTATTCCTATATACTGAACTCGCACCATAACGCTCCCACCGCCACCGACCTTCCCACTTGAGTATAGCTAACGTCCTACTTTCGGGTACGAACAGGTCAATAAGAAGTTCAGCGGCAGCTATAAGGCAACCATCGGAGCTGACTTCCTCACCAAAGAAGTGCTGGTTGATGACCGATTGGTGACTATGCAGGTACGGCTATTCGCTTTGTTCCAGCAATGATATGTAAACCTAACTCGGAATCGCTTTAGATTTGGGACACTGCTGGTCAGGAACGGTTCCAATCTTTAGGCGTGGCCTTTTACCGAGGCGCCGATTGCTGCGTCCTGGTCTACGATGTGAATAACTCCAAGAGTTTCGAAGCGCTCGACAGCTGGCGAGACGAATTCCTCATCCAGGCCAGCCCCCGAGACCCCGAGAGCTTTCCTTTTGTGAGTCCCCTGGTCTTTTCATGAGGGGAGGTATTATTTGAAAAAAGACCTCCCCACTTGGTCAACGTACGAATCGTTCAATTCTAATGCTTCTTTCTGCACAGGTCGTCATTGGCAACAAGATTGATGTGGAAGAGAACAAGCGCATGATCTCTTCGAAACGAGCCATGACTTTCTGCCAATCTAAGGGCAACATTCCATACTTCGAGACCAGTGCCAAAGAAGCAGTGAATGTTGAACAAGCTTTTGAAGGTGCGTCTCGTATCCAATATCCGTTTATAAAGAATCGGCCCGACTAACAAAATACTTCTACAGTCATTGCCCGAAGTGCTCTTGCGCAGGAAGAGGCCGAAGAGTTCAGCGGAGAATTCAGTGACCCTATCAACATCCATCTGGACAATGAGCGCGATGGCTGTGCCTGTTAATACCCTCACTCGATACTGATGACATTCAAGCGACTCTTACCTCACCCTCACTATTTCTTCCTCCCGACCCGCCTCTTATTTCCTTTGGAGTTCAACATAATCGTTCCAGTGGTTCCCGTATTCCCCCCTGAGATTTCCACCGGTAGAGAAAGTCACTCGAGGTAGATGTACTCGGCTTTCCATTCTGATCGATTTTTGACTACGGAAACCTTGGTTTGCAATTTTTGGTTTTTCCTCTAATGACCAGCGCGTGTTATGGGCTTTCTTGCAATGAGCCTTTTGTGTTCCAGTCAATATATTGTTTTCAGACCTGTTATTTGTCTCCTGTTGATAATCAGCCTTACATGAACACTATAAATTTCTATTGAAAAAATTGAAAAAATTGAAAAAAATTTCTGAATTCTGAAATTCTCATGAGCAACTTATACGTACTATAATAACTCTAGATATTAATCTCATTTGATTTGATCTCACCTGCCATGAGATGCCCCGGACGAGCTGATCACCTGGGACCCCTTAAATGCCGATAAAACGGTCCTGATTCTTATCGCTGATCATCCGGCACACGACTTGGCATCTCCGCCCTCCACCTCACGCGCACATCCTTCCTGCTGGCCAGGAGATTCCTTCTTTCCCAGAACATCTTTGCACCAAGAACGATACCTTCGGTCATTCCAGTCGTCCAGGTACCCATGATCCATTTGTATCGCTCCATCCTATATCGCGACCGGGACATCCCCACCCATTACGGCTGAACGACCTCCGACCACCGGCTCGGCCAATTTCACCCCCAGACTTAGCCATGGCTACAACTTCAGATGCGCCGCCCACAAGAATAGGCGTAGCAAGGCGCACGTTAGGAATCTCCCTTCTCCTCCTTGTGGTGGTACTTTGGACAACCTCAAATTTCCTAGGAAGCGTATGTCCCAACTACATTGTCGTTCTCATTTCGCCCCCGGATCTTGGCAATTGAATCTCCTTGCGCAATGTATTCAATGGCAACTCTTACTCACAATGTATTGATTAGACTATATTCGCCGATAAAACTTATCCGAAGCCTTTCTTCGTCACATATATCAATACTTCGCTCTTTACGGCACCACTTTTCGGCGTTCTTCTGAGTCGAACATTTATCCTGTGGCGCTCTAATAAGCTGAGCCATGTCGACTCATTTTCAAGTTGGCTCAAGGCCATGGACTCACCTGATAAAGTGACAGGCGAGGAATCAAGAGCCCTACGCCGTGTATCGGTTGACGAGTCGGCTCGAACAAGTGGTGAATTCGATCCAGCGCACTATGGCTCAAAAGAAGACGAAAATGAAAAGTTAGGACTAAAGGCGACTGCAAAGCTGAGCTTCCAGTTCTGTCTGCTATGGGTATGGCACTCACTGTTGTTCTCATTGTAAACATAACCGCAAGGCCGCTAACAAAGCGCAGTTCACAGCAAACTACTTCGCAATGGGATGCCTCCAATACACAACAGTTGGAAGCACAACAATCCTAACCTCCACAAGCGGTGTTTGGACTCTAGTCTTCGGCGCCTGTCTCCGCGTTGAGAAATTCACTCTTCGAAAATTCCTAGGAGTAATCGCTTCTCTTGTCGGCATTATCCTGATTTCTCGCGTGGATCTCTCAAAGCCGGAATCCGACGCTACCCCGACAGAGGATCAGGGCTCAGGCAAATTCCCACATAAATCAACCGCTGAAATTGCACTTGGTGACGCCATGGCTGCCTTTAGCTCCGTCATGTATGGCGTGTATACGATTGTGATGAAGAAGCAGGTTGGTGATGAATCGCGCGTGAACATGCCGCTGTTCTTTGGATTGGTAGGATTCTTCAATCTTATAATTATGTGGCCTGGTTTCTTCATTTTGCATTGGACTGGTGTCGAGCTGTTTTCGTTGCCGGAATCAAGGAAAGTGTGGACTATTATTTTGGTATGTGTCGTTTCATTTTATATGCCAAGACTAATAAGGTATATACTTGCATCGCAGATTCTAACTAACTGGGGTTATAGGTCAATGCGCTTGCTTCTTTCATTTCGGATATTGCTTGGGCGTATGCTATGCTTTTGACTACGCCTTTGGTGGTGACGGTTGGTCTTAGTTTGACTATTCCCTTATCACTTGTTGGGCAAATTGTTCTACAGGGGCAGTATGCCAGTGCAATTTATTGGGTTGGGGCCGCTATTGTTTTCTTCTCGTTTTTGGTGGTCAATCATGAAAGTAAGACGTTGGATGATGGGGCTCCTGTCGGTGGAGCTGGAGCTAGAGCGTCATCTGGGGAGTATGAAAGTATTCCCTATGAGGAGGTTCA
The DNA here is from genome assembly GCF_028827245.1 of Penicillium angulare. NCBI lineage: Eukaryota > Fungi > Ascomycota > Eurotiomycetes > Eurotiales > Aspergillaceae > Penicillium > Penicillium angulare. Next base: position 2,360,272 of record NW_026623163.1, read on the forward strand.
TTGATTTGGGTAATTAGATGTGTTGTTTTCTTTTTGGTATGACCCTTTTTCCCATTGCGGGCGTTTTGAATTATCCTTCATGGTCAAGACATCAACCCCTTCTACATATTACCATGGATGTATACATACTTGATGTACTTGCCAAGTTGGTACTCAAAAACATGCAATATACTATAGAGTAGAGCAATGAAAGAACTACTTGCGATTTATTAGCTTTTTCTGTATGGGCATAATATTTGTTTCTTTTCATTTGATTATCAATTAATATCAATTAAGAACCAATAGTGATCAATCTGTGCAGCGTGTATGGATATTAAAATAGGTCGACAAGTCAATTGTCAGAAAAAAAAAGCGAAACCAGACCTCTTCGCCGTGAATAGTAAAATGAATGATTGAACGCCTTCTCGTTTCCGGAGACGCTCCTTGCAATAAAGCCTGGGTATATTGAATGACAAATGAACAAGAAAGAAAAGTAAAAAAAAATTGTAGGAGAATAGAACGAGGGAGTTAGTAGTCAAACAAGATAAGAAAGATGGTGTAAAGTGGACAATGACCAGGGTCAGTCAAAGGAAAATGGTAGAGCTCAAGGTACACAAAAGTGATAGTATGTGGGAAGGGAAATATAAGATATAAAAAAGGCCAAAGGGAAGGGAAATATTACTCTGCACGGCAAGTTTATGTTGCCGCAGCTGTAACACTCGTTGTCTCAAGCTTCTTACGAGCAACAATAATACTCTTCAAAGAGCCGAGCCAACGAGCCAAAGACTCCTCATCTAACGCACAAAGACGATACGTCTTTTCCTCTGCGATAATCTGGAGACAGAACTTCTTCGAGCGCGACAAAGGATCAATCTCCGCAGCATCAATAACCTGCGACATGGACACAATCTTGAGAGCCGAGTACTCCTGCTCATCCTTATAAAAAGCGAGGGTTTTAGGACGTAGAACGACCCAAAGCCGTTTCCACTGACGCACTGTGCCCTTGATTCGTAGCCCCTGCAGATACCCCTGACAAATGACGCGCTCCGGATCACGCAGAATCGCCAATTCAGAGTTCTGGCTTAAATCTCGCGGAAGGGAATTGGATAGAGGTCTATCTTCCGGCGCGGAGATGGATAAAGTGTGAATGGAGGGCATTGAGCGTAGACCGAAGCTGCGCCTTGTAGGCGGGGGACCATCCGAGAGCTCGGAGTAAGATGTTACATCGTTTCCGGAGTAGTCTTGCGTGTAAGGGGGTTTGCGGGAGTGGGCACCAGAAGACAGGGCGCGGGTCAATTCAGGGGAGCTAGGACGACCCCCCGCCACATCGAAGTCGGAAGGCTCTTGATCTGTTGTGTCGTCTATGAGATGTTTCTGGATTGTAGGGGGATCTTGTCTGGTATGTAGAGCAGCGACGGCGGCCTCGTCCGCGTCCGCTGGGGACTCGATGCGAATGCGACGGATCCAGTCTATCGCGTCGGCTTCGGAGGGGGCCTCGAAGCGATAGTTCTTAGATGGGGTAAATACTCCGAAGACGTGTTTGCGGTGGGAGCGCGAGGAGCGGACTGAGGCGACGGCTGTCACGTCGGAGAGGGTGATTGAGACGCGCAGACGGGTGGTTTCTTCATCTTTGTAGACGGAGAGGAGGTTTGGTCGGAGAACGAGATATGCTGGTTTCCAGGAGGCGCGGAAGACGTGTTTGTGTTTGACGCGGCGGGAGACACGGCCGCTCTTTAGGACGCGGTCGAATTCGAAGCTCCCGTTCTCGTTGACGGGGAGAAAGTGTCAAGGTTCACTTGACCGTTGCGGGATGGGGGAGGACGGAGATGAGGATGATCAGGAACCTGGATGGCGGGGGATTTGTTGCTGAGTCCTTCGGAGAGCGAGGGACGAACGAGCACAGAACTCATGGTAAAGAGCCAGCATTAGAGGATTAAGATATTAATAGGTAGAAAGCTGGATGATTGACGAAGACATGCAAAGTCTAGATCTAGTATGAGGAAAAGGGGGGAAACCCCGCGGTGGGAGCCATGAACGACGATCGTTTCTTTAATTCAAATTAAGTAAGGTGGAATGGGGAACACTCGCTTGTCGTTGGAAATTTCTTAATTTTCTTCTTCTTTGATATATGAAATTCGAAAAAGAAAAAAAAGGAAATGAATATTTCTCAGGTGAGGATATGGTGCGTGACGTGGGTATTTATGGACTCGGACCGGATGATGCCTGCGTGAGGCAACTCTGATGTGCCAGGTAACCAGGAATTCGACAAATGATGATGATGAACTGAATATAGAATACGAGCGTACGTAGTTAGTAGATATAGTATATATTTAAATATTGTATCTGCCTAAGAGCAAGTCAGATTGAAAGCCACATTCTAGAATCGAATTCCTCCCTTTCCAGTAAGCATGCACACGAACACTTAACACCTGCAAGGCTGGGCACTATGTAAGGGTCCAGACCCCGCCCTTCAGGCCACATCACCCGTACTGAAGACTCTGGGAAAGTGGAGCCTCCCGGGTCTTGTCCAATGCAAGGTACGGTACGACCGTACATGAAGGGTTCCCAGCATACAATAGAGGTTGGTGTGGGTAAAGAGAGAGGTCGAGGGGGAAATCTGATTCATAGATTCTGCATCGTGCATCTGCATCCGGTCCCTGAGTCGATCTCATACATATCATGGGGAACCCGTCCCTGTGATTTGCGGGTCCTAACGGTGTCGTCCCTCACACAGCACATGTGCAGGCCCAGTTGATCTGTTACACCACGGATCTCTCATATTCTGCAGAGTTGAAAGGAAGATCACCCGGGAAGGAGGGAATTAACAGGGTCTATTTCAAAAACTGGGCGATGATCTGCTAAATAGGTACTCGAACTAGTACGACACAGTAGGTGTATACTATGTATGTATACCCGATTATTTTGGTTATTGCTATACTAAAAAATGCTACTTCGCAGCTAGATCTCATCTTACACACGAACCATGAGCTAAGTTAAAATAAAGAACCCTGGAGAGATCTGTGTACACTTGGGTAGTATCACAGCCTCTTAGTACGGGCTTGTAAACGCAGGGGCAGCGGCCAATGACCACGGGCCGAAATAAATTAAGCAACAATTAAGAAACCGAGTAGGGGAGGATCTGCTTAGTAGAAACCAAGACATCGGCACTATCATTTCCATATTTCCCACAATAAAGACAGTTTAAATGCTTTCTCTTATTGCTGACAGGGGACACCAGTTCTTATATATAGATAAGCCGCACATATCATCATCAACGACGTCGATGGCGAAAAAAAGAACAAATAACAGAGATAGAAAAGATAGAAAAAATGAAATAAAAAATAAAAAAATGTCAAATTCGCCCCAAATTCACTGGTCCCCGGATAGATTACCGTAAGTTACATACCAGCCTCGTCCGCATCTGGTGCCCGTGTACCCGTAACTGCGGCCAAAATAACGGTTTCGGCTGTGAAACGATGTTCAAAAAGGCCACAACGCTTGCGCCTCCCTGACCTAGGCTTGGCAGACTCTCAACTTCATCCCCATCCCGCCCCATCTTCCCTCCTTTTCCCCCTCAAGATTATCTCGCACCATTCCCCCATCTCATGTACACCAACTCTCGTCACCCCCTGTACTGAGGTCATTTGCTCAGCTTGTGACCCCCCTCCTCAACCCCCGCTGGGACCGAGAAGGATATTTTGGGGGGAACCAGAAAGGAGGCATTCCTCCGGCCACTCGTTTTTGTCTTGCGAGATCTCAAGAGATCGTCGAGTATCGTGTCCACCCGATACTCTTTTTTGGATACATTTCCCTTTTGACTCCATCAATCGAACCGATCCAGAACCGACTCTTCGCTCATACCGCCTATCCCCTGATCGCAGCTGGGGTCAATCAATAATTTCCTAGCCTTGTGCTATTTGCTCGGGACTCGTTTGGCTATCGTGGGGTTCTCGACGCGTGCCCCAAGATTGCACCCATGAGCTTCATTCAACGTATCGCAAAGCGGCTGCCGAGCGCGCCCAGCCTGCCCATAGACGATGAACCTCGTGAGAAGGGTAAAGGTGCTGCTCGATTCGCCTTCTTCCGCCGGCGCATCCGCTTGAAGGGAAACTCTTCCATTTCTATACCCCTGGGATTTGTGTTACTATTTCCATGTCTTGTAATTGTTTTCATTCTTCTTCTATTCGTCCGACATCCCTCGTCTCCCGGGGGGATTCTAATCCCAGCGGGCACTCCACCCTCTATTCGGTTTGTCTTTCCTCCTCCCCTAATATTCGTTCAATATGGAACCCCGTTGGTGATCGGATGGCTAACGAGTTATTTTTGATGGAACAGAAAAATCAGCGAAAAGTATGACAAAGTTTTCGCCACAGGTTGTATGCCCATCGACCCGGATGGACCCAAGGGCCCCAAGGCCAACGCTGCCTTCGTTGTTCTCGCGAGAAACAAGGAGCTGGAGGGTGTGATTCAGTCGCTCAAGTCGATCGAGCGCCATTTCAACCGCTGGTACCATTACCCTTACGTTTTCCTCAACGACGGAGACTTCGACGAGGATTTCATAGCGACGGTCAAGAACTATACCAGTGCTCCTGTCGAGTTCGGAAAAATCGATAACAGCATGTGGGGTTTCCCTGACTGGGTTGACCCCGAAGTTGCCAAGGAGGGTGTCCGCAAACAGGGCGACGCTGCTATCATGTACGGTGGTATGGAGAGTTATCACCACATGTGTCGATTCTACTCAGGGTGAGTATCCTTCTATTCACTGATTGGATTATGATTGGTAAAACTTACATTTCCAAATAGCCACTTCTACAAGCACCCCCTCCTAATGAAGTACGAATGGTACTGGCGTCTGGAGCCCGAGATCAAGTACTTCTGTGATATCACTTAGTAAGTATAATTTCTGGATGTGATGGACCTTCCGCGGGTGCTAACGAAAACTACAGTGATCCTTTTATCAAAATGCAGGAGGCGAACAAGACCTACGGTTTCACTATTGCTGTCAAGGAACTGCGCGAGACAGTTCCTAACATTTTCCGCTACGCATCGGCCTACAAGCGCAAGAACAACATCAAATCCAAGGGACTCTGGGAGATGTTTTTGGAACCTCCTCCAGAGAAAGAAGAGGTGCCACCTGAGGAAGAACAGAAGCAGGAGAAACTCCCCGACGAGATTCTGCAGACCGAGCCCGGAGACAAGACTCTAGATGACATCGATCCTGAAGCCATGGAAGGTGAAAGCTACAACATGTGCCATTTCTGGAGTAACTTTGAAATTGCACGCTTGGATTGGTTCCGAAGCAAGGAATACGAGGACTTTTTCAATATGATGGATCGCAGTGGTGGCTTCTGGATGGAGCGATGGGGTGATGCCCCTATCCATTCCCTTGCCGCTGGTGCTTTGCTCTCACCGGCCGATATCCACTACTTCCGTGATTTCGGATACCGTCATACCACCATCCAGCATTGCCCAGCCAATGCTCCTGCACGCCAGCTTCCTCGTGAACCCTACCTCGAAAAGACCACCGACGATGAGAAGAAGCGAATTGAAGAAGACGAGTACTGGGCCACCCCTGACCCAGTCAAGGAGAACGGTGTCGGTTGCCGATGCCGCTGTGACACTGACATTGTCGACGTTGAGGGCAAGCAGGGCAGTTGTCTCAATGAATGGGTTGACGTGGCTGGTGGTTGGGCTTCACCATAGATGAATGCCCACCGCCCCCGTCGATTCTCCGCATTATTTCTCATTGCCTACTTGTTCATGCGTTTTCCTTCAGCCGCGAGCATTACCTGGGTCCACCCCTTGGGAGTTTTCTAATGCTGAAACCTGCATGTTGTGTTGGTCGGGGTTCTTCTTGGGTGGCGTTCAACGGATATGACGGCCTTGTTTTCTTTTGACTTTTCTTTATTCTGTTTTTAAATCGGAAGATGGTATCATCATTTCCATCATCCATGTTGACATACTCATCTAGCGTGCTATCCACATCGCTGGGATTGGCTGTGTTGTACCTCTATGTCTTTTTTGGTTTTCCGGCGAAAGGAAGGCCGTCGTGCGTCCCAAGGATTCCAACCCCGTTCCGATGGTACATTTACGTCTCGTCCTGACATCGACAAAGTCCCTGTTGGTCTGCGTCTTTGCTCCGGGGTAACCTTGGTACCCCATGGGATGTCAGAGAGCCATTCCAAAATATCAGTGGTGAGAAGATCACGAGATTACGAGTACGATTGGGTGGGATACTGGGAAGACCGATGGCATCAACCTCCTTCTTGTCTTTGTTCTTTTTTCCCCCATAAATCTTTTTATTTCCCCTTTTCTTTTCCTGCAACGTGTCACTATTACCACAATTGTTTTTCTTCTCCCTTCTCCCAATCCCCTCGATACTTGCACTCTTGTGGTTATTACTCCAGCATGCATTCATGAAATGTACATACCCTGTCCTTTCCACTCATCCTGGGTCTTGTGGTATATCGCCACGGACCTTATCACCCCATCCCATCGCATTGCCTTTAAAACCCCTCAAATATCGAATCGAGCATCGCTATTTATAGAGTATTGAATAATCACTCGGTGAATTACGCGAGAATGAGATCAGTATAATGCATTACTCTACTATCCGTCGTAAATAGCTTGTAGAAGAACCAGCCTAAGATAACCTGATTAACGGGTACATAGGACTAAATTAGGTATTCGTGGGACATACTAAGCAACATTTATGAGTCGCAGCTTACCAGAGCTTCAGGGCTACCACCTTATCATGGCCTGAGCCTCTACATGGATACATTTAATCAAATCAAGAATGTATGTTTCATTAATATTTCAGAACCCAACTATGGGGGTATCTAGCTATGCAAGGGCTTCGTTCATCCGAAGCAAGATTCTAAGTAAATATGAACATTCCAAGGTTCCAAAACGCCGCAGTAAATGCAAGAAAACATCAAACTGCGCTTTTAAGCTTAGGTACATACTGAGGTCACCGAATATCCAAATTTGAATGCCCATTTGTGCACCCACTATCTTCACTTTCCTCGTTGTCTAGGTTGGGGACATTGCTGGATGACCAGTCTAGTATCTCCATGTTCCGTGGGCCTTAGCCAAGACATTTCGAGAAGCCAGAAGAAGCACTGCACCAATGAACATGGACACGATGGAGAATATTTGCATGCCCTCGTATGTTGAGTTATGCTGCCTGCCGAAGATAGCTCCCATGATTGGCAGACCAGTAAGGGTGCTGGTAAGTGTTAGCACAGGGAAGATATAATCACTCAAAGGGACTGAAAAACTTACGAAATAGCGATGACACCCTGATAAGTACCAATCTGTCTTCCAAGGGTCTCGATGGTACCGGACTTTGCACAGCATGGCATCATGATGCTAACGAAAGCACCACTGAAAAAGCCGTAGACCGCGGCAAAAACAATAAGTCCAGCATTGGAATAGTGGTAATCAAATGGTAGCCATAAGCAGAGAATCGCCAGGCAGCTGAAAATAGCGGACCCGGTGATGACATTGAAGTATCCAACCTTGTCTCCGATGTGGCCGGGAATAATTCGTCCGAATAGCGAAGCACCACTGCACTCGAATTAGCTCTGCTTACAAAAACATGGCTAGGGAAACTTACTTGACAATAGCGATCAGGTAGAGCGATAGGGAGTCGGACATTCCTGACATTTGGGCCATGCTAGGAAGATAGTCGAAGGGCGCCCATAGTCCCCACATCACGAAGTATGAACCCAGTGCGTAGAAGGCAAAGCCTTTGTTCTTGAAAAGCTTCAGGTCAAACCATGCTACGTCTGAGTTCCACTTCTTAGGAGGTAGACGGGCAGTGATAAGGAAGAAGGCGCCGATCAAAGCGATTCCAATGAATAGCGCTGTGTAGCGTACCATACCATTGAAACCTACGTCTTGCATAACCAGCTTCAGGAAGAAGGGGAAGATAACACCACCTGGTCACACATTAAAATAAGCGTGTGATAGATCTTGAGAGGATAGTCTGCTCCTTACCAATACTACTACCGGCAACCGTAATTCCCATAGCAAGGCCTCTTCGCTTGACGAACCATTGGCCTACACAGACTAAGCTGGTGGTAAAGATACCTCCAGCTCCGAGTCCATATCCAACTCCCTGTGCTAAGATAATCTGATAGTATTCTGTAGCGAGACTAGTCATGCACAGCGAGAAGAGGCAAAGCAAAGTACATGGCAGCATGACCGGGCGTGGACCATATGTGTCTACAATGCGTCCGAATAGTGAGCCCGGAGCCCAGATAAGAGCAAGCTGAACGGTAAAGATCCATGATATATCAGAAGAAGTATAATCTCTCAAAAGAGTCTCTTGGTATGTAGTTTGGAAGACACCAATGCTAGGTATCCAAGTCAGCAAACCTCCACCCAAACACCTTTCACAGAACAGAACAGAGGAAAAAAACTAACGCATTCAAAAAGCCCAGTGTAGCAAAAAGACCCAAAGAGCCACCAACACAGCAAAGCCAACCTCGAAGACCACCTTCTGGAGGAATTCCCAGATCCAGAGTAGGACCCTCTGAGACGAGGGGCGGTTCTACAGCCTTCTCCTCATCTTGCTGACTCGTACTAGGCGACGACATGGTGGATTCAGGCATTTTGGGCCGGTGCAATCCTTCACATCAGATTAACTCCAGCAGGCAGCATTAAAACAAAACAAAAAATATCCCAATTCATCGGTTATAAGCAAAATACTTCGTAAGCACTATACACATGCTATCTATGGCGAGTGAAATGCGTCCCGCGCGGCCCGCATGGCCCGCAAGGCCCGGAGCGTACAAAGAACAACGCCGTGACTCACGGTGAGCAGCCAAAGAGCACTAATACAATACGCTATGACAGAGAGGGTAAACGGAGATTACAGTGGCGATCAATGAAAGGGGCGGGCCGGAGGACATCCATTTGGCATGCGCGATAAGGATCCACGACCTAAAGGGTCCGGGTGGGAAGTGCAGCTTTTTGGCTTTGTGGCTCCACACTCGGGACCCTTAGGAAGGCGTTTATGCCAAGCTAGCTTATTCGGGGTTTCCTATTCGTTAATTTTCCAAACACGAACGGACAAAACTTGCTAATGAAAACGCCAAGTTATGGCTTTGGTCGTGGATGCAAGCCAAGAACGCTTCTCGTAACGCTTCTAAGCCGTTTTTGTTCTGCGGTCATTCATGCACGTGTGTTGAGTTTATGTGGCTGGCCGGAGTTTCTTCGTGTTTCCGGTCATGGTTAGCCTGAAGGAGTTTAGTCGTCGTGACGAGTTGGATCTGATGTGTCAGATACGTACGTGGCCGGGAATACCCCTTAGTCGGCGTTTTGCAGAAACTAGTTTGCTTTATTTACTGTATGTTGGTCTCGAGAGATCGGGAGATTTAGCGCTCCGGCTTTTAGTGTAGGTATAACAGCCGGAATGGATTGAGACGCTTGGAGCGATTCCTCTCGGTTAGGATCTGCAGATTCAAAGCTTGAGAAGTGACTGTTTGGCGACCGCTGAGAAAATTATTTCGTCCTTGAATAGTAAACAGTAGTCCTACAATGCTCATATAGCGACAACCAGAAGATCGAAGGCTCTGAATTCGAATTCCTAGTATCCATGATGTTGAACCCCGTTTTTATTTTATGATGATGAGGATGATTAGATTCACAGACAAATTGAAAACTTCTAGATCGATTTTAAAGATGAACCAATGCAGATGATAGAAAAGATTTTAGTTTCAAAATTGATGTATTGTCACATTGCTAACGAAGACGATTACATTCTCTAGAATTGAATGGATATAACAATGTAGATAAACTCAACTCGGTAGCTCTTTTCTCTTGTTGTCTTTGACAGATCCCAAAAATGCATCACCATGATCACCCGCACCTAACTCCTCTTCAACGCCATGAATGCTTGTCAAATTGATTTCCAAATTCAGCTCCTTCTTCTCCCCCGCCACAAATCCAGGATCTGTCTTCCAGCCGAGGGCAATGGCCAAGATATTCCTGATGCGTCCTTCGTTCAACTCACAACTCTCATCCCTCGCTCCTTCTTTGCCCCCACGCCAGGCGACATATCCGTCAGGGCGGATTAGGACATAATCGTAATTTTCCCACACGTTCTTAACGTGATTCTCTCCATCATCCAACTGGACGTGCGTTAGCGGCATCCTGATTGTCTCTGCCACAGCTTTGAATGTCGTCACTGGAGACTTCGTTTCGTTATCCAAGCTGGCAAAGCCCCTGGTCGTTTGACAGTTGCTTTTGACCTTTGAGAAATCCATCAAGGTCCATTCTGTTCCGTAGAGATCCACGATGCTTGTCTGCTCATCCTTCAGGAATACATGTGGCGCCCTGTGGCCAGGCCTTGTACTTGGCGTATAACTCATGTTGTCGAATTTTGGCTCTCTCGTCCCGTCGCTCACGATAATCTCACTGCTCAAGTACCTTAGATCAAGTTCCACTCCACGGTCGATGTTTTCAGATCCCACGCTGTCTAGGTGCTGTGCTATATCGCCCCGTGCTTTCTCTCCTTCCTCGCTTTCCTCAAGGAAAACGTCTGTATTCGGGGCTTTCATAGTACGCATGATCATCGGGCTAAATTTGCCGATATGAGCATCGCAACGTTCCAGACGCATCATCATGTTTGGTCTGCGCTCATTCGTATATGAAGTAATGAGGTTACTTCCACCAATGCCTTTGTGTAAAGCTGAAAGACGCCATGCTAGCGACCATGCGTCTTCTACGCCACTGTTCATGCCATAGCCACCATGTGGAGGGTTACGATGGGCAGCATCACCGCCGAGGAACACACGGCCACGTCCATCATGACTGACATAGGAGTCTGCAAGAGCAAAATTAGGCCGCCATGCATTAGCTATCATGATTTCGTCGATTTTGAATCTGTAGGGCTTGCCGACACTTCCGAGAACACGATAAGGGATTTCCTCGGGATGTTCTTGAAGCTCTTGAATGGCTGCGGCATCCGCAGAGCAAGGTTGGTGACAGGTGTAGATATCGGTATCTTCTTGGTCAATCATGAAGCCGCCGTGTATACCGAAAGCATGCCACCATCTGCCGAATGGGGAGAGCTTGGTGAGTTCTTTGGATCGGAAATGGACCATGAAAAAAGCTCCAAGCCTTTAAAGATGAAAAAGTCGTTATGTCAGTTGGCCATATTTGATGAGGGGGCCGAAATACTCACAGAGGTCGCCCCTGTAGTTCAACCCCAATACTTTTCCTTACTTTGCTCTGCGCACCATCTGCACCAACCAAGTAAGGTGCTCTAATCTTCTTTTCCTGATTGTCTACATCTCTGAAAGTAGCAGTGACACCCACCTCATCTTCCTCAAGTGATACAAATTTGTGACCAAAGTAGGTTGTAATTAGGGATTCGGCGAAGCATTTCTTCTTCAAAAATGTCTCAAGTACTATCTGTGAACAGCGCTGACCCGGCTCGGCAGGTTGTGAGCCATCGTTATTTGCGTGAATTTTGGCGCGATATTCGTTATTGCTTAGGATAGGCTAGCGGGAGATGTTAGTGCAAGCACGAGTTGAAGCTAAGCCTGCTTTTTTTTAAGTCCGAAATCGCCCCAATAAGATTTCTGACTTGAGAATCTTTTGGCTTTTTTTTTTAAAAAAAAAAAACAAGAAAGAAAGAAATCCTCAAGGTTAATTTTGTGATGAGACAAACGTACCCATCGGCTAACAAGTTTCTTTTCCGTTCCGCAAGTGTTGAAGAAAATGGTATCCCAGTCGCTATCTTGTGGTACAGCCCCTGTTTGTTGTCGATACTCCTCGGCAAAACCCATTATACGAAAAATCTCCATAGTATGGCAGCTGTTGTTGTCCATTTTGGGCCATCGTGTCGTCTCAGTATTTCGTTCGCATAACGTGCACGGTACCCCCAGCTGTGCCAACCTTAGAGCTGTCAACATTCCAACCGGGCCTGCCCCTACTACGACAGGGCCCGGGGAGAATATTATGTCATCTACCTGGATAGAGCCCATAGTGAAGGGATTGTAGTATAACAAAAGAGATAGTATACAAAATTATCATAAATTGAAGTCTTGCTCGAAATTCCTCGCGCCTATATCTCTAAAACCTGAGGATTAAAGACCCCTTTCTAAAATGAGATCAACTGAGCATATCTGATGTTCTTGCCATGATTTCTGGATAGGAACTTTTGTAGCTCTACAAGGAGAATATGGAATCGAATCCCAAAAGGGTACGGAGTTCGGCCGACTCCGATTGGACATGTAAGGAGTGGCCTTATCAAGAAGAAAATCCGTGTTCCTAGCGTGGGCAAGATCTACAGGTTGCAGTCGAATGCCTATTGACATCGGCAGTTTTAGTGGTCATGTTGACTAAATCTTATTATTGGCTTTATTTCTTGCCGAACACGTTTTAACTTAATTTGTCCACGTTTTTATTATTATTCCGATTAGTAGTACTACTGTACTGGAAGGGTGCCACGGTACCAATCAAATGTCATCTCTTTAAATATCTCTTAATTAGCCCCACACCAACCCATTTCCCAGGTTAGCATGCTACATTGATAAAAGTCCGTAGAACGCCTGGACCTCACATACCAGGAGGCCATATGTGTTTGTTTCAGATAATGCTTGATCCTACTTTTAGTCGTACGTTGGGGCCACTGGCCCTAAATCTCATTGGGTATTTCCATGCGCCGTGTCTTCGCGCCTGCTTACTTGGGGTTAATCTAAGAAACGATAGGTATCCACTTCTGTAGTAGTTGGCACATGTGGGTCTCATCCTCGTGAATATGGGCTCATAGCTGCCAACCAATGAAGATAAGGTATACGCTCGTATCGATCTCTCGCCAGAATACTACTCTGTTATACTCCGTGCTCTATTAGGTTTCTATTTACCCGACTCAGCCTCAAAACTCAGTTCAATTACGGGATTTTAAGTTAAATCTTAAACATTTACAAAACTTTATTATACCTTGCTTCAGTAAGTGTTCTTTCAATACAATTAGAGTTAGAGTTTGATTTCACATGATGCGCATTGAAGAATGGAACCTTGAAAAAATCATACCTACAAAGACCCCGAGGTCGGAGGAAGCAACTTGAAGACGATGTATACGAAAATGCGTCGAAAAGCCCCAATAGACGCCTCAATATCGGGAATTTGTTAAAGTCGAATATATAGCGCTTAGACAAGACTAGATAGAATTTGGAAATTATATAATATCTTTAGAATACAATTCAAGTTAGCCCATGTGATGATCATGGAGTGTATCTTGCAGAAAAATAAACAAGAAGATCCACCCACTCTGATCATCATGCGGCCTCTGGTTGACCTGCGCACGGTATTACCCCTCTGTCTAGGTGGAAACCTTTTAAGCCACTCATCCCCACCTGTCCTCACACAGGCGCTAAACCAGATCTATCCTTGGCGTGCCAAGTATCTATATTACATGTAACTATATTTTAGTTGCAAATGTGGAGGCGGTCCAAATGCAGGTTTGAAAGGTGTGAAGGTGTATTTAAGCGAGTGTGTATGTGAGAAGAAGCTAAAATAATCGAACATCTAAAAATAAGTAGGGGTCCAATGAATTTAACGGTTGTAATTACAATGGCATAGCAGAGCTGTACTGAACGCCTCCTAATATTGCCCTGTCCTGCACAGTGATGTTTTTGATATGCTGTTCCAGGGTTATCTAATGGCTCGGTGTATTGTTAGCAAGATAATAATGCAATGGGGTGATAAAGGGACCAGCTGATTGGGTATTTGGGCATACGAAAACATCAATCCACCTAAATCACCTAGTAATTACGTCCTCACTGCGCTACTGCATGTAAGCGATTTAGAGTTTTGATGGCCAACCTTCTACGAAGTACGAAGCTCAACCCTCCTCAATGACAGATGATCATATGTAATATCATCATGTAGATAGACGAATTATTGTTCATAGATTACGTACAGTTTGTGAAACTCCGAGTTTAATTACAAGTTTGGCGCTGATAGTGGCGATTATTCCTCAACAATTGCTTGGTTGACTGCTATGAAGCTCCGATTGTGTATAAGTTAAATTTGTCAAACATGCCGGCTTCCACTTCCAAGGTTTATACTATCCCACAACGGAGAAATTGTTGGAGGGCGTTTCGACTTCAGAAGCGAAGAATAAATACTTAATCCTATTTTTTGAAATTATAAAATTCGATGTTCTTAATACGATCATATTCTCGGTTCGACTGTGCGCAGTGTATGGCTATGATTTTAGCTCTCAGACCAAGGGGCAAATTACGAAGTATAGGGGGCCAAAGTACGGAGTACGGAGCGCCAAGCGCTCCGCTATATGACTAGTGCTTATGCGGAGCCATGCCGAGACTTCAGACATCGAGCCGAGCCGTGACTAGTGCTCTATATCAAGCGGTGCCGAGACCGCCTGATAGTACACTAGCCTGCAGGAGTAGTGCCTGCGGACCCTATCAAGCATCTTTGCAGTCTCGAACACCTTGCAAGAAACAACCCCACCAAACACTGAGAATATGGGAGGCCTGACTTGATCAAAGGCTGCATTCGTCAGAAAATGCCACAGCCGTTCATTTTCATTCTCTCTTTCTTGCGTAGAGACCGCCCACCCCCATAACAGCTAGCCCACGGGCTTCGCCTTCAATGTTTCACACGTTCAATGTGGCCGCGCCGGCGCAAAATGGCTCTCATCAACGCGCTTCAAGCTCAGCGTCACCATCCATAAAACGACAGAAAGTGTTACGAGCATGCGACCGGTGCCGTACGTTCCGTACTAAGTGTGGGGAGAAGCCTTGTTCGCGCTGCGTGCTTGATAAAGTTAGATGCACCTGGACCTCCAGTCCAGCCGCCAAGCCAAAGTCTAAGATCCTTGTCTCAACAGCGTGAGTAAACCTGCCCGGTGGAGTGGAATTATAAGTTATTATAACTGATTGTTGAAGAAGAGAACAACGCCCCGAGCCTCATCCTAAAGACCATCTTCGACCCGATGCGTCTCCGGAGAAATCATATATCTCCCTGCATTTGGTCAACACCTCAAGCCGTGTAAACGGCGGCCGACCACTAATGCCGTCGGCCCCCGCTGGTGCTGCTACTGACATGATTATTGCCAATCGTGGTCGGATGAAGCTGGATGAGCGCATGGAACTGCTCAACCGCCCAGCGTATGCTTTCGCTGAAATCAATGCCTTCTTTGCTGATTCGAGGATCATGGCACGAGGATCCACCAACAAAGCAACGGCAGATCTCAAAACTGCCTATCCGGGCCCGTTTCCTGACCTACCTCATATCGCAGCGTCAGTGGACAGCCAATCTCTTTGCAATGCATACTTGACCCAGGATCAACAAACATATTTTCTGAGATTGTTCTGGGAAGCCTATCATCCACTCTTGCAAGCTTCAAGTGAAGCAGAATTTCAATCGCTATTAGATCTCGACCGATGCCAAGTCTCCGAGGTCGGGAAATTGACGAAGGCTTTGTCCAATTGCATGACAGCATTAGGAATTCAATACGGCCATGGGGCTGGCCTAACTTCGCGCATTCTAAGTTTGCGTCGTTGTGCGAATAAAATATCATCGATAGGCTACGAATATTTCCGTCGCTGCCGCGATTATATCGTTCTTGAGGTGACCGAGCCAACGATATTATCAATGCAATGTTACGCTCTGATGTCTTTATATCTTATGAATGCAAGTCATTTCAGGGAAGCCTATAGTCTGCTTGGCACCGCCATTCGCGAAAGCCACAGTGTCGACCTCCACGAGGAGCCCAGCGAGAGTCTTCAGCCACAAGAAAGAATATCCCGAAGACAGATCTGGTGGTTACTCTTTATGCTCGATATAAAATGCTCCCAGCAGCTCGGAAAACCAGTCGCTGTACAGACCGCTATTGTAACATGCGCTTTGCCATCAGTTGATGAACTAACTATGATACCCGGGAACACGAGAGTTTATTGGAGGAACTTGCACGTTTCCACCTACTTCGTTCACGCGGTAAAGCTTTCAGTCTCTCTTGCCGAGATTAATCGAATGGTTTCCACCTCGAAATTATATGAGGATGCCAACAACGTCACAGTGCTAGAAAAGCGGGCGAACTTACTAGCCACATCCCTTGCTTCTCTAGAGAAGTGGAGTAATGAGCTGCCGGAAGACGTCCTTAACCCCAGGAAAAACACAGGATACACCGAGGCTATGTCTACAGCAGAAAGTCCGATAGTGCTAGAGCTAGGAGCACCTAATTGGCTTCACCACCAACGAGTTCTACTTGAAGTATACTATCATAATGCGTATATCATGCTTCAGCGGCCTTTCATCTGTTTCCCACAATCTTCCAGTTCCTCCCCCGCCCAACAGCCACAAGCAAACTATCATGCTCGCAGCTCGCTACAGCATGCCATAACTATGACAATTATCCTCCACGACCTCTGCTCTTCTTCCGACGTATTTTTTGGCTGGCCCGAAATTCTTCACCCATTATGGAACGCCACAGTGTCCATTCTTGGATTCATTATAGCGAACCCGTTCTCTTCCAGATCACGTAGCGCAATACAGTGGGTCTTCAAAGGCCTAACTGTATTTGAGGCTTTTGCACCAACCGAACCCTTCGCTGCTCGAGCTGAGAATATCACGAGATCACTTGCTGCAAAACTCAATGATGTCTTGATCAATATGGATGAAAATTCGGAGCCGTCAAACCGCGGCAGAATCACACTGGGATTGACAATGCAGCAATCACCAGACGTATCCCTAAGTACCCCATCCACAAACTCGGTTGACATACCGACGGGTCCCCTTACGGGGACTGGCCTGGAGCATACGTTTGACAATACATTTTTCACGGATGACGGGCTTTGCTCGTCGATTGGAGCACTTGAATTTCATTCGTGGGAGGGCTATCAAGACAATCTTGACATATGGACTGGCAGCCACTCAGATGGAGACTTTGACGCAATGCATGTACTTGAATAGTCACGGTTTTTGAGAAAATTGTATACGATCAGCTTATGCCGGGGTACAGTGTGTATTGATAAAGGAGTATAGAATACGGCTACTTCTTACGGGCTAGGTCTCACCTTGTCGTCCTACCGGTTAGCGACGGTGAATAAAAAATGCTTATCATGAGAAAATGAGAGAAATGAATGGGGCTATGCTTAGCCCGTTTGTAATTTGATATACTTTTTATGGCTCCGATGTTGTACCTGTCGTTCTGCATAGCCACACGTAGTCCTTAGTTTCACGCAACCCCAGTCAGATAATACAGTGGTGTTTCCGTTTCTTTCCTTCTAGAAATTAAAATCAAAAATAATTCGCAAATTCAATTTACTCAACCCAGGGGTCCCACTGTGCTCCTCTGGCTGACTAGAGCAAATGATTAGTCCCTGACACTAGTCTTTCGTCTAATGAAAGAGACCCTGAGTGGCGGCCAATAGGGTATCGAAGCTAAATCTCGTTATCCGGCTCCTAACCTTGAAGATAGCCAAGTTCTTTTGAGCGTACAAGTGGATCTGATGCGGTTGTCGCCTCTCTGACGTGCAGCAACGGATGGATCCTATACGAATGATCAACGCGAAAGCCAAGGAAAGCGGCCACTAAGCGTGGCTTGCGTCCGTTCCGTTCCAGAAGGAGGCATTCCGGAATCCTGCAGACCCTTCATGGAACAAATTGCTTTTCTTCATGTCCTTGCAGCACGTTTTGGTGGAGAGTGGGGACTGGTGGCTTTTCTCGGCGGTGTTCCTATCAAGTGCTGGGGATCATTCCTGTTTCGTTTGGAATTGAAACTCGGAAGGATTATGGCTCTATCTGCGCCACTGAAATGGTGGCAATTCCGATATAATCGTCTTGGTTGATGTGCTGGTCGAGAGCTTCTGCATGAGGATCTTCTTTAGCGTCCAGCGACAATGCGAAATCGGCGAAGTGCCGGTGCAGCGATTAATCAATTTGGGTGTGTGGTGGCATTGATTGGACACTTTCAATATTCTATTCATTCATCCAATAGTTATGCTTGGTTTCTCAGACTTTAGTAATCACTCATTCTGAGAAGAACGTGATATAGATATCCAAATGCCATCCTCATTTAGCATCATCATTGACTCTCTCTTTCCTTCCCAGGATAACCCCCCTTTCTTGATTTTTGGGCATCCACATACGGTCTCAACTATCCGTATCAAGATGAATCAAATTCCTGTTTTCGCCGGCTTGGGTTCAGATGCGCTTTTCTCAGAGCGAACTCTGGGGACTGCGGCCGAAGACGCTAGGACGCCCGAGGGCCAAATTCTATTACGAGCATGCCATGCCATCTTTGTCGAAGAAATTACCTCCGTCATGCACAGTCAGCGCCTTCCTTCAGAACTCAAGCTAGAAGACTTTCTAGAGCCTGAAAGCCTCATAAGACCGCAGGCGTGTTATCAACGGAATAGTATCATTCAACATGTATCACTATACACAATCCAGCTTTTAAGGTACCTAAGACACTCAAAGGAGAAGCCTGGTGCTCTCCTAGGTGCTGCTGGATTTTGTGCCGGATTATTGCCTTCTGCTGCTGTGGTCAGTTCTAGAAATGTCATCGAACTACTCTCTCGAGGCCAAGAATTCTTCTACGCGGCTCTGTATTTGGGTATTCACGTCGAAAGCTACAAGCAGGTTATGATGGCGGAGGAATCCCATCCACAAGATCTGCCCTGTAGCTTGATCATTGACGGTATTACGCCCCAGAGTGCTAAAGAATTGCTCGAAGAACATAATAAAGAGGTATGGCCTTTCCATGAATAGAGATAATCAACTGCTTACTTTTAAACTATAGCCTGCTACTTCCTATGTCTACCTGAGCGCCATCAACTCTTATAATTGTGTCACACTGAGTGGCAGGGGTGATCATCTTCAGAAATTCAGCGAGCGCAGTTTGCCCTCTCAATGCAAGATACGACCAACTAATATTTTCTCTTTGTATCATAATCGCCATCGGCTCGAGGGAGTCCGAAGAGATGTGCTTCAAGACCTCCGAAAGAACATACTCTCCTCCCCAGTACCGTTACACCTTATTGCCCCATTGTTTTCAAATATCGATGGAAGGCCAATTGATTCGAGCCAGGTGACAATGTTTGAAGAGTTCTGCGAGAAGCTTCTCGATATGATGATCTTGGAGCCGGTGGACTGGGTAGCGGTCGAGGATAACATTCTTGCTACTACAAAGCAATCAACCGCCACCGAGGATACTTCGTATCAAATTTTGAATTTTGGTCCTGGATACGGCATGTCGGGAGCCAGATACACCCTGCCAGACAATGTGAAAATTGTAACTGCTTCATTTGTCGAATCACCCTACTCACCACAAGGCGCCTGCGGGTTGTTGTCACCTGATGATATTGCTATCGTGGGTATGGGTGTGGACCTTCCAGGAGCCTCCAACGCGGACGCTCTTTGGCAAAACTTGGCTGATGGCGTCAATTCTTGCTCTGAGGTAAATTTCAAAATTCTGACCCTGTCTTCGTCTGTATCCCAGCTGACTCGTCTTTTGTAGATTCCCGCTTCGAGGTTTCACGTTGAAGACTTTCTTCAGAAGAAGGATGGCCGTGCTCTCAGAACAAAGTTCGGAAATTTCCTAGAAAACCCATTCATGTTCGACAATGAACTCTTCGGCATTTCCCGTCGAGAGGCCCATTCAATGGACCCACAACAACGAATCATGCTTCAGACTGCCTATCGAGCATTGGAAGATGCAGGATATGTCCCTGACTCGACACCATCTTTCTCCCGAGAAACTTTCGGTTGTTTCATTGGGAACGCTACGTTGGATTATACTGATAATCTGAGAGACGGTATTGATGTTTACTACAGCCCAGGTAGGTCATGCTTTGCTACGTGCTAGTCAATGAAATGGTATGCTTATCGGTTCTCCTTAAGGCACGCTACGCGCTTTTCAAAGTGGACGGATATCCTACATTTTTAAATGGAGTGGACCATCTATAACTCTGGATACGGCCTGCTCCTCGTCAATGGTGGCGCTGCATCAAGCAGCACGAGCGATACAGGCTGGAGACTGTCGGTCAGCTTTGGTCGGAGGTGTCAATATCATTAGTAGCCCAGACGTGAGTAATTCTCCCATCCTCCTGGATTTTCACTTTCAGATTCAACAACTTACCTAAAATGACGTTAAATGAATTAAACTTACAATGCCTTAGATGTATCTCGGGCTCGATCGAGCGCATTTCTTAAGTCCTACTGGCCAGTGCAAACCGTTTGATGACTCGGCAGATGGATACTGCAGGTCTGAAGGATGCGCGGCATTTGTGGTCAAAAAACTTGGCGACGCGATGTCTGAAGGTGACCGGATACTTGGGGTCATCAGAGGGATTGAGATTAACCAAAGCGGTCATGCGCATTCCATAACGCATCCTCATGCCCCGACGCAGGAGAACCTGTTTCAAACATTACTGAAGAAAACGCAAATTCATCCACATCAGGTGCGTTATTCCAAGCGAGCATATCTCAGTTCATCACTCAGAACTTCCCGCTTGATTAGCATTGTCGGATTTACTAACCGGTTTACAGGTCACTGCGGTTGAAACACATGGAACGGGAACACAAGCCGGGGATCCAAATGAGCTTGTCAGTATTCGTGGTGCATTTTGTAATGACCGAGATCCAGGGAATATTATCCATTTCACCTCTATCAAAGCCAACATCGGCCATTGCGAGGCCGCTTCTGGTGGTGCAGCGTTGGCGAAATTACTTTTGATGATGAGACATGGCACAATACCTCCACAGATCTCTCTGAAGACACTGAATCATAAGATCAAAGACCTTGGTACAGATGGGACCGTTATTGATCGTGATGGTGCTATTTGGGATCGGCCTTTGAAACACCCTCGGCTTGCTCTACTCAACAACTTCGGGGCGGCTGGCTCCAATGGTGCCTTGATACTACAGGAGTATCCTAATCTCAAAGCTCCATCTCAGAGTGAGGGGAAATGTGACGCTCACAGCTATCTGGTTGGGCTCTCGGCTAAAAGCACTACAAGTCTACTTGCCTATAAAGATGTTTTGGTTTCTTATCTGGAGAATCCTTCGACACAGGCTCCTCTTCGCGATGTTGCCTATACTAGTACTGCCCGCCGTCAGGTCTTTGATTATCGTATTGCTGTGACTGGTTCCACATCGCAGGAAATAGTCGATCACTTGAGAGATGCAGAGATTCACAACGTTCGCGAGTCGGCAAATCCACAACCACGTGCGGTATTCGCATTTTCTGGTCAAGGCTCTCAGGTAAGCCTACATTACAGTATAACCAAGTTTAATGATCTAACAAAGTTTTTTAGTACCTGGGGATGGGTCGCGAACTTCTAACTGCCTATCCTGAATTTGAAAAAGTGGTCCTGGAATGCGAAAGGTGGCTGTTGAATAATGGCTATCCAGGATGTCTGGATATAATCGCCTACAACGATGACCAAGAACAGCAATCTCAGTCCTTGTCACTGCTACAACAGTCTCTTCAAACCGCAGTTTTTGTCTTGGAGGTGGCACTGGCCCGGCTGCTTATTTCTCTTGGTCTTGTGCCATCTATTGTGCTTGGTCACAGGTATGGCTCCACACAGGTTTATCCTCCTACTGCTCCACAGCTAACTTGGTTAAAAGTCTTGGGGAGTATGCTGCCCTCGTTATCGCCGACGTGATTGATTTGAAAAGCGGTCTAAAATTGGTAGCGTATCGAGCAAAGCTTATGATGATGCTGTGTCAACTTGAAACCACCTCAATGCTCGCGGTGAATCTCAGCGCAGAGACTGTGAGACAACACATCAAAAACAGCCCCGAAACTCAAGATTTGTCTATATCCTGTGATAACAGTCCGACGGATTGTGTTGTTGGGGGTCCGATTAATCAACTCCAGTCTCTGAAAGCAGGACTTGGTATAATGAAGGCACGGTCAAAAATGCTCGATGTTCCAATGGCTTATCATACAAGCGCGATGGAACCCATATTGAAACAGTTGACAGAAGTCGCTAAGACGATTGAAATCTCGTCTCCGAGCATTCCCGTCATATCGCATGTATTTGGCCGCCTTATCAAACCCGGTGAAAAGGCTTTCACGTTTGAGTATTTTGCAATGCATTGTCGCCAAACCGTTGCTTTCAATACAGGAATTGATGAGCTTTCCCGTTGTGGAATGGGACGTGAAATTTCCCGATGGATAGAAATTGGCCCTCATCCGTCTTTGCTGCCCATGGTTAGCACTAGATTGGATAAAAGCACTACAGACCTTCTACCGTCATTGCGAAAAGGGACTGCAGCATCTGCTTCAATTTCCAAACTCTTATCGCATTTTTACCAAGATACCACAATGCCGAATTGGCGAAAGGCTTTCGATGAGCGAGCCACCTTGGCTACCATTCCGGCTATGCCATTCGCAGAAGAAGAGTTTGGTATTCATTATCCACATGAAAGCCTTCACAGAAACTCGGCTCAGTGTGATGAGAATGTCGATTTTCAAACTTCTCATGCTTTCTTGTCGAGGATTATTCAACGCCCAACAGAGACAAGTCGCGAGGCAATCTTTGAGACAAACATTGCGGTTTTCAAGGATTACATTGTCGGTCACCTGGTTTGTGAGCAGGCTCTTTGTCCAGCATCAGTATACCACGAGCTTGCTTTAGCTGCTTCTAAGTGGATACACCTCAATCAAGGCGAGGAGCGTGAAATCATCAGGAAACTCTCGAATGTGCTATACTCAGCACCTTTGTTGTATTCAGAAGACTCTTCTGCGGTACTTAGGATCCGCATAGCTTCCAGCAGTGACCACAAGGCAGACTACTCGTTCACCGTAGGCTCATACAATGCAGGCTCGGATCCGCAGCAGCAAACAATTCACTGCCAAGGACAGCTAAAGACACAATCCACTACCCATGCTCAAAAGTATGCAAAGCTCGTGCCACTCATGGAACGCCAAAAGGAGAGATTCTTGCGTACCGATCAATGGAGCACGCAGACCTTTCTCCGAAAGGCCATGTATGAAAAGGTCTTCACACGGGTTGTTGATTATTCTGAATTGTATCAGATGGTTCAATCTATACGCATCATCGGAGATGAGGCACTTGCGATCTGTCGCTTTCCAAACTCACAAGAAGAGACATCAGCGGCGAACACAATCCTGATGGATGTTCTTCTTCATGTTGCTGGTTTTGTTGCCAATCTCAATATTGAGAATGATGAAGTTTGCATCTGTAAAGAGGTCAAGTCTGCTACTATGATTCGAGAGTTCCCCTTCTCAGACTGCACGTTTGAAGTATACTGCAGCAACCTCGAGATCGCAGCCAGCAATGTGGTTATAGCAGATGCACATGCCGTTGACTCTAAAGGTGTCATTGCTGTATTCAAAGGCATGGCCTTTCAGCGAGTGAAACTCACCAGAATGGCCCAAGCTCTCCGCTTAACAGCTGCGAGGTCTAGTCACTCACATCAGACTGCCTCAATAGAGAAAGCCAAACCGGTAGCTTCAAAGCCTTCGGCTCCTGTATCAAAGTCTCCTCGCACATCTTTTGACACGCAACCAGCTATCAGGGACATTATTGCGAGTACCTGCAATCTAGACTCGTCAAACTTGACTGCGGGTACCAGTCTTGAGGCTATAGGTTTTGACTCGCTCATGAGTATTGAACTTGCTTCGAACTTGTCTGCGAAGCTTCATATCTCCATCGATATATCGGCTTTGGAGGAGTGTAGGACTGTTGAGGATATTGAGCAGCTGTGCGGTGATGAGGGCCAATCAGGACTCACGCCTCTCTCGGAAGCTGACACGATTGACTATGTTACAATGCCAGTGACGCCAGCAACACCAGCAACTCCGGCCACATCTGCAATGCCTGCAGATAAATTGTTCGTTGCATCCATAATTGCCGAAACGTGTGGCGCGCATATTACATCAATTAAATCCGATGTAGAGCTCGAGGCTCTCGGTATTGATTCACTGATGATGATCGAGCTAGAGGCCCGTCTACAAAGTCCATCGAGCACCAAGAAGCTTTCAACTTTGGAACTATCAGAATGCAGAACAGTGAGAGATATTGAGAGATTAGTAGGTCCATATATAGCGAACTAAGCAATGGAAGCTGTTTATATCTTTTATATCAATCCTGACATATCACAGGCAATTATAGACGACGTAAAACCAGTCCAACTTGAAGTTGATTTTTCTTCCCAGTTACCTCGCCGAATCCCTATTCAAATCCAATCTCCAGTCCCAGAACTCCAAAAGAAAGAAGTACCCGCGTCCATAAAAATGAAGATTGCGACTATTCTCAGGCTGCAAGAGCAACCCGAGATGGTGCATATAGCTCAGGATAAGGCTTCTACAAATGCTCCACTTTTTCTCATCCATGACGGCAGCGGCATATGTGTTCAATATCACCGATTGAGATCTTTCAATCGCTCAATTTATGCGATCCACGATCCCAAGTTCCTGGAATCAGAGTCCTGGTCAGGAATTCCCGCTATGGCACAATCTTATGCCCGGTTTATTGCAAAGACAACATCTGGTCCTTACATGCTCGGCGGTTGGTCATTTGGTGGTGTAGTTGCATTCGAGGCTGCTAGAGTGCTCATGGCAGAGGGGCACACTGTCACTGGAGTTGTTCTCATCGATTCACCGCCGCCAATCAATCACAGGCCACTCTCTGATAACATCATAGATGCTGTTACAAAAGGCGGTAAGAACAGAGGTGGCTTGGTTGGTAAAACTATTCGCAATCTTGTCAGGCAAAGCTTCACATCCTGTGCGAGCATGCTTGGAGCTTTTGAGCCTGAGAATACGACAAGTGCCAGGCGTCCAATCCCAAAGACTTTCTTGCTTCGTTCAAGGGATGGCTTCTACTTGAGTACGGGTGTTGAGAATGCTTGGCTGCAGGATCGGAGCGATCCTAGAATGTCTATTGAGGGATGGGAGATTCTTACAAAGACAAGGATGCCTTATATGGATATTCCAGGAGATCATTTCCAAGTTTTCGATGTTGCAAATGTAAGTCAGGCTATTTCTTTTCATGGGAGAGGAGGAAGAAGCTAAGTTTTATACGCGTAAATAGGTACAAGCTGTATCAAAGGCTATTGCTCATGCATGCGGCGAATTAACGAATGCCTCTGTCTCCAGAGCTTCAGTGTAATGTGATGATACTTGTTTCATAAACGGTGATCTTGGTTATCTTCATTACTGTTTATATCTGGGGCTGTATTATTGTTTTCAATGATTAGATAGAACATAGCTTCAAATTGAAAGATGCCTTCTTGAGAAACAAAGAAAAGTAAAAAAATTGTTTTCGAAGATGCGAAAAATGCTGCTTATATAGGATAACAACAAAGGAAAGAAAAGGATGATCACCATCATGATGCGATGGCAACGGCGTTCTTAGATAGTTAAACCGGATGATTGGGGAGAATAGAGTGGCGAGTAATTCTTAGGACGCTCACTGCTGCAGTGCCTTTTGTTTATTTTCTCTTTAATTTGTTATTTTTCCTTTGCATTTTGGTGTTCAATCCCAAATTTAATTTAGAAAAAGCAGCACTGGAGATTATAGAGGGTAGGAGGTCCCAATTCTTATATTGATGACTCGGCAGTTCTGATACTATATTCATTCTTCTAAGTTTCCCAATAAACTTCTTAATGCAAATATCATCCCTTACAGCCCACATGCAACAACACTCAGATTAAAGCCCGGCGCGTACATCACAACCTTCTTGACCTTCAATCCTACCGCTCCCACAAGCGTCGCCCATTGATCCTCGGACCGCTCCATCGAGCTATGGAACGCCATCATAGTCAAATCCGCTTGTGTAGATGGCTCATCCACGTGCTTAGTGGGCAAAACCATTTCATCAAGCAAGATAAGAGAGTCTTTCTCCAGAGCTGGGACCAGATTGGCCAAAATCTTTTTGCTATTCTCATCTGTATGGTCGTGCAAGATCATTCGCAAATAGTAGTACTTGGCACCTGTATTTATATTAGCCTCAAGGAACAAATGAAGTATTAAAGCTCATTTTCTTACCTTTAATGGGCTGTGGTTCGAAGAAATTATGCACCATTCGCTCGACGTCGCTTGGAACTACTAATTTGGCGTCCTCGACTGGCTCTGGCAGATCTTGCAGGACCACACGACCGGGCAGATTAGGGAATTTCTCCTTGAACGAGGCAGTTTGATATCCGGCGCCACCACCAACATCCACAAACAGGGGCTTCTCCGATGGCCAGCCCTCACTCTCCTTGTCAAAGGGGTAAAGCTCGAAACATTTGACTTGGGATCCGCGTTGGGCTTTCATAAAGTGATTGAAGTGAGCACTTCTCACGGGATCACCATGCACCCAGGCAAACGTGTGCAGGTCGGTTTTGTGAGCCCTTTGGAAAATACCGTCTGTGAAACTTGTGGGATTCTTGTAACCAGTTTCCGCAAGATAACGAGGCATTTCTTGATATGTTGGGTTACACATATCAAAATAGACATACAAGCCAGCTTGGATCTCGGGTTTTCCGAGGTTGGATGTATAGGGTGTTGCAACAAAGGTGTCTCTGTCAGTCTCTTTAATTACTCCAAGCGACGCCAGGTATCTTAAAATGCGACCTATTTCAGATTTAGAATTCCTGATGCAGTAAATTTTGATTGACTAAATTTCGTACTTACCGAGAAGTTGAGGGTCTGCATCGTGCTTGGCTGCCAAGTTCTCGATAGTTGAGGGCTCTGAGTTGTCAAGAATATCATTGAAGAGGTTCAAGTCAAGAGCTGTCTTGATCGAAGCAAAGTGAAGGTTCTAGCGCATAGATTTAGTATTCAGGATAAAAATTAATGTCATGTGAGACAGAGGCGAATATCTTCCAGATCAATTGAAGCAAGCCAAATCAATGTTTCCTTAGCATTGGGAAGCATACCATGTGAATAACTCTCTGCATAGCATCCTCAGGAGTCTCGATGCTGTATTGCAAGTCTCGCAAGGTGTCTAGCAGCTTTTTACGTGCTACATAACTGGCTGA
This sequence comes from Penicillium angulare, assembly GCF_028827245.1. Taxonomy (NCBI): domain Eukaryota; kingdom Fungi; phylum Ascomycota; class Eurotiomycetes; order Eurotiales; family Aspergillaceae; genus Penicillium; species Penicillium angulare. Next base: position 2,387,240 of record NW_026623163.1, read on the forward strand.
AGCAGCCTCCTGCTGTATCTTTGCAATTAAGCTTTCCATGGCGAACAGTCACTTTAGTTTGTGTATAGATTTTCAAACAAAAAGAAATCGATTGAGAGAAACGCAAGAATTCCTCTCTCTTAATAGTACATTATGATATACTTTGCAATGCCATTGCAATTAACGTACCGGTAACTATTCACTGCAAGTAGGTGGATCTGACCCTTGGAGCTTTTACGTGGCCAATAGGAATGTCGATCCATTAGAAGAGATCTAATACAAAAGTACCTGTCAAATGACGAATGCCGAATTCGGAGCGTTTCACTGGGTCTTCACGGGACCCGGTATGATCGTAGGAAATACCTTATCCCAGTGCACATCAATCTTTTGGCACCACAGATACGACGGAAGAAAAATCAAAAGCTTGAAGCAGATATGCCCGAAGGAGACATTCCCAAAGGAGATGATCCATAAGGGGAAATAGATCGGCGAGTGGAGACGTGCGGGTTGCGGGCCGCGTGAACCCTTTCGATCCAATCCGAGGGACCACTTTGATTCCTTTAGTCTGGTGGTCAAGTAAGAATATTCTTATCATCCCTTACGAGACCTCCACTCATATTTTTATAGAGAGCTTGATTTGATTCGTTTAGCCTTTTCTTCCTTCGAAATTCCAGTTCCTCGAAAAACGTCTCTTTATTTGTCTCTTTTTTCCAGGTGCCTAATAGTAACGTAATCTAACGTAATCGGTAAGCGAGCGGCGCATAACTTATAAGCGAGCGGCGCAGCTAACGCGAAAACGCGACAGTTCACTATCGCCGAGGGCATTGCCCAAATGGAATGGCAAGATTATCTCATCTACTGGTCGCTGTCTTGTTGCTGTATCACGACGTTACTGATTTCATGTCTGATTATCCCAATGGATCACAGCTGGTGCAGGGATGCATTTGGAAGGATGCGACGAAGGCATTTTTATGATGAGGATGACCACGTGCATTCGCCTTGTGCTGAGACTTTGATGGGAAATATGCGAGTTGCTGTTACTTGTCGATAGGAAGGGCTTGATGAAAGGAAGAAAGCAGAGACGAAATGAAGTAGGAGGTAGACTGAATTTGGAAATTAATTCTATACTTGGCAGATAGCCAAATTTCGCTGAGGACCTTGGAAGATATCTGAGAATAAGTGGGTAGCTTTCGGGAAACTCATTCTTTCAATTGTTCTGCAAGTTTTTGAACTTGTCAATCGGACTATATACAAGTAAGGATATAATAATAATGAATGATACATTCTCCCCCAAGTAAAAAGTGAGACTTGAATCACGATGATTGCTGTTCAAGATGTTTTCGCTGAAACTCCATAAGCTTCTCCACAAAACCCTCTGCTCTCTCTGGAAGAGACATAAGCTTCAAAGCGTGGTCCAAGAGTCCCCCCTTCTGATTATTGATCTCTCTATAATTCCCTCCCCAGCTGTATATAATATCCCCAGTACGCTCTTGGTCCGCGAATAACAAAGCAACGCTCCGAGCAACCACCTCCGGAGTTTGGAGAGGAGCACCAACTTTTCTGAGCAAAGCTACGAAAGCAGAAAGGAATTCCGTATCTGTCCACGAAGGTGCAACACAGTTGACACGGACTTGCCCCTTCATCTTACCGGAGAGACCGCGAACCATACCCACCACACCGTGCTTGGACACCGCATAGTCTGTGGCTGGGAAGTTCTGGAACGCAGCCACAGAAGCAATAAGCACAATGCTCCCTGTGCCGGTTGTTTTATTCGTAGCAAGCTGAGTCATATAGGCGATCGCAAGGTGTGCAGTATTGAGTGAGCCGGTAAAGTTCACATCGACTGTTTGGGTATTCGGTGGTAGCAAGAGGCCATTTTCATCGAGCTTCACCTCCATGAAATCAGGAGTCATACTAAGTCCCGCACCGGCGAATACATGGTCTATGCGACCGAGCCACTTTTCTGCTTCGATGAATAGATTTCGGAGACTTTCCCATTGCACTACATTGGTTTGCACGAACTTGAGGTTGTTGGCGTTTTCAAATGGAGTCTGTGGAGAATTCAAATCACCAATTACGACGTATGCGCCCAGGTCAAGACAGAGTTGCGCAGTGGCTCTTCCAATTCCAGAGGCCCCACCTGTCCATGTTAATTAAGTGTGCTTTAATTGCTTAATGGACAACATACCGGTGATCAAGATGACTTTCTCTTGGATACCAGTCAAGTTCTCATCCGAAATAAGCAGATCTTCCATATTGGGCTTGTAAAGAATGAATACTTCGAGGAGGGGTTGGATTGGTTCAGGATTTTGAGAACTGGAAGATTGAATGGGATCGATCGGAACTTATAATATATCTATTGTGGCTTATAGTCGCACTTCTAAGGCTTCGTGAGCGGGAGTAGTTCACATGGCAACCCAACCCTCCTGTACCCTACTAGGTGGCTGGTCCAATGAGGTCACTTCCCCTCGGAGAAATTACTAGTATAGAGTGTGTGCTTCCTGTATACCCTACGCAATCGTGCAGAACAGCTCCCCACTGGGGCCAAGGGGCTGTTAGCGTGGTCGGATGTTAGCGATTCCAGCCTTGCTGAGACTCTTGATTGCGAATTAGGCCTGCCAATTCCAATGTCATCATATGTCCCGGCTTTTGTAAGTGGCCCCCAATTTCACCCCTGTCAGTCTCTAGTAGCTGTTTGGTTGGTGCTTCAACCCCTCATTTATGTAATGTTCATGGGGGAAGATTCCCCAAGGCCACGTATGCCTATATGGAGGAAGTTACAGGTCGTTTAAATCGAGGAAAAACCGAAAAAATGAGGTCAAATTGGAATATGTTAAATATGATACATACTTCATCACCATAATGTTTTGTAACACGTTTTATCCGACAATTTACTAAAAGAGCACTGCCTTACCGAGACTCAAAAGGTAGGAGCTTGCGCACATTCTCCCTCCCTTTTGATTTTCTCTTAAAACGGCAAAAGGACCGAGAATATGTGTCCTGCAGTGATGCGACAAGGATAAAATCCTGAATCGAAGAGATGGATTGCGCTGAAATTGGGGGCGGGGGGGGGATATGTATACCCTGGTACAACACGTCAAATCTTTTTGAAATATACCCTGTACGCGCACGGCTTTATGAGGTTACATTGTTGGTTGTGAATGAAGGTTGCAAGGATTTAGAGTAGCAACTACAACATTGATAACTTTTCTCTAACAAAAGTACTTCGCTGAAGCTAAGGAAAATGAGGCTAAGAAATAGAGGAAGTCACGCACATACTCGTGCACAGTCCCTCGTCGGGAAATCCACTAGATATGTACCTCTTAGGGGTTCCCTACCACTACTTAATTAGGCTTAATGCTGTGTGCCTGCTAGGAAAGCCCATACCTAGAAGTAAAGAACTCGGTCGAACGCAATTAGCAGATTGATTGAGCCCCCACAATGACTGTTGTCATCGGTCTGCACGCAGGGCTTTTCATTAACACAGTCCCTCCGTCTTTTCTTCAAACTGTGACTCCTACTTCGAGATTTTTGGTTCTAGCTTCTTTTCGTACTCAGCACCATGGACTCGATATCGCCGGAGCGAATGCGAGAATATTGTGGCGACCGTCTTCGTGATGTTGCAATCGCTTTTTTGGTTCTCCAGACCATCGCGATCGTGCTGCGCTTTATATCTGTGCAAATGAGGGGGACACGCTTTGGCATAGATGATATTCTGGCCATTCCTGCGTATATATGCTGTCTTGGTCAGATAATTCTCTCATTTGGTATGTATAGTTTGACTCTCCGTTTATATTCAATCGCCGCAGTCTAACCATCATATTCACCTGGGCAGTGGATATCAACTACGGCCATGTAGGCTACCATAGGGATGCAGTCGTATTGACTGACCCCCAGGCTATTACCCCCTGGGGTAGATGCACATATGCTAGTCCAATAATTTGGGCCGGCGCATGTTGCTTTCCGCGTATCATGCTCCTGACCCTCTATTTGCGGATCTTCGAAAGGCATCGGAAATATCGTATCGCATGTTATAGTCTCATGGTCCTGGTTGTGACCTTTGCCATTGCGGATATATTTGCAGGTGCTTTCATATGCTGGCCCATTCACTATTTATGGGCTGAGAGTCATGATGGCCACTGCATTAATATCTGGAAGTTCTACCGCTATGGCACATTACCTAACATCATCATCGATGTCTTCATGCTCATACTTCCAATGCCTGTCGTCTGGCGCCTTCAAGTTTCTAGACAGGTGAAGATGGGTCTCGGTGCGACATTTCTCACTGGTAGCATGTAAGACTCCAAGCCTCAAGCAATATGAACCCTCCAAGAACAAGTTGCTGATCCATTTTTAGTGGCCTAGCAACATCAATCGCGCGCACTGTAACCTTTTTTAAGCATGACCCCCTTGCGGATGCCACTTGGATATCCGTGACGTTTCTGATATGGAGCATTGTTGAACCTGGGGTGTATCTGATTGCTGCTTGTCTTCCTTGCTACCGCCCCCTCATAAAATTCATACTGGAACGTAACCAAAAAGCAACCAGCACTCCATACCGTGCTAAAGGTCCAAATGACCTTTCACTAAAGAGCTCCTACAGCGCTAGGAAGGATGAAAGCTTTCATGCCGGGTCGACGAGGCCCCAGTCTGATATTGAGATGGGTACACCGGTGCGGCCTAGAGTTGCTTCGGGCCATGAAAGCGATGAGCAAAGCCTGATCAGCTATAGGATCTGATTTCTCAAGCTCACAGTGAAATTATTTCAATTGTTCAGTGTCATTTATTGATACTTGAGGCTATGCGTTCCAATACTTATGTTGCGTGGGCGGATAAAATATACATACTGATCAAGGGAGAGCTAGTTTAACTGCGGCAATGACGCGTAGATTAGGAATCCATTACCGAGATCCGGTTATCAATTTGATCAGCCTCTACTGTTTAAGCCAAATATCCAACACATGGCTAAAAGGGTTACATTTGGCGGTAAAAATGATAAGCTCATCAAAACTAAAATTAGAGTGCCCAAAAATATCGAAATCTGGTAGAATTAGAGGCTCATTATTTTATTAAAATACTTTCATAAGCTTGGACTTCTCTCCATATCAGTAGAGACGTAGGTACCCTATCACATTATTGGCCTCAAGCACAAACCTACCCTTAGCAGTAGCTCAAAATTAAGGTACTGCATGACCCCGGGAGCTTTAGAGGATAGAGTAAATCGCATTTCACCAATGAGTTTACTGTATTCAAGTACCAGACTTAGAAGTTCAACGCTCGTTCTTTCAATATTCCAAATTTTTTTCTGGCTGTTTCTGCCAACTTTATACGATATCGTAGATCCATGTCTCTACTATTTGGAGTTTACAAATTATATAGTTTCAAGTCAGTACCAACACCATGATCCATGTCACCTCATCTTGTATGTAACAGGTAATTATCTGGGTTATAGGAACGACAGTAGATGATTACATCGTGGAGGATCTGGAGGGATTGCTGAAAACTTGAATGTATGATAATTGGTGGTTCGACGCCCGAGAAAGAATGAGGGCTCCAAATTTGTAGAAACATGTAATCAGATGAAATATTTTATACAATGGGTCTTTGAGAAGATAAAACATTTTAACCTTTAGGTATACCACTCCAATAAAAGCTTCTTAAATTATAACCTAGCGTTTCCGAACTTGACCAGTTTCTGTTTTTAGCCCAGAAGAAATACCAGTCACAGGCTCCTCATCAGCATGTGAACCATTAGCTAAATCCTTATCCACACCATTAGCCTTAGCAGCTCTTGTGGCTGCTGTAATATCCTCAATTAGGTATTGAAGCTCTGCATTAGTCGGCTTAGGTCCAGCAGAAAGATTTGCTTCTCTATCCCAACGCTCCCTCGTGTTCCAAAAATTGTCAATCAATCGCCGAGTCCAAAATGAACTTTGCATTTTTGTGACAGCAAATTCCCAATCAGTCGTGTATTCTTTGAAGAATGGCTTGTATCCTAACAACCCCCCGATCCACCGACCGATAACCACACTGGTCCAGTAGCCCAGGAAAAGCCGACAGGGCATCCATGCTGGCGCTGGAGTATAGTGTCCACCTGCATCAAGCATCTATGATCCATTAGTGTTTGTCCTATATAGATAAGGTTATGGGAAGCCTAACTTGTAACTTTTGAATGAAATCAAGACCACCTTCGTAGAGCAGTGCGTCATGCCAATATCCGTACCAATTCTCAAAAAAAAGTCTGTCAAGCTGGTTGTCGATCCCAGCATCTGTACCACTCAGCAGCACTGTCATAAATTCGCCGGAATCGGGATGAATGCTGAAACGATGGATATGGTTCGCTTGGAGAGAGACCTCCCCATCTTCTGGAGTAAGGTTACGCGTCACACCATCAACCTCAGCAACACAGATACCGTGCTCGACGTGGAAGAACTCGTTCTGGTATCGGTGGAAATGCATGGCAGGGCCATCTGGCCGCTGGGGACTATCGATGAGCTTTCGCAACGTTTCTGGGATTGGTCCTTCCACGTCCAGTCGGTAAGTTTGACGCATCATAAAGCTTCGGCCTGGGGGCGGCTCTACCCATTCAACGGTAAGGAGACCACCGAATCTGCAATTGGTTGATATTAGCTTCAATAATCGAACCGGGCAGTTTCCAACTTTTCTTGTTAGGAGAGTATATCACACTACACGTACTTCCGAATAGTCTTCGACCCAGCGGATACATGGTAGGGCACAAAGGGAGTAAGAAACCCCATCTTTTTAATCGACTAAGTGCGGTCGTAGCAGTGTTGAAAACAAAAAAAATTCGTGATGAACTAGAGAAAACAGCTCAATTGTAGAGGAGCAACGAAATAGCCACACTGGGTGAGACACTAAGTCGGTCGCGGCTGGATTGGCGCATTTACATTGCCCACGCACCATCTTTATTATTATCGCAGAATATTTTTAACCCCACTCAAAGGCAGTAAGAAATACTTGTGGTTCGTAAATTCAATTGCATCCGACTGTTCCTATTGGTTTTGATCCCAACGTGGTAGGTGGGGCTGTCCTTATCCATAACGGGCTTGACACCACTAGATGCCTATCGTGAATGTCACGCCAGGTCTCCCCGAGCCCCTTCGAGAGACAAGTCTCCATTCTCCCCTGGCGGGAGCAGTCCGTAAGTGGTGGATATTTCGATAAGCAATAGGTATGGTTTGATTGTCTACCCCGCTCAAATCTATGGCAAAGTACTAGAGGTGATTAAGGCCAGAAGCTCGGTCTCCCAGAGTGTTACCCGTGTAAATATTTTGTTCATTCAGATGATACGCCAGGATTCCGCTGTCGTTGCGTCTTTTCTACCATTAGAATTTTGAGTATTTAGCTGGTGCGGAAAATGGTACGTGTTCTTGTCTTGGTTATTGTCCAAGAAGTTAACCCCAGTGCTCTCTAGGCGGTTCAAGTTGAAGAAATTGGGCTGCATATCATCGTTGTCGGTGCAGGTCTCGCTGGTCTTTCTGCTGCAATATCCTGCGCATTATCCGGTCATTCTGTTACCGTTTTAGAAGCAGTAAAAGAACTTGCAGAAGTAATATATGACTGCCTATTCAGATCAAATACCATTATATTAACATTGTCTTACTTAGGTCGGTGCGGGGTTACAAGTTACACCTAATGGCTCGTGCCTTCTCAAAGCCTGGGGTCTTCCTCAAAAGATGTGGGAACAGGCAGCTGAACCATCTCAGTTGACGGTGCATCGATATTCTGGAGAGGTTCTAGCCCATGAGGCTGACTTCGATAAGAATACCCGAAGGAAATACGGCGGGCCTTTCCTCGATTTACATAGAGTTGACTTACAGCAAGCTTTGTATGAACGGGCTAAGCAGTTAGGGGTTATATTTCATCTGGACGAACGCGTGCAAAATGTTGATTCCTCAGTGCCATCGCTGACTACTTCTTCGGGGCTTGAATATCACGCTGACCTCATAGTTGGAGCTGATGGTTTATGGTCACGAACTCGAGAATGCTTCCTGGAGGCTGCTGATCCGCCCAGGCCCACAGGAGATTTGGCGTATAGAATCGTTCTATCGTTGGATCAAATCAAAGAGCCAGCTTTACAAGATTGGGTTCGCCATCCAGAACTCCATTTTTGGATCGGCCCTGGGTGCCACGCCGTGGGATACTCCTTAAAAGCAGGCAAAATGTACAATCTTGTACTGCTTGTCCCGGATGATCTACCGGCTGGTATCAAGAAGCAACCTGGGAATGTCGAAGAAATGAGACTACTATTCGAAGGCTGGGACCCTGTGTATGCAGAACTTGACCCACCGTGTTGCATTCCGAAATTAATGGCTAACTCAATTGAAGTCTTACTCAACTTTTAGGCTACGTTGACAAAGTTGACAAATGGAAACTTATGCATAGTAAGGAAACAATAAGCCCCACTGCTGTCATATTAGGCTAACTGTGTTGTGCTACAGGAGAGGAGCTACCGACTTGGATTAACGAAGCTAACAATTTTGTCCTGATGTAAGTCTATCTGCACGATTCTTAAAAATTCAGAGTCTTGATTAGTCAAGTAACATTCCACAGCGGCGATTCCTGCCATCCCATGCTCCCATATCTTGCGCAGGGCGCTAATTCTTCCATGGAAGATGGAGCGGCCCTAGGGACGATCTTAAAGTCCGTCACAAATAAGGCACAACTTCCGAATGCTTTGCATATGTTTGAGAAGCTACGAAAAGTAAGAAGTGAGACTATAGCCAGGGAAACATTCAAGCAGGTATGTGCCTTACTCTTCGGATCTTAGACTTTATACCCTATGAATTTTCAAATATGGACACGGACTGACTTTGGAGCTTATTAACTATAGAGGAACGACTTTCATATGAAAGACGGCCCTGAACAAGAAGCACGAGACAAAATATTCTCATCACAGCTTGGAAAAGAGATTACTGGTGCTTTCCCAAGCAGATGGTTTGTTTCACCCGAGGCAGTCCAAAGTGGTTCGTTTCTAACTACAGATAGGACATGCCCCGTTGTCCAACCATGGATATATGGGTATGATGCGATAGCCGAAGCCAAAAAGGTGCTTCAAGGCAGTGAATCGTTCAATGTTAAAGAGAGGATTGTTTTCCAAGAAGAAGTTTCTGCCCTAGAATGCAATAGCCAAGGGGAGAGTCAGAACCAGTCGTTAATATCGAGGGGGTCAGGATGGAAGATTTAAAACAAGCTCATATGGTTTAAACTATTGTCAATCTGCGGTACCAATCTAGTATCGGAGATACTAGGCAAAAACCTTGGCTTTCAATTAGTCTTAGTCCGCCACCTCCATTTATCTATTCATCAATCAAGAGATGTGTATTCTTGAGGTCCTCTTTTGTTGATACAACCACGCCAATATGAGGAGCAGAGTTTGGAAAGGTTTCTGCCATCCATGCTCCCAGAACATTGTCTACCACTGTTTCACGCGAAAGATATCACTCCGAGTGGGAAAAATGGAGGTGTGGCACCCAGCATCCCTGGGCGTCAAACTAGAGTCTAGATTTGAGTGTATTCCTTTTAACAATACAGTAGACCACATACCTGAACTCTCACACGCTCTTTATTATAAACACAGCCAAGATGGATTGAAACCTTCAGCTTTGTTGGTGGCCGAGCAAAATTAATGGTATAGGTCGAGGAGTCGCTCTCTGCTAGGGAAAAAGGAGAGAAAATCCTTACGTCAGATATAACTATCAGGCGCGAGATATCAGCCTGGCGAATCTCAGCTATTTTGGCTTCAAAGGGCCTTGTGGTTGTATTTAAGATCCAATCTGGCATTTTATTGAAATGTCGGAAAGCTAGATCAATAATGCCCACTCCGTCACTTCTGATAGCGAGATACTTTTCATCGTTTAGTTTGAAATCCTTGTATCTGATTTTGAACGTCTTCTTGGTATTTGCTATATCTTTCTCTGGTAACATTGACGGTTGCCAGAACCGCATGGGTTCCAGAGTACCGGGAATATGTCTTGTCTTTACCACAATGGGATCCTCAAGACGACTGATGTATGTACGACTACCGAGAATTGTGAGATGAATCTGAAGAATATTGGATGTCAGTAAGACTGTATTGGTGATCAGCCGATAGCTGGGGATAAAGGCAGGACGAAGGGCTGATTTCTCGAGTTGCGCAGCAACTTTCATAACGAATAAAAGACGACCGGCATCGTATTGCAGAATCATATTCCATATTTCCGGAGGAAGTATTTGATATAGCGAGGGAGGGAGTGGCTGATATGCGACAATGGTAGAGGACACTTTCAATTTGCTTGTTGCTGACGGAGCACTATGGACAAACCCACCTTTGAGACTCACAGGGGAATCAGACCACACATCTAAAACTGTAGGTTCTACTAGATCCATGAGTGAGCCCAGCATCTCTGGTGGTATGTATTTGATAATATCTCGACATGGTTGATGAAGGACCCATAACCGAGGGCTGTAGCTCAATAGGGGATATATTTCCCCAGTTAAACGTCTCTTCAAAGTATCGGAAAGATTGAAACCTTCTGGTTTAATTTTGTTTGTTCCATAGTCAATGCAGAACACTTGATAAGAGGTTGGGAGGCTTTCGACCGCTTTGGGCATAGAGAGCAGTGAAAGTAAGAGAACTTAGCCATCTTGAAATCCAGCTGAATCACAGCGAAGGTTCAAAAGTTCAAGAGACTGAAGTAATAGACTACAATTGAAGGCAGTTTTCTGGTTCTTATATAGATCCTCTATTCTGCTTATAGCTTGGTCCGATAGTCCCGTTCATAACTTTGGTGCGACACTCCAGGGCTGCAGCGCCCTCAATGCGTTCCATACTAGTTCAGTAGACTCTGAGTGTGTAACATCAATGCTCACTCCCACATAGCTGGTGCATATAAAAATTCAATATGCAGAGTAATCGTTTAGGTGCGTCTCTGCCTAAATAGGGACAAGCATGATGGCACAATTGTCGAGGATTGCAACTGCAACTGTCACCACCTGGACAGAATCCGGATTAAGTAAGGATTTCCACGGGTGTGTGCAGAGGTTTCATCTTTTTTGAAGGATATCAAATAGTTTACAATAATTTTACTTCCATTTGTATATGAACAAGGGCGTTTCCTCTAGGGCTGCAACCAGGATTTGTTTAGTCTGCCAGGGTCCTCAATAGACCTCAAAAGCCCTATTCATTTTGAAATCGGCTCTGCTTCGTATCAATCAAAGTTTGATTTTCGCCATGCTGCCCCGGTCACCTGGAGGATCTGATCGCAACGAAAAAAATTGGAAATCTGTTGACAATGCTAAAACTACGTACGAAGAGGGGCCGTGATTTACCAATGCTAATGATGATCTTGTGGGGCGCTAAGTGGAGTTTCCCGCCTTAGTTCCTTATCAGCGACGTAATGGTGGAGATGTCTCATGGTAGTCGAGACATGGAATATCTGAGAGAGAGGGAATTAAATTTGGATAAAGACAAGAGATGTAAGCCGTGGGCTAAGTGAAGTGTAAGAAGACGTGACAACCGCCTTTTAGTGTTCAAATGTTAGGTAAATGCCGAAATGTTGCGTCACCTCAATATGTGATTAACCCCGCCAGGTCAGGCTTATCAACTCTATCCAACGGTCAACACACCAAAGAAACTCATCTTTCCCCTCTTTCCTCTTCCCCCCCTTTTATTGTCTCTTTCCAAACCAAAACTGTCTCTCAATATCCACAACCTTCTTCCAAATCTTTTCTCTTTATCTATCAACTATTTCCCCCACCCCTGAAGCCGTATCCTGAAGTCAGGTGCAGCTAACAGGCAACTACTCCCCCGCGGGACCCACTATTCGGGGCACATGCCTCCCGTCTCCATCGTTCTTGTATGTCGTCTTCCCTTTCCTCTTGGCTTTCTGTTTCTTCCTCGTTAAACTGTGGTTTCTCCTTCCTTTATATCTCTAACAGAAGATCCACCGTACCTCTATGAACCTGAAGACATGTCTGACGCTCCAGAGTCGTCGCCCAGGCGTCCAACGAGCGCCCACGCTACCTCTCACCTTCAATACCCGACCCTCCCGCCGCTAAGTGCTTCTGTGGAAGAGTGGTTATCCCGGTCACGTCCTGCCAATACCATGTCCTCCGATAGACTGTTGGAACCCTCGCCTAAGTCTTTGGGTGACAGCTGGGCAACGCTCAGCTTGTCAGACCTACATTCCGAGGATGGCAGTCGCTCGGAGCAGACGGATATGGGCTCTTTGATAGACCAAGCCACCCCGGATGATGTGGCCAGTCTGGATGAACGCTATAGCAGCAGTGACGTCGGTGATCCAGACCAAGATGATACCCCCGAAGACGATTATGACGACGAATACGAAGACGGCCAACCTAGGACCTACGACACGAGCTCTCAACATTTTCCAGGCTTGTTCAGCCCCAGTAAGACCATCGACGATAGCAACATGACTGCCAGACCCACCCACGGATCGCAGATGGATTCGATCGAGTTTGTGGAGCCCGAGAAATGGCCTGAGATGCAGCGGGTAGAACTCAAACATACTATCCACGTCTTTGAAGAGCCGGAAGCTTCGGAGATGAGAGCTCGTCTGCCATACTGTTCGCCTGAATCCATTCTTATGGTGACCGTCCAGCAGACCATGACACAACAGAGTCTGGCGATAGACAAGCCCTTCCGTGTCCTGTACATAGGGCAGTCGGATTGCCGGAATATTATCCTAGACAAGCTTGGTGATATTCTCGTGTCGAGCTCGTCCTCAGGATCACAAACCAGCTCTGCTGAATCCTCCCGATATCATGTTGTACCAACTTCGTTCGGAGCTGGAGCGATACCCAACTTTGCAGAGCTTCTCCCCATTCATGTTCAGCTTGTGGTCGACGAATGCGTGGGGGCTGCAGAGACTCTCCATGGAAGCCAACCTGGAAATCTGAATTTGTCATTCAAAAATAGGCCCTCGTGTCTATCCCGTTGGAATGGAGATGAATATCTTGTATCTTCTTCATCGGAGTGGACTTTACCAGATGTCGCTGTCTTATTCGTATCTAGCCGAGATGATGCGACGGCAGTCCAAACCAGAACCATTGCCCACACTTTCCTAGAACGACATGGAATTCCGGCCATGGTCATATCGGACGAGCCTCTCTGGGAGAGAAATGCCGAAACTGTCCCCTTAAATGAAAGCAGTCTTCACATTTGTCTAGAGACCCGGCATACAAAAACCGGTGAGCCAATAATTTTGCGTCGTTACCCGATTGATCTGAAGACATTCGAAAGCATAACGCCTAGTCAACTCAATAAAAACCTGGCTTCACTTATGGATCTGTACCCAAAGAAGGCCCACAAAGTCTCCACAAATGTTTCAAATCTAACAGAAGCTGAGCGCTACTCATTTATTGACACCGAGAAATATCCCTTCAACTGGCTTGTACCGTTGTGCAATTCTCGAGCTCCACAACTAGGTGCAATACTACGTCTTGCCACTTTGACACTCATTTCTGCAATTGCCCTTTCTCTTGGATATGCAGCACTGAAAGCCATTGTCATCTTTATGGTGCAATGGGTCGCTAGCTCAGCGCTTGCTAGCGGTTCCGCTGCAACGCCGATACCAGTTATTCCATCAAATGATCAGCCTTTGGAGTACATAGCACACAAATCTCTCGCTACACGATCTCCGGGGGATGTAGAAAGTGTTTATGATCCCGCTACAATTTGGCCAGCCACTGAATCGTCTATCGCACATATTATTGCGACTTCAAGTTCACCCATACCAGGCGATCATTTTGAAATTCAAGTAATTGGGGACTGCCATGTGGTTATCAGGCCCTCTCGCAAACTCGGATTTTCGAGGAAGCAGCCAAAATTCACGGTTGATGTTCACCGAGACGGCAAAGCCCTACCACATGAGCTATCTGAGATATTTGAGGGCGTCTACTCCTTACGCTTAGAACGAGAGGATGCGTATGGCTTGGTCAATATGACTATTGTTGCACAATCTAAGTCACGAGTCAACCAAACAATCCTCCTTGACTTTGGGACGCCATGGCTGAAGATTGCGAATTGGAGACAAGCAGCTCAAAGGGTTTCTTCGAAATTCACGAAAGATTTGCAAGTCGCCCAAACTGGGTTGTCAGAAGTGTACGGTCGATTGTCAACAGATCTACAAGTCATCATGGGGGACGTGGTCAAAAGATCCCATTTTGTACGCAGCGATGCTGAGCGTCTCCGCCATGAGAGTCTACGCGTCCGTGACAGCGTCTTGTCTCGATCTAAGCAGATCTCAGAAATAATCACACAGAATGCTGTCCAGCAATGGCGAAGTGCGTTCTCAATTCTACATAGTCGCTCCGTTCATGTTAATCAGGAGGCTAAAGGGCTTCTCAGTGATGTTTGGGGACGTCTAGGTAGGTCAGCACCCCAAGTAGATATGGGATCCATGAGAGATCGAGTACGCAGTGCGAAGCGTGCTACGCTGGGTAAAGCCCATACTCGCGCACGCAGCTTCCTGGAGCATGGGCGCGCAGGAAAGGAGGGTTCCGATGACAGTGCAGGTCGCTGAATGAATCGATTTCTTACCGTCTCGCGTTATTACACATGCGCTTGCTTATTCATGACCTCGCTATGATAGGATGTTTTGTTTTCGGCGATTAGGCTGGGGAAGGGCAATGGGTTCAACTTGTGGATTCAATGTGGCGTACTTTGCTTTAGCTGTGTGTTTTCTGCTCCTTTTGCCTCTTTTTCTTTTTCTTTCCTTTCCCCCTCTCTCTTTATGTTCCCAGGGTGACCATAGTTGTCAAATTAATCCTACTGTCCCCCACATCTAATGATCTGTTGGGCCTATCTCCACTATATCAACTAGGCGCAACCCCCCTCGCGTTCTTTACAGTAAAAGAAATCGTTGACTAGGCCCAAAAGGCGGTGGCAAGATTCTGCCCCCGCCCACCCAAACTATTAATTTTTCCCCCCTCATTGTCACTCTCTGTAATCAACAAACACAAATCTTCCCCTGAAATTTACGCTTAATTAGGTGGCCCATCGTCGCCTACCTACTCCTCCATCCTTCCTATCAAATCCTGAAAATCACGACATCCACATCCATCATGTCTGACGTCGCGGAGACCAAGCCCGACCCCACCACCACCGCTCCTGAGGAGCAGCAGCCCGAGACCACCGCCACTGGTGAGGGCGAGAAGACCGTCACTGAGGCTGCCGTCGACACTGCTAAGGAGGCTGCCGATACCGCCAAGGACGCTGCTGTCAAGACCTCTGACAGCGTTTTCTCCATGTTCGGTGGTGGCCCCAAGAAGGAGAAGAAGGAGGATGAGGCTGAAGAGGGCGCCGAGGAGCCCTCCGGCTCTTCCAAGGCCCAGAAGACCGAGGAGGTGAGTCGACTTTTCCTTGCAGATGTTTTATTGCACCCGGGGACCTTGTGCATCAATTTTTGGTGGCCACAAAACAAAGAAAAACAATGGGGCGCGGGGCTCCCGCCTAGCCCCGCGTCTTGTGTGGTGGCGGCCAAATGACCATCTTTATATCTTATTTTGTCCCCGTGGTGATATCCTAGCAAATCTCAGTTGACTAATTGAATCTTTGATAGAACGATGAGGAAGCCCCCGAGTCCCCTGATGTTCACTTCGAGCCCGTCATTCGTCTGACTGAGAAGGTCGAGACCAAGACCAACGAGGAGCTAGAGGAGCAGGTCTTCAAGATGCGCGCCAAGCTCTTCAAGTTCGACCGCGAAAGCAAGGAGTGGAAGGAGCGTGGTACTGGTGATGTCCGTCTGCTGAAGCACAAGGAGAACCAGAAGACTCGCCTGGTTATGCGTCGTGACAAGACCTTGAAGGTCTGCGCCAACCACTACAGTAAGATAACTCGCCCAAAGTCTTTATTCTTGCTCGATTATGGATGATTAATTTGATTTCGCAGTTGTTCCCGATATGAAGTTGAGCCCCAACGTCGGCAGTGACCGTAGCTGGGTGTGGAACGCCGCTGCCGATGTCAGCGAGGGTGAGCCCGAGGCACAGACCCTGGCCATCCGTTTCGCCAACAGCGAGAGTGAGTCTATTTCTTTGAGACAACATCACTAAGTATGTTTTGACTAACGATAATTTCTAGATGCCAACCTCTTCAAGGATGCCTTCGAGAAGGCCCAACAGGAGAACGAGAAGATCTTCAGCAGCGAGCAGTAAACTATTGTTTTACCTTTGTCAGCTCCTGAACTCCAACAAAGGAGTATGAGAATTCACGACCGTGATGCGCGCTCCGCACCGACGGCTTCTTGCTTTGTGGACCATGACCTTTTTGCTCACTCCTAACAATCGTCCCCTTATCACCACGCCATGTCTTCTCCTATTCACACACCCCATATTCAATTCCCAATTACCCCCTTCCCCTTCCCCTTCTCTCAACTGGACAGGCGATTCAGCAGTGATGAAGATGCTGTTCGCACAGATATCGCAATGCGATTTATGAAATGGAGGTCAAATCCCCGATGTCTTTGGTCCCACAGTCGACAGTAGATAGACATTTTCCCATCGAATATACACCCTGCACATCACCCACAGAGCCCCATGAATATATAGGTCATTTTTTGTACTTGTAAACTAAAAAGACTCCAAAAAAAGAAGCTCTTCTGCTATTAAGGCTGTTTCAACTATCAATATAGGTAAATCGATACAAAGCGCAGGATATATGGATCTAGTCTCTTTGTAATTCTACCTTTTTGTGTGAATGAATCCGTCCCATGATTATAAATAGCTGAACATAGGAAACCCCTATTTGACTGTTTTCAAACTCAGCATCATCCATCATTCAATCAAAACTATCAAAGAGTGGTGTTTGTGGAAATGATAGCGAATACCCAATGGCCTCGGTGAATAGGCGGTAGTGCTTCGGTCTCCCTTCATTCAACCTCATTCCTGCCCGCTTCTTTTTCTGCCCCTTCAGCATTACACAAGATTGGACACCGCCAGCTATTTATCAACGCGACATATTGTCCCTATTATACTCTGAGCCTTGGAAGGAATATTCCTGCTCCATCTGCAACGACCAAAATTACCTTAGCGCGTGATATTGGAATCCGAAACCTAGCGCATTCTCCTCCGCTCGCACCCACCGCTACGCATCTCCAAACTTCTACATCTCTGGGCTCTTGATCGTTCAAGCCCCAAACACGTCGCGTCCATTCGATCTAGAATTTTCCAGGACTATAACCCCATCATGCCTGATGTAAGTTTCATATTCTTGTGTTCCTTCGTCGTCATGCGATGTCAAGCTTGATCAATGGCAGTCCACCTGCACGACAAAGCTTCCCCTCCCCCTCGCACACAGAGTCATCTATACTCTTTACCCTAAATGGGCTCTCAAAATCAGCGAATTACAGCGTCTATATAATCGGGTAGCTTTTATACTAATGCTCATTCTCTGCTCTAGGTCAAGCGCACCGTCCGCCTCGTAACAGAGCAGCATATCATGTACGTGCTCCGCATGCGAATCCTCCCCACCAGCCCAAGAACACGATTGAACCCCTCCACCCATCATAATCATCACCAAAGAGGTGGATATATTGCTGCATAAAGCTCCCTTCATCTTGAATGGCCGAGCATATGCACTCTTCAATAAGATTATTGCCCTCGGACGGTCCAGATCTGCCCCCACAAGACCGTGGCTTTCATGAACTCGCCTCGATATCTTCTCTACTTGCAGCACGTGCGCTGACTCGTCTTCTATAACAGTGATAAGCCTTCAGAAGTAGAAGGTTTCCCGCAACGATCATGGTCGATCGAGATCTTCCTTGTGAATGACAAAGGGGAACAAATCCCTGCCAACCTTTTCGACAAGGTTGTCTACCACCTCCACCCCAGTTTTGGTGACCGCAGCACCCAGAGTATGTCATAAACAATCCATTGATCTGTTCAAACCCGGCGGTTTGGCAGTTTGCTGCCCACGATGCCCTCCCATGTATTCAACGAACCTATGGCTAATACCGGAATAGCATTCAAGAACCCGCCGTTTCGAATCTCCGAAGAAGGATGGGGTGAATTCGATATGACAATCGAGCTTGTGGCGGACAAATCGCATATGGTTGCACATGATTTGCACTTTCGGGAGGAGCGATATGAATCTAAACATGTCATTGTAAGTCATTTTTGCCAGTCGGTCGTTTACAACCTACATTGTCCGTTAACAACTTTGGTGCAAAATAGGCCTTCAAGAACCCCAAGCCTGCTTTTTTGAACGCCTTGCGCGAGTCTGGTCCTGTTCCCGGCGACGAGAACGGATTGAAGAACAAGCGCGGCGGAGCCGGTGAAGAGAGTGTCAAGAAGAAGAAGCGCACCGAGAAGAATGTACGTTTCTTTTTCCCCTTCCCAGAACATAAACTTCAGCTAATTACTCCTAGGTCGACATGGATAAACTTGCCGATGGCCTGCAGAAGCTTGGCGAGGATGATCTGCTACAAGTCGTGCAAATGGTGCACGACAACAAGTCGTCAGACTCCTACACTAAGAACGATGTTGAGTGTAGGATCTCCTTCCCTCCATATTCATATACATGATTGTACTAACACTTTTACCAGTGGGCGAATTCCACGTGGATCTTTATACCCTTCCAGACACCCTCATCAAGATGCTCTGGGACTTCACGGCCGAGCGTGGAAGTTTGTAATTGACTACAACCAAATCCTCGAAGCCCATATTCCCACATTCCCTTTTGATCTCATACTCAAATGCTTGGCTCTTTTATTCGAACTTTGATCCTCCATTTTCATTTCCCTCTCTGGTTTTTGTTTTTTCCCTCATTTTGATGTCTTTAACGGGGAGTTAGCGGATGCTCATACAAACCTGGCTGGGGCTTTCTTTCCATGACCCGTTCCTGTTCTCCTTTCTCGCACACTCTTTTTCCCCCTCGTAGACCATCATATCGTTTCGAATAGGTTATACCCTGGGTACTGGTTATTGATACAGCCTGAGGCTCATTCATGTTCTTGAGGTACTGGTTTTATAAAAGGATACAGGGACTAGGCGGAACCCTGATACCGATTACGTGCTTTTTGCTCGGTCGTGCTTGGTATTCGAATTCGATGTTAGTTGGCGATATTGAGTTGTCAATGAATAAAGTTATGAAACCAAGCTTCAAGATTTGTGTAATTTTCTTAGAAAAGAACTGGGGTCTCCGTACAAAGTATCATGTCTGTAATCTTGGAAGCAAGGAGAGATAGGTGATAGGTTCTAACGCCCGTTGGGCTTGGCATCTAGTAGGTACAGGCCTGAAGTTGACGTGTCATAAGTGTGTATCGAGCCTAGGCACTTGGAAGACATTGATTGATTCTACATAAAAAAAATGGGGCATTATTAGCCATGGTTGGATATAAAACAGCTGACTAGATACATCCATATCTTGATCAAAGGTTGAATCTTACGAGATGATGTTGTGCAACGCCAATCGGAGTGAGGCTGGTTGAGGCTGGCGAACAGGTAACTAGGGATGGCCCCGTTACTGATCGATTCTATCCACCTAAGTTTCTTGCTTCCGAAAATATGATCCTTCCTAAGTTAAGGCTCTTCCATCCAAAATACAAAGCTGTCAGGCTTCTTACTCAGCCTTATCGGCATGGACATCTAGGCTTAGAACTGTGTCACCAGTTGTTAGGCTTTTTACCACTAGAAATGACTACTTTCTACTACTGGAACAAATTTGGACAGGTAATGATCGGGTGCATTATTGTATGAGAAAAGAAATGAAAAACAAAACGGCAGATGGGATATCTCAAAACCAGAGTAGCAAGTTAGACCGGCCAGACCAGCTGTGACACGGCCATCCTCAAGAAATGCACCATAGATATGGAATAAGGCCTAGTAGAAGGGCCAAGGTGCAAAACCGGGTAAGACAAAAGGAAAAACATAGTACATGAGTAGGTAAGGTTGAAAAAGATTTCCGGAATAAACGCCCGCTGTATGCGGACGTATTCCAACGCCATAGATAGTCGCCGTTTCCCCAATTTTATGAAATGAGACTGTGTCGATGAGAGATGTTGATGAAAGGAGAGGGAGATGGACAGGTTGAGTTGAGGTGAAGTGAAGATAGATGGAAAGAAGCATGAAAGCCAGAACGCCTTGCTGGTGCGCGTAAATCAAAAGATCAGAGCCAGCCCGATCATATCAAATATTTTGAGTGGAATTAGAGCACGCGGTGCAGTTTCAGCAAATCCTCCAGGCTGTTCGCGCTGCATGGGCGACCTCGTGGGATATTGCGTAGGATATCCATGATTGTCGCGAAGACTTCGCCACCACGGTAAGCCAGCAGAGCGGGGGCTTGGATGTGATCCATCTCTGCGATTTCGTGGTGCAGCTTAACAAAGCGAGTTGAGGTCTGGCGGCGGGCGATGGTATTCAAGCATTCTTCCACAATAGCACTCTCATCAGACTAGTAGGACGATCAATTAGCATTGTGTCACGAGACCAAAAGAAAGATGAAATATTTGGGGATGATAATATCAAAGGGTCAAACTCACAGTAGGATCATAAATGCAGACAACAACGACAGCATCAGAAGTAACCTTCTCAATGGCATCGAGGTAGCCGACGGCATCGACATTGTCGACATTGCCATAGTGTCGTCCACGGGGAGAGGGGCGGCGTGCATTACGACTTTGCAATTCTTGCATCCGCGACGCACGCCACTTACGCATAAAGCGCTGCTCTTCGTCATCCTCACTGCCCGATGAACCATCCGAAGCAGGTGGTGGTTGCTCAGGCTTAGCGGCTCCAAAGGCGGGGCCATTGGGGTCGAAACCCGCCGCACTAAGAAGTGTGCGACGGAAGGACTTCTTGCGTGCACGCTCGAATGCCTGGGCATCAGCAATGACGCCCTTGGGGCCCGTATTAGCCTCAAAGGTCGTCTTGGGGACGTGGTAGTTTGTTGTAGACGAGACCATATCGTCGTTATCGTTTTCCTCGTCGGAGGAGTCGACTGTGTGGCGCTGGCGTAGGGTACGAGAGCGAGGAGGGGAGTCGGAATGATCGTTATCGTCTGAGAAGTGGGGTTCGTCTTCGTCGTGATCGTGGTCCTCTGGGTGAGAGGAGAACTTCTCCTTGTTGTTGTTGACGAGTTGATTGAATTCTTCTTGGGCGGACATCGTGAAAAGAGTTTTGTGGGTGTGGGAGATGGCGGGGGTTTAAAAAAGACGGGAATCTTTGGGCGCGTGAGGTGGATGGGCTTGAGCGGTTTGAATGGAGAGATTGGATTGGTTGATGCAGGTGGACGCAGGAAGAGGCAGAAGTTTCATCAAAGCCCCTGAGTGAAGCTTGGACAAAGAGGAAGAGTCGAACGACGGAGTTGGGGCTGAGGTGGGAAGAGATCGTCGGGGTGAAACGGTAAAGGAAAGCCCCTTTTCAACGCAGTTTCAGAAGTTTGGTGCGGACCCACCGAAGACACGAAGAAGGTTCTTTGTCTCTCTTTTTTTAAACAAGGAAAAGGAAATTGGTCCTATGAGGTCGATGGTTTTCCAGCCTTGGGGAAATGAAAATCAAGGATAAAGTTGGATCTAGTGGAAAATATGATGCCCAAGCATATTCCATGTTCGTATACGTCGTAGATGTCTAAGTTGTCTATGTGTAGGAGGTATACTGCACATTTGACTGGAGAGAAACTCCGGATTCCACGTGGACACGATGTATAAGGTTAATATCGCAATCTTGCTTGTTCCATGTTTCAGATAATTAATTCTTGTTCTTTCTTGTCACTATCACCACAATACCAAGGTGATCCCCAAGATCCTCTTCCTCTCCCTCTCGAGTCATTCACAACACATCATTTCCTCGCTAATCACCTTCCTTCCACCCCGAGTCCATCTCAAGAATCTAGGTGCCCAGAGCCTTGAAACTTAAACCCACATCAGCCCCCATGTATCCACGTTGTCCGGTCTCCAGATGACGCAGATCCTAGGCTCGATCCACCATCTTCCACTAGGCCAGCCCCCAAAAAAAAGAAAAAGGACATGGGCTGATCCCTATCTCACCAGTAGTGACCAGGCGAGAAAAGTCATCTGGTAGCTTCGTATCCATAGCCGCTAAGAGCAGCTAATCTCCTATACTAACCTAGTTCGAGAATGGTCTCGGACCTCTAACCACCTACTAAAGAAGGAGGAAGGTAGATCAGACAGGATCTGGAGATCAGAAACCCAAAATTGCAAACAAAGAAAAAAGAAATAAACAAACAAATCAGGCTACTAGGCGGGATTAAGATGAGCATTCGGCTGTGACGGCTGTGACTAAATTAGAACTCCACAGGTTTGAGGAGACGCCATACATCGCCCAGCCTTGGAACAGAGAGCAAAAAATAGAACAGGATTCCTGGAGACGCTTCCGATCCTTCGAAAGGGCGCAAGGCTTTGTTCGTTGGCCTTTGACCTCTATCCTCTATCCTTTGACCCCAGCCCCAGCACCGACATCCATGCATATCCATGTGTTTCTGAGCCCCCGGTTCTGACAAGGGGCCAATGGGTTGCGTGCCCTCTTCTTGGCTGGAGTGGCGAGAAAGAATAACCTAGAAGCATCGAATAGAAATAGAATTTGAGGTGGATTGTGGACTGTGGAGGATCTCCATTTAGATCAGGAGCGATCCTGCTCAGATTACTCTACGGAGTAAATGGTGTCAAGTCCACCGAATCCTAGAGAGGATGTGACTTGAGCGTTAGCCACGCCAAGGACTAAGGAAAGTTATTCCCTGACACACATCTGATACTTCTCTGATAATTGGCCCCAGACTGGTGGGTAGATGGCGGCAATTGGGTTTCTCTCCCCAGTAGTTCGGTAGATACTCCGTACAGCCTACAGGATTTACTTCCCTGCCTCTTAGTCACCTGAACACGAGATGCTGGTTTGCCACTCTCACGTCAAGTGGGTTAGGGTGTTCGTTTGGATATATCCGATATGTATGCTGACTGGATAAGGGCTTCTGGGGTGGATTCAATGGTAGGGCTGAGTAGCGTACCTGGTTTATCACTGCCTCAATCTCTGCCCTACGGAGCACTCTATACCCTGCTCTATGTAACTACTCTTTGTAAGCGTCTTCATGTCAAAGATCTACAGTTTCCAATCCCTACGTCTTCTACTAGCTTCTACCAGGGACATTTAGATCTCAGAAGACACTTTGTATGAATGCCCTATTTCCGACGCTCACGCCACGCCAATCACATACGCCCAAGATCAAAAGAGGATTCAAGGCCAGCGCAAATGGAACACACCGTAACTCTGCAATTCCTCCAGAGGATAAGGAAAGAGAAAAAGAGGCAAAATTTGAAAAGCACATATGGAAATTTGGAGTGGCTCAAAACCTGGATAATGGCGATCCAGTCAGAATCCCAGAGGAGATTCGAAGTCACAAAGACGTAAAAAGAAGATAAGTACAAGCACACTCTTTCTTTGAGGAGACACGAGAGATGAAATAGGAAATTGAGATGACGCGGTAACGCAAAGGGTGATAAATCGGGCGAGTAAGTAATAAAGAAAAAAAGAGATCATGGCCATATCCAACAAAACCCGGTCCTTTCCTTTCCACAGAGAAAATACATGCCGAGACCGATGCAGGAGAGGCAGTCCAGAACGAAGAGGGGTAATAGAAAAGAGTAAAAAAGGAAAAGGAGTTAAAAAAGAGCAAGCGATCAGGTAAAGGGAAAAGAGAAAAGGGAGAATAAGGGAGTCGAAAAAAAGAAGAGAAAAATAGGGGCATCATCCAGTAGGGAATACTGAGAACCAGGGAACTGACAGAGGGATAGTCGTGGAAGCATTAAGTACATCTTCTCCCAAGTATGATCAAGAGCACATGTACACGACCATCGACATTCCAAGTGGCAGGGCGCTCTCATCGTATCCAAACATTGTGTCGTCGCTTTCGTTTCTTCCCCGGCGTCGCGTTCACCTCCACCACCTAACGCTTTCCGCATAGTATGCGACGGTTCGATCTGCGCCGTATTATCGAGATAATGCACGAGGCCCCTCGGTAACTGATTATTATCGTACAATGGCGGAGTATCAACCCATCGAACCAAGAAAAAATTCGAATAAGAGCATTGCAAATGATCGACACGGGGTATCTTGCGTTTGTTTTTCTTTTTTTTTTAGAATTACCAGGCCCAAACCTTGAGCTATAGAAAGACGGCAGGGCCCGAAATTAGCAGAGCTCATACGGCGGGGCGTAGAAGCGCAACTTACAAGTGAATCCCAAGATCCAGTGCACAGACTGATACCGTCGTTGCTGACACCCAAGCAGCTCACGCGGTTCTCATGACCGCTCAGCGAACCCACTTTGTCGCCACGGAGAACATCCCACACCTAGTAATTATTATAAGCTGATATTCAATCGGAGACCATCAATACCGATTGTAAACGTACCTTGCACTCAAAATCGTCGTAACCAGCGAAAAGTAATCGGCCAGACACGGAGAATGCGACAGAGGTAATACCACAAAGAACTTGGTCGCTCTGTAGAAACAAGAAAGAGAATATGTTAGTTCCAAGCACAAAAAGGGATGAAATCACAGGAACCAAGATAGCTAAAGACAGAAAAGCATACCTGGTAAATGTTAAGCTCGCGGTCGGCACGGATATCAAACAAACGGCAGGAAGTGTCGTCTGAACCGGTACCAAAGGCGTTTCCATCGGGGAAGAACTGAATGGCGTTGATATCGGACTCGTGGCCAGCAAATGTCTGTACGGCCCTGCCGGTTCGGATATCCCACAGCTTGGCGAACGCATCGCAAGCACCGGAAACGAAGATGTTCTGGTTGGTTGGGTTGATGCTGATTGACATCACGTCACCGAGGTGATCGGCGAACTCGGTAACCTTGGAACCAGACTCAATATCCCACAGCATACAGGTCATATCGCCGGAAGAGGTGATGATGCGGCGATCATTAATGAAGCGACAGCAAGAAAGGTAGCCGGAGTGACCAGACAGCTCACGCGCAACACGGGTCGGGCCCTCGCGCGATGACAAGTTGTAAATAGAACAGATGTTATCCAAGCCACCACAAGCAACGTAGTTTCCGCTGGGTGCGTAGGCACAGGTCATGACCCATGAAGATCGCAAAGGAATGGCGTGCACTTTGTTGGTAGTATAGGCATCCCAAATGATGAGCTTTCCGTCTTGAGAAGCTGAAACAAGGTGACGGCGATCGGTAGACCAGTGCATCGCGTAGATCTTCGCAAGGTGACCTTTCAGCGTTCGGCGAGGCTTCATGCCAATTCGAGGGAGTGCATCGGTCTGGCTCTGTGCGACTTGGCGAACTGCAGAAGGTCAGTATTGGCTTCTTCAAAATCTAACATGTCGGCGGTATGTTCAATCGTGATTGTAAATGGAATCCTGTTCCGAGTGGAGTGGGGGGAAGAATGGGTTGTGGGAATGGGAGTTCCCCGTGCGTGATATAGGTAGTCGTACGGGAGGTGTCCGCCAGCTCATCCTTCCGACGCTTGATCTTGTCCTTCAACCCCTCAGCCTCACGCCTGGCGGCGGTAATTTTGGCTTGCATTTGTTCGCCGGACATATCGGCTGCCATTTTGCCGGATAATAACCCCTTATGGATAACTTTGTTGTGGAAGGGAGGGGAAGCTATGGAATCGGTGTCCCAGGGGGGGGTAAAGGGTGTGGGAGGTTGGTTTAGAAGGGATCCGAGAGGGGGGTTGAGGAGAGTAAAGGTAAAGTTGAAAGTGGAGTGAAAGGAGACGGAAGCGACCGAGTGAGGTCTTCAAGCTGCGAACATAATCCAAGAAAATCAAATTAAAGAATAAGTCGCAAGGGGGGTGGAGGAAGCGCGGGCTTAGAGAAAGAGAGAGGGAAGAGGGAGTCGAAGGTTCTGAACAGGGGGCGAGTATTACTTAGGTACCCACTAGTGGTAAACTAGATGACATCGGCGCTGCACTCATGGCATTCCCTCCATTGGCTCGGCAAAAAAACAATTCAAAGATTACAGAGAATTTGGAATTGATCATGATTTTTCCTAGTCAGATCTAATTCTTTTAATATCTGGGAGGGGGAAACATATAGGGTGAATATGAATCCGTCGTTAACTATGACCTTGTTCGTATTGCACTGGACAGTATTACACTGCGTCATTTCCACCATCCTGCTGTTTCCCCGGGTCAATATTACCCACCAGGTACACAGTCAATACGCGCGCCCACTCAAGCGCTTCCGATTATCCTCCCCGGGTAACTGAAGAACTAATCGCTCTCTCTTCATCTCTCTTACTCTGGAAACCTTTTTAGCCGCTTAAATTACATCAAACCCACATACTATTCTTTGATGGTCCTAGGAACCAGGAGACAACTGGGCTATCTCCTCCAGGGAAGGACTTGGCCCCCTCTCTATTCTGTACCGGTTTAGGTATTTTAGCGCTGGAAAGCTCGGAGGGCCCCCCCCCCCATACCCAAATGGAGGATTACAATGCAACCAGTGGCGCTGGAGATCGCCCACGTATGCCTGGCCCCAATCGCTTGCTGATGAAAAATTCTATCTCAATAGCGCCCGGCTCTAAATCGTCCTCTCTCTATAGGACTACGTATAAACCTTAGATGTATACAATGTAACCTTTCACGCATTAACTTGCGGAGCGGGCTGACCGACGGGTCCTCTCCGCACTATATGTACTAGACCGCTATACGAAGAAAGCGGGCTAATGTAGTAGATTCAAATTGCAAAATTACCCCCAGCTGTCCATCCTCCACCCTGGAAGGCTGTGTACAGGGTTTTGTCTCATTTGTGGCCAACACGAACCCAGGTTTGTAAATGCCTTGCAATAAAACTGACGCCTATCTGACAAGGCATTATCTCGTATTACTATAGCTATGTACCTACAGAACAGAGCCTCCAACTTGAGTGTATTGAGAGCGAAACGTTGATACTTTATTGTATCACCATCCTTGATACGGCATGGCCTCAAAATGAACGAGGATTTCGGCTAAATCTACACAGCCGGGGAATATGATGTCCCCATGTCGATATAATTAGAATATGAAAAAGATTCTTTGGGGAAGAAACCAATGATATAGCAAAGCTAAACTGAGTATCAGTCTGTTGTAAGAGAGTTTATTGAATACTAATGTACATCAGAGTAGGTAGCCCTGGAATACATATGAGTGGTCATGAGCATAAATGCTTACCTAGAATACTATACGCTACATCCATGGATGGTCACAGAGCATATACGTAAATGTTCCTTGGAATCGCTGTATTTCATTATTTCGGATCCATTCCAGCATAAGAACGTTTTTGCATTCCTCGAATAGGTAGGGGTCACAATAAATTGCCCCATGATATACTACACCACTGCCTATATAGGTACCGATTTAGGGTATCTCCTTGCAGACCCGAAACCTCCCCTAAACTTGAAGTATTTTGCAGCCTCAACCTTCTCCACATCTGACAAGAAAGACAGGCAATCCCATGTATGCACATTGTTCTTTATTTATCCGATTTGCAAAACGACCCTTTGTTGGCCCTATTACATTCTCGGTTTAAACGCTCAAGCGGGGTCAATGATTTGGGGGCAGCTTTCCTACATTAGACTGCTCCTTTGGTATTATTGCATCCAATCCCAATCCAATCCTGTGATTCCTGTTCATATCTCACTTGCATTGCCTCTGTCAAGCCTGATAACGGTACCCTCTTAAAATCCAAGGTTCTTTACAATACAGCAGACTTTTCGGAACTGTATCACCTGTATCACCCAGCCACCAACAGGCCCAAGCTCATTTGCACATTACCTTGTCGGTTTAATTGTGGTCATGGCGGTTCCCACCCGAGGCTGACTAATAAACTGCATGATCCTCTTCAGGGCTACAGAGTATTTGGTTGTCGGAAATTATCTCAGCCCTGATCACGAAATGGTGAGGTGCGAAAGGAAGAAGAACAGCAAAACCAAAAAAGGAGACCATGAATACATATGGGCCCATTGCATCAACTTTTGAATCCTGCAAAAACACCTCCAATTTCCTTAACGCGGTATTTACCAGCCAAACCGGCCCGTCGGTGCATCAGGCAAATGACTTCCCCACTGCGGCGCCAGACGATTTTTAGCCCCCTTTTTCTGTCTTGTCCGCACTACGAACCCACTCGGGGTGACTGAAGACGATCATCATTTTCAGCTGCAATGAAAGCTCACGTCAGGATGGCAATGCTTCTGTATCGTGGATCTTCAGCTGGGGGATTCCCGGGGATCATCCAGTCATCTTGTCATTTTCCGGTCAGCAGAGTCACCCTTCAGGCTGCTGAATAGGGAAGGGGGGCGAATTGGGGATTAATAAGGAACGGGTTTCTCGTCTGACAAATGTGCTATTGTCATTCAGCTTCCGGTTCTCACTAAACGACCCACTAGGTATTATAGATGCCAATTTCCGCTCTCCACTTGGATTCCCCACTGGAGGATCTACATTGAAGGCACCGAGAAATGCAAGTAATACCGTAAGTTCGTCATCCCCTGTCTTCTGACTCGGTACATCACCGGAGTACGAACTACACTTGAACGCTATGTATGGAGTACTCCATATTCCACCTGAACGTTTTTGATCTACGAAAACATCCGCCCTACTTAGTCCGTGTTGTTGCATTCGAAGATGTGATTTATCCAATAGAGAAACGTCTTTTGATGATTAGGACACCATGTGACTAACTCAGCTGTTGTATATGTATTTCATTTTAACATATTGCCAAATAACTACTGGAAGAACCTTGGAATTGACAGGAGGATCGGTTTAGCTTAAATACCATGTGCCTAACCGCTTCAAGGAGACGTTATAGATGGGACAACAATACGGAGGACTCCGTACCGGTTGCCGAGTCCCACTCTCTATTTAGTTTTGATAGTCAGCCAGGGACTGCAAAAGTGGATTCTGTACGGACGACACATGACTGCCTTGAACTATATACCCCGTACCATAAATCCGTTGTGCAATCTGATAATTTGTTTGCTAAACGAGAACCTTGGGGGCAATATTTGGGTTTGCGTATGATCTTCATAGGGGCTTTCAAGGAAGACAGAGCGTGGACATGAGACATTTATTTGCCTATTGTACGGGCTATTGAAAGCGAAATGCTTTCAGGGTAGTTCCAAGGTTTAATCTATAAGAAAATCGCGTGTGTCTCGATCTGATCACCGGTTTATCTTTTCAAAATCAATATATGCGCATTGAATCCTGCTTCAAACCACGATCTCGGGATTGTCAAGTTCTTCCTCAGCCCCTTAGTATTGGTCAATTAAGTCAAAGCATCATGATGAGATATACGGGCTATCCACTGTCACATAGCATAACACTGAGTCTTTGATATGTAGGGTGGTTGAGGAGATATTGAAAACATGTTGAAGGGTCTACGGAGTATGTATCAAGGGATTCTCATGTTTTCATTTACCCGAATTCATCATTGAGTGGGAGAAGATCAGACCGATGAGTTTGAGCCAGTTGTTTTGCGTTGAAGAATCAATGAAGTATGAGTCATGAACACGTTCCATAAATGTATAGATCAAGAAAGGACTCATTGCCTACGAAGTCCGTATCCCCTCTCGGCTTCCGAGAATTGAGTGGTTAGTCACTTCGGTATCCGCTTCTCGCCACGAGGGGGGAGCGGAGAACCCTGCAGGACGGCAACGCAAGAAAAAGAACGAACAGTTAAGTGGTTATTTCTTAAACATCCTGCAATGACAGTCAAATAGAATAGTCTTAGAACGCCCTTGAATGTCGGACGAGGATGAAGCAATTTTCTAATACAATGTACCACAGTTCAAGTGCCGTTAAAAATAGAGCGAGAGTCGGTTCACGGTGGCGGGAAGCCAATGCTCGGGTCCCGTAATATTAAGGAGGCACCTGACGCCTCTCCGCTTTCGCCCTCAAAGGCTTTTCTCCCTCCTTCATCCCCAATCGACAACACGCCTCCATCCACCCCGTTCTTCGATTCCATCGCAAATCGTTTCTCATTACTCTCTTTAAGTCTTCTCGGAATCTTTGAAATATCCCCTTTCGTCTATAATCCATCGCCGACTCTTTAACGCCTGAGGGTCGAGTCGTTTCATCCCAAATCATCACCCCCTCCTCAATAACTTCCATCGGGCACCATTTGCAGTACCCATAAATACCATCTCGGCTCCCCTCATGTCGTTGCAGTGAAAGCGGTCTCTATCAGTGAGAGTTTTTTGATTCCAACCTTCGAGGCGCCGTCGCCATTTGGTTTAGGGGGCTGAGATCCCACCATCCAGGCATCGCATTGTCAAGGTCCTCACTTCTTCGACCTCTTTCCCCATTCTGGATGATTATCCATCCTTCATCAGAATCTAAATTTTAGTATCGACTTGGAAATTTTTTTGATAACTGCGTTTTTTCACATTTTCTTGGGTCACCCATCCACCGACATCATGCGGGAAGTCAACTTCAGCATCCCGAACGTGAACAAGGCCTCGGTCAACATCACAACAACACTTTACGATCGACGTGCCCTTGATTGCACATCAACTCTACCTCTCATAAACTCGCTGAACCATCTTGCATACCTCACAACATCATCTGCACGGATTCGTGACATCCTCACCGTCGATGGCGGCATCGAAAGACTCGTTTGCATCCTGAAGGAGGGCAAGAGCAAGGACTTGATGGAAATGTGGAAATGGAGTCTTGCATTTCAATGTGTTGTAAATATCGGAGTCCGGGGCTCAGAAAAAGTACGGACCAGGGTGGTTGAAGCCGATATGGTCCCTGTGATTGCCACAATTCTGGACAACTACATTAAGGTGGTGGACAAAGTGCGATCGCGGGCCGATCCTGAATCTCACAAGCACTCAAGTCGATCGGCTATTCCCAGCAAACCCAGCTCCTCCGCAACACGTGAAGCCACAGTCCGATCTACTGTTGACTCCAACCCTCCCGTTGAATCTCGTCCCTCCCGCCGCCAAGCTCCCCCTCCAAGTATCGAAATTCCGCAACCATATTTCCAGGATAATCAACCGACCGATTCGGATGTGATGGATGTCACTTCCCCTCCCCGTGTCCCGATGACCACTCCCCCCGAACGCAGCACCTTCCGACCGGATATTCACAACCATAGGGCTCATGATGCTCGTTACACCCGTGCTAGTCATCGGCTACGCACCATGCAACCCCTTGCCACCGCAGTCTCCCCGATGGATACCACGGAAACATTTGGCTTGCGGCCTGTGCGTGATACCGAACGCCTTCCAAGTATGCTTCCAGGACTACAGACGGGACTTATCTCTCAACCGGACTCCCCAACCACCCCCAGCGGACCGCTTCTCTCTCAAGCTCGAAACATTCCCCCACCTCCTCCACCTCCTCCCATGAGACAGCGACCCCCTATGCGCCAACATCAATCTGCTTCGGGCGAGTCGGATGATGCCAACGGCGAGGACTCGGCTATGGGTGATGACAATGTTTTGGGGCAGGAAGCGGGCCCTATTGTTGGGTTGCCCACCAGAATGGATATCGATGGCGTTGATGAGCAGTCGGGCACTACTATGATCGATGACGTTTCTGCCACCCATGGTGGATTGACGTTGAATGATCCATCGGAAGAAGGTCCAGAATCTGAGACCTTTAACATCGCTCATCGTTCTGCAGTCGATGGCAGCATAATCAACAACAACCCAAACACACAAAACAATGGTGGACTTGGACTTTCTCCCACCCAAGCCCCAAATAATCCTAATTCTCCTACCCTCACCCCCAGTCCCTACGCTTTGTACCTGCGTGACCGAAACACCCCTGCAGCGCAGGGTGTCCCATCGACTATGCCCAGAGACGAGGACGTCTTGATGTCCCTGCAGCTCCTGGCATACGTCTCAAAGTATTGCGATCTTCGGTCATATTTTCAGCGCTCTCACCTCGTGCCGAAACTCAAGATCGATCGTGAATTGCATCTTTTGGACGATAATGCCGACCCGTCTACTCCTATCGAGCCCGAAGAGGACGAAGACGAGTACCTCCTGCCTGATGATGTGAACATCTTCCCTCTAGTGGAGAAGTTCACTGTTCGTCATCATTCCAAGGATATGCAATATTGGGCTTGTGTTGTCATGAGAAATCTCTGCCGCAAGGATGAACATCGCGGTGGAATTCGACAATGCGCATACTACAAGTGTGGCAAGTGGGAGGAGTTCCAGCGGCAATTCGCCAAATGCCGCCGCTGCCGGCGTACCAAGTACTGCAGCAAAGACTGCCAAAAGGCAGCATGGGTCTACCACCGTCACTGGTGCCATACCACCCCTTGAACGACCGCCGACGACCCTGAAGAAGCTATCACTATTTGATTTCCATGCATATTGGCTCGCATAGCGTCATCTCCCCCATCACGCCTCCGAAATATTTTGTTCTACAGTCTACGTCTAATTCGCGAATGGCATTGCAAAATTTGGCGGCGTTTCAATTCGACCACCGAATATACTTTTTTACATGTCGTCTGGCTTTTCTTCTTCTCACAGCACTAGTCTGTTGCTTTTTTGGTTTATTGACATGTCAGGTCTTCCTTGGACTCTCGCTTTATTCCCTTGATTCCCATATATCTTCCCATCTATCATGGGTGTATATCTTTTTAACATCTCATATTGGAAACCATTCACATCGTTATGTTCCCTGGAGCACGGGTTTCATTTTCTTCTTCACTTTTTGCAGCCTTTCATACCTAATTGTTGCAACCACGATTTTCCTATGTTCTTAGATGGGCCCCCGTCATGATATGTTCCAGCCAACCTACGGGCGCTGGAAGTAATCCTCATTTACCCCATCTGCGATGTTTGATTCCATGCTCCGTGGAGGATTTTTCTCTTCTGCCGTATTTTTGCACTTTGCCATCACGGCACCGGCGTTGTCTCTTCACTCATTGGTACCATTGTTTATTCCCCATGAAATGAAACCCCAACATTTGCATTTGATACTTTTTTCCATTCTTCATTCCTCATTGTGTTCTCCTTCATCGCAATCCAGTAACTTATCAACATTGATCTGACATCATTCCAACGTTCTATTCCTCCTTCGTAAACCCATACGTAGCAGCTAGTCGAGACTCCAAATGCTCCTGCGCCGTCAAAGGCCTCTTCCCAGGCTCCAAATCTCCCGCTCCACCCCCAAACCCAACAACACCCATACCCCCAGTCTTAGCGCGATACTCAGTAACAACCCCGCTAGGAATAGGAACCAACTCAGTCGCATCAACAGGATGACAGAAGTAAACCAGGGTATACCGATCCTGAGGGTTAGGACTTCTCTGCTCTGCCAGCGGGAACACAACCCTGTGCACAGTAGACTTGAGCAGTCCATCCGTCCAGTAACTCAGCAAATCACCGATATTCACCAAAATAGGCGGAAACGGGTACGCATCAGCATCATTGCCAGGAATAATAGGTACAGGCGCCCATGTTCCCTCTGGAGTTAAAATCTCCAGTCCCGGCTGTCCGGGGCGCTGGAAAAGAAGCGTGATACTTCCGTAGTCAGAGTGGGCGCCGGCACGAACATCCTTGTCATGCTTGTAGCTTGCTGTTGCGGGAGAAAAGATCGATGGATAGTATAAGTAGCGGAGGATACTACCAGTTGGACCATTATTGGGATCATGACGTGTTGTGAAGAAGTCTCCTGGCATCTGGGTTTGATTTGGTCAGCTTATGTTCTGGAGAGTCTTGGGGTTTAAGTCTTTGGTTTGGGTATATACCTCTAGACCCAGGGAGAGGAGGGTCAGAATACGGTTGCAGGTCTTGTTGCAGAGTTGTGCGAACCCGTCAATCTCGGATTCATGCGGGAGTAGTGATTCTGGGAGAGGCTGTTGAGCCTTGCCATCTTCGAAGTCACCAAAGTTCAGAGCCCTTTTTTTAAGTCAGTGGGGGTTGGCTTTGCTAATTTCTACGTTTAAACGGAGACATACTCTTTGAAATCTCCGGTCTGGTGGGGTTTGCTTGTTAGAAAAATGTATCTTAGGGTGTTTGGATTGAAGGGTAGCATACCCTTTGGTGCTCGGGATCGAGTGTCTCGGTGTGCATACCAGACCAACCACGATTCTAATAGAGTCAGTTTAAGTAGAACTGTGATGGTGTACACCGAGCCTAGCATAGCAAGATGAAGAAGTACTGTAGACCACTTACATTTGGCGTAATGCGGCATACCTCCTTCTCCGCCGCGGGGGATGCAAAGAACTTCTTCGACTAGACATCAATAATAATCGAAGTCAGCAAATATTGATTTCCATCTCATGAAAACATATTCAGTATACAGTCAAGAGGTAAACTCACCAAACTAAACCCATGATCCACATCCGCGGCAGAAAAATCCGTGCCCTTGCTGTTCACATACAGGAAGCCATACTTGGCAGCTGCATCAAGCATCGCTTTCCCCACGGCGGGGTCATGCGGGTTCGAGATGTCAATAACAGGTAGCTCGATTGGGGCCGCGGTGTCTGTCATTGTGGGTGTCTTTGTGGAAGTGGTATGTGTTAAGTGTAGAATGGGCGGACCTCGGGAATTGATGTCGTCCAGGTGTGGGGACTGTCAGTGCCAGTAACGGCCAGTGCCGATATGATATAGATGGACTTCAAGTTCGCGCTAAGATACACTTGGTAGATATCGGTTACCTAAAAGCAAAACTTTAGAAATTGCGGCGGGGGCCGGCCCTATCGCGTATCTTTTATATGTAATGATTGGGAGTAAGTGGGGATACGTCTTATCATTTGATGATACCGTGAAGATTATAATCGTGGGGACTACTACGTCCACCCTATACAAGCTTCAATTACTAGACTACACGCTGATTTCGGGTACACAATACCTACCCCTGCCCAATTCATTTGTGTTTCTTCGTTTAACACATAGTTTGGAAGACATTATTAACTTTGTGACGATGCCCAAGATGGTAACATTATATTAGCTTTTTTACTCAGGTATAAAATCAGAGAACTGTGTGTATATCTGTAGGGTTTTACATGTGCTTAACAGTATGCTGCTCCGAATAGGGAATAAGCCCTTGTGGCGGCGCGTGAGACTGTTACATAACCTTGGAATCAACTTTCCTATTTAACCCCGCCCATAAAAAGCAGTCTACATATGTTAATCCTTATCTTTTTTTTGGGTAGGTAGGGTGGAAATTACATAGTAAGATCCCAAGGTGATGTAGGTAGTAGATGATTTTCCACACTCAAACCGGCAGAAATTCAATTGTCCTGGCCTTGAGGTACCACCGTATTTAGTCCCCCCCCCCCAAAAAAAAACCAGACTAAAGCCTATAGAGACCAATTAAGACGCTGAAGTTTGGCAGATAAGTGCAGTACGAATATCAATACTTTCACTGTTCTATACATTCTTGTGGAATCAATTTATTCAAAGCGACTTGAACGCAACGCAAATACTGGATCAGCACTGGTAGTGGGCCTGTGCCCATAGACTCGGGGGCTAAGCTATAGTAACCCATAATCGAGCGAACACTCAGGATCAGATATCGAAAGTGATGAAGATGGTTTGAATTAGAAGCCAGACATAAATGTCCAAATCAATTGAAAATGAATCTGCGGTTTGGATGTGATTTGTTGAAGATGGGTCGCAACAGGGCTGTGTTGGAAGTGACAGGAGCAAACAGAGTCGACTCAATTGAAACTCCGCTTTCCCCCCCCCCTCGTGATTTCGCATCTCGCGACCAGCATCGACAGCCCGCGATCATCTCCAACCCATCCCCACTACTCCCCCCTCTCTCTATCCGGGCTTCGATGCTCGGCATTTAGCTGCGCTTATTGCCCTGCAGCTTCACAACCATGCCTAGTAATACCCGCCCGACCCCTTGTTGAGGCTACGTGAGGTCACTAACTCCAACTTCTCTTTAGTCCGTCCTCTCGACGACTGGGCCGTGGGTCGCACCCAGTCCCTCCCCCTCTCCGCCCTGAAAGGAGCTGTGATTGGAATTGATGCATCACACTACATTCAACAACACCTGGTGAACCAGTCGACTAGAGAAGCTCTTCTGGGCGCTCTGGGCGGCTTCCCGTTTGCTTTGAAGAACAACATCGAAAAAGAGCTCCAGGCCCTGAAAAGTCTTGGTATCGGCTGCATTTTTGTCTTCAACGGACTCGAATTCGGCAAAAAGGATCAACGCATTCAGGCCCAACCTGCTTCGGTGCGCTCATTTGAGCAAGCTTGGGAGCTCTATGACCAGCAACAAGCCGACCAGGTCGTGGACGCCTTCAGCAACGCTGGTATGACAACCTTTCCCTTTGAATTACCAACAACAATCTGGCTGCCGTCGCCAACAGCAGCTCTCACTTACTGGAATTGGACATTCCAACTTTACCCAACCTTAGCTGACCAACCTCACAACTCAGGGACCCCACCCCCGGAAACACTCTTTAAGTTCCTGCAACGGATCCTGAACCAAAATGGCATCTCCTTCATGGTGGCACCATATAGTGCGGTCGCACAAGTGAGTCTCAGAAATGAGCTGCTCCCGACAAGTCGCTAGCAAAGCCCCAAGGCTAACAGTGTCATTGAATTAGCTCTCGTACCTCGCCCGCGGCTCTAACCCTGTCGTCGATGCCGTGTACGGACCCTCCGAAGCATTTTTATTTGATTTAGACAAGCTGGTGACCCGGATTGAGACCGAACAAGCCCAGTTTACCTGGCTCACAAAGCAGACCTGCCAGGAGGAGCTTGGACGCCTGTCGAACGACCAGTTCATCGAATTCCTTCTTCTTTTAGGGTCTCCCTTCCTCCGTCCCTGCCCTCTTTTCGATAACCCCGCCTATCCAGGAAAACTTCCCAACATTAGCGATGCCCTGCCCATGTACAATTCTGCAGCACGATCCGCTTTGGCCATGTGCGGCCAGTATGAGGAACACCGTCGCATGAACGAATCCCAGTATGTGGACCGATTCAAGCGGGCATATTTGAGCGTGAAACATCACGTCTATATGGATATTGATGGGAGAGTTGCTCCTATGAACCCGGAAAACGTTTCTTCAGATTTGCATGAACTTATAGGCCAACGCCTTCCTGAGGAGCTTTACTTCTACTTATCGAAGGGTGTTCTAGGAGCAGACGTACCGAATTTTCTGACATCAGGAGAAGTGCGGATTTCATTACCACTAGGCGCAGAGGATACGGAGGTGTATCGTCACCTTGTGGGCGACACTCTTACCCCGATCCGGACACAATCAATTTGCCTGTTAGCCAATTCGCTTCACCGATTCTACCAAACGAAAGAAATTCACATTCATCCTTGGTTTGACGAAGACTCAGAGCAAATTATTAACCTGAAAGGTATTCCCTCCGTGAAAGAGACTATCCAATCCTGGAAGATTTCTTCAAGCCACTTCCCAGAGAGCGTCAAGAAGTTGTCAGCCACCCCTGGCTCTTTTAAGTTTGCTCTTCAGAGCCTCAATAACTCCGACTTCGTAACCCAATCGTTTGCTACTAAACAAACCCCAGTATGTACTACTCGAAGACCGCATGTCATTTCTACCTGTCTAACCGATTTCTAGGCTTTATCAGCACAGGAGGATATCCTCTCTAATGTCATGTGGCGCTTCTTGCAACTACGTGGATATGTCGATGACAAGCACAAGCTCACCTCGTGGGGAAAGTGCTTGGAGCAAGCGCTTTCGGTCGTGGAACCTGCAGATAATTTGGAAGATGTTATATTCATTGCTATCGAGATGCTCCGCTTCGATCTTCTCAACACTAAGCATTGGTTCTCGCAGGTATCGGGTGGCCCTATGAGGGGATCAGGTATGATACTGCTGATATCCTACGTTAAGAAGCCGTCGCTAACCCACTACTTTGATGCAGAGGAGGATAAAACATTCAATATGCTCGTTTCCCGCGTTGCATGTATCGCGAAATTGCAACACAAGAGCATTGGTTATTCCGGTCCATTGAGCCGCCAGCTTCTCTGCTACCGGTCCCTGGTCTCTGAAGTGCGCTCTGCACTGAGGAATCTAGTCGAGGTTGTTTTAACTGGTCTTTTGCTCAGCGGAGACGCTGATCGGGAACGTAAAGACTGGACTGAAATGTCAATTAAGTAAGTGCTCTACTGTAACCCGAAACCAGAGACAAAGAGCTCGAAACTGATTCTAACATCCTCACAGGTTGCCTTTCATTGATGATAATGACTGTGGCCTTGGAATCGCTGTTCGCACCTATCTGGATGATCTTCCATTACAAGCAGATCCCACTTCACCCGACGCCCGGGCGGAGGTTAAATCTAAGGGCAAAGAATGGTTCCAACACAGCGAAAGCTTCACTGGCAATTTGGATCACGCCTTCAAACTCTGGGATGCGGTAAGTTTTCACCAAACCTTGTTCTACATTGCTATCAGTTTCAATGCTAATCATCTCTTATAGGTCTACAAGGGCACACAAACTGCAGGCAAGGACTTGAAGGACACCAAGCTGTGGGAGGACGCAAACAAATGGCTGGCTGAGCGACGCTGATATGGCTACAATTACATAGCTGTTATGTTTCATCAGAATATCATTGAGGGAATTTCGGGGCCTGCTATGTGCGCAGGATTGCTAACAGAGTTCATGCCTTCGCTGCTTCAATCTGCATGAACCTCTACGGGATTGATGTGACTGCAATATTCTCTACTGTATTACTATCTAGTAATCCATCAAAAATGAATACGAAAAAAAGTAAAGTAATCCATTTGGCAACTTGACAAGACCCTCTACATAATAAATACGCGTATGCGACGTTGAGTAACCGTCCAATGTAGGGGAAACTAAACACATGCACATATAACGAGTGTGCCTACATGTACGGTATATACTACGAACTAAGTCAACCATGGAAGGCGGGAAAGTGATGATCTGCGGGACCAAGTGGCCTCTTCTGTGTTTTGTCATCAATCGCCCCCCATCACCCCAGATACCCTGGAGCTTTCCATCTTCCCTTTCCAAAATCCCTTGTAAATCAACTTACACTATTTACCAAAAAAAAAAAGACTAATTCCACGATAAAAAATGGCTCGACTGAGCTTCCTCCTCCTGGGCGCTCTGTCCGCGCTCGGCAGCTTCGCCAACGCCAGCTCCGCCGTTAAGGACCTGATCCCCACGAACTTCGATGATGTTGTCCTGAAGTCCGGCAAGCCTGCCCTCGTTGAATTCTTCGCTCCCTGGTGCGGTCACTGCAAGACTCTCGCTCCCGTCTACGAGGAGCTTGGTGCTCTTTTCGCTTTCGCCGAGGACAAGGTTACTGTTGCTAAGGTTGATGCCGATGAGAACCGTGAGCTTGGAAAGCGCTTCGGTGTTCAGGGTTTCCCTACACTAAAGTGGTTCGATGGTAAGAGCGACAAGCCGGAGGAGTACAAGGGTGGTCGTGACTTGGAGAGCTTGTCTGCCTGGATTACCGATAAGACTGGAATTAAGCCTCGTGGAGCTCAGAAGGAAGCTAGCAAGGTTGAGTTCCTGAATGATGCTTCTTTCAAGACTGTTGTTGGAAGTGACAAGAATGTTCTGGTTGCTTTTACTGCTCCTTGGTGTGGACGTGAGTAGCTCCCCTGATTCCATTGAGTTGGGTATTGTTTCTTTCTTCCCGGAACGACTTGACTAACTCTGTCCGTTCTCTATCTTAGACTGCAAGACCCTCGCTCCTATCTGGGAGACCCTCGCCAATGACTTCGCCCTCGAATCCAACGTCGTTATCGCCAAGGTTGACGCCGAGGCTGAGAACTCCCGTGCCTTGACCAAGGAGCAGGGTGTCAAGGGCTACCCTACCATCAAGTTCTTCCCCGCCGGCTCCACCGAGCCCGAGGCTTACTCCGGTGCCCGCTCCGAGGAGGCTTTCGTCGAGTTTGTGAACACCAAGGCTGGTACTCACCGCTCTGTTGGCGGCGCTCTTGACACCAAGGCCGGTACCATCGCTACTTTGGACAAGCTGGTCGGCGAGTACGTGCCTACTGCTAAGTTCGACAAGCTGGCTGCTGAGCTTAAGAAGGCTACCAAGGGTCTGCAGGACAAGTACGCTGAGTACTACGTCAAGGTTGCTACCAAGCTGAGCGAGAACCAGGAGTATGCTTCTAAGGAGCTGGCTCGTCTGATTAAGCTTGTGAGCAAGGGTGGCTCTGCACCTGAGAAGCTGGATGACATTGTTTCTCGCAGCAACATTCTGCGCCGCTTCGCTGGCGAGGGCGAGGAGAAGAAGGATGAGCTGTAAACTTCTTTAATTATTTGTTTGGTTGAAGCTGGTTCCCTGTGGCTGTGGGGTTCCAGTGTATGAATATACCTCAGAGATTTTTGCTGTGGGATAAACCTATTTGGCATCCTGTTGTATTGTATGTATGAATTGAGAAATCGATTTTATGTCTAGCGGGCCTTGAGCTTAGCAATGAATGATTTGCAGGTCCTGATATTTTGTAAATAAGGATTCATGTGTGAAGATGTTTATTTTTGTGTAAAAATCTTTGCTTATTGAAACGTAGGGTATCATGATTGCGTATAAGAAACATCGCTGCAGACAGACAAGATGTTGGCTCGGATAAAATGAGCAGAATAGGATGAAACGACCGGTCTGCATACTGGCGATATGTAGTCGGCCAGCCTCGATCGTGAGACAAGATGAAAGTTCAGCGGGTATTAGAAAGGCCTAAAATGCGACGAAACCTCATTTCGTAGGTGTTGCCGAGCCGTTGCCGTTTCCTGATGCTGATAAGGAAGCCTCTAACTCATCCAGGCGACGGGTCATATCGTCCACTGGAAGGGTCAGTACACACATTGCCGAGCATTGTAGCAAACAGACATACGTTTTCCAAACACTTCCTTGGAAACATTGTCAAACTTCCCTTGAAGCTGGTCAAGGAGCTCATCAACCGCAGCAGTGAGTTGGCCTTGAGCATCGGAGTTCTACAGTAACTGGATCAGCGGAGGAAATCGCATGTGGGGGTTTGTAATCTGATTTTCATACAGGCTGTGAGAGGAATGAGCTCTCCTCCGGAGAGGTCTTGGTTGGAGAAGATTCCTCGGGCATATTATCAGACAACTTGAAAAAGATGACTCGTATAGCGCAACACAATCAACTAAAGAACACGGAGTAACGGCTAAGAGGTCTGTCTATTGTGTATGGGGCATCCGTATCAGTGTCGATAAGCGCGGATCATCACTTTCACCGTCATCCGCACCACACTAACCGTACTAGTCCTTATCGCCCACGCTAAACCACATTAGGATAAGCTCCGGTTCAAAAAAATTAAGAGCATCAATCTGCCGTCTCCCATCGACCAGTCAATTTCCAATCCCCCAACTTCCTTTCCGACCATACATACACAATGGTCAAACGCAGCAAGCTGCTTCAGGCTCTCGATGCCCACAAGGGCCGTGACTACGATGCTGAAAAGCAGAAGAAGCAAGTGAAGGCTGCAGAGAAGCGCAAAGGCGTGAAGAAGACCGACACCAGCCCGGCGAAGGCCAAGGAGCCCAAGCAAGATAAGAAAGAAGAGGCTGTGAGCTCCGAAGCTGAGGAAAGCGAGGAGGAAGAAGAAGTCGAAGAGGAGTCTGCCGAGGACAACGCCGAGGATGATGAAGAAGAAGACGAGGAAGAGGAAGAAGATATTCCCTTATCAGACCTGGAAGATGATGAGCGTGAAGATATCGTCACTCACCAACGCCTGACAATCAACAACTCCGCCGCGATCAATAACTCCCTCAAACGTATCTCCTTCATCACATCCGCAACCCCATTCTCCGAGCACAACTCCCTCGTGTCCAAAGAGCCAATCACGGTGGAAGACCCCCATGATGATCTGAACCGTGAGCTTTCCTTCTACAAGGTCTGCCAAGCCGCTGCTGCCGAGGCTCGTGGACTACTGAAGAAAGAGGGTATCCCATTCACCCGCCCTGGCGACTACTTTGCGGAGATGGTTAAGAACGACGAGCACATGGACAAGATCAAGAAGAAGCTGTATGACGAGGCAGCCGGCAAGAAGGCTGCTGCTGAGGCGCGCCGCCAGCGCGACTTGAAGAAGTTCGGCAAGCAGGTGCAGGTCGCCAAGTTGCAACAGCGTGCTAAGGAGAAGCGCGAGACTCTTGAGAAGATCAATGACTTGAAGAAGAGTATGTTTGACCCGAAACCCTTCCTTTTATCCCACTCTACAACATTTCATACAATATACTAACAATATGTTACAGAGCGCAAGGCTGATTCTGCCGCTCCTACCGACGATGCCAATGATCTTTTCGATGTGGCCATTGACGATGCAGGCCAGACCGAGAGCCGTAAGCGCGGCCGTGGTGAGAATGGTCCTCACTCTAAGCGTCAAAAGAAGGATCAGAAGTTTGGCTTCGGTGGTAAGAAGCGTCACGCCAAGAGCGGTGATGCTGCTTCCAGTGGTGACATGCGTAGCTTCTCTGCTAAGAAGATGAAGTCTGGCTCTAAGCGCCCTGGTAAGAGCAAGCGTGCTCAGGGACGCATGTAAGGTACTTGCTATCTGAACAAGCATGGAGGATGGCTGAGGCGTATGAGGCGCCATAAAAATTCCCAAATGTGGAGATTTCCGCACTGTTGTTTCCTGTAATAAATAGAGTTACCCTGCATCTATGATGAATTGACTTATTATTTTTGTCCCATTTTTTTGTCCACGAGTCCAATCTGAACATCATCTATCCTGCAAACCAAAAGCATTTGAACTATGTAATTTATTTGATGTAACAAAATACAGTAATTTTGCTATATACAGGCTGATAGTACGTTATCGTTACCGTGTCCCTTCTTATCGCAGCGAATAAATTACACAAGCTATCAGATCTTCATCCCCGAAGTCTTCCAATCTTCACTTTTCCCACCCATTGCTATACCGATGCCCTTCCCACCAGGGTTCCGACTCTTCCGCAAAACAATGTCAGGCGAAAAGATCCTCGAAGGCTGCTTTGGTATGATCCCATCCCCTTTTCGCATACAACAAGTCTAACTTCAAACCAGCCATCCACAAGCCCCAAGGCGTCACATCCGCCGATGTCCTCCGCACATGCCAAAAACACTTCAATCCCTCCAAAACATTTGCGCCATGGCTTGAAGATGAAACTGCCCGACGAAAGCGCGAAAACTCCTTCCAAAAAAGGCGTCGTCGCGACAAGCGTGTAGAAGTTAAGATTGGTCATGGCGGTACGCTTGATCCTCTCGCAACAGGCGTTCTCATCGCAGGCGTGGGAAAGGGAACAAAGTCACTGCAGGATTTCCTAGGTTGCACCAAGTCCTACGAGACTGTTGTTTTGTTTGGTGCTGAGACAGACTCGTATGATCGTCTTGGGAAAATTGTGCGTCGGGCTCCGTGTGAGCATGTCACGCGGGAGAAGGTTGAGGAGGCGCTGAAGCAATTCCGCGGAAAGATTATGCAGCGGCCACCTATTTTTTCGGCGCTCAGAATTGATGGGAAGAGATTATATGAGTATGCGCGTGAGGGGAAGATGCCGCCTGTTGAGATCAAGTCTCGGCCTGTTGAGGCTGTGGAACTAGAGATTATGGAATGGCTTGAGCCTGGAGAGCATGAGTTTAAGTTTCCCGAGGTGGAAATGGAGGGCGACGAGAAGGTTGTTGCAGAGAGGTTGCTTGATAAGGAGAATGCTGAAACTGCAGAGACTGCTGTGGAGGGAACTGAGTCTTCCAAGCGCAAGCCGTCGCCTGAGGCGGACTCGAATCAGGATGCTTCCAAGAAGCAAAAGGTTGGCGAGAGTGGAGAGGCTCAGCCAGCTGCTGCGTCTGAGTCTGAGCCCGCCGCTCCAGAGTCAGCATCTGAAGCTGCACCGGTTGCTGAGACCACACCAGTTCAGCCCCGGTCACCTGCTGTGAAGATCAAGATGACTGTTACATCTGGTTTCTATGTTCGGTCTCTAGCACATGATCTGGGCAAGGCTGTTGGTACATGCGCATTCATGAGTGAACTTGTCCGCAGTCGCCAGGGTGAATTTGAGTTGCACCCCGATAAGGTTCTTGAGTACAAGGATTTGGATGCCGGCGAGGAAGTCTGGGGCCCGAAGGTGACGCAATTCCTGTCCGAGTGGGAGGAGAAAAGAGCTACCAAGGCAAAGGCTGAATCCGAGGCTCCTAAAGAATAGATATACATTGGTGCCCACTGGCACCGCATTGGTAGTTGGTGTTTAATCCGCAAAAGAGACTTGGAGGACAAGATATATCCACTGGATTTGTAAAATAATACCTGTACTATTACATATCCTTCGTACATACTGATCCAAGCTTGTCTTCTATAAATTCTGAAAGTCTGAATCCATACTAGCCAACTTACTGCCGCACTAAAGGCCAAACTACCCATGCATATAACTGTGCATCCAAAAATATAAGACGTCAACTTTGGAAAGGTCTACCCTGAAAACGTAAAGAAAGATCCGCAATATCCGCATATGCGAGCATGGGTCAACCCCGAGCGGATAATCCAAGCCTATCGCATGGTCGAGGTTCACCCTCTGAGCGATGTACCACGGTTCGTGCCGATTGGGTCTTCAATGCCTTGAATTTGAGTTTTGAACTGATTTCCGAGATCGAATTATAAGAATAGACCGATCTCTAGATTAATCTAATCAAAGCAACTCATTTCT
Organism: Penicillium angulare; assembly: GCF_028827245.1. Classification (NCBI taxonomy): domain Eukaryota; kingdom Fungi; phylum Ascomycota; class Eurotiomycetes; order Eurotiales; family Aspergillaceae; genus Penicillium; species Penicillium angulare. The sequence goes on from NW_026623163.1 coordinate 2,431,768, forward strand.
CATTTCTTCAACATATATCCAAGCTTACTGGAGACATCACCTACTAGTAGTATACACCTTCCTCGAACTCCGCTGTCTACACACAATGCGACTTATCAACATTCTCTCTTTGCCGGCAATTGCTGGTTGCACTATGGGCAACCCTGTAGTACAACGCGCTGTATCAGTACAGATTCAAAATTTCCATGCCGACCTTTACTCCAATAATTCGCTGGGCACACTCCAATTCGCAGTACAGAGCCCCGGTAACAATATAGATGATTCATGCTATATATATTGGTAAGTACAGAAGAGTGCTCTACCCGCCGCACCTGATCATTATATTATTTCATTTTGATCTTCTATATCAATCGCGAGCTCTCGCTCATGTCTTCCATTCCCATTTGTGACCTCAGAAATGCGAGAACGACAAGCATCGCTAACAGTAATATTTACTAGGAACCCGAGTGGTGCGATCCAGCCGGGCATGGATCCTAACAAATGCGCTCAAGATCATTTTGAATTTGGATTTCGATATGGATTGCAGATTGAGAACTTTTCTATGTATTTGAATCAAGTGGGTGGTACGACGCAGGCTGTCTACCAGGTACTCAATTCCGAGGCGAAGGATTCTAAGTGGGTTTGTACCAAGGACCCAAATGAGGGGATTAAAGAAAGCTGTGAGTACAACGGGGTATTGAGCATTAATTTTTGAGGTCAGCAGTGAGTTTCCAGAGATTCTATCAGCCCTGGTAGAGTCAAGAACTTGCCCAGGTGAAAAATCATGATGTATATGTATATATAGATTGTCCAGTTATTGCGTCTTTTGTTGTTGGAGTTTTTTTCTGAAAATAGGTAGTACTTCTGTATCTTGATAACTGAAATGAATGATACGGTGAACTGAACTGCCGCTTCAAACCATTATATTTGAACAGTGGCCTGTGAGTTTTGAGTATATTGGACCCATAAATGAATACAGATCGCCGATATACCTACCTCACTCTCTACGGGTAATGAGATGGGTGGCCATTTATAATGCACCTAATGAGTGCAGTTTATTAGGCTAGGGAGCCTGCGCTCAAAGTTGGAGCCTCAGGCACATGATTCAGCTCGCCGATCCTCCAGTTACCTACACTTGTTGATGTCCCGCAAGATTCCAGAGCACTTCTCTCACTTTATGTATTTGAACGTGCCTTCCTCACCTTCTCACTCTCATACACCATGCCGCGACCGCAACCATGAGCTCCCACGAAGAAAATGTCCTGCCTCCCATTGATCCATCCATCTCCGATGAGAATGATTGGTGGGAGTTCGGCTTGTCCGATGTCAAGGTCTTGCGGCCAGGAAAGATGCTTTACGCGAATCTGCTTGAAGCGACTGATGAGAACCCCGTGCAGGTAATTGGTGAGCTGCAGCTCAACCCGAACCAGGAACACTTGGGTAAGCACTCAATAAACTCTATATCTAAATACCGAGTCAACGCGTCTGATCGATTACTTACATCTGTTCTTCTTCCTTTAGCACTCAACCCCGATGCCCTCTCCAAACGAATTATTATCGACGAAGTTACCCATTATGCCTACGGCCAAACAGAAGATCGCAGTGTTGAGCTCTGGGTTGCCGGTAAGGCGGGGTGGTACCGGATCTCGCCCGCCAAAGGCTACCTACCGCACTACAATCGTATGGTTCAGGCCGTGGACATGTACTACTTCTTGATGGACAAACATCAAAATGGGAAAAAGCATATCAATCCTACGTTCAGGAGTTTGTGTGAGCAGGTAGGTCATCATCCTTTGCGACCTCAATACGCGCATCTTCGCGTACAAGCTGGCTCCCCTGCTAATTCCGAGACAGTACGTCTTCCATACGCATGGTGACTGTGAGACAAGGGAACAATCAGCTGAAGTGTTCGGGATGCACGGTCCTTTTTTGCTTCGTTGCATGGTCGAGGATGACGAGGATATGGGGTGGAATAAAACGCACGTCTTCATTCACCTCCGTCGCAAATTCAAGGTATTTAGCCCAAAAATTGTTGCATTTCGAAATGCCGCGATGCTGATTTGGGAACAGGATGAATATAAGGAGATCATGGACCGGTTGTCCCCTCAGTCTGACAAGAGTGACGAGGATGAAGATGAGGATGTTTCTCCAATCACAACTCCTCGACACGATCCAGCCTCAATTGCCAAATCACAAACAGATGCTGTCTACCGCCTGATACAAGATTTAAAGGAAGAAGGCCATTTGGCAAAACGCCGATTAAACTTGGACTTGGTGTGTGAGCGATTATCTGAACGCTATTCATTTAGCAAGGAGAATGCTAGTAAGATCATTGCCGCCAGGGCGGAAGCCGTTCTTGAAAAGTTAGATGAGGAAGAAACATCTGCGGTTCGATGGTCTCGCTATGTCATCCACAGAGAACTCAAATACGCTGCCTCTCAAGACGAACCTCTACCTCCAACTCTATTGACACCCCTACAACCCATCGAAGACTCCAGTGATGACGAGGCTCTTACCCGGACTCAGAAGTCTGTGCTTCGTCCCAAGAATGCCTCCAAGTCTGCGAAAGTGATGGGTAAACGAAATCGCAACTCAACTGCAGATCAACAGGTCACACAGGATGGTGATGATGATGATGATGCGGACGATGACGATGATCCAGACGCGATGTCGGATATTGAAACACCTAGTAAAACCCGTGGACATGAACTCATTCGAACTCCACTGGCATCTGCGAAACCAAAAAATCGGACAAAATCTTTCTTAAATAAAGATAGTCCCGCGGCTGCTCTCTTTAATTCCATTCTCCAAGATACTCCACAACCCTCAAGCTCCCTTACTTCATCTACTCTACCCATTGCGAAGCCAGATTTTGGCGGAATCCCTCCCCTTCCCGATCTGAACAACAATATTGATCCCGACCCTCAACCCGAACCCGAGCCAGAATCAGAGACCTGGACTTGCCGCATGCAAGGATGTCCTATGGTTATAAACACCAAGGGCGATGAACGCCAAAAGGAGATTGAACACCATGCCGGTGAGCATGACTGGGACACACAAATGCGAGTTGAGCTCGTCGAAAAAGAACAGCGCATGCATACTGCTTTTCCCGTTAGCAATCTCATGAAGTATTTGCTTAGCCAGCATTACCAACAGATGCGTGAAGCCTTCCCTGAAATTTACACTGCAAAGAATGGAAACGATGATATCAACGGCAATGCGAATGGAACTGCTTCGCCTGAACACTCCGAGCCCATTGAGAATGGAAATTCGGTTGTCACTCCAAGTCCCCTGTCCCCCGAGGGGCCTGAGGACCATGCTATGAATGGCCATGCAACTTGAATGTCTCCTTGAGGCCCTGACGAACATAACGCCCGAACCCTGACGATTGCATCTGACGAAATTTGCTCGAAGCTAACCTCGCAAACTTAACTTGCTGTTCTAATAGGTACGTTCATTTCTTCATCCCATAAGCAGGATTCCATGTCTGATGATACCATTGCCGCAGACAACAATTCATGTACTTATAGAAAATTGTAACACCCTTTCAGTGAACGTCTTCTTCAGTTCTAAACCAATTCCTGGTCGACTAAAATGACAAACCTATATTCATGGGCCTCGAGCGTTTCTGAATAGCACTGATCCACCTCACCTCCATCAGACATAATAACCTTGGCCCCTCAAGTGTAACTTGGCAATCGATTATGAAACTGGTCTTCTCCCGAGGTTCATATCTGATTGATTAGATCCGCACCTCAACCGCATAAATAAGAATCCCCCCTCCCCATTACTTGTACATAAAATTCCTCTTTCTATTCGATTTCCAAATTTATCTCCTGATATAAACAAACTAAGTTTTTATAATGGCAGATAACCGCCACCTGGCCATAGCCCACCCTCAATGGACCGACGTAATACCTTCTTCCCCTCCTCATCTTGAACGTCGAGTACCGTCTTGCACCGGAAAATCCATTCCCCATCGGATTCGAGGATAGTTTTGATGTGGTTCGCTGGGTAAGGGAAACCCGAGAGACTGTCTTACCTACTACTTGATATACTCTCTTGTCTGCCATGTGTTCAGAGATATATATGCTTACTTTATTTTGGAACAGACTGTTTCAAATGGCACGGAAAAGCTACCAATTGACCTCCAGCGCGGATTTTTGCTAGGTGGCACATCCGCCGGCGCTAATTTCACAATGGATATTGCCCATTTAGCTGTGCAGAAGGGACTATCTCCTTTGCTGACGGGCTTTCTCTTCCTGGCTGGTAGCTTTTGTCATCCCGATGCAAGACCAGCAGAATACAAGGATCGGATTCTAAGCGTAGATAAAATTAATGATGCGCCGGGGCTGACTCGGACATCCATTGATTATTTTGCTGGTATGTTATTATGTTATTTGCGTACATTGTGATATATTATTTTTCACTTTTCTTTTTCTTTTGCTGGTTGATGGATATGTTAATTGGGTTCGTGAGTTAGCTAAATACGGCGCCCCGCCTGAGGATAAGCGTCTTTCATCGCTACTCTTCGAGTCTCATGCCAATCTGGCGCCTAAGGCTATATTTTATGTTTGTGGGTGGGACCCTAGACGGGATGAGGCTTTATTGTTTGGGAACTATTGGAGAAAGAGGGAGTTGCGGTGAAGTCGTATGTTTATCCTGGGTTGCTGCATGGGTTTTGGACGACTTATCCTGATTTAGAGGTTTCGAGAGCTTGGGAGCGAGATTTGATCGAGGGCGTGGGACTTTTGTTGAGATAGCCTTCCCTCGCCGGATTAGATAGTCTGAAGCTCAACGTTAGAGTGAGATTTTCTTCAATGCCAAGTCAAAAATCTGATCTAAATAAAAGAGTCTATCCTGCTCGTGACTCCATATTACCCTGAAACAGTATACTAGATATACCGTTTCTGAAGAATAAACCAAAGTTAAGACAAAAGACCAGCAGTGTGCGTAGCTAAATCTTTGACTGAAGGGTTCATGAAAACAATCCAACATCGACATTCAAATCAACGAATCAGCAAAAGATTCCCAGTTTCATGATGGATATTGGCCAAGTTGTTCTTTAAGTACTCTCAGGCGGATTGCATCATTCTCTAACTCTGCCGTGCAGACATCTTCGAGCAGCTCAGCTCGCTTATCTGGGATCCTGCTTGCTTGTTTGGCACATGAGTCAAAGTCTATGACGACAAAATCGTCCCCGTCTAGGTCTGTAAACATAATGTTTTAAGGATTAAGATCACTGTGAACAAGACCAAGACTAAGGAGATGATTGATGCCCGCCTCAGCCTGACTAACGACTTTCGATATCGACTGGCTTCTCGGAGCCGAACATAAAGTGATCGCCAAGCGTCTCAGCATACCTCTGAAAGCAGAGCCCAGTAATCCGATTATCTTCAACAACATATCCAAGATAACGAACAACGTTTGGGTGGGGATGCTTCAAAAGAATTTCGCAAATTTTCGCTTCTTGGAGCAGCCAAGAGCTGGGTGCTCCTGTACCCTGGTAGCTGGTAAGTTGAGCCCGCTTGATAAGAATGTCTGGCCTGTTGGGATCATCGCATATTTTCAAGTTCAAGTTTGCTTCGAATGAAGGCCATATGTGCTCTTTTGGAATCTTGGTTGGGTGGTGATCTGGTGAAAGGTGGGAAGTCTTCTGGGCTCTTCAAGAGCCCATGAATTTCATGTAAAAAGAAGTCATCACCCTCTTCGAGAACAACGTTAATGCAGGAGAATCTTGGGATGGGCTTAAAGTCCCAGTACTCTGCCATAGAATGAACCTTCATATCTGATGGATGTAAATCAACCTTAAAATTTAGAGTCTGGTAATAGCCTGAGATTCTAGTCTTGAAACCGAGGTACTAGTATGGAGGGTGCTTGACTGTGAGCAAATTATCGGGGTGACTTGGCCACCTTATGTACTACATTTATTAATACTACCTATTAAGTTAGTCGGTTCTCGGTCCTGCTCATGCAGTGCCCAGTTGCATTGGCAATCGCCCTGGGGTTAGGCGTTATTCCAAAGATCCGAAGCGACCGCCATTCGTGATGGCCGAAACAATTTATTTCCCTTTGATTTATGTCCGTTTACTAGGGGGTGTCTGCCATTGGATAATCTTTTCCGACACGTACAACTTGAAACAATTCGATTATGGAATAGGTACACAGTACTATATACCAAAGGGTCAGTACATGCCAACGAACATGTTTGTAAGGCGGCTTTGCGAACCTTGGGTTGCATCACCAATAAGACTAGATGAGCCACAGCCCAAGGAAGCCAGGGCAGGTTCCCATACGGAGGGACCAAAACCTGGAAACGGTGAGGAAGGCTTACCAAACTTTAAAGCGAGATTTTGCTAGCAAAAACTGACACAAGTTTGTATGTAACTCTTTAGCCTAGCACATCTTTATGGCCCAAAGGAGGCCTGGAGAGCGGTTTACGCCCACTCTCCCTAGATGTAAAACTATATACTATACTATACTATATTACTAGTACTTGGAACCGTCTTTGGACATGTAAGATCTGGCATAAACAAATATTCATATGAACAGCAGACAATTACGACTAACATCTATTAACCTGCACAAGTTGAGCCAGGTGCTCAATTGGCATTAGCAGATCAGACAGCTCAATATACCGGTTACGATCAAATAACTTGAGAAAACGACCAACGGTTCTAAGAAGACAAGTGCCACCAAAAGCAAATGACATGCAAGCAAAGAAATTTATCCAGTGAATATAAGAATGATAGAACTAGGGAAAAACTCCAGGCCTCGCAGGAAGCCGATGCTAGATAGAGCACAAGGCCTGCTGTACATGGAAGAAAGTGGGAGAGAGAAGAAAGCTTTTTGACTTTGAGGGGTATACCACGAAACATGCCACATATATCACGAGCAGACATCGAAAAGAGATAAGAAAAAAGAGACGTTGAGAGCAGAGTAGTGTAAAAAGAGGATGGGGAGAGAATAAGACAGTTAATAGAATGGATATGAAGACGCAAGGTCCAGTTGGTCAAACAAATGAGGAAAAGGGGCAATGTATGCAAAGTATGACAGGATGCTGTGATTGAATGTAGTGCAAGCTGTAAGTCAGATGGTGTTATTGAAGAGAATTGAAGAAGATAGAAAATGAGATTGATGCAGGGAGTGTTGTGGGAGTGTTGTGGGAGGAATCCAGTCCTCCGGTTTATAGAGTGTTTATGATTGATTGGCAGTGTGAGCTTCGACAAGGGCTAGAATAAGGTTAGTATTTATGAATCCAAAAAATGATAGATTGGCAGATTGTGAAGGGGGGAAAAACTTACTCTGCAAGACAGAGGATTGTCCCTGTCGAGATTCACAAGCACACTGAAGGGTGCTACCATCCAAGAAGTCCAGCAGAATACTATTAGGAAGCTCTTGCATGTCCTCATCCGGGAGACAGGGAGTTCGGAACTCGGTGAGATGATAGCGCTTGATCATGTTACGAGCAGTCGCGTCGTTGGTTCCAGGTGCAAGCACCAGGTACCCATTCTCGTCAATGCGCATGCAGCGACGCTTCCAGAGAAGCGTATCCGGGAACTGGACGTTGACCTCACCGATTTCGACGGGCTTTGACAGACTCTGGTGCGAAGATGATGGTGAAATTGCAAACTCCCCAGCAGCAACGAAGCTAGTATCTTCCTCTTTGACAGGCGAGCTCAGAGCTCCAATAATGCTACGACGAGATGTAGAGGTGATCGACGACATGCGGCGCATCAGGCGTGAGGCACGAGATCCTTTCTTGTCTTCGGAGGTTGGAGAGGAGTGCAAATTTTCGTCGGTCTTCGAGCGCGAGGAAATAGAGAGCCGGCTTGCGGGACGAGAGACGGGAGCCTGTCGGCTGGAACCAGCAGATGAAATAGACATACTTCGGTAATCTAGGCTGGCGATGGGCTCAGTCGTTGCGGGTCGAGGCGCAGGTTCCACGGATGAGCCATGCTCCACGGTCAGCGGACTAGCTTGAAGATTAAGAACATCGGATTCGGAAGGCTCCGCAGTAGGAGAGCTAGACGAAGTACTAGGTTCGCGTATGATGTGCGCAGTTACAGAGATTGAGTTGGTCCGGCGGGCCATGTTGGGAGTGGGGCGCGAGTCGTGGAGATTCAAGCTTGGCGCACGAGAAAAATCGGGGAGACCGACATCGCCAGGGTAAGAGACAGATGCACGCTTGCGAAGGTTCTCAAAGGAAGAAGAGGTAGACGGTCCGGACGCGGGGTGGGTGGGGACTGTGGGTGTACCCTCCCGACTTGAAAACTTTTCCAAAGCCTTGATGCGGCTTGAGATGCCAGACGAGACATTGATCTTCTTTGCCATGAGGACTGGGGTCGGGGGCGTATTGTCAACATAAGAGCTCGACGCAGATCGACCGCCCATGGCTAGAGTTTGTGAGACAGAAGGCGACGGAAGGCCATTGGGACTCGATACAGCCCGGGATGGGCTTCTCCAGTGATGGCCACCGTTTGGCGAGTTGACAGTGACCGGTCGGGCCTCCTGCACAGTGGCAGATCTCAATTCCTCCATGAAAGAATCGTCTGAAAGAAGACAGTCGTCATCCGAGTATTCGGGAGTTGGCACGTGGATAGGTTCAAGGTGGATCTTCCGTCGCTGGTCTAAGGGAAGAAGAGAGTCCGATTTTCCAACCTTAGGTTCCTGGGGTGTATATTCATCTAGCGGGACAGGGTGAATTGATACGGACACAGGTGCGACCGTGGGCTCGGACTCGGAAACAGGTGGGGATTCAATCGACGGCGCAACGTGGATGGAAACGAGCTCAGGGGCTTCTTCGGGGGTTGGTTCCACAATGGGAACCTCCAACTCTTCAGTAACTGGTGCAGGGGTCTGTGACTTGGGAGAAGGAGAACGATAAAGATCAAGTTCAGATGGTTGTTCTGGAACTTCTGGAATATCAGTGGGGACAGTCTCAAGGGGCATTTCGACATCCGCGCTAGGTGGGACTAGGTTGTCCTTAGTTTCATTTTCATCGGCAATGGTGGGATCCTCCAGCTCCGCACGTGTTTCATCTCCATGAAATGTCTGCAGCGTCTCCAATTTTATAGTCTCCATGTTATCACCATGGTCAGTAGAGAATGTGGTATCGGCGCTGGGTCTTGAAGTATGTGAGGATGGTCCGCCATCGGAATCTGACACAGCGTTGTCGGTCGAGGATTCTGGTTTGGATGGCTCAAAGGATATCTCATTCAAGATTTCCTCCTTTGTCTCAACTGGAACTTCAGGGGGCGCATAATCCGGAGCAGGTGGTTCAGCTGCTGGGAGTGGCTCGGGTGTTGGGAGAGGTTCAAGCGTTGGCAAAGTAACTTCTACCGGCTTTTCCTCTTTTTCCAGCTGCTCCGGTTCGGGTATCTTCGTCTCAACAGACACCGAATTGACATTCTCATTCTCCTTGTTTTCCTCGGGGTCTTGCTTCACATCGGCTTGTCCTTTAGGTTCTTCCCCCTCAGTAATGGTTGACTTTCTCTTCTTCGTATTTTCTGCTCGTTTGGCCATTGCTTTCCGTCGTTGCTGGAGTGCCTTCATCAATCGTTCCTTTTCAGGTGTCAATCCGGACGATGTTGATAATGCACCCAAAGATTTGGCGCCCGGCGACAGTTGAGGTCTCGAAATTGGAATGCTGGGAGGAGGTATGAGAAGTGAAGGGATCGGTGGTGCGCGGCTGCTTGGTCTGGCCGCGAAAGAGCTGCCCTGAGAGCGGGGGCGAGGGGGTTCAGCAGCGGCGGGTGCTTTTCGCACTGAGGATGAGCGCATGTTTGATGGAAGTGAAGCAACGGGCCGTTGCTCTGCATTCTTAGAACTTCCAGATGTACGCGGCCGTCCAGCCTGATCCAAAGATGGGCGTGGTCCATATTTCACCTTGCCGCTGCTTGAATATGTGGAGGCCCGTTCCAATTCTCGCAGTGAGGGGCGTGCCGATTGCGTAGACATCCGTACTTCGTCTGATGGGCGCGGAAACTCGTCCAAAATATTTCGGTATCGGGAACGACTAGAACTGGAATCCGGGGAACGAGGAGTGGGAGAAGTGGTCTCTGAGTGGGTTTCGCTGGGGGCTCCTCGTGAAGGCGGGGGTCTGGAGCTCGCTCGCGATGGAGGGGGACGGAGATCTGGAGAGGTGGTTTCGATCTCCGGGGAAGTTGGAATTGGAGAAGCGATGGGGGGTACGACGGTTGCCTCTGACTTCTGGCTGCCTGACCCTCGTCTCATTTCACTTTTAGGTGGTAATTGCGGTTGTGAAGGCGGCGCCTGCTGCGCCTTTTCCTTGGCCTCCTCCTTTGCACCGCTCTCCTCCGCATCCTCCGTTATTTCCATTAGCCTTCGGCGACGTAGGGAGCTCGTAGACGAAGTAATTGAACCGGAGGCCGTGTGGAGCAGACATGCGGAAGAGAGCGCGCTCTCGTTGAGATCGGAAGCCTGGGTTAAGGGGAGCACAGTATCGTTCGGGGTGAACTTGTCGAGGACCGATTGGAATTGCACATTGCTTCGCGCTAGAGTAAAAAAAGCTTCGTTAGTTTCCCGTCTCAGACCATGGGAGGTGGCGAGATTTGCATACCTAGTATAAGTCTTGACAACCCTTCGGGCATATACCGGAGTATGACTTTTCTGCGCCGGTAGTGCAGAAATCCATAGAGCGGGGATATTTCCTCATAGGTGTCGATGGTGTTGCGCACCTCGGGCACCCCGCCGGTGCCTCGACCGAACAAAGCCACCTCATCTCTGGCGATGTAGTGTAGAAGGATCCTAGAAGGAGAAGCGGTCAGATTCTTGGAGTCTTTCGTGGCATGGTGAGATGTGCAACCTCAAAAAAAAAAAGAGGGCGAGAAAGGGGTGAGACAATAGAAGTATGGCTAGAACCAGGGTTTGGGGGAAGGGAGCCTGGGGATTCGATGGAAGGATTGCGAAGCATTCCGCAACGATGATCTCAACTTACCATCCACCCGCATCAGCAAGAGCGCTTTGGTAGGCTTCGACGACGGCGGGAGTATCTAGCCCATTGAGAGACATGGCGCGAACGACATGGAGACAGGTGAGAGAGCACCGATCGAAGTCAGAAAAGGGGGGAGAAACTTCAGGTGTGAATTGGGTAGCGAACGTGGACTCCCTATCAGCAGGAAGGAAAAGGAGGGGACTGAGAGCGAGAGAGAGAGAGAGAGAGAAGGAACTAGCCAAGAGATCTGGGCCGAGCGAGTCTCGAATGGGGCCAGTTGAGATCTCACGATCGAGATATACCCAATCAAGGCAGATGGAGACTTGACAGAAAGTGGGCGAGGACAAGGAATTGCCAGGACCCAAGGGGATTCTGTTGAGTCTGATAGGCTCTAGCAGACGGAGAAAGCCACGAACCTCGAGCTTCTTTGCCTTCAGGGGGCAGCCGTTTCCATTCGTTCGGCGACTCCACTCGCGGCTATCCCAATTTAAGGTGACCAAATCTGAAACGCCCGTTCCGTTCGGAGTCAATGCTCTTTATAGTTTAGAGAGCGCGATTCGGATTCGGTTAATGGGTAAGCGAAGGAATCCGTGGATTGTAAAAGGGGGAAGTGTTAGCTTACTATGTAGCTTTATTAGCTCTTTCAATAGAAAAGTAATGTACGAGGTCGCAGGGACATTCCCTGTACCACTCCATATCACTGGGGAAGAATGCCATGATCTCATTTAAGCTGATATGAAGCAGGTTATGCCCCGCAGTGTGGTCAAATCACGATCTAGGGGGTTCAATTGTGTACTCCAGGGCTACTAGTATGCGTGCTTTTGCCATGATATGCAGAATTCCACGGTAGATTTGGGTTCCTCCCGAAGTCCAGGCTCTAAACTGGGAAAGATCAGAATGTTAATAGATATTGTAGTGCCTAGATTAGAGTCTCGTATTTGTGTGGGAAATAGTATATACTAGTAGTAATTATATGCAGTTCGTATACTTCGGTGCATTACTCCCGAGTTATTTCATGCAGTAGAAGTACAGCCCTGAAGCACTGAGTGTGCATGTGATAAGATTAAGACAGCCACTATTTAAAACATTCTAACCGCCGTGCATATCAAAAGCATCCAAATATTACAGAAATAGAATTCCAGCTCCAACTGATCTTCATACTTTAAATGGTGGCTCACCCCCAGAACAAGTCCATGGGTCACACTCTCCCATAGTGAAGAGATGGCGCGCATATCCCCGCCCGTACAACTTCCTCGGCGAGCCCCGATGACCAACGTCTCCATTACTTATACCGACCAGCTTCCTCGATAAGAAAAGGAAAAGAGAGAGAAAACTTATGTTCAACATCCAATACATTTACAGGTCAATACAAATCAACGAATCATCATCACCATGGATCTCCCTGCGCTATCTACAATTCCTTCGCTTCCCCAAGAAGCCCAACTCCGTGTACTGGACACTCTCTTCGAACCATCCCCCCGAACTGCACCAATTGATGATTCCCGTACTAGCCAATCAAACATTTTCATCTTACGGTTCTCTCATCGATGCAGTAGGTGGTCGCATGTCGGCCCTCTCTGCTGTCAACTCCCCCACCGACAAGAATGTGCTATTTGGCATCCTGGGTTCCCACCCTCGTCTCGGTCGCGCGCCCGCCAACCCCGAGCATTTGAGCGAGTTAAGTAAAAAAGAGCAGGAACAATTAAATACTGGCGCAGAGGAACAAGCCGAGAAGCTTCTGGAATTGAATGCTGAATACGAGTCACGATTTCCCGGCCTCCGATTTGTGTAAGATTTGATTCCTTAACCCCTCCCCCACATTTGATCCTGGTTGTTTCGCAGAATCGCTGATCTGATCTCTTATAACGATAAGCTCCTTTGTCAACGGCCGCGCCAGAGATGTGATTATGGTCGAAATGCGCCAGCGTATTGACCGGGGAAACGAAGACAAGGAAATTGAGGAGACTATTCAGGTAGGTTTGCCGCTATAATCCTACCTCGCCTTTTAGCGTACTTGGCTATGGAAGAGAGAAGAAGAAAAAAATTAATCTTACTCGTGATAGGCTATGTGTGATATTGCAAAGGACCGAGCCCGAAAGTTACAGGCGCGCATTTAGAAAATAGATAATCCAAAGTATTGATATAGGTGTTATATGAGATGATACGATCAATGAAACAGTTCGGTGCCACCTTTATATGGTAAAAAGTCTAGATGAATCGACTGTCAATTGAGGCTTGTTAGTGATAAGCTCGGGAGAGGCGAAAAGGGTCCATCAACCTATGGGGGCTCCACCTGTTTCTCTCTGGGCCCAATTTGATGTCATCCATCTCCTCCGGTCGTTGCCGCTTAGCCTATCGCTCGTTTTTCCCGGCTTGAACCCTATTCTTTTTTTCTTTTCGTTTTCATTTCTTTTCTCTTTCGTGAATAGATCGTAACCTCTCCTCCTCCCAATTCCTTTGGTCACCCTATATATATACCACTTCATGCGCTCGACGCGCACCACACGATGGTGGAGGGCAGCGCGGACCAGTCATTGCCCCGAGCGTCGACCCCAGCGATAGCAGGGGATGCTAAATCGCCGCTCAGAGCCTCGACATTTCCCGGTATGTGCAGTTTACGAGTTTGGAAAATTGGAGTCTCGCCCAGTTTGATTTCCAATGTACCCCGATTGGTGTTTGTAGTCCTGCACGGGAGCGGGGCTCGTATACATCTTAAGAGGGAGAAAAAAGAAGGAAGAGAAGATTGGATAGATATGACGAGGTCCAGGGTCTATGAAAAGTGAAATTGGCTGACCCAAATATATTCATGCTTTCAGGCTCGGTCAACTCAGAGTTTGCGTCCGGTTCTAGTAACAGCCATCACGATGCGCAACGAAATACTCGCCAACCAGCGGCTATTGGAGGTCCGCTGGTTAGGAACTCGACTTCGAACACGTTGCATGAAACCCGGACAGAAACAAGTGCTATCGATCCGTTATCACAAGTAAGCAGCCAATCTGCCCTTTTGCGCTTACTTCCCAGCCCATCTTACATCATGTCGCGTGCTCCGAAGCGCAAAGCTGGGGAATAGGAATGCGCGCATGCAAGGACCCTCTCTAATGCTTTATATCTTCCTTTTAGCATATCATTCAACGCACGAATACGCAAAAGTCAATTCCCTTAAAACTATTAGGCCGGGCATCGTACGAGGCTGAAGCCCGGGGCTCGGAGTATAACCTGTCAGATCATAGTGCCGCCCGGGGAGATGCAGCATCAAACTCAAAATTGCCTAAGGAAAAGAAGTAAGTTTTCATGATCCTAAATAAGGTCCTGCAGCAGCCTTGTGCTCTGTGTTACCTCCGCAAGATTCCCTAAGAGAGAGAAAAGGGTTAAAAAGGAAACTTTCCCCTACTTCTGATCTTCATCCTCTCCATATGGCAACCCATCGGGAGTTTGGAATCTGCAAACGCCGATGGACTTGCATCCTGAACCATAACCATGAATCTACCACAATTGAATGAAATTGCATGTGACTAACAACACGCTCGCGTCCCTTCTCAACAGAAAAGGTGTCTCTTTCCTAAGTCGCATCATTGGTAACAAGAAAAAAGATACTTGGTCTGAGACAGAGGACGACACTTCAGAAGCAGAGACTAGCCGCATGTCCCTCGATACTGCAAATCAAATAGGGTTTATCCCTCGACATGCAGCACCTTCACGGTACATGAAGGTTAGGGCTCATTTCAAGAAGGACAAAAAATTTGAACATGTATTCCTAGCCCAAGAGCTGCAAGGTTCCAATGAGGAGGAGAAACCCTCAGCTGCAAGTAGACGATTGTCTACTAGATCTACGAAGGATGAAGGCCTAGGCAAGGCAATTTGGGCCATGTGTTTCTCTCATGACGGCAAATATTTAGCAGTGGCTGGACAGGACCAAGTAATCCGGGTATGGGCCGTCATTGCCACACCAGATGAACGGGAAGCAGCTACGGGAGAAGGTGGTGAAAAGTTTCAGGCGCCTGTGTTCTCGCCTAAGCCTGTGCGTGTTTATGAGGGACATAAGGGTAGCATATTGGATCTTAGTTGGAGCAAGGTATGCTATATGAGAACGCTTCCCTTTTAACCACTTCCAGTGTGAGAAAATATGCAGCTAACAAGCACAAATAGAACAATTTCCTACTTTCATCGTCAATGGATAAGACAGTCAGACTATGGCATACTAGTCGATTGGAATGTCTTTGCTGTTTTCAACATGGTGATTTCGTCACCTCAGTCCAGTTTCACCCGAAAGATGATCGCTTCTTTTTGGCTGGCTCTTTGGATACCAAGTTACGACTGTGGAGCATTCCAGACAAGAGTGTCGCTTTTTTAACGGCAGCACCAGATATGATCACGGCTGTGGCGTTTACCCCGAATGGCAAGTATTGCTTGGCTGGATGTTTGAATGGCTTGCTCAATATCTATGATACCGAGGGTCTTAAGGTATCTGGCCAAATCCACGTTCGATCTACTCGAGGGCGCAACACGAAAGGCGCAAAGATTACTGGTATCGAGACCATTATCACCCCTGAGGACGATCCTAGTGGAGATATCAAAATACTGGTTACGAGCAACGATTCACGAGTTCGGGTGTATGATTTCCGCGAACGAACCATCGAAGCCAAATTTCGAGGGAATGAAAACACTTGCAGCCAGATTCGTGCCTCCTTCACAGATGATGGCAAGCATGTGATTTGTGGAAGTGAAGACCGCAAAGCCTACGTCTGGCCTATTGGTGCTGTTGAGCGAGACTCTGATAAAAGGGCCGTGGAGGTGTTCGAAACCCATTCCGCCATCGTCACTGTCGCCATAACAGCTCCTTCCAAAACAAAGCAATTGCTGAGTCTATCTGAAGACCCCATCTACGATATCTGCAACCCGCCCCCAGTGGCCCTCGTGAGCCCCGAAGAGTCTGCACAAACCCCCAAGCAATCAGCACCGGGCGAGGGCAATCACAAACGATCTGCATCAGCCCCACGCGTTTCCATCGTCAATCAGATGGCGCAAGAATCTCCCTCATACCTATCTCGATCCAAGCACATGGACGGGAGCATAATCATCATCGCAGACTACTCGGGTAAGATCAAGGTCCTCCGACAAGACTGCGCCTACCACAAACGGCGCTTCGAAAACTGGAACGAAAACGCGACATTCTCCCGACGTATCCTGCGCCGCTCAAACTCCGCGCGGCACAGCATTGCCTCGTCCACCGGCAAAGACTCAACCCATAAGACCCCCTCCGAGCGTATTATCTCCTGGCGCAACTCTGTCAACCGCCACGGCCGCTCAAGCACCGATGGACCTCGCTCTGGTCTCCGCACCCGCTCTCCCTCCCCCCAACGACCTGCCCCATTTCGACTCTCCTCATCACGCCCCTCAAGTCTCGGACCAAATGAGTCTCTTTCCGTCGTAACTACATCTCCACCTCCTTCTATCCGTCCAAACGGCGTCAATATCGAAAATGGCAGCACCAGTCATTCAACCGAAGAAAATACCAAGCGCCAAAATGGCAATGGAAACGGAAACCATGCAGATCCAAGAAAACTGCCCGTTTCTTCTGCTGATCTCGTGGCGAGCGGCAAGGGTAAAGATAATCCGCTCTGGTTACAGGGTGATCACAGCTATGCGTATTGGAATAAAATCACCCATGATGCATTGGCTGCAAAGTCCCGCAAAGCAAACCAGGATCTTCTTAGCCCGAGCCGGATCTCTGGAGCCGAGCGCAAACTTAGCACAGCTGGTAGTGTGCTTAGTAGTGACTTTGGCTCTGAGGCTGGTGAGCTTGATGATGATATTCTGAAATGTGATCATTGTCGTGGAACGAACTTTCGTGGTGTCAAAGACCGAGGTGGGAAGCAGAGATTGATCTGTGTCCAGTGCAATCGGTCTGTTTCTTGATAATTTTTGAAGGGAATATTCCCGACTTTTTTGGGATTTTTAGGAACTCAAGAATCCCTTGGACATTTTGTACTCTTTTACTTGTATTTTAACATTTTGTGGTTATTGGTCTCGTGTGGATTACTTAAAATTACCACTTGGCATGTATTTTATGGTTGATATGGAATGAATAATGATCTCTATGACATTTTGAATTGATCACTTTTGCATAGTGCTTACACATACATACCTTGAAACAAATGAAGATTTCCAATTCTCTCGACATATTCTCTATCAAATACAATGAACTTGTATTCTATGCAAGTTGGATCGAAAAATTAACAGTCCCCGGGAATGGACTGCGTTCAAGTTTCTAACTGCTTGGTACTAGGTTGACTGTAGTAAGACTTTTGCTATATCTAGCGATTTTTATACACAAGTAGCCCAGAAAGTGCGATAATTCAGTCGCAGGAAATAAATCATGATTTAAAACTCAAAGATCAACTAGATAAATAAGCAATCTACCTAGTAAATTAACCATAGTTAGTAATTTCCAAAGAAAATCGTTATCCCGACCAGATATACTGCATGGAACGTGGCGGGCGATGCCAAGACATCGAAAAAGTCCGGCGACTGATAACTGCCATCGAAACCCCGGACTTCCTCTCACAACCACAACCACAACCACATCCAACACTCCAATTCGCCCTTCTCCAGCGGCCAACGAAATAAAAAGCCGCTAGATCGATATAACCAACAACCCCGATCTATAAAGAATCCCTTACCTCGCCACAACCCCCGCATTATCTTCGCACATTGCCATTCACACCGAACGAACGCCTCACCAAAGCGAGCTTCTCGCCTACCAAAACCAAAATGCCTTACCTCCCAACCTCCCAGGCATTCCTTGAGCAATCTGCTCTCCTTCTAGAAGCATACCCTGACACAGTAAGATATCATCCACCCTTGAACCTTGACATCAATATCAACCTCAACTCAACCGACCCCACCGCCCAATCCATCTTCACACATCGCACAATATAAAGTCAAATCTAACAAACCCCAGCGCATCACAACAAAATACAGCTTCCCCACCGAACGCCCCGCACAACAACTCAAGCGCAAAAAGTCGCAAGCAAAGAAAGAAGCAAAGGGTAATGCCAACAGCACAGAACCCGGATCCGAACCCACTGCACCAGTTGCATCTCTCGTCTTGAAAACCTACCACCCCTCCACTGGTATCTGTCTGAAGTACCAAACGAACAAGCTGCAGGAAGTTGGCCGGTTGATGACTGGATTGGGCAAGTTGGCGGGTGGTGCGGATGTAGCTAGTTTGGGGCTTTCGGGGCCTGGGAATGCGGGCGATGTTGAGATGGGAGACGCAGAAGATACTGCTGGTGCGGTGGCGCAGGGTGCTGCTGCGACACCGGCTGCGGGTGGGAAGACGGCTGGGAAAGGGAAGAAGAAGGGTGGGAAGGGGAAGCGATAGATTCTGTGAATATTTGGTTATGTGTACCAGTGGTGCTTGATATAGAAAAATAATGACTTATGTGGTTCGTTATATACTGATCGATGGTGTATGCGAAGTACATGCTACTATACTTTATCGTTTGTCAGATTCATATGTGGCCTTTGCTCTATTCAATCTTGGAACAATATTAGTGATTGGAATCCATTCTTCGTGGGAATAAGCATGTGGAGATGATGGAGTATGGATGGATTGACCGTCCGCTGATATAGGCTTCGAATATACACTGGCAGGACGTCGTGCCCAGAATTATATAAAGATAGGTTTGGTTGCTTGTGAGACTACGTTTCAAAAACACTGGAGAATGTATAATGTGAACAAGTGATTTAAACATCTAAATACAGAGATCCGCCATCCGTACAATATCGAACAACTTTATAAGTCTAGAAGAGACTTGGGTGGGGGAGAAGTAAGGGGAATTGAACGCCATGCCCATGCGTAACCATTGAGAACAGATCCCATCAATCAATAATAGCAGAAACCAAAACAAAACGTGATATCATGTGAAAAGGCGAAGTGATAATAATACACAGCGCAGGGTATAGAACAAGAAGGGGAGAGGGATTATGAAGGCAACACAACGAGGAGTCTAGAAGTCCTCGTCGAAGTTGAGGCCATCATTGGCAGGAGCCTCACCCTTGTTCTCGGTGTCCTTCTTGGTGCTAGCCATGACACCAGCCTTTTGGTAGTCACCGACACGCTTCTCGAAGAAGTTGGTCTTGCCAGCGAGGGAGATTGACTCCATGAAGTCGAAGGGGTTGGTGGCGTTGTAGTACTTCTTGTTGCCAAGAGCGAGCAGAAGACGGTCAGCAACGAACTCAATGTACTGAGCCATCAGCTTGGAGTTCATGCCGAGGAGAGCGCAAGGAAGAGCATCAGTCAAAAACTCCTGCTCAATGCCAACGGCCTCGACAATGATGTCCTCAACCATCTTGGGGCTGGGGCGGTTGTTCAGGTGGGAGAACAGCAGACAAGCGAAGTCAGTGTGCAGACCCTCATCACGAGAGATAAGCTCGTTGGAGAAGGTAAGACCGGGCATCAGACCACGCTTCTTAAGCCAGAAGATGGAGGCGAAAGAGCCAGAGAAGAAGATACCCTCGACGGCAGCGAAAGCAACGAGACGTTGAGCGAAAGTAGACTCTCGGTCGTTGATCCAGCGGATAGCCCACTCAGCCTTCTTGGCGATGCAAGGAACTAGAAGACAAAGTTAGCCAATATCACGGGGACAGGGGATTTATGATGAACGTACTGGTCTCAATGGCATCGAAGAGGTAGGCGCGCTGCTTAGGCTCCTTGATGTAGGTATCAATGAGAAGGGAGTAGGTCTCGGAGTGGATGTTCTCCATCATAATCTGGAAACCGTAGAAGCAGCGAGCCTCAGGGACCTGAACCTCTCCGCTGAAACGCTCGACCAAGTTCTCGTTGACAATACCGTCGGAAGCAGCGAAGAACGCAAGGACATGGGAAATGAAGTAACGCTCGTCGTCGTTGAGACGGTTGTGCCAGTCGTGAAGATCCTTGGAGAGATCGATCTCCTCAGCAGTCCAGAAGGAGGCCTCGGCCTTCTTGTACATGTGCCAGATCTATTGAGACATGTCAGTCAATTGTTCACAACCACATGGCATACTAGGGGACATTTGCCCCACACTCGTTACGCGTGGGGCGCGTAATGGACACGACTAACCTCGTGGTACTTAATGGGGAACATAACGAAACGGTGGGGGTTCTCCTGCAGGAGAGGTTCGTTGGCCTCAGCGGCCTTGATACCGGCGGCAACCTTGGGGGCTTCGACAGCCTTCTCGGCGGCGACATCGAGAGACTTCAAGGAGGCGGGAACGTTCTCCTTGCCGACGGACTCGAAGTCAAGCTTCTTAATAGGGGAGTCGTTCATTTTGAGGTTCTCGAGGGAGGAAGCAGTCTAAGACCAGACGAAAGATTAGCATTCATGGAGCTCACGACGCGTTTGACACGAGAGGGAAAAGTCGTGACATCACGTACCTGCTTTGATGGAGTAACCTGGGCGGCCATTGTGAATGTCTTTTATACAAATGTTCACGCGGAAAAATGATTGCAAAGATTGGCACTTGAGAAAAGATGCAAAGTCCTGAGTCTGGAGGAAGGAAAGAGTGGAAGGTGGGAGGGGGAAAGAATCAATTAAGTAGTTTGGCGGACGTGAATCTTTTAGCGCGTCGGGGCAAAGTCACGTCGCACGTGACTTCGTGTCGCTTAATCATCCAAGCAAGGCGCGTTCGCCAAAAGGGAAAAACACAACAGAAATGTTCATGCCACTGCGTTTCCACTGTCTTCCGACGCTAGGGGAGTCGATCCATGGCCGTGCCAATGGTAGCCCCCCTGGACCATAACTCAGGACTTTGTGCATTGAAACTGGATTCCATTCTTGGTTATATTGGTTTATGCTAGGGACATTTATACTCTATGAGCTCTACCACTCTTTCAACACCAATTGTGCTTCCAATATATACTTATACATTGATTTCATTTTTCATTTTGTGTCTTTCAAAATGAAAAAAAGCCCGAGCGCCCAGAATAACGCGAGGCCCGGTTTTTTTCGCGTCGTAGGCCAGGTTTTCAGCTTAACGTAATTATACTCCACTATTCCTGTACCCACTACCCAATAAATGCGTTGATCACGATCAGATAAGCCCATAGGTGATCAACGCGCCTGGACGCGACGAGCACAATAGCTCGGATATACGGATCTTACTGGTGCGCAGGAACAGCCAAGCTGAATCTGAATTGGCTGGAACTCGCATCGATGGGGCTTTCGTCGCGTCCAGCTCCATCAACACCTGAAAATCCCCAGAGCACTATGGAAGCTCTCCACAACAAGACCCAGCCACCTTCAGTATGGATCCAAGCAAAAAAGAAAAGAGAAAAACATGAGCCTTTTTCAACTGCTCCTCACAGAATTTGAGATACTCAATTAACTTACCCGTGATCTACATATCCAATTGATAGAACTTTGGAACCATTATGCATATATATTAGTACAAAGCAGTCAGAGATGGTCTCTTAAACCCTAGAAGGAATGAAGGAGCTTAACCCCATAGTAGAGAAGCTGCTGCGAGTGGGGCCTCAGCGCGTCTGACAATGTGCCGATCGACTACTGTATCTCGCGTGTTGGATCTCGCGTCGTCTGGGGGCGAAACAAGGTTTGTCAGTTTCAGGGCTGAGCATGTCGGAGCTGCACGTATCCGGTGTTACCATCCCTTTACTCCACTCAGCAGGTTCGGTGCTTAGGCAACTTAGGCAACACTAGGCAACACTGACATGTTGTACATGCAAGACCCACTAAAAATGCTTTCATGGCACATTGCTGGTGTTTGAGGGGCCCTTCAATCTCCGACCGGTTATCTCCATATAAAAGGCTGAGGGCAGGATTTTTGGGCACTACCCCTTGGCTGTGGCGACGATGTAGCACTAGTAAAACATACTGTTTACTTCTCATTGTTGTTTATCTTCTTCGGAATTGGTCGCTTTTTAGATCCCTACAAAGTGACAAAGCATGTACATATGGCCTCCGGGGCTGTGACCAGTTTTCGAAATATGACAGCACATTACCTTGTTTCAAGTCGCCTAGTAAACTTGAGGTCATCTGCTTTTGGGCTATCTATCATTGTGGCTCTTTGAAGCTCTTATTGAAAGCTCTTTCTCGGAGGTTTGATATGGAAGCTTGATATTCTGCCAGAAGCGCCATTGAATCTTAGACATGAGTGGATTGACGGCTGCATCAAGGCGTCTTCAATGTCGTTGTTTATTCAGAGAGTTGAGGACAGAAGGAGAGGAGGATTGAAACAAAGAAAATAAAGCAGGGCGTGAGCTAATATAGTGCTCTGGATGGTGAACAAATTGCGCAATATTCTTCTAGCTGCTTTGTGCAAAATGATCATGAAGTAACTAGATTTTTCCTGTTTGTACAGTATGTATCATCACTTTTCACAAAAAACTTGAAGGCTCTATCTATCTGCAGCCCAATAAGACACAGAATCCCATACCGCTTTTCAACGCAAACCAGCATATCTCAACCAAATAGAAGAAACAGAACATGCCGTCAGAGACAAATGGGGAATATTCTTTCTATACAACCAAAATAAAAAATCTATAGCTTGTCACGCAGCGAGTCAGGGAGGACTCGGTCTTCTACTCGGCGCATCAACTTGTTGGTCTGCTCCGCCAAGCTGAGGGTAAGGATCTAGATAGACTGTTAGCTGATTCATTACGACATATGGTTTAGATCTAGCACTTACTGTATGGGGAAGGATACGGGCCAAGTGGGCGAAGAAGCCCTTGTAGATGGCCAAGAGGCCCTCTTTGCGAACTGTCTTGACGAGACAATCGAGGGGACCTGCGTAGAGATTACCAGTTTGGTTGTACATACGGGCCATGATGGTATCTGGAGGGATAGAGTTAGCTATGAGGTGTCACAACTCAACGAAGTGCAGGAACTCACCGGGTGGGTGCATGAAACAGCAAACAACAAATCCAGATGCCGCGCTACTTGCAAGGTGTAGCGCAGGTCCCTCCTGCATGCCCAGGTGGTGGGACAAGCGTCGCTTGGCAAAGAAGTATGTAGGAAGCTGGACAGCGCTACCGAATGCAGTACGGATCATAGCGGCGTCAACACCGCGATAGATTCCCTTGATACCCTCGCTCTTGTAAATCTTGCTCAGGCCATCAAAGGAGTTCTTGTAGTTGTGCTGAGTGCCGACAGGGAGGAAAGGTGAAAAGGATTGAAGACGGGTCTTCACAAGAAAGAAGGGAGAACCTGCAGCAGCGCCAATGACACCGGAGGCCGCACCGGCAAAGACATTAACGCCGAGGGATTGGACTTTGGGGTCACTGTAGACACTGGTTGTAAGGTTCGAGCGGATAGGTTCATAAAAGCCTAAACGGCAGCCGTTCAGCAGGACTTGGTAGATGTACTAAATGAATCACAGAGGTCAGTCCATCGACTCTTTGCCTCTGCTCTGTTGAATATAAAAAAGAGGTATGGATGTCCAGCTCCCGACGGGTCACATACAGCAGAACCAATTCCTCGGAATAAACCTCGAGGGCCCTCATTTTGAAGAATGACTTTGACACCGTGCAGAACACCATTGTATTTCTTAGCAACCTCGCTCTTTGTCTGCAATTCGCCTTGTAATTGGAGTCGGATCTTCACAGTCTCGAAACTATGGGTAACGGTGACGGCACCGCACGCCGCGATACCTCCGGCCAAAAACGCGCTATTTAAGCAAAGACCTCATCAGCGCATGTAACTTCAACGGAATTAAATCTTTACAATGGCACTATACCCTGTAGTTGTAGACATAGTGTCTGAAATGAAAATGTATTGCGACCCAAGATTTGAGTCGGTAGTCAGCGAGTGGACCGCAATCGGAGTGGCGAGAAGAGCTCCGCAATGGGATCACCGGAGACCTTGGTAGAGTATGCGAGTAGCGACTGTTGCAAGTAGTACGTATTTAATCGTCCGATATAATGCTACCAATCCACAGGCTTCAAGGTGTCGCACGAGGCAAGGATCTGGGGAAGATGTAGCCTGACACCAAAAGCTTACCAGCGGCTACTAATGGAATTCCGACGCAAGCCAAGATACCCACATCCTGATTGGTCAATTGGATGATGGGACTCCGATTTCAGGAGGCGGTAAAGCGGAGCAATAGTATTTCCGAAGATCCAACGCAGCTGTCTTAAAGTGGTAAGCGGTGGATCAACGGACTAGGACTTGATATCATGTGACTTTTCATCAGCGTAGACTTGCTAAACTTGGGGTATAAAATGACGGCAGAAAAAGCAAAGCGGCAAGCACGTCCAGTGAAGCAAGCAGGCGCGTGGGGAGCTCTCTTCTCAACAAGCAACTAGATAGCCAAACCATAACCGAAAAGCTTCAGTCATCTCTGTCCTTTCTTACTGAGAATGCGCAGCCTTCTTCATTAGTCTTCTGATTGTCTCAATTACACCGTCTACCACCATCACACCTCCACGCCTTCAAACATTTTTTTCACCATGACCGAGGACAAGCCGCAGACACCACAGGCGCTTCAGCCGGCCACACAAGAGGCACAGACCCAATTTCTTTCGGATGTTATCTCTACCTACCGCCCGATAAAAGTAAGTTAAGTTTTTCTCAACTGTAGATCAATTGGCAATGGTTGACCTCTTATCTTATATACACCAGTCATTCAAGGGCTCTAAACCAGATACCCCCAACTACGTGACTTCCCTCGATTTCGATGATACAGGCGATTTCTTAGTTACTGCTGGCGACGATGACGTCATCCAGATCTATGATGTTAAAGAGGGCAAGCCGAAGAAATCAGTTCCAAGTAAGAAGTATGGTGTCCACCTTGCTCGATTCACGCACCACCAACGCCAGGTTCTCCACGCAAGTACAAAAGTTGATAACAGCTTGCGGTTGCTGGATCTTCATAATGAAGGCTACATTCGGTACTTTACCGACCATACGGATACAGTAACCAGCTTGGCTTTGGCACCTTCGGCGGACCATTTCGTTTCTGCTGGCAAGGACGATACAGTCACGGTCTGGGACCTGGCATCCCGTAATGCACAGGGGAAGCTAAAACTTGCAACCCCTTACTTAGTTGCATTTGACCCCTCTGGATCGGTGCTTGCCGTCGGCTCCCAATCCACATCATCTGTTCTTCTCTATGATTTCCGAAATTATGACAAAGCACCATTCGCGACCTTCGACTTGGGTCCATTTGAGGAAGTCCATACACCAAATACCAAGGGCCGTGCTTGGACACGTTTGGAATTCTCCAACGATGGGAAATTCCTGATGGTGGGAACTGACTTCCACGGTCATTTTGTTTTGGATGCATTCGATGGATCTCTCAAGGCTTTTCTTGCTGGCAAAGGCGGCTCACCTGGCCGTGCTGCTCCGCTATCCACAACTGGAAAGCCTCGCGGGCAAGGCGATGCAAGCTTCACACCTGATGGCCGTTACGTTATCGGTGGTAATGGAGAACGGTCAGGGGTGCTTGTGTGGGATCTTCATCAGCAAATCCAGTCCAACGACCAGTTGTATCCCATGGAAACACTTCCAAACAGAACCCGAACTTCTCTTATCGAGTACAATCCCCGCTACAATATGCTCGTTAGTGCCGACAAAGAGACCGTTTTATGGCTTCCTGATGAGCCTTCGAAAGCATCAGAGAAGTAGTGCTTGATACCAAGCCGTTCGATTACTGTACTCCCAAGTCATATCAACTCCACTGGTCGACATTATTCCCTTTTAATTGATTTCTACGAAGCAAAACACAGATACCCAATTTCAAAATTTCAAAAACCGTCTGACTCTATGGTTTCTATCACCAATTTGCTACCAACATAACCGCTTTATCTTCGCATGCATTGAATGTATTACTGTCTAGTTCCGACCCCTTTCTTTCCCAACCAAACTGCGGGCAGTATCGCAGACCCATACATCAGGGCCTTCAAGATCTTCATCTTCCCCGCGACTCTTTTCAATAGTGGTCTCGATCTGCCTATAGATCGTTCGATTGCTAGTAATGGTTGTAATGCCTGCGGCCCACCCATACATGAACACGCTGTAGTTGATATCAGATAAGCCTTCGGCAACGTCGTCGGCAACCGAGGGGAGATTTTTATTTGCAAGGCATGTCTTGATCTCTGGCTGGGCATCCACAATTCTGACGGGAAGGGCCCAATCTTCAGGGACGTGATAGTCAGACAACGCCTGGAACTGTTCAACAAGCGCTTTGCGGTCCACATTCTTGCCCAGCAAGTTCTCTAGCAAAATTTCCATGCGAGCCTTCTCTGCTGGAGTTCCGATGAGGTCCACGATTTCTCGCATACGTGTGGCTGCCTCGCTGCTGCAGAGTAAATCGCGAGATCCCATAGCGGGCCAGAGTTCGCTGGGAAGCAGGGGCATGTCTTTCTCAACCTCTATTTGCCGGACGATGGCTCTATGGAAAGATGGCAACACCGGTATATTTTTGATGTGAGACAGGTCTGACACCATAGCAAGCAGCAAGGTACAATCGACATTGAGAGTGGGAGTGAACTTCTTGAATGGCTGAGGAAGCAGTCGAGCCAGATCTTTCTTGCCTTGTCTCGCTGCTAGAGTCTCTTTGCATTCGACTTGGACTCCATAACTCCGTATCTCAGACAGAATATCATCAATCTCAGGAACATTCCCTTCCCCGATCTTTGGTAAAACAATTCGTACCCGAGGGTGTTTATACCTCTCCCGCGTAGCATTGGACGCTTTCCTCAAATCCCGAGCGAGCTTGATTAGCTCCATCTCATCGTCGTCATCGTCATCACCAGGATCATTTCCATCAAAATTTCGCAATACAGTTCTTTTTGCAGGCCCGTCACTCCCTGCATCAGAGGACTCATCATCACTCTCTGCCTCCCATCCTTTCTTCGCCATTTCAAAAAGTAACCTGCTCTCCGAAATAGTCGACACCTTAACCCACTCATCTCCATCATCAGCCACAATATCCACATAAGCACTCTTGCGTTTATCCTTATTGACCGGCTTATCACCACCTCCTTTGCCAACAGAACCCCCCTTCTGAGACTCCATCGATTCTACATCCCAGTAGAAACGTTTCCCCATAGAAAGTAAGCCTTCACAAGAATCCCTCGCAGTATCCCAAACAGACTGGTAAAACGGCATATTAGACGACCGCAATGCATGGACCATTCGCATTTCAAGCTCAGAGTCAAGATCGATCTCCTGCTCCAATTCAGATTCCGAATCGATGTCCTCCGCTTCTGTTCCTGCTTGTTTGTTTCCGGGTGCAACTACAGTAACCTTCTCTGCAGTATTGTCTTTAGATTTCTGAATTTGGGCCTTAATTCTTTCCTCTAGCTTCACAAGCATTTTCAGCTCGGAGTTGACGTTCGAGCGAAACTGGCGGACTTCGACGACTTGTGGGTTCCGAAGTGTTTTTTCGAGAAGGGCCTGGAAGGCGTCTACTTCGTTTAGGAGATTGACGCATTGTTGATTGAGCTGTGCGGACTCTTTGGTAGAGGCTTTGCCTTGCGATGTATTTGAGTAGTGTGTCATTTTTCTTGTATTGCGATTGCGGGGGAGGGGTAGGTGGGTTGAGAGGCCGATAAGGGTGTTTTTACAGAGGTTTGGGCGTGTATGAAAAATCGAGTCTATTTAAGCCAAAGTCCAATGTTTGGTTTTGTTTGAGGAATGAGGCCAATTCTGGGTGTGTGCGTGGGCGGCGCGCCTGCAACAAACTCAAGGATGGTGTTTGTTGCGCGGGGTTGATGCCCAGGTACGGATCGCGATGAAATCAATTTTTGCAGACAATTTCGACTTATATAGCGCAAGTCACAGGAAATTGTTGCGGTCGTTCAGGTTAGGAGTAAGAGGAAGAAGGAAGGACTTGAGGATATTTAAAGTTGAAAGACAGCAAGCCGCGGAACCGTAGAATAGTTTATCGGTAGTGATGGACCCGCTTGGGTGAAGTTCTCTATATGACTCAAGGGGTCAAGATCCACCTGCTCGAAAACCCTCGGAGCTTCTGCCAGATTACGTAGATCTGATTGAGTCTTCAAGCACGATAGACTCGTGCCATTTAAATGTTGGCTCGTATATACCTATCCATCATTACTATGTACTACATGCTGCTCTCTTTTGGATAAGATTCTAATCGAAGTGAGATAATTCGTTGCTGGTGCAGAAAGCTATTCAACATATACTAAGGGCCCAAGATACACAATATTTCAGGAATAGTAGATACCTGTCACTAACAAGAGGGAAAGAAATCAAAAGTGAAACCAACGCCGTGACATGCTTGTAGTCCCAGTGTAAATCTGCAGATAGCGGCGTCGGGTCTCCGTACATGGTAGTTGTTCTACCGCTACCAGTCAATGTGGGCTACATTGCAAACGACAGCCCATCATACAAATCCAATCTTAATTTAGAATTTAGTGTGTGAGTCTTTGATGCTCATCTGAGTTTCTTGGAGACTCCTCATCTTCAGACCACTTGTCTTCGTCGCCCACAGCGAAGATAGTCTCCTCATCAAGGGACTGGCGTTGGGCCGATGACACAGGCTTTGGCGGGATGGGAGAGAGGTCACGGTGACCCGCGGCACGGGAGCTACCGGGGTAATCAGGAGGGGCATCGAAAGGGTCCTCCTCATCGAGACCACTACCGAAGGAACGGATCTCGAAGCCATCGTCATCTTGGGCAAGCTGCATGTCTTGTTAATATACAAAATTTACACATATCGTTTGTTGGGGAGTAGAAACTTACCTCGTCACTCATGGCGAAGCGTCGGTTGTTGGCAGTTGGTCGCCACAGGTAGGCCACGAAGCAGATGTCAAAGAAGTACACCAGGTTGAGCCAGCCGTCCAGCACAAACCATCGGGACTTCCAGTGCTCAGGGACAAAGCTCTCATCGCTATGGCCAGCAAAAACAAAGGAGTTAATGAAGAAGAAGCCGAAGATGACGATAATGCTGCCAAGAATGCACCACCACAGCTTCTTGTACATCAATGCCTTGGTCTTCTGTTTGCGATCGATGAGATCCTTCATGGTGGCATTGAGAGAGTTCAAAGTCCAGACATAGAAAGCAGTCAAAGTTCCAGCCAGGGGCAGAACGATCAGAAGCACCAGAGGCCCAGCACTGTCAGGGGTGATGGTCAGACTGGCAACGGAGTAGACGACTGCGAAGACAAAGTGAGCGATGGCCAGTATGCGAACATAGATCATTGCACGTCCAAGCGATGGCTTGACAACGCCATAGCCCATACACACAATAAGCAACAGGAAGAACGAGAAAGCATTTCGGCCAGCGTTTAGAACAGCAACAATGATCATCAACGCCTTCGCTCCTGCGTTCAGACCATGAATGTTTTGGAAGTTGTAGAATCCCCAGGTCATCAACTGCTCAACAATCAAGAACACTACGATGGCAGTGATATAGTTCTGGACGGGCAGAATGTCGTGGCGGTTTTGCACATAAAGGAAGGCCCAGAAGACCCCGACAACAGCGTAGACGATTGTCAAAGCACCATAGAAAGGTAGCTTAGCGATTTGCGCAGCGGGAAGCTCTCCGTAAGAGTTACGGAAGGTGACCACAGCGTCATAGCTCACATCGTCGTATTTATAGGTGGTCACGCAGTAGAAACCGGTCTTATGCACGGGGTACTTCACGGCGTCGGGGTCGTTAAGGTGGATGGCCTCAGACATTATAGGGTTCTTAGAAACATCGCTCGCGTTGTTCGCCAGAATAAATGAACCGATCTGCTCCGTTGTGCAAAGTTTGGCATCGACGCTGTTCTGGTCGCAAATGGTGTCCCTGGAACCATCCTGATCATCTCCTTCGCGCCACTTCCCAATCAACTTTTCATCCTCCCATTCAAAGATAACCAAGCTGGCCAATGGATCGCCACCATCTGTCCCAGCTGTCTTCGAAAACTTCACCAAGATGAAAGGGTCGACACTTCCGCCCCAAGACTTCCGGCTGTACATCCCTGAACAACGTTGTCGATGCGCCTCATCGGATTTCTGTGTAAGATGGCATCAGCAAACTGAGATAGACACATTAGTTAGTCAGGATTTCACTGATAGATCTCACCAATTCCACATCATTGGCAAGCACTGAGCCTGCCAATAAGGCCGTGAGGCCTAATGTCCGGAGCCAGCTCTTCATCGGGATCAGGCAGCAGATGCAGCTCCAGGGTTCGCAAAGAAATATTGAGCAAGACCACGTCGCATCCAAACAGTATATGATGCGAGTAATTCAATGAGATAGAATGTCGTGTAATTTCAGGTCAAACTTGTGATAAGATGTCACTGCCGGAATTGTCGAGCTCAAAGCGTGGCCTCCGCTCAGCTCGGGGGGAACCACGCATTTGGGGATTACTTAAGCACGGCAGCGCCACATGCATTTCATTTTCTTTTTTGTTCGTGATCGGCATTTGCTCTGTTCTGTTCTATATACCGCTCATACTTTTTCAATTTATAAGAAATGGCGGCCAAAGAACTCACGGGCTCTTGCATGGACTGCAAAGATGCTGATGCCGTCTTGACTACCCGGAATAGGTCACTTTGTGGGTATGTTGTCTACATTTTACAATTGACATTTGAACCCCACCAAGCATAGTGCTAATTTTATTGAAGTCCCTGCTACCAGGTCTTTCTAGAACACAAGGTTTATAAACGTATGGAGAGATACAGGAAGTATCCAGACCCAGGATCACCGTCGTATCGATTACTCCTTCCGCTTTCCCTCGGGGTCTCGTCTTCCTCTCTGTTGCGAATGTTAAATACGGGCATGGATCGCCAGCTTTCTAAAAATGCGAGAACATCATACACCGTTGAAGTACTTGCTATTGAGCCATTTACCCACGCGTTCGACGAAGCCTCATACACCAAACGATATCAAGCAGCTCGGGAGTCCTTCTCCAAGTATAATTTCAATCGGATTCCGCTCCACAGTATCTTTGACTATGTTCCCAACATGACGGAGGCTATGGAGGAGTATGTGGGTTCTCGATTTAAAGATGATACTACTCGATCCAACGAAGAACGTCTGGCTGCTTTTCGCAGCGCCAACTCCACTGCAACATCGAAGGCGGACCTTGACAATGTTCTATTTACACAGCTTGTTGTGGGTTATGCGAAGCATGCGGGCTGTGAGTCCATTCTCTGGGCGGATTCAGATACTAGCCTTGCGGCGAAGACCCTTGCTGGTGCCGCTAAAGGCCGCGGTGCCGCTTTAACGTGGCAAGTATCAGATGCAATGTCCCCTTGGGGGGTACGATTTGATTTCCCATGCCGTGATATCTCCAAACCAGAGCTGGCACTATACGAGTCCGTTTCCCCAGACCTTTCCGACATGGTTATTCCAGACGAACCATTGTCGGAGAACATTCTCACAAAAAACCTGTCTATCGATGAACTTATGTTGCGGTACGTGACTACCCAGGGCGAAAAATACCCTGGTGTCATGGCGAATGTGTCAAGGACTGCAAATAAACTTGACTCCTACTCATCGCTTGACAGTACTGTTTGCTCGCTGTGTGGGGCAATAGTAGAGAATGTTAAGGGCAATGAAACTGGAATTACGGTTTCCAGCCAGTTCTCTTTGAAAAAGCCTCAGTTTTGCTATGGATGCACGCGATCTCGTCCCGAGATTAATGCTTAAGAAATTAAATTTGGAGATATATCCGGAGACTCCGAAATACTATGCTACAAAAGACAAAAAGCCACGCGGTTTACAATTTTCCAAGCATCCTCACATCGTCAATAGGGTATCTAGAACCGTGGACTAAACCTCATGCATTTGTCCTCCACGTTCGAGGTCCTCCTCTGGCTGTCTTGCTCCACCAAACCACCTGGTAACCGATCGATTGGACCGAGGTTGTTTAGCGGGGGCAGGTCGGGCAGGGTGTGCGTCATGTGTATCTCTAGCCTCACCAGACCGATGGTCATCATAGTATGTTGGCGGGGAATTTTCCACCACTCCGCTCTCCTGCTTGTCAAATTCATCCGCAAGGCTGTGATCGATCTGTCGCGGGCTTCGTCGATCCTGCCGTCTGCTCGAACTGTTTCGTCTGCTCGACCTTCCACTTGAACTGTTGCGTCTGGAAAGAGCCTTGGCGCCCTTCTCACGCAGATGTTTCTCGAGAATGACCGCATTTCTTGTGTTGCACTTGTAAATCGCATCGGCGAGATCACCAATGAACGGCACAAGGCCAATGACGAAGTCAATAACCACGTTCATCAGCATCATCCATCTCAATCGTGACGGAAGTCCACCTTCAACATTATCACATGTTCTCACCACCATCATAGCGAGCGCAGCATCTCCAGCATCACCGATACTATATCATAACAATCAGATTGTATTGTTGGAAGCAAGGACGTGGGATTCTTACAATGGCACGAGCCCAATCACACTGCCCCAGCCAAAGCGAACACCGCATAGATTGAACAGGGCGTAGTCGAGACGATATGCTCGGCGCTTGACTTGTGTGAGAATTTTGGCATCATGTTCGGATAACCCTGGCGGGATAGCCTTGCGGCGCTTTTGCTTCTTCTTGCCAAATGCGCGACCGAGTCGAGAAGCAGGCACCTCTTCAAAGTAGGGATCCTAGAAAATAAAACAAATCCATTAGTTCCTGCAGCAGCAGTAAACAATCAGAGTAAACTCACCTCTGTTCCAAAGCGGTTTTTCGCTGACTCTGCAAGCACGCGCTTGCTCACCATCGAAACTAAGGCGTTCGACATATTGGCAGAAGCGATTGTGCTATCACTGTTGTAATAGAATAGAAAGGAACTCTTGCGACGAGCTTAGGAATGCCGTCAAATATAATATTTTGAAAGTTCAAGGGGTCTCGAAATAAAATTCACTCTGAAACCATTCTTCGGTTCAACAAGGCAACCCGCGTTTCAATATGCGCCGACGTTGGTTTTGAATGACAAAGAACAGTCGATGGAGTGAAAGGAAAAAGAAAGGGAGGTGGGTTTCACTGATGAATGGATGACAGGGTTGAGACAGGAAGATTTGGGCGCCAGCAACGTCATTCCCCGGTCTTCATTAATTAATCCTGGCACTTGTGTCGATCTGTGGCGGTGCAAAGGACGTGTACCTTGTGATGTAGCTTGTTCAGCTGGTCCGTGGTCCGTGAGTTGTGGCGGTGCCTTCTCCTCATTGGTGTGGCGTTATACGTACTGTACGGAGTACTTGTAGATTGTACAGTTTGGTGCCTGATTGAATATTGATTAGCAAGGAACCGACCTGGCCACATGTATGCACCAAGATAACTTGAATCTTCTAATTTATTTGTTTATCGCTTATGTCCATACACACGAGGCCCAGAAAGATGGCCTCAAGTTGTATAGATACAGCTGCAATTTGGGATGTGTTTTTCCTGTTTAATATTGGTGGCCATATGTTATTTTCATGATAATAAATGAATAATCTGAAGTTAGCATTCTGAATATCATTTATATTATTATTTCACCTACAATGACATCCTATTCTGCATTATCATAGTTCTTGTTGCTTCCTCAGCCTTATAGTAGCATGTGGTTCACCGCCTGGCAGTATTCACATGACATGAGCGAACTGCCCACCGCCTTACCCAATCGTCACTCGGGCTGTTCCCAGTTCCGCCTTCCACAGAAGCTCTCCCCTCTGGTGAACCTGACTTCTTACTACCCTAACATAGTATTTTACTTCCTTTTACTACCGAGAGGATCGCCAGAATATCCACATCCCATTTCCAAAAAACTGCAAGCTTTTCGTTCGGCGCCTGACATCTGTCGCATTCGCGGCCCGAGCAATACACTTAGTTTCGGTTGTCTGTGCTGAGATGCTAAGCTTCGTCGCCCAGTATGACCGGAACAAAGATGCAACTAGAAGATTGTTAGTTTGTGCTACTGTTCTTGCATGAAAATTTTGTTTACTGATTATTACTGTTTCATCGTGGCAGGGCTGGATGACTTATGCGTCCGCTTCATTATCAACTTGCCCCGTGAGGAGCTCGAATCTGTCGAACGAATCTGCTTCCAGGTTGAAGAAGCGCAATGGTTTTACGAAGATTTCATTCGCCCGCTCGATCCCGGGCTGCCTTCACTCTCTCTGAAAGCTTTCGCACTCCGCATTTTCCAACACTGCCCGCTCATGTCGCAATGGTCCCACTACCATCACATCACCGCATTCTCAGAGTTTCTGGCCTACAAGACCCGTGTCCCTGTTCGAGGCGCAATCTTGTTGAGCCAGGAAATGGACGAGGTCGTGTTGGTGAAGGGTTGGAAGAAGGGGGCCAATTGGAGCTTCCCGCGCGGCAAGATCAATAAAGGAGAGAAGGACCTGGATTGCGCCATACGCGAGGTTTACGAAGAGACAGGATTTGATGTGCGTGAGGCAAATCTAGTACAAGATGACGATGCTGTCAAGCATATCGAAATCTCTATGCGCGAGCAGCACATGAGGCTCTATGTCTTTCGCGGTGTTCCCCGCGACACTTATTTTGAACCTCGGACACGGAAGGAAATCAGCAAAATTGAATGGTACAAGCTTTCGGACCTTCCCACACTCAAAAAGAATAAGCAGGACGAGGGCCAGGCATTAGCAAATGCCAACAAGTTTTACATGGTCGCACCTTTCTTACACCCACTAAAGAAATGGATCGCGCAGCAGAAGAGACTCGTTCCAAAGCCCCAGGGTAACGCATTGGCCTCGCAGATTGAAGGTTATGTCTCAACGGACGAAAACGGGTTCCAATCAAATGGTGCAGGAACTCTATCTACCATTGCACAAGTTGTGCCAAGCGATCTGCCTGAGGTGACCTCCGTACAAGACGTACAAGATGCCTCATCCCATTTGAAAAAGATGCTCAATATTGGCGAAGCTATGCAGACTCGCAGTCCACCACTCAATCAACCTACCCAGAGTGCTGTAGTAGACCAGTCGAAATCGAATGCTTTGCTTACACTGTTGCGACAGGGCTCGCAGAACTCTGTCCCTCAGGCCCAGAATGTTCCTACACCCTCAGACACTCCCCAAACTGCACCTGCTATGCCTCGACTAGACCAACCAGACCACCTTGCGCCAAATTTCTTCCCTGGATTTCCCCAGCAACAGCAGAGCTTGCCTCTGTCGAATTTCATGCAGCAAACATCGCAGCAGCCTTACAGCAACGGACCGCAGCACTCAAACATGCGTCCTTCTCCTCAACATTCTTCGTTCTCTCCGATGGCAAGTCAATTAGAGCTTTCAGCGTCGCCTGCTATGCAACGAGTTCATCCAATGCAAGCACAGACCTACCACCACAATTATCCTGCATCCCACGCAAATGGCCCGGTTCTTCAAAGACAAGGCCCAGCTCCTTTCCAGCAGACTGGTGACCCTCATTTCTCTCAGCAGGCTCAGTCTCAATCCATGCAAGCTATGGTGCCACCAGCGAGCAAATTGCCTCCGCCAAAGCTTAACAGTCATTCTCTTGCGTTACTGGGAGTTTTTAAGAATGAATCGTCCCAAGTACCAAAGAGTCCTCAAGTTTCTGTCAATCTGGCAGCTCCAGCGCAGGCTCCCAATCAATTACGAAAGACATCGCAGCATCAAGATAGTCTTCTGAAACTGTTCGGCGGAAAGCCACCTTTACACTCTCCTCAGCCTGTAGAGCTATCTGGCCATCCCGTTCCTCAGGCACCGGCTGCACCTGCAGATGTTCAAATTCTCCAGCGAGCCCCACAACAGGCCAATTACCAGCCACAGCGTGTACCGAATTCAGTCAAGCCTGGTCAAATATCGGGGACTGTACCCGGTCCCATGAATATGCCACAGCTTGAGGCGATTCCTAAGACAACGCCGAAGAAAGGACCGAATAGCACCAACCGCAGGAACAACTCGTATCGACGGGATCACCAGCAGGCTCGACAATTTTCATCTCCTATCACCATATTACCCCGTCCACAGCCAGCCAAAGAGGATGCACCCTTGTCTGGACCTCGTGTTGAACAAACACAGCCTCAACATCAGTCTTTTATCACCCAACCACAAGCCCCTGAACCAGTGAAGCCTTTCCAGCCTCAGATTTTACGGCGTCCTGAGAAGACAGATTATGAGAACCTGATCACAGCTCCAGCAACGGAGAACATTGGAAATCCAGACACATCTATACAGACACAGGCAGCAGAGCTGGCTCCACAGAACAATTTTGATCGTCGACCCAGTCAGACACATGCTCAAAAGGAGACTCTTTTGTCTCTATTTGGTAAATCAGCTCCGTCTCCTCCCCCCGCACCCGGTGCGCAACAGGACCATCGGGCCACAGACACGAGTAACCCCTCGATCGCAGCAACTGGTCTTGTTAGTCCTCTTTCGTCTCGTCATGTTCCTAGCAGCGGGGAATCTCTTTCACGTCGTGGCACCCCTTCAGAGATTGACATAGTTCCTAATCGCATTGCATCACCAAATAACAAGGCGTTTCTTCTCGGGTATCTGCAGGGTGTTGCAAAGGGCAACAAATGATTTTTTTGTTTTTGTTTCATGTCTTACGGCCTTGCATTGTTCCAATCAGCCTGGAAACCCCATTGTGTCATACTAGACCCAAATACTTTCATCCATAGCAATAGTCTCATATTCGCGGTGCAGTTTTTATTGCAACCTACATCTATGTAGTACATTCATCTTTTCAAGTGCTTTTTTCTCTTCCTCAGAGTAGTGATATCCTATCTGACGCAAACAAGCATCTTGAACAGAAAATCGAATTGCCATAATCGAATTGCCATAATCGAATTTGAAAATAAATAAATAACAACAATAGAAAAATAGACTTAACGATGGTGGGAATCAACGAGTGGAGAAAGCTAAAGGAACAAAATATCAAACAGATCGAATAAATCGTAGCCTAGTGTGCACGTCGCCAATGTTCCTCCATGTTATCTTTTCTGTTGAAACATCTATCACACTTCCCATCCGGACACTCATAAGACCGTGGAGCAACATGCTGAGTTTCAATATGCCGCATCAATACAGCTTTGCGCGCAAATAAACCTGAGTATCGACAATCCTTCCACTTGCATTTAAATGGCCCACATAGATCACTATCGTAAACAAGAAAGAGAAATGTCAAAGGTTATCCCATCATACAGACTGGTGTGAATTCATACAGTTTCTTGCAACGATGGCTGCTATTAAATCCATGGCGACTTAAATGGCTCTGGTTTTTGCCAGGTGATTTTTCTCTATTTTCCAAACAGAGAGTCTGCTCTTCGTCAAGTATGGAAGGAGAGAAGCTAGCAGTCTGAGTATAGTTGCTAGAGTCATGGGAGTTTCTTCGAAGTTCATTGTTATAAGGCCCATCCCAGCTCGGGTAGGGATGTGGCGAGGCGAGAGTAGGTAGAGGCACGGGAGCAGGCCCTTGTGGTAACGATGTGGCTTGAAAGAAGGGACTGTACAAATGACTGTCCGCCGGCGACACGCTTGGCTCAGCAAAGTATAGAGCAGAGGATGGGTATGCTGGATTGACCGGAAGACACTGAAATAGACCGTGACCATTTCTCATGCCTCCAAAGCTGTTATGCGAAGGAAGTGCCATAAGGAACAAGTCTAATTCTTTTGAAAAATGTGGAAAAGCGGTAGAAAATGGAAAAAGATGGTTAGAATGCTATTAGAACAAGAGGTATCGAGGAGAAAAAAGTACTACATTGTTTGGGGTTTATCGCATTATTTAAATGTTTGAGCATCTCAGGGAACAGACCTGTTCGAAAGATCTAGACACCTGGACAGGAACTTCAAACGTCAGAGTGTCAAGCGACCATCTTCATACTGAATACACTAATTATCCCGTGGCGTCGATCTGCATTTATGGCTGCGTTGTCGTTCCTTTAGCCCCTCCCGTCGGTGCTGATTGTGGGGGAAATCCGCCCGGGTGAAATGAGCCCCGTTCGATCTCTGTTCTAGACTTCTCGAGATGCGAACCGCCTGGAATTCGATCTGGAGTCTAGATCCCTCTCTGCCCTGGGCGATCGTGATTCTGGATTTCTCCAAATCTTTGAATGTCCCTCGAAGGCCTATTTGTGTTCTAGATTTACATAAAGTAGCGGTATAGCTGCTTAAAGTATACTGTATGCTTGGGCACGGCCCGAATCTTGCACCCAAACACTGAAGTGGATCGAGTTCATTGCAGCCTTAAATATGCTAGAGAGCCTCGTTTAAATGCCGGTTGTTCAGATGCGATTTCTAAGCTTCCTTGCCTGCATCTGTTAGTATTAGTAGGTGCCCGAATGCCGAGGTTGCCGACTAGTATATATTTCCCCGAGTCTGAGCCCTGGAGTCTTGCCGGCGGATTACGTTCAAGTTCAAGTTCTTACCTACGAACGCAATACTTGGGTAGTAGTACCTGTATCCATACAACGACCTAGAAATTTCTAGGCACCTACATACCTGCTTTTGTTCATGACACATACACTAATCCGAATACTCAAAGGCCACTTTAAACAATGCCAAATGCACATGACACTTGGAAATTACCAACCAGCTCTAAAGCTTCCTATTGGTCATTAGTAGTGGGGGAAACCAATTCTCCTAAATAGGAATAGCGTAGACAAACGAAGCCAACATTAAATCTGCCGCTATTTACCGCACAACGTCATGCTTCGCCAAAAGAAATACGCCGACTCACATTGGTCCCTCCCGAGGTCCAATTCAAAGCTCAACCATGATGCGCCCTCGCGTCTCTATCTGCAGCCGTTGCCTGGCACGAAAAAGGCCATTCTCAACAACCGTTTCCCGAACCGAACAAGCCAAAAATGCAGCAACCCCACCTGAAGCCGGTTATACTCGGCTGACAAATAGAGGTCTAATCTCCATCGCCGGTATCGACAGCGCAACTTTTCTGCAGGGCTTGATTACACAGAATATGCTAGTAGCTGGTGACCCGAGCAAACCAATTCGACGAACCGGCTCATACACAGCTTTTCTTAACTCTCAAGGACGTATCCTGAACGATGCATTCATTTATCCGGACCCGGTCCCCAACAGCAATGATCTGGAATGGCTGGTTGAGGTAGACAAGAATGAAGTACCAGTCTTACTCAAACACTTGAAAAAGCATAAGCTCCGCGCAAAGTTGAAGCTTCGGGCTATTGAAGAAGGAGAACGCACTATCTGGTCATCTTGGAAGAATCACGAACAACCGCGGTGGGCTGCATACAACCTGGAATCGGAATCGGCTTCCGTACCTTCCTCTTCGTCGTCAGATATTATTGGATGTGTCGATACCCGTGCCCCCGGATTTGGGTTACGTCTTGTGACTTCTGGCCCCGAGGACCTGCGTAGCCACCTTCCGGATGAATCGCAACTTGCAGGTTCGGAGGTTGGATTGGATTCATACACTGTGCGGAGGATCCTGAATGCTGTTCCGGAGGGCCAGTCGGAGATTATTCGCGACTCATCATTGCCAATGGAGTGTAATATGGATATGGCACGTGCCATTGACTTCCGCAAGGGCTGCTATGTTGGCCAAGAGCTGACAATCCGCACACATCACACTGGTGTGGTGCGTAAGCGCATGCTCCCGGTCCAGTTCTACACGCAGGATACCAAATTGACAGATGGTCCTACCTATGATCCCTCTGCTGAGTTGGCGTTGCCGCCGACGGGGTCGAATATTATGAAGGCTGGTGGTCGTCGAGGTCGAAGTGCCGGCAAATTTTTGGAAGGAGTTGGGAATATTGGCCTTGCGCTGTGTCGTCTGGAGATGATGACGGATGTCGCGCTTACCGGCGAGGGAACACAGTATACACCTGATACTGAATTTAAGATCACATGGACTACAGAGTCAGAGCAGCCGGCGGAAGTCAAGTTACAAGCGTTTGTTCCTTCTTGGATCCGAGAGCACATTTCGTCTGGGGGCGTGCGGAAGGCAGCTCCACAGCCCGTGGACACCAATGGTGAGAGGGCACGCGAGTTTCTCGAACAACTTGAAGAGGAGCGGGCACAACGAGGAACGGACTAAAAAAAGCGGTTGATTCAAATCAATGCATGTATAATATGGCCATCTGTAGAATACCCATCTGTATAAACGAGCATATCTCTATTCTATAAAGTCCAAAGCTCGATACCTATATCTTCTGAGTAGTGTGATATTGGCTAGAATGTTCCAAATTTCATGTTTTAGTCCTAGTATCGCTTTTTGACATCGGCCATTCCCTCCGCAGATGTCAAAAACTTGTTGGATTTCGTTGTTCTTCTATTTTAACATGGGTAGAAAGGGCGGATTTGTAGCCTAATATGTAGACTAGAGCAGAGCTGGGTATTATAAAGCCCGCAATGAATTTTGACCATTCTCTATATCTATTTATTATGCCTCATTCTGGCAGGGGTATCTTTGTATAAGCTAAATTACATGAGGAGCATGAAAAACACATATAGTGTCATAGACCAGCGCATTTCGCACGATCAGCTAGCCTGCTTAGACGCCTCCGCAGCATCTGCGGCTTCGTCTTCCTGCGCAAGTTGATCTTCCAGCGCCTTTCGTTCTTTCTCCCGCTGCGCAGCCTTCATTTTCATCAGAACTTCATCTTGAAAAGAAGGCATGCCGGCAGGCCTTGCCGATGAATTGAACGAAGAAGCCTTTGGCATCCCACCAGCAGCAGAGGCGAAGGATCCAAATGAAGGAGCCTTGCCAGTCTTCGGCGCCGAGTTCAATCCCGGGAAGTTGAAGTTCGGAGCTGCAGCTGG
This sequence comes from Penicillium angulare, assembly GCF_028827245.1. NCBI lineage: Eukaryota > Fungi > Ascomycota > Eurotiomycetes > Eurotiales > Aspergillaceae > Penicillium > Penicillium angulare. The sequence goes on from NW_026623163.1 coordinate 2,472,365, forward strand.
ATTGCCCGGGTCTGTAGAACATTTCGATGGAGCTGGTACAGAATCCTTAGTCGGTGCCGAGCTAGCAGTAGCTCCAAGATCTGGTCCGTCACCAGAAGCCCAGAACACAGAATCAACGAAAGTCCAATCTCGATCTGCGTGGCTTATCTTCTTCTTGCCATCCAAAACAGCCGCATGCGCACCGACAATAGACTCAAAAACAATCACTCCCGTGGCAATTGTGGCCTTGCCCTTCTTCCCCTCAATCTTCTTCCTCTTATCCTTCAGCATAAAAGCCGCTTCGACCTTCCCAAACTCTGCAAAAAGCGTCTTCAGCGAATCCACACCAACCTCCAGCCCGGATCCCTCCCGCTCCCACCGCACCTTCACAGACCGATCCAACTCCCCCACATTCGTGTCTTGCGACCGATCAACCTTCTGACTACTCCGATCTGCAGCCTTGCGCTTCTCCTCCTCTTCCCGGTCAATAACCTTCTGCTCCTCATCCAGCTCCTTCTGCAACTTCTCTGCCGCCTCTCGTCGCCTCCGCCTACCATCTTGTGCGATCCGCTCAATCTCCGCAGCCATTTTCGCCTCCGCATCGTCATCAGCCATCCACGACCGCTTCACGCCACGCTGTTGATCCGCGCCGGCTCGTTCGCGCTTTTCAAGATCATCAACCATCTCTCGCCTAGCGGCATCAAGTTGGTCTCTTTCGCGCTGCTTGCGCATTCGTGCTTCGCGCGCATTGTCGTAGAGTTGTTTGACATCTGGATCGGAGAGTACATCGTTTGCGATTTGGAGAGTGTGGAATTTGTCGATGTCGGCTTGGGTTGGGTTGGCAATCTTATCTGGGTGGTATTTTAGGGCTGTGCGACGGTATGCGCGACGAATTTCAGATTCGTTGGCTGCTGGGGATACGTCGAGGAGGGCGTAGAAATCTTGATCTGAGGCGGCATGCGCCTTTAGATCGTCTGTTGACATTTTGGCGAATTATCCGGGTTTGAGGATAAGGGGAAAGTATAAGGGATATGTGGTGGGATCCTTTATTGAAAAAAGAGGGAGTGGTGCCCTTTTGGCAGGGTGTTGAAGGTGGGGAGTGTGAAATACCAGTTGTTGCGGATTCGAGTTGGAAGGTTTGGGAAGATCAGACCCACACGAGCTAGTCATGTGCGATCCACTCTATAGTGAGAACGAAGTATAGATATCTTAGACATCCATATTAATAAGGAAAAAGACTCAATGAAAACTCATTAGCAGACTGCAAATGATTTTTTTTTTCAATTGAAATTAACCAATTTGTATATAGTGAGTCATGCGTTCAAAAAGGGCAGGTTGCCTTTGAGCTGGGAATACTTGGCAAATAGTGATGAGAGCATTTCATTCCACTCCTCTTCATCTCTCTTCTCTTCGTCCCATTCTAACATCAACCAAGCAAGAATGACAGACCCAGAAGGAGTAAGCCAAGATCAAATACCGAACAAATTTCACTTGGCCTTTGCTTTTGCAATTGTGAAATTGAAGCCACCAGAAAAACAGCTCAAGGGTAAGTGCGCATCTCTCAACTCTCATCCGAGATCGAACAATTCTAACTAAGATTCCAACAAGAACATATCCTAGAAATTCGAAAATTCATTCGAAATGATATGAAAGCCATCTCACCGGAAAGATTCTTCGATAGTGTTGCCTTCTGGCAGAGCGCATACAAGGATTCAGAGGCAGAGCAGACTAAGCTTCTCAACAGAATATTCGAATTGGAGCAACGGTCTGAAGGCCTGAACTGCAAACTTAGACAGAGTCAGATTGATATGAGTCCTGGTTTTATTTCCACCAAACGGAAGCCTACAGGTACAACAGAAAGCTTGAAAGATTCGGTGCGCCTAAGCAAGAGAGCACAGCAAGTCGACTTTAACACAATCCAAACCAAAGAAAGCGACAAGAATGGGGATTCGGAGTGTCTAGAGAATGAAAATGGTCTGTATACATTTGTCGCGAGAATATTGTATGCTATCTAGGTACTCATGATGCTGATAAGAGACTAGGACCCAAGCTCATGAGACAAATATACAACGTTCAACGCGCTATCCGGAAAAAGCAAAACTACAAAGCAATCACTATAGGTGCCGTGTGCCTGTGCAAAATTGCGAGAACCGAGATCCTTGAAGCCATCATCTATTTGAACTCATCTGAAAATCCACCCAAGCCCCAGATAATCCAGAAAAGCAAAAAGCGGGACATGGCCAGCGTCGTGAAAGCCGTGGAACTGTCATTTAATCTGGCCATTCAAGCCATCCACAGGGTCATAGGATCCAAGGATGAGCGAGGGCATAAAGGCCAAATTCTTTATTATGTTGTATGTCTTTTCGAAGCAGTAATGGTCGGACTGGCTCAGCATTGTGCTGCTGTTTCAAGGGAATCAGGCTCGACAGGAACGGTTTTGCAGGAGACTTCAAATACAAACAAACCTAGAACACAAAAACCACGCAAAGCAGCAAGCAGAAAGCCAACTTTGCCCCCCAAAGCGAAGAAAGCAAGTATGCAGAATAAAGATGCTCAGCAGTTGATTGATTTGCTAACTAAAATGGCATTGTCTCTTGACTTATCCCGAAGCGTTGATGAGGAGGTCATGGAAGGATTTCTTTTCATTGCAATTGACCGAGTGGGGAAAATACTTGCGCTTTTTACTTTCGAGAATCACCAATTACCGTCTGAGGTTTGTCCAGATTTACACCTACCGGAGGGGCTTATAGCCATGAAGGAGGAAGCCATGACACCCCAAGCCGTACAACTTGAAGCCAAGTATTTGATTGCTTTTCTGGACCGATTGTTGAATCACGGCGTTTCTGATACAGAGACAATCCAAACTGAGTTCATTCAAAAAAAGAAGGAGTGCTTCCAGAAAACCTTGGTACAGGCTGTCTTTGGCACTACCGATCCGCTGTTTCATCCAGGACTGACTCGCCCTGCCACTCCCCCATCTTTATCTTCTGCTGGCCGAGCACCAGGTCGCCAGGAATTTTCTGAATGGTTCACAGAAGAGTTGTGGCGCCTTGTTGGTTGGGATGTGTTGAATTCCGTTACACAACCGTTATAAGCCTTCTACTTTTATAAACATTTTCACCTATCCAGACATGAAGTGGAGGGAAGGCAGAAGAGGCATTTTTCATGCTATCCATTGAGTATCTATATTGCTAATTTTATATATGGACGCAGAATATGTCAGGTCATTGTATGACTATGAATATCAATCAAATCCCAGCTTCAGAATGCGATTCGCATTGCCCCCTAGGACCATGCCAATAGATTCAGAATCCTTCTCCCCAAAACAACTGCTTATAGCGTGATAATTCGTCGTGACGCTAGGCCACTTCTCATCTTCATCATGCAATGGTGGAAAGAAAGGATGATCAGTACCTATAATAATTAGTCCAAGATACTCCCAAGGAAACATAGAAACAACAACTTCCACTCCTCAGCGAAAAGGACTTACCAAACATCAACCGATCATGACTCCCAGCAGCAACAGCCGCCTGCAATCCAGCGGAGCCATAAACAACTGCATCAAGGAAAATATTCGTCTTCAATACATCCCAAACACCCCGCTTCGGTCCAGGAGTATCTCCCCCATTCGCAAGAAACTTCCGTTCATGCAAAACACAACTCTCAATCCTCCCCGCAAGAAACGGAAGAGTCCCACCAGAGTGAGCCAACAAGACCTGCAATCGCTCAAATCGATCAAAAACCCCACTAAGAAGCATCCGCGTCACCGCAATGGTAGTTTCAAGCGGAAACCCAAGCGCAAGCGGTAAAACATGTCCATACCGCGCAATCACCTCAGGACCCCCAAAAGCCTCACTAGGAAGCCCGTAGTGTGGATGAAGGAAAAGAAGCAACTGGGTCTCTTCCAAGGCACCCCAAATTGAATCTAGATCTGGATCATCGAGACCCTTACCTAGCCCCGATGTACCCATAATCACACCACGGATATGAGGCAGGGTGCGTAGTCGCTTGATCTCGGCCACCACGACAGATGAAGGTGCACTGAGTGGTAGAGCTCCGAAGGCGAAGAGAGATTTCTGGGTTTCGCTATTTACGCCTGCACATGTTGATTCTAGATCGTTGTTTATGCGCTCAGCCCATCCCTGGGCTTCGTCTTCTGGAACAAAGTCGAGCCATGGGTTTGCGAGGGAGATAACGCTGCAGTCTATGTCGTGCTTTTTCATAAAGTCGAGCTTTACGTTTATATCGGAGTATGAAGCGTCGACTGGACGACCTCGCTCATCGGGTGGTGTGGCGGGGTCATCGTCTGATGAAAGAATGATTAGACGGGGGTCTGCACCTTCGGCGGGGTCGTGGATGTAGGGAACTGTTTTGCGAGAGCGGAGAAGCGCCATGTAGGAGGGTGGATAGACATGGGTATGAACGTCGACGATAAGTTGGCGAGACATGGTTTCAAAGCTTGGAGTAGGAATTTGAATTGGGCGTTGGAAATGGTCTTGGGGACTGGGGGCTTATCAGGGGTCCTTGTTTACTGCGGGGGCTTGATAGAGGAGTGCAGGCAGATGCGGGGGTTGCAGATAGCTTGATAACGAGGTTGCAAGTGAACTTGGCGTGGGTTTTCATGCATAAGAACTGAAATCAAGCAGGGAAGACTGTCTGATAGTTATCAGTTTACGTTATTAATTGCAGGGGGTATGATCTAGGATACAATGTGTTGTCTATCCATCCCATAGGTGTGCCTGCTATACGCATGGATCAGCGATGTAAGTGCCGAGATGAATTGATTGCCACAGAAGATAAGCAGAATTCTTCGTTAAGAATTCTTCTTATCCATTATCATAGCTAAGAGTACAAACTAGTATTGACTAGTAACACGAAGCTGAATCATTGATCATCAAATAATTGTCATGGGATTGGGAAATCGTAGATTGTTACTGGTAAGCACAGCAACATTGAAGGTAAGCTATAGCACCGATCCCGTTCATTGGATCCGTAATAAGCCATGTTCTCCACTTAGCCTTTAAACGAAGGAGCCATTAGTATACGACTGTCATCATCAATCAAGAATATTAATGCCAAACTCACTCGAAAAATAGCCAATCTTTTACAACTGCTCACCAGCGAGGGTAATAGGCTGGACATTGGTGAATTTGGGGATATCAGCAAAGACCTTGGGGCTCTCAGGGTCCTGCAAAGCGTTCTTCAAGTCTTCAGCTTTCTCCCATTCGAGCTTGGCAGCGATAAGGTATTTGGAAGGAGAGCCATCGAGTGCAGTGGTGTACTTGATGATCTTCCAGTTGAGAAGACCGTGCTTCTTCCAGATGCTCTCAACAAGCGGCATGTGGGATTGCAGGTAGTAGGTTTCGTTGAATTGAATGCCCTCTTCATTGGGATACATGACTGCGGCGTGGTAAACCATTTTGGGCGAAAGTGAAGTTTGTAAGAAGATGAAGGAATTTGAAATATGCCGTTGGTTGGGATGTGTAGAAGAAAAGGAAACATCGAGCCCGAGACTTGGAGAAGATGGAGGGGCAGGCCGTGGTTCCTGGGCGGTTCCTGACGATTGGTCATCGAGGTCCCACCGGGTTTGCGTCTTATGGGGAATCGCTTCCATGAAATCAGCACTTGAGAGAAAATACACTTCTTGTAAAAACATTAAATAAATTTGTCGCTTTTAACTTTGATCCGTAAAGGTTATATCAATAAAACCACCCATTGTCAAAGGTCTTCCAATTACAACTTGAATCTAAAATCATAGATAGTATGCTGATTTGATTACTATATCTAGGAAACAGGATAATAATAGTATTTACACGCTGGATAATAACCACTATCTAGCTCGCAAGGGTAGGATTTCCAGGAAACGACTCTGGTCACCCACACACCCACAGGTCGGAACTTGTCCTCTACACTATATGGGGTGGATTGCAGACGAGAACAGGGCTCTTGTAGCGACTTAGAAGTCGGAGTACGAAACGAGCTTGGCCCTTATTCATTTTGCAGCCAAGATATGCCCTTTTTTGACTGGTGCAGGTCACGGAACACAAAATTTGAAGAAACAAATATGTAGATTGACCTTTCGGGATCCTATACTGACGTCGATATGGTTTAATTTCGGACGATCGGTCATAGAGAGTCCACTAAGAAATCCTTCACTGGTTACCATCAACCACGTTTCTGTGCACAATATTCGAATTTTCCATTTTGATTCTCTGATCCGCTCCTCGGTGACTGCTAGCGCGTAGAATTTCCACAAAGTCTCTCGCGAGGCTCGCGTAGCTTGGATCCGTACTCATCATATAGATATGCCAGCAAAACCACGTCCCCAGATCAGGAATCCACAACACCCACCAAAGAGACGACTTACACAACGACTTGAGCCTGCCATCTCAGTCATCAGTAAAGAGAAGTTCGCAGTCGTGATTAGTCCAGCGCCATGTAGCCTGTTCATCCGAAGTTATTTTCTGGGTTTAATGAATAAATACATTGCCCCAGGTCTTGCAAGTGATTATCCACAAACGGACTGAAGCCCCACCTTGCCCCGAGCTCCATCATCTGAAGATCCATGACGCCGCTGAGAATTACTTAGTAACAGTTCCACAGTATCACTGCCTCGAGGCGACAATCAAATATGATCTCGGGTATCTTGCAAGCTTCCAATGTGGACCTGAGAGATGCTCCATGTTTGTTCATGGCAGAAAAGGCTCTCTCACCGAGGGTAAATAGGTCGACAAGGAGAAGATATCTGGTTCGAAGCAAATAGATTGTCATGATGGTTGATGAGCGATGATCCCCAGGTTTCGTTTCTTTGATATCGATACATAACACCGGGGTATCGATTGTACAGTCAAAGATCGCGTTTATCATTGACAGAAGGCGAGGCACAGAGTCAAAAAGACAAAGTCTAGACCTAATTAAATGAGTCCATGACGTGCTAGTCATCTTGAACGACAAGGTGTTAATTTGTGGAAATGATAGAAGGTGTGTTTGAGAGAAAAGGTGCGTATGCGTTGGGTGAGGAATTCTACTGTGAGGGGAGGGCCTTTTTATAAGACTCTATATGCTTTACAATGGGGCCTCCAATGTTCAAAAGTGAGTTAAAAAGGGCTAAGGCAACATAAATGCGAGCTGAGGGACTCACTCTACTGATGTAGTGTCAGTTCGTGAAAGAACCAACCATGAAAAACAAGAACATAGATTGATAATAGTAATATTGAAAGTCCTCTGACTTTTATTCATATAGCGTGACCTTAATCCATTAATGTGAGTATTTCATGATATATTCGCGAAATCAGAGTAGAACATAACAGTAGGTTGAGGAACAGCCAGTCTCTACACACGGATGAGGAATAAAACCTTACAATCACCCGTGCCTTTAAGAGAAGGGAATATCAGGAGCAACAATAATTCGGCAGTAACTTGAAGTTTACGGGAGGTGTCAGTGGGAAAGGCCTAGGTATCTCTGAACTGTTATCATCCACAAAACTGTAGATTCACATCATGAATAATTTCAAGTTTATACAGCTCCGCTGTTCATGTTTTACTTTGTCTCTACTCAAAACCTTCGAGCGACCGACTCCAAATGGCTGAATTGTGGGGCTGTCACTAAAGTTTCGAGACTACGAGATTTATAATCCCCACTTAAAAAACAGAATTCAGACGCCAAGTTGAAGTTCGTATAGAGAAGCCAAGCCGCGGCCAAGAATGATGCCGGGGGTTGATGACGTTAAGCTTGGCGGGGTCCCCTTAAATACGTTGAGCGCCAAAAGACCCCTTAGTCCCGGAGTCTTTACCACCCACGGAAAAAGCAGCTTCATTCGCAATTCACAACCGTAAATATACCTCAACGGGAAATTGCTCATCTCTGCACCTCAAGATGTGTCTCGGTTTCGGCAAATTTTACGTTAAGCCTCAGCCACCACGCCGAGAGAAATACAAAAACGAGGAGAAATATCGACGGGACTATCAGCGATACGAAGAGGAATTAGAGGCTTGGAATGACCCAGAAAATAGGCGAAGGATGCTAGCAAATTCCCGCGCGGGCGGAACTGCTGGATTAACCGCTGCGATTTCTTGAGATATCATTTTGAGGGGGCATAGACAACGTGTGTGAGATTAGCATTCCCTACCTCAGTTACACCTTCTTTTGGGAGTGGTGGTCTAGTAGCCACGGTTAATACTAACTGCCATATAGTAGCAGCTATCAATGGATCTATACTGCAATCACTCTCCTGATCACTCTATATCAGTTTGAACACCAGGGGCACTAGTAGCTATTGTTTAATCATGTTTATTTGTGTATAATAATACGAATACATCCGGGCTGGTCAAAGTACCCCTTAATCCTTACAGAATCTATAGAGCGATATTTGACCTATGGACGTCCGAGCTGGAACTACTTATGAAGATGAGACATTCAGCTTCCAATCATCTAGCTCAAATGGGATTTAGTACGTATGGTGCTTCTGTCCAATCAGGTTCACCATTTTCCGGCGTTATCAGCAGCCCCGGAACCCATTATGGGTCCGCGTAGATCTACGCAATCCCGATATCTTTCAACGATAGCTCAATGTCAAGGTGCACAATTATGGAAGAACCGAAGCTGAGTGTATCGATTGAATTTCGAAGCCAGCTGACTTTAAAAATTATTGACTTTTTTTTACATGTAATTCTGAATTTTTTCAAGGATCAAAATCCATGGCATACAAATGCATGGTAGGCCCGAGCACTTGGATGCAGAGCTTATCTCCACACTAATGTTACATGCATTTCCCCCTCTTCACTCTCCTTTGTCTCTACAATTACCAGAAGATCGAGATTATTCACTGAATTATTTGCGATAGAACACCCAGAAGAGCCACTCAACAGGAAACAGGATAAAGACCTTTTTTTCGAAATGGCCAACGTCGCTCAAGAGCTCTCACCAGCTTCTACTGCCGTGGCAAAAGACGACTTGGTGATACCTGTATAGCCCCGCATCACATTCTCCAGTTTACCTATACAGTTCAGAAGACTCATGTGAATGCTCGCAGCTCATCGACTTTCACCCCTTTCTCTCTGGGACACCCGCCGATAAGCATGCCGTCGCTCTCTCGATCACGAACGCTTTCAAAACATCCGGCTTTCTTTATCTAAAGGCCCACGGCATTATACCCTCCATGGTATCACAGGTGTTCGCCTCCTCCGCTCGCTTCTTCAATCGTCCTCAGACACAGAAAGACGGGTTGGGTTGGACGACCCCACAGTCTAACCGTGGTTACATTGCAACTGGACGGGAGAAGCTCGCACCAATCGAAGAAACAGACGCAATCCGTACGATAAGAGGATCAGCACCTGATCTGAAAGAAACGATGGAGATTGGTCGAGAAGGTCTTGCAGAGCTCCCGAATCGTTGGCCAGACAACTTAGATGAAGAGGGTGGAAATTTCAAAGAAACAATGCTTTTGTTTTTTGAAAGCTGTAAAGGCTTGCATCGTCAGATTATGAGTGCAATTGCTCTTGGGATGAATCTTCCTGAGCACTTCTTTGATGAATTTGTCGACGAGGGAGATAACAATCTGCGTCTTCTTCATTATCCGCCTGTTCGGAAGGAGGTGTTCAAGGATAATCCTAATCAGGTCCGGGCGGGAGAACATAGTGATTATGGCTCTGTTACGTTGCTTTTTCAGGATCGCCATGGTGGATTGCAGGTGCGCAGTCCTAAGGGCACCTTCGTCGATGCCATTCCGATCGCAGATACTATTATTGTGAATGCTGGAGATTTGCTGGCTCGGTGGTCCAATGATACTATCACTAGTACTCGACATCGAGTGATTCAGCCACCTATGCCCCCGGGCCAGGAGAACCAAGATGAATCTGATACATACCCTTCTAGGTATAGTATTGCTTACTTCTGCAATCCTAATAACAACAAATTGATACAAGCTCTTCCGGGGACTTACGGGGAGGATCTTCATGTCGATAAGAAATACTCCGATATCACAGCGGGAGACTACTTGGTCTCTAGATTGACTGCGACTATTTAATCTAGTATTTACATTCCTCTCTTTCAGCCGCTCATAGCCGTCTGGTTTCAATTGTCCTTTTATTGAGTTTATAGCAATTCAAGAATTTGACCGCCATTAAGGCATTATTGAAACATGTCTTTCGATTCGTCTATAAAAATCTATTCAAAATGTCTTTTAAACCTAACCTTACCAGTCAAGCTATATTATGTCGCGATAAATGTGCTGACAGATCCCCAACTTCTATGTACTAGTAGGTAGAGGGCATAACGGAGAGACGACCACCATCGGTAAGCAGAATGTTACCATTCAAATACCCACCCGAGGCGCTCGTCATCCAAACGACCACACCGGCAAAATCCTGCTGACTTCCAGCACGAGTCAACGGAATCATATCGACCGGGAATGAGCCATCAGAGATTCCAGCATCCGGGACTCCATTGTCATTAAAGCTATGCTGGGCCATTTCGGATTGGTAAAGACCGGGAGAAATACCATTGAAACGGATATTATAAGAGGTGAAGGTCGTCGAAAGCATCTTGGTGAGATGATGCACCGCCGCCTTGGATACGTTATAAGCATAGCTGTATGGCGGCTTCCGGTTGAACCCAGCAAGAGACCCGGTCAGAATAACCTGGGGAGTAGGTGTCGACAGCACATTAGGCTGAGGAGCGGGTCTCTTCGAATTGGCGGCATCGAGAAGCGGCAAGAAGGCCAGAACAGTATAGTAGACACCTGTCACGTTGACATCCATGACATTGGTGAACTCGGTCATCGGGACATTGTATAGCTGATCTCGGACCTCAGTGATAGATGGCATAGAACCGTCGGCTTTAGGCTTAGGCATGGGCATATCGGGACCCATTATTCCGCTGTTGGCGAATAAAACATCGATGTGGTCTGTCTGTGCAGCGATGGCTTCGTATGCTGCATCGAGGGATTCCTTCGACGATACATCGCATTTAACTGGGATAATGACGTTGGGATCTTGGGTGGCTGTCTGTTGGAGGGCTTCCTCACGCCGGCCTAAGACGAAGACCTTGGATACCCCGTTTACGGCGAGGGCGTGGGCAATTGTACGACCGAGACCTGGTGATAGATGCTGTTAGCGGGGTTGTTCTAGTTTGGGATTTTTGATAAGGATATGGATACCTGAGCCTCCTCCAGTGACGACGACGACGCGGCCCTTGACTGAAAATAGCTCTGATGCTTGCAAGTGTGACATTGTGATTATCTCCAAAAAAACTTGTGAGTGGTTGAATTGACAAGAGAGGAGGAGAGTTGATTATCAACCATGTCAGAGACCCCGCATTCGCGTCATCTCCGTGCTCCACCTATGATCGGCGCATACGGCGATCGGGGGCATTCCGCGTTGTTTTTGTTGTTTTCCTATACAAGCCCGATGGAATGATGGCGAGAAAAAAAAAAAGAAATTGGAGTCCCGAAAGTGATATATTTTTGCTTTTCTAAAAAAAAATAATTTGCAGCGATTAGTGGCTCGTGATAACAATCTCCTCAAACACTGGATCTAACGCAGAGCTGTCGATGTGGGTATCTACCCTCAGTCTTTCCCCATCCGAGGCCCTCAGGTTCCCCTCAGCTTTATTCACAACTCTGCAACTTTAATACTTGTCAGGTTACAACAGATTTGTTCCTCTACTCGGATGTCCCCGGACCAAAATTTGATATGCAAATTGAATATAGACTTTCGATCTCATCCATGGATAATATTTGACGTCATTGCCGAGATTACCCGGCATGAACTCCCCAGTATTCAAGTTAACAGCTCCCGAAAGATCGAATGAATAATATATGAGCAACGATTCAAAGTCATTATTGAAATTCAAATCGACCAGAATCGACCGAAAGATAGAAAAAGAGAGAATGGCGCGGGTTCAATCGTTTTTTTGTGGTTAGCCGCTCATCTCCATAGACAGTAAGGTTAGGGCCCTGCATGCTCCCGTTAATGTGGAGTGGAGCATGGATATGACAGCATCAAGGGAATAAGCACCTGAAAACGATATGGATGATGGGGTTAGTCCAGGATTAAACCTTAATTATCCTGTTCATTTGGTCGGTTCGGAGGAACCCCCGTGCAGACCTGGTCATGACTAGACGCTGACTTCAATTCTCACTAACAATAGCCCTATAGCCAGGCAAAATCAAAGACTCATTTGGCATGTTGAGCTATAGTCGTTGACTTCATGAGGTAGCTTACCGCGCGTCCACTTCGGTCATTCAACCCAATATAGCCTAGACTTCCGACCTGTGCCCTGAAATTGAGCCAGCAAAGTCAATGAGACCGATTTCCCATCAGTTGCGTCAGTAGTTAATGATGCTTCCTTGGAACTTGATGGAAACCCTGAGGCCAGACTATATGTAACGTGGAGTATCCTGTCGGTGGAATCGAAGTATTTAACACTTTTTCGTCGGATCTTTGCTCCTGCGCTTTACAAGACGTCTATATCATTTTAATGAGAACAGCGCCATACTAGAAAAAACTAGCAGTACCAGTAATGATCTGGAATTCGATTTTTGGGCTGAGTGCCTTGGGATTGCTACCATTGGCATCTGCCTTACCAAATGATATTGCAGCCAGGGCAACGCCATCCAGCTCATCGGTCTCAGCACCACCTACCCGTTCTCATCCGACTAGTCTCCCCCATTCATCCTACACAGGAACCGCATTGACTAGTGGCGCACTTACGGCTAGCTCCGTTGGAACGGGTATATCCTCTGGAAGTGTCTCTCCCGCTGAGACTACCTATCCGAGTGATGGGAAGCTTCATAATGCCGAGCCAGCCCCATATGTTCCCGCTGGAGGAGTTGGAACCAATGGCTCAATTCCTGTCTACAACGCACAGAGCGACTTCGACTATGAATCTCTGGTTTGTTCTCACCATCACTAAATATGTAATACATGCATTTACTAACTATCACCAGGCCCTTGCTCTGTACCAGGAGTGGATTGAATTGGATATCTTCCAAGATGGATTGAGACGTTTCTCTGAACAGGACTTCAAGGCAGCTGGTCTCACACCGCAAGACCGAAACCTTATTGCCTTTATGGCTGAACAAGAAGTTGGGCACGCGACCATGATCAGCAACATCCTGGGTGCCGAGGCACCACAGCAATGTGCCTATGTCTACCCTTACACTAATGTGCAAGAGTACATTGATTTTGCTCAAAAGGTCACTCGGTTCGGCGAAGCTGGTGTATATGGATTCCTAGCTCACCTTGACTCGAGAGAGGCTGCTACCTTGCTCACCCAATCCATCACCACAGAGGCACGTCAGCAATTGATCTTCCGTCAGTTCCAGGGCCTCTTCCCAATGCCCGAATGGTTCGAGGTTGGTATTCCCCAGTCTTGGGCCTGGACCCTCCTAGCACCGTATATCAGCTGGTGCCCACAAGACCAGACTCGACTTGTCTGGCAGAACTTCCCAGCCCTCAAGATCATCAACCAGCCAAGCGTTGGAAGCAGCGGTAACTCCTCCGTTTTCCAAAACAATACTATCAGCTCCGGAACCAACGTGGTGAAGGTGCCCAACGGATCTCAGTCATCAAGCTCTGGCTCTTCCGGAAGTGACTGTGGCGCTACAGTCACGACTGATGACACCACCCCGCTTTCGTTCGCTGGTCGTCAGGTTGCTCTGCAATGGGAAACCCCGGGTAAAGCTGTTGGTCCCAACAATAGCTATGTGACTACTTCCCAGGCTAAGACTGCTAAGTACGTCGCGTGGGTTTCGCAGCTCAACGTCACTTACACTCCGCTGCGGGTTAGCTCCAATGGTACCCGGGGATATACTATCCAGCCAAGTGCAGAGACATACGAGGGCAACCCAGCAGTCAATGGAACGATGTTCATTGCCATTACCGATTCGAACCCTGTGCTGAGCCCCTTCAATCTCAGCTTGATCAACCCTCACGTTGTTGCTGGCCCTGCTATTTACCAGGCCGGCTAAGCGACAAGTATAGTGTGATGGAATGGATATGCAAAGCCCTATGGTCTATAATCGAAGATTCTGTACTCTAATTAATATGAATAATTGAAGGGAAGAAGGGGTAGAGAAAAGTGGCGTTGTCTTTTTATTTCTGAATACGAGTCGTGATGCCATTGATGGTATCTATATATGGATATTCTATTCTAGCCGTAAGGGCAAGTAGGAATAATCGTAGTGCTAGTTTTATTGGCCTCTTATCAACCTTATCAACCTGAAGGGATAATTTGCCAACGAAATCGCCCACAGGTAGTTTGAACATGGAAGAATACAAGTCAGATGGTTCCCTGAAATTTGCGAAGCATCAATTTCACCTATTGCAGAACAGAATATCAACGTATTTAAATCTAGTATATCGAAATATAAAAGAGGCGATAGCACCATGAAGCGCCGCGCGTTTAGTATAGAATATCTGCAGTGGTGATTCGATTTACCGCAATACCCGCTCATTCCCGCAATACCCACTAAGCCAAGAAACAGTGAAGATAAATGCGCACGATCGAATTTTCACCACAAATTTTGGAAGGAATTCCAATTACCATATTAAATGATTGATTAAGTTCGCAATTTGAAGATAGATGCATTCATCAAATACCCTTGCCCAAGGATGAATGTGTTCCTGGTCGCAATGTCCAACTGATATTACGCCTTCTGATAACATTTCCTGAATGTGGATCTCAGTCTAGTTTGACTCATATTTTTTTTCTAAGAAAAGAAATTAACAATCCTAAATTTTCAAGTTTATTTATTTAGAGACCGAGTCTTTAACATATTGAATAGCTTATCTAACCCGGAGGCCTATCAAAATGACTACTAATATTTCATCACGCGGCGAAAGTCTTGCAAAGAAGAAGCCAGTATTTCTCGATGTTCTAGCAGATATATGGGACCCGCTGGTCAATCCTACGGGAGTTGTGAATCTTGGCCTTGCAGAGAACGTGAGTCAGGATACGTTCAACAATGGGGTAAAGTTGTTGACAAAGTTATAGGCACTTATGCATACGGAAATGAAGCAATTCATGAATTCAAAAGTAAGATTCATCGATTGTGCAACAAAATGTTAGGCTATTAATCAGTTGGCCCTTCTAGATACACATTGACTCACATGCATTGACATATGGGGATGGTTTCTCTGGGAGCCAGAAATTGAAGAAAGCTATATGTCACTTCTTGAATCGGCAATTATCACCTTTTATTCCTCTTCATTCTTCACATGTGACTGTTACATCCGGAGTGAGCAATGCACTTGAATGTACCGCTTGGGCTCTATTCGACCAGGGTGACCATGTGTTAGTTAGTCGGCCTTATTTCAATGCCTTCCACACAACCTTCAGTACTCGAGCAGGGTAAGTTTATTCCCAATGAGGATATATGGTGGCTACTAACAATTCTCTGGATCAGGGTTGGTCTTCTAGAAGTTAAGCTCGGGGAGATAGACCCATTTACCCTTGCCGCTGTTGAGAATTATGAAGAGGCACTTTTGTCCGCACGGAAGGAGGGCATGAATGTGAAAGCACTTCTGTTATGCTCACCCCATAATCCTCTTGGTTCGTTAATATCCACTACTTTTGTTGTTCCGACTAACAATGGTAGGTCGATGCTACCCTGAACATGTATTGCGAGAGTACATGCGGCTATGTGGAAAATATGATCTTCATCTCATCAGCGACGAGATCTATGCCCTCTCCGTATGGGAGAGCCCTGATCTTCCAGAGGCAGTGAGCTTCAAGTCTATTCTATCCATTGACACAGCCGGATTGATAGATGGAAGCATGGTACATGCAGTATGGGGTCTTAGCAAGGTGAGATAACTTCTTGCACTATGATAGCACAAAATTGACTGTTGACTTACACTTCTTCAACTAGGACTTTGGTGCCACAGGGTTACGAATTGGATGCTTGATTAGCCAGTCTAATCATAGGCTATTGGAAGCTGCAGATGGGATCTCGTATGGACAGCTTTATTCCTCTGAACGTGAGCCTGACTGACTCGGTTTGGAACAGGCTTTTGAACTTTCCTTCAAGTGCCGCAGACAGCGTTGCCGCCTCCTTACTGGCAGACGACGGATTCACTACGCAGTATTTGAGGACGAACCAGCTTCGTCTAGCCGAAAGCTACAAGTTCGTCACAGCATTCCTTAAGCGTCATGAAATTCCGTATTCCAAATGCAATGCTACATTCTTTCTGTGGATTCGGCTGGGGGCGGTCGTCAAAGATCCAAATACTACTGATGATGAAGTTTCAGCAAAGCTACGGAAATTCAAAGTGTATATGGCAGCGGGATACGCATATGCAAGTGAAGAAAGGGGATGGTTTCGTATGGTGTTTGCACACCCAAGACCTGTGCTTGAGGAAGGGCTTCAGCGTGTAGCCCAGGCGTTAGATTTATAGAGAACAAGCCAAGAGAACAGCAGGCTTCAAGTTATTGTCAGGACTCTCATTATATGTGAACATTGGGTAGATTGAAATATACTATTCATGCATAAAAGGGCAAGAATTACTACAAAGATCTCATGACGCATCTGCTATAGCATCCACCATAATTTCGACAAGCATCTCCGGATCAGCAAAATTTGAAACGACAAGAAGGATTGCAGTCGAGCCTATATCCCCACCGAGTTGTCGGCCCAAAATATCCTTGAATCCCTGCATGACAGCCGGTGCGTCTTCATGGCGCTGAATGAAAAGCTGAGTGCGTATGATACTTTCTGCTCCCTTGCCACCAAGAGATTGGATAGCCTTGATTACTTCCTTCAAGGTCACTTGTGTTTGACCCCGCGCATCTCCAGGAAATAACATGCGGGGACTCTCTGGTGGGCTCTCTGGGTCTGCGGCGGTTGTACCTGAGACGTAAATTTGCTGTCCAACTCGAACGGCACGGTAGTAACCGTACGCTGCCTCCCAAGGGGAGTTGGTTGCGTAGAATTTCTTTGTTGAAGGTGTGGGAGTTGGGATGGATTTTGATGCCATTGTTATCTGGATGATTGGCCTTAGCTAGATCAATTGATGCGATGTGAAGATTCGAAGGAAAGAGAAAGAGTACAATGGATAGTAAATCCAATTTCCTTTTATATAGTAAGTAGGTGGGGAAAAGAACCTGCCTAGGCGGGACTACATATATTATGACTCAATAATGGCCAAGGAAGTATAAGCGAGGTAGTAGCTCTCGGGATGACGATGTACTCAATAGCAACATTGAATTAGCCGTTTCAGGTATTGTTGGTTCTGAGGCTGCTCACTAGCAATGAATCAATAAATTACTAACATTTTCTCGTCTACTTAGGCGAACGACAAAAACGCCCTTCGATGGAACTGCTCAGCGGAGGGGCAGGATTTGCCAGTAGATAGAGATCTTGAAAAAGAGAAGTTTATTTATTGCTTTGACTCTAGATATAATTGGTTCAGGTCACCTACAGCCTATCATATTAGACGTGGCGGACTAGGTGCTCCAGATGTCCACTTGGAAGGGAACAGTGCCATTTGGGGAGAAAACTAGCCGAACATGTTGAAAGCGGCATCCCATCGCCATCCCATCGCTATCCCAAACTCCAGGGTTGCAACAAATGGGAGAGCAATACTGACTAACTAGCCAGACATTCCAAACGAGAAAGCTCAGCTTCTCGGCTTCAACACTCTGATGGTCCGCCACGCAATCAAACTGGCCAGAACCGCAAGATACACTCCAAACCCGCGCAAACATCCAATGCCAGCGGGCCCTTCATTGTACCTCCCCAATAAAAAGGAGTACGCAAGTGCTGCGTAGTGACATGTGCGACCGTATGCCATGACAAGAGACATGGATCAGGGGAAAATTTTTGAACAAGAAAGCAGGGAATACCACTAAAAAAAACATCGTTTCCGATGAATCATACCTGTTAGATCTCCTATCGCTACTATTTATTGCATCGCTCATATAATTGGGCCCGGGATGTTCTCAGTGGGCGGGCCACTTTCAACTATTGTGGTATGGCTCTTCTTCTCTGCCAAAAATTACAACATGTTATTTTTGAGTGCCAATATCCCTGCATTGGTTCATTATTGCCATTTGAACATTATAGATTTCCCAGGGGATCCAATTCTTGGTAAGATGTCGAGAAAGGGACACCATTTCCTCGTCGGCGTTCTTAGTGTGGCAACGGCATCATGCCCAATAAAAACCCGAGCTGACGAGATTATCAGCCAGCACCGTCGCACATCTTCCCTAGTTTTGCCTTAAACTTGGTAAAACCAAAGAATCAACAGTAAAATATCTTCTTCCCTCTTAAACTCTTTTCTCTGCCTTCACTTTCATTCTCTTATCACCCCAGCCACTCAACAGTCATGCTGAAACCTTCAATCATCATCATACCCGGTGCATGGCACAGACCAAAGCATTATGAGAAGCTCAATAAGGGGTTGGAAGAATTTGGGTACGAATCAGTTGCCGTCGACCTACCCTCTCTTGACTCCTCCCCACCTCTTACCAGCTGGGAGGCAGATGCCCAAGAAGTCCGCCGTGTCATAATGAACCATCTCGACCATGGCAAGAATGTTATCATGATCGCCCATTCCTTCGGGGGAGTGGCCATGTCTGAAGCAGTGAAGGGACTGGGACGAAAGGCGAGACAAGATCAAGGCTTACAAGGCGCCGTCGTGAGATTGGTATACATGGCTGCAGTGGTAATCCCAATTGGTCAGAGCTACATGGATCAAATGAAAATGAAAACGCCAGAGGGGGCAGACGTTGAAGGACGGCGTAAAGAAGTCGAGGGAAATTCGCGTGGAATGATTCCTCAAGAGGTAAGAACAGTCGCCCCGGAGAAATGTCGCTCACGGACTTGGAGCAAATTGCTAAATCTCGCCTTGCTTTTCTAGGATGGCTCTTTAGCCCTGGATGAGGATGTAGCCAAGGATATTCTCTTTCACGGGTGTGACCCTCAGGATGTACAGCAAGCCGTCGAACTTTTAGGCTCGTTCCCCTCAGGCCCAATGTACGTTCCCGTTACGTATTCGGCTTGTGTTGACTTTCCGAGCACATACATTAAGTGCAAAAATGATCGCGCATTTTCTGTTTTGACGCAGGAGCGGATGATTGCTCAGATGGGTGGTGTTTTTGACGTTGAGGAATGTGAGGAGGGGCATTCGCCATTTCTCAGCAATCCTCATTTTGTTGTTGATTGCATCCGTCGTGCGGTGGGGGAAATCCCCATGATATTTTAGGACATTCATGTACAGCATGCCGGGGAAAATGATAACATCAAATCGACAGAAGTCTCACTCATAGTGAAGGATCAATGCCGAGTAATCATGAGTCATGCGCACACTTCTCTTGGTCTTGCTATTAAAACCAATTAAACATAAAATATTTTAGTCCTATTGTTCTGAAATAATAACAAATTCGATTTGATGTACTCAACTGAACCTTTAAAATGCCTTTTTTACCCACCACCACCAAAGTCTGAATCGAGTTTCCATAAAGAAATCTGCCACTGCGGTGCTTTCCGTTTCACTGTAAAGCTATCTCCACCCTTGGACCAACATCCAACTAGTAGCTGTGATTGTTCAATATGTCAGAAGAACGGCTACCGGCTTGTCTATCCGCCCACGACGGATGTCACATTCCACAGAGGGCGTGATGGGCTGAAAAGTTACCGTTTTGCAGCCCGTGAAGGCGAACACCAGTTCTGTGGGGAATGTGGGAGTAGTTGCTTTCTCGGCCTTCATGATGAGCCAGAGCCTCCATTTATTGCCGTAAATGTATGTTCCTCTTGTCGCTTTATCTTGACATCGAGTTAATGCTTTCAGGTCCACATTTTCGAGGGGCTTGACTACGATAAGTTGAAGATTAAGAAAGTTGACGGCCGGTCGCGAAGGCCAGAATATCAAATTGCAGAAGAAGAACAGAAATAACTGAGTCGACCAATGGAGCTATTCACAAAATAATTAGCCCAGGCTCGCAGAAGATAAAAAGGCCCGCCAAATGCAGTGTCCCTCGCAGTGTCCTTTATACGTTCAACAAAAGATCCAACCATTCATAAAGCATTCAATCAAATATCAAAGCTCTTGCCTCAAAGCTTAAGACTATAAAATAACTATAGCAAGAGCATCTTAGCCTTGATAGCCGATCATTTCACTTTAGAGGCAAGGAAAGTAGCAGCATCGCTAGCATCAGCGCCATAAGTCAAATGGGCTGCAGTGATAATCAAGGTTCCATCGCAGACTTCATCACCCACAGCGCAGTAGACCTTAGTTTGATCCTTCGGGTAGTTAGGAATTTGACCACCATCCTGCAAATTCCGAGTGAAGCCAAACAGGACAACGCCCTTGACCTTAGCGACGACATCGCTGGATAGCTTCTGGATAGCATTGTCCATGACAGCACTTCCCTGACTACAAAAGAGTTAGCAAGGATCGAACAGCTTCACAATTTCGTACCACTAACCTGTATCCACCCGCAACGATCTTTGCGTTGGGGCATTTGGTATTGCACGAATTAAACTCATCCACGGCAGCTTGGATATCCTGTGGTGCAGTGTTCTGGGGAAGGAAGTTCTCTCCAAGTCCAGCTGTGTATGCACCGCCAACACCTTGGCAACCTAAATCACCACCTAGCTGGGTGCTCAGAGCATCGCATACCTCTGGACCGACGACGGTGCCCTGGGGAGTTAGTTGAGATCTCTATATTTTCTTGAAGAGCTAACTTACCATATTGCCCACTTCGGTGGATCCTCGAGCAAAGATAAACATTGTACTTTTGCAATTTCCGTCATCAACGTCGGTGGCCGAAATGTATTGGCGACTTTGAACACCCGTCGGGCTTGCCGCGATCAACGGGACGAGAGCCAGCGAGAGAAGAGCTTGAGGAAGCATTGTATCGACGGATAGTGAATGATGGAATTTTCTGTTGACTCTTCATTGTCTTGATTATATGAAATTTTGTTCATTTTATAGTGTTGAATGCAAGTTTGAGTACAGGTGGGAAGAAATCCAATATTTGAGGCTTCGGGTACATTTCGGCAAGCAATAGTTTCAGAATCTCTCAAAAACGAGCGATGTCTCGACTAACTTGACCAAGCTTTTTCTCATTCATTAATCTAGCCTCTTTCATCGTTGACTAGATCAAAAAGGTGCATTCCCCGCTCCCCTGAAAATCATCCCAAACGTTAGTCTCTAGGCACCCTTAATTCCAAGAAACCACATGGCAGCTCAATTTTGGATATTCTAACGGCATGGGCCACAAAAGCCGTTATCTGGATATGAACCGAAATATGAATCGTGTTCGAATATTCATTCCTATCTCGCAAATTCCTTTAGGGAAATTGTCTTTATCTCAGTCCTTGAGCCGAGGCCCGATTCAATTTTTGTATATGCAATCTGCAAGCTCGGAAACCAAAAAAACCAGCGGAACATGAAACCATCATGCACAATATGTACCGCTCTCCTCTTTCAAAGGTCCAAATGCCCTCGGCTTTGGCTCCTGCTCAAAAGACCATTGCCGACTAACAGTACTAGCACATACATTTTTTGACCCTACAGGTTGATCATAAGAGTCCACCTGTTGGGAAACCGATATCAGCTTAAGGATAACTTTGACAGAATTGACTCTTCCTTTCTATAGACAACTGTGACCAGCTATCTCGAGAGACTTCGATGGTTCATGATCGAGGACAAAAACATTCTATACCGTAAGATCAATTCCGGTGTTTATGAGAGCATCGCTAGCTTTTCCCGACTCATCCGCGATCCGCTTTGTAAACAAACCCGTTCACGATACGCAGCCAACAAGAACTTACAAACGGGAAAAGCCCGGATCGATGACCTATGTGGAACTTATTATTGGGCGGAATTGGTAGTGACGGTTTACGTATGTATAGAAGCATTCACAGCTTTATAATCAAAAATGCAGTATCAATCGCTGCAAGATCCGGGTGCACTGGCAATCTTCAGTGGGGCGCATTAAGGAGGCCCATCGAACAGGGAGCTATCGTGTTATCTCTTGTTTGTTATATGAAGTCCTTATGCAAGTATCAAGATCACTCCAAAATTAATCGTTTGTTTTTGATTAAAGCAATTGACGACCGGGTCCTAAGCCCCGGTTGGACCGAGAAAGATATATGCCACTGCTAGTGAATAGAATGGCGGTTTATATATTATTTGAAGGGTCTCGATACTACCACTATTTAAACTAAGAAGCCACTGGCTTCAAGTTGAATATGTATACGCGTAAAGCGTAGGTAAAGCGTGGTCAAAATATAGTTTGAGCTTACCTGGTTCTGGGATAGTTCGTGAGCACATTTGCGCATATATTTCTTAATGGGCGAACCAGATCCATTGAATTCATATATTTAAATCAATAATATATGTCATCTCTAGGGCTGTAGTGGTTATGTTCATCACAGTGACTTGATTGGCGGCGTCCTGGATGTTCAAGTTGTTGTCTGGACTGCTCCGCAAGGGATGATCTCCGACCCCTTCCACTTCCAACGTCCCAACATCCGCGTTTCGTCCAGTCGGGGTTTTGAATAAGAACCCAATAAGTCAGCTTTAGCTGTTTCTAATACGGTGTAATTGTGCAACGCTCAACATTGAACCTGGGTATCGCCGTTTTCTGCCGTCAGGTGACCTGGATACACGACCTACCGTTACATCTCCATCCCTTCTGGTTCTCTTACACCCTCAATCCTCTCACTTGTCGCAGCAATCAGTCTATACGTGTCTATAGCGACGGTGTATTAGCTGAATATGGAAATGACCACAGAAACCGCAACTTCCTCCAGTCCGGAGATGACATCAACCGGACCACCCGCCGGCATGGAAGCACCAGATATGGCCTTTAACACGAATAATCTGTCAGCAGTCTTATTCTCACAATCCTGGATGCCAAATACCATAGCTGGTTATGTCGGGTCATGGTTCTTTCTTTTCTTCTTAGCAATCATATGGCGAGCATCGGCTGCGTCACTATCGAAGCTCGATGCATTTTGGGCCGCGAAGAACGCGAGGTACTCGATCCTTAGCAACGGGGGCCAGGATGAACCACCTCAAAAGGATGTCGCTCAAGGTTGGAGAATCTCAGTCAATCTTCCTCGGGCGCTTTTGCGTACGATCCATCAAGGCATTGCATATCTATTGTAGGTCGCACCTTCCCTTTAGTGAAGACAGCTCAATTAACTCACAATTTGCTCCAGGATGATTGCGGTCATGACTATGAATATTGGGTTCTTCTTCGCAGTGCTTGTTGGTTTTTTTTTCGGCGAGCTCATTTTCAGTCGCGTTTCTCGGGCTGATTAATCAATTGACTGGCTCTTTCAAAATGATTGATCCAAAAGTACGTCTATCTTGATCTTGGGCTCTGCAGATAGCTCTGAGCTTTCTGTCTCCAAGACAACACACACTCTAGACCCGTCAATGAATTGATCAATCTTGAAGATGCTTCGTCCCCTACTGCATATTACATGACTTTCGAGAATAAAGAAACCTCTCTTCCGACTTCACAACCAAGATAAGACTCTAAAATCCCAAAATTCCCGCAGAACGGCGTTCTCAAGGCTCATAATAAGCCAACATACCTTCTCACAACTCCAGTAAACTGCTTCGAGGTATTCTTCTTTGGCATGATTCCTACTTCCATCTTTATCACAGCATCTAGAATACCGAACCTTTGACGAGTATGCCTGAGAACGAAAGAGATACCATGAGGCGGAGATCAACCTTAGGGCTCTGCCATGTTGGCAAAGACGTACCTTTTTGGCGTTTCCTCAGATACCATTAGTCCCATCCGCTGGCCTGGTATCCAATATCTCAATACGCTCAATCTACACGTGGCCATGTCCATGTATTGCACAACATAGTTTAATACCCATAGGAACCTTAATTACTCTGCATGTGAGCCGAAATCTATGTGACACCCAAAATAGTTGTTCCATTTATCAAATTTGATAAATAGTTTGGTGATGTGAGAATGCTTCATTTGAGAAATCCCACAGCTGTCAATACTAAAGGGGTTTATAGACCCCTTCAAGATTTCCTAGCTACGTACTACACCCTCAATTCTAGTCCAAATTTTTTTCTGAAGATACTCGAAGCTTCGCCTCAATCGTCTTATTCTTCTCTAAAGATACTTATCTCAATTTTAACCCCGATTTTATGATAGCTGGTGGGTAGGAAAATGACCCCGAAGGCAAGCCAGCCTCGAAGGCTTCCCCCAAGTCCAAACAGTCTACTAGAAAGAAGAACGCCTACACTGGCAATGCCGACGCGAAGTTGACTCTCCTCTACATGTGCTACATAAACAGGGAAGGACCAGTAAGGATTTTTTTGAAGTCCTAACTTCGTTGCTTGCTACTAGCTTCACCGAGGGTTCACTCCCCTTCGAAGCACTGCTATCTTCAAGGAACAACGCCCCCACAATGAATCACTTCAATTTACACTTCGAACACTCCTGCAGCGACTCCACCTTCGGCGATACCTCAGTTTGTTTTACCCATTCACTGGCATGTCGACGATTCGACTATGCCGGCACTTTATAACGTCAACACCACACTTGATGGCCTTGCCTGTGACTACGCCCGCCTGATCAAACATTGTGTCTTCCGCTACGCCAATCAGTGTGTGTGTGTGTGCTGCCTTCACCTTGGGTCTCACTGCCACCCGGTGATCCAACGCTGAGAGAATCTTTGGCACCTGATCTATGATATTCACAACTACGTCTTTTCGAAACTCCACTATCGGCTGTTGGCGATTGTGATCGCCAATGACTCTGCCCACCCGGCTCCCCCGGCACCTCCTAGAACCCCAGTACAGAACCCCTCTGAGTCTCTTACCCTACGTTACCCTCCTCGCTTTCGTCAATATACCCGTGGACAGCAGGGATAGACCTCTTCCCTTTCTCTCCTACCTCTAACCGTCAATAGGAGATGGACCTGCTCAGCCTTGTCGTTACTCCGAGCTGAGCTATGTAAATACTCCTATCCGAAATACTCGAGTTATGCGTGATCATTATCGGCTCATTCTCGATAAGAAGTTGACTGCTGAGGAGTTTATGGCTGCTATGGTCCCGGTCCTCGCGGAGAAACGCTATATCAAGCATTGAATGTCCCAGGAGTGTCGATACTTAGCTTTGAACCTTTCAGCGAGCAATGCAAATTATTGAATACATATTGAACCAAAGTTCCCATCTTCAAAGGATTAGGTACGCAGGGAGAAGAACTGACTGATATTTTCGTACTTAGTCATTTCTGTCTCTTTTGAAACACCTATCACAGTGAGTATAGCTTTTGGGCAACAAAAGTGCTTCGGTTGCTATGAGGAATATTGTAACTGTAGGCTACAAAGTTCAAGTCCACGACGAATGACTATGACATGGACACTCAACCCGTAAAATGACGGATTCGTCCCAAAATCAAGGTTGTGTGCACCTATGTCTCGACTCGATGAGACAATTTACCCCAAAAATATGCCTAATTTCCAGAAAGTGACAGCGCAAAAAACTTACCTGAATTAGTCCCTGACACCGCTCCGATGGCCTCCAGCCCTTTTTGGCAAGAGTGCATCACCGACCTTTTACGATTCAAGTAGTCTGCCATTTCGGTCGTCGCCTGCATACGTCGAATCCTTCTCCAGCACAAAACTCAAAGGCTCAAGAATCGCGGTTACTAGCGCTGACACCGGGCAGCAAACTAGCCTCATTCATTCCTGCTTGGATTAAGTTCATATGCAATCCTTCAACTCCCAACCACGCCGTAGATCACGCAGTAGATCACGTCAAGCGGGGTACGCAGTACATACAGTAGTTCGCGCTAACAAGCCCACATAGTTCGAGGGAACAGAAAGTGCGGTGAAGAAGATGCATGAACATGTGGAAATCCCAGAAAATAAAGTGGGTCTAAGTCTAATCTCAGTAAGCTTGATTACCCCTCTTGTACTGGAGTCAATTTTCGCTTGTGGCTTGTTTCTCCAATTCTACGGACCGGAAAGATGCCGTCGTATCTAGATCAAGACCATTGCAGTAAACACTTACGACGTTGATAGAAATGACTTGCACAGTGGGAATAGCTGGTATTTTGTAGCCAATGGAAACGAGAAATAATTGATTTTTGTATACATTTAACCCAGCAAAACCAAGTTGATCCTCCGAACTCCCCCGGCCCCACATGGGTGCTGATCCCCCCTCCCGTGCTCCGCTGATCCACGAATCCAACAAGGAGGCTGGGATCTCATTATTGGAGAACGCCAAGATCGATCGAATCGATCGGGAATGCAATGCTTTTATCGGAATGAGAATGGAGAATGCTAGGAAATCGCACAATATTTAGCGATGAATACTATTTTAGAAGGTGGGGGAATGAAATAAAATTGTATTCCTTGCTGCTGCCAGTGCTCAGGTAGGTAGATTTCAAAATCCACTACAATATGCAAGCAAGAGATTATTTGACTCTTTCCTTTTTCATCATAATGGGGTGGACCATTTCTGAGTACTTTCTATTGTAGTCACGGTAATGCCTATGTTATTATTAGTATTTCGAAATTGACTCGAGAATCTTGGAAATGGCATGAAATTCGGCTAAATGGGCTACACAATTCCGATCGTCATAACAGCCGGGTCGCGTGGCTGTAGTGTGCATGTACTTAGCAAGCAGGATATGCAGCTAGCCCTAAATGGACATTGATGGGGGTATTTGTAATTATTTGTTCATTTTGGCGCGTTCTCGGCTTCCGGAGTCGGGTACGGAGTGTACGGAGTCCTGGATTGGATGTTAATAAGCGAGGTGCATGGTTCCTACATGTGTACCCATGTGCTTTACGAAGTATAATACGTTTAATAGATTTTTTCAAAGGTAATTTTTGAAGAAATATTCAAATTTTTATTCTTGTTATGGATTCGAAAAGGACTAGATCGCTTATAGCTTCTAGTCTTGCACAAGATAGATAGGAAAATGTAAACACCGACACCAACCCAGGAAAATCACTGCCGCAAGAGAGGGAATGAAAAAAAAGAAATGAAACTCCAAACCACCGAGCAGACTCCGAAATCCCCCCCCAAAAAAACAACTTATAATCCACGTGAAACACTCGTCATAGATGGGGTAAAAAAATATAGAATCCGAGGTCATGATGAAACGATAGTTGATCGCGAGCCGCCCGAAAGTATCCCGAATGCAGACCTAAGCATCCCCAAAACACCACTAAACATATTCCGCCAACTCCTTACTGTTCCTATATTGGAAGGAATGCGATTAGAAAATGCGTCGAAACCCAATGAGAAAAAGAAAAACGCCCGCGAGAGTTTCGCTTGACTCAGACGGTGACCCGTCCCTCTGGTGCCATACCGACGGGGACGTCCGCGCTGGTGGGCAATGCCCGGGCAGGAGTGCCCTCACCTTCGAAACGGGATAGAAGGGATGCAACCATTTCGCGGTAGTGGTTCATCTGTGACAGTTTGAAACGCTGGATTTTTCCGCTGGCTGTGCGTGGAATTTCTTCGACGAAAATCACTCCGCCGTCGAGTGCTTTGTAGCTGGCTAGTCGTTCGCGGGCGAATTTGTATACTTCGGCGGCTGTGAGGCGGTTTACGGAGGGGTCGCGGGAGCGGACGACGAAGGCGCGGGGGACTTCTCCGCCTCTGATGTTGACGCCGGTTACTGCTGCGTCGGTAATTCCGGGGTGTTGGAGGAGAACGGTCTCCACCTCTGCTGGGGCCACTTGCCATCTATTGAGCAAACGTCGAATATCAGTATACAGTACAGCTTTCTTTTTCTCTTTTGGGGCGCAGATTTGACTTCCGCCCCTCCTTTTGAAATCTATTCTCATAATAAAGATCACTGCATGGAGAATGGATTACTTACCCTCGGACCTTAATCAATTCCTTCGTTCTTCCGACAATAAAGTGATATCCGTGCTTCCGATACACAACGTCGCCTGTACGGAACCATCCATCTTGGTCTTTGGCATCTGTGCGACCCTTGTATGACTGGAGCAATCCCGGGCCACGAACGTACAGTTCGCCAGCACGATCGTCATTTTGTACAACCTTGCCCTCGTGGTCGACCAAGCGCGCTTCATAACTCGCAGACAAAGTTCCAATGCTACCGTGGTTGTTACGCTGCCCATATCGGCACTGGAAAGCAACTCCCACCTCCGTCATGCCCCACAGTTGGGCCGCGTATGCATCGGAATGGAGGAGGCTCTGGAATTGAAGCATGGTCTGTGCATCAATCGGTGCACCAGCAACACCAACGTATCGCAATGAGCTAAGGTAATCAGCGATGGGAAGCGGAGACTGATTGATTGATTGCACAATAGCAGGCACAAGGTATGTCTCCGAGATCTGGTAGCGATGGATAGTCGCCAGGAACTGCTTCATCTCGAAGCGTTGCAGAACAAAGACAGGGTGTCCATAGCGAACAGGGAACAAGTGTGTCCATAGAGCGCCGAACATATGGAACATGGGTAGCGACATTAAGCGGCTAACCGGGAAGGGGACGTCGTACTGAATAGCCCGATGGTGCGACACAATAGCATGATGCGATAGGATCGCGGCCTTGGGGAGTCCACCGGTCCCACTGGTGGAGAACATGGCAGCGGGAGTAGTTTGTGCCTCCACTGGATCTGTGAACATCATCCAGTCACTTTCTCCATAGCAGAGAAGGCGGGGGAAGTTGATAAAGTCGCGCTCAGTGTTGCTCATGGCTAGGACCTCTTGCGCGGCTGGGTAACCCATTTCGTACGACAAGAAGAGCTGAGCACAGTTGTCTACAGCGCGCTCATCCACGATACAGATTTGTTGTGGGTGAATGCCGCGGGTGGCACCAACCTCCATGACCATGGGGAGTGCATCTCGAGTTGTGAAGATGAACTTTGGCTCGGCGAGGGAGACAATGTGGTCGAATTCTTGTGTTTGGCTTCGAGGGTTTGAGCCCATGTAGACTCCACCTGCACCAATGATACTGAAGAAAAGGGCGGGGTACAAGATCTGTATTATGCAAGAGGCCGCAGGTCAGCAATCAATCACCGAATGATGTACTTTTGGAGATGCTTGAGATGAATGACTTACACTGTTACCCAGATTCATCAGCACACAGTCACCCTTCTGCAAGCCATGCGCCTTCAAGCCCGCAATGAGGGTTCGGACCAGCCGGTGAAATTGCGTGCCGGTAAAAGAACGCGATGGGTCCTCGGCATCAATGAATAGTGGCTGGTTCTGGTTGTATGGCTTGGGGCCACCAAATGTGAAGGTCAAGAGATCGGTATAAACATCTTGATTGAGAAGGGGGTCAATGGAGCCCGTGGGCACAGAAGCATCCCAGTAGCCCATGATGCAGACAAAGACTCAATGGGGGGAGACGTATAATAAAGACAAGTAATGATAGTATATGATAATATGAAGTAGAAGATGGAAGTAAACGTTTTAGATTGAAGAGGATTGTTCTTGAAATAAACAGATCGAGCTGGAGGGGGGAAAGGGTGGGATATTATAGACATTTTGGGAGGAGTCGTAGAATTTGAATTCTTGAATCCTGTCAAGTTACGAAACGAGTCGGTGGACAACAGTTGATTTGGAATATTTGGAATACTGGGATGCTTAGCTCATCCAACGGACCCACTTTGGCGGTACTTTGGGACTGTGGGAAGGACCCGAGTGACTGGGACCCAGTGGGAAGGGCCGGGTAAGTACCTTGACTATGGGTATTGCATACAAAGGGTACTTCTGGTTTATGCTTTGGGAAATTCAAATAATTCTACTACATCTACTACTCGCACGGAGTACAGTTACCTAGGTTTGCGAATATCATGAGACAGGTTTCAAGGGCTTATGATTTCATGATTCGAATTATTGAATGTGATATCCACTGAAGGGAACCAGGAGACTAGGACATGAGGGGATCAGCCAAGACACTTACCAAGAGAGCGGATAGAACGAATGGAGATAGAAAATAGAAAATAGAATAAAAAAATTATAAAAAATTATAAAAAAAATTGTGAAAAATGTAAATAAAAAGAAAATCAGTCAAAAAAGAAAACAACACAAGAGCTAAACTAAAAATGTATGTGTCATGGCTGATGGCTGAGATACACTGAAAGCAGCGTGTCCAGCCCCGGGCTCCACTTCACCAGTTCGCGCTAAATCAATTTAGTGGCGCACCACGATGGGGCTAAACAGATCATTGATCATTTCGCCCCCCCTTTCATATCCCCATTCACGATCATCACTTCCATTATGTACATATGTCAATTCAATGTTTGACCCCAGCTGAGCCACAAGCTTGGATCACTCTACGTGCCGTCTTATCGCTTTACAATGTCTACTCCTTCCCTGTCCGAACTACTCCAGGACCAGTCCCCTCGCGCATCGGTCACTCCGCGATCGGCCTTGACTCCATCCAGAATTGATCTGCTTAAGCGTGCGGAGTTCAGTCTACGCCAGGACTCCAAGTCCCCATTTTTGAGTGGCGCTTATGTGCTCGCTACACTCTAATCCCTACCTCGCAGCAATAGCTTATTGGTCATGCACGGATCTGCCCACGAGTTGATCCCGTCAGATCTGGCGACAAGGATACACTTGGAAAAAGCTCGAGCCGAACTCCGTCCCGTGTCCTCGGTCATGCCAATGTCAATGTCAATGATGTAGGCCAAACGCACATCCCAGCCCACACCTGTCACTAGTAAGTTGGGTTAGCAACAAAAAAAAGAGCTGAATATCGCCATTTCTTTCCATTTTCCTCTTTTTTGTACCCTCTTTTTTTTTCTTGATCCTCCTCCTTCCAAACATTTGGTTCCTTTGGATCCACTCGGGACATGCCGGCCGTGACAGTGACAGCCTTTGTACCAAGGGACTTACTTTCTTCAAAAAGCTACCCCTCTATTCCCATGGATCCGCCAGACCGACTTTATTGAGTAACGGGATATCCCCCAAAATCCCAGTCTCCTCACAACCTGATCTGAGGGAAAGTGGAGAATTGGCCCACTATCGAAAGCTTACCCCTTCCGTGTGATAACAAGGCAGCAAAACCGCAAAGGGAAATCATAAAATCCACCTCCCTTGGCAGAAAGCAATCCAAAGCCGCCTGAGATCTAGATCGACTAGCGAAAAACGTGCGCCACACAGCTGCAGATGCACTCTGCAATGCACATCCTCCAGGGCCATGGTTTCGGTGACCCACTCCGACCGTCGGGCGTCATGGCTGGCTTTTTTTTAATTCTTTCTTTTTTTCTTTTTCTTTTTCTTTTCCTTTAGTAAATCTTGGGCTGGGACTGATTCCATTTCAGGATTTTCTCGCATGATAGATGTATGCCCTACCCCGCTGCAAGCAATGATCGACTATACTTGCAGTGCGGAGCCGTAAGCAAAGCAGGGAAAAAGTAGCATAGAATTCACCAAATGTCGGTCCAAAATAATAATAAATCGAATAAAATGAAATAATCGAATATGCACCCCTCTCTAATTCGTAATGTGAGGGGTCGTCGGGGCAGCTTTCCGATCAAGGTGCATGTGAAGCCATGCCACGTTCCAGGGACAGAAGGGCATTGTCTTGGACGGTGTGATTCGTCGTTTGATCGGTTCTCGTCGATCTCTTTTGCAGTTCCCCCCTCACAAGCACTTCGATCCGCCGGTTTGGTTCGTGGAATTCTGGTCTCACATCCGGATATAGTTTAGCATAGCAATATTGAGTGCGATCGTGTGCGATTAGGCGTGGGCTTTCTTGACCGATCTTCTCCGGTGACAACTTGCATGCAATGGAGCCCCATGGCAATTGGATGTTTGTGGCGACCTGCAGCGAGGGCGGGCTAGAAAATCACTTGAATGGATAATGGCTTTTTCCATTCAATACTCTTCTGACTGGCGATCGTGAGAGCAAGACTTATGATTGGGTTACATCTTGCAATCGAACGAGGGGTTTCTGGCTGGAAATGGAGTCGACCTTCCGATCCTTCCCGTCTTCCCCGTGAGGTGTTCATGCGAGTCCACAATGTTTAATCGCTATATTGAACATGGGATGGGATATGGTCCCCGTTGTGGACCATACACCTTAGTCCGTGAACCATGGATCGCCGTTGGGGGAGCTGAATGCAAGGGTAGGGCAGGTGGAGGTTTTCCGACCCATTGGCAACGCAACATAAATTCATATCCCGCTAGTGAGCCTTGCAGTAGTTCGACGAGGATCTGGGCCGGTGATAGTGTCATACACTGGCAAGTGTTGGGCGCTTAGTGGATAGCAAACACTGATAGACATGCTGTAGTTCCATTGGGATTGGAGGAAACACGGGTGACCGCAAATCAAAAATGGGTAAAGCCACAAAAAAAACTTGAGTAAATCAAGTCAAGTCAATATCACCAATCATGCCAAGCCATGACGAGGAAACCTTCCTTCCTGAACAAGTCTGTGATGAGAACAGGATACTTCGAAAAAGGAAGGACTCTCGCTCAAGCCCACTGAAGGACCCATTTCGGTCCTGTTCGGGGGATTCGGGGATCCATCCCATCGAAGGATAATAATACTAAAAAATTGAATTAAAATTTGAAATCGACGAAGGATCACACCCTCGCAGCAAAATGTCAGATAGGGCCAGGAAAAGCACACACAAAAAGTACCCTAAATGGGGCTCCCCTACTTACTTGGGAAATGGGGTATACCTCAGCTACCCCTCCATTCAGTTCATCAGGTTTCCCATAGTCCTCGGCTGCTTCTTTTATTAGACCCTTGTCATCATCTTGCATTCCTCTTGCATTATAAAATTGTTCTACTTACCTTCGACTTCAATCAATGATCCCAAGTATAACCCGGTCTGGTTGACAACTTCTTTCTTCGTTTCATTTCCCAGTCTTCTTTTGAAATATACCAGGCCCTTCTTCTCCACTTCATTAAAAAAGCATCAAAGCATCATGTCGGTGTCGGAGAAGTCCATCATGAAGCCCGTTATCACCATACCTGAACCTGCCATGGTCAAGATGGATTCAAACCCATCACCCACCTCTAGCGAGGCGACCCTCACCAATGAGGAAAGAGACGTTGAGAAGTTCGGTCACAGGACAATGGACTCGGTTGACAGCGGCTTGACACAAGTTGACATTGATCTCGAGGCCCAAACACCTCTCCCAGAGAAAAAATTCCTGGCCGGCCTGCGTTATTCAATTTTCACCATATACAGACGTCTCTTCTCAATCGTCTTCCTCGCCAACATCGGCGTTTTTGTGTACGTCATGCTTGCAGACCGCAAGCTGATTGCCCTAGTCAATGCAACGGCTGCCAATCTGCTTGCATGCGGATTAGCCCGTCAGCCACTCGTCGTCAACAGCATCTTCTATCTGGTGTGCTCCATACCTCGCTCGGCACCAATTACCCTGCGCCGATTGGCGGCACAGGTGTACCATTACGGCGGCGTTCACAGCGGTTGTGGAGTAGCTGCATTAGTCTGGTACATCGGCTTTGTTGGATTCATGTCGTACCAGTATTGGACGCCATCTCCGACTAGCGCATCGGCTGTCAGCATTTCAGCCGCGCCCGTTGCAGTGGCTTATGTCATTGTCGTGCTGTTGCTTGCGATTGTCATTGTGGCACATCCGACGTTTCGCACTAAATTCCATGATTATTTCGAACTCATCCACCGTTTCTCCGGGTGGCTTGTCGTCGCCTTGTTTGTCGTGCTGCTGATGTTGTTCTCGAAGGAGATCAGCTCCGCAGAGCAAACGCCACTCGGTTATTTTCTCATCCAACTCCCCGCTTTCTGGTTCTTGATGGTAACTGTTGTTGCCATCATCCAGCCATGGCTTATGCTGCGTAAGGTTCCGGTTCGTGCCGAGAATCTCTCCAACCACGCCGTTCGCTTGCATTTCGATCACGCACAGACTGCCTTCGGCAAGGGTATCCAGTTAGCCAAGCATCCTCTCCGTGACTGGCATGGCTTTGCCACTTTCCCTGACCCCACTCCTATGGGGACACGGGGTACTCCGAGCTTCTCAACGCTCGTGTCCAAGGCAGGCGATTGGACGGCAGACAGCATTAGCCAACCGCCGACGCACTTCTGGAAGCGAGGTGTGCTGATCTTCGGCTTTGCATATGCCATGCGAGTCTTCAAACGTGTCATTGTCGTTACTACCGGCTCTGGCATAGGACCTTGTCTGTCTTTCCTGGGTGATGAGAACCGACCCGCTTTGCGAGTCATGTGGCAGACTCGGTCCCCCGTCAAAACATATGGACATGAAGTTCTCCGTCTTGTCAGTCAAATGGATGATTGTCCCATCATCCTTGACACAAATCACACTGGGCGTGTCGATATGATTCCCATTATCGCACGTCAATTCAAAGAGTTCAACGCTGAAGCGGTGTGCATCGTCAGTAACCCTGTATTAACGACGCGTATGGTCCATGAACTCGAAGCACGAGGCTTCCCAGCCTTTGGTCCGATTTTCGATTCTTAAAACTGCATGGTGTCTGTGATGGAATTTCCCAATTTTTCGGGTCGGCGTTTAGGTCTTTGTTTCTTTTTCCTTTTCCCAGGGGGTCTATTATCTTTTCTTTTCCTGTTCATCGTATATCCTGTTTGCATTGTCGTTTTTGATTGTTGAGTGTTGATTATCGATTCTTGTCACTTATTTTCTGTTAGATATCCTCTTTGCTTTCGGCGTTCTGGGTACATGCCTGTTGTTCAAGGGCATCATTTTTGTTTCATGGGGTATACCTTGCATTTCGAATATTATTCATCGTTCAGATTCAGGAGACTTCTCCACATCATCCCACCATAGTATTCCATCCCCTGAGATTCTCGAATCCTTTCGGTCCCCAAGAAAACCAAGGAGCAAGCATATCCTCGAGGGTTCAGGGGGTAAAGAGAAGAAGGGTAGTTGCATGAAGACTGGAGATGAAAAAAAAATTCGCACTCGTCTGATCCCTACAGAATTTGGAATCGCGTCTGCACAAAGCGCTATGACCCCTGAATTTCGTGTTCCATCAGGCAACGGATGCAAACAAAGAACAGGGCACCACCTGGGCCCGCATCCGCAACTTTATGCGTGGGACGTGATGCTGAATTCCAAATCGTCCGGCTCCACACGCGTGCGGGTCGCGTTGATTGGTTCTCCGCGCTCTTCAGCCCCGGAGCATATTTCATGTCTGCAACGTGGTTTCGGAGGTATTCCAACTCCTTCATCCTGGCAGATTAAGATTAAGTTCATTTCATTTCGCGTTTTTCTGATTCTGATCCGGCGTTTCAGATTATTATTTTGGGAAAAACCACAACAAATCACCCAAATCATTTCGAATACGAGTATCCCTTGGGTACATATTCGCGGGGCAAGAATACGTTCAGGCCTCAGCAGTGCAGTCACTATGCATCTCATCTACATTAGTGCCGACCGTCCGAACAAGTTATTAGCTAACCCTTAATGCTTGGTTGGTTGGTTTCTGCATGATCGGAGCAATCACGGGCCTTTGTCTTGCATATTGGCGCATATGTATGCGCGAGATGGTACGTACAGTCGCAGTCCGGGGTCTGAGGACTCGAGATTCAACCAAACATCTCTTCTGAAGAACGCATTGCGGATCATGCTGTGTGATTGCCTTGCGAACTACGTAGTTCAGTTAACTTTTCCTCATTTTCAAAGACTCGAATACTCGATGCGTGAGTGGTTCAGCCCAGCTTGGGCTTATGCTGTACAACCTCACGATTCAGACGTATCAGATGTTAGGGTTAGGGTTCTTACGAGAGAAGGTATATGGCTCAGTATATTGTGGTCGGGTGCTATGTTACTTCTTAGGTCACTTCTCGTTTCGACGTCCATGATTTGTGTGGTACTTTTGTAGAGCGTCATCGCCTAGTGCGGGGTGGGGGGCCTTGAAGGCCCATACTTTGAATTGGGCATGAAGTCCGCTCAAGCCTGAGGGGGTGAAGGCGAGGGCAATGCTAATTTCAAGCTGCTTGGAAATAAAGGCTTTACTTGATCAAGGATTTTCTTTCGAGTTTCATTCATGGCTAGTAGGGCGCCGGGGGCTGTGTGATGCTTGCTATGAGCCTGCGTAAGTGGGGGCGGCACCTGGGCATTTTGGCTTCATTTTCAGCGGTCCGGTCGCTTTTTCTTGCGTTTGTTCGAGATTCCTGTTCGGGATTTAATTTTATATCGATAAAATCGATGTTGAGGCTTCCAGTAGATGTCAGTTGTAAGGTTTGAGATTTTAAAGCCAACCTTGGAAACGTAGAAAATATATATTAGGGTACAGTGTGTTGGTACTATACTACACATCTGCGCATCGCCTTTGACTCCCAAGGCTCAATTTTTGCATGAAAATATCCACCGGAATCAATATGATAAAACTATCTACAGCCCTGGCGATCAATTTTATAAGAGACTTGGAAATGGGGACGTCAATGTTCATGCTGTTATGTGATTATGTTCAACGGTCATCCGCATAAGCCCCGCCTGAGCTCACATCTAGCAGTGCCTCATAATTTCAGGCTCACCACGACAACTTGCATAGCCGCCGAGAGAAAGAAGTCTCAATATAATCACGTTCGTAAAATCTCTCGTAATCAAATTAAAGCCTCATAGCTTTGTTGGAACCTCGTAATCATCCATGGATCTGCATATGCTAAAATTACCATCAATTGGGATTGCCGAATCCCGGATTCCGCGCCCGCGGTGCTGAATACTATATTGGGACTAGTGTCCGCGGACTCCTCCGCGCAGTACGAAGTATATGAAGCTGCCATTCCGCCAGCCACGAGGAATGAAAAACAACAGAATCTCATCTTCAATCCATTCCAAAAAGAAAAGGAAAAATCCACTTTCAATCACCAAAGACAATTCAAAGAGAAGAATATTCGAAAACTACTATGGCCGACAAAAAACGCAAGGTAAGACTACCCCACAGTCAGCACAAAAAGCAGATATCTAACGTTTATAATTTATTTCAGGCCATTATTATAGGCGCTGGTCCTGCAGGACTTGCAGCTGCACTGCGCCTCCAACAGCAGACAGACATTACAAGCACCGTATACGAGCTGCGCAGTCAGCCCACAACCTTAGGCGGTGCAATTGGGATTCAGCCCAACGGTATGCGCCTCCTACACCGACTCGGTGTCTACGATGAGATCTGCGCGCATGGATTCGGAGGACAAAATCTGACCATCCATTCCTTGCGGGGACATGTTGTTGGCACAACTGATTTTGTGGGGTGGGCGCGGGAGAAGACCGGATTCGGATATCTCCGAATTAAAAGAATTGACATTGTTTCTGTTTTGAAGAAGAAGGCGGAAGAGGCAGGAATAAATATTCATTTCGGCAAGAAGATTGTTCAGATTGAGGAGCAAGAGGATGGAGTGAAGGTCCTATTTGAGGACGGAGGTGTTGATTCTGCGGATCTCTTGCTCGCTTGTGATGGAATCCATTCTTTTGTTCGGAGCTCTTACGTCCAACCGGGATATCAGCCTGAGTACTCAGGTGTTTCGGGACTGGGAGCGTTAGTATCCCGGGACGTGTTGCCAGATGAAGCGATTGAACAGATGAATGGGTTGGAAGGCACATTTACCGAGGAGGGAATGCTTGCTGTGAATCCCTGTACGCCGAATAGGGACGAGATCTTCATGTTCTTTTCGAAGTGGTTGGCGCTTCCTGAGACTGGGGATAGTCGGGATGGATGGGAGGTTCACCGGAAGGAAGAGGTGGATGGGTTTAAGGACCAACTACTTGAGATGCTGAGTGACGGACAAGGTCAATGGGCTGATGCGCTGCGAACGCTTGTACGCAGTACATCTTCCGTCAACTTTTATCCTGTCTATCGGCTGCCCCTTGGAGGTCGGTGGTCGAAAGGGAGAGTTGTACTTGTTGGTGATGCTGCGCATGCCATGTCGCCTCATGCTGGACAGGGTGTTTCTATGGCGATGGAAGATGTGTTCCTGCTTTCGAGATTGCTGGAGGATCCTAACAGGCCGATTGAGGAGGTCTTTCAGAAATATGACTCTATTCGACGACCAAGGGTGGAAGAGATCTTTACCTTGGCAGCGGAGAATGCACAGACGAGGAAGAAGGCTTCTCCTACAGGTTTATGGCTGAAGGAGACTAAGTTCTGTGTTATATTGAACATTTCATGGGCGCTTGGGCTAGACAAGCGGGGCATGCGACAGGGCCATTTGGTCTACGATATCGATGAGGTGGAACTGTAATTTATTGTGCTGATTTATATCCTATTTAGTCTGATAGGACGGTGCTTATCCTCTTAGTAATAACATTGATATAATTAAATGAGATTCATATTGCCAGAAACTTCAAGTAGATGTTTGATTCTGTGCTTGATTCTAACCATCGATCTTTCGGCAGTTCGGACAGTTCGTATACTATAATTTCGATAATTATGGGAGGGACAAGAGAATGCAGAGCCCCAGAGGCTAGGTTTCCCATAGCGATGTATCGGTTAAAATACATAGATGTTTATTCGCCAGGCCCTGTGGCCTGGTCAATTGCTATCGACGGCCAAAACCCCCTCGGCATGTTACCTCAGGACGACCTTACAAGCGAACTACAACCAAAAAAATAAATGAACTTAGGAGACTGGTGATATTGTGCTTTTATCAAAAATTGAAAACCGGGTCATTCCCTGGTTGATTGACAACAAATCCACGAGCGTTCTCGCGCGTCAAGAGCAGTTTCGTGAAATTCTGAACCTGATCAAGACAGCACCACCACGAACGACAGACGAGAAAGAGGCAGAGCTGTGCGAGCTGTTACGTGCTCGGCCACTTTTTAATGACCTTGAAGGTGTTTGTTGTCTGACTTTGAAGAGAGACCCAGCCAGCAGGGATTTGGGTTCCATGATTCATATCTTACAACAATACGAAAACTTACCAACGACAATGTGAGGAAATCATAAATTTCCGGAAGAGCCTGTCTAATTGTATCTCTAGGGTGATTTCTAACCAAAAGTCCGGCGATGCGGCCAAAGATATGGCAAAAGACTTTAACCAGCCTGCCCCGGAGCGGTTGCTTATTATACCGAAAGAAAGGTACAGGGATATTGAAACACCTTGAGATAAAAAGTGCTCTAACCCACTATCAAAAGGCTCATATGGGAGATTGATTGGTTCAGAAGCACTTTTAAGGTATTTTAAATGATCATTTTAAATTGGATAACAGCTAATCATCAGTCAGCGCCATCCTATTTCTTGGCAACCTTTACGCGATTTTGAACACCGAGCTCAGCATTATTCTGCGAGAGGCCTGTCGCAGAAGCTTGATTTGGCTAGTCAAGTTTTGTTTGTTGCCTGCCTACTCAATGGGTACGGAATTCCAACAAACGACGGAAAGGTTCTTGAGCTGCTACTCAAGGTTGCCGTTGACGGATTCTTTATTCTACAAGCATATGCTTACCGAATCTTTCGTGCTTGTTCGAGACATATCCCTTTTGATGTACCAGTACTCAGCTTCTTGACTAGACAATCTCTTCAGGGGTCGCGCATGGTGCTGGAGGATCTTCACGAGCTGGATTCCGTAAAAGCGACCAAACTACGTGAAACTGTGAGATCCAAGACTGGCGGTGGGGTGGGAGCTGGTTGGTTTTTGAATGATCAATGGCTGGGTGAGGAGCTCGATATTGAATTGATTTGTCGGGGCAAGTTTTCTACTATGAGTCTAGGCTCAAAATCGAAATTGGCAGATGCTGTCTTGAATGTGAGAGGAGACAACATCATCCACCTTGCAGCTGCGACTGTCCATCCGAATCTTTTCATGGCTTTAGTTACGAGATTCCATTTGGACGTTAATAAAACTAACAAGGAGGGAGAAACGGCTCTACTTTGCGCATGCCGCTCCGATCACCCTAATGTGGTCTTATTTCTGCTGGGAAATGGTGCTAAAGCTACTATACAGGCTTCTAATGAGGAAAGCCCTCTTCACTGGCTTATCTCCTTTGGTGAAAGAATCGATACCAAAGCCTTAAGGAGAGACCTTATTGAGAGGAGTGAGGCAAACGTAAATGTTTTCACAACTCGTCGTATGATAAGAGAACAAAAGACTGGGTAAGTCATTAGAATCCCTTATCTTGGATTGGCCTATTTCATATTGGAAGGAGAATGAAGTTACTGTGTTGATTTGCAATAATACTATGAACCAGGGAAACTAAATTTCCTCCAAAACCTTCACGGGGAGGACGAGCCTGCT
Organism: Penicillium angulare; assembly: GCF_028827245.1. Taxonomy (NCBI): domain Eukaryota; kingdom Fungi; phylum Ascomycota; class Eurotiomycetes; order Eurotiales; family Aspergillaceae; genus Penicillium; species Penicillium angulare. The sequence goes on from NW_026623163.1 coordinate 2,512,473, forward strand.
ACATGCTTGCGAAACTGCCTACCTGTTTTTCGAACCCCTCGCAAGGAATCCTTCGCAATTCTCTCATCACCTTCTTCAAAGGAGAAATTTCCAATCTCATTCAATAAACCCCTATCATCACGCCCCTGTCCATGAAATCAAAAGCCATTCTTACCTAGTCGGAAGGGAAGCAAGGTCCAATTCCACAGTTCAACTAGATAACATGCACGGTGGATAACATCAGAGGAGAACAAACAGAACACATAATTAAACAAATATTTGAAACACCGCTCCACTTTCCCAATTAGAACCAAAGGAGCACAGGATAGTAGGTAGGTATAGCCTCTATTAGAGTAGCGCCAAACGTGGAGCCCCTTACTGCCTATATCGAATCAACCTTCGATCCCATCTTCGCTGCATCGGATCGCCCGGAACGGAACACTCTCCCGTCGTTTATCTGCACTACCTACTTTACCCCTCGCATTGTAGGGCCCCACGAACAAAAGTACAACGGATCTACGGGTCTTGTCTTATCTAGCTCTTCCGATAGGGTTGACTGGATCTGAATCGATAGTAGCTTATCCCTTGCCTGTACTAGTTGTGCCCTCAAGCCGAGCCTAGCCCAGCCACACCTGAGCCACAGACTTTTTGGTGGTGGATCCTCAGGAGGTGGGACTGGACTTAGTAAGGACTGTGTACTAAAGTACAGTATTGATGATCCGAGAATCCGGAAGGAGGCAGGTAGGTCTAGAAGCTTTGGATGTTTCTTTGGAACGGTTGTGGAGCCAGTGGAGACGGTGAGTGTCGCATGACGCAACGGTATATGTAAGGATCTAGAACGAGTGTTTGAATTCTAGACTTTGTAAGTGGGCTTTTGCTTTCAAGTTACGATTACGATTAAGATGTAGAGTAGAGGAAGAAGGTTGAAGTCATAGAGCGAGGCTCATTTATTAATAATCAGATAAGAGGTGAGAATTGCCCGAAAACAGGTAATCAAATAAGTGATAAAGATAAAGATGAGTGAATTCTATAACAAATGGGGAATAAACATGAATGTAGACAGAAGATAGAAATAGAAAAGATAAAAATAAGATTTTTGCAGAAGGGAATGGTTTTGGGTATCATGCAGCTTTGACGAAGCCTGTCCGTCTAAGCCAAGGAAATGCGATTGCGAGCCAAGGTATCCATTCTTGTGTATGCGTGAGCCGTGAGCCTGATTTTTTATGCTTTTATCCAATCCCATTAAGACTCGTAATCGGTCGAATTGTCATCAACACCGCTAAAGAGAAAGACATGGGTATTGGAGATTGATTCTTTGTTCTCATCCCCATAGTGAATTGTTGGATTTGATTAATAAAGTGTTGAAGGAAATCTTGGGATGGATCTGTCGATATCATGTTCTTTTTTTGTTTGAAGTCGTTGAGGTCATAACGTCATGGCGTGAGGTGAACAAATGAAATGAATTGAAATCAAAATCAAAATCAAAATCAAAATCGCAATTTATGGGCCTATTGGCGCGAAGAATCAACTGACGGGGCTCTAGAAGGAGCGCCAGAGGCTGGTGTAGATGGTGCGGGCGAATGATCGGTAATCAGATCGTCGGTTGTGAAACGTACACGGCCGCGCGTGGACTGGTTGGATGAGTGTGTTGAGTCACTATCCAGACGCAGAGAATCCATTCGCTCCAGCTCATCGTAGTGGGGGAGTGGGAGTGGGGAGCCAAAGTAGTCTTCCATTTGGCTCTGGCTCTGGGTGTCGAGCTTGAAGTATCCCGGTGGGCTGGCGGGGACATCCTCGTATGTTGGAGGCATCTCCTCGTCCCAGCTGATACCGAGTCCACTGCGCTCGGTGACGTTCAAGTTGAACTGCATGCGAAGCACACGGGCTGCGCCGGTAGGTGTGATCAGGCGGGTGTTGCGGTTGGGGCAGAACTCCTCAGCAACAATGAGCTCGATGACAAGGTTGTGCTTCACCTCCAAACCGCCGGGTGCTTCCATGTCGCAAACGGGGTTGGTGGTGGGGTTGATGCTGGCCTCGAATTGCATACCAATTTCACCGCCAGCGGTGTCGAAGTCTGTTTTCCAGCCGTTCTTCTCCTCGTTATGGCCGATTATGCGAGTTTCCTGGTGTAGAACACCCTTGCTTTCTCCGCCGACTTTGTGTGCGTGCTTGGTGCAGGCGGGGGAGACGATCTTCTGGTGCTCTTCGATACGCCACATCATCTTGCGTAGGCGCCAGCGGGTTTGGGTCTCCTCGCCCTTGTCTACTACGCCGCTCAAGGTCATTTCGACAGGGAATTGGCCGATAGGGTGAACAACCGAGGGGAGCACGATGCGGCCGGTGAGGTTGGTGGGAGGGAAGATACGAATGGAGGACTTGTCGTTTCCAGGGATCAAGGCACGGCGGACATTGAGAGGTAGTTTGATGTGGTACTCCTCGTTAGTAATACTTGTAGCGTTTGCTTCGAGGAAATATTCAATCTGGCCCAGAGAACCGTTGCAGGATGCAGGCTTGTCTCCAGGGAGCAGGTAACTGAAGGGGAAGTCGTGGGTGCCAGTCTTGAGGGTATGTTTTTCGGTGAGGAAGTTCCAGTTGGTTAACTCCTCAGTTTGGGTAGCACACTTCGCGCAGTGATTGGAAACGGGCTTCTTGGTGGTGTTCTTGCAAACGAGCTTAGCATCGAATTTAGTCAGAATCACCTCTTTGGCGTGTTCGCTGATTCCCACGCGGAGACGGCCAGAGAACAAAGCGCCAGTCGAGGTAGCAGGTGTACCATAGCAGACCAATGGTGGTGATTCAACCAGAACCTCCAACTTCGCGGCTGGGGGTGCCAATTCGTCCTTGTTGAGACGCTCCTTGGAGCGGCCAGCGCGTCCGAGGCTGCGGCGCTTCTCTTTGTTGCCATCCCGGTGTGGGTGAATCAATTGGTCCATTGAGAAAGACAGGCGGCGCTCCGGTGAGCGGGCACGATCCGGGGTTCCTGGGACGGATTTGAAGAAACCGTGTCCATGGTGGTGATGGTGGGGTTGAGCGTGGTGAATCTCATTGACTGATGTGGTCGAGGAGGTGTTGGAATGAATGGGAGTAGATCCGATAGAGGAATGCTGGGAGCTCGAGCCCCTCACAAAGTTGGGGATCAAACGGCCCGGCATTTTGAATTGTGAGTCCGGAATGGTGAGGTGTAGACGTTGGTCAATGTCAGAGAGGAAGAGAGGGGAGGAATGGTATAGATGGCAGCTGTCAGGTGGGGTGAAGTAGATCAATGAAGTAGATCACGAAGCAGTACGGTGGTGAAAGAGTTGCGACAGGTCCAAACCAAACATAACTTGAAGTTGTCAAAGTGATGAAAATGTGTCAAAGTGGCGGGGACATTGGCTTTATGGACCTTTTGTAGGATCATGTGCTTGCAAATGACCGAATCCGTGGAAAAAAGTTGCTCGAAACTAAAAAAATTCACCAAAAACAGAATTAAAAATCGAAATAAAAAAAATAAAAAATTGAATTTCTAGTTCCATCCATGCGGCCAGCCAGGTACCATAGAGTGTGATTGGACAGAGGAGGGATGGGCCAGCATGGGAAAAGTGGGACTAAGAGGAGAAAAATATAAAAGAATAATTAATGAAATCAGTAAAAAGATCAAAAAGCAGAAAATTTCAAAATTTAGAAAGAAAATGACACCGAACAGACTCAGAGAACACACAGAAAAGGTGCCAAAGTGGATCCGACCCAAGCGTCATTGTGGATCTTGACAGTACGGGTACTGTAAGTTTACGGTGTAATGTCACTGATGCCTGATTCTGCCTGATTCTACCTATTCCTGCCTAAGGTGTCTTTGTCTCTGTCTCGCCTTCTCTCTCTCTCTCTTTCTCTCCATGATTCACCATGTTCTAACATTAGTCTACCGAACTGAACTAGAACTACGCTGACGAATCTCGAAACAAGCAAACACATCAAAGAATAATAGAATCCTCCCGAGGTACAATCCCAATTGACTCACCTCATCCTCATCCTCATCGGATCTGGTGCCGAGGAGAACCAACCACAGGATCTGGACCCAACTTGGATCAGATCGCTTGCCCTGCTATTGTAATAATCATTTTCCCCACCTCGACAACAATATGGGCATCATTTCGTGATCACCCTAACCCCCTTCCCCTCTAGACCCCAAATAGTCCCAATAAAGCCCACCACAAGGCGGGAATGACCGTGCGCAAGCGATGACTCACGGTTAGCGACACTACTGTAGGGTAGAAGGAGAACTGTCCGTGTTTCGGGTAGGATTGTCGGCCCATCATCGCATGTGGCCGGCGGGGTAGACAGATCAACTCGGCCCCCTTTCTCTTGGTTATCACCTATTTGATCTAATGTCTCGCCTCCATGTACATACTCCGTACGGTCAAAGGACGGAGTGCCGATAATTTTCCTATGATCATCTTTACTACCCCGGATGATTATCAAGCACGGCGGGCTGACCGGTCAGCTGAGCTGGTGGTACCTATAGTAGCTGTGTAGCGTAGTTTAATATGGAGTAGATATAGTTTAGCTCGGCATGAACCTGGGCAATTAGACGATTCACATATACGGGATACATCACCTGGACATTCTAGTACCTACAGTACGCCGGGATTTGTTTCCTTTTCCATTCCACCACATACTCCTGGCTTTAGACGATTTTGGTCTTAGTAGTACACGTATTCCTATCCTAGCTTATTCTAAATTAACATTCCAAGTCAGCTGCAGTTCTCACGTGGCGCCACCGATCGCATTGCTAAGCCCGTTTATTCTCAAACTGTCCTTGACAAAACCAGAACCACCCCAATACCATACCATACACGATCCCAGATGATCCTCGCGATTCTCCCGCTTTTCCGCTTCAGGGCAGACAAACGCATGCAAGACCCTTTTGCTCCACTTTTTTCCACGATTTTCGCCTTTTTTCTTTTTTTTTTCCACTGTTTCTTCTTCCTTTTTTCCTTTTTCACTTTTCCTTGAATTCATCGCCGACTTTCTCCCGCCTACCCCCCGCTTAGGATTAGTTCCTTTCATGCCACAATGTACCCCGCAACTCATCTGTGTTGGTGTTTTGCGGGGCATCCTGTTTTTCCTTTTTTCAGGGGCTGTTACCTTTTTTTTCTGTATTCTTTCTCGTGATGATTAATTGTAGAAATCGCATTCCGCAATATTTGAAGTAAGATCCCGTACCTTGAATCCATGATCATCATATGGTCTAGCCCCAAGAGCTGTCAAGATGTGCCCTGTGCTCTTCTTTGGGAGCTTCTGACGAATCATGAATTCCCCTGGAGACACTAATTATGTAAAAGTTTGCTTCTCTTACAGCCTGCACGTAAACCGTACATAACCTTCTGAATATTTGTTTCAAGGTCGTAGTACATCATTACTGCGCCAAAAGAAGCACGGATGCTCTCTATATTACCTGCAGCTAGTAAACGGACAATGCGTATGCAGCAGTGAAGAACCTCGACAGCTACTGCATTGCATTTACTTTTGCTTTTGCTTTTGCTTGTGCTTTTGCATTGCGTTGGGCTCGTGCGCCGTCTACAAACATGGGCATCGGACTTCATCTCTTTCCTCGGAGTAAGCCTTGCTACAACATGCTTCACTTGTCTCCTGTATATGCGGTGAGAAGCCGATCACGCCATGAAGAGGGGGTGAGCGGTCTTCAAATCCGAATGCTACTCCAGACTTGGGTCTTCTCCGTAAGGCAGTTAGTCCTAGTCCCAGTTGATCCACACGAAAATACACTATTCCACGGAGTTGCAAGTGGGATCGCCCGCGTGGCCCCAACTTGGCGTCCATCTGTACATTTCCATTTCAGTTCCATTCTCCGCTACGAAACAAGATGCGTTTGGTCGATCTGTACAACGCCCCTCAGGCTCAGGCCTCGCCCGTCCTCCTGTAGTGTCGTCACATGTATGTGCTGTAGGGTGTAAAAGAGTAAGTAGGCTGGTGGGGTTGCGGGTACCGCGTAGAGTAGCCGGTTTGAGGTGATGGAGATCAAGGGGATTGCACGATGATGGGTCCGTAGCTCAGCTCAGCTCATACCGGGTATAACTCGAGGACATTGATTTGGAGGGTGGTTTCAATATTGTATCGTCCAATCAAAATGTTTAGATCGGGTTGGTGGTGGTCGCCAATGGAAAACGTGCAACATGGCATGCCGTGGGTTGGTACTCCGTTGGACTTCCTGATTCGGGACGATCTCGGAGAACCCCTCCGATTGCGGTGAGTCCGGCTGGACTGTCCTTTACAGTATACAGAACAACAAAGAGGCTCCTTGCTATACAGCCTTGCAATATAATGTTAGTTGTGACTCCTTCCGTTGACTATATTTGTTCAATGAATTACATACAGGACATTCTTAATGATTTCCTTTCTCTTTCCGACAATAGATCATACCAGGATGCACTCTCATCTCTAATCTCGCTTAACTCATACAAATTTCAAATGAATATCCCCAAATCCTTCATCGGAAACATTACCTACTTGAATTCCCAGAATGGAGTCAATCCAATTCCATTATTCACATACAGTGCTTTTGAAACCAGATCAAATCTTCTCTTCTTTTTACTTCTTCCCTTTACGTACACTGACTGCATCATTTATCCCTCAAACAGAACTCAACTAATCAAACTAACCATTCCCTTCTAATATTATTTTCTAATTTCTAATTTCTATATAATATCCATCCTCATCCAGTATGCGACGGGAAACTCCCGCAAAAACGCAATCCGCTAACCCAAAGCGGCACTGTCGCGCAGAAATTTGCAGAAAATTTCTGTTTCCCGCTCCACAACCGAAGTTTATACTCGGCCCGGCACAACATGATGCTTAACTACTGGCGGTGACTCCCTTTTCCAAGACTTTTCTTCCTTGGTTCCAGAATCTATAGGCTCCATTTCAGGGTTGAGGCTTTTTCCCCCATGGCAAAAGTGGATAATCTCGCGCGCGTGATGGGGCCGCATGGTGTTGGCGTTGGTGTCGGCGCTTCGGAGAGCGGCGACCGTCCTCGGGAAACGACTGTACAGGACGGAGATGACTACGGAGTCAGTCAGAGTTTTTTGCTTGTTTTGATTTGCGATGAGTCGCCGACCGGCCCGAGTGAGGATCGGTAGACCGGTTGATGTTCAATGTGTTCTATTTGGGGATTGAGTTTATGTTTTTTGTTTGTTTTGGATTTTATTCATGTTTTATTATGTAGAAAGTGATGGATCCGATCGCATCATTTTAATCATCACACATCCCACCTTGGGGGTTAGCCTTGTATGTAGTCTTCCAAGGTTATTTGGTACTTTGGGTCCAATTTAAAGTCGGTATGACTCAATTCTCCATTGTTGCAGAAATTGCATAATAGCTGGAGCCATTTGGGGGTGTATCTCATTTCCTCAATTCTCAGCTGTTTCATAGAATACCTTGAAGATGGCGCCATTCAATGACATGTATGATCGTCAGAATTTAGTCAAATTATACAAGCTGCCACTTTGACGGATGTCAACATTAAGGCGTTTATCGCAGCATTGGTCCTTGACATGATGTGCTACTAGCATGTAACGGTCTGCGGATAATTCTGAACTTAATATATGTAGATACTGTACATAATATGTACTTTATTTTCTATTTGGAATATTGAAGATGATGATGTGCTTGATTGCGTCATTTCCCCGGACTCAATGAGGAATTGGGGCTGAATAGTCAAAACTTCTGCCACCATGTTGCCATTCAAATGCTCACGCCAGATTAAAATTTAGAGTGATCAGATCTCTGCGCAAAAACCACAGCTATTTCAAGTTTTAGTTGTCCAAACCCGACCATCGTGTTACTAGTACTGAATCACAAGGAGAGCTTGGTTTCCTTCCAACAACAACGGGGCTCTACTAGTAGTAAGATCACTTACTCTAATCCATGGATATAAACATTTCTCGATCTATACTATGACCATTCAACGATAAGAATACTTACTTAAATTTCAATACTAGATCGCTAGAGGAGTTCGACCAAAGGGGGATAGTAAGTGCGAGATAAGGCACACCATGCTTGTAATTAGTGGTCTCTTATCTAGGCATCCAACTGGACGCGTCCCCCACAGCCTTATTTCCCCTGGGCGTATAGGGTCCTAGGCAGATGAGACTACGCAATCCTATCTGAACATAGAATATAAGGGACGATGGATTGTCTTCGCGCATCAAACTCTCCATAACTACGCAGTAGCTATATTCAAATGCTGTCTATGCGATCTGTCTTTCCTTGCCCAGCGGCTTCAAAGACCCACTGATAACCCCTTCCCCGCGCTTTGTTAATCTCCACCATGAGCTGTCCCCTTGGCAGTGATCGGGTATTTGGACCTCGCGTCCATTCAAGCTGTCGGTCTTTCGATTTCACCCTTGAATTTGAAGATTACATTTTTGCCTGTTTACCAGCTGCGGTTTTCCTTACATTATCGACTACGTGTATCGCTTTACTTGCCTCTAGGCGGGTCGTATACTCGCTGGAATCAAAGTTTCTGTGGAGCAAATTGGTCTGTTCTACTTATTTATTACCAAATTACTTCCATTGGCTAACAACTAATCGTTTTCTCTTGGCAATTAGACTACATTTGTCGGTGTATTTGCAGCACAGCTCGCATATCTAGTAATCCGTGTTCAAAATAGTTCACTCAGCACCGATGCATCACTCGCCGCAGATATCCTTTGTTCAGTCGCGACACTAGTATCGGCTGTAATATCTTACCTCAGTCATCGACGCTCTCAGCGATCGTCGACAATCCTCAATCTTCACCTTTCTATATTGACACTCTTGGGTATCGCAAGAACGCGCACACTATGGCTCCTAGCGCCCAGTACAGAGGGCCAATCGGCAGCGATAGCTATCAGCATCGCTCTAGCATTTTCAGTGCTTGCACTGGTATTGGAATCGATCGAGATCAAAGCGAATAAATCGTATTCTGACTTCACAATGGAAAAAACGCATCTTGCCCCGGAGCAGTATAGCAGTTTCTGGTCTCGGACCAGCTTTTTTTGGCTAGCATCCACCTTCAGAAGAGGATATACCAAGGTCATCTCGTTGAATGATCTTCCCCCTCTGGATACTACCCTCAAAAGCGATGATGTACTGGACAAGCTGACCTCAACTTGGGCAACATGTGAGATGAGACCGAAAACTCTTATTAATTGTGAATGGATGATGCTGATCTTGTCACTTTCCCTATATTTCCAGATGATTATCGAAGTCAAAACAGTCTTCTCTATGCTTGCTTTCAGGCGAATATTGTCGCTTTCATTTCCGCTATAATACCCCGTCTTTTCGTCACTGGGTTCACCTTCGCCCAGCCGTTTCTCATCAATGCGACATTAGACTTCATCGAACAGACACACCACGATACAAATTTTGCCAAGGGGCTGGTCTGTGCATGGGCTATCGTATACATTGGCCTTGCTGTGAGTTTGCGTCTACCCTTAGCATCTATCGGCGTATGATAATCTGATTTTATTTCATAGGCATCCACGTCGATATACCAATATCAGAATTTCCGATTTGTCACAAAACTACGTGGAAGCTTGATTGCTCTGATTTACCAACGAACTCTCCAGACTCGATCAGCGGATCTCGGGGAAATCACCGCGGTTTCTCTAATGGGAACAGACGTCGAGCGTATAGTAGCGAGTTTGGAAATGTTTCACGATACATGGGGCTCTCTGCTGGAAATAGGTATTGCAAGCTGGCTACTTGGGAGACAGGTCTCTTTAGCTTGCGTTGCACCCCTTGCTCTTATTCTTGGTGAGTATAAAGCGATGACAAAAGTTGCCGACGCGTTAATTTGAGAGACGCTAATGTTGAACGAAATCATAGTGTTCATCGCAGCAACATCGAGAATCTCATTCTATCTAAAGGACGCGCAAGTCAAATGGATCGAGAAGGTTCAGAAGCGACTGAGAGCTACCTCTGCAATGCTAGGTGATATGAAGGCCGTGAAGATGCTTGGGCTCTCTCGGAAGATGCTACCCCTCATACAAGATCTGCGGATAGAAGAGATCAACACTTCACATTCCTACCGAAAGTATTTTATCGCGATGATAATGCTATGTGCGTATATCAGGGCCCGTCTCTGTGCCTAAATTATGGGATGAATTGATTCAAATTGACTAACAAAATCACAACAGCATTGACACCTCTCAACCTAGCACCAGTCATTACTTTTGGCGTTTACATCATCATCGCCTTATATTGGAAACATGATTCCCTCTTCACGGCTCAAGCCTTCACGTCGTTATCTCTTATCACGCTCCTCACGACACCAGTGGTTGTCTTCATCCAGGGCCTCCCACAAGTCATCCAATGCATTGGCAATTTCAACAGAATCCAAGAATTCTGCAGTTACACGTCTGAATCAGATATAAAATATGACAGGGCTCTAGAACAGGAGAAAGAGGGGTCTATCAAGCTGGGAAGTGACGAGCTTTCTTGGAATACGGCGAATCCATTGGCTGTTTTGAAAGATGTCTCTGTGAGTATCAGCCGAGGAACAATAACCGCAATTGTTGGCCCGGTCGGCAGTGGAAAGTCAAGTCTTCTCAATGCGCTATTGAGAGAACTCGTTCCAGTGCCTTCCTCGAATGTGTCATCTAATCAAGCGATGAAACCCCAGAAAGTACAAATTGGGCAAAAGGAGGAAATGGCCTATTGTTCACAGCAAGCCTGGCTTGAGAATGGGACAGTTCGGCAAAACATTATAGGTGCATCGCCGTGGGATCAAAAATGGTACGGAAGAGTCCTGTACGTGTGTGGGCTTGAGGATGACCTGGAACGCCTGGAAAGGGGTGATTATACAGAGATTGGTAGCAAGGGGATGAATCTGAGCGGGGGACAAAAGCAGCGTGTTGTGAGTGATACACTCTGGTGGCTTAACTTTATTCTTTATGACCGAACGATCGCTGACCGACGTTCCTTTTTGCTCTTTTATAGGCTTTAGCTAGAGCTGTTTATTCTCGGCGAAGCATTATACTCTTGGATGATGTGTTCAGTGGGATGGATGCCCATACCATCAAAATCGTTTCTGATCGTCTATTTGGACGTGATTCCGGGATACTGCGTGGTAATAGGACGACTGTGGTCTTGGCTACACACAATGGTGAGTAATCTAATACGGCTATAATGATGCCGCACTCGTGAAGCCAAGGTGCGACGTCGACGTCGAACAAGTTACTAACTTATGGTACAGAAAAAATCATGGGGTTGGTGGATACAATTATTTTGCTTGATAATGGCCGAATTGTGGATTTTAACAGCCCCGGGACCCTACCACAAGCAGGGAAATCTTCTATAGACAAACTTGGAGTATCAGAAAGTGACTCCTCCGACCTGGAGGTGGCTACAAAAGCGCATCATATACATCCCACTAAACATCTAAATGCCCCCACAAAGGGCACCTGCGAGCTAGCTGTCCGAGATTGGGATGCTACCTGGGCCACCGAAAATGTCGAATCGGAACCACCTCAAGACCAGAGGCGCAAGGCTGGTGACGCATCGATATATTCCTACTACGTTGCTAGCTCCGGCTATTTCGCTGTTATTATGTATCTGATATCCATGGCGCTTTGGATATTTTGTATTGAGTTTTCCAGTAAGTACATCTTGTAATGAATGTTTCTCGGCCATTTCCAACAGACTTCAAGTGACTAACTGTTAATTTAGCGATCTGGGTTGACTGGTGGTCTGCTGCAAATTCCAAGAGACCGAATCAAAACTTGGGTATGTATATGGGCATTTATGTCATGCTAGGGGTTGTTGGAACTATCGCTGCCTGCATTTCTGCTTGGTAAGTTGATTTAATATTGCCCTATTCTTGGGATTGAGCGGTGTCACTGACTTCGATGTTATTTTCTGGGTAGGTTTGCCATTATATCTATTATATCGAACTCGGCGAATAAGCTTCACTACGATCTACTCAAGGCCACTCTCAGGTATGTGACGCCTCTTTCGTCTTGGTCTACCAGAGACCAAACCACTTACTTAGCGTCTGTCATTAGAGCCCCTTTCCGCTTCTTTTCACAAACAGACAGTGGTGAACTTCTCAATAGGTAACTATCTTGTGGAATTGTCCCTCTGAATGAGAAAGCCGAGTCTGACGGAGCTGCAACACAGATTCAGCGAAGACATGGAGTTGATAGATATGGTCCTTCCAACAACGGCATTGAATTACACGTCAAGTACAACTCTCACATCCATTTCAATTTCCTTTCATATCCTATAATGGACTGACCTCTTCAAATTTGCAGCCTTGATCTCAGTGTTTGCACAGATCATTATTCTAGCAGCCTTTTCGAGATCACTAGCCGTTGCTCTACCTATTATATTTGCGTTTCTGTATATCCTTCAGAGATTCTACCTTCAAACATCCCGGCAGATGCGTCTCCTCATGATCGAAGCAAAAGCACCACTATACACCCTCTTCTCCGAAGCAGAATCAACACAAGGGTCTGCAGGACCTGGAGCGCGCACTGCTGGAGATGGCGCAATCACAATTCGGGCCTTTAGCTGGCAAGCCTTCTACCAGTCGCGTGCATCGAATCTAGTAGATCAATCCCAGCGTCCGATGTATATGCAAAGCTGTGTACAGAATTGGCTAGGCTTCGTCATGAATCTCACAACGGGTATTCTAGCCGTTATCATTGTCGCGACCGTGTTTAATTGGCAGAAGAAACTTGATATTAGCGCTGGGGGTGTTGGCGTTTCGCTGGTTATTATCATTGGAATGGGTGAGACGTTGGGCCGTCTTATCAAGGAATGGACTAAGCTCGAGTCGAGTATTGGGGCTGTCGCGAGAGTTAAGCGCTTCGTTGCTGAGACAGAGAAAGAAGATGACGGGGAAATCCTTGCGAATTCCCCTACTGAGGATTGGGCCTTGACTGGCTCTATTGAGTTTGTAAATGTGGTTGCAAGGTTTAGGTTTGTCCCCTTCTATCTGTCAGTGATTTGAAGCTGAGATCTATCTTACTAATGTGGCTCCGATTCTTTCAGACCTGAGACTGAGCCGGTGCTTAAAGGAGTAACACTGTCTGTACAACCCGGTGACCATATGGCTATTTTTGGCCGTTCCGGAAGTGGAAAAACCTCTCTAATTATGAGCCTTCTGCGAATGATTCATACTACTGCGGGGCAAATACTCATTGACGGAGTCAATATAAATTCCCTGCAGTCCACAGAAGATCTCCGCTCGCGTATCAACGTTGTGCCACAAGATCCATTCATTCTACCCGGGGCAACTGTACGATTTAGCATCGATACATCATGTACCTCTTCGGACGACGAAATAATTCATGCGCTGAAGCGTGTTGGCTTCGGACAGCTGATTCAAGGCCCAGATGATTTGGATCAGAGAGTTGAGGACCTAGCCCTATCTACGGGTCAGACGCAGTTACTATGCTTTGCAAGAGCTATAATCAAGAAGGAAAGCTCCAAGATTCTGGTTTTAGATGAAGCTACAAGCAGGTAGGTTGATAATGAGGCAGATGCGCATATATGAATACAGAACTGACAATCTGGCAGCTTGGATAGCGAAGCGGAGTCTCTCATACAAGATATCGTGGATACCGAGTTCATAGATTGTACCGTCATATCTGTTATGCACAGGCTTACACATGTCCAGTTCTACAACAAAGTTGCACTTTTGGATGCCGGGTCGATAGTCGAATTCGGCGAGCCTGGTGCCTTGCTGGCGGAGGATACTCAGTTTGCAGAGCTGTATAGATCTTCATTGAAATAACCGGCTGTAAATTAGCGACGGATGTGATTGGGTATTAGAAAATAATCACTATATCGCAATGTGTCATTGTCCTTTTAGATTCATTATTCCTGATCGATATTCACTTCCAACGCCTCCTTGACATGCTTTGGTAGAAAGAATGTGCTTGTTAACCCTGTCCAATGTGGCCCATCTAATCGTACCAAAGCCAAATTCATCAGATCACATCCTTGGCTCTGCCCACGCAGTGCTCTCCGCCACACATAAAGCAATCGTAGCGCCCGAAGAGCATGCTCCTTCGATGGAGCCTGTACGACCAGCAGCATTATGAAGCTGGAAACAGTAGCAAAGCCGATTCGGCACCCTAATACCCAAATTAGAAGCTGAATACAAATTTGAAAACAAGAAGCCCCCAGTCCAGAACCAAGCGGAGTCAAATCACAGATGTAAACATACATGAGTACCAAAATCCCGCCAAATCACTGCAGGACATCCGCACCACGGACCGCAACATTGTTGCAGCACAATTTTCCGCTGCCTTTAGTACGGCATTTCCAGGACCATGTTCATCAGACATGTCGAGTGCAGGTACAGGCTCTACCTCCCTTGCCTCGATTATCTGTGTTATATAATCATCGACCATGTTTGTGAAACTTGTAGGATCCTCGGCCTCATCAAAAAGTCGTGGGGGAGCTGCTGATTTTACCATTGGTCGAAGTAGAGAGCGAAATATTAATATCTCTAGTAGGATATAAGAGAAGTGTAAACAGTTTGACTGTGGACCACTTCGATCGATGGTGGTGAAGAGTCTGTTCTGAGATCTCAGCTGTGATGGTAGAAGTGAGTGCCATTCTTTGAGTCTTTGAAGGAGTTCACGGGAGACTTCGAGAGATGTATCAAAGTCTGAGGCTAGTCGTTGGGATGCGTGTAAGGCACTGGTCAATGGGAGCAGTCGTTAGCTTGGAAACAACGTGCACACGTGCACAAATTTTGTGCTATCGCATATATTCAAAGGTTTAAGCAAACTTACAACAAGCGAAGTTGAACCTCATCGGCGATTCGAGATAATTGCGCGAAATACTGAAATTGCTGTGCGTTCACCTCATCACGCTGAGATTGATCGCTAGGTGCTAGCAGAAAGTCAATTTGCATTTGATCAATCCGGAAGTCTTCATCGTCTAAATCTGTTACATCCCATTCATCTTGTCGGATATAAGGCGGTCGACCCATCAGAAGACAGCGCCATTTATCTTCTGCATAGATGGCCCACCATAATCGTCGGCGTAGACGTCGCTCCCAGGCTGGAAGGCCCATGGGTTGACATTCGAATTGAAGGCCGAGAGAAGATGCAAGGCCAACTAATTGACCAACGAATGACCATACAAATGGACTATCTGTGATGGCACTTTGATTGGTTTGTTTAGGCTTGTGTAGATATAGGAGACCTGCTTGTAGAGTAGCTAGGTGGGGAGTGTGTATTTGGTCAAGTATGATTTCGAAGACCATACGCCATAATTTATCTGTGGGTGGAGTTGAATAGGCATTCAAGACGCACAGGTAGTCGTCGAATTTGGCAAAGGGTGTCGCTAAAGCATATATCGCCGCAAGGAGGTGCACAGGCATGTTTTGTAGTATTTGCTGCTCTGGAACAGTTCGAGAGGCGGATAAGCCTAGTTGAGATCGAGAAATGAGAGGGAAATTGGGAAATATGAATCTCACAAATCTGTTCTAGGTCAGTATTGTACAAGGGAATGAATGAGCGATCCGGCAACATACAGAGAAATCAATCGTTGGCCCCATTCCAAGGGCACTAGTGCGTTCAGCTCAATGCGACGATTTTCCTTTTGATGAACCCTTGTTTCCTCTTGGGCAGACTCGTATACTGGATCCGCCGTAACCAGAAAGTGTACGGGAATTTTTTCATCCAATGGAACTCCGCCTGCATTCCGGAAATGAACTTGATGAAATAATGAAAATCCATGATCATCAAATTTGCAATGTCGCAACAACCAAGGATCTGATTCCCCCGATGCACCTATGACTTGATAGGAAAATTGTTTCAGCTGGTCTAATGTCTGAATAGTCTGAGGCACTGCTCTCTCGGGAAGGTTATATGCCGAAGGTGATGGGGCTATCAGTTCTTCAATTGGAGTCCCAGTCAAGTGAGCATCAAAGTTCGTTTCGATACCTTGAAGACTTGAGTCCACTTGGAACTGGTGGGTGTAGTCAACTTGATTCAACGCAACCTCGGCTTTATCGGGTTGAATATTATCTTCTTGGCCACTAGGAGTCAGCCTTACTTCTGAAGGAGCAACAGGCCGGCGTATTAGATTATCAAAGCTGCAGTTTGAGCCAGCAGAATCGCATCGATGACAGCTTCCTTGTCCTTGGGGATCACATCTTAGCTTCTTCTGTCGGCATTGGTCGCAAGGTGGATGGCGCTTTGACCGATAGGGCCGTTTATATTGCCCTTGGCGGCTCTTTGGTTTGTTTTCTGTCGGCGTCATGGTTTATTCCGGTGTCGGGCTTTTGAGCGACGGGGAAATCAAGTAAATCCGATCTGTGGCCAGAAAATGCTCCCTTGCCTTTGATTGTCGGAGGCGTTCGGCGAAGTCAGACTCCATGAAGTTCGATCCAAGATGCCAGTCCTAGGGGATTTTGAACATGACCTGCTCTTTAGAAACCATTGGTATTTTAGAGAAATAGTGCGAAATAGAGAAAAGCTGCCATCGGCTGATCGGTCTCGGAACGGCTTCATCAGTCATTGCGAGGTTAATAATGCTAGAACTGGGGCTCCACATCGGTATCCACCAAGGTAGCCACTATTGACCAATCAGGTTCATTTTTGACCGAGAATTTCTAAACTGCCTTTGAAATCGAGTGGAAATCACATCGCTCAGCCAGCCAATGGGCTCGCAGTTTCCCCGCGAGCTCTAATATTGGAGTGTGGAAATGCAGGAGAAGAAGAGATAGTAGGACAAGAAATGAAAACGTTGAGAGATTTTCATGTCCCATGCCACATTTGGATGCAAATTTGAGTTGATTGGTGTCCATGTGTAGTACAAGCGGTTAATATATAAAGTGAAAAGTTACCCAGGGTCAAGTTTGTGATATACATGTAAATGGGCTCGAGACTTGGACGAAAACCGACTCGGAGTAGGTTGAAATTGGTACATTTGTGTGAGATTTGGATGCAATGGGAGTCGAAAAATCAGATGGAGAAGGAGAGATCGATAGACAAGTCCTTTCCGACTCAGAATCGCCATATCGAGAGCAAATTGAAAATGACAAATACCCAGAAGGTGGTGTCAAGGCGTGGTCCGTTGTCTTGGGCGCATGGTGTGCTATGATTCCTTCCATGGGATTACTGAATAGTCTCGGGATCCTCCACGCTTGGACGAGCACTCATCAGCTCAAAGAATATTCAGAATTTCGCATCGGATGGATATTCGGCGCCTATGGTTTCTTCCTTTATCTTGGGGGCGCCCAAGCAGGTCTGTGAAATATTCCCATAAACATGACATGAGATCATTCTAACAACAAGACAGGTCCGATCTTCGACGCATATGGTCCAAATTGGGTGATAGTGCCTGGCTCAATTGGAATTGTGGTAGCGCTTATATGCTTCAGCTTCAGCACTGGTAAGATATCTATCACCGATCATTGATGCACCGCAGCTAATGAGACCAATTTAGAATATTATCAGATATTTCTCTCCTTCAGTGTACTCGGAGGGCTATCGGCCTGTACACTCTTCACCCCTGTGGTGTCGGCAGTTGGGCATTGGTTTAATATTCGTCGTGGCTTTGCCACGGGTATTGCATGTACTGCTGGCGGCATTGGAGGAGTCATATTCCCACTTATCATTTTGTTCACTGCCCCGAAGATCGGATTCCCCTGGGCAATTCGAATCATGGCACTTTTATCTGCAATATTGTGTCTAATTGCTTGTCTTCTGTTGAAAACAAGGTTACCCAGGAATATGAAGGCCGGTGCCTCAATCGACTTTGGCGCGTTGAAAGATGCCAACTACGCAGCCACAACTCTGGCAGTCTTCCTCGTGGAGTTTGCAGTCTTCATTCCGATAACTTACATTGCCTCATATGCACTACGTATTGGAGTCCATGAACAAACGAGCTACTTATTGATTGTGTTCCTGAATGTTGGCGCCATCCCAGGACGCTTTCTCCCTGGTTTACTAGCAGACCGACTGGGAAGATTCAATGTCATGATACTGACAGCACTGGCTTGTGGCATATTGATTCTGTCTTTATGGTTTTGTGCTGGTGATAATTTGCATGCCATAATAGCCTTTTCTGTCCTGTTTGGATTTTGGAGTGGAGCAGCAATAAGCTTGACCCCGGTGTGTATTTCTCAAGTGTGCGCGACCGAAGATTATGGTAAACGCAATGGAACCACTTTCACAGTCGCGAGTGTTGGTACCCTTGCGGGGATTCCTATTGCGGGGGCAATCCAATCCGGTAATGGGGGAGAATATGGAGGGTTGATTATTTTGGGTGGAACTCTGTACCTTGCAGCAGCCTTCGCATTTGTCCTGGCGCGCGTGGTTTGCCGAGGATGGTCGTTGAGAACTAAATTCTAATTTGTGTATACATGATATGTGGCTTGATTATAGTTTCGAGGCGATAGACTGAATTCCATCGGATTTGAGTACATGCTTGTGAAAGTAGAATGTAAAAGCATATAGAACATTTCGTCGACATTCAGAAATTCGAATTCAATGCTGACTCGTATCATTGTTCCCATTAAGAACTCCCGTCTGATTAAAAAAGCCGAGACGAAGGTGAATGCGCAATTCATCGTGGAAAACTTCTGGTTATCTTTAAATAAGGCTTCCTTGGAAGAAGCTGGTGAGCTTTTGGAATGGAATAAGCTCGGTGCGATCATAGAGATCGACGTGGCCAGCATTTGGAACCAAGAATAATTCCTTCGGCTCAAAAGCTCGTGAATAGGCGTTCTCACTGAATTCGCGCGAATGTGCCTGGTTCCCTGCGATAAAAAGCATCGGACGTGGTGATATCGTATCGATACCATTGAATGGGTAGAAGTTTATAAACTTGGTGAATGTGGAGAGTGTAGGGTGTGTAGTGAGCTCTGGCGTAGACCCAGCAGGTGTGAATTCACCACGTTTGGTGCGATAATAGTCGTAGAATTCACGTTCTACTGCGGAAGCCTTTGCAGTAAGGTGATTCAGGGTACCGCTGGTGTACTGAACCTCGCCCCCATCAAGTTCAATCCAGCGTTGTTGGGCCGCGCCGGCGATCATTTCTTTGAGTTGATGAAAACTCTGTGAATGCTGTAGCCCACGTCGAGATAGGCTGCCCATATCATACATGCTTACTGTGGCGATTGCTTTGAGACGCGGATCCAATTTTGCCGCGCTGATCACGAATGAGCCACTTCCACAGATACCAAGTCCACCAATTCGCTCTCGATCAACGGAGCTCTGGGTGCCCAGATAATCCACTGCAGCGCTGAATGCCTCTGCATAGAGGTCTGGTGACACCGAATTGCGTGGCTCACCCTCACTGGCACCCCAGAATGGAATGTCGATAGAAACGGTAATAAACCCCTGCTCGGCTAACTTGGTCGCGTACAGGTTGGCACTTTGTTCTTTCACGGCACCCATGGGGTGGCCGACTACAACGGCGGGTCTAGTGGTACTTTGAGATTCATCTTTGAGATAGAACAGGTTTCCCGCAACGGTAGTCTGGTATTGGGTTTGAAAGCTGATTGGTTGAATAGACACATTGTTGCTGCGGTAGAAGTTGTCGGCTCCGTAGGACATATTTTGTGCTGTAGCTGGCATTGCCATGCTGAGGGCGGCGATACCGGTTACTATCAGCTTCATGATCATGGTGTTCAAGTTTGTCCCGTTTAAATTTACGCGGCAATGAAGATGAGAATTTCAGAAACGATACCTTTCTTTCTTTCTTTTGTTCTGGTAGAAGCAGCTGTCTTTATACCCAGCCCCATTATGCTGTTGTCTTGCCAAGATTCAGTTTTGGTTCATATGCAAAATTGTTTTACGAGAAAAAGTATGTCATCGACCGATCACAGTACCAGAGATTGGTACCCATATCATTAGAGTGTCAATATTTTAGGGGTCTTGGGCATCATACTGTAGTGCCTAGTGACACGAATGTATGCTGCTTACTTTTCAGGGACCGGGAACCAATCATCAGACGAGATGTATATCAATCATCCAAGATGTCGTAGGCGTTCGGGGCTCAGATGTGGGTACCCACAAGTGTTATCCAGCCATAATGAGAATAACAGTGGCTCATCCGAGTGGATTGATCACGGAAGTTGATGATCGGCAATTTTCTGAGGATGGGGGTCGAACCGGCTAGTTCTGCTCGTATGTATAGTTGTTGCCTATAATTGAGGGTTTGCAATGGTGTCTCTTACGCTGAAGAGAGCCAAGGATGTCCGCTGTCAGCTCGACTCGGACGTCGTGTCTTAAGTCCGGTGCTAACCAGCGGAATGTACTTCTTGGCCTTGGCGCTGTATCCGCTCTCAAGATAGCTCAGGATAGCTCAGGACTTGCTTTAAATCTCACGTCTTCGCCAGAAAGCTAGACTGAAACAAAGTTGTGTGTATTCACTCGCTTCGCAACCATGCGCATTTTATCCGCTCTGCCAATTGCTATCTCCTTCGTTTTGGCAGCTACAATACCAATACCTCTATTTACTCGAGATGAACCCGACCCAGTGAACCACCTTATACAAATCGAATCTCGGCCGTCGGAATCCAACTTCCAAACGATAAATCAACATATGCTACCCCAAAGTGAACCATGGGAAGATACTCAGGGTCGTGATTCTATACTTCGCAACCAAGATCGCCGTGAAAAACTAGTCGCTATGTGTGAGGCTGGCTTTGTCGCCGATTGTCAACTCGCTATTGAGGAGGCTAGCTCGGTCGCGAACAATGATAAGGCCGAGCCGAAGCTATTTTTGGGATTCGAAATATCGCTACCGAGTGTTTTATGTGAAAAAGCAGAAGGATACCCTGTTTACTGGAATCCCGTAAATGCTTTCGGTCTCTGCATGGTATTGGTTGTCGTCGCGGTTATATGCTCAACGAACAGGCGCCCAAAATCCTCCAACTATGCCTATGATCAGGTAAAATCTTCAGAGTCTTGAACTGTGCTTCGTATTTGACAAGTTCCGTTCATGTATTGCTGGTTTATAGTTTGATGTGTTATCTCTTTTAATATCACAAATAAGATTTTCCAAAGTTCTGGATATTTGCCAAAAACCAATTATTGCTTCAAGTTGCAAGGTTCAAATTGCGAATCGTGAAAGCTTTGCAACATGTACTAAATTATATAGTCAACCCAATTAAAATGCCATCCCTTTCGAAGAGATGTGGGCAGAACTTCTTCACTACTCAGTCTCCTAAGCATATTTTTGAATATAAATTTGAATTTAAAAAGAACTGCCTTAATTAGTAAGGGATGGAAGTTTGAACAGGGCTGACTGTAGTACAGGAGAAGGCTGGATCATGAATCATGATGACTGCCAAGTCTAGGCGCATTGATAACTTTGGAAGCCACCGATCTCCACTACCCGAGCTAGTCCAATCCAGGTTAGCCGAGTAAGCAAGTTGCGTTAGCGTCAAGATTAGCTTTCATAGGCCAATCATGTCCATCAACAAAGATCGCCACTGCGGTGGACCGCCATCGGCTGGGCCAAGTAAGCAGATTGCAGTAGAGCATTAAATCTGTGCAGTTTTCTGATCTTGAAGTCCCAGTATTGTCATCTTCATCATGCCGCTACACTTGACAACTGATCACCCGGAGATCCCGTTGGCTCGGATGCCGCAACAAGAGGGGGTGTGGGTACCCAAGGACGACTGGACTGGGACCATCGACCGAACTGAAAGAAGGAAATTACAGAACAGACTCAGCCAGAGAGCATACCGTATGATCTCCACTGTCTCGGAACAACTTGATTTAATCTTTTAACAAATATCTCAGGGTCGCGAAAGAAATTAGACCAACAATTGAATGACTGGCCATCACTGGACAAACAAAGCGCCGTTATAATTCCACAACGCCCGTCCAACCATGATGACGAATTTACCTGCTCAAGGGCCCCTTCGGGTATATTTGATTTGATGCACCGATTCGAATCAATGGCGCTCTCAAATTACGAAAGAAATTCGCCCAATGTAGATCATCTCATTTCAGTGTCCAGATTCAACATCCAACGTGCAATCATTGACAACACCCGCGCAATGGGAATGACCATGAAATCGCTACAACCAGATGATGCTATCTCAATCTTTAATCTCTCACAACCCAACCTCATGAATCCCATTCCTGAAGCAGCAATTCCTCCAAGTTTACGACCAACTATGCGTCAGCGAGAAATTCCTCATCACCCCTGGCTGGACTTTTTTCCGTTCCCAAATTTGCGGGATAATCTGATATCTGCTCAGGATGAAATTGATGATGATGATCTTTGTCATGACTTGATGGCATTTTGGGACACGCGAAATACCGGTGCAACTTTACTTGTGTGGGGCCCTTCGTGGGAACCTACAAGCTGGGAAGTCACACCGGCATTTCTGGAGAAATGGGGATTCTTGTTGAGGGGATGCGGGGATATA
The DNA here is from genome assembly GCF_028827245.1 of Penicillium angulare. NCBI lineage: Eukaryota > Fungi > Ascomycota > Eurotiomycetes > Eurotiales > Aspergillaceae > Penicillium > Penicillium angulare. The sequence goes on from NW_026623163.1 coordinate 2,534,848, forward strand.
CTGAGAAGTACTAATCAGTGGAGAGTCAAAAGAGGAGAGAGGCCAATTATTTGGCATTCAATTGAGAAGCCAGGTAGTTGATGCACTAACTAGTACCTGGAACTCTAAAATATTCCCACGTTTTGGAACTTTCACGAAATAGAATATTCAGTCAAAAACTAAGCATGATTCAACAACGTCATATGCGGCCATTTTGCCTAGTGTATGATACATGGTAATTTTCCAGGGACATTGGAAATTATGCAACACGATAATTGGTTACTAGTTCCCTAGATGAATAATCCCAAATCAATCGGTGCAGATCTCACTTGGTCTTCTTGGATCTCCTGGAGCAGAGAATCTTCCGGATAATCCTCAATACCCAAATCAATAAAACCTCGTGCTGCCCATCTCCGCGGCGCAATGAAAAAAGAACGTCCGTTGATGTCCATGTCACTGAGAATTCGTAGTAGACATTCACCTGCATCCTTCGCTTCTGCAAATTGTACACCGACACTTGAAACATGTGCAAAAGCTTCGTCGGATAGGATGTTAGTCTTGACGTACCTATATTTGGTTAATATTTTCCCGAGAAAAAGATACTTGAATGTTTCAAAGGTTCTTACCATGGCAATATAATGTTCAAGCGACTGCCGTAATAAAAGGCGGTTCTACGCAACGAATGTAAAATTCCTCGCATAGCCCATTTACTCGCGCAATACTGAGGGGCGCGAGGGCAATCCAAGAATGCTGCGCCTGATCCAATTAAGACAAGACATGTGTCTTCCTGTGTTTCAGATACTTTGTCTCCGTTCTGTTTGATGAAATAGTGGGACACCAATTTAGCTGTATAGAGAACACCTATCAGGTTGACATCGATAGTTGTCAAGTCGGGCTTCTTGGGCACTGCATCATCCCCATCATATAGAAAGACTTCATCTGGGCGATGGATACCGGCGTTGGCTATCACGTATGATATTTTCTCTGTTGGGGAGAATGAAGCAGCTTCTTGAAACAGTCGCACCTGATTATCCCAGTCGGCAGTATTGCATTCGATAAACTTTACACTTGAAGAATGTTAATTCAAATATCGAGAAGGTTCAGTACACGGGCTTACCCTGTAAGCTCTGCTTCAAGCTTTCTACCTTTTATTGTATCGAGATCACCGATACAAACAGTTGCCCTGCTTGATATATCAGTCGAATGTGACCGCATTGAGTGCGACCTATGTGTTTTTCATACCCTGCAGCGATCAGGGATCGCACATATGCTTCTCCAAGACCGTTGGCCCCTTTGCATATTATCAGCTAACCAGTACCTACTTAAAAGTTCATGGGGGAAGGTGGAACTCACCTCCTGTGACAATTGCTGTTTTCCCTCTGATATTTGCTGTATCAAAATCCACATCGCAGTCCACCGGGATGTTAGAAATGTATTGAGGCATCGAAAGATCAGGGAACGCGGTGCAAATATTGACATCAAAATACTCTGGCAGTGCATTCCGACATTGGAAGTAGGAAGGGCTTTATAAGCTGTTTTTCCAGTCTCTTACCTCCGATGTGATTTCAGAGTTGGAAGGTCTAATTTAACGCTAATGCAAGATGCTTACCCTGAGCCGAGTCTTTGCTACATAGTACGTGGCCTACGCACGGTAGACAATAGCGTCCAGCGGGGGAAAACATATTTTGCCACATAAAGATTTCTACATTCAATTAGACATACAAGTAGACGTACAATTAAATATATTAGAAGGATTATAAGCAAAATAGTATCTTTGAATGGTATATTTTTGATCATTGCAGCGAGCTTTTGGTTTTCTCCCGCTGAACGCTATGGTCTCTCATGCTCATACTGGAAGCTCCCTTGGAACTGGGACACGGAGAAATCGCATATAAAAAGATTAGAGGAAAACATACAACGGTCAAAGTAAATCACTGCTTACCATTGGGACATGCTTTAATGGCTAGAATTTGCTTTCCTAAGTATTGCCTGAGTGTTGAAAAATAATGTGTTGGCGAGATGTATAGCCATTTGCACCACGTGATGTATTATGGGGGATCGACCCGCTTGAGAATCTTAAGCCTAAGCTTCTTCTCCCCTTTTCAAGATAGCCTGCTACCACCTTGTTCTTCCAATGCCCTAAGTGATATTTCTGGCAGTTCAAGCTATGAAACCGACATACGCTTAATATAATTCCCCCATTATCATTTCCATTACTCGTCGCCCAATCCTCACCCAATCCAGCCCCGACGCATCAAGCTCCGCGGAGTGGGATGTTTCCAGCAGTTCCCCGCCGTGCTAAATCCTGAGCTTCTGCAGCCTTTGATCCACGCTTCTCAAAGCTAGTTCCCTCCTCCGAACCGCAATACCCTTGAGCTTCTTGCAACAAGCACAATTGCCCATATCCCGATCGACCCGCGAAAAGAACCCAGATAACGCGCCAACTTCATTGTGCCATAATGCCGTCGCTCAATTGGACCTCCGCGGTAGTAGCCATCGCCGCAATTTTTCTCTTCTGGACGTTCTCCGCAACATCAAACTCACCTTTCACGCGCAATTTCCCCCGACTACAAAACAAGAAGATAGTCCTTCTGATTGCTCACCCCGATGACGAGGCGATGTTCTTTGCGCCGTCAGTTCTGGGTCTCACCAAACCAGAACTAGGCAATCACCTCAAGATTCTCTGTCTCAGTACCGGTACGTGACCATAACTTCCTACGGAAAAGAAAAACTATCTCCGATTGTCGAGAACTGACACTTCTCAATTCCAGGCGACGCGGACGGCCTCGGCGAAACTCGTAAGAAGGAACTACAGAAAAGCGCTCTCCAGCTCGGCCTCCGCGATGAATCCGACGTCTTCGTCGTAGACGACCCCTCCCGTTTCCCAGATAGCATGACAAAAGACTGGTCCGCAGAAGCTGTATCCTCCCTCGTTGCCTCGGCATTTGCACCGGATCTTGCCGCCTCGCTGAACGGGTCTAAGAAATTGGATGCTAAGAAGGCGCCTACATGTACCATTGATGTAATTTTGACATTTGACAAACACGGCGTGAGCAACCATATCAATCACCGATCTCTGTATCACGGTGCAGTGCACTTTGTGCGGTTACTTATGAAAGGGAAGTCTGGTTTTGCCTCTCCTGTTACGCTGTATACGTTGACTTCTACGTCGATTTTTAGGAAGTATGCCGGTGTGCTTGATGCGCCTTTGTCGATGCTTCAGGGAGCTTTCAGTAATTTCTTTGCGAGGTTTAGTAAAGCGAAGAAAAGCGGGACAGGCCCAGCTCGGTTGCTTTTCGTTAGCTCTGTGAGTGAATGGGTTGTTGCTCAATCTGCTATGGTCAAAGGACACCAGAGCCAAATGGTTTGGTTCCGATGGGGTTGGATTACGATTGGGCGTTATATGACTGTTAATGACCTGGTGAGGGAGGACATTTGATTCTGCCTACTTGATGGTTGTATATCCTGCTGTCTCATGGAGCTAGAAACACCTGTAAATATGGTATATTACTGCATGAAACTTGTCGCCCAAAGACCCATTTTATAGCTTTGGACGCAATGTACATAATCCAAGCTTACCATACCAGGGCTCTTGGGCTGTTGGATTCATTAGAGCCATGACCGAGTCGGCCTACTGAGGACTCAAAATCTCTACTTAGGCAGGGTCTGGAATAGAAGGTAATATTTGAGCAGATTGAGATGTTATGCCACCTGGACAATGTGCGGCTAAATCAGATTTATGAAAGTCTTGACAGTGGGTATCTATCATACAAGAACAAAGGTTTAACGCTAAATCAACGAAATCTGAAGACAATCAAACGAATTTTCAAATCAATGAGTTCTCATCCAGAAGGAATGAGCTCCGCTCTTGGGGTTTGTCCAACCGCAAATGAACAAGACGACCATGAAACCCAGAGCCGGCCAATGCGTGATCCTCAGGATAGTCAACCCATGTTTCCTTAAGCTCCTGTATCTTAGCTTTGATCTCATCGCTGAGTTCGGTTTGGAAGGTGAACAGGGTGCTCAAAGGCTTCATACTTGTATCCAACCATGGGTACTTCTCGTGCATATGATCCCATCTGTCAGCTTCCTTCCAGAATAGGAATGAATCTGGAAAAGCGCCGGGCTTCTTCCCCTCCGTGATACGCTTGACAGGCACGTATGGACCCTTATTCCAATCTCGATCTGCAAAGTTTGTATTTCCACGGAAAGTAACCTCACCAGCAAGGTCGCCGTAGTGAAGTAGGAATCTTCTTGGCATGAAATCCTGCCATTCTTCCATAACTTTTGGTCGTAATTGGTAGATCCAGGATTTAAATGATATCTCGTTCCACTCCTTTTTGACTGCTATAGACATTGCTGAACGTTGCAGGAGCCGGGTCTGTTGGTACAACTCGAGTCGTTTGATATCGTATTTGTTGATCGCCTCAGCTAATAGAGGACTTTTGAGCAGATTTGGGTTGACTTGTTGATTTTCTCCTTTCCCAACTGGAGCCTGAATAACCGGGTTAAGAAGGCGGATCACCAATTGGCGTGCCATTTCCTGTTGCCGTCTTGTAGAAAGAAGTACTTTGTATGCACGACTCAAATATGACCGACATTCTTCCAAGGTACCGAAAGCGTACGCTGTCTTCAGCATAAATCGCCACACAGGTCCGGTTGTTTTAACATTGTGTGGCTCCGAGGTCATAGTTTCGAATATAGAGCGCACAACGTCAGGGGAAACCTTGCCGAGTTCATTTTCCCAGTGATTCTTGACTCCGCCAGGTCGTACACGGGATAGCACGAATGCTCGCTCTAGTAACTCGTACCATGCTTTTGCGGGTACTTTGATCTTGTAATTGGCGGATAAGAACTGAATCACCTGAACCGCGCCCAAGATATCGTTATTCGTGCCGAACGCGTGAGCTACTGCAAAAAGCAACTTCTCGGTTGGATACAACGCGGAGGATTTAGGATAAGGTGTCGGAGGCGGCAAAGTGGAAGGATCCTCGGCGTCTTTCACTGCATCGATATCCACATTCCACACGGTCTGCATAACTTCTCGCATGCCGAGCTTATGGCCCGTTCGAGCAGAGGCAAGCAAGAGGTTGATACAAGTTTGCTCGTCCGGAGAATGTCCGGCCTTCATCATTATTCGATACATGGGCAAAATCCTGCGCCGAACACTGTGGTTTCCAGTTCCAGGTCCACGCCACCCAATGTTGCGATGCTCCGCTCGTCGTTTTTTGTAAGTCTTGGGCACAACTCGTAACCGAAATGCTTCCTGGCCGGTATAGCAGTGGTCCCACACTTGTGCCTCCATCCAATAATTATAGCAATTCATATCTGGAATCACATCTTCGCGCCGCATTGACTGCCATAGTTCCTCGGCGAATGGACCATTTCCCATCGATCGCGCACAGTCCAGAAGATGTGTGTATTCGGCTAGTTCGAGCGGATAAGGGCCCGTTGTTCGATATCGTACAATCGTAAAAAGGTTGCGAACAAAATTATCGAAATGCTCTTCAGCGCGTTTAATTCCTTGGATAAGGGATGCCCACGAGGGAAGGGCGTGGTGGAGATCGCGGAAAGGCTCCACAAAATAGACGGGTGACAGTTGGTGGAGCGCCTCGATAAAGACAGTCTGGGGTAATGATGCGACAAGCTGTGCCGACCGTAGGTCTGTCAGACTCGCCATTATCTGGTCTGGTTGTCCCACATCCAAAACACGATAAAAATCTGCGGCATACTCTAATTCCTCCTCTCTTGAATTCCATGATGGGTCAGGATCGGTAGTGGTCACAATTTGCTCCACGCGCTCGTAAGCGGGCGGGTCATCTGGAGAAGAATGAGTAGATTCCACTACATATTCCTCTCTTTGTACATTCGGGATGGTAGATGAGTGCTCTTTTCCGCTATCTCGTTTGTTCATAGAGGTATTCCAAGGTGAGTTGTCAGATGATGTGTATGATGAGTTTGGTCGTGTGCACCCGGGGGCATTGAGAGAGCGCATTCGAAACGAGCTCAAGAAATTAGGCTTTCGAATTGTTCCTGGGGAATGATGCCATTGGGAGCTTAGTCTCCCAACGGAGAAACTGACTCTCATGATGAAAATGAAAATGTGCACAGCATCCAGAAACAATGATGAGAAAGAGAAGTGAAGATTGTCAGGGGAGGAACAGGTAGCAGAAGAAGAGGGGGTAGGTAGCACATAATGAAATAGGGCTCTGGGGCCAACGCTTCGACCTCCGATGAAAGAGGGGGTACAAGGTACTTGTGCTGCACGAGTTTCACTAAGTGGGTTGGCGCATGGGGAGCGGGATCAGACCTCTACAAAGGTAGCAGTGACCAGTGAAGTGATTTCCTTGAGGTAGGATACATTTTAAGCTATTTGATCAGAAACACCATGGATAGACAAATCTATAGCAATTGACACATCGCCAGCAATGGAACCAAGTGGAGAGAGACGGTAGAATCCCTCCTTCGCCCCTCATTTTACTCCATTTTGCTCCGGTTGTCTCCATTTTGGCTCCATTTTTTCTCCATACAAAACTCTCGGCAAAACAAACAAAACAAACAAAAGTCTGGGGTAAACACGTGCTGACTAACCACTGACCTCCTTTCCAACGCTAAACCATATCGGGTGGCGGACAAAGCTCTCTGATTCTGTTTCCCGCAATCCAGTCAAGGAGATCCCACCTTCAATTCCACCCTTACCAAGATGGCCGATACAGAGGATGCAGGCGCATCTGTTTCAGAGCCCTTGGACCTTGTCCGTCTTTCTCTCGATGAGATCGTTTTCGTGAAGCTGCGCGGTGACCGCGAACTCAAGGGCCGCCTCCACGTGAGCCAACCCGTCCCTTTGGTCATACGATTGTTTCCTCTAACCTTGAATGACTCATCAGGCCTATGATAGCCACTGCAACCTGGTTCTGGGTGATGTGGAGGAGATCATCTACGTGGTAGAGGAGGATGAAAACGAAGAAGAAGTCACACGCGTAAGGGCTACGTGCGGATATTTGAATGGGGACACGACGCTAACCGGGAGTTTTGATACCAGACAATCAAGAAGCAAGAAGAAATGTTATTTGTACGGGGTATGTTTCTCTGTCTCTTTTCCGTCTCCTCAATGGCTTTGTTTCTAACATTCATTCGCTAATATAGGTGATTCCGTCGTTTTGATTTCCCCCCAAGCTTGAGATCGGCCCATATATGAATAGAGGAAACCGGCGTTGGCGAGAGGGAACCCTGGAAATGAAAGCTCGGCAGCCTGTAGGGGAAAATGACATATTAAGATACCATCTACAAGCTACATAGACCGAATGAAGTTGGTTCATGACTAAAATGCTCACCCCACTACAACCAAACTCGGTGTGCCGATGCCCCTCACAGCAGAGCCGCAAGGCTGTAAACAAAGACCACCCCTGTCGAACTCCACTGTTAGTCATATAATAGCTTCTGTTAGTTTCTATGTTCGATAGTAAATGGATATTTGGTGGCGCAGTTGACTTCGCGCAGCAGATCATGCTGGGCTTGGATGACTCAAACGAATGACTCTCCCATCGGAACTACGTAGTTGTAAGGTTATCGATAAAGATGGCCCGATCTCTCTTCCCTCTTCCCTTGCTCTTTCTCTCTTTCTACATACACGCACTTGTCTCTCATATTTCGACCCTCACAAACACTGTTCTTTCTTAATTTAGAGCAGTCAAGCAATGATCCCTCGAATACACGTCTGAATAGCGCCAGAGCAAAGGCGGTCCCACTTCGATCTACCCCCGACCGTAACGTCACTACCCGGACCCCTCCATCATTCGATATCTGAATATAAACCCCATCAACCATGCCAACAGCTGTTGCAAAACAAAATCCCGAGGAGCGGAAACGAGGCGAAATTGTATGTTATGTTGTTTCACCGGTTCGTTACATTGTAATGCGCGCCCACTCACATAGCTATCCCAGGCTTTGAGCGAGTTCGCCGAGTATGCCGAGAAGCAGCAAACGCATCGCTCCGCAGTCGCTGCGCCCAGTGACAGTGTTTACGAGACTGGAGGCGTGTCGCGCGACACTGAAGACCACGCAGAGCTGGATATTTTGGACCAACTAGGCTTATCTGACTCACCCCGTACTGTGAAGCTCAAGGAGCTTCTTCTTGGAACAGGGGATGAAGCCGAGAACAGTCTGCAGGTGCTAGCAGGCGCCTTGCAGGCGCGCATAGATGAAGGCCAAGGAGAAACCATCTTTGATCTCGGTCTCGAGGACGGCGGTGAATCAATGGCCTTTAACCTTCCTCAATGGCAGACTGCTCTCCAGCGACTGCGCGAGGCGGCCGAAACCATTCCCGCTCACTGCCGCATCCTTCTCACCTACAATGTGGGTGGTGAACAGGAATGCCCAGAGAAACCTGACCGTGTCAAGGATGTATGGGGCAAATTGCTCATTCGTCAACACGCTGGCAACATCGAAGAGATGGCGGAAATTCGAATGGCCGTGGTGGGCAATGTAGATGCGGGGAAGAGTACCATGCTTGGTGTGTTGGTGAAGGGCAGTCTCGACGATGGTCGTGGTCGTGCTCGAGTTAATCTCTTTCGCCACAAGCACGAAATTGAAAGTGGCCGAACCAGCTCTGTCGGCATGGAAATCATGGGCTTCGATAGCCACGGCGAAATTGTCGCCCATCACCAAGGCCGTAAGCTATCTTGGGAAGAGATCGGAAAACGATCTGCGAAGGTCATATCCTTCTCCGACCTTGCAGGCCACGAGCGTTATTTGCGAACCACAGTGTTCGGTATGCTTAGCAGCAGCCCCAACTATTGTCTGCTGATGGTTGCCGCGAATAACGGCTTGATCGGAATGAGTCGTGAACATCTTGGAATTGCCCTTGCGCTCAATGTTCCTGTCATGGTCATTGTCACCAAGATCGACATTTGCCCGCCTCAAATCCTCCAAGAGACCTTGTCTCAATTATCCAAGATACTCAAGTCTCCTGGTGCACGCAAAATACCCATATTCATCAAGGACATGGAAGATACCATAAATACAGCGGCTCAATTTGTCAGCCAGCGAATATGCCCTATATTCCAAGTTTCTAATGTCACTGGTGAGAACCTGGAACTAGTACGGACTTTCCTGAATATTCTGCCCCACCGGGGTCACTACAACCAGGACGCTCCCTTCGAGTTCTTAATTAATGACACTTTCTCCGTGCCTCATGTGGGTACTGTGGTGTCTGGCGTCGTCAAATCTGGTGTTATTCACGCCGGTGATTCAATTGTTGTTGGGCCAGACTCCCTCGGCCAATTCACCACGACTACAATAAAGTCCATTGAACGCAAGAGGATACCGGTCAACGCTTGCTTTGCCGGTCAGTCCGGGTCTTTTGCTCTGAAACGTGTCCGGCGTAAAGAAGTGCGCAAGGGCATGGTAGTCTTGAAAAAGATGGAAACCGCGCCCAAGGTATACCGCGAGTTCATTGCTGAAGGTAAAATGAGACTCCATTATAACGTGATGGATCATTTGATGTACTAACTAACATCCCTGTAGTTCTGATTCTTTCACACGCCACCACTATCAAGCCTAAATATCAAGCTATGTTACACGTGGGAGCGGTCAGTCAAACATGCTCAGTGATTGACATTGACCGCCCTTTCATTCGAACTGGCGATCGTGCTCTAGTCGCGTTCCGATTCATGCAGAGGCCGGAATTCCTTGCTCCTGGCGACAGAGTACTTTTCCGAGAAGGCAAAACGAAAGGTCTGGGTATTGTAAAGAGCATTGGCTATGATCCTGAGAACCCGCTGAATCCCCAGGCCAAGGAGGCTAAGGAGGCCAGCGTCAAGAAGTCCGATTCAGCTAGTACTGACACGGCATAAGGCATAGACTATCATTGCTATTATTACTTGTTATTCTAAATTACAAATTACACGATCCAATGATGTGTTAACTACCCTATCGTGTCTTTGAATATTCGTAGTCCAATGCAATCTATGACTCCACGTGACATGACGTCAGATGATGCCATGCGCCGATCGCTTGATCCATCCAGATCGTCACGACGTACCACTGGTTGTCGTAGTAAGCTGAAAGTTTAAGGATCCATTTATACTTTGCCTCTTAGTCGCTGTCCTAGCGAGCTCCACTGACGTAGTGAATTACACGTTGTACACCCGTACAGAACACGCCTCTTAAGAGACCCTCGTGGCTGAACCCTCTCCTCTTTATACTTTCACCTCCCAAAGCTTTTTCTTAACCCATTGGTACCTGAAATATTTCTGTCACATTCAAACAATTTGTTTCAATCCTCTATCGTGCTCTTAGTTATTCACCTCAATACCTTGAGACCTTCATATCCTATCGACATCCTTCAATACCCTCAATCCTACACTCCAACTCCCTACCTACGCCACATCCCTTACAATAAATTTATAAGATAAGGACTTGAAAATGGACGCCGTCAATCGTGTCGTGAACGCAGCTTCTACTGTCCTCTGGGGCGAAGATATCCCTGAGAGTCCAGCTATATCACATGGCGAGGAGCCAATATCCGGTGTCCAGGGCAAAGGCAGCGCCAATGACCCTTACGACGCTGGTAACCGCGAAGGTAAATTAATGTCCTTATAAACAAACGGCTTTTAACCTACACAGAAAATACATTCAAACATGGAATGTTATTGTTTCAAAGGGATTGCAACTAACATCTAGACAGAACAACCAGGTGCCCTCGACTCAGACGCCAATACCGCTCCCCAAGAACCAAAACTAGACGGCACTCCTTTAAACAGCACCGAGACTCCAAAGACCGAAACCGCTACAGCAGGTGGATCAGGTTCCAGCGATGCTCCCAAACCCACCGAGTCCCAACCCGAGCAACGTAACACAGAACCAGAGTCCAAGCCCAAAGATCTCGCCACTGAAAGCAAGACGGAAGAAAACAAAGAAAGCGGTGTTTCACACTCCAAGGCTGATGATCCACACTCGCACGTGAGTACGGAGGCACTTAAGGGTCCTCAAGGTCCAGCTCTTAAGCTGGCGGAGGAGTTTGAGAAGGAGGAGAAGGGAAAGAAGCCCGTGGAGAAGAAGGTGGCAGACCCTGCTGCTACTGAGAACCGTGAGTTCTTCTACTAGAGGTGTGCGTATTTTTGGTAGGTCAATACTAATGCGGTGGATTTTCAGATGCCTCGTCTGGATCATCTGGATTGTCTGGATCCTCTAAGGATGTCAACGATAAGGCGTCTGGTACTAGTGATAAGGGAAGTGATAAGAGTGGCAGTAGTGGGAAGCACAGTACTATGCAGAAGGTGAAGGAGCGTCTGCATAAGGTTGCCCATCCACGCCAGCAGGAAACCAAGGCGTAAGCCTGAGGTACGAATGTCCGAGTTATTGTAATCTACGGATTAATCAAGGGGGGTGTTGTAGAGGGGTTTACGCGATGATTGGTTTTATTTTGTCTTGAAGGTGTCATCATGGATATCCCGAGTTGTATGGTGAATGATTTGCTCATCGCTCAATTCTGTTATTGATACTGGTATATTTTCGGTTTGAAATTTTTCGTGCACTGTATTAATACTCAACAATTGAACATTTCCAACATTTATCTAGGTATGTCAACTGTGTGGAGCCTGCAATTGGGTGTTGAATGCTACGTATATTTGCTACTTAAGCAATTAGTACCCAAATGACATCATAGGTAAGATTGTATAACTTTTAATCTATTAAGCATCAACATAAACAGAGAAAACATGAAAGTCCACACATGAAACAAGATGGCGTCTAGCGCAGTCCTAAATCCATATTAAATGACGCCAGAACCGGGTATCACTGTCACCCAATATTCAAAAACCCAAAACCGTATTTACCTCCCATACAAAAAGTGAAATAAATAAAGACCAGAAAATCGGCACACAAAAGACCGGTTACTCGAAAAGCATCTTCAGTTCTGTGATGCGTTCTTTCTTGTCATTGTTTTCGTCATCACCGCCAACACGTAGTCCAAGGGAACCTGCGATATTCATCTTGCGATCTTGTACGCGCAACATTCGCCCCTCGATTGAGTCTTTGACGATGAATCGTGTTACTGACACGTCGCGCGTTTGACCCATGCGGTGAACACGGTCAATGGCCTGGGCCTCAACGGCAAAGCTCCACCAGGGATCCATAAGGAAGACATTGTTGGCAACAGTAAGGTTGAGCCCGACACCGCCAGCGCGGAGGGAAATTAAGAGAACAGTCGGGGACGAATTAGAAGATGCCGATTGGTTGATGTCCTCAGCCTCCGAGTCAACAATTTCATCTTCGTACGTTTCTGTTTTCGTAAATTCATCTAAGACTGCTTTGCGGGCCTTCTGGGGCATAGACCCGTCTAGGCGGACGTGCGTAATCCCCACACGGGAGAGCTGGGGCCCAATCAAATCAAGGAATGACGTGAATTGAGAAAAGACGACCGATTTAGTATTAGGTGGCATACGCGAAAGGTGGCTTATCAAGGCATGGATCTTGGCGGAAGTATGTGCAGATGGAGACAGGGGGTTGATTCGACGGAGGGAGATACGGGGAGCAGGCTGGGAGGCGTTGGGTGCCGTTTCATTAGAAGCGAAGTCGTCCATTGACGTGGGCTGCGTAGAGGCATGGCGAACGACCTCGAATATACTCTTTGCGTCAATTGGAGCTCGACAGTTGAAACAACGTGGTTCGACATCCTTGTTCATCTGGTGCGCCACAAAGTCCTGGAGACATTTCTTGCACGCACTATGCCAGCATGCCGTCACTGCGGGATCAATCATGGGCTCTTCGCAGCAAATTGGACATTCCCCGCTAGACTCTGTTTGGATTTGGCGAAGGGCATGCGCAGTGAACTTTACATTTCGGTCTTCTGATTCGGCGTTCTCAGTAGCTACCGTGAATTGGTTTATGAGCTGTTGGACGTCCATGTCATCCTTCATTTCGTTGGCAGCATCAGCGGCAGCGGCAGCGACTTCTTCATCAGCAACTATTTCTTTGTTGCGGGTGAGTATTGGGTGACAGCAGGTTTGTCTGAGACGAAGAAGTTGGGCAAAGATAGTAGAGTACGACTGAAGCAAAGTCCCTGCCGAGACATTATCGTTGAAAGTACGCTTCGCTCGCGTATAGATGCAGTCGTAAATTTCACGTTCCTTCGCGGGGAGCTCGATTTCTTCAATAGTGATTGTTCGCGATGGCAAAGGAACCAAAGGCTCACCGTCTGGGGTTTTCATAGATTTGGTTCTTCTTAAAACGAGAGGCTCCAAAACACTCTGTACAACATTAAGGGCACGAATATAGTCTTTAGATTCGAAAGGAACAGTGATGAATGTCTTCCAGAAAGAGAAGTTGCTCCAAGGTTCAACTTTGAGAAATCGCACGAGACTAAACAGATCTTCCAATCGATTTACAATGGGAGTGCCGGTTAGGGTCCAGCGATGTGATGCGTTCAGTGCGTAACATGCCTGGGTTGTTTTAGAGCGTCGATTCTTAATGGTATGGGCCTCATCCAAGATAACTCGAAAGAAATCAACGGAGAACAATCCACCTTCCGAACCAGCCGACATCAGGGAGCGGTACTCGGATAATACGGTCCCAAAGCTTGTTACGATGACATTTGGTGCAGTTGCGTGTTTCGATGCACAGCAGAGGTCCCGAAGATTCACTACTTTTTCAGCGCCATAATAGAGCAGGACACGCATAGACCCTTCTTCTGAGGCTTTCAGTGCTTCGCTCTCCCATTGTGCAAGCAAGGATGTAGGCGCCACCACAAGTGTAGTATACGGAGCCGGAATAACACCAGTAGAGTCGGGAACTCGGGCAAGATCGTTCACAGAGCTCATGCCATTTGAAGCTTGGGGGTCAGGCTCCGCCCTGTGAGAGTGCACAAGCGCCATCATCTCTATGGTCTTTCCAAGACCCATCTCGTCTGCCAATATTCCACCCAAGCAGTGTTGTTCCTGAGCTGGGAAGTCCACACTGAGATCTCCCGAGTATGGATTGACATAAAAGTGTTCAATTCCTTCGAAGGTGGGGAGATCTTTGTCGTCGCCGTCTTTTAAAGGCCATACATATTCCTCCCATAGCGGATGCATGGACCGTTCACGAGGTTTTTTGCTGTCCTTTTCTTTTGACAGCATCCAGTGGAGAGCCTGTCTTTGGTATTTTCGAAGGCTCATCCGGAATGTAGGAGCGGGCTCAGCCTCGGGCATGTTGAAGTCGAAAGATTGAGCTTTCCGGTAAAGCGTATCCAGCTGATCCTGGGCAAGTTCCTCCGTTTCATCCTCTTCAGAAGAATCTTCGCCGTCTTTGCCGCCCTTTGACTTCTCTTTTTTAGTGTTATCGTATTGCTCAGCCATTTCAGCCGCTCGAAGAATACCGGTTCTCTTATGCTTCTCGGTGGTTGGGTTGATAGAAGTCGGCTTGAGGTCAATGGCGTCGAACATTTTTACAAGGGAAACCTGGCGGAGTCGAAGGTTCTTTTCTTCTGTGCTTTCTTTTTCTTCAAAGAGACCAGTAGATCTGTTATCATCGGTCTTCGACCCAAGAAACGGCACACGTTGGAAGGCTTCTTTACGAAGGAAACATCGCAGCTGTAGGTATATGGTATCGTTGACTCGTAGCCTATCGTCACTGAAGACACAAACACCTTCAAAATGACAAATCTTCTGATCAATCAAAGGCGATACCCATCCTGCAGTATCATGGGGCAGTCTCCCCACCTCCTGGCCGGCCATAGTTGTAAATCGTGTCAAAACATCCCCCTTCTGATTGACAATCACCTTGTTACCCCGACGCTTAGTTGTAGGCTGAGATCTGGCACGTTCAATCTTCACTGGATCTCCATGCTTGAGAAGGGCAGGTCCGCTTCGTGTTGCCCAGCCGCCTACGCCGAATGAGCCAACGAATCGTGATGAAGGCATTTTCCCTGCCACGGATCTGTATTCGAATGGAGAATTCATGTCGATCGATTGTGATGTCCTTTCGCTCTTTGGATTCGATGACGTGGGGGGATTATTGCGTAAAAGATTCGAGTTGATCCGGACAGAGACAGTTGCGTTGGTCGGTCTGTTCCATGATCCATCAAAGTAGATATTGACAGCCCGTTCGAGGTTGTTGGAAGCGGCAGCTTTGATAACTTCGATAGAGGATAATGAAAGCCGCTCACCGATGATGCTAGTGAACGTTTCTATATCAAACCCATCCAATTCAACAGCAGGCGCCCCATTCGCAACACCATTAACTTCATTGTGATGTGATTCGGTCGTCCCGTTCGTGAGTATATTGGTTGCAATTGAATGGTTGATTGTCGGTGCTGGTACTTCTGTGGCTTCTGTGGACAAGATCGGGGTCACTCGTGATCCTGCAAGATCGACCAGGGGTTTCATATCACGGCGAGGCGGGGTCTCTGGAACAGCCTCCGGGGTACCGTCCTGCTTAACATGATGCTCTGCCTGTCCGAGAGGGGACCGTGTCAATGACGCGTCGGTTTTGCCTATCACCGGATTTGAAGGCGACAAATCGTCTCCAGTAAAGAAGCGCTGTCTCTTTGCTGGTCTCTGATCCAGATCGTCGCTCATAATCGTGGTGTCGACATCAAGATATAAGTCGAATGGGAAAAGTCGAGATCGGGAGACGCGACGGGGAAACGGGGAAACGCGACGGGCCGACGTCAGTGATTAGAAATGGAAAAAAAAGTCAACCACCACCATCTTTAGCCAATCTTCCACACGCAGACCTCTTTGTCTCGAAGCGACTGGTGCAAAGGCCTTATATTCATTATTGCCTCTATTTATTGAGTCCTTTGACGACTTTCAGATTGAGTGACCCGCAATTTTCCCAGCGCGCCACTGATGGACCAATACTATTAAGTGGATTACATCCGTCCATCCTCGGCTTCTTCCAACATTTGAACACACCCATGCCACCAATGTTCCTCCTCAAGGAGATATCTCGGCCATGCCAGGTCAACAGCGCCCGTTTCATCTGTAAAAATGGATTCCGATCATCAAAAAGAGCTTTCAATTCTACCAGTCCACTCCGCACACCTATAACGGAGGAGGAAGTTCAAAGCGCACATAAATACTGTGTTGGTCTACTCTCGTATGTATCAAGGCCCTGCACCTAATCAGAAGTGCTAAAACCCTTCTTCGAAGCATCTGCTAACTCAATTCATCCCGCCAAAGAAAATATGATCGACCCTCCTATACCCTGAGCAGCTTCATTCCCCCTCATGCCCGCTCCTTCTACCTCGCCCTCCGCGCATTAAATGTCTCCCTCTCCCTCATTCCAGAAACAACTTCCTCCCCTACAATTGGTCTCATGCGCCTTCAATTCTGGCGCGATGCTATCTCCAAAATCTTAGCTGGCAATCCCCCGAAAGAACCCGTTGCTATCCTCCTCGCTTCCGCCATCTCAGATCTTCATGAGCGCACAGGAGGCCGCGCCCGGATCAGTAAGGGCTGGCTTACACGCCTTGTGACTTCAAGAGAACAGACTCTCACGAATGATCCTTATACCAACATTGCTGCCCTTGAATCCTACGCTGAAAACACCTACTCAACCCTCATGTACCTAACGCTTTCTGCGCTACCAATGACATCTGTAACGGCAGACCATGTTGCCTCGCATATTGGCAAAGCAGTTGGAATTGCGGCTGTCTTGCGCGGCCTGCCTTTGGTTGCGTTCCCAACCCCACAGGCGCAAGCGCCTCATGGTGGAGGTTCGGCGAGTCTGGGTTTGGGTGGTGGTGCTAGACAGGGTGCGGTGATGTTGCCGCTGGATGTGATGGCCCAGGCTGGTGTGAAGGAAGAGGAAGTTTTGAGACGTGGTGCTGATGCGGAAGGTCTGCGCGATGCGGTGTTTACTGTTGCGACGCGGGCCAGTGATCATTTGATTACTGCGCAGCAGATGCTGAGCAACCTTCGAGCGGGCGAGGATGTGGGACATGACTTTGAGCATGAGGGAGAAGAAGGCCACGAATATGATGCACCAAGTTCATCTCGGGACTCACCTCTTGACGAAGTTAATAGAGCTTTTGGTGTTTTCATGCCCGCTATTGGGACGCGGCTGTGGCTTGATCGGCTGCAAGAACATGATTTTGATGTCTTCCGTCCTGAGTTGCTGCGTTCGGATTGGAGGCTCCCTTGGAAAGCCTACTGGGCCTTCCGACAAAAGAGTCTTTGAGGAAGGTTTACTGCGCGTGGGGTGGTGTATGATAAAAATGTATAGTATAGATAGGATACAAGACTGTAGAAGTCTAAGGATATAATAAATGTACAATGAGCCAAGGATCTCCCATCATCTCCGTTTCTGCTCCTGATTCTTTTTCTTTGAGCTTGTGATGAGACGCTTCTGAGCAAGCATGACAGCGTAACGTTGTATTTTATCACGCCTGGGTTTGATGTCAGTGTTTTTCCACGGCTCAAAGATAGGTAGGGACTCACATCAGTAGGCAAGTTGTTACAAAAACAAAGGGTATGGCGATTCTCCAAAAATAGCTACGTCAGATGTTAGTATCTAGAAAACTAGCTCTTATATATTCAACGTTAAACATGAAGACTCACGAATCACCATTGTTTAAACCAGACAAGAAATTGAAGTTCATTCCGAAGTATCCCTAGAATTCATTGTTAGATGTATCATTCAAGGTATTTCGAAGGGTGATATTTCCTTACAGTCAAGAAGGTCATAGGGAGATATAAGCAAGTTACAAGGGTCAGCTGCTTCATGCTTTCGTTTTGGTAGGCACCTTGATATAAATTAGCTACGCTGCTGGGCTTGGTGATATGCTCCACTTACCAATTGTGTTGAAAATGAGATCAATCATGTTGTCGGCAGCACGGCGCATTTGGTCGTAGCCTTCAACAATTGTTATACAATGATCCAACGCATCGCCCAGGTACGTATGGCACATGGTGCTTATGGTCACAGTTGAGCCTCCAGCGCTCTTCAAATTCGGCGACGCGACTCCTAATTGAGGATGGCCGTCTATGTGATCGTCTATGGGATCAAATTGAGTCTGAGGGCTGTGACGAACGACTCCAAGGCCAGGTGTGCCAACAGGCTGAGATCGGTGATCGCGCAGCGCATTTATAACAGCGACAATAGGCTGCATTGCATTCCGAAGAACTGCAATCTCTGAAGTAAGAATGTATAAACTCTTCGATTGGTCGACATCTGGGTCAGTTAAAACATCCAGCTCCAGATCACCGATAGCATCTTGGTATGCCATGGTTACCGGGATGGCAAGATCAATTACAGCATCTAGGATAGCTTGAAGAAGCATACTGGCATCGCATGACTGTCGCAGAATGGTCTCTGGTGAGCTCAATCGCCGAACAATTGGAGCTTCTATATCATCGGCGCTTGTTTCAAAAAAGGACGTAACGGTGTTATCGGCGTGCAAAAAGATTGAAACTTGCTCTAGAGTCACGCATAGGTTTTTCGCTGCCAACGCAGCGTGGCGCTCCATGAACTCGATTCGGCCTTCGTTTGGACCTCCCCGATATCGCTGTAGGGTCTTAGCAGGGGCTTTTTTAGGATCAGAAAGGTCACCAAATTGAGATGTGTGTTTGGAGGATTCCCTGCGTGGTCCAGGGCGGACGCTAGCTCCGACTGTTTGTTTTTCTTCGCCGTCCCGACTTGAAGGTCGTTTGGATCTAAAGATATCCTTGAGAGCATCCCAAACCACGCGCCGCTTAGTTGCTCTTTTGATGGAAACCGAGCTCTTTTCGCTGACGACAGAGTTGGTTCTTTCCTTGAAGTTGCGATCGGGCATATCCTCGTCATCAGAGTCATCTTTCTCCTCTTGTAATTTGACCAATTTCTGTAACGTCAACACAACGAATGCATGATCGGAATACCAGTCTGCTTTGGTCCGATTTGTTGTATGAACTAAATCCTCGATTGCTAGCCGATGTAGCCCCTTATGATTTCCAAGGATTTTGATCACATCCCAGCTTAATCCGTTCACATTAATCCAACGACATTGTACCCATGGTTCTCGCTCCCGCGCGACAAACTGCTCCAGTGTCTCATTGTCCAACGAGTACTGTCGCATTTCATGCTGCGAAAAATCCACCACGGTAATTTCACACTGTCGATGTAGGTCGAGGGGTACGTTGGATGCCCATTCCGAGCTATATAGTGGCAAGGGTTTCGTTGGATCAATGCCAGGTTCGGTACCAGGTTGCCAAGTCGACTCCTGTGTAAATCCCTCTGGTCGATAGGAGCGGGCTGTGTTCGATCGTCGCGTGCGACGTTTCGTTGCCACGGTGTCGGCGGAGTTGACTCTCGCGGCGGCAGTCGTGAACCCGTCCACCATGGACTCATCCCTCCTTGTCGGGGAGATCCCCGAGTTGGGGGTTGCGGGGGCCGGGTGGCCGGCTTCGAGGTCGAGATTAGGGAGGGGTTCTAGTCGCATGGCGCCGGTTTGCGCATAGTCGAGCGAGTGAACACTCATCTCGGTCGTTGCTGCGCGCCGCGTGGTACTAATTTGGCAGGCTCCTCTTTCCCATTGGCTTTGTTGAAGGGGGCTTTGTCCTGGGCAGGCCGGAATGAGAGAAGTAGCAAAGATTAGGGAGGGAGGGGCCGTATCGATGGGAAGTCCTTAATATATTGTCACCGGTATATTAGCCCGTTAGGAGAAGACATTTTTCTTTGCGGGGAAATGACGTGAAGCGGTTGAGTGGGTGAAGAACTAGGGAATTGACGATTCAACTGGGCCACTGCCGATCCGCCACGCTTTCAAAGCTAATTGCGAACAGCGAATTAAGTCTGCTATGTTTTCACCCAATATAAAGAAAGGGAGGATTTGGAAAAGAAGGAGGTGCACAGCCCCATAGCACGTCCCGTCCATGAGCTTGGCAACAGTAGTTTATCGAGGGTTTTTCTCCACTGAAGCTTATCAGATCACTTGAAAAACTGTCGTGTTTCCTACCGATTTCTGATATTTATGCATTCCTTGATTTAAGCTTCATTTTCTATTTCCATGTGTGCAGGTCCGCGGGTTCCAAGGTTCAACTTGAAGTTCTTACCTACTACTGCAGTGATGCCCAGGTGTCAATCCACCTTCCCACCCGACTCTCTGGAAATTTATATACCTATTTAACATTAAACCTTGGGAGGGCCACTCTAGGGCTGCCAGTAAACAGCAACTTCAAGTTGAAGAGGTCTAAAAACAGATATGATCATGTTTAGGCAAAATTCTACTTCTATTCTAGTGGATTGATGCTTCTAACTCAAAATTTGACCAAATCTTTGACCTGCACGACTTGACCAGTGCGGATTGCCTTGTTGGCAGCAATGCCGGTCAAGATGGACATGGCTCCGTCCACATGAGATGCAGCGCGATTTAAGCGATCAGGAGCTGGAGTCCCAAAAAGATCATTTAAAAGAACAGGATCTCCGCCACCGTGTCCTCCTTCCCCTTCAATAACTTCAACTTCGTATGGGGATGCAAACATCGGATGCACGGATATCTTAGTGTGTGCCACGGCGCCCTCTTTGTTTTGCTCTCCGCCAGCATTGACATAGGATTCTTCAAGTACATCCATTTCCAATCGGCCACCAGTTCCGTTGAAGCAGACCCGGAATCCTTCCCATGGACAGTATGCATTGAGACTATAAGTCATGATCGCTCCTGACTGATAGCTTACCAATACTCCCATGGTATCTTCAATGTTGATGCCGTCACCAAAAACACTCTGATCACGATAGTATCCATCTTCATGCTCAGCATCAAGATACATAGCTTTGAGCTGGGGATGCTCTTCCATATTAAGAGCGAAGGGGTCATCGGCTGCTGCTGAACTGCCATGAGCTCGGGAATAGAATTTCGTTTCTCCTCTGGCCTCGGCATTTTCTTTGCCATAGAATTTAAGATCGCCCTGGGCAAAAACAGTAGCTGGTTGACTTCCCAACCAGAAATTCACAAGGTCAAAATGATGAGTTGACTTATGGACCAAGAGACCCCCACTATTCCGCTTATCACGGTGCCAGCGTCGAAAGTAGTCCGCACCGTGTCGAGTGTTCAGAAGCCATTCAAAGTGTACCGAAGTTACTCTTCCAATTGCGCCGTCTAGTAATAGCTCGCGCACCTTGGTATTATGAGGCGCGTATCGATAGTTGAAGGTGACGCGTAATTGCTGCTGGGTGCTTTTGACAGCATCCAGGATCAACTGGCATTTATTTTCATCGACTGTCATGGGCTTTTCGCTCACAACATCGCATCCCAATTCCATAGCACGAATGATATATTGATGATGCGTTCGGTCAATAGTTGTCACAAGTACAACGTCAGGTTTGGTCTCTTCAATCATCCGATCGAAATCGGCCGCTTTGTAGGTAGGCAGTTTTGCTAATCCTAAATCATGAATTCGAGAATTCGCAACATCCATGCGGGTTTGGTTTGTGTCACAAAAGGCCACAAGACTTGCACTTTCTTTGAAGTCCTGAGCTATGGCGTTGTAAAAGAACCCAGCGCGACCCCCAGTGCCTACGACGGCATACCTTTTCGGAGCCATTTTCGTGCAAGAACCAGGTGGACTCTGGATTTCGAGTAACGGTCAAAAGACAAAAGCTTCAAGAATGCTGGGGAACGGGGTTCACTGCTCTAACCTCCCTCTAACATACAAACTTGCTAAGTTCCAAGCCACCTTATACCTACCCCTCAGCCAAGAAAAAGGACTGCCCCCACGAGGCTTCATACGCTAAGTTTTCCCATCAATCAGAGCATCGCCCGCATCCCCAGCTGTTCTCACACCCCACGCAATACAATGTGGAGCTAAACTGAGGGTCCATGTCCCCAGATAAGCTAACTTTCATATTCTTTGACAGGAAACCTGGCCCGGACTGCGGGTTAAGTACATCCGAACGATATGATCGTATTATCATGGCCGAACACGATGTGAGCCCAGTAGGAAGCATTGGAAAACAAGTTAGACAATTGAGAAAAAAGAAATTCGGATGAAATAAATTTCGATCTTAATGCGCATCTCCAAAAAAAAAAACTCAATTTATTGATAGCTATAGAAACTTTCTAATGGTTGCAAGGTTTGAAATTGCAGATACACCATAACGAGCAACTTCATTAGTAGTTGCCCACACAGCTTCCTCTCCGTCGGTAAAGTATTCTGGAGCAGAAGTTCTAAGGATGCTCCAATCATGACTGTTTTTGTATCCATCAGTGTTCAGAAACTGGTCCCAAGCTGCTCGGCCCAGGTCATTGTTGTCTTGCTCCACGGCTGCAAACGCTGTGAGGGTTGAATGGCTTTGTCTCCAAGTAGCGTGAGCTGGAAACTCAAAGCCAAATTCTTCAAGTTGCACCTTAGAGCCACCATTGTACGCTCGACAGTACGATAGGTAGACTTTGATAAATTTTGACACTGTCTCTGGATGTTCATTCCGAGCATAGTGAATCAATTCTGCGAAGATTTCTGGAAAGCCGAAAAGCATAGATAAATGCGAAATCGCCCATTCTGGAGTTGGAGGAGGGCATTCTTGTATGTCACCAGTATTTGGATTCAACAAGATTGCATTGTTCCCGATCCCGTGCTTGAGCTCGGATACTCCGTCGAGGAGCTTTATCAAAAGGTTTTTGGAATTCTCCCATCCTTCCGAGCGTCGCTCCCATGAAGTCAGCCATGAAGCTGCGAGTGGGCCACAGTCTAGACCAATATTTGTCATTGCAAATCCTTCGGGTACACCGGCGTGTTTCTGGACCTTACGATGGGAGTCCAAAGTTAACAAGGTATTTTGGCATTGTTGGAGCTCGGATATCAGGTCCCCTGTGCGCTCGTCGCCAGTGAGATAGAAATAAATGCGCCGATATAACACATTGGATATTCGTAGCTGCTTTGAGCTGTCACTAAAATGCTGAACACCATGACGAGTACCAAAGCCTTTGAGCTTTCCGGCGTGATATACGTCCACCTCGCCGGTGTGTCTTGTCATCGCCTCCGCCATTTTGAACACATCGGCCCTTCCGGTGTGGAGAAAGTATAGCCAAAGCCATAGATCTGTAGAGAGTTCTGAATTGTCCCAGGCAAATCCGCCGACATCATATCTCCAAGCATGTCGATAGGGATCATATGTATGTTGTACATCTCCGTGGTCCCAAAAACCATACCACCTGTTCTGCTCTATTTGACCATGGTAAAAATTGAACAGAAGATCCAGATTCTGCTGGATTTGGGCTTCCTTTGACGTGCTTTCAGTTCCTGTCACTGAAGCACTGGGAGCCCAGCACCCATGAAATGCACTTGCAGAATACATATGCTCAGACGTGGCGACCAGGCGAGGAGGGTCGCGAACTAGAGTCGAAAATTTGCTGAACTCATCATTTGACGGGGTAGAGGTGAATGGTCTCAGAAAGAATTGATTAGTTCTGCCGATTCCATTTGCGGATGCGAACCCAGGCTCAAAATCTTCATAAGTGACATTCAGGCCTTCTAGTTGCTTTTCATATGTATCCATACCCAGTCCGTCGTGATATGGCGTTGTTTCCAAAGGCTCTGCCGAAGGTGAGTACAGCCAAACAGTCATCGTTCCCTGATCGGACGCCAGGGTATTCAGATCCAACTGAGTAGGGTAGCGCTCCCAAAAGTCACACATGCCTACTGCCAGTCCTCCATTAAGAGCCGATCCTATATAAGCGGTCCCATCTGCTCGGCCCCCACCGGTGACTTTGACCCAAGAACATCCTGGCTTTGTGCGCTTTTTGATTGTAAAGCCATCCGAGGAGAGTTGGGTGAGTGAATATGATTCCCATGATGGAATGTAAGATAATCCCTTAGCAAGCTCTGTCCGAGTCCACTCATTTTCATTTAATGTAACTGTTCGGCCAGCTGCTTGATCAACTCGATTCTGGATAGTCGGGCCGTGGCGCAATCCAGTGAGTCCCTTGACTTCTTCCCGGAGGACGCCACCATTCGAACCTCCCAGACGAACATGACGATTATGTAGTTCCGTTTGTCCCAATGGGATGGCAAATTCAAGGCCCAGCGACGTTAATGGATTGTTTGAATCCAAGTCATGAATAAAAGAATGGACTATTCTGAGTGTCGAGGCATCGGAGTGAATGTAGAATCGCACATCAAACGGAAGATGAGATTCGCCATCGCTCTTAACCGCACCACTCACTTTGACGACTGCCCTTTTGAAGGTCTTGTTTTCAACTGCGACCGCGTCAACGCGAGTTGTATGAGGCTTTCCATTGATAGAAGCCACAATTGTAGCATTGGAGCAAATGATTTGCCCATGGACTTCAAGACTCTCCAGAATTGATGGACTGCCAGGCGAAGTAAACTTCAAGTGAAAGCCCTTTTGCGTTCTCACTGAAATTTGGGAAGCCTTGGATTTAACAGTGAGACCGTTTAGAGGCTCCTTTGGATGTGGTGCGCCTTTGACTTCATATTCCTCGCGATAGTCGATATCACCACATACTGAATGGGCGGTCCATCGAAGAGACCCATCAGCCCAATATGCGATTTCTCTGGAATCTAAAGGCGATTGGCTATCTCCACTTGTAATCACAAATGTCTGACCAGTAAAGTAGAGACCTCGGGGCCAAGGCATTCCAAAGGAAACGCCATGCTGTAGAGAATGGGGGCCGTTTCCATTCAGCCATCGCAAATTATCAGATGACATAATTGTTCTGCAAAATAAAGTAGTATGATCCCTGAATGCTCAATCACCTCACTGGTTTAATTGCCTAGTAACCGACGCGTACAAAGTACACTAAGGAGCTAGGGTGAAAATAAGCGATGCGGGGGCGCAGATGGCAGAAACAATGGCTTGCCCGTACGGAGCACCAGCCCGCATGTCTAGTTATAGGCGATATCAACTTTCATAGATGAGATAAATGGATATGAATACGAGATTAATTCAAGATTGATATTCAATAGCCGAAGTATTCCCGTTCCAACAAGCTGGTAAATAGAGCCAGTGGTGCCATAAAGCATAATTTCCCCTCATTCTATCCCTTTTCCGGCTAAATGGCTTAGGGCTCGGCATAGATGCGTCCGGATCAACATCAGATATGCCATGTTTTCGGTTGATTGATAGCCCGTGTGACCGTGGAAGTGGTGGAGTGCTGTGTCTAAGGCTTCCCCAGAAATCTAATTCCCCACATAATCCGGGGATGCGGAGTAAACAGAAAGCTTCGGTGAGAAACATTTCTTATATCCCATAAGCATTCCACAGAAAGCTTGTCAAAAAGTCTTAGGCTTGGAACGGTTCTTGATCGCATTCATACTTGACATCTTTTGCGAAATGGCCGAGCATCAGGAAGACGTTGCCGATAAAACCACCACTACTGTGATTGACAACAAAGACGAAGAGAAATATGCTTCTGCCGTCGACACCTTGAAGGGAGCTCAGAGAGCGACCGATGATGAACATGAAATGACTCTTCGTGAGGGTATTCGCAAGTACCCCAAAGCGGTGTTTTGGTCAGTTTTGTTCTCGATGGCTTTGATCATGGAAGGATTCGATCATGCATTCGTCAGCGGTTTCTTTGCGTTCCCTGCCTTTCAAAAACGATATGGCGAGCTGCAGAGCGACGGCTCTTACCAGATTCCTGCCGATATACAGTCTGGTATTAGCAACGGTGTCAATGCAGGTGAAATCATTGGTCTATTGATTAATGGTCTTGTCGCTGACTGGATTGGCTATCGTTGGGTCATGATGGTCTGTCTTACTCTCATGATGGCCTTTATCTTTCTTCAATTCTTCGCTACTAGTATCTATATGTACATGGGAGCTGAAATCCTACTGGGAGTACCATGGGGTGTTTTCCAAACTTTGTCAACCACATATGCGGCCGAGGTATGCCCCAATGTACTTCGACCGTATCTCACAATGTTGGTGTCGCTTTGCTGGAGTATTGGCTATCTTCTTGGCACTGGCGTGCTGCGTGCGTTTCTGTCATCAACTGGACAGTGGGCCTACCGCATCCCGTTTGCTCTTCAATGGGTTCTACCTATTCCTCTCGCCGTTGGTATCTTCTTCGCACCCGAGTCACCATGGTGGCTTACTCGCAAAGGTCGCACCGAAGATGTACGCAAGGCACTACATCGTCTACGCTCGAAAGACAGCTCGGAAGCCGAAATTGAGGACACGATCGCTATGATGGAGCATACAGTCAAAATGGAAAATGAGATGAAGGCATCTAGTTCATACTGGGATCTATTCAAGGGTGATAATCTGCGTCGCACGGAGATCACGGTGTTCACTTATCTCATCCAAGAGCTCTGCGCCCCACTAGTCTCCTACATTGTGTACTTTCTGGAACAAGCTGGGCTCACCTCAGCAGCCTCCTTTGACTTCGGCATGGGAGAATACGCACTAGCCATTATTGGTGTGTTTATTGCATGGTATTTGGTTCCGAAGACTGGCCGTCGAACACTGCTACTCACCGGTACGGCATTCATAACATTGACAACTTTCCTTGTTGGCTTCCTAGGAATTCCAAGCATCAGTACCCATCCAAACATTGGCTACGGAATTGGCAGCATTCTTCTGATTCAATATTTTGTTCTTTTCATCACAATCGGTCCGATCATCTACACCATCGTCACGGAGATCCCATCCGGCTTCGTTCGCACCAAAAGTGTCGCTCTCGCCCGTGCAGTCTATAATGTTGGTGTTCTTGTTTATGGCCAGCTCATTCCGCACATGGTTCAAAACGCCGCTTGGGATTGGGGAGCAAAGAGTGGATTCTTCTGTGGAGGTATCATGGGTATTGGTTTTATCTGGGCTTATTTCCGCCTTCCGGAGACCAAGAACCGAACATTCGCTGAAATGGATATTCTTTTCAAGAACAAGGTTCCGGCGAGAGACTTCAAAAAGAAGAAGGTCGATATTATCTCCGAAACTGTATCAGACGAATAAATTACGTGATAGTATGTACGGGTTGACAATGAATCATTGTCATAAAGTTGTTTATCATGTACTACTACAACTTGAACAAACATCATACTGATATGTGTAGTAGACTTATAGTACAATGCAGATGTGGGTACTATATTGGGACTCACACTTTATGTGACATACTATTAATACCAATCCCATGCATCTCTCAATTGGCTTTGCGCTGTTTGCGTCGATAAAGCTTGAAGCTCCTCCGTCTTGATTAAGACATCTAATAACGCTTCTTGTTCAAATCTATCTGTAACTCTATCGCCACCTATTAAATGAAGTCGTTAGGACTGTGCGTTTTTCGTATTGTATAATTGGGTACTTACACATCGACACTCCCATGCAGGCAGTGATCGGCCCAGGTGCTGTCTTATTCGAGAAGCCAATGCCACACAGGCTGAACATATTCTTCTTGATCTCCTCCTGTGATTAAAGTCAGTCAAGGGAGTAGTGCCCGAGATCACTGGAATGTGCAATACCTCTATTTCAGCGACTGCCTTTTTTTGCTTGGGCCCCATGCGAGGGACCCGTGGATCAAACGCAGCGAGAAGAATCTGGGCAAGATGCCAGTGTTGAATCGCCGTCACTGCGTTTAATTCATCGTCAGTACGCTTTCTAAGAGAATCGGTTAAGGATACATAGTGATAATACCGTGACAGTCGCCCAAGAACCATATTTGAGGAAATACTTCCTTTTTCGCGATGTCAGGCGCTTGGTAATATATCGGGTTGAAGCTCGGTGGCTTATAAGCATACCACTCCTCGCTGAACTTAATCAGCCTCTTATAAGACTCCATCCGTCGAGACTCATTTCCATAACAATAGGCTAAAATTTCGGCACAGTGTAGAACTATGCGGTTTGTCCATGTGGAATCATCCGCAGGTTCCATTGTCTTGTAATTCGACCCATCAAAGCAATGGAAGTCAAATTGAATACATCGTTGTTGAATAAATGCCGCGTGAATCTTCTGACGTATTCCTACCCAGAAAGCGGCGTTTTGGAGACCACAACTGTGTACTGCCGGCTCAGACTGAGCAGCGAGGAATAAGAGGGTACCTTTGAGATATGTCTCGTCATCGGCTCCAACAAGAGGTGCTTTTTATAAAATTGCTGTTAGAGTAGCAATCCACAGAGATTGAATGAAATGGAATATCTCACCATCTAACTCTTCATAGAATCTAAGAATTACCGACGCTGCTAGAAGGTTCTCATCTTTAACTTCAGATGCGTCGCCGGATAATGCCATGAGTTGCGAAATGCAGAGGTTTTGATACTCAAGCGCAACCTCAGGTCCGATATTTGGTCTTCTGTTTTGCATTGGCATTTTACTTCGAGCTTCGAGATTGTTTCGCCGACTGATATGCCGCGCAGATGCTGAGAAAATCGCGTAGAGGAGAGCTGGGCAACCTGCGGCCCTGTGGGGAGCAACTGTAGCAAAATGCCTGTCTAAATCACAAGTATCGAACTAAAATATAAATCAATCAAAACAATATTTACCTAAGACAACGAATTTCGATGGCACTCACCCATTGCGCAAGTTCCTCTATGAAATATCTCATGAGATATGCCTCTTTGACTTCTTGGTTGAAGAAATCGGCGATGAGCCCTGGCGATGACTCGATGGAGATAACAGAAGTATCTTGTATTTTAGGGGCACTCTCCACATTGTTGTCACAGTCCAAAGATGCGTCTAGGCATAGCTCTGCCCAATTCGAATTTGAACTGCCTTGCGGTATGGAACTTAATTCTTCGAGTTCATATATGGGAGATGGTGAGATACCGCCCTGTGACGATGAGATTGTAGAGCCAGCTTCAATTTCAGTTGACTTTCCATTGGATAAACCAGAAAGCAAAAACGATTCAAAATGACCATAATAATTTGCAAGGTCTATAGACTCATCAACAAACTGGAATCCTGTATAAAATAACTTCAATGTTAGAAGTTCATGAGATTGAAGGATATTAGTCCGAGTAAAGCTAACTTGAGGTCGATATACGAAGCCAGGGCTGATCGTCAGAGAATTGACCCTCGGCAGCATTCTTTATCACTAGGCCTGGAAATTCACATTTCTTATCCAATCGTTGACATCTTCCACATGTAGGCTTTTTCCCATCGCCTAATTACACGTGAGCAAAATTCTGTATGGGTGTGGCCATCAAGGAGTATCTAGGTTGATTACATTTGAGATGTCTTTCTGCAATAAAACTGTTAAATGGGTAGACTCAAATCAAATGATTGATTGATGAAATTTGCTTACGTCGGCAGGTATGACTATGAGAATTTCCACAAAAACATTAGCCTCCATCTTTTGTGATCGCAGCATCATTTCACCCACCATGGGCCCACGCTCGAAAGGGGCATTTCGTTTCTTGTTCTCACTATAACTGTCGAGATTTTCCAAAATGTTAATAATAGGCGATTTTCGCCCTTTGGCTTTCGGCGACCTTGGGATCCAAAATGATTAAGTACTATCGGCAGGCCCACTGCATAGATACCCCGCAACGGGGATATTTCCCTGCCGTGGCGCGCAAGGCAAATCTCCCCGAACCTGGTTTTTCCCCGCAACGCCTTTCAACTTTAATTGAAGCGATCTTCATCTGGGGTATCATGAAGCTCGAAAGCTTACACAAGTAATACATATACCAAGATTGAATGGAAAGGGGTAAATATTTGAATTTGTACAGATCATGACATCAGTTGACCACTTCAACGCCGTCCCAATGCTGCTTCCGGTCCATCCCGCATAAAACACCCAGCCGCCCAGTATTTGAACAAATATGAAGACATGTAGATACAGGTGAGATTAATGAGCAATTAGAGAAAAGGAAAATGGTTGAAAGAAAGAAGGTAATAAGCTACAACGGGCTTACGCCCGAGCGAAAGGCCGAGGTTTCCAAGTAGGGCGATCGAAACCTACTTGGGTTTGTCTGCCTCCGGGGGTGGGAGAGCGAGGTGGTTTTCGGAAATCGGGATATAAAGCAGTTTCCATGTCCATTAAGACAGCTCGCTGAGGCTCTGGTGAGGCCCAGCCATTCGCTTTGCCTCGGGATTTCACTGAAGAACGTGGGATGGGAGCTTTGGTGGTAGTCGTGGAGCTTGATTTCTCTTTGATGATCTCACGTAGTTCTTTGTCATCCTTGGTGATTTGAGCTTTAATCAGGGCGACATCATTGGATGCTTGGAGGGCGGACATGACAGACTCGCGCGGTTCGTATGTGTATTTTTCGGGAGAGGGGGGCGAAATGGGTGTGATAGAGGGATCCAAGAAAGCCTGCTGATCTTTGTCTAAGAGCTGGGCAATGTCCAAGGTTTCGCCGTGGGGGATTTTGTGAGGATGAGAAGGCGTGATACAGTCCATATCGACTTCTTTGCGTAGCACATGATCAACATCAACGGCAGAAAAGTAGGCACAGGATTGAGGCAGGTCATCGATTCCCACTTGTTGAGAAAAGATGGCACGCGTCCAGACGTTGGCAATTTGTAATGCCATAGCTGCACGATACCTATCTTCATCCTTAACCATGTAGCGGATTTCGTCATGGACTGTAATGGCTAGGCGAGCTTGGATGTTGAATCGTCTGATCAGATAGTCCATGCCAACAATCAAAAGGTGTAGATAGTCAACACCGGAAGATTGAATGGCCCAGTTAATACGAGATGTCATGAAACTGCCCTTATTGATAAAGCGGCGCATGAGAGCTTCAGTAATACCAGCGCCAAGAGCGGGAGTTCGCGGTCTTTCTTGGTCGGCGAATTCCTCCAACTTATTGAACACAAAAGATTCGGTGCCGCCTCGCCAAAAGGGTGTTTCGCTGAGGAGGCGTCTTGAGGTTCGCGTACCCTTCGTTTCCTTGTATAGGTTGGCGGCTGTCTCTTGTGTTTGCCGTTCTGTCAAGGTTGGATTGAACTGACGAAGGAGAGTGGCAGCAAACCTGACGCCCGCGCCGTAAATGCGCCCATAGTTGAACACTTTGGCATCATTTCGAGAGATGCCCAAGATCTGCGCACTTCGAGAGTGCAGGTCGGTACCTTGAGCTTTAGAGCCTTCCAAGGTCATGAATCCGATCGCGTTTCCTCCATGTATCTGGAAGGAGGCATCCCCAACTAAGCTGGCAATCCATAGTTCCTGTGAGTCAACATCGGCGCCCACAAACGAGTGTCCCGGTGGTGCCTTGATCATAGCCTTGAGCTCTGAGCCAACGCGGTTTCCTTTGGCATTACTCGCCGTAAGCCATGTATTCTCCACAGCACGACGAGTGATCGTTCCCATAGGAATTACCTGAGGCAAAATAAACCCTATGCGATTATCGTTCTTGTCGGAAATGTCCCCCTTTTGGATTTGGTCTTGATAGACTACCATCTGACTCATGATTCGATCTCGGGCGCTGATCCAATAAGAGCAAGAAGCATTCATTTCCAAAGCCTCCTTGGCAAGCTCGTACTGAGACGATAAGATCCCACGTTCGAAATACTGCATGTAGCCTTTACCCAAGGGATTTGTACATCTAGCCAGAGGGCCATCCTTGTGTGGAACTTTGAAGTAGGCGTTCTTCCTGTCATCTCTCAATTGCACATTCTTTTCTTCGGTCATGTCACAAAGGACAACAGGTTGATTTTCATATTTTTTTACTTGGTCTCGGGGAACTCTAAACGTCCATCCATGTTTGTCAGACCAAACTAGGGGATAGCCGTCCCAGGATAGCTTGAGCAAAATAGGCGCAATTCGGGTTCGCACAGTCAGATTAATGTTGGCGGTGCTTGAAGGGAACAAATCTTTGTACCACTTGGGCATCCCGGGCTTCTTCTGCCGCGCTGCTGGGCGTGGAGGGTCGTTCTTCTTTTTTCCTTTAACCATTTTGATTTCTTGGCCAGACCAATCCAATTGCTGTAACCAAGGATCATTTGTATAAACATCCGCCTGGCCCTTAGCTTTCAATGCTTCATTGCATAGCTCAAGTAATTTCCGCTGAACAGCGTCCAGGCGTTTATGATATGTTTCCTCAGCTTGAGTGAGATATTCCTGCCATGTCTGATTGACAGGAAGAATAACCGAAGAGAGGTGTCGCAAGGCGCCAAAGCTGACGGGATGGGGGCATGTTTCGAGGAAGTTCGGAAACACTTTGCGGTAGACACGATGTGTAATTGCCACATCGGCTGCGCAGTAGTCTAGGAGCTCCTCGAGTTTTGTCAAAAGTGATTCTCGATCAAGCTCTCCGAAAAAATCCCGTTGTGCCTTGTCGATAGTCACGTCGCAATGAAACTTTGCCACGTCGCGCAAAGAATTGACCGAGCTTCGACCCACCCACAATTCCTCTTCCTCTTCTCGGAGCATATTGTTCTCAAGAAGAGAAGCCAATTCCATAGAATTGTGTTCGCTGGCAATTTTGTCGCGGAGGTCTTTGTTCTTCTTGTGGCGCATCCATGTCGGTCTTTGTTGAGAACACATGCCGTTCACGGCTACGTGGAGTGACATTGTGTCAACAAAAAAGTTATTAGACTGGCGCATATCATATTCCTCAAGGACACGAGCTCGATCGTATCCAATATTATGACCCACCACTATGCGCGGTTTTGATGGGTCGCCGAGTGGTATCAAATGAATCTTTTCTTCCGTTTCGCCCAAGAGCCATGGCGAAATCCATGCGTACCAAGTAGTAGGACTCACAGCACAAGCCATCACCGCAAATGAATTATCCTTGTACATGACCTCGGTATCGAATGTAAGCATAGCTTCGTCAGGCGCATCCACGGGCTCCGATGAGCCATCTGAGTTGTATTTCGTCCATCCGCTGCGTTTCTCCCATTTTCGGGGCTGCGCGGGGCAGTTCACGGTTGCGAAGTGCTTTGCGTATGTGAGGTAGGGCTCCGACGCATCCATGCCGAGTTTATAGAAATGTTCGTCGAGAGTCTGTCCTTGAAGTGGTGGCAAATCAAAGGCGATTGGGGTTCCCCCTGATTGAGACTTTCCTAAGAGGTCATGTCTAGCCAGATGGTCCTTAGACAAAGCAACGAGTTCCGGATCCGGGACGCGACCCTTCCTTGGGAAGACCTGAGGGTGTACATAATCGCTGAGCTGCTGAACGCCAATCTCGTTGAACCTAGGGGACGCGGGGACTTCGCTGCGGTTAGTGGGATGTTATGATGTGGGCGGGCGCAACCTGCCTTGATAACAACGGACGACATACCTTGGAGCGATTTTTTGAGCGGAGATTCATTACCAACAGGGTTACTGTATTGACGGTTAAAATGCACAACTCTGGGGAATTCCCATAGCTGCGCATGAAGCGGCGCTGGCCGCAACTGCAGGCGCGCAGACCTCACAAACCCCCTGGCATAAGGCGTGTAGAAGGAATGGCAGGATAACATGTTCTGTGAGCATAAAATCAATATTGAAGTGCAATCAGGTCATGATATCGTCAACAAGACTGCAGCCCTGGGCTGCCACTTGACAGGGTGTGAGAGACAATTTGTAAGTGTAAGTTGGTCCTTGCTTTCCAATCTGCATTATCGCTTTCCTATCGCGATATCTGAGCGTCATGTCCGGATATCGGATTAACTGTATATCCGGCTCTTATCGATTGCCACGATAACAACCGCTAATCATGAACCTAATCGCTTTTAAACTTACATTGTATTCTTTGGTGCTGCTGGTCATTATTCCGATCCTTGTCTTCTTCATAAGCCCGCTCTCACCGGCTTACTTCTTGTCTTGCTAGAATTTTGTGTCACCTTTCCCACCTCAACATACAATGAGTCGCAGGGATTCCGTCGTTGACCTTACCTCTACACAGGCCCATAATTTGCCATCATCACAGGCAACATCCCGTGGCGTTAAGCGCAGGCGAAGTAGGGATGGGTCATATCTTTCAATTTCACCCGAGTCTCAGGGCGAAGATATCGAATCCATCGATCTAACTGACCCACAGGCCAATTCATCTCTGGCCAAGACGCTCGCCAAGCAGCGTGAGGATGCTATCAAAGCCCAGCAATCAAAAGACGAAGATAAGACGCATTCTATACTCGAAGCCTACAAGTGCCCTGTATGCATGGATACACCGGAGGATGCAACAAGTACAGCTTGTGGTATGTTCTCATCGCCTCCCTCTACAGCTTATCATTCTTTTACTTATCAGCTCTGTACTATAGGACATTTATTCTGCCGCCGATGTATAATCGAATGCCTAAACCGCGCCGACGATCAAAGAACCGATTCATCCAAACAAATAAGAGGCACTTGTCCTGTGTGTCGGAAATCTCTCACCAGGAATGAAGCAGCTGGACCTCGAAGAAGCTTGATCCCTCTCCAGCTCAAGCTAATGACGAAGAAGCGCAACGTTATCCAACCCACCGAAGCTTAGTCCATGGAATTTGGTGATAGCATTTACACAGCACTGCATACTGAGGCGTTGAAAGACTGATTATATTTTGCCTACGAGGGATTTGAACGCATTATGAAATGATTTACCATGACAGTATCTCCTGAGTAGAAAAAACCTGCCCAAGCCCACATCGGGCCTCATATGAAAAACCAAATCAACTACGTCTCTGGCCTACGCAGTTTCCTACATGGATATGATCTTGTGAGTGACGAGGTATCTATTTGTTACAGGGATTCGGAGAGTGTGCCTAATAATACATGCGGAAATAATCAACGTTTCCTTCAAAACATGGTACCCAACCTTGGAACGAGATTGTTCGTAAATGATTCAACACGAAGTCTTATCGGGCGGCGTATCATTCAACCCACTCATACTCAGGGAGAGGATAACTTTCCGCGCTGCTAAATGCAGCACCAAAAAACTTCTCGATCATTTCCACAAGCTTAACCCAACAAAGGAAAGCAAAAACATGGTTTCTCAGCCATAAGCCCCAGGCCGTCTGTGGTCCGAGGATTGTTGAAAAGAATGAGGGGACTTTTTGCATCTCCTTGATCAGCGGCCTCATCTCCGTCTCATATCCCTCAAGGGCCTTGCTAATATCCCCCTTGTGTTTGCAAACCTCGCCTGCAAGTACATAGGCGCCGGCCATAGCAATAGTGGTTCCAGTCCCGGTAGGCCCCGGCGCATATCCCGCATCTCCGACGAGGACAAAGCGTCCATTAGATAGAGCTGGGAGTTTGACCTGCATGAATTCGTGAGCGTAGAAATCCTTAGACTTCATCATGCATTCTAAAATTTCGTCGCACTTCCATCCTACCCCATGATAATACTCATAAACATATTCCTTGACAGCTTCTTCTCCGCGTTTCCTGGCCTCCCGGAAAAGAAGAATGTTGTTTGAATCGGACTGAGGCTTAATTCCCATAAAGGCGACTCGGTTCCCACCACCTGGTGCATGTCCAGCACCCATAAAGCGTCCCCCGACCGCGCTGTATGCGTGACCAACTTTACTTCCATCGAGGAAGTCCTTGTCAAGGGTGCAAAAGGCGGCCCAGCTGTTCAAGGAGACGGTGTAGTCTCTAACTCCGCAATCAAGGCCAATAGCTCGTGTACTGGATGTAGCTCCGTCACACGCAACAACAAGATCAAACTGTGCCGTCGAAAGTTTCCCTGTGAACTCAACTGTAACAGGTCCATCTTCGTTCGGATTTTGCTGAATTGAAGCGACTTGCTCCCCAAAAACGTATTCGACATTTCTATGACTTGCTGTCATGTCATATAAGATCTTTCCTAGATCTCCACGTAGAATCTCATATTCAGATATGAGTGATTGTTTATCTGGGTTGCCGCTTGGTTTGATAACTCCATATGGTCGTCCATCAGAGCGAACAATGCTGATACCATCTAGCTCCCATCTTTTCGCTCGAACGCTAGTTTCCATGCCTGGCATTTTTCGCATAACAGTAACGCCAGCTAATCGAATATCAACATTTTGTCCACTGGTACGCAGCTCTGGAAAACGCTCGATGACAGTAACCTTAGCTCCAGCTTTGGCGAGCCAGTACGCCGCTGTGGGGCCTGCAATAGATGCGCCCACAACAAGAACATTTAATTGAGGCATACTCATGGGGGTTGTTTTGAATTGAAGAAAAACTGTGAAGACGACTTGGCACTGGTAATAACGCAGCTTTAAGTACCAGCGCATGGGGGCCCGCCTTGCATTGCAGTGCTATACAACCTCGGGCGGTAGTCGGGCCCGAGCTTGTTTTGACCCCGAGCCTAAGGAACCTTGAACAAGCCAAAGCAGGGCAAAGAAACCAATGATGACTCATTCTCGTAAATCTGACGGCGTGATAAGGATATGAGGAGAACTGAATCTCCGGATTCGTATTTCTGTTTGGAGGCAGGAACTGTGACTGAACTATGAAACTCTAATATTTATCATTATGGACGAGGTATCTCAGATTATGTACAGGCGCTTTAGCCAAGAAAACTCAAAAAATGCAGGTTAATTTCACTAAGCATACGATGCCCACCCTATTCAATTAAAAAAATCCATGTTAGTCTTTGAGAAGGTAGCATATGCAGGGAACTAACATACCACTGTATAGGACAGCAAGGTTTCTTTCGTCTGTTGCCTGCTGAATGAGTTCGTTCACAGTAGCTGTAACACTCAATGTTTTGCTCAATTTCTTTGCGACCACTGTTAAGGCTCTATCGGCCTCGCTGGGTTCGTTTGTCGACGATTTTTCTTCTGAACCAGGAACGACAGGTGGGCCATTGTCCGCGTCTTGGTTATCCTGCATCTTTTTCATTCGCAGCGGTGATACGGTCCAGCTGTACAACGGATCGTACCGAAGAACATCGAGAATTGTCATGATGCTGTAGGACTCTTGTCGAAGTGCTTCCAGGGTGAATTCGCAGCATCGCCGGAAAACACCTTCTGTCTTTGTTATTCCAAATCCATCGACAAGGTCTCGAGTGAGTCGGAAAGGCACAACCTCTGGCACAGGTAGAATGCGACCTTGTTCAAATGCTACGCCGAGATCAATGTGTACAACCTCTCCTGTCTTCTCATCCAGTAGGATATTGTGACCATGGCGATCACCAAGTCCCAAGATATGACCTAGAATAGAAATCGCAGCTGTACTTCTGGTGTATGCCAGTCTCTTGCTAAACCAGTCATCGGGGTTGTTGAACTTTTCCATGAAGAAAAACTTCATGACTGGATGGAAGTGCTCTGTCACCTGTCGATATGTCCGTACACGTTGCTCAAGTGATCTGGTTTGCACATCTCCAATGTGCTTTCGACATGCGCTGGGCTTCATATCTTTGGGGAAATACCGCTGGTGTGCAGGCATCAAATAGTCGTGCAACGGGATTGTATTAGGGACAAATTCGATTATTCCCGCGTTAAGGGTCAATGGTAGAACTTTGTAGGTTCGGATACCTAGATTTCTTTGGCGAGTTGACTGATGGTCATTCAAGACGCTGCTCACTTGCTCGAAGACTTGCTCCATGATCGCGTCTTGGCGAAGATCATCATTTCCTCCCTTGTACTAAGATGGGTTAGTAAATCAACACGTTCGGTGGGGCATTTTATCTTACCAGTTGTTTATAGCGAATGCCATTAGATGCAACTGCGGTCACGATTTTCGGGGCGCTGACACCGGACGCAAGTGTGAATTCAGAGGAGAATTTGACAACAGCAGGAACTTGGCTGTAGTCTCGGTCTTGTCGGAGCTTGATTTTCATAGTGGGCGGCGGTAGTTTGTAGACTGCAACATCCTGCCCAAGACGTTCACCAGTTGGGAGCTTCTTCAGCGGAATCTTGGCGCCTGTCTTGAATTTGCTGTCCGGTTTATCAACTGCGAAGCGCACGTATGTGATATTCATATTGTGTACTGCGACCCAAGTGTGACCCATTTTGGGATCATTTTTCAAACGGTCCACTAATTGGTTAGCAGCACGGAATCGAGAGTGTGAAGATGGGTCCTTTCCTCCTTTAGACTTGCTGCTTGCAAATATCTGATACATTCCATGGAACGGATGCTCCACACAGATTTTGTAAACCAGCCCCGTGAGCAATTTCTGGAAATCATCAGAAACATCCAGTAGGCGGGAAGAGAGCTGGTTCATGAGTGGCGCAAATTTGTAGGTTGGGACCTCGTCAAGAAATTTAGACACGGCCACGTTTGCAATCTTGCTACTAGACTTGTCTAGCCAAAGTGCACAGAATCGGAGGGCATCATTATTGTAGGTGTCGCTTTCTCTCAATGCAAGGAGATAATTTTCTAGGCATCTCTGCAAAAAAGCCTCTCGACTCCGGAGAAGACGCTGGTATTCGCGGTCATCGAGATCGAACCACTGTTTGGCTTTGGCGCGGAAGTGTCGAAGAGACTCCTTCTCGCGACCTTCGGCGGTTTTCATCATATCATCAAGGCCAAGAAGCTCACTTTCTTTTCGATTTCGCAACTGTTCTACTCGCTTGAAGTCCTCCAGCCCGTCGGGGTTTAGCAACTGCTGGTCACAGAAAGTTGCGAAGCCATGGTACACTCGCCCCGCAGTTTCTCCCTCGGAGGCACCTTTCAGTTCTTTCACGGCCGGTGATAGATAATCTTGAAGTATTGAATCCGGTTTCTCCAGGCGTGCTTCGGCGACATGATGACCCTTGAAGAAAAAGTTAAAAATGCCAAAAAAAAAAGTACCAAATTATCGAACTTACAAGGGTGACAAGGAGCTCCGAGCGACTAAGGGGAATTGCTTGCTTGTGCAAGTCACTCTGTCCTTTGAGATGCTGTAACATTCGGATCGACGCCGTCATTTCACCTTGATCCCAAAGGACATTGGCCAGGTCAAATCTAGCGACTGCATCGATATTCATCCCTAATTCAGCACAAGGTTTGGCCAATCTTGAGAGAGTGATTGCTGATTTCAATGATGCCTGTGAGACGCCATGAATTCTTGTAACCTCAAGGGACTTGCGAAAGGCTTTTGCTTCAAGTATTCGCGACTCTGAAAGGCTCATGTTCATCTTGGATTGAAAAAGATCACTTCTCCTGATCGATGAGAATAATGCCTCGTGCCAACTCAGAATCTCTCCAACCTCTTGGTAGCTGTTTGCAAATTAGAATCAACACCGAAATTCCGAATGCTTCATGCTGGATTAATGGGGTTACCTTTCAGTTCTTAGCCAATTACTTCTGTCTACCATACGCTTCCATTCTGTGTCAACATCATTGAGTGATGAAGCACGGATCACGTCACTCATTTCAGTCATGATACCCAACGCGCGCATCCCATTCCGAATTTCTATTGCAGAGTGACTAGTTCCAGTCACAGAGTTCAACACGGTTAACAAACAGTCATCGATGCAATTGAATATCTCTGGGAATGAAGTTGATGTTTTTAAGCTTTGGAAAGCACGAAAAACCGTAGCCGATGGGGAATAATCTAATGGAGACACGGGTAAATCCCACTGTTGCAAGCTAGTTGCGCTTTGCAATATGCTATCTGAAGGAAGAGACGTATCCTTTGTACCACTGGAAGCCGATAGCATCGTACTAGCGATTCCCTGTAAATTGGTGGCATTCAGAGCTTTCACCACCCCGAATGGGTTTGCGATTCCCGATATTTGAATCTCACTGTCATACTCCGCGCTCTGGAATAAAAGATTTTTAAGTCCAGAGCCTTCATACTCAAGTCGCTCCATAACAGTGGCCAATGAAGACTTTTGCTGTATTCCATAAAAGATATCCGGGTCATCCACATGCTTGAAAATGTCATGAAGAAGCTCGCCTGGTGGTTCATATGATGCGACTGACAAACGACGCGATCCTGAGACAATTCTGGATGCTTGTATT
Source organism: Penicillium angulare (assembly GCF_028827245.1). Lineage (NCBI taxonomy): Eukaryota > Fungi > Ascomycota > Eurotiomycetes > Eurotiales > Aspergillaceae > Penicillium > Penicillium angulare. Next base: position 2,574,468 of record NW_026623163.1, read on the forward strand.
TCGAGAAAGAGCAATGCGGTTTTCTCCAACCCACATTTATGGGCTGCTGAAGATGCTTCACCGAAATCAATGTCCACCCAGCTATCGCGCTCAACAATAGTTGATTCGTCTGGAACAGGTTGATTGCGAAGGTAGAGGATACAATTTATTACAACCCTAGCATGAGGCATCGTTTCTTCATGCACATCTTGCAAAATTTGCTTGAACTTGTCAGATATCTCTTGTCGGATCTGGTCTCTTTTTTCTTCTTCTGCGAGTAGCACATCGTGAACAATGTACGGCAGTAACTGGACAGCCAGAGAGGGAATCACAGTGAGAATATTTCGTAGTGAACCAATCACTGGGTCACTGGTAGCTACTCCGACCAGAAGAAGAGAAACTTCACAGGCCCAATCAACGACGGAGGTTTCCCGTCTACTCTTCTTGGTAGGGGCACGAAGAGTTTTTTCTTGTTCTGAAATAGTGATCTGTGGGCAGGAATATGGAACCCAGATCAGAGATTTCATGAGAGATTCGGGGATAATCTCTACACAGCCTTGGAAATCAGGAAACTTGGTGATTTTGCTAATTATCAGCTGAAGGGTACGTTCAATCAAACTGGATTCCACATGGCTGTGCAGTGGTAATCTCTCGCAAAGAATTTGAAGAATATTGGACTTGGACTGGCAAAGATCGTCGAGTTCTTGGTTGTCATCAAATACCTGGAACAGTGCCTTGTCCTGCTCTCGCAACAAGCTTTCGTCTATCTTGCCGGTAGCAGCAAATGAGCGCCCAATAAGCCGGGCTGCCCATAAGGAGTACCCAGACGCACCATCAAATTTGTCCAATGTATTCCAGAGGGAAACGACATGAGAGTGCGGGTGGAAATCATTGTTGGAACTGTAATCATGCTCATTTGAATTGCGTTTGAACTCAGGGCACAGCAGTGATAGAACTAGGTCACCGATTGACTGGCTCAACAAGGGTTGCTCAGAGTCACGATCTTTAAGCACCTCAAACACTAGTGCCCTTTCATATTGACCAGGAGCCGTATCATCGTGGGTAGAGAGCTTCTTGGTAAGATCCACGAGTCGAGAAAATGAATGCTTGATTGCTTCGCTCCAATCAGGCGATTGGTAATCCTCAATCGTGTCATCAAGCCACTGGTGGAATCTTTGAGAATTCGATAACACGGCTCTAAATTGACTCTCTTGGGTTGTACTTTCTGGGGTTGACATAAAAAGCTTGCGGAGAGTAACTGACATAGATATGAAAACTCCTGTCACAAATCCAGGGTGCCGCATTAAGTATGTCTTGCCAGCGTCAAAGAGGTACCAAAGGATCCCCAGAGCATCTTCACAGCAATGAATATCAATGAGAAAGGGGCGTAGGGCATTTAGTAGCATCTCAAGTGGGTAGTCTTCGAGCATTATTGGCCCAGTCAGGCAGACCAAGATTCTGATTTTTCGAATAACAGAGCATGAATGTAAGGATCCTAAAGCAGGATGTATTGACTCTAACAAGGAGCGACATACGTATGAAGCTAATGTGGATGTCCATATGGATTCTAGCTCAAATCCCGCACGTTTACAAACGAAGTCCAGCTCATCTAAAAGATAACGAGCCCGAAAAGACGGTTGCTGGTTCGCCGGAAGGGAGTTCAGGGGATCGCATTTACTAGCGATCTTTGACTGAATATCGAGCGCGTAAGCAAAGACAGGGCGCTTGGCGTATGCTCGCTCGATTTGGTCGTATCGATCAATGGACTTGAAAATGGTGGCGATTATTTGAGGGAGTTGGCTTTCTATTTGAGCGACAAACCCATTAGGTCCGAGGAGCTTTCGTAAATGGATTTCCGCGCCATCTGGCTGGCTTCCCTGGTCAGGGGGTGTGCAGATATCACGAGCGATGCTATAGGCCTCCGCTTTGTAGAATGATGCTTCTAAAAGCTTAGTATGGGGCTCTTCGAGGAGAGTCGCAAGTTCCTTGGTCTCTGACACTTTGCCACGCATCATCATTTGTCCAACAACTTCATCTTTCACATCCAGGAGTAACTCTTTGAGATCTGCATACCCGAAGATGCTGAAAGGAATAGAACTAACGGGTTGGGTTTCGGTCCATGTATAGAGGATTTGAGATGCAAAAAGTCGGAATAGCTCTCGCCCATCTTGCAGGCTTAAGGCAACGGAAACGGCATCCATGCACTTACGAGCATATGACAAGGAAAGTGGCACTTGACCTGGCGTTTCAAACATGTGGTAAATACTTCTTCGCAGCAACGTGTGCCATTCGGAAGCTAGCCTAGACAAGACGAACAAACGAACGGCAATTCCTTCAATCCAATCGGGGTCTCTAGGCAAGCTGTTGAGCACGTCATCAAATATCGCGTCATGGTCCTTGAGAAGAAACCTTTCAAACAGCGTTGGAATAAACTTCGCAACATTGAATTTGACCTGTGCGTCTCCCTCGTGGAGTATTGTGAAAAGGCTTGTGCGTGGTGATGGGAGGGACTGTGCACTTCCATATGAAGGGCATGCCCCCAAGACCGCCTGAATTAGCTCGGAGAGAGCTATATAAACCCTAGGTGATGCCCTTTTCCGCGCTAGAAGGGCCTCTAAGAACCAACCGTACAGGTCCATGGCTGAGTCATTCAAATCATCAGTCTGTGTGCCCGTCCAGCAAGCAACAAGACTACACATCACACGAATGGAAACGCCGTGCGAAGCTTCGCAGCGTTCCATCTCATACGATTGCAAGCATTTCTCCCCGACGTCTTCAAGAAGGTGGAGTAATTCTTCTCGACCGCACTTCATACAAGCATGATAGGCATCAGGCAGAATGTGGCGTGCAGATAGGACATCTGCCTCTCCAAGATCTGTCAAGTATTCAGCCAGGGTTGTTGATTTGGGTATCTCTGAAGTTTCAAAATTGCTATGTAGCCGGAGGAGAAGAGATATATGGATAGTCAAACAACGTTGGAACGATGCTGTGCCTGAGTGAAACGGTACAGATTCTCTATTCGACGCAAATATTGCCTGGTTGCCATCAGGCTCGGTAGAGTTGGGTATAAATTGATCATCCAAGTCCATGAGATCTGTTGATGCAAATTTGTTTGATTTTTGGGCTTTGCGTTCTTTCTCGAGGACTTCGGTTAGTGGCACAAGAAGAAAATAGATACCATTCCAAACAGTGGGTTGGGGTTCGGAGCACGAGAGTGAAGGGAGTATTGGATAAAATAATTCCAGGCAAGCCTGCAGAGAGCTGGACCCATGTGCATCCAGGAATTCACATATACTTAACCATAATTTTTGGCAACTCTGCTGTAGATCTTGCACCTTTGAAGCTAAGTCTTGCGGAAGGTATGCCACATAGAGGCCACACACAATGCAAAACGACGTCAAGATTTGAAGGACTTCATTCGTGATATGATGTGACTTGTCCTCGGAGAATAAATACCATGCCTGCAGAAAGTTTTCCGACTTCGATCGTAAAAGCTCTATTATAATCTCATCGTCTGGATCATGTCGTATCTGCATCGTCAAGGCCCAGTTCCCATCTCCGGTCCATGGTGTCCAATAATCGAGTAAAGTCTTAACACTGAAAATGTATTGTAGAATGTCTCGGTTCTCATGAAAGAAAAACCAGGCCTTTGCAATTAGCCCCGGAGGCCCTGCTTGTGGAAGATATGGAAGATCGTAGGGGCGATTTGTACAGGCTAGGAAAAGGTTAAGCAATTCCACTGGTCGTGCAAATAACGCGACATTGGCTGTTTGAATTCGATCTGTCACTGTGCCAATCGTCCAAGCCTCTCTGATCCAGCTACACATTTGCTTCGAAGAGCTTTGAGTGGTACCTGGATTCAATTGCGCTTTCTTCCGTGCAATCAGTGCCCACAATTCTAGCGAAGCCTCTGAAATGGCAGAAGGCCCATTCAAATTAGCAGAGGACAGCATCGAGCGAAAAGCTTCTGTCATGGCTGTGTACTCCAATAATTCCCTTTCTAAGATAGAGGTCATTAACTTGCAAGCAGCACGCGAAGTGACTGAGGAAGAGAATGAACGGATTGAGAGGTCAACTGTGCGTGGCCAGTGCTCCTTGAGAGCAGGCCGATTGGCATCACGGCCTCTAGCGATACTGTTCAAAGCCATCATAGTCCAAGACGCTATTGTCGGGTTGTCATCGAGAATATTAGGGACTAGTCGCCGAGTCAAGTCTTCCTTCCTCTCTATTTCGATCTCAATCTCAAGAAACTGGATTAACTGCAAAGCACAAATCCTTCGTGTTCCCGTTGCAGATATAGCGTCTTGGGTGACTGCCTCTATCACGGAGCTGATACGCTGTCTTTTGTGTAATGATTCACCGCCAGACTGATATCTCAATGATACTTGGCTGGCGTTGGCTTCCAACAACCTCAACAGATGGGCAATGACCCAGAGAACCGTCCAGTTATGTTCTGATCGGGCATTTCCAAAGCGAGGACCGTATACAATTTGGTTTTCATTCGCCATCGTTTGCACAAAGACTATGTCATCGATTTGGAGCAATTCCTTTTCGGGTCGTTTCAGGTATTCGGAGTGTAAAGACCCCGTCAGTCCTTCTATTGAGTGTACGAGTGACTCTGTAAGATGGTTGCTAGTTCGATCAAATAAGATAACAATACTCAGCATTAAGGTAATGAGGAGCTCGTCTTTCAAAGTGTTGATCTTAGTGACCCATATGCGGCGTATTACGGGTATCAAGCCCAAGAGAGTTTCTCTGGCCAGCTGGGATTGGTCGAACAAAACTTTTGAAGCGACTGTATTGATGCTACTGAATGCAAGCTGGTGTGAATTTCCAACCATGAGAGATGGCGATTTAACAAACTCCACAAGGCCTTGAAGTATGTTTTCAGCTGCCGCCTGTACCGGCGCACTGGGGCTAGCGGTCAACAACTGTATACATGTGACAGCTTCACCAATGACATTCCTATCGCCTACATGCTTTTCTCGAGTAGCTGGGGCCGGGGTCGACCTAGAGGGGGTGGAGCGGCCGTCACTGCCATCCGGCCCTTCATCGAAGGCGGACCGTTGCCCGCTGCGAATGGTAAGTTGACTCTCGTTTCCCTCTTGTAGGCCAATGGCAGCAAGGCAGAAATCTATCAGTTTCTCCCATTCCGTATCACTGAGATGCTCGGTGTGAGGAGGATAGCGTAGGAGAGATACCAGACATTTGGTATAGTCGACACTCAGTGGTTCCCATAGTCCCTCGCCTGGAAGAGGGATCGTTTCGATGATGTGATCAATAATCGCACGAACGGTCTTGGTTCTTAAGTTTCGCAGGAAGATGTCAACTGCGGCTCGCAAGACTGACGCACATGTTGACAATCGGGTGGCAGAAGGGCTTCTGGAATTCGATCTCTGGGCTCGAATATAAATCGATCTTTCTGAAGCAACAAATCGAAAAAGGGACTCGAAGATTTTGTGACAGGCTTTATCGCTAAGGTCTGAGCTAGAATGATCCAGTTTCGCATTAGTCTTTGGATCGCCAGGTACTGCACGTATACTCATTTACTTACAGTTTGGGGCTTTGTTTGTTTTGCTGGAAAATGTGTTTCAGGTCTAATCAATTCATTAGGAACAGATTACGCGATAATATGAGGTTAAAGTATTCCTGAACAAACCTGCTAGCCCATCAGCACGTTCCTTTTGCTTGTCTGAAGACAAATACCCCAGTGCCTTTTCCAGAAGTATCTCTCCCATTGTGTTGTGAGAAGCGAAGCCAGCCACGAGATTCCGTAGCCATCAGACGCTGATCTCTCTGTAGATTCCCCGACCAATTATTCCCCTTTTGTTCAATATGCCATCGTCCACATCAAAGAAAGATGAGATGCTGTGTTGTCGCGCCTGTCGAAAGTTGTTTGTGGAGCGGCAGAACCGCCGATGACCGCCCGGGATTTTTGATCGCGTTCCGCCTTCTGGAACAACAGAGCTCTGAAAGCTTCCCTGTCCTCACTTTTTTCACCCCGCGCCATTATGGCTGAGCTCCACGAAAATCTGGCAGGCCTACGTGGCCTGTACAAGGATCTCTCAGCAATCTCGGACTCTTCGCTGGGCAATATTGACCGGCTTATGTTCGAATTGGGCGTCCATATTGACGATTTCCGGCAATTGTTAGACAAGCCCGCGAAAAACGACCAGAGTCGTCAACAGGTTCTCTCGGGTCGGTCAATACCGTCTTGTCAATTATTTTGATTATTGGAAATTTGTGCTAATACAAAATTGTGTTCCATATAGGGAAAATCACTGTTGCGGATGAAGATTACCAAATCAACCAGGATTTCCAGCAAGGTGCTCTGCAGCTCGCAGATGCCTTGAACATCGACGAGCTCGAGGCGGCGGGGATGTTCCTGGTTTCCCAGGAAGATTCCCAGGTCCTGGATCGACCACCTTTGATCACAGCCATCATGCGATTTCACGAACGCCGATCGTTTCTTCTGGAGTGTCTACGCATTATTATTCGCGAGTCAACACGGGGGGATGAGCAACCTACAGACATCACAACTATCACAACAAATGCTTTGAGTGATATTCTGCAGATTAGAGACAGTTCTCTCCAGAACGCTTCGGTCTTCTCGAGGAAAGTTTTACGGGCCATGGACGACATCGAGAAATGGCTGCTACTTCTTGCAGATCAAGCTCAAAAGGCTTCTGTAGTTGGCCAAGAAGGAGATGAAGATATCATGGAAGCTATTGAGTATCAACGTCATAGCCTACATCAACAGCATGAATCGCTTGGAGCCATATCCTTCTATCTATTCAAATCTTACGCAGGCCCTGAGGATTTCCGCGCCCTCGTCGCTCAACTGAAGAACCTGGAGCGATTCGACGGCTTGCTGATTCATTATATTCCCGTCGCGGTTGTGTCTTTTGATCGATTTGGCTCTCCGAATGGAAGTATCAAGCGTACTGAGGCTCGGAGTTTGCATTCACTCATCACCTCCACCCATGAATCTCGGCCCTGGAAGCTACCAATTTTCCATGCAGCTATCATAGCTGTATGGTTGTCAGCCTATAGTGGATGGTACTTTGACGATGGACCAGCCTCTCCTATTCCTGGTGTTGACCCGGAAAAGGAAGCAAAGGAACGAACGGACATGTTCATGGCTGCCCTAGATGACGGCGCTCTCGATTTCATGCTTGCTATTTGTTCCAGTGTCAATAGCGAGGAATGGGCTGATCCTGCACGGACTGAGCTTGTGGCGCTTCTACTCAAGGAAAGTGTAGTAACGTTGCCTGAGCTCGACTCTTGTAGTGAATACATGAAACACTTGCTGATGGAAAACTTTGAGGCATATGTGGAGTCATGCATTGCAAATATGCCCGACGCTGTTCGTTTGCTCAAATCAGGGCAGGACCGTCAGAGGTTGGATCAAATCACCGCTTTGAGAGACGGGTTAACCTCGAGTCTCCACCGCAACTTGGTTGAGGCTCGCACACACCTGGAGTCGCTTTTGATGATCATGTCGTTTTCTTTCGAACATCGACCGGAGGCTGCACGGGAATTCTGGGAAGACACTGACAGTAATCTCTACGGCTTTCTCCAATGGGCATCAAAGCGTCAGACAGTCCCTCGAGTGGGCGCTTTCTGCGAACTGCTCTGTTCTATCTCTCAAGGTGCAGATAATGCAACTTCAGCACATCAGTTTCTGCTGGAAGAAGATAAATTCATGGGCTCGAAATTGAAACGTTCAACAACAATGAGTTGGGCACAGATGTTTGCTGAACTACAGCTTTATGCCAGCAGAGTCACAGAAAAGCCTTCATCAGTTACTACTCAGCATCAACAAGGCATTGTGCGCAAGTCAGAGACGGTGGATATGAGCGAACCTGAGAGTCCCGTCATGCTGACTTGTTACCTCCGTTTAATGGGGCATTTATGCAAACAAAGTGAAAATATTCGAGGCTGGATGCTCCAGAACCAAGATTTTAATGTCGTTGAAAACCTGCTGAGGCTATGCAGTGGACCGATTCCGACACACCTGAGATCCACCACATTTGGCGCACTTTCAGCCTTGATGACGGACAGGAATCTCCCTTATGGCAATGAGATGTGGCTGCAGATAGATAACTATTTGTCTAGCGACATCCTGGCCTCCTTGTGTATCGGGAAGATGCCCCATGTTTCTAATTCAGGTCTATGGCGCGAGCAACAGGCTTTACAGATGATTGGAGAAAGCTTCGACCAGACTAATGCATTTGTAGTTTTGGTCAATTCGCTCATCGAACCCGCCCCGGACTCGAATGATGACTCTTTCCCACTTTCCTTCCCAGAGTCATTGGGCTCCGCTTATCGCATGCCTGGCGTTGAACCTTACATCGACTTCATCCTAGGACACGCTCTGTCCCGCAAGATTCAGGAACTCAGTGATTATCAATCTCGGCTGCTAACTTACAACTGCCTCAATTTTGTTTTGGCAAGCCTACGGTCCTTCAAGGAAGATCTTGTCACAGTCTTCAGCCAGCCATCGCACGCCTCTGATTCTGCTGCAACAAGCTCCGCGGTCGCCAGCTACGTTCGTCTTCACCCGTTTGCTCGCGTGATGGAATGGCTCTTCAATGAAGATGTACTCAAAGCTTTGTTCGCAACCAGTCAACAGAGCGTGGCGGATATTGCACAGGCGTCTTCCGAATCTGTCGTGGTTTTGACCCTTCTTCGAAGTATCGAGGTGATGAACCTGATTTTGGATTTACAGTCAACATATTTCAACATAGTGAGACCATTGGTCAAGAATCAAACTGGTATGAATAGAGTCAATGTTGCAAACTCGTCCCTTGCTTCTTTTGAAGACACTATGCTTAAAAACCTGGCTTTGGTGCCTGCACTGTGTCTATACTGTGGTACAGGGCATCAGCAACTGACCGTTACTTCGATGCAATTATTGGAAAAACTCACAAGCTCGCGCAAGCTCAACAAGATGTCGTCGCCGGGAATTACAAACTTACAATCCTCAAACAAAATAGTGGAGGTTCTTGCAAGCGAGGTGGACGTCGACAGCGTATCTCGCTCACTTGTGTCGCAAATGCAGCCAGACCCAAGAGAACTCGAATGGGGTGCGCTCACAGCTGGTTATGTTATTCGAGAGAGTCTCCTGGCATTGTTGAACAGTTGTTTGGGCATGATTACTGATCGCCCTACTGTTGCCCATCTTCTACTCGGCTTTGATTCTGTGGGTTCTATGCTTGATGTGTCACCAGATGGATTGTTCTCACAGCAGAGGTCTTTGTTGCATACGATCATTGGGTTCCTTCAGACTTACCCTGAGCACCTAGAGGGTAATTTTGTATCATGGACAATTCACATCAAGCGCATCGCGTTTGAAGTCCTGAGGCACTTGTGGTCTTCAAAGCTCGCGACCCAATTCACTCTCGGTGAGATGCGCCTTCAAAACTTTCTAGCGAGCATGTTCGCTGAGCAAAACATTGTCGGTCCTAACACTTCCTGGAACGGCTTGCCGGTGGTAACCGATGACTTTTGGTACACGGACGCTTCTTCGGCTTTGGCAGAATTTCTACTCTATAGAAGTCATTTGTTCACATATGCCGCAACAGAAATTCGTGCCGCGGCCAAGACTAGATCGCCCACACTGCAGGAAGGGATACTCTCCACACTGTTGGGTACCTCCATTACGAGTGACGGCGAATCTTTTAAGCATCCATCTGTGTTTGATCTTTTTGACTTCGCGGATCTAGATGTTTTTCGCCAATTCAACATGCCGAAGTTGGACTTGCTCAGCCATGTCGCCTCGAAGATCTGGGCAAGAAAATATGATGAATCGACAGAACTTTACAATATTGCCGAGGCTGAGGAGTTGATTCAAATTGAGAAGAAGAAGCTGCTAGCCCCTGGAACGACTCTCGAACAGCGCCTCGAGCAGCAATTTATAGCCGAGGCTGAAGAATTGAAGCTTTTCCTTCTCGCGACAAACCAAGCCCGACAAATTCAACACAACCGCCAGCTTGCTCTTGGCTCTTGGGCGGAGCTTATAACCACCACAATGAGTTGCTCTGTCATCGATGATTCAGCCAAACCCACTTTCATTTTGCATACCATTCAGCTGATTCTCCCCAAACTCGACAGTTCTCTCGAGAACGAGTCTGCGGAGACGATCCAGCTCGCCCGGTTGGCTGAAACATTAATCGGCAAGCTCACATCCGAGGTATCTGCAACCCTTGGCTCTCAAAGTGGCGATGTCATCGATGAGAAGCTACATCAACTCTTCCAGGTGTCTATGCGAGGAATCAAGTTGGCCCCAGTGGATGCGGCGTTGAGAGAGACACTCTATGGCATTTGCTCTCATTATATTTCCCGTATTACAACATCCGAATCCACTCATGATGGTCTACGAACGCAGAGCCAGCAAGTTGTTCGCGCATCTGGACCTTCTCTCGTCGAAAAAATCTGTGATGATGCCCATAATGGCCAGGAGAATTGTCAAGCAGCTGCTCTTCTGCTATTGAATTGCCTAGCATCTCTGGATAGCCGAACCGACTGTGTTCTCGCGGAGCTGATCTCACAGTCCAACTATCTTAGTTTGTTCCTTGATACCATCAGTGTTTTGCCTGAAGAACTGCGCAATCGCCCCGCGGCTGGTAAGTTACTCTCACTAAAACCTCTTCTGGAACTCGATACTCATTTTCTGTCTAGATACAACAATTCTCCTCGCAAATTGTGAATCACTATTGGCTTTGCTCCAGCTCCTTTGTTTAACCAAGAACGGTGCCACTGTTGTACTGAAATCTGGTCTTTTCGAGTCGGTGCGAGAGTCGCAGCTATTTGCAGCTGATCCTGACATTGGAATTGGTTAGTCTTCCTATTATCAAGTCTCATCATTCAGCACGCATTTTTACTAACCTGCCCAGATATCGACAATCCTGATGCATTGCGAAAGTTTTACGACCTCCTCCTTTCGGTATTGCGTGTTATTGTATCCGCGGTTTTCTCTCGGGGTATCTACAACGAGCAAATTAAGGTCCAGACTAGGGCTTTTATTGCTGAGAACCGCTCATGCATGGTGGGAGTATTCAAGCGATTCGCAAAAATCGGCGGCAGTGCCCCAGCTGATCACCAAAAGGTCCTTTGTGAGCTAGTCAAGGCATTCATGGCTCTTATCACTGCGACCGATTACTTGGACTTTGAAGAACAAGAAGTTCAACAAACTATTCGGCCTACCACCTTATTCTCATGAGGGTATATGAGGTAAGGAAGATGATTTTTTGTGTGTTGGTACGTACCTCGACGGAGCATGTAACATAAGTGGAGTGTAGGCTGTTTTTCTACAGGTTAAGCGATTTTCAATGTTTTCGAAGCAGTATTATTGATTTATGAACCTACTTCAATGTTCAAATACCCATTCCTATATACTACTCATGGGGTGTTCACCTAGACTCCCCGGCTTTCTCATACGTAGCAGTTCAGTTAATACACCTTAGTATTACTAGTACATAGTAGATCTCAACCTTCGAAGCTGGTACATAATGGTTTTCAAATTAGTACTTACTTTAAGTTGGCAGTCAAAGGAAGTGCTCTTTTTTCAGAGAGGAAAACCTTTGGGAAAAAATTTAATATGGAATATATATTGTATCTGAGATGAGTGCTGCCACCCAATACAAACATCAACCTCAAGCTGGACGCATCCCGACCTTCCAAGGTTGGATTTTGGAAGTTATCCCTCATCTATCCATGGATCTTCTGAGCAAGAACATTCTAGTAAAACAGGTCTAAAGTATGCCAATTTAAATATCTCAGACTGACCACTGCTTTTTTCTGTCACATATTACCAACTCTTGTGTTCTCTTAACCAACACGCCTCGTCAAGTCCGCCTCAGCTCCGCAATCTTATCGCCGTCGGAGCTAACCTCGCAGGGAGCCGTAGACGTCAATTCCCCTCACACCAACGTCAACCCGCACCTCTCCGCTCCGGCCGGGAAATGATCTATCACTACATTCCCTTCCTTGCCCAACCACACTCCGCAAAACCGGTCTAAATCTGGGTAGATGCCGCCATCCAGTGGGAACCTTGATCAGAGAAGCGGTAAGCGCAAATTGAGCGCCAAAAGGAAGCTTTCTGATCAAGGGGAGCCCTCGCAGCCGCAGTCTCAGAAAACCATCTCTGAGCTGCTATCGAAGAATAAACACTCACACGAATCCCTGCCTCCATCCTCCTCCCCAATCTCGAAGCGGTCCCGCATTTCCGTCTCCCCATCGCGCCCTTCCCCAGCTCTCTCAGTCTCTCCAACCAAGATGTATAACTTCTCTGGATCCCCGCCTAAGAATGGCAACGCCTTCGTCCGTACCATCCCTGGGCTCAACGCGTCGGCTAAAACCCAGCCCTTTAGCGCAAATAACACCCGCCAAACAAATTTTAATCCGAACGTCGGCGCCAAAAAGCTTGTCGTTAAGAATCTGCGAACGGGTCCTAGGGCAAATCATGAACCTTACTTCGATAAGATATGGGCACAACTTGATGGTGCTTTAACGGATATTTTTGAGGGCAAGCAACCTGGTGTTTCGTTGGAGGAGCTTTACAAGGGTGCGGAGAATATATGTCGACAGGATCGGGCGACTTTGCTGGCGAAGAAGGTCCAGGATAGGTGCATGGGGTATGTTTCTGGGAAACTACGTGATCATCTAGTCACAAGGACTGGTGGTGGAAACGATGTCGATAAATTGCGGGCGGTGATTGATGCGTGGTCCTCATGGCATTCAAAACTAGTACGTTGCTAGTGGTATTGATGAGATGAGATGAGATGATCATGGGCTAATTTTGGAATAGATAACTGTTCGCTGGGTCTTCTATTATCTGGACCAGTCATTCCTCCTACACTCGAAGGACTTCCCGGTCATCCACGAAATGGGCCTCGCTCAATTCCGATCCTATATTTTCGCTGACGAAAGCCTCAAGCCTAAGGTCTTACAAGGCGCTTGTGACCTCATTTCCGTTGATCGGGGCGTAGAGACTCGACTCATTCTAGACAACAGTCTCCTTCGGTCTGCCATGGAGCTTTTTCACAATCTCGATGTGTATAACAGCGATTTCGAGCCATTATTTATTTCCAACACAGAAAGCTTTGTCAAATCATGGGCCGCCGAGGAGTCTGAGAAGCCACTTGCTTCATACGTCGAACATAGCCACCAATTGATCGAACGCGAAGTGGCTCGCTGTGGACTTTTCTCTCTGAATCGCAGTACGAAACAGAAGCTGTCTGAGCTCTTGGACCAAACCCTGGTAACAAAGCATGAGGACGTTCTTCTCAAACAAAATGAGGTGATAGGCTTGATGCGATCAGGGAACAAGACAGCTTTAAAACAGCTCTATGGCTTACTCAATCGAAGACTTCTTGCAGCGAACCTTAAGCCAGCTTTCAGCGCCTTCATCAAGGAGGAAGGCTCTGCCATCGTATTCGACGAGGAAAGCGAAGCGGACATGGTCACTCGCTTACTTCAGTTCAAGCAACAACTTGATGATACATGGAAGGAATCTTTCAATTCGGATACAGTTTTGGGTAACGCTCTTCGTGATTCGTTTAGCCACTTCATGAACCTGGGCAAGAAGTCACAATCTGCTGGTGGCACCGATAATCCTAAGACCGGCGAAATGATTGCCAAATATGTCGATCGGTTGTTGAAGGGTGGTCTCAAGGCGCTACCATCGGGCCCATCGGATGCTCCTCTAGATGACTCGTTCTCTGAAGTGCGACGCCAACTCGACCAAGTGCTAGATCTGTTCCGATTTGTGCAAGGAAAGGCGGTCTTTGAAGCATTCTACAAGAATGATCTTGCCCGACGTCTATTGATGAACCGGAGTGCAAGTGACGAGGCCGAGAAGGAGATGCTTGTCCTTTTGAGGAAAGGTATGATATAACCAACCTCCCGCAATTTCTAATAGCTGATTCTTTTTCTAATCCCGTTTTACAGAATGCGGTTCCAGCTTTACCCATAATCTCGAATCAATGTTCAAGGATATGGATGTTGCACGCGATGAAATGACTGCTTATAATAACATGCAAAAGCAGCTTGGTCGTGAAAAACGACCTTCCCTGGATTTGAATGTCAGCGTTCTTTCTGCCGCATCATGGCCGACATACCCCGATGTCCCTGTGCGGATGCCACCGAGCGTAATGAACGCACTCCGCACATTCGAGACATTTTACAGCAACAAACATACCGGTCGGAAGCTCACCTGGAAGCATCAACTGGCGCATTGTCAGATCCGTGCTCGATTCCCGAAGGGCCAGAAAGAACTGGTAGTCAGCTCCCTCCAAGCAGTTGTTCTACTTCTGTTCAACGATGTCGAAGATGGGGAGGCTCTGCGCTATACAGATATCAAGGATAGGACAGGACTATGTAAGCTCCTTCACCGACTTATGCATACTAGTTGGCCACGACGCAACTAACAGTTTTCTAGCGGACCCGGAGTTGAAACGAACCCTCCAGTCACTAGCATGTGCCAAGTATCGGGTATTGGGCAAGAATCCCAAGGGCAAGGATGTCAACGCGACCGATGAGTTCTTGTATAATGCTGGGTTCACCGATGCGAAGATGCGGATTAAGATCAACCAAGTCCAGCTGAAGGAGACCAAGGAGGAGAACAAAACCACACACGAGCGGGTAGCGGCAGATCGACATTACGAGACTCAGGCGGCTATTGTCCGCATTATGAAGAGTCGCAAGACAATCACCCACTCCGAGTTGATTGTTGAAGTTATCGAAGCCACCCGTAGCCGGGGTACTCTTCAACCTGCCGACATCAAAACTAATATTGAAAAGTATGTTCCATCGCCCCTCCATTTGAAGGTATTCTTTCTAACATGCTTCTCTGCAGATTGATTGAGCGGGATTACATGGAACGACCGGATGACAGCCAGAATACATACAGATATGTGGCATAGATACGCGCTCCTAGAATTATGTTATTATTAACCTACTTGATGTGAGATAGCATCCCATTTACAGACTGTTGCGATTTGCATTTCATCTTCCTATTCAGCCGTGGTTGTGTTATGCCGGATATTCAATTTCCGCTTTTAGATCGAATCGCGAAATCATCGGCTCTTGTAAGCACTTTAGAGATCGGAGTCGCCCCGAGTCCGCGTTTCCGACCCATCGTGAGCTTCGCCGCATAATCCCCACATACAATGAATGGGCAACGGAGTGGGACCGGTCTTGCCACATGACTTGCTGTATACGAGAAGAACATGCCCAGGTACTCTGTACTTCTGACATATTGTAGATCACCAAAAATCCCAGTTAGAATTAAATTTTTTGTATATTAACTGGCCCGGTATCCTTGGATGGCCACCGTGAAAATTGGTCTCAAACTCAATTCATGTTGTATCGGAACAAGCCTACAAGGTCCACGGGTTATATACAGGTTACTCAAAGAGGGTTGACATAACATAATTGCCATCGCCAGTCAGCTGGCAGTTAGGTGTGGTAGGTGCGCGGACTTACCGGATCAGGATCGGGGCAAGTGTGGATAACTTTGCAGAGAGCAACGTCAGGATCTCGGGCGAGAGCTATGATCCTAGATTGCTTCCACTGGGGTATCTGATATTGAGCAGCAGAATTGAGTGGTGTTTAATGAATGAAAAGTGAATAGATGAATATTTACAGCTCTCAATTCCAAGATTCTAGTGTAAGTCTAGTGTAAATCCTAAAGTAATTCCCGTACATTCGTACAGTGTACATCTGTGCCTGAGCACCAGCTTGACCCCGGGATTACCCCACAGGGTAAGCCGAATGCGCCCCGTTCCCAGAATCCAGACTGGAGAATGATGGAGCTTCCGGGAGGCAAAGGTTCATGTGAGCAGCAGAAAACAGAAAAAGAAAAAAAAAAAAAAAAAAAAAAAAAAAGAGGACCAACTGGAGAAAGCATTATTTTTCTACTGGTATAAAAGTCAAGCTGCATGCTCGGGGGACAGTGGTTCTGATCTTTTCTTCTTCTTCTCCTGCTATACTTCGAGCTCCCAAGCTTCCCCTCCTATATACACTTGAGAGCTTCACACAATTCACAATTCACAATTCGCAGCTGTATTGCTTTCTGTACGTTCTTAGCATCATAACCTCCTACCATCGACACCCTCTTTCAATCTCCTCGATCCTTGGGCAACCTGTGTTACCACAAGAAATCACCTCTACCACCAACACGAACTACAGTACATAATGCTAACACCTACCAGCAGCGATCCGCACTGCATCAACCCCCCACTTTTCTCCCCTCGATTTGCCTCTCGCAAGAAATTCAGGTTTCTGAAAAGAACTTGGCTCAATTCAAAATATTCCCACAGTCAATTTACGCCGTTATAATTGAATTGATTTTTCTCTCATCCGCGGTTCAATAACTGTGGTTCCGCAAAAGTTTCCCCCGAAAACGTTCCCGATCAACAATAATGCAGAGTACGTGCTCCTCCTCCTCCACCACCACCTCCTCCACCTCCGTATCCATCCCACCTACTCCACCAGTGACGTGAGGGTCACCTTTGTTCCCCACTCCACACGCCAATTCTCCATTCCATTCCAGCGGTCTGGAAATCCAACTCAAAGAAATCGATGTATTCCACGAATCAAGCAAAAAGCAAAAAGCAACAAATTACAACCCACTAACAATCCCCAGCCAAGCACTTCTTTTCCGACCCGACCCATCTGGTCTTGACCGCGCTCAACTCCATCACCGTCACCAACCCATCCCTTGCATTGGATGTACAGAATAAGATCGTATTCCGTCGCCCAGATGCGCCCCGCAAGTCGAAGAAGGTCTCCATCGTAACTGGTGGTGGCTCTGGCCATGAGCCTGCTTTTGCGGGCTTTGTCGGTCACGGTCTCTGTGATGCCGCTGTTGCCGGTACTGTTTTTGCTTCGCCTTCTGCGGAGCAGATCCGTAGAGCTGCTATGGATCGTGTCCCCACTGATAGTGGTGTTTTGATTATTCCAAACAATTATACTGGTGATGTGCTCAACTTTGGTATGGCGACGGAGAAGTCCCGGGCTGCGGGTATTCGGACGGAATTCTTCGCTATGGCTGATGATGTTGGTGTTGGTCGTAAGAAGAGTGGTAAGGTCGGTCGCCGTGGTATTGGCGGTGCTGCTCTGATCTTGAAGCTTGTCGGAGCTTTGGCTGAAGCTGGGTAAGTTCATACCTCTGTTTTTCAACTATGTATTTGTCTTTTTTTCTTTTTCTTTTTCTAATATCGTTTCATGCAGCGGTAATCTGGATGAGGTCTACGGTCTTGCTCAGCATGTTAACAATAACTTGGTTTCCATTGGTACTTCCTTGGAACATGTTCATATCCCTGGTCGTCGAGTTCCGGAAGGTCTGGACACTATTGCCCCTGGCGATGCTGAGGTTGGTATGGGTATTCACAATGAGCCTGGTTCTCACCGCGCCAAGGCAGACCTCGTTGAGCTCGTTAAGACTATGCTTCGCTCCCTGCTGGATCCTAATGACTCGGACCGTGCATACGTTACTTACACCCCCAAGGACGAGTTTGTCCTCTTGATCAACAACCTGGGTGGTGTTAGCATCATTGAATTGGCGGGTATCACCGATGAGGTCAACCGCCAGCTCAACAGCGACTACAAGGTCAACCCTGTTCGTGTCATTCAAGGCACTTTCCTCAGCAGCTTGGATGGATTGGGCTTCAGCATCTCCCTTCTCAAGCTTGCTGACACTGGTCTCGGAGCCGGCAAGTCCCTGCTCGAGCTTCTGGATGCTCCCGCCGAGGCCGTTGGCTGGTCTGCTCCCATCGCAACCTCCACTTGGCAAAACCGCATCGACACCCCGGTCCAGCTTAAGAACTCCAACCTGGCCGAGGAGAACCCTAGCAACGTGAAACGTGAGTTTTGACCTTTCTTCCAGTGGCTTTTATCCATTTCAACTAACATTTCTTTTCAGTGGACCCTGCCGTCGTGAAGAAGGTCCTCGGCGCTGGCCTAAGGCAAGTCATCGCCGCCGAACCTGAAGTCACCAAATACGACACCATCGTCGGTGACGGTGACTGCGGTGTAGGCCTTAAGCGTGGTGCCGAAGCCATCCAAGAGCTCCTAGATAGCAGCTCACCCGGTTTGACCGACGACATCGTCAACACCGTCAACCGCATCGTAACAGTCGTCGAGAATGTGATGGACGGTACCTCCGGTGCCATCTACGCTATCTTCCTGAACGCTCTCGCTCACGGCCTCCGCGCTCAGGACAAGGGTTCTACCCTCCAAGCCGACACTGAGGTCTGGGCCAAGGCACTCAAGCACTCCGTCACTGCTCTGGGAAGATACACACCCGCCAAGCCTGGTGACCGCACACTCATGGATGCGCTTGTTCCATTCTGCGATACTCTTTTCGCAAAGAAGGATATCCATGCCGCTCTTAATGCTGCTAAGGAGGGCACTGAGGCTACGAAGAATATGAAGGCTAGTCTTGGTCGCTCGGTTTATGTTGGTGGGGAGTCTGAGTGGATCGGCAAGGTTCCTGATCCTGGTGCTCATGGTCTTACTGAGTTCTTGGCTGGACTTGCGGATGCAGCTTGAGCGAGCGGGTTAAAACTTGCTTGTTTCTGCGTTATAAATAGAAGTAGCTTGATACCAGACTCGGGATTTCGAGTGGTTCCGTTTAATATAATGTCCATGATGATGATGACAATGAAGAGGCTATGTAAACATTTCCTAAGCTTCGTAGGCGTAAGTTATTTTCTTTTTTGCCTCATTGTTACTCGTATCTTTTAGTCTAGTAAAGTTTGAGTTAATCTATGACATAGCACAGGACGCCTACCAGTATCATAATAATTATCAACAGCATTGAATTTCATGATTATTTTATTTTATGTTTTTCGGACCGCGGAAGTCTAATGGGATCCTAGCCGCATCCATCCATCACATGGGTTTTCCTTTTGACTAGGATCTAAGGCCCTAGAGAAAGAAAGATGGCATTTCGTCTATGAATTTATTACTCTACATCATTATGATGCTTTTGTCTTCCAGCATAGGATGTTTGTATAATGGGGTACATCTCAGCGTTACTTAACATATGTCGGTTTTCAAGTTGAACCATGCTATTCCACGACCAATACATTTTCAACTTAAATCATTTGAAATTTTGAGTCTCAATTATCGCCTATTCGCTGTATTGTATGTTTTCTCTTATTTTATTGATTAGGGGACCTTTTACCAGCCTGGGTCAAATATCACTATCATGGCAATGTATACACTTGTTGGCCCTTCGTCCCGACATCATGTTCCGGGCATAGTATGTATATAGGCCATATGAAGTAACAACCCGAATGGTTCACACATGCATTCAGTATGAGCACCAAGAATCATGATGCACAATTAAAGATAGAGTTCCAGGGTATCTAGCTGGCCGATCGATGGTGGCTGTAGATGACGGCTGGATAATCTAGTTCCAAATCGAGATATCGTTCAATGTTGTCAACTGCACCATTATGCATCACCCCCGGAAAGAACACTTACCGAACACCCACTTTGGAAAATTAATGTCATTGAGAACATTCATTGACAACCATAAGCAATAGATGTATTGATAGGTCACCTGCCGGCTTCAAGGGATCGGTATCGCCAGCCTCGGTCCGCTCGCGAGCCTATTGGACCAATGAACAACTTGAACACATACATGGACTTGCCACATATATAAAAAGTAGTAGTATTTACCTATATAACAACACAAACCCCGGTCCTGAATTAAAATACTCGGACCCCACTCAATCTACACGTGCAGTATTCAAGTTCACAGTTGAAAACAAACCAACAAAATGTCTTCAACAGCAGTAGAGACCAAGACAACAACCAACAACACCACAACAAAAAGAGGCCGCTACGGCCTCTATAACACTCCCCTCCTAGAATCAAACGCCATGCGCAAAATAGTAGCAGAACAATGCTCTATGAACCCCGGCAAAGCAGCCGTCCTCCTCCAAATATCCGCAAAAGGCATCGGCAAAGGCGTCTCAGACCACAGCAGCTTCACAAAGCGACCTATCGAACGCGCCCGTAGAAGTTTAGTCTACATCTACGGCATGAGTTTTGGTACAGAATCCGAGCGCCAAAGAATAACAGACGCCACACATCGCGCCCACATGCGCGTTAAAGGAACCGACTACGACGCCGACGATATCCAGCTCCAACTCTGGGTAGCAGCTACAATCTACTGGTCCATGGTATTAGGATACGAGGAAATCTACGGCGCAATGGAAGACGAGTTCGCCGATCAAGTCTATAAGGAGTTTTCCGTTATGGCGACTGGTTTACGTGTAGAGGCGGGGCTTTGGCCAGCTGATAGGGAGAGTTTCGCAATTTATTGGGAGAAGATGATTGCCGAGTTGGAGGTTACTGATGAAGCGAGGGCTGTTGCGAGAGATGTTATGTATTCTGGTGTTAATATGCCATGGGGGTTTTGGATATTGGCTAAGCTTCTTGGGCCTATGCAGAGGATTGCTACGGTTGAGTATTTGCCTGAGAGAATTCGGGATCAGCTTGGTTTTCCGTCAACGGTTTATACGAGGACGATGTATTGGGTTAAGGTTGGTGTTGATAGGGTTGTTTATCCTTTGTTGCCGGAGGGTGTGAGACATTTTTCGAAGATTTATCATATGGCTGATTTTCGGGATCGGTTGGCTAAGGGGACCAGGTTGTGATAGGCTTCAAATGCTGCTTGTTGATGGCAGAGCTACCACTGGTGGTAGCATTGACTTGGATAGTATTAAGGAAGAAGGAACTTTGAATGTGATTGGATTTGATCTATGTGTATAGGTTTACTAGTACTACTATCTCATGTTTTCGTGTTTTATACTAGATTGTTGAAGGTGTATATAGCCAATAGTCTTTGCAGTAATATGACTGAAATATAGTATATCCACCTGTCCTTATTCGGCGAGTCCTCTAACTATTAATATTTAAGCAGACCGGTATATTGAATTTATACTTTTTTGCAATAGTCTTCGCTAGTTTGGTCATTCTATGATCTAGATACCGATCTGTTTGATTGAATCTG
Organism: Penicillium angulare; assembly: GCF_028827245.1. Taxonomy (NCBI): domain Eukaryota; kingdom Fungi; phylum Ascomycota; class Eurotiomycetes; order Eurotiales; family Aspergillaceae; genus Penicillium; species Penicillium angulare. Next base: position 2,595,481 of record NW_026623163.1, read on the forward strand.
GATGGGACGGAAACCTCAGTGAGAAGCGGGGATAAATACAATTGATAAACTATCTTTAGTATAGACCAGTGCACTTTTGACATATGCTGTACATATACACGATACATCTGTGCATCACCAGGTTTTTTTATGTGTCTTGTGTTAACATTCAAAGGTTGAGAATACCCCGAGGGAAGCGGGGCGTCGCCCCACGCAGAGCCGCCTCGCCCCAATATTTACCCCGTAAAATAGGCCATCTACCCTTGAGGCAGGCTACGAAAACTTGAAATTTAATTCAATCACATGAGGCTTTGAGGCGTGGCGGATAAGCATTGACATTTCGCGCAAGCAGTTTATTGAGCGGGAACTTTCCTGAGAAGTAACATTCTGGTGCCTCTTTGGGAACGACGCTCTACACTGATGGACATGTTTCCAGTACTTTTGCCTTTTGAGATATTAGTTGACAAACTTGAGTCTGATTAGAGCTTGGTATAGCTCGAAGGAGTGTAAAGTGATATGTATATTGAGCTTCTCTTTCTTTCTTCCCCAAATGGTCATATTCATAGCTGCGGTGTTGCCAGCTGATCAAAATTTGCGGGAAATAGCAATATCTAAATGGTATGTCTACCAGTGACTGGAAGTAGTAGGGTTCATAAATATGAAAATATTATAGGTACCCTCAAAAGAACCTTGAAATTATACCCGTGGACAATTATCGTGATACAAGTACAGGTATAGATGGGTAGCGACCTCGGGGGTGGGGGGCTTCCAAGTTGAGTCCCATATTAAAAGTAAAATTACGTTAGGACGGAGAATTCAGACGGCAGTAATTAACCGGCTACGTTGTTGCATTTACAATTTCAGGAGACCGAGTCACATTTTGGAAAAAATTTCATGACGAACGAATTTCAGCTCAGGTATGCGCCGCACGACGCTTCCCTCTAAAGTAGCGGGACACACCAATCCCGAAAACAAAACGCCTGCAATAATTTTTTGTATGCGCACAAGTCACCATTGCATACGAATGTTACCTCACAAGCACATGAGTCGAACTCCCCACCCTGGTCTGGCGGTGAGGACCATAAGCAAGGGTGAAAAGTCAAGGTTCGTAGAGTAGTATTTCAGAGCGGTCGAGGTAACAAGGAGAAAAAGGGTATCGATATCAATTACAAGATGGAGTTCAAATCGCAAAACGGATGATCTACAATTCAAGTAGATCAAACTGTTTCACAGATTCGGGATTCCAAGATACCAGGGTAGATCGGATGAAGAGGGGGGAGATAAACCACCATGGGTTAGGATGTAGATGCGCGAGATAAGGATGAAGCGATAAGGCGATCAGCTAAGCAGGACGAGAATAACGGAGTCACCGCGAAGGAACCTAAAGTTAATGATTAGTAAGAAAGACCTCATATATAGAAAGCATGAAAAGACGGTATGTGCGATATCCACCAAGGAAAAAAAGCAATACTGTCCTATATCCAAGTCAAGTGCACGTACATCTTGCTAATGAAGCGATCCTTGTTGACACCCTTGCCCTTGCTACCCTTTGGCTTCTCGGTCCACATCTCTTTAACATTCTCCAGGACCATGTTGCAGTGTCGGTCAAAGGCCTTGACACGGGCTAACAGCTTGCGGTTGTTGCGGCAGGAGATCAGCACCTGGGTGTGCGAGCGGGTGGCGGTCTGCAGGAGGGACAGCGGGCCAGCGGTGAGCTCGTGCTCCTCAACAAGAGCGACCTCATATTCTCTGGTGGGTTGCGATGCAAGATTAGTCTTTCGGATTCATGTATGTCTTTTAGATCGCGCATGCATCGGAATGTGAGTAGGAGGGACGATCGGAGGATTGCGGTGACCCCGCACTCATTATTTGTCCAGGATTAGGCAGCAGCACATGGCGAGAAAAAAACAGGGGAAATAAAGATATTCATCGGAACAGGCGCGGGCAATTCGAGGGATGGGGTCTGGGAAAGGAACGTACGTGAGCTCGGCCTTAGGCTTGTTGAGCAGGTCTCTGTGAGAAGATTGGGTCAGCTGAGGAACAATGTCTAAATCGATGACTCATTCGGGTGTCACATACTGGATCTTAGGGTCGGGAGCTGTCGACATGGTGGGTGGGATGTGGGAGATATAAAAGGGCCGTGGAGGTCCTCGCCGATGCGCAAGATACTGAAAGGTGAGCAGGTTCAACTGTCACGTGATATAAAGATAAGTTGGTGCCTGACAGATAAGGCGACACGGCACGAGATCTATGACCGCGGCTTGCTCGCGATTGGCTGCGTCACGTCGCGTACACGCTTGTTTAGGGATCAGCGGATAGCTTCAACCCGCGCATGCAAGGTCTTCTCTTAAAGTCTCCCCCCAACCTCCTCTCACCTCCTGCAGATGCAGCTCGCTCTCTCTCCTCTTTTCTACCCTTCGTGTCAAAAAGAAGAAAAATTGAAATAGAAAACTCTTTTCTATCCTTTTTATTTTCCTGATTGGGAATTCTCCTTCCATTACGAGCAACGAACTGCAACTCCCTTCCCTAGGATCGACCCGACCAACATTCCAGTCCTGCAGACACTACTGTGCAATCTGCATAATCTGTACATTCTCCCGGTCGACCAGATATTTGATCGATATGCTTGGCTATTAGATTTGCTCGCTACTACCTCACTTAGACCTTTTCAAGGGCTACTGTGGAGTAACCGAAATCGTTTTTGACCGACATCCTGTCAACAACCTTCGATCCCCCACCTCCCCTGCGTATCGACGTCTTTCCTTATCTTCTCGCAATTCTCCCCACCTCCTTTCTTATAGTCTCATCCTCAATTCGTCCCAAATCGACCCTTTCGGCTCTCCCGAAAACTGTACATGGTGACAATCCGAATTTGATGAGATGGATACTCAGGACGGAATCAGCGTCCGCCCTATGAGGCGTATGGCTCCTTTATCTGCAAAATGACACTCGGATTCATACTAATAACTAAAATTTGTGGTATTTATAGTGAAGGTTTTATACACCTTTGATAATGAAAACAAAACCAATTGTCTTGCTCGCTGGCCTCATGTTCTTGAAATTCAGACAGCCCACCTCGACGAAAACACAGCGGTCGGGGTTATCGAGCTGAAGACATGTATACAAGCAATTGTTTCAGCAAGGTTTGACTCTCTTCCTAATCAATGATGACTTGAATGCTTATTTTTCTCAAGTCCTGAGTTAGTGGCACAGCTTGGAAAAGACTACACAGTGTACGCATACGACTACTCAGAGTATGAGACCCCTCTAGTGGGACAAGGAATGCTGTCGTGGGTCCTGGCCTCCTCATCTCCAACGCCAGAAGCGCCCGCCCATCAGTCGAAAACCATGGTTACAGGTCGGGTATGTAAAAATCCATTGGGCCTCTTTTCGAAAGGTGCTGGCGCCCAGGAAACTTTGGAAGTCAAGCTGCGGTTAGTGCCTGTTCCGACTGTCATGCAAAGCCAATATCTCGACAGCATGCAAAAGTACCGAGACCTCAGCAATATGATTCCCCACGACTTCGACGCACAATCCTGGACGAATTTTCTTCGACAAAATCCGGCACTCATGGACGCCGCCCGCAATCAGTCACAAGATCGGATGAACGCTAGCTCTCCGATGGGTGGATCTGGGATTGAAAGGTTTCATCAGATTCTAAGCGAAGGCGCCACCCCGAGGGAATTTTCGGGATATGAACGAAATGAGCCAATGCGGTCGATTTCACCTACACAATCCTTTGGTGCGCCCAGCAGAGTAGCAACGCCTGGTGCTCACACTCCAATGCAACATCCACAGCCTCACTCAAGACAGCAATTTAATCAAAGCAGTGATATGATCAGACCGTCTTCAAGTGCTTCCAACCGAGATGATGACTTTCAGACCCAACGATGCCACTCGCGAAGAGACTCTATTCAATCTGGCTATGCCAGCGGAGGCGATGATCCAATGGATCCTCAACCACGCAAGAGAGCCAAGGTCTACCAAGCAAGCTGGCCTGGCAAGTCTGACATGAACATTGAAAGACAGCCTAGCTCTTTGCGGGTGGCAGCTAGCACTGCAGCATCTGTTCGAATCCACCGTCCAACACCAGTCAACCCTGCCATCGCTGCAGAGCAGTCACTTGAGGAACCAGTTCGTCCCCCAACCCCAATCATGCGGCCTGGTAATGGACCCCGTCGTCCGCGCCTTCCCGCAAGCTTGCTACGAGAGTTTTCGGTTACTTCGTACACAACTCCATACCTTCACAGCGACGATATCGCTACAGATCAAACCGGCCAATCACCTGAAGAGTCTCGTTATCAAGGCTTGTTTGAGCCTCCATTCACGATGCCTTCGTCTCCTCCAATCATGGATGCACGATTTGCAGCGAAGTCTAGTCCTGTTCTACCTCCTATCGGATTGGACACAGACTCCGGTTTCATGAGTGGCGGCTTGGAAGATTTTCTGGACTCGGAGGCTGTTACACCCATTGAGGGGGGACAAAGAGCCGAGTCACAAGGTATTACTGACGCCAACCGTTCTCGACCAGTTCGCTCTGCTGTGCAGATCAATTCCCCCGCTAGCGTAGCGGGCACAGTAGTTGATAAGCAGGCCGCCTCCACAGCTCCGGTGGAGACCCCGAAGGAACAATTTTCAAGACAATCACTACCACCACAACCACGTCCAATTTCTTCTGCTGGGTCAAGACCTGCTTCACGGAATAGTGTGCGGTTGGCGCCTAAACCAATGCCAACTGAAAATGCTCCAGTGGTATCCAATGTTCCCGCGAGTGATCCTGTTGCTCCCTCGTGCCCCCCTCTTCAACATTCTCAGACTTGGCCTGGGCCGATGAGTGATGTTATTCTCATCGATCCATCATCAAAATCGTCAAAGCGTCGCAGTTCTGCCAAGAAGAGAGCTAAAATCATCCAAGATCGTTTAGAGGAGGCGATTAAATCCGGCGAGGCACCTCCATTCTGCGAGAATTGTGGCTGCATCGAGACGCCCAGCTGGCGCCGGGCATGGTCCCTAGAAGTCGAGGGTGACGAAGAAGCGGCGAAGGAAAGGATGAAGGACAGCACTATGCTCTTTTACTTGGCCTTGGATCGGGATTCGGAAGGTGCAATGACCAAGTTCAAAATTTATCAAAAGTCACCGCATAAATGGGGAGATGAAGGCTGGACCCAAGTTCTACTTTGCAATCCTTGTGGACTTTGGCTTCACAAATTCAAGGTCATGCGCCCCGAGGAGATGTGGAACAAGTCAAACCAGGATGGCACCGAGCCGAGGAAGAAGCGTCCTGTGAGAAACCGAAGAAATGGCGGCCCACTATCAAACCCATCCACAAGGACTCGCAGCCAGGCACTATTTAGCATGACAACAGCATCCTCCCCTGCCCCTACGGAGGCCTCCTCTGTCCAACCTGATGAAGGTGCCACCCCCCAGGTTGATAACACTCCCGGTCAGGAAGTAGACCAAGAGCAAGAACAAGATGACGAGGATGGTGAGCCTCCCAGTAAACGCCGTCGGGCCAACAGCGCCGAACCTCCGCGATCAACTGAAAGTGCCAAAGCCCGCTGGGATCACGACGATGCTTTAGAAGCCCTTCAACGTGCGATCCAGTCTAGCCCGGCAAGGAACATGTCAACCTCCAAAACTCCTGCGTCTGAAGAGCCAACTATGACCCCCAAGCCCCTACGACGGGCCTTGTTCACATCTTCTCGAAACGATAGTCCTTTGAAAGAGATGGATGCATCAAAGGTGAATAGCTGCTCTCCTAGACGCAGCCCTCGATTCACCTCTCGCAGTGAGAAACGGTCCTTGGACAAAGAGAATCAAGAGCCTACGCCTCGTGATGACCTCGATGATTTGTTTGAAAGCCCTTCTATGGACTTTGGTATGCCTATCAGCCCAACTCCCCGTCGACGCCAACCAGGTCGTTCGAATGCCATGCATGAGCGACGACTCTCGCTACCTTGCGAGTCGCCATCTAGCAACCGACACAAAGACGTCAGAGGATCCACGCCTTCAACTCGTCTCACTGCAGAACGCCTACAACGTATCCAGGAAGCTCAAGGCTCGCCGGAGGCAAGTCCTCGACAGCAAAGAGCTACTCACAAGCATGACACCGCCTCAGCTGTCTTGTCTCATGAAGAAATGCAATCGGAAGCCTTTCAATCTCTGGATGGCATGATCCTCGATATATTCGATGATGCTCCTGGACAGGCCGACTTTTTCCAGTTCTCTGGGTCAAAGGATGAAGGCCATAACTGGGTGGATTGGCTTCCAACCGACTATGTCTCTCCCAGCGGCTCGGAAAGCAATGGCGATGCTGACGAAGACTTAATCAATGCCATTCTTTCTGATCCTACCGTCCTTAAGGAGAATCTTCACAATTCGGCATTTAATCCTTTTGTTTTTGCTGATTCTCAGGTTCCTGACTCGGGGTTTTTCAGCTCCGATGCTCTTCAGACAGAACCCGCAGATGTACCCAAGCCTCAATCTGCCAATGATCAATCTGTTGTTACGAAGGAAGCTTCTCCTGCCGCATAAGCTGTCTTTTTGCCATGGTCTGAACCTTGTGTTTGTTTTGTTTTGTTTTTGTTTTTTCTTTATATTTTATCGCTTCCCCTTTTATCTCTTTTTTTTTTTTGCTCTTTAGCGACGGCGTTACGGATGGTCGATACACGATTTTCTTTATTATCTCCACATACCGATCCTTTATTGACTTGAAAGTCACTTTGTGTCCCCCTCTGCTGATTTATATCCCTGTTTTGCTCTTGTTCCGAATTATGACCCGACGCATCCATACATGGACTGCTACGCTCTATCTCTGCCACTTGTGCATGAGTCATTGCTATTGTTATTGCACGAGTTGCAATCGAAATATTTAGCTTGTTGTATTCATGCAACCAACCTCCTATTCCAAAAGAATTGAAATTCGAACTCAGCCTTAGCCTCCGAATTTCCTTAAACCCCTTAGAATTTCTTAAGAACTCGTGCCTGGATACATGGACCATTTGTCGCATGATTAAATCCTTCAAGATTACATTAATGCCGATTACTCTACACGAAAACAGGGCTAAGCCAGGTCAAAAATACAGAACAATTGCGACAGCAAAAAATTGATCATAACATCGTAGAATATGCAAAATCGGTGGTAGGTCCTGCAACCCAATAGAAACAGACAATCTCAACATATATCCACTTCCAGTACATTCATCTCATTGGAGCCTTCATAAAAGTACCATCGACTTCGTTTTGCTTTTCCTTGCTTCCTTCTTCCATATTATTCACACGATGATCAACATTTTAATTAGCAGGAGCATCGTAGAAAATAGTCTTGATGCGGTGTGTGGCATCAACAAGGCTCTCCCAAATTTTGTAATCTAAGGAAAATCAAATCAGTCATTATGATCCTACCAACGAATGGAGAAAAGGGACTTACCACAATCCGCAGGGTTTCCCCAGTCACTCGTTCCAAGAACACGGAGTCCCAACTGCGAAGATCTTTATCAGCACAATTATTTTTGTTTATGTGTTTTCTTTTCCATTTCAACAGCAACGGTCAAGTCTGCGCAATTATTCTGCGCGGATGGATGTAAATGGAGCACATACCCCGCCTTCAACATTCACAACCTTCCCTACGACCTCAACGAGCTTTCCCATCTGCAAGTGATCGTCCGGTGTCAAGATAATTGTCACTTCGCCATGGGTACCACACGCGATCTTTGCGGTCTCGCCCTGGAGTTCGCTGACGGTACCGAGGATGCGGACGGTGTGCGGTGTCTTCGCAGCGTTCTGCTGGAAGTTGGCGAGGTGCTGGGGAAGGACTCGGGGCGATTGCATAGACATATTGGACGGTTATGTTGTAGTATCCCTGGCTTTTGTAATTGGCAATAGGAACGGAGTGGGCAGTGGCGGGGTTGAGTGAAGGATGTCGAGGAGAGGGCTCGATCGGTTTCGCCGATTAGACGCGTAGATGGGACGCGTGAGCACGTGACCGTAGTTTAAATTAATAATTAATTGCTGGATAGATCTATGAAATTCTATTTTGTTTATTAAACTATATTGAATCCATAATAGTATTTAACGGCAAAATAAATGGCTCTATTTTAAAATAAACAGAATGAAGTAAGAAAAAATCTGGTAGTATCTAACTAGTAAGGCTTTGTTTCCCGACCTTCAACTTCAAGTTGAAGTTCAAGTTGGAAGTACAGTATGATCACACCTTCAAGTTCTAGCATAATTCCTTGAACTTGAAAGTCTCTTAGATCGATTTCAAGTTCAACCTTGGAAGTTCCATCCATACTGAAAACTTGAGTTTAATGATGGTGGATAGTCCGTAAATGTTCAATTTTTTATCTATGCATAATTAAATTAGGAATATTGGGGTTCGATAGGTGAATCACGATGACTTGATGGAACTTGAAAAAATAACTTTGTGTAGGAATCTACAATGTTGGAAGAGAACGTTTAAACAAATTAAATGTAGTACTTAGGTAGAAAGCCTTTCTCAAAACCTAAGCGTTCAATATATAAGTTGACTAAACAATATCACCTGGATACTAAGAGTAGACTTCGGGGGCAAGACGACTTGAACAGGGAAAGATAACATTTTCATCTTGTTTGTCCACTGTAATAGTAATAGAACACACACACGTGGACAGGGCTATTACACTTCAAAGTTTCAAGTTATATACTCTCAACCAAAGTGAATAATCCTAGTTTTGTCATATACTAATTTCGACCAGACCGCTTCTCCAAGAGCCATATTCTAGCCATAGGGGACTCGGATGAGGAAGGGACAGTGAAAGAGAGAAAGTGGACCTATATATGGAAGAAAATGTGAAACGAAAAAATAAATCAATTTTATTGCGATTGAAGAAGTCACATAAATCACTTGAGCCACCTGAATCCCGAATTTTCTGATACTAGTTTTTGCTCTTAAGCTGAGTATCCTTTGTCACTCGCTCCAGAGTATACTCTCCACACTTCTCCCCAGCTTTATTGTACATTATCAGGTCTAGGTTCTCACCATTCTCACTCCAGCCACCGTCAAACCAGTAATACTGTGGCACGTTAGAGTTCTCTTTGACTCTAGTCTTGAAGCTACGGCTGTCTGAATCCACGTGCATAAATGGGAAGATTCCGTGAAGTGCTTCATTTAAAACACCAGCTGCACTCTTGGTGAATGTTGCCAGGACATGAAGCGGCGATCCGTGAGTCTGGCCATCAGGAAAGACCACCCAGATATTTTCGTTGTTCGCATACTGGTAGTAGGAAAATTTGGCATGGTAGATGACGGACATGCCGCTGGAATTTTCATCCCCACGTTTGCGTTTACCAGTCTTCAACCCTCCAGCCATGTCTCCAAGAAGCTGAATAGAAGGAGAGAAGAAGTAATCACCGCCATTGGACTGGATAAAGGGAAGAAAGCTGGTTGTGGTGTTCTGGCCCTTGCCATCGACAAGGCTTGTGGTCAGGATTTTGTGTTTCGGCTTCTGAGGCCTCTTGACGAGTTGGCCCACGATAGCGTCTTGTCCCGGGTTGGTACCGCCAGTAAACTCGGTCTTGTCGGCTGGGAATGTATCCAAATTGATCCAGCCTTGGAGAAGATGTCAATGATTTGGTCCAAGTTATCTATTTCAATTGACTTACTTCTTTTCAGAAACTGAAAGCCGTTAGAAATACTGGACTGGTAGCATGTGAACATGAGACCTCGATCTTGCTCGGTCTCGGTCTCGGTCTTTCCGACTTCAGGTCCATAGGGGATACCGCGACGCATGATATCGTTCATATCTCTATCACTGACTATGGCTCGAGGCTTAGTCTTGCGCATGTGCGAAGCAAATGGGCAATTTTTGTGATCGTTCACGTTGTAGTTGAACTCGTTCATCCTTGCATTTTTGGGGCTGTCCACATCGGGGTACAGCTCAACAGGGGCCCCTATAACTCGTCTTAGTCTCTCAAAATGGAATCACACTACAACAGTGTAGCTTACCGCTTTTCCAACGTCCTACTAGCCGTGCTCCTAACTGGCCTTCAGTAAAATGAAGTTTAGGAGCCTCCTCTTTCAGGTACCTTCAATTATAGCGGTCAGGTTGTTATCCCAAATATGTGAGCACGAAAGTAGCTTACTTGTTGAACTCTGGTACAAGCTGTTTGAGTCTACGAATGACAAGGTAACTGCCATCCTTGGCCCAGCTGGGGTGCTGCAGCTTTTCCTCATTGTTCATATCTCCATCATGTCCAATGATAATGCGGCTATCATTGTTGAGTCAGTGAGTGTTATTTTTGAGTCAGTGAAAAACTTACCCAGGACGGCACATGTATTGGTAATTGCCATCTCCCTTCTTATTCTTCGTATCAAAGCTCGTCAACCGAGGCTGCGAAATGGCATCGAGGAAACCGAAGCTGTGATGACTTTAGATCAAAGGTGTTCCGATACGAAGGACTCGGAGACTTACTGCTCATGCTTCGCGTTATTACCAGGTCGCTCTCTACCGTCAAGAGTAATGATATGCTTGATTCCTTGAGCCGAGCTGAAGTAAGTTTCAGCCACCTCTGCGGTGGTCTCCTTGACCTTCGCTTCAGTCCCGCACACCATCACCACTCCATCAACACCACCATTTTCCGCTCTGAACTCTTTCATCCATTCCTCAATTTTATCCCTGCCCTCGTTTACCATATCGGCCTCCATACCCTTGCGAAACGGGTCATCCTTGAAGCCATCTTTGGACAGCTACGACAAAAGCCAAGATTCAGCACTGACTCGCAGCCATGAAGACCATTATGATTACTTACCTTTTGCATTCCCTTGAAGCTGAAAGCAATGTTCACTGCAGCTAGCTCATGCATGGTACCCGGTTGCGAGGTTTTAATCTCCAGTATGTCTTCCCTATTTTTTAGCGCGTCTCTGGAAGTCGCAATGACTTTATCGGCCACCAGGCTTCCGAGACTAGGCTTGAAAGCATTGACATCGGTGATCTGAAAGAACCAAAACTCTTGGTACTTTTTCGACAGACCAGGCCTAATGCAGGTAAGTATGGAATCTTGCAATGGTATGGAAAGAAGGCTAACCAGATATCGCCTTGGATATTGTCAAGATTAGGGGGTGTAGATTCAGCCATTTTGCAAAAGCGATTTCCTTAGGTATAGATCCAACAATAGGAAATACTAGATGCGGAATAGGATATCAAGTAAATGTCAATCTCTATTTTCTCGGACTTAGCCCTTATTTTATAGATTGATGTAAAACACTGGATATATGCTGTAACCTCTTTTGTATGGCACCCCACATGTCGTCAACGGCCAAAACATAATTTTTGTCTATGACATAGATGAATATATACAACCTTAATTTTGGCCCTTCACTACCTCAATTAGGAATGACTCTGCTTGCGGAAGGCCTTCAAGCTGATCATACATGGTAGATCTCTAATGTGTCCCGTATTGGTACATGGAGAGTAGTATCTATATCTCGGGGCTCTCAGACATCAATTTGTGCGTGCGCCAGTTTAGGTTGGTAATTTAGCTATAATACGATAAGGAAAAGGTTATGTTTTACTAACACATGGCTTGGAATGACCATTTTCGCTTTTGGGGGATTGCTTGGTTACAGAATTCGCGTTTGTTAAGTTGGGGGACATGGCTGAAGAACATAGTATTCCGGGACTAGGAAGGATGCTGAGGTTACACAATCAACGTCAGGGAATCATAAAATTCCCTGGTACTTTGCTAAAAACGGGGACTCATTACTTTTAGGGGCTAGCCATGGTCTTTTCTTGCCAGTGAAAGCGGCGCAGTAGCATGGCGGCCCATTTTCGTCGATGATTGCACATACCGCCACGGTCCAACTGTAGTCAAATTCTGGAAGCGTTACAGTGGGATAGCGCCACAGTTGCTATTACATGCTCATTTAGGTTTCCGGCTAGCAAGGAATTTCAAATCTTCTGGATTTCGTTAGTCGACGATTCGACGCTGCCATGTTCACCGGAGTACTGAAAAGAAAAAGAAAAAGAAATAGAAGAATTACAAACCCAGCATGTCCCATTGCTCATGGTTAAATTGTCACCGTCTTCATTGATCAATACTCAACTCCGGGGCAATGTGTAATGTGACCTAATGTTGTGGCTGGCATTCCTGTTGTAGTTGGCTTGTACTGGTCATCACAGCAAGCGCTTTTTCCTGTTCTCGTAGCCAAAGATTGTGTATGTCAAGAGGACAGTAAATTACACATCTCGTGCTGCAAAATTTTATGGGAATACCATTCGTACCCTTATTAAACTCAATTATTCTGTATGCTTTGATCCTGTCGAGCAGTGCCGTTTATGGTAATAGGTCTAGGAGATGACAGCTAGGGATGAATGAATAGGGTTACGGGGGATTGTGGGGCTAGCCTTGACGGGCTCGGACGCGGCCCGTTAAGGTTACCACCTACCTACGCTGATCCCAGTCCACATTCCACACTTACCATCTAACATACTGCGATAGGCCAGTTGAATCTTTCAGGAAACTCGGAAGCATAAAACTCTCCTGTCCCTCTTACTATCAATATGATCGACATCTTGACCCTCAACTTCCGGCTCACCCCCTCCCCCGGGGCTCCTTGATGAATAGTGGAACTGGGAGAGACGGCATCCATCAACATTCTGCTCCCTGTTGAAGAGAGAGACTAGGGCTTTGCTATTTGCCCAATTTTCATATCCGCGGAAAAGCATATTCAAGCTCTTGAGCTGATACATTCCACATGTACCTTGAAATGAAGCTTAGGCTTTGGCCTTTGTTACACGCGCCATGCTTGTCTCGTTCCCCGGCCAGGCCTGGCATGCTGCCACGAAACTATTGCCGAGCTCCAGAATAAATACCAAAATGTTATTTTAAAAGCCTCGTGCACCGCAATGCATGAGCCTGCGATTGTCTGTACACCTACGGGTTCTTCTGTTTGAATTCGTTTCTACCTTTCACGAGCCGACCCCCGTGACTCCATTCTCAACATGAGATCCCGATGGTATACAGCAGCGGTCGTGCTGGGGACAGCGAGTGCGAAGGACCTTAAGTACCACGAGTCTTTGTATCGCACAGGCAGGACACCCGACACCGCTCAGATTGGTGGTCGTGAGGTTGCAACCCTGTCACAGCCTCTGCCACAAGGCCAAGCTATAGATCGCTCCAAATGGGACCTTAAATGTTCCACGATTGCGAATGGCCACGATTGCGATAAAGCAATCGACGATTCGACCGACACATTTTGGCAGAGCGCGGCCAGCAGTACTGATCAAACCATTACCGTTTACCTGGGGGAAGAACGGACCGTGAATGGCTTGACAATGGTTCCCAGGCAAGACAAAGAGGAGAATCTCATCGAAGAGCATCAAATTTTCCTCAGTTCTGATGGCGAAAACTGGAGTGAGGTGGCATATGGAACCTGGTGGCCGGATAATGCCCTGAAGCTCTCAGCATTTCAGCCTCAAAACGCCACCTACCTGCGTCTGTCTGCTGCTGCGAATAATGGAATCGCCATCTCAGATCTGCAGATCTATGAAACTAAATTCATTCCTTCGGATCCTGTGTTAGGTGCCTGGGGCCCAACAATTGATTTGCCCCTGGTTCCCGTCGCTGGAGCCGTTGATCCAATCTCTGGCGCAGTGGTCACATGGTCCTCCTGGGGTCACGATATTTTCACTGGCAGTCCTGGTGGCGACACACAGACAGCCACTTGGCACCCAAAGGGCCAATCAGTGACTCAGAGAGATGTCGAGAATACACAACACGACATGTTCTGTCCTGGCATCTCGATCGAGCAGAACGGTCAGATCGTCGTCACTGGCGGAACCGATCAGAGTCGGACCAGTATTTACAACACCACCGATGATCATTGGTATAAAGCAGCGGCCATGAATATTGATCGTGGCTACCAGGCAACGTCCACCCTATCGGATGGGCGCATCTTCGTCATTGGTGGTTCATTCAGCGGCGGTGTTGGTGGCACCGAACGTGTCGCTGCAAGTGGCAAAGACGGCGAGGTCTACGATCCCGTCGCTAATCAATGGACTCAGATTCCCGGCGCCAAGGTATCAGAAATGCTTACTGATGACATTCGAACCTACCGACAAGATAACCATGGCTGGATATTTGCTTGGACTAACGGCACTGTATTCCAAGCCGGTCCCAGTAAAACAATGAACTGGTATGGCACATCGGGAGATGGAACTACCAATTCTGCTGGAGAACGTACTGGTGATGAGGATGCCATGTGCGGAAATGCGGTCATGTACGACAATGGCAAGATTCTCACATTCGGTGGATCTCCCTGGTACGAAGAAAAGGCTGCGACGGCCAATGCTGCGATCATTACCATTGACCAACCTGACCAGATTCCATCTGTCGAAAAAGCAGGTGATGGGATGCACTACAAGCGTACTTTCCATTCCTCTGTTGTTCTACCAGACGGCTCAGTGTTTGTAAACGGTGGCCAGGATGTCGGGCTTCCATTCAATGAAAGTGGCGCTCATTTGATCTCAGAGCGATTCATTCCTGATACTGATGGCGGCAAGTGGATTGAACAACAAAAGAACAGTGTCGTCCGTGTCTACCATAGTCTCTCCTTGTTGCTTCAGGATGGTACTGTATTCACAGGTGGTGGCGGTTTGTGTGGAGATTGTTCTGCCAATCATTTCGATGGGCAAATCTACACGCCCCCATACCTTCTGGAGGACGATGGATCCCTGAAGACTGACCGTCCCGTTATCAAGAGCGTTTCACCAAACGAGGTCAAGCCTGGTGATACTGTCGAAGTCACCACTGGCGGTGATGTTGATGAAGGGGCGTCGATCATCCGTTATGGCTCGGCGACACATACAGTGAACACCGATCAGCGACGCATCAGTGTTAAGCTGACGAAGGACGGATCTAATAAGTACAGTTTCCAGATTCCTGGGGAGGCAGGTATTGCTCAGCCAGGATATTACATGCTTTTTGTTCTGAAGAATGGGGTTCCCAGTCATTCAGTGAATGTTCGAGTAGCAGCTTAAATGATATTTATTGATATCAATGGTTCAAAGTGCTCGAGGACCGGGCCATGAGACTGATTTATTGGATGGACGAAGAAAAGAACTTGAATGTACGCGCAAGCATTAATTTAATCTCAATTTTTATACCACAACACGATGTGTCATAGTATTAATTGCAATTCTCTCGATTGTTTAATCTTTACTAAGGTAACTCTAGAGGCTTAGATGATATTATACCTAAGCTCTAAGCTGTATACTTAATATTACTATGCACCATAAGGCTTTTATTAAAGCTAATATGGTGTGATTTAAGTTATAGGGAGATAGTAAAGAGTATAAGATTTTCTATTCATGAATGGTGGGATTGAAACGACATACTATGGCTCTTTTGTAGTTTTACATGAGCAATACAATCGATCCTGCCGTTCTTTTTACAAGCAGTGGGATTATTTATCGGGTTGACTGTAGTAACCCCGAAAATTCCGGATATAAACGGCAGATAAAAGAAAATAAATGAGATCGCTTGCATCGAATTAAAACTTCAAGTTGTATCCAAACACGTACAATACAACACCACTTTATATGGATCTCAAGAGGGGCCGAGTCTAGAGGATCTATCCGGGACAGGTAGAAGGCTATATACCAAGCAACTTATAAAGATAATAGCGTAGGAGAAGGCAATTTGATGAGTTCAGATCTGCCGAACTTTTTGGCATTCACTAGCATAAGGCAGGGTTCAACACTAGTACTATTCAAAGGTTGTGCCTCAACTTCCAAAGTACTTCACTGTGGATACAAGCTACGTCAATGCTGTAACTATTTGCAAGCGTACATCTAGTGCATCATGAGGCCTCGGTCTCGCCGCATACGAATGTGGCGCTAGGTGTAAATATGACAAGATCTGCATGTGGGGAGGTAGGTAGTGGGGGCTGCTTGGTTCAAAGAAACGTGCCGCATCAACGAATGACCAGGACAAACTAATTGCTCCAGTTTGGGGCCAAAGGCATTACGTCTTTGGTCCTCCATTGGACTACTAAATGTATCAGTCACTAGCAATCCGCTCTTGGGCCTCTTCTACTATGTCACAGGATGAGAACCTTGGAAGGGGAAGACGTGTACTATGAACTAGCATACAAACTGACCAGGATTAAAAGCTGAATATAAAGTGTTGAAAATCGACCATCGTCCACACCAATTTTCTCCTTGACAATTCCTCGCTCCGTCCATTTTTCATCCGTTTATTTCTATTTTTTATACACAATGGCTGAGACTGTTGCCGAACTGACAGACGCTGTCAACGCAGGCCTATCCAAGCTCTCTCCTACTGATGAGCTCCCGGACTCAGCTCGTTTCCAGCTTTTGGATTCATTGGAATGGCTTCGTGGGGTCGTGGAGCCCCTTATTCAGTCGCTTTTGAATATTTGCTGGGCAAGATATTCCCTCATCTAAATTGGTAATAATCTAGAGCCGCTTGGCTCAGAAATTGGATTCTACGTTATCCAGTTCGGGTCATGCGTCTTTTGAGTTCCCATTGCTTTTTCACCGAAACTGAGCTGTATAAGTACCAGCCTCAACCATTGGCTCTGGGATTCGCAACCGGCGCTCCTCCTAGCGAAGTGATTAAGAACTTGTAAATGCCCCAATCCTTATCTTTGTCGAGAAGTTAAAAAGAGCGTATGCGGCTGACTGTCTTGATATTCTACTAGCCACATGATTCTGCAAGCCACTGCACACACTCACAAATTCCTGGAAGCCAGAGACTACCGGAGTCCCGATGATGCCTATGAGACTCCTTTCCAGCTGGCATACCGCACGAAGCTACATTACTTTGAGTGGCTGGCACAGAACCAGCAACACGCCTTCAACACGGTAATGGAGACCGGAACCGGGCCGTAGAGGGCGAGCAGTGGTACGACTTATACCCTTTCGAAGAACGACTGGGCAAGGATGCAGACCGCGTGCTCCTAGTCGACATTGGCGGCGGTAAGGGCCACGACATCGCGCGTTTCAAGGAGAAGATGAACCTCGCCGGTCGTCTGATCGTGCAGGACCCGCCCGAGGTCATATCGGATATCCAGCCTCCTCTTGCGCAGGGTATCGAGGCCCTGACCTACAGTTGGTTCGACGTGCAGCCTGTTGAGGGTGCTAAAGCCTACTACATGCGTACCGTGCTGCACGATTGGCCCGATAAGCAAGCTCTACAGCCTCTGCAGCGTATCCGTGATGCCATGGCGGAGGATTCGGTTCTCTTGATCAACGAGAATACCCTGCTTGAGACTGGCATCCCCAAGTTCAACACCAGCGTTGACCTCATCATGATTACTACGTTTTCATCTCCAGAGCGCACGGACAAGCAGTGGCTGAGTCCTCTGGAGCGTGCTCAATTCAAGGTTGTTAAGGTGTGGCGGGCAGATGACCAGGGAGCGGGAGCAAATGCTTTATTTGAGGCAGTCCCTGTTCAGATTAAAACTTCTAGATAGATTCAAGATGATGAGTAAACAATCGGTTCAAAATAGAAAAGGAAAAAAGGCCAATATAAATCACAACTGCGTAGTTGAAATCAGCGTGCTGATAGCGATAACATCGATATCATCACGTGATATTTATCAATTTCGGCCAAATTGGGAGCTCATGCTTTACAACGTCAGGTATTCATATTTTTGCGCTGCCATTTCCAATGAGTCCCTAAACTTAAAAGGAGGTTTTGACGATCAAAACTGCTTCATTACTACAATCTATACCTTTAATTCCAACTCCGACATCCAAACTACAACAAAATGCCCCCTCCACTCCCCTCTTCCCACCGCGGGATGACCGCAAACCCGCTCAAGCCGGTGGGCCGTTACCGACCAGGAAAAGCAGTCGCTGAAGAGCATTCATCTTCCGAAGAAGAGGTGGAAGAAGACGATATTGAGGCACAGAAAGAACAAGAAAGACGACAAGCGGAAACTCGTCGCAAACAGCAAGCACCGAAAGCGAGCTCCTTCCCCTCTGCAGCTGCCCGCAAAGCTGTACAAGAAGCCCAGGATGAGGACGAGGAGGGATTTGTCACTGAAGATGACGATGAGGAGGAAGAGGACGACGATGACGCTGCCGTCTCAGCACCAGAACCTAAAGCCGCGCTACCTATACAAGCTCGTCCAGCTGGCGTTACCGCGCCAACAAAAACACAGACAGCTGTCGCAGGAGAGTCAGAAGAAGAGGATGATAGCTCCGAAGAAGAGAGTAGTTCCGAAGACGAAGCTCCCCGGCGAATGTTAATACGGCCTACTTTTATTAAGAAGGATAAGAGGAACCAAGCAACTAAGGATCAAGCACAGGCTGCATCAGTTCCTACAGAATCGACAGAAGAGATTGAGGCACGCCGAGCAGCCCAACGACAAGAAAAAGCGGACCAATTAGTCCGTGATCAATTAGAAAAAGATGCGATTGCGCGCTCATCAGCAAATAAAGCCTGGGACGACGACGACGACTTAGCCGAAGCAGACGATGAAGCAGCCATTGACGACAAAGACGGCGTTGACCCAGACTCCGAATACGCAGCATGGAAGCTCCGAGAACTGAAACGAGTCAAGCGCGAGCGCGAGGCAATCGAGGAAGCAGAGAAGGAGCGTGAAGAGATCGAGCGCCGGCGCAATCTCACACAAGAAGACCGCGATCGCGAAGATGCCGAGTTTATCGCGCAACAAAAAGAAGACCGTGAGGCAACACGAGGCCAGGGTGGATTCATGCAGCGCTATTTCCATAAGGGCGCGTTCTTCCGTGGCGATCTAGAGAAAGAAGGTCTGGATGAACGCAATGTGATGGGTCGAAAATTCGTGGACGACGTTGCGCGTGATACCCTCCCACAATACATGCAAATCCGTGATATGACGAAGTTGGGCAAGAAAGGCCGTACGCGTTACCGTGATCTTAGGTCGGAGGATACTGGACGATTCGGTGAAGGGTATCAGAATCGCCGCGGTGATAATGCGCCGCCTATTGGCGTTACTGATGAGCGTTTTATGCCTGATCGTGGCGATGATCGAGGCTCAGGACCTAGTGGGCCAACGGGCGCTAATGCCAGTTTTGTTCGATCAAGGTGGAGATCTCGCTCTCGCTCTCCCCGGAAGGACAGTCGTGATGATCAAGGTGGACGGAGTAGGTCTAGAGAGCGTCGAAAACGCAGCCCGTCGCCATATGATGACCGCGACAAGCGACGACGAGTGGATAGCTCTTCATGATCAGCAATTCAAAGCAGATATAACTGTATCAACCCGTTCACTTTGATGCTTTGGCGTTGAAATGGAGTATTCAATCAAAAGCTCTACTTGTATATGTGGATTTCCAATTTTTCTGTGGAATTTGGGTATATATACTGGCATTCTAAAAGCAAAATGATATACACTTCCTCCATTCCGAGGGCTGCCAGCTTTTGATCATCAATATGAAATCCATGATACAAATCATTCACACGTAAAGGGCCTTTCCAACTTATAACGTTCATTCCGAGCCCTTTGGTATGAATGCAGTCGTAGACATAATGAACAGCGTCCATTGGTACGTTCGAAGAAACAGGAGCCGTATATAGAAGCCTCGAGGTCATTCAATTCTAAATAGTCCCGCTTATAAAGACACCAAACACGATAAATTTATTTAAGACCCTGACGCTCTAAAACCTTCTCCCGTTCCATAACAGTATCCCCAAAGCGCACCAGAAAAACAGTTCTGGAGGGCCACATCTCCGTAGGCTGATTATGCGCAGAGACCTTCGCTTCAAAGCCACACCCATCGCAGACACCCTCGATAACACCGGCAATGTAAGCAGCGCAATTGAGCATGTTCATTTCCCGCGGAACGCTAATATATGTGTTGACGAGGGGGTCGTTATCGGTAATCATGTATTCGTTTGGTGTATCTGGGGAAACGGAGTGTTCGAGGGCATCTGCTGAGCGCTGGAAAAGGAGACGCCAGAGGGGTCCGTGAATGAGGTGAAGGAGAGCTAGTATGCGGAGAGGTCTGTTTGGAGGTGAAGAAGATGTTGAGGAGCTGGAGAGAGCTGAGGAGGAGGTGGATGTTGCTCTGTAGAAAAGGAGGTCGAGGAGACGGAGGCCTAGCGGGTATCCTTGTTCGTTTAATCTGTGAAAGTTAGTGATGGGTCTATAGATATGGAATAAGGTATAGCAGAGCAGAGCAGAGCGAGCATATGTTTGCTGGTTGTTGGGTCCACGAACCGTTTCTCTAAATCTTGAATCCCTGTTACCCTCCGCTGGGCGTATGTGACCATCTCCGCGAATAGGTATGCGAAGCTCGCGCGGCTGAGCTCTGCATTGCGGCTCCGATTAAGATGTCTGTCGTAGATGGTTTTGCGATTCGATGGGACCCTAAGACCGGGTGTTTGGGCGGGACTTTGTGGCTGTTGTGCTATTTGTGTCTTGTCGCTGGATGTGGATTGCGGCGTGCCGACGTTTTTGCTGATGGACAGCATGGCCGAATGCCTGGGTGCGGCCATGGTGCCTGGGGATAGAAACGCAATGCAACAAGTGAATCAATGGCCTAATTCGAGGGTAGTAGTTGTCAATTCTACCCTGGCGTTTCGTGTAGTTCGTGATATGGCGGTTGTTTGAGGGGCCGAAGCTGAGTCTCCGGTTGAACTTGGGATGCGGATGTGATCTACGGTGGAGCACATCGTCCGTGGGCGCAACTCATATACGAAATCTGCATTCTCAGGTTGATTGGTAATTTACTGACGAAAAGAAGCTCATTTACAGTTTACAGGGAAAGAAAGCATGGTGTTTTTAAGAAAAGAATGTTTCATTATTAAAGGCAGAGTTTGGAGTGTGTCCATGTGCAGTCGCACAATGACTCCTCCGACTCCAGCTTCGAAAGGAAAATTTGAGAAAAATAACCTAACCAAGTCAACTCGACAAGTCCAGCCAGTATTCCAGATAATAGCAGTCGAACGAGCGCTCAGAAGGGTTGTAGTTCTATAAAGCTATGGATGGAATCGCCAAGTCAAGTGTCCTGTTCTGAAACCATTGTTAGCAAGGTTCAAGACCATCAAACAACAGCTAATAAATCCGTAAGGGATTCAGCCAATTCAATCAGACATCCAAGGAAGTACAATTGCGCTCAGCGAGCCCAGAAATAGGTTCAATTAGGGCCTAGCGTGGAAACTGCGAATGTAGGAAAAATTTTCATCATATGAATTGGGCCGTGTGGCCCATGGCTGATCCCGAAGGAAATAAAAGAAAAAAGCCAAAGTCAAAGACTTACCAAGTTAGTGGAAGATAAAAATGAAGAAATCAAGTGTCGAAAGGTGTTGATTCTTTGCTGTGAGATGTTCTCATTTGAACTTCGGATGCAGAAGATGCTTGGAGGAAGGAAGAAAATTTCGGGGCGCGAAGCCGCTTTTTATAGGGCGGAGGCTGCCCCGGAAACCAGTGGGAAGCTTCTAGCGATTATCCACTTGAGCTAGAAAAATTTTCACCGACGATGAAAGAGATGAAGTAATGGAATGGCTTGTGATTTTTATTTCTAAAATGAATACTCTTAAATATTTGCAATAAATGATTCATAGCTGCTACCTTTGTACTGGCTTATTACCAAATCAGATGGTCCAATACATCCTCGGGAGACCATGTGAGTTTAATTACTATCATATGTAGCAATAGTATAGATGAACAAGTTCAAAAGGGCATTTTCTATGGCAAGAATATTCCTTGTATCAACTGGTATGTATTCTGTAAGTTCAGTCCACTTTGGACATTCAGTTTCTGCGATCCCTTCGAGTAACGAAGCATCATGAAAGCAATCGGATTTCAAATACCCAAGCAAGAAATATGACCCCATAATTTATCAAACACAGACCAGAAGAAGGCATGTTTCATTTGAAACTCTTCTGCTTTGTGCGAGAATTCCAATTCAATGTTTTAGAAATACTATGCACCCAATCTTCCCCGCGTCCGTCCTGCGGTAAAACATTTGCAAAGGGGTATCGCGACGCTGAGACAGTGACATAGTCTCCTGGGTGTAACTCCACGCGTTCTCGCCCATCAAAACTGGCCCAAGAACTGGTTCGGGCATCGTATGGAACACCCATGCGCAATACAATTGTGTCGGGAAGAATAATTGGGCGGAATGAAAGAGTGTGAGCGCAAATGGCGGTTACCAATATAACCGGGTTTTCGGGATGAGAGAGTGATCCCCCTGCAGCGAGGTTGTACGCTGTTGATCCTGTTGGGGTAGCAATACATATTCCGTCGGCAAGTAATGTGGTGAAATGCTCATCATCGCCAAACAGCTCGATTTGAGACATGGCTGGCGGGATATGTGGTTAGCTTTGAAATTTCAATAGGCAAAAGTGACAGACCGAAAGGGAATAGACGGGGAAGTAGTTCAATGTACATACTTGGGTTTGGTCCACGATCCAGAACCACATCGTTCAGAATCTCATACACGCGATCCGGAGTATGTGTCAATGTATCCTCTCCTTCCTCTCCAATCAACTCCTCTACCAGGTCGCGGTCTGTTAATGTTCGAGAATGCGGGTCTTTTAACCTCGCCTTGCTTCTCATGATAGTGCATTCAAATCGTAATCGAAGACTCACGACAACACCGTCCCTAAAAGCATTTTCAAGAATCCTTTTATGATCCGTAAAGTCAAAATTAGTCAAGAAGCCTAATGACCCAAGCGCAAATGATAAGACAGGTGGCACAATACGCTGGAATAACCAGCTAGTGTAGAGAACAGTTCCGTCTCCACCAAGAGTAATAACAAAATCAAATAGATGTGGCTGCTCCTGCGCGAGCTTCGGGTCCCAGTACTTCAATCGACCCTTGGCGGAGGGCTCATCCTGCAGTAGTTGCAGCGCACCGAAGTCTGGATGTGTTTCCATACGACGCTCCACGTAGACGTTATATGGTGCGTCGCGATCCTTGGAAAGTAACCAGCGAGTAACCCTCCTTGTCAAGCTCACGAGGGACTCATCATGTGTCTTGCTAACAATGAAGACATTTTGAACTGTCAGTTTGAGCTTGATGCTCCCGAGCTTCTTCGAGAGTTTTCGTACGTTCCAGGCCATATCAGACAATTGTCGCTTCGTCAAATGGCGTGATTGTAGTACTGTGGGTTCCAGTTTAATGGTTTTGTTATCGCCATCCATCACGGACACAATATTATCCTCGCCCAGGAGTTTTGGGTCGACGGTTGCCTCATCCTCACGAATGGGGGCAACCATGTCTCCTGTATCAACATCTGTCTTTATGGGTGAAGCCCATTCGCCCGCAATAAGGGAGTGTACATAACATGCTGTTGTTCTGTCTTGCGGATCGTGATGAGGTTTCAATCGAGGCTTTTCCATTGTCACTAGTGAGGATTTGCGGCGGTGGTTGGAATCGGGATAGAAGACGACCTAGCAAACTGTAGTTAGGAAACTGCAAACTCAATATTTATGCGCTTGCATCTGTCTTTGTTTACTCACCTCTAGCTTGTTTCGCGCCTCATTGTCGCTGGCCGCTCCATCATGATGACTCTAAGCTTGGTTTAGTATTTTTTAACTTCGCTTCGGGGAACGTACTTCATCCACAGCGGCCGAGGATATATCTCGGGCATCGTGATCCATCGCGCGCAAATTCGGGGCTATTGTATGTGTCGATTAAAGTGGCATTGTGTGTTTGGGATGATAACGCTAGCTTGCGCGGTGGTGGGATTGCAAACGGATGCACGCTAGGATGGGTGGAAGTGGGTATGACGTCGATCCATCCATTCCTCGCAGCCCTGCCCGCCATGCCGAGGAGCATTGATGGAATGTTGTTTTCTGTGGTCGGGGGAACAATCAATTGGTTATTGGAGGTTGCATTATTCAGATTTATAGACAAATAAGAAAATACATTCGTTTATAGATATATTTAGTTCATATAATTCGACGGTCCCGGCTTTTTATCTCGGTCTAAGTCAATTTCGGTGCCGAACGAAGATCTCCCGGGAGAAATAGGCCGTTTAAGCTTTGATTTCAATTGCTTGTCATAGTACTACTATATACATCTACTACATGGCATTCTTCATCTCTCTCAAGGCAGTCATCACGTCTACTGGATCAGTCTTGCCGGTCGCTTTCTGGATTACCGGGTCCTGTACAACTTATATAAGTATTTGGAAATAGAGGGATCAGTAGGAGCAGGGGGAGACTTACATCGACACGCATGAACACATTGTGAAGCTATATAATACCATTAGTTCAACCTCTGTGGCTTGGCATCAATTCGAGCACGTACCTTCTCGTCACCAATAGTGAACTTGCCCTGAGTCTCCTTGTTCTCCTCTGCAAAGGTCTGGAGCTTCTTGATTGGCTCTGATTGCGAGACTGAGATGCAGAACTTAACATTGCCTTTGGTGTATTCATGTCCGGGCTGCAAATTTGTTAGAATCAGTACATCAAATTAATTGGAAATCGGGGAAATCAACTTACAAAAACCTTGGTGTCGTCTGGTAAAGCTGCCAGGGTCTCGTTCAATGCCTTGTGCATCTCCTTCGCGTTGCCTTCGAAGAAACGACCGCATCCTATATATGGCATATCACGTCAGAGGATGCTATCACGTAAGAGGATGCAGGGCATGAAAAATAAGCAAATCAAGCCATACCTCCGATAAACAAAGTGTCACCAGTGAACACAACTCGTTCATCTCCGTCTTGCATGAAATAGCAGATACTATCTTGGGTATGGCACGGTGTGTGCAAGGCCTTGACCGAGATACGCTCTCCAATCTTGAAAGTCTCGCCATGTCCAGGAGTCTGGGTGACGGACTGGCAATTCGATCCTCCAATGATAGGGAGTTTGCCAAATGCTTTCAACTAAGAGGGTATAAGTTTCAAGAGCTCATCAAGGGATATAATATGCTAGCACTTACCATGTCATCATTACCTCCAGCATGGTCCCAGTGGCTGAGATTGGTTAGTCAAAGCAATACTTATCCATATCTAGTCGGGACAAGAACATACTGGTGGGTATTGACGATAGCAGTCAAATCAATCTTTCCAGAAGCGATCTGAGACTTGAGCTCGGGTACTACCCTAGAATCAAGCAATATTAGCGCCGTATCTCGCGAGATATGGATAGCATGGTCAAACTAACTCTGGAGGATTGGCAGGATCGATAATAACCGAGTGCTTAGTCGGTTCATCTGTAACGAGGTATGCATAGTTATTGCCCTTCCCCGTCCCTGGAGCATAATGTAGAGGATTAGCCTAGATGGTCAAATTGATCGAGTTGAAATGCCAAGGACAGTGTCCACATACACATAGGAATCGATTGAATATGCATGGCTCGAGCTTGATTTATAATAGCTGGGCGATATCGAAAGCTTCTAATTGCTCTTGCAAAACTCATCACCAATGATGGGATGTCTCTAGTGCGGGGGAAAAGAGAGAGCTCTTGTCTAGTTATCTACAGAAAGAACGGATGACATATCAAACGTCATACGGAGAAATGGTTCTTCCGATGAGCTTTACTAATGGTACGCGGTCTGATTGGTGAATCTGTGTCTGCACAGTTCAATGTTATTTAGATGGAAATAACTTTTTGAATTCTAATGAATTTTGATGGTGCTGCCAGCAGCATGAGATTAGGCGCTTTATATCTCTCTAAACAGTTGCCGCAACACCCAGAGCCCGACTATCCCACTTTTGAACTGGCTCCCATCCAAACCCAGCTAGTGTTTTATCAACGCTGGACGATGGAGCCTGATCGCCATTCTGTCGAGTAGCTTTCTTCGCAGGGGTCTCGTGGGAATTTCGAGAGGAAGTCTTTATCCTCCTTACGCCGCCGTGCTTGCGTAATCTATCGGTCAACAGTTTGGTCCAGTAGTTCGGGTTCTCGTCGCATGAACTAAGAATGTAGCTGCGAGGACAGTGCGGCTGGTAAATCTCCCAAGCGGAGGAGGTCATGATGTGAGTTAACCAAAGGAAGAGCGCTTCGGTTGATGCATTCTTCGGTGAGACCTTTGTCGCATCCACAAACAAGCTATGCACCAGGTCTTCAGAGAGATATGTCAAGAATCTGGGATGAGCTTCAGTGATCTTTTGTAAAAAGGTATCCCACTTGTCGAAATTCGCATTCATCGATTCTCCAAGCCTATCAAATATGGTTAGTGTCAAACAGAAACACGACAGTGATAAGTTTGGCGGGAGTTGAGGAAACATACTTCCGCTCAGACCCAGTCAATAAGGATTCCTCCAAGAAGATATCAAGCAACAATCTGGACCCGTCTTTCGATGAGTCGCAGACCGAAATCACATCCGTGGCAATGGAGGCATCTTGATCACGCTTCCGTTTCTTGCGTTGAGGTTCCGAGGACTCCGAGCTATCCAAAAACTCGTTTAGAAGACGGGTGATAAGTGTCTTAGTAGAGGATCCATCTTTGGGGTCAATCGATGCATTTGCGCCCAGGCATTCGACTCCAGCCCAGTAATTGTCCCAGAGCCATTCGAGAGAACGTTGTGTAGATTTTCGAAGCACCACCAGTGATGGAGGTTCGCGGTGAGTTGCCTCATGACGTAACTCAACAAATGATGCAGGAAGACCTAGATCAACAGCACGCTGGAACATGGTTCTGCGTGGACCTGTGATTTTTGAATCCACGAGACCAGTGACGAACCTTGGTACCTGGTTAGTTGGCTGTGAAAAAAAAGGAGTATCTTCTCTGCAAAGCATGAAGAAAGCTCGAACATAAGAGTATTAGGTAGATATTCAGGACTTACCGACAGAAAGCAGCGGAGTAAGTAGCTCGAATTGAGAAGATTGAATTGTTTTGTGCATCATCGTGGAGAATAGCATCTGTCAACAAGGCAGTTGCCTCAACATGGTGCGGGACATTCCCACGCAGCTTCCAAGCTTCGACCTGAAGAGTCATGTCAGTCCGGTGAGCTATCGCTAGCTTTTCAGAGATATCAGACTTACAATGCTACAAGCGAGAGGACGGTTGTCCGGACCGTCATAGGACGCTGACGGATAAAACTGATCCCTGACCTCCAGCAACTCCGACTTATTCTTCCATGCTGTGAAGATTACTTTCGCCATTATCGAAAACCCCGCCTATTGGGAGGATCAACCCTGAATTCTTGGGGAATTTTAAATCTCGAACTTCGGCATATCGATATCTTTTCTTCACTGGATGAAATATTTTCGGGGGATTATTGATCCATTCGGGTAGTTTTACCGGTGCTAACTAACTCCCCAGCCAATCAAACCCTTCAAAAGTATACTTCAACCATTTTCTAAGGTTCAGAATGATACATTGAAAATTGTTTGCCTAAATTTGTTCTCTTAATGGGAGTTAAGACATATTTTGAGGTGATGTAATTTGTATTCATTGTAATTTGCTATCCTAGTGAAATGGTGGTGTTGAGCCACGTCTTATAAGCTATCCTATGCCCGGGGTATCCATCATGTTTCAACTCCAGTCATCCCAAATAAAGTTCAAAAAGTATAAAATAAAAAAACTCCACGCTATGCCGCTGTTGTAACAAATGAAAAACAAAAAAAATTGAAGTGATTGACGCGAATCAAATCCACCCATAGCCATAGCTCATACACGATTGGTTTAGGCCCGGGAAAGGCTGCGCAGAAGGCATGGCCTGCTGATCAAGATCGTCGTGGTCGAAGAAGAAAGACTTGTGGAGCAAGTTCAAAGCCGGCTTCACATGCTGAGGCATCGAAAAGTTGGACTGGTGCGACATTGATGCATGTTGCTGGGGTAGAGTCTGTTGTGGAACGGGCTCCGGCTCATTCGTATCATCGTTGTCATCCTGAGATCCCTCGTCCTTTTCGTCATCGGATGGAGAGAAAGTCTCCTCCAATTTCAATCCCTTGCCCAGAAGGCCCTGCTGATGTGATTGGCTGCAAGTGCCATCTGGTTGGCTGTACAGGCCCATGCCGACCAGTTCTTCCTCGGGCTTGCTGTCCTTCTTTTCCTGGGAGATGGGGGGAAAATTGCTGGATGGGAAGAAAGTCGGGAGTTGAGGGACCACTCATTTCACCAGGCGAAGGCACGCTGGCGTAACTGGGACATGTAGTTACTGGTGGGGGAATGTTCGCCATTGAGAGCATGTCGAGGGACCAACCATCGGAAGAGATGGCCGACATGTCGACCTGGTTTGTGGTGTCCCATGCCATTGGCTCGACCTGCGAGTTGGGAATTGAAAGCGTTGGGGTTTGTTGAGGCAGAGACATGGGGTCTTGCGAATCCAGGTAGAATGGAATGTAACTGTCGGGTGATACTGCAGCGCCGGCAGACAAGGGATATGAGAGCATACTATCACTACCGTAGACAGAGAGAGCGTTCATGTTGAGAGTTTGGTCGTGCATGGTGCCCATGGCGGCATACTGCTCTGGGGAGAATTCAGGAACACAGGCAGGGTTAGAAAGGCCTCTACTCCTAGCGGAAGATGGGTGCCAGCTGATAGGGCGAGGGTTGCGGACTGCTGAGGCAAGGAGAGCGGCCTCCAGCGAATTTTGATATTGATTGGAAGACCCATGCATAACACCCTGAGCGGCACTTGTCCTTCTCCTAGTCATTGTCGATGGGCTATTGCCTGCACTCCTGGGCTTCATAACTCGAGAGTGTCGTGGTCGTGGAAAAGTACGG
This sequence comes from Penicillium angulare, assembly GCF_028827245.1. Lineage (NCBI taxonomy): Eukaryota > Fungi > Ascomycota > Eurotiomycetes > Eurotiales > Aspergillaceae > Penicillium > Penicillium angulare. The sequence continues at coordinate 2,624,079 of NW_026623163.1, forward strand.
GCCCAGTCCTGCATGTTGGCGGGTTGACTGTAAGCATAGTCCGGGAGCCATTGGGAGCCAGACGAGGAGGCTTGTGGTTGATAACAGAAGTCGGCCATAAAATGTCGGTTGATGGAAAGGACCTGTTGGAGGGTCCTTTATGTTGTATTTCTTTGAATTTAATCCTTTCGTAATTCCACCAGACAGTCCCACGAATAGGTGTGAAGATGGTGTGGGAGAGGTATTCGTGTGGGATGTGGGATGGGAGGATGGAGGTGAGGTGGAAAGGAATTCCAGAAACCAACGTCCCCCAAAAGGAACAGTGGTCGTTTTTAAGAGACGGTATGGAGTATGGAGAGTGAGGATCCAGGCCGACAGGAGTAAGCGATATTATAAGAGAATCCAGGGAGCCTGGCGATCTACCACCCGCCCCAGGTCCACGATCCCACCACACATGCTAGGATGACACGACGTTGACACTAACGAAACGAGCCTAGTCCAGAACCACAGGGCCGCATGGAACGGGTCAAAATCCATGATGAATCAGGCGCAGTCCCACCGTTCCAAGGGCAGAATATTCCGGAGTACAGAGTGGAGACTTGTCGCAGTGGAACATTTTGAGGCGAACATGGGGAAGAGAGAGTTTAGTTTGAATGACCGCCCCACTATTGGAGTCCGACCAAATGGACGTGGACCCTCCCACGGGCCCCAAAAGCCCCATTTCGTATTTTATACAGAATAGAATTCATTTAAAAAATGATAATTATTTTAATTTTGGGGATTATTTCCATATTAAACCTTGAACACGATTAAATAGTACAGTAATACTATAGGATCATTCCCATCTTCAGTCATGTTTGACTTTCAGGCTTTTCCCCCCTCTTCCTTGTCGAGTAAAGGAAATAAAAATCCTTCTTAGTAGAAAATTTAAAATAATAATTCGAAATAATAAAAAAGTGAAAAAAGTCTTGGCCTCCATGGAATGCTGTTAAGCCAATCCCACTTCCGATCGACATCCAATCTTGCCTGGTCGAGTTTTCAGCACCCTTGGCTGGGATCCGATTTTTTCGGTTTTTCGGTTTCTTCGTTTCACCGGAGATTGATCAGCCCTGCAATAAGAATGCGAATGGGTCTTTCCTAGTTTCCCGTTACTGTTTGGGCGCCATAGCGTCCCGCTCAAACAAAAGACGACTTTCGTTACGCAAGGGTTACAAATGTGATGGGTTGTTGAGATCGACTCGCCCATCCTTCGTGTTCCTCTATTCGACAGGGGTGCCTGAAGTGGAGTCGCTCAATACACTGGGAAAAGAGACCGATGACTCCGTCATGGCGCCTGTGCTTTGTCACGGAGTCCTTCCCAAGGAGTTCTAGATCCGTTTTGGCTATGAAAATCAAGAGACATTCTTGTCGCCCCTCTTTAAGTCCCCCCTACTCCATCTAGTAGAAGGGCAAAGAGGGGGCACACCACCCAAAAAAAGACGAAGAGGCGTGGCCTCTACAACTGAGTATTTCCTAGGTAGCCAGGTTACATACACATACCCCTTTGGTATCGTGCATACCCGGTTGATGATTCTTTTTTCTCTCCGCTGCATGCGCCTTCTTCTATCCGGAGTACATGATGCAGGAGATGCATCATCGCCACCAGCGATCGTCTTTTGTTCCGATCCCACTAAAGAACAAGCCACTCTCGGCTCTTGATTGGACTAATTAAAAGTCTGTCAACGGGAACTATGCTCCGTTGGCTGCAATTTAACGATTATCACCTAAAATCCTGTTCAAGTCTCACGTATCACCTGAGAGGCTCAATGTTCGGGTCTCATTTCAGACTACTGTACACTACGAAGAGTACTAATGTATCCATACCTTGATCCAAGAAACAAAACAATAAAACCCACGGTGTTACTGCGTCCTAGGTGCATGACCCGATTGTACGCCCCCTTCTAGTGGGCCTGTTTCATTGAAAAGAGTGGTAGCCCGTGTGTACTGCCGCCACAAAGTGTTCGTGTTGGAAGTGACCATCAGGGCGGGAAGCTCGGCAATCGTAAGCGTTGGAAACGTGGAGCCCTATCGAAGTTTTCATCTACCTAGGGAAATTTGAGTTCATCCATATTTCCAAGAGAACCAAGAAAAGAGACCTAGTTAGCGCTAGGCAAACTATGTAGGAGTACTCGTACCCCCTCAGTAAGCTAGGCATATGTGATTATGGGTATTAGTTACATGTACTAAGTATATCCATGTACTTCGTACTTCCTCTTAAGCTTAGGTCGGTTATGGTTGAACAGCCTGAGAGCAAACAAGGATTTCAATGTGACCAGTTCCCTGCACGCCCTAACCTGGGGATGGTTGGGTTTAGCCTGCACATAGCTCATCCGTACATGTCCGCCGAGACGAAGGATTCTAGTTTCCTTCGGAGTCCAGTTCCAGCATGCTCCTGGGGCTTACTATTTTTTTTTTCTTTTCTTTTCGTAACCGTTTGCTAGTGAGTAACTAAAGGACGGGAAGAGATCCAAATTGCAATAAACATTCAGACCCGCTTGGTCTGTGAGCAGATTTACAATGGTGGGAAAAAATAGAAGGAAAAAAGAAAACAATAAAACAATAAAATAAAATAGAAATCTTAATTACCTATGGGGCTCACACCCCATTTCTGTGTCACCGATCAGGAAATGGGCGGTAGAGCCACCATTCACAACGTGGCCGAGCGGATCTGATCATGCTTAGCGCTGAACTGCCAAAGTCCCCCCGGTCGGGTTCCTTGCAACGCCCGGGCCTCCGGAAGAACGGGCTTGACGTTGGGGCAGGTTTTTTTTGCTTTGTCCGAAAGGATTTTCATTTATTTTTGACTTTTCGATGATGCTATACCCGCTGCTGATCGATTTTTGATTTTTTTTTTTCTTTTTCCTTGTCTCTTTTAAACGAATTTATTTAATTTAATTGCCTTTGGGCTTCTTTCTTCCCTTTGATCCAGTCTACCGGGAATGAACCCCCCTATCTGATTTGATTTCAGAAGGATTCTATCGTAGCAGTAACCTATATTGTATCTTGGATGGAGTGCTTACATGGAGTACGGAGTACACTATCACTTCTGACTTCTGACTTCTGACTTCTGGCCAAAAATGAGATAATCCATCCTACATCTTCCCTCTACCCCCTGTACACTTCATACACGGGCCAGACCTCCCGTTTCTTTTTTCGGTCTACCTCACAGAATGCAACACGATGTCATCTGGCTTGCCTCATTGAACAAGGATTCGAGGACCACTCAGGGGACCAATGCAAAACACCTAACCCAGTTGTCTACATCATTACACAGACGATCCAAGGCCGTGTACCGCTCGGAACGCATTTGCATGGACCCACTTCCTGCACTGCAGGGGCCACTGGGAAGAAGATTGGTGACAATCATCAATTTCCAGAAGCTCAGGGGGCCAGTTAACATCGTTGCTTTTCTCCTTTGCCCCCTCTCTGTGAGTGGATTGGGTGGATCTTCCCTCCCAACGCTGACACAATCTCATGAATTGCCGATCTCTGGAGTACAGTATAGGAGAAGACACCGCAGGGCGGCACAGATTCCTTCAGCTGAAGCTGTTGATGGATCCTTAGAAGGAAAAAAAAAACTTACCAAGATAGACATGCGACGTTTTCGTTCTACACTATGGAGCACGCAAGTAGTAGTTTCTGCGGGATTCTAGCCTTGTTGTTTTGCCCCTTTTTCAACCCCCCTATTATTGTGTCTAATCCACATTTTGACTCATGCAATGTGATACGAACCTGCCTAGGTACGTGTCCAGAAAGTGACATGGTGACATACTAATCGGAAACCGAGGTGCTTGGAGAACCTCGTACATTACAAGGCATCTGCCGACAAAAGCAAGAAACTCAGCCCTGCATTCCAAGATTAAGGCAAAGTAATAATCAATAATCACAATTAATTTCATGATAATTTAAGCCAGAAGAATACGCGAACAAAAGTTCTCCACTTTCAATCGCTCCAGGAATGGACGGTCACTTTCCGAGACCCGACCACGCCAAATCGGGTCCAGATCTACTTGTTGTCGCGAGCCTCTCTATTTTTTCCTTTGTCTTTTTGCTCTCTTTTCTTTCTTCCTTCTTGGCCCTCCCCACTCGCCTAAACCTCCGACGCTTACTAGCGTTCCTGGGCGACCCTCCATTACCATGCTTCTACCCCCAAAACGACCCGCGGGGACAAATAGACGTAAGTTCGAGCGGGGCTCGTCCAGCCTTCCTTAGCCTTCCAGACGTTTTAGTCAGACTTTACAAGAATCCTTCTTCTTCCGTTTTAGCCTTTGGTCGTTCACTTCCCTGAATCTTTGGCTTTTTTAGCCCCATGGATGCAGCGGAAGGAGCTGCGGGCTAAATCAAATTGCCTTGCCTTAGTGGGATGTCATCAACTTCTTACGGTGTAGCATCGTGCGGATGACCACCGCCCCCATAGGAGCCGTGCGCGCCATGATATCGAACTCGATAATGAGAATAATTAATAGAGGGGCCATCTCGGTCGGAGTTCCCCTAGTCTAGTAGTAGCTACATATCCGTACGTCCTTACGGAGTACTAGTAGATTGGCCCTCTGCGTGCCCCTCCCCTCCTCCTTTCAAAGGAGATGATGGTGACGATCTTTTCAATGTTGTAAAAGCTTGGGGTCCAATTATCCTCCGATGGTCTCAGAGGTGTACGGAGAACGGAGCACGGCGCACAACTGTCGATTTCTGGTGTCTTACTAGGAGTACGGAGTATACTATGTAAGAAAGGATCCTGGATCTAGCCTAGTATTCGGTATTCCTACTTCGGGAGATAGCATATACTATGATGAAAGGCTGTTCCTTTGTTTCTCACTCACTATACTACTAACAGGACCCGGCTGAAACCATGTCTGTCGTTCGCGGATAGGCTGCAACATCAAAAGCAGGCTGTGCTTCTGAAATCAAACTATGTTCCTGTAATAGCAATGGTTATACTTTTTCTTTGATGAATTCAGCAGGCAGCTGGCTTTGCTATATCGAGTTTGGAAGAGGATCAGGAAAGATGGAGATTGACCTTATCATTGGTTCCAGTGCGCAAGCAGTCCAAGACCAAACAAAAAAAGATGCTTGTCACACAGCGCCTCGCCCAGGTCTCCATTTAGACACGTAGGCTGCAAGTCCACTCCGATAAGGGATATGCAGCCTCAGTATTTCATCATTCGGTACTTCGTGCCTTGAACAGTGCACGGCGCTGACCCCATGATTGAGTTTCCACTCGGTTTTACCCGTGCGTCTGCGTCGGGCACAGTCCGGGCTTTCCTGCAGGCGACCATCTTCTCTCAAAGTCGCTGGGGCGTGATGCCTGAGGCGTAACGCCACACAAGGCCCAGGTTCTGGTGGGGCAAAGACGATCTGGCCGACTCGCATTACTGTAGGTGGATCAGAAGCTAACCGTCACACCTCACACACTTGCGTCGCCTAGTGGCGGAGCAACGCTTGGAGGAGAACCGTCCAGCCCAGAAGCGGTCAAGCCCAGGGGTTGGGCCAATCATACTGGTTACTCTCTAACTTCGTTTGAATGCTGGGTTTCTCTAAAGAAACCCCCTCTCTGTTGCAATCTATGTGCGACAGCGACTAGCTTTCTCGCCAGCCAATTCACAGATCACGTATCCACTTTCTCTTCGCTTCCTGTTCCCTGGAATCCATGCTGAAGAGTCAGCTGCTACAGGCTACAACAACGACAAGAAGAAAAAGAAACCATAAAATCTATACGGACAAATGGACAAAGCCTATATGATACGGAGTACAAGCTGTTTGGAGGATTGATCTACTCCGGTCAGCACACTGGGGCTTTGGGATCAAATGGAGAGCCTAAATAATAATAGCAGCACCTGATGGGTTCCAATCGGCCCCATGCAGGGGCTGATCCTGATTCTTCCCATCCTGCTCCTTGGGCACATTAACTATATCATGCATTGTGACACTCAGACATGCCTATACCTCCCTATCCGCCGTACACCCTTTTTCCCCACCACCCCTTCCAAAAGGACGATCAATACATACAGCTGAGAGTAAGGGTATCTGCAGCACGTCCGTTACGCAGTAAGATGACACAGAATACCTCGATAATTCATATCGATAATGCCATTAACCCGGCAGTTGTCATGTGTGTAATCGGAGATGACTCGGATTTTGACTTCGAAGTACCGTGGAATGGGGGAGGATTCCCGAAGATCGACGTCTCGGGATAATCGTTCACTGGTATCTTACTTGTAGTTTCATTGGAAGGGTTAACCACCAACGAAAAGAGAGAGAAAGCAAAGAATGTACTCCGTACTCCAGACGGGCTTCCGCCTTCCTTCCTTGTGCTGCATCTTCGCACTAACACCGTGATCAAGTCAGCTGCGAATGGATACACTTACTAGTAGTGGGCTTTTTTTTAACAGTGCCAACAAGTCAATGCACCACCACACTATCGAAAATTCAGCCGTCTACGGCGAAAGATTATTGGAATACCACTCTATACTTTGCCCCTCCCAATAGCTTCAACATCCACTGTACATACTTCGCACACCGAGACTTTCCAATCTGCACCAACACCGTGTCAAATTCCACATTAGGACACGGTGCGTACGCCCCATAGCCTTGACCCGAACACTTCACTCATTTGTTTGAAGTAGCGCTACTGCGGAGTCCTATACCAGCAAATAAGGATGGTGGGGGCGAACAATCACAATTTTCTCCACGGTTGACCGCCGGAACAAAATTAAATCCAGTCAATCATAACCAACAAAGACGGCGATCTTCGACCCTGCAACAACTTCACAGGTGGAAACTCTGCTCTGTTAACCCTTTCTCGCTCTCGGCTTCGAAAAGAATATGATCCACAATGCCCATCATTTCCTATTTCATCGATAAAACATGGAGTTCCCGTACCGTCTGTCTCCGTCGATAGTCTGAGTCTGAAGGTGAGAAGACCCTCGTGTAGTAGCGGGTCCAACCAATAATCTTCTCCGGTTTCCCGCGCGCTCAAATCAATTTTGAGACTTGGAGACCGTCGATCGAGTCCTCGTCCATTCAAGGGCTGCAGATACATACCATAGTCTGGTGAACGGGACGCCGTACATGCCGCCCAACAGATAGAATTTTCACTCGTTCGGTTTCACTCCCCCCTCTATGTACGCTATGTACTGTACACGCAACGCAAGTCCTCCGAATCTTGTAGATCACAAGTGGGGTTGGAGCTATTGAGTTTTTGGGGTTTTTCCTTTTGTTTTTTGTTTTCTCTTTTTTTTGCGTTCCCCGCCTCCTAATCGGTACACCCCCCCCTACCTTTGCGACATGCTTTTGGGATTCACGCGCAGGAAGTAGTGCGTCCATAGTGCGTGTTAGTCTATTGCGAGATCGGGCGCATCGGGTAAATAGTCATTTTTTCTTATGTATCGGCCGATCAATCAATCATGTGTCTTTTGGCCCCTTCCCTACCTGCACATAATCTGTTCGGAATAGATCATTGGCTTCTTAGATCATCATCCTGGTAGTATCTGAGATGCACAGGCAGATCTTCCGCCACGTTTCTGTGATTACGAGGTCAGTGTTGGACTGATGGTGTGTTCGGTGGTGGATGGGTTGTTGGGATAGGCGGACTGTTTCCGGGATCCAGGATATACTAGTATACGCCGGAGCCTGTGGAATGGCCACACATGCTTATCTGATGACACAAAGACTCTGAGCAGCAAGCTTACAGACTACAATCATGATTTCGATGATCTATAAGCATGATGGAGAATTCGATGTAGACTGTGGCATACATATCATGTAGTAGTATCCCGATTTGTCGTAGACCTCGGAAAGAGACATGCACATGTGCAAGGCATATACAATATGTAGAACTTGAACACTCCTAGATGCATGCATGTGTCAAGGATAAAGGATATGAGCTAGCGATTGGATTTACAATGCCCAATGCCGGGTTGTTACCGGCTAGAAACAGTCAGCGGCGCCAGACTACTTTCAATAAGATGTTGTAGATTGTCAGAAAAAGAAAGCACGATGATCGCAGTCTGCTGCTGTATCCAACATATAGTAGTATCGGTCAACATCTCACTTTCAAGTTCTACATGTACTTCAAGGTTCTTATGTAAGGGGTTGGATATATTACTTTTAATTTTGTGGAGGTTGCACAGTGCACAGTGCACTAGAACTATATATCTATCTATCACAATGGTAAGGATGTCTTGAGTAGATGATGAGGTTTTCTCATGATCTCTCGTGCCTTGCTTGACGCAGCCTGAACTTGATAGACAACCATGACTGCGATCATTAGGTTGGTCTTCAAAGGGTGCACCTCCATGGGGTATGTAAACTGCCAAGTAATACGTTCATCTTGAATCCTGTTTGGATTTTCAGAAGCAAGGAAAGCAGAGCTGGGGTATCGAGAGGGGTAGATTTGCATGGACTGGTCGAAAAAGAATGATGAACCAGTGAAGCCCAGTATCCCACCACGTCGCCTGGTATTGACTAAGAGGGTAATCAATATTTGGAAGTTGGCCACTTCTCCTGGTTAATATTAGAGACCACACACATGCACTGCTCAGGTAACTGGATGGGTCGTAAATGTATTTGCGATCATGGTGACGTCAATCGGTGGTCTTTCCATACCACACAAGGATCATGGAAGCAAGAACCGAACAAATGCAAGCATCATATCTACCACATACATTTGCACTTATGAACTAGAGCGTCTGTCATATTTTACAATTCATATTTACTTCGTTCGGTATTACTACAAACTTTCACGAATGAAATACACATCCGGGGAAGTGGAATACTAAAACAGTCTGTTGCCATCAAAAATATATCAGCATACTTGTTTAGCGATGTCAACGCACGAAGAGCCTTCAATGAAAGAGCCTGAGACCGATGGTGTTATAGGCAGTCCCCGCACAGCAAAAAGCCGTGTACTAGAAACCGGAGCTGCCATTGTCCAAGACTTCACACCGATCAAGCAAATATGTGCACACTTGAACGCATTCCACGTATACGCCAGTGATCCAACCCGCTGCGTTGAAGCGAACCATTATTGCACGCATCTAACAGAAGGTAATAAGCCCCGCTGATCTACCCATGAGTAAAGTTGGACTCGGGTTACTAGTATAGGGCAACAGAGTTGACACAAGTTGTTTCCTGAAACCAGATGTACGACAATGTCTCGTCTATGACTCGCCAGCCGCCAATGCCCGCTTGATCGGGGTAGAGTATCTTATCTCTCCGCGTGTATATGAGACGCTCCCATCCGAAGAACGCAAGCTATGGCATACACACGAATTCGAAGTGAAGAGCGGCATGCTCATCATGCCTGCGCCAGCTGGTGTGCCTACTTCAGTTTGGGAGGCAGCAGAAACAGCCGAGATGAACGACATTGTGCCGTGTTATGGAAAGACGTATCATTTTTGGCAGATTGATCGGGGCGACGTGGTGCCACTGGGAGCACCACAGTTGATGGGGAGTTTCACGACACATGATAATGTGAAGGTTGCCTGTCCAGGTGGCCTGGACGAGTTGCTTCGAGAGCGAGATGAGAGATTCAAGGTTGATTATCGGCACAAGGCGAAGGAAAGAGAGGGAATTCCGGACACCGAGAAGCATTCAGGTATGTCTCGTATGCGGGCGTTGATACTTTGGACTGGGCTGATTGATTGCCTTCTTAGATGCTGATATGGCATGGAAAAAGTAGACCTAGCGAGATTAGCAAGACCTATGGCCGAAGGTAAGATGCATTCAAGAACGTTCAAAGGGAAGTGTGATTTTGGGAAAAGAAAATGGTTTGTATTGATAAGTGTATTGATATCTAGTGGTATGTCTCCCCACTACACCGGACTCAAAAACCCAGTCCCATAGTGAAATGGGGTCAGATAGAGACCAATTGGGGGATTAGCCAATACAACAGCATCGGCCGGCTATGTCAATCTTGCTTCATTGTCTACACTTGCTCGTCCTGGTGTTTAATTTCGACGACGGCAAGCTCTAGCTTTTTTCAGAAGCGGAAGGGGCAGAGTAAACTAAAACGAGGTGCGAAATAAAGCAAATAGACAGGGGGAAAGAGAAAAAAGAGATCGAATCCGATCGAATCAAGATGGCATGAGTCGACTTGAGATTCAAGATATTGGCTCCAGGATAGCTCATTCTCAAGTCCACGACATTAGTAGGCTTTTGAATGAACCAGATCTCAAGGAGTGAAGAGTAATTTCACTGCGGAGGGAATCTTATTCCCCAGAAATATCCCAAGGTTGGGTCCTGCAATGTCGTTTTGCGACTCTTATTCGAGGCTGCTCAAAGGGAAGAGTCGTAGGGAAGGAAAATCTCATTTTTAAAGCGGCAGAGGGTCACATGACGTTCAGCATTGATGCCTCGGGATACTGGCAGCACAAATCTTTATGCGATAACTAGTTAGTTAATGAATAGCGGAAACCCGCAAGCTCATGCTTCCCCAAACACCCAAGGCATGCGCATGCCCTACTACACATGGAGCGCTTCATTCGATCAATACTAAGAACGACACCAAGCAGGGTCGCCCGTGCTGCCATCAATGGCACCGGCGCGTTCTGCGCCTGCGTCCTCGTCTGGGAACACCTCGTGACCGTACAACTCAGCGAAGGACCTTCGATGTACCCAACTTTCAATCCGCGCGGCGACTGGTTACTCATTTCAAGAATGCATCGCAATGGGAAAGGAATTGAAGTTGGCGATGTCGTGCGATTTAACCACCCGACTTTCTTGGGCGTTCATGGTGCGAAGCGGGTTCTTGGGATGCCCGGGGATTTTGTCTGTCGGGATCAACCTTATAGCACCGTGGCTGGTGGGCAACCAGATATGATACAGGTGTGTTTAACCTTATGGGCTTGGCAAATCTTGTTAAGGGGCCCCTTTGCTATTCTCTGCGTCATTTGGGTGATATATTTGCTAACTTGGTGTTTGTGCTAGGTCCCCGAGGGTCATGTCTTTATGGTTGGCGACAACCTTCCCTGGTCGCGAGATTCGAGAACATTTGGTCCGGTACCTTTAGGCCTCATCAATGGCAAAATTGTCGCCAGGGTGTGGCCTCCCTCTAAGATGGAATGGGTGCGCAATACTATGAAACCCGCCGAGTTGGATTAGACTTCACGCTTGTATAACATTTTGAACGGCATGGTGTGATTTGGCATCTACATGGAGTCTGGTGTCTATTTGGGAAGAAAAGAAAGAAATGGGACTGCTGTGCATATTCATACATATTCAATTGTACAATACAAAATTTATACGGAAAACAATATTGGGACAGAGGTATAGATCGGAGGGTATCTACCGGAAGGAAGAGGGATTTCTCCGCTTGTAAGGAAGAGGCTCGACCTTCTTCCGGCGCAGCTCGAATTCTGCATCCTTGAAGCCAATTTCCTTCATCACCTCCTGGGTGGTTTCATCCCATTGGCTACGGAAGAGGTGAGCGCCAATGGCCTTGAGGTGGTATCGGGCCTGGAGAGTGCGCAGGAGCACGTTCTCGCGCTCGGTTTCCTTAGCCTTGACCGCGGCAAAGTCTAAGGGCTGGTTGTCCTTCTGCTCCATAATGAAGAGAGAAAGTCGATGGTAAGGGCTACCCTTCTGAGCTACAGGTGCGGCCCAAGGAAGAACAACTTGAGAGTCTGTGGAAAGTTGGGAGAGGTCGACCTTCGTGGCGACGGCGGAGATGGGAACATTGACAGCGAAGTAGTGCATCTTGAAATCGAAGCCGTCTCTCTCCACATTGGGGACATCGGGATCGATGACGGCAATTGTAACAAGCTTCTCGCCGCGGTCAAACATTTGAATGTCTAGTTTAGGTGCGGTTGTGCTGTCCTTTGCCAGGACATAGTCACCGGGCGCAACTTGTCGCTTTCCGAAGTAAAGCTTTGTGTCAAGAATGGGCTCACAGTGGGCCAGGACGTCGGGAATAACCTTCATCTGTGTAATGCGCTGCACCAGGATCTTTCGGCGATACTCGCGCCATTTGCGGTCAGCCAAGAAGCGGTAGATAGGTTTGCTCATATCGCCTAATTGAACAAAGGCAAGAAGTTAGTTTAAAATCCCAACCAAATTAAGCCCGGAAAAGAGCCTTAACATACCTAGGCCATCCTCGAACTTTCGTTTCACCAGAGGATCATTAATGTCGGCCAAAACCTTCAGCTCCTCAAGATGCAACTGCATAGCAGTCAGGCGAGACTTTCGTGAGTTTTCTCCACCTGCCTCGATGGGCTGTGCCTCTAACCGTGAAATCTTCTGGCGCATGGACTCAATCTCCTCCAACTTCTGAGATCGGTCTCCAAGAAGGACCTTTCGCGCTTCTTGGAAACATTGATATGGTAGTTGCTCGAAAGGGAGGCTACCGGGGCTCTGCAGGGCAGCACGACGACGGCGGGATCCAATTGGTGTCGTACCCTGTCGCATCAATCGGCGTTCCAATCGAGGACTTGTGACAAGGGATGGATCGGGAGATTTGTGGAATGGTTGACTAGGTTCAGACTGGGCGTCTGGAACACTCGCGGTCGACTGGAAGCCGCGGACCTGCAGTTGCATGCCCGGAAGGCCTCTGGTGTAGGAATTGCGAAGACATTGAAGCAAAGGCTTCGATGCCCGCTCGCAATGGGCCATTGTGAAGGGCTTTATTGGGGTGGAATGGGGGTTGGAGGTGGAGAGTGATGTTGTTGTCTTCGGGGGAACTTTTTCTGCTCGCAAGCCAAGAGTTCTGCTAGTGCCCACCGCCTCCCCGGAATCAACTTTTGCTCTTCCCATTTACACGAAGAGAACCACCAAACCATACGGCTAATTCTCTACAAAGGCTGACACAATGCCTGGCAGTCAAGTTTTACGGTCCCTAAGACTGCTGTCGCGCAGCTCAGGAGGCCTCCTGTCTGGATCAGAGAATGTCACGGTATGCGAACTGTCCGATTAATTTCCCATCGCTTCCACGAAGCAATCAAGATCGACAGCGAAGATACAGTCCATTGACACATAGGATTATGAATACAGCGACGAACCCTTACTCGATCCATGGCCACCGAGGCTCAAGCCAATGCCTCCACAAATCCCGATCTTGCCAGTCCCTCGGTCGCTCCTTGGGATCGCCCCGTCTCAGTCATGACCTATAACTTCCCTTCTATGGAACCCGCTCGTTTGACCGAATACTCTCAAAAACACCTTCAGATGCCCATGCGGAAAGATCTTCTTCACCGTGCAATTGTGTACGAGGGTGATATGACTCGCCAGGGTACCGCCAGTACCAAGTGGAGGGACGACGTGCACGGTAGTTTCAAGAAACTCATCAAGCAGAAGGGATCCGGTCGGGCTCGTGTGGGTGACAAGAAGTCGCCAATTCGAAGGGGTGGTGGTGTTGCTTTTGGTCCTCATCCTCGCGATTTCTCGACCGACCTCCCCGCAAAGGTTTACGACAAAGCCTGGCGCACAGCTCTCAGCTACCGCTACTCCCGCGGAGAATTGATCGTGATCGATAACACAATCTCTCTTCCCGCGGAATCAACACCCTTTTTAATGGAGAGGATCCTCAAGGCGAACGGTTGGAGTACCAAGCAAGGACGCTCAACATTTATTACTGAGAAGGTCGACGAAGAATTGTTTGACAAGGTGTCGAAGTTGCAGCGCTATGCGAACATTATGGACCGCAGTGATGTCGATGTCAAGAATCTGCTGGAGACCTCGCGATTGATCATTGAGAAGACGGCATTGGACAAGATGCTGAAGGAGCATTCATTGGATTTGATCAGTCGTCCAGCGAAGGCCCTATACCTGTGAGTATTTGGCTGAGACTTTATTGCATCGACTGTTTCATTTATTTCCCCCCTGTTTGTTTATTGTATTCTGGCCATCTGTACAAATAGAATAAGAATTTACTACCATTTGAGCGGGTATGCTCAATCTAAATCATTATACTTCCCCAGTCTCCTCTCTATAGCGTGTACCAAAGCAATTAATTAATACAATACGTGAATTAATTGCTCAGCCATTACCACACAAAAATATTCCGACAGTGTTTGTTTTATGAAATCAGAAAATTAACATTTTTGATCTAAAATTGGGTTTATAGTAGGTCGCCTGGCATTGATACCAGCAGGCGGAGAGCGCTTGTCCTCGGACCGGAAGAAAATCCATTCCAAAAAAACTCCCGAGGTCGACGTAAAGCGGAGAAACACCTGATTATCCCTAATAACCTTCCTTTTCCCCTCCCGAGGTCCTTTATTTCCTCTTTCTTTTCGTGTCTAGTCTCTATGTTACTTCGACACTCATTTTCCCGGTTACCTTCGCCGCCGAGCTGGATCTCGCGGTTCCCATCGCAAGGAATGCCTCTACGCGCCAAGGTGACCAACCCTGCTTTTGGGGCAACTGCTTCGGTATAACTACCTTCTCACTGGGATTTGCAAGCTTGGAGACCAATGCTGACTTAACCTAGATGTCGACATCAGCAATTCCCAAAGAACAACCGGGAGATGAAGCCGATGATGTTCTCTTCAACTCCCTCTACGGTCTCCGCAGCGTTGAGCTCAACCGCCCGAAGAAGCTCAACTCCCTCAATGGCTCTATGGTCCGCAAGATTTTTCCTCGGCTAAAGGTCAGTCATGATGAAAGGAACCATTGTGGGATGGACAATATACTAAAGCATCGGCCGAACTACAGGAGTGGGAGAAATCTCATTTGGCGAACATCATTCTCATCTCCGGCGCAGGCTCCAAAGCTCTTTGTGCAGGAGGTGATGTCGCGGCATTGGCACTACAGAACGAGAAGGGACCTAGGGGACAACGCGCGTCGACAGATTTCTTCGGACTCGAATACGGACTGGACCACTTGATCGCTACATACTCTAAGCCCGTTATCTCTTTCATGGACGGAATCACTATGGGCGGAGGTGTCGGCTTGAGTATGCATGCCCCATTCCGAATTGCGACCGAGAAGACCGTTTTCGCTATGCCCGAGACAACCATTGGTTTCTTCCCCGACGTGGGTGGCTCGTTCTTCCTGCCACGCTTGGATGGCGAGACTGGTACCTACCTCGCTTTGACTTCCGAGCGCCTCAATGGCGTACAGGCTTTGTACTCTGGCATTGCCACTCACTATCTTCACTCTAGCGTCCTCGCCAACGTGACACAGCGTCTTTCCGAGCTGACCTTCGCCGACAACCTCGGCCTCCAAGAGCGCTTGGATGCCGTCAACAAAACCATGGCTGAGTTCTCACTTGGTCTTCCATCTCTTCAAGAGGAGCCTATTCTCCTTGCTGGTGGTATCCGTGCCGCCATCGACCGCTGCTTCCAGTTCAACGAGGTGGAGGGGATCTTCGCCGCTCTGGAGAAGGAGCAAGAACAAAAGGAGTGGGCACAGAAGACCTTGAAGACCTTGTCTTCCCGCTCTCCAACCTCTCTCAAGGTGACTCTGCGCCAGCTTCGCCTTGGAAAGAAGTGGGGAATCACCGAGACCTTCCAGCGTGAACATGATATCGCTGCCAACTTCATGCGCCACCCCGACTTCGTGGAGGGTGTTAAGGCCCGCTTGATGTCCAAGCCTCCCCGCCAGGCTGAATGGAGCCCGGCTACTTTGGATAAGGTTACAACTGACATTATCGATAAGTTCTTTACCGCTCCCGAGGACCAAGAAAAATTGCAGCTGTTCAGCGAGGGCGACTACCACCAATATCCCCACCAGCGATTTGCGCTTCCTAGCGAAGGTGAAATTGAAGCATATGTACGAGCCAGGCGACGTGGGACCGACGAGGTGATCAACCACTTCGTAGAGGAGTCGGGCCACAAGGAGGGTGTCGCCGAGAAGGTATCAGAGGTGCTGGGTCGGCGATTGAAGAAGGAAGGAGGCGAATGGAAATGGATCTAAAATATAGATCGTCTACAACATGTAATTCCCCCACTTTAATTGGCTTTGTGATAGGCGATTGGTCTGTTCAATGTTCAAGTGTATTTATTAGAAAGTTTTCACCCGGTTTCTGGATATTGAACCAAATTTTGCATGATATTTATTTAACAATCTGATACTTCCGATAATAAGGACTTACCATTGTCCGTAACTTGAAACGATGTTAAGTAACTTATAGTCCTTGGAGATCTAGACTATTAGCTCAAAGTCCTGGAGGTTTTGAATGATTATCGCGGTGATGATGCCCCAGGAAAGTTCTATCAGAGAATAAACACACGTAGCAGAGCCGGAAGTTCATTCAGTCAACTGATCTTAAATAGGTAAATAGTGACACGCAATTCATAAAGCTTGACGGGCTTCATATGTGCTAGTATAGTATCATGGAGCATCAAGCAGCTAGCCAAGTACCTTGGGCGCCGACAAGGTCTAGTAAGTAGTCAGCCCACCTTAAAAAGCGCCTCCCGACAACCCGCTCATCCCCTCAGCAATCTCCGATTTCAAACCTAAATTCAAACACCAACGAAAGCCCTGGAACTACTTTCCTCAGCAGAACCCATTCCTAGGGTGCTAGGATTTTCAGTCACCCCATGTCTTATAGCCTGGACACAATTAGTTCTGAACGGAGGTCTTCAGAGTCGATTCGGATATCTTCAAGTGAATCTGACTCCGCATCCACATTCAATGAAGCCCCACAAGCACCCTGCACTCCTGCACCAGAAGCACAGTCCGTGCTATATCGATTGTATACATCGCATACCCTCTCAGCATGGAATTCGCGCATGTTTGAATTCGGCGCTGTGTTGTTTTTAGCGTCTATATTCCCTGGCACCTTGCTCTATGCTTCAATCTACGCACTTGTTCGAGCTTTCTCTGCTGTGGCCCTGTCTTCATGGCTGGGTGATAAAGTTGATAAAACCAACCGATTGGTCGTTCTCAGGCATTCTATTGGTAAGATTGGGATCCGTGAGTCGTTCTTGCAAATGTATTAACTTATTTATCTCTATTAGTATGGCAAAGGCTTCCGGTTGCGATCTCATGCTTGTGCTTTATGGGATTCTCGATGACAAGCGACTCTCTTATCAGCTCGACCCTGTTTATCGCTTTGGTTTTGCTTGCTTGTCTCGACAAATTGGCGGCTACGGCGAATACAGTAGCCGTTGAGCGAGATTGGGTACGTGCGAAATCTTTGCGTAGATAATGCCATCAGTTTTGCCAATCTGGGGCTAATAATGGATTAGGCTATTGTGATTTCGGATAGCATCGGTGTACCGCGACAAGGTACGGATGAGCTGTCATTCTTCTACATAAGTGGATGTTTCTAACACGTATAAAACACAGAATTAAATGCGTCAATGAGACGGATTGACCTCTTTTGCAAACTCATCGCACCTGTTTTCATCTCTCTGATTGATAGTATTTCTACACCGATTGCCGTCTGGACAGTTCTTGGCATGAACGCTATTTCCGTATTCATCGAATATGTTGCAATTGCTCAAGTCTACCAATCAGTCCCGGCTTTGAAGAAAACGACAGCTTCTGGTCAAAGTGATACTAACAATGAAAGCGGATATTTACTGGCCGAGTCTCCCCGAGGGGCTTTCTACCATCTACGCGAGAACTTAGAGCCGTGGAAGGAATACATCGCAAGTCGAGTGTTCCTACCATCTTTTGCGTTAAGCCTCCTATACTTGACCGTTCTCTCATTTGGTGCAACTATGGTCACTTATCTACTTCACAGTGGCTTCAGTTCTTTGGAAGTCAGTTGCATGCGTATTGGCTCCGTGGTCGCAGAGGTTTCCGGAACATGGACTGCGCCTCTTATCATGCATCGCATAGGTCCCATTCGATCTGGGCTATGGTTCCTGAACTGGCAGTTCTGTTGTGTAGTTGGCGCGGCTCTTGCATTCATTCTTTGGGATTCGAAATCTCAATTAGTAGCAGGTAGTCTGATTGTGGGAGTTGCTTTAAGTCGAGTCGGACTCTGGGGGTTCGACTTGTCAGCGCAGTTTCTGATACAAGAGGTGAGTGCTTTGCCCAATATTAGAATTTATTCGATTACGTGTTTGTGTGATGGACTAATGAATGTCGTTAGAATGTGGAAGAGCACGCCCGAGCAAGATTCTCCTCGACAGAGATGGCGCTACAAAACATTTTCGAGATGATTTCCTTTACATCGACCATTATATGGTCTTCGCCCGAGCAGTTCAAGTATCCAGTGATGATTAGCGCTGGTGCTGTGGCAATAGCAGCGGCTTCCTTTGCAGCATACGTGCGCAAGGAGCGAGGTCATTTGCTCCACCGATCGCGATGCTTGGGAGGCGATAAAGGAGGATATCAGCAGATGACGTCTCCAGCCTGAGTTATGAGACAAGTTAGTATTACAGGCGCAAAAAGTGGCTTCCTACCATAATGTATATAGTTTAGAGGGACAATCCCTGATCTTGTCATGGTCAAAGCCGAGGATTTGTACTGCATAGATGCGCAACCCAGGCACCAGGTACAATGAGCCTCCTGTACATCATACCAAGGTTCCCCGATCGCCCACGTGGAAGTCTGAGCGTCTGCATATCAATTTCAAATTGGTTTAGACACAACATGTCGATTAAAATCTTTATTTCAACTTGAAAGAAGCTTAACAACTCTCTTTTCTGTTATAATCCTATATACTTTCATGGGTTATTCTCGGCGGATTGAGCCGAGCTCGTCATCCTGCCCACTATCGCGAACTCGCCCCGTGGAACCGCCATTGCGGGGAAAGTGCCAACGCCCGGATTTCTAATGAAAATAAATCCCATTTAAATTATGATCTTACTCCCACCCCCGGGACCTTTAGTCTCAATATGGAGGTACCGTCATATCGACATTCATCCAGAGCCTCGACTCGAGCACGACTAACGCAAGCACTCGGTTTACAGATTCCCAAAGCTCGGGGAGCTGGCAGGTCAGGCCCACGCCGCCGAACAGGGTGCTTGACATGCAGAGCCCGCAAAGTGCGCTGCGACGAAAACAAACCAAGCTGCTCGAACTGCGATCGCCTGCGACTAAGTTGCGTCTACAGACCCCCCATCGCCCTCGGTGACGACTGGGTGACTTCTCCTCGCCCATCCAACCACTCCTCGGCCGGGGCGCACTCCGTACCCCAGACTTCCCCATCGCCGGCCGTAAGCACCATCCCTGAATCGGCAGCTGCAGCTGCAGCAGCGGCCGTAGCGGCTGCAAACTCGTCACAACGATCGCCGGATCTGACCTTCTTCAATACTGTGCTTCGCTCTGACGATCGCCGCCGAACCACCATTCCCGCAACAGAAACGTCCCTCCGGCGTCTGCCCACAGATACAGAATCATTCCCGGATCTCGGGGGACCGTTCGATATGCTTGGGTTTATGGGAGGGATAACTTCGGAATTGGAGCAGAAACATCTTGACTTGACGAGTGGACTGGCGGGTTTCGCGAATAGCCCAACCCCACAATCGGTACCTGTAGGTATCGGTGGGAATACCGCGGAGGATGGCCAGTTTCCGACGGATAAGCGTTCGCCGTTCAGCCCTGATGTATCGCCATCCCTGGTGGATGGAGTGTCTATTGGGAGCGCTTCGGATGCGACAACTGCGCGAGGGAGCTGGTCGGACCCTGGATCGACTTCATATGAAGAGCAACTACTTCAGCATTTCCTGGTAGCTGATCCACCAGCTGGTGTCTTTGCGCCAGTTTCCATGGAATGGAAATACGTGCGACCTGCAGTGGTAGCATACGGGCGAGATTTTAGTCCTCTTTTAAATGCTTTGTATTGTTACTCAGACATCCACAAGACGATTACTGCAGGGGGAGGGAAACGATGGCGCTGGGCGCCTACCTATTATCGAGTTGCAAGCTCGGAAATCCAGGCGTGTTTACTTGGGGATGTGAACGAGCAAACTCTGATCAAAGTATTCGCGGCTGTTTTCTTCCTGATGCTATCTGAGGTGTGATCTTATTCGCATGACGATTTGGATATGACCAGAACTGACCATCTTTACGTGCAGCTCTTCTCTACGCCGGAATTATCAGCAGCCGGAACATCATATATTCGCTCGGCATACCTTTTATTACAAAGATTTGACGACCGTACGAGAAGCTGGACGGGGCTTGGAAATTTGATGGTGTCTTGGATATCACTATTAGACGTGAAATCCCTAATAGCTGGTCGTGATGGTGATCCTCTTCTTGAACTTGGGAATATCTCCGATCAAGGCCTATGGTCATACCCTAAGTCACTGGAGACACAAGGCTTGCATGCCCCCCGAACAGTGTCGACCGAGGAACGAAAGGAGGATGATGGTGCAGAGGACCAATTTCGCAGTCCAAGCTATCTGGTCTACGAAGCAATTGTGGGCCCAGCATCCCGGTTCTTCGTACAAGCACAGCAAGTCGTACGACGCATCGTCTCAATCGATCTACATCATCGCAGTCGAGGGACGCTCAGCGATGAGTTCGAAGTCCTTCAAATAGCACACAAAGTTGGGGCAGATCTCGAAACACTCTGGCACCGCAGGCCCTCGGTGATAGATGTCTACGGACATCCCGAGGCATTATCAGATACACTCTGTGCGCCTGTAGCCCTTGAAGTCTGTCGTACTTTCCGGCAGTACGTAGCCAGCTTCTTGGCGAATTTTATTTATTTACACCGAGTCGCATTTGCCATCTACCCCCGCACTGAGCGTGTCAACGGTGCCGTGAACCAAATTATCCAATTGGCCACCGTTGAGTCGGCTGGTACTGACCAAGGGCACCTCCCTGTCAGTTTTCTCTGGCCGTTATTTATTGCTGGGTTGGAAGGTTCCCAAGAACAGCGCCAGTGGGTGTTCCAAGAAATGCAACGCATGGCATCTGCCCATGAGAACGAACAATCCACGCCTATTGCTCGTCATCCATCTGCTGATAAGGTTCTTCTGTTACTGGAGGAAATGACTCGTCGGCAAGATGCTTCACGTACCTGGGCAGATTCACGGTGTGTCCGGCGAGAAATATTCTCAGACTTTTTTATCATGATTTGATTTTATGCGGCTTGATATGATACCAACGCGTGTGCGCGAACCATTGACGTGGCGTTATCGTTACTAGCGAGGCTTGCTTGCTTTTTGGCAGCTTTTTTAATAGTATATTTCTACCCAATGTATTTTTGGATATGTGTCTGGTACCTACTGGTGTTGAACATTGGCTTATAATGATGTAGTGACTTTTTGATCTTTTGCTCTCGTAAACCACTGGCATATGCCTAATATCGTAAATTACGTACTACATCATGCTACCATGTATATATAAAATTAAATACAATCCCAAGCTCCCGATTTGAAGTATAAAATGGACTGCATGATTAATGGATGATTTATTCATATGACAGATACGTATTCGTAAGCCACTCACCAAGGCGAAGATTCCTTGATACTTCAACCATCGTAGATTGAAAAAGCTCATCCAGTCATTCAGAACTTTTTGATTGAAAATTCCATACCAGGAAAATCCGAATCACCCATCCAAATGGCAATCTCCGAGATGTAGTGAGTCCCCCTTTCAAAAGCACCTAACACAAGGGCTACAACAATTCTACCCACTTCAGTACCTAGCAAACCATGATATTCATCACTCCCATGAAACCAACTCCGTTGCCCCAGCTGCGGCCACGTCAGATTATTCTTAACGGTATAAAGTTGATCCTTGACAAACCCCTCCGTATCAGGATTCTTGACAGTAGTGAACAAAACATACTTAAGCGTCTCAAGATCAAAATCACGCTGATAGACAGCCTGAAGGGTAGAAGAAACATGCGGCGCTGGATCAGCTTCGTAATTTTCTGTTGGATTACGTTGCATCAAAGAGACCTCCAGGACACCCGGCCCAGTGGTACCCATGAACGAAAAGAAACTAAATTGGATGTTCCAAGACAGGTAAGATGTTTCAGTTGAGGTATCCCACGAAGGATTCTTTGGAAGCTTGTGTCTTTTTATGCATTTCTCAAGTGTTGAAGTTATGATCTTGGTTCTCTTTGGATCTTTTATCTCTCGGTCGCTTTGTAAAACACGGCGCGGGATCATTAGATCTTCGAGTTTTCTCTTCAGATCGTCGAAGCTCAATGTAGATCTTTGAAATGGGCACCCTTCGAAATTGGGATCTTCAATCCATCTTCGGCGTTGGAATCCCTTCAGCTGATGTTCACCATATCTCGCCTTGGGTTTCACCTTGGGACGCTGGCTACTATGCCTCGACCGGGCTGGCATAATTGGACCTGTCTTGCCTGTTGACTGGGGAACAAGATAGGGGGAAGCTCCATTTTCCCGAGACGATTTGCTGCTGTGGCTGTCATTTCGGTTGTGTCGAATAGATCCTGGGATATGAGGCCCTGGAGTCGGAGATACGCGTGAAGGTAACCCCAATACCTCATCAAAAGTGATTCGTGGGGTACTTTCAACGTGGCTAAGTGGGGAATCCTGATGTTTATCTTGAGATTGACTCGGAAATCGAATCTGAGATGGGAGTTCTGGAAGCTCTGTGCCCGACTGTAGGTTTGTGGCTTCATCTTCAGAAGATGAGGCGTCAGGATGACTGCAGCATCTACTAAGAAATCCCTTAGGCCGATTCCATATTGAGGGCATGGTAGATAGCGACAATAAGCTTGTGAGCTATCAGACTCGGAAAGATAGCAATTTGAATGTCGTGGAAGGTATTGTATCTTTTATTGAGTAGGGTCGTGGAGTGATTAGATCATGAAGTGAGAGCTAAGGCTTAAATACATGTACAAAAATCAACTGTTACCGTGACAGACTCAGAGAGGGTGATATTTTGGATAAAAAATGCACTTTATTTCATCACTTTAATGCCTATTCTATGTCTCTTTCCTCATTCCTCTTGTTCTTTGATGCTCGATTGTGCACACTGCTACCTAGCCAGTGGCCGATTGTTTGTGACAAGTAGGATGCCTGTATTGTGTAAACAAATGAGCGCTAAACGTAGAATATTGAATGGAATCGGTCAAAGCTTGTTGAAGTGAAGGGCTTACTTGAAGCTTAGCTATAGCTAACATAGCCGGAGAGCCGATGGAAACCCCTAGTAGTGATCTAGGATCTAGCGGCTCTTGCAAGCCACCCAACAAGATCCGGATGTGGCAAAACTATCAACTTACATCCATGGACAGTTTTAGTGTTGAAATAGGAAGATCCGAGCTTCAAAGCCTAGACAGTCGAATATAGATTTACAGTGGGGTTCAGGCCACCCAATGCGCCTGACACCCGGCC